>NC_060128.1:48359285-49609285 GCF_021461395.2 Schistocerca americana | reverse complement strand
AGAGAGAACATTGCAAACATGATAAACGTCATTTAACGTCAACATGAAAAACCAAAATTCCAAAAGTATAAAACAGCAAAAATTTCTTACCAAAGAAAGGAAATGTATCAGGCTCCACACCCTCCTCCCGCCCTGTGGTGCAACAGATGTCCCTTTCTCCAAAAATGCAGTCAATGGGATCGTAATGTTGCAACCACACACAAGTTGACCTGCTGTGAGGAAAAAACGAGAGAGAACATTGCAAACATGATAAACGTCATTCAATGTCAACATGAAAAACCAAAATTCCAAAAGTATAAAACAGCATAAATTTCTTACCAAAGAAAGGAAATGTATCGTGCTTCTCACCCTCCTCCCGCCCTGTGGTGCAACAGATGTCCCTTTCTCGAAAAATGCACTCAATGGGATCGTAATGTTGCAACCACACACAAGTGTACCTGCTGTGAGGAAAAAACGAGTTAGTACATTTCAAACATGATAAACGTCATTTAATGTCAACATGAAAAACCAAAATTCCAAAAGTATAAAACAGCATAAATTTCTTACCAAAGAAAGGAAATGTATCAGGGTCCTCACCCTCCACCCGCCCTGTGGTGCAACAGATGTCCCTTTCTCCAAAAATGCACTCAATGGGATCGTAATGTTGCAACCACACACAAGTCGACCTGCTGTGAGGAAAAAACGAGAGAGAACATTGCAAACATGATAAACGTCATTTAATGTCAACATGAAAAAAAAAAATTCCAAATGTATGAAACAGCAAAAATTTCTTACCAAAGGAAGGAAATGTATCAGGCTCCTCACCCTCCTCCCGCCCTGTGGTGCAACAGATGTCCCTTTCTCCAAAAATGCACTCAATGGGATCGTAATGTTGCAACCACACACAAGTTGACCTGCTGTGAGGAAAAAACGAGAGAGAACATTGCAAACATGATAAACGTCATTTAATGTCAACATGAAAAACCAAAATTCCAAAAGTATAAAACAGCAAAAATTTCTTACCAAAGAAAGGAAATGTATCAGGCTACTCACCCTCCTCCCGCCCTGTGGTGCAACAGATGTCCCTTTCTCCAAAAATGCACTCAATGAGATCGTTATGTTGCAACCACACACAAGTTGACCTGCTGTGAGGAAAAAACGAGAGAGAACATTGCAAACATGATAAACGTCATTTAATGTCAACATGAAAAACCAAAATTCCAAAAGTATAAAACAGCAAAAATTTCTTACCAAAGAAAGGAAATGTATCGTGCTTCTCACCCTCCTCCCGACCTGTGGTGCAACAGATGTCCCTTTCTCCAAAAATGCACTCAATGGGATCGTAATGTTGCAACCACACACAAGTTGACCTGCTGTGAGGAAAAAACGAGTTAGTACATTTCAAACATGATAAACGTCATTTCATGTCAACATGAAAAACCAAAATTCCAAAAGTATAAAACAGCATAAATTTCTTACCAAAGAAAGGAAATGTATCAGGCTCCTCACCCTCCTCCCGCCCTGTGGTGCAACAGATGTCCCTTTCTCCAAAAATGCACTCAATGAGATCGTTATGTTGCAACCACACACAAGTTGACCTGCTGTGAGGAAAAAACGAGAGAGAACATTGCAAACATGATAAACGTCATTTAATGTCAACATGAAAAACCAAAATTCCAAAAGTATAAAACAGCAAAAATTTCTTACCAAAGAAAGGAAATGTATCAGGCTCCTCACCCTCCTCCCGCCCTGTGGTGCAACAGATGTCCCTTTCTCCAAAAATGCACTCAATGGGATCGTAATGTTGCAACCACACACAAGTTGACCTGCTGTGAGGAAAAAACGAGAGAGAACATTGCAAACATGATAAACGTCATTTAATGTCAACATGAAAAACCAAAATTCCAAAAGTATAAAACAGCAAAAATTTCTTACCAAAGAAAGGAAATGTATCGTGCTTCTCACCCTCCTCCCGACCTGTGGTGCAACAGATGTCCCTTTCTCCAAAAATGCACTCAATGGGATCGTAATGTTGCAACCACACACAAGTTGACCTGCTGTGAGGAAAAAACGAGAGAGAACATTGCAAACATGATAAACGTCATTTAATGTCAACATGAAAACCAAAATTCCAAAAGTATAAAACAGCAAAAATTTCTTACCAAAGAAAGGAAATGTATCAGGCTACTCACCCTCCTCCCGCCCTGTGGTGCAACAGATGTCCCTTTCTCCAAAAATGCACTCAATGAGATCGTTATGTTGCAACCACACACAAGTTGACCTGCTGTGAGGAAAAAACGAGAGAGAACATTGCAAACATGATAAACGTCATTTAATGTCAACATGAAAAACCAAAATTCCAAAAGTATAAAACAGCAAAAATTTCTTACCAAAGAAAGGAAATGTATCGTGCTTCTCACCCTCCTCCCGACCTGTGGTGCAACAGATGTCCCTTTCTCCAAAAATGCACTCAATGGGATCGTAATGTTGCAACCACACACAAGTTGACCTGCTGTGAGGAAAAAACGAGTTAGTACAGTTCAAACATGATAAACGTCATTTAATGTCAACATGAAAAACCAAAATTCCAAAAGTATAAAACAGCATAAATTTCTTACCAAAGAAAGGAAATGTATCAGGCTCCTCACCCTCCTCCCGCCCTGTGGTGCAACAGATGTCCCTTTCTCCAAAAATGCACTCAATGGGATCGTAATGTTGCAACCACACACAAGTTGACCTGCTGTGAGGAAAAAACGAGTTAGTACATTTCAAACATGATAAACGTCATTTAATGTCAACATGAAAAACCAAAATTCCAAAAGTATAAAACAGCATAAATTTCTTACCAAAGAAAGGAAATGTATCAGGCTCCTCACCCTCCTCCCGCCCTGTGGTGCAACAGATGTCCCTTTCTCCAAAAATGCACTCAATGGGATTGTAATGTTGCAACCACACACAAGTTGACCTGCTGTGAGGAAAAAACGAGTTAGTACATTTCAAACATGATAAACGTCATTTAATGTCAACATGAAAAACCAAAATTCCAAAAGTATAAAACAGCATAAATTTCTTACCAAAGAAAGGAAATGTATCAGGCTCCTCACCCTCCTCCCGCCCTGTGGTGCAACAGATGTCCCTTTCTCCAAAAATGCACTCAATGGGATCGTAATGTTGCAACCACACACAAGTTGACCTGCTGCGAGGAAAAAACGAGTTAGTACATTTCAAACATGATAAACGTCATTTAATGTCAACATGAAAAACCAAAATTCCAAAAGTATAAAACAGCAAAAATTTCTTACCAAAGAATGGAAATGTATCAGGCTCCTCACCCTCCTCCCGCCCTGTGGTGCAACAGATGTCCCTTTCTCCAAAAATGCACTCAATGGGATCGTAATGTTGCAACCACACACAAGTTGACCTGCTGTGAGGAAAAAACGAGTTACTACATTTCAAACATGATAAACGTCATTTAATGTCAACATGAAAAACCAAAATTCCAAAAGTATAAAACAGCATAAATTTCTTACCAAAGAAAGGAAATGTATCGTGCTTCTCACCCTCCTCCCGCCCTGTGGTGCAACAGATGTCCCTTTCTCCAAATATGCACTCAATGGGATCGTAATGTTGCAACCACACACAAGTTGACCTGCTGTGAGGAAAAAACGAGAGAGAACATTGCAAACATGATAAACGTCATTTAATGTCAACATGAAAAACCAAAATTCCAAAAGTATAAAACAGCATAAATTTCTTACCAAAGAAAGGAAATGTATCAGGCTCCTCACCCTCCTCCCGCCCTGTGGTGCAACAGATGTCCCTTTCTCCAAAAACGCACTCAATGGGATCGTAATGTTTCAACCACACACAAGTTGATGTGATGTGAGGAAAAAACGAGAGAGAACATTGCAAACATGATAAACGTCATTTAATGTCAACATGAAAAACGAAAATTCCAAAAGTATAAAACAGCAAAAATTTCTTACCAAAGAAAGGAAATGTATCAGGCTCCTCACCCTCCTCCCGCCCTGTGGTGCAACAGATGTCCCTTTCTCCAAAAATGCAGTCAATGGGATCGTAATGTTGCAACCACACACAAGTTGACCTGCTGTGAGGAAAAAACGAGAGAGAACATTGCAAACATGATAAACGTCATTTAATGTCAACATGAAAAACCAAAATTCCAAAAGTATAAAACAGCATAAATTTCTTACCAAAGAAAGGAAATGTATCGTGCTTCTCACCCTCCTCCCGCCCTGTGGTGCAACAGATGTCCCTTTCTCGAAAAATGCACTCAATGGGATCGTAATGTTGCAACCACACACAAGTTGACCTGCTGTGAGGAAAAAACGAGTTAGTACATTTCAAACATGATAAACGTCATTTAATGTCAACATGAAAAACCAAAATTCCAAAAGTATAAAACAGCATAAATTTCTTACCAAAGAAAGGAAATGTATCAGGGTCCTCACCCTCCACCCGCCCTGTGGTGCAACAGATGTCCCTTTCTCCAAAAATGCACTCAATGGGATCGTAATGTTGCAACCACACACAAGTCGACCTGCTGTGAGGAAAAAACGAGAGAGAACATTGCAAACATGATAAACGTCATTTAATGTCAACATGAAAAACCAAAATTCCAAATGTATGAAACAGCAAAAATTTCTTACCAAAGGAAGGAAATGTATCAGGCTCCTCACCCTCCTCCCGCCCTGTGGTGCAACAGATGTCCCTTTCTCCAAAAATGCACTCAATGGGATCGTAATGTTGCAACCACACACAAGTTGACCTGCTGTGAGGAAAAAACGAGAGAGAACATTGCAAACATGATAAACGTCATTTAATGTCAACATGAAAAACCAAAATTCCAAAAGTATAAAACAGCAAAAATTTCTTACCAAAGAAAGGAAATGTATCAGGCTACTCACCCTCCTCCCGCCCTGTGGTGCAACAGATGTCCCTTTCTCCAAAAATGCACTCAATGGGATCGTAATGTTGCAACCACACACAAGTTGACCTGCTGTGAGGAAAAAACGAGAGAGAACATTGCAAACATGATAAACGTCATTTAATGTCAACATGAAAAACCAAAATTCCAAAAGTATAAAACAGCAAAAATTTCTTACCAAAGAAAGGAAATGTATCGTGCTTCTCACCCTCCTCCCGACCTGTGGTGCAACAGATGTCCCTTTCTCCAAAAATGCACTCAATGGGATCGTAATGTTGCAACCACACACAAGTTGACCTGCTGTGAGGAAAAAACGAGTTAGTACATTTCAAACATGATAAACGTCATTTCATGTCAACATGAAAAACCAAAATTCCAAAAGTACAAAACAGCATAAATTTCTTACCAAAGAAAGGAAATGTATCAGGCTCCTCACCCTCCTCCCGCCCTGTGGTGCAACAGATGTCCCTTTCTCCAAAAATGCACTCAATGGGATCGTAATGTTGCAACCACACACAAGTTGACCTGCTGTGAGGAAAAAACGAGAGAGAACATTGCAAACATGATAAACGTCATTTAATGTCAACATGAAAAACCAAAATTCCAAAAGTATAAAACAGCAAAAATTTCTTACCAAAGAAAGGAAATGTATCAGGCTCCTCACCCTCCTCCCGCCCTGTGGTGCAACAGATGTCCCTTTCTCCTAAAATGCACTCAATGGGATCGTAATGTTGCAACCACACACAAGTTGACCTGCTGTGAGGAAAAAACGAGAGAGAACATTGCAAACATGATAAACGTCATTTAATGTCAACATGAAAAACCAAAATTCCAAAAGTATAAAACAGCAAAAATTTCTTACCAAAGAAAGGAAATGTATCGTGCTTCTCACCCTCCTCCCGACCTGTGGTGCAACAGATGTCCCTTTCTCCAAAAATGCACTCAATGGGATCGTAATGTTGCAACCACACACAAGTTGACCTGCTGTGAGGAAAAAACGAGAGAGAACATTGCAAACATGATAAACGTCATTTAATGTCAACATGAAAAACCAAAATTCCAAAAGTATAAAACAGCAAAAATTTCTTACCAAAGAAAGGAAATGTATCAGGCTACTCACCCTCCTCCCGCCCTGTGGTGCAACAGATGTCCCTTTCTCCAAAAATGCACTCAATGAGATCGTTATGTTGCAACCACACACAAGTTGACCTGCTGTGAGGAAAAAACGAGAGAGAACATTGCAAACATGATAAACGTCATTTAATGTCAACATGAAAAACCAAAATTCCAAAAGTATAAAACAGCAAAAATTTCTTACCAAAGAAAGGAAATGTATCGTGCTTCTCACCCTCCTCCCGACCTGTGGTGCAACAGATGTCCCTTTCTCCAAAAATGCACTCAATGGGATCGTAATGTTGCAACCACACACAAGTTGACCTGCTGTGAGGAAAAAACGAGTTAGTACAGTTCAAACATGATAAACGTCATTTAATGTCAACATGAAAAACCAAAATTCCAAAAGTATAAAACAGCATAAATTTCTTACCAAAGAAAGGAAATGTATCAGGCTCCTCACCCTCCTCCCGCCCTGTGGTGCAACAGATGTCCCTTTCTCCAAAAATGCACTCAATGGGATCGTAATGTTGCAACCACACACAAGTTGACCTGCTGTGAGGAAAAAACGAGTTAGTACATTTCAAACATGATAAACGTCATTTAATGTCAACATGAAAAACCAAAATTCCAAAAGTATAAAACAGCATAAATTTCTTACCAAAGAAAGGAAATGTATCAGGCTCCTCACCCTCCTCCCGCCCTGTGGTGCAACAGATGTCCCTTTCTCCAAAAATGCACTCAATGGGATTGTAATGTTGCAACCACACACAAGTTGACCTGCTGTGAGGAAAAAACGAGTTAGTACATTTCAAACATGATAAACGTCATTTAATGTCAACATGAAAAACCAAAATTCCAAAAGTATAAAACAGCATAAATTTCTTACCAAAGAAAGGAAATGTATCAGGCTCCTCACCCTCCTCCCGCCCTGTGGTGCAACAGATGTCCCTTTCTCCAAAAATGCACTCAATGGGATCGTAATGTTGCAACCACACACAAGTTGACCTGCTGCGAGGAAAAAACGAGTTAGTACATTTCAAACATGATAAACGTCATTTAATGTCAACATGAAAAACCAAAATTCCAAAAGTATAAAACAGCAAAAATTTCTTACCAAAGAATGGAAATGTATCAGGCTCCTCACCCTCCTCCCGCCCTGTGGTGCAACAGATGTCCCTTTCTCCAAAAATGCACTCAATGGGATCGTAATGTTGCAACCACACACAAGTTGACCTGCTGTGAGGAAAAAACGAGTTAGTACATTTCAAACATGATAAACGTCATTTAATGTCAACATGAAAAACCAAAATTCCAAAAGTATAAAACAGCATAAATTTCTTACCAAAGAAAGGAAATGTATCGTGCTTCTCACCCTCCTCCCGCCCTGTGGTGCAACAGATGTCCCTTTCTCCAAATATGCACTCAATGGGATCGTAATGTTGCAACCACACACAAGTTGACCTGCTGTGAGGAAAAAACGAGAGAGAACATTGCAAACATGATAAACGTCATTTAATGTCAACATGAAAAACCAAAATTCCAAAAGTATAAAACAGCATAAATTTCTTACCAAAGAAAGGAAATGTATCAGGCTCCTCACCCTCCTCCCGCCCTGTGGTGCAACAGATGTCCCTTTCTCCAAAAACGCACTCAATGGGATCGTAATGTTTCAACCACACACAAGTTGACCTGATGTGAGGAAAAAACGAGAGAGAACATTGCAAACATGATAAACGTCATTTAATGTCAACATGAAAAACGAAAATTCCAAAAGTATAAAACAGCAAAAATTTCTTACCAAAGAAAGGAAATGTATCAGGCTCCTCACCCTCCTCCCGCCCTGTGGTGCAACAGATGTCCCTTTCTCCAAAAATGCAGTCAATGGGATCGTAATGTTGCAACCACACACAAGTTGACCTGCTGTGAGGAAAAAACGAGAGAGAACATTGCAAACATGATAAACGTCATTTAATGTCAACATGAAAAACCAAAATTCCAAAAGTATAAAACAGCATAAATTTCTTACCAAAGAAAGGAAATGTATCGTGCTTCTCACCCTCCTCCCGCCCTGTGGTGCAACAGATGTCCCTTTCTCGAAAAATGCACTCAATGGGATCGTAATGTTGCAACCACACACAAGTTGACCTGCTGTGAGGAAAAAACGAGTTAGTACATTTCAAACATGATAAACGTCATTTAATGTCAACATGAAAAACCAAAATTCCAAAAGTATAAAACAGCATAAATTTCTTACCAAAGAAAGGAAATGTATCAGGGTCCTCACCCTCCACCCGCCCTGTGGTGCAACAGATGTCCCTTTCTCCAAAAATGCACTCAATGGGATCGTAATGTTGCAACCACACACAAGTCGACCTGCTGTGAGGAAAAAACGAGAGAGAACATTGCAAACATGATAAACGTCATTTAATGTCAACATGAAAAACCAAAATTCCAAAAGTATGAAACAGCAAAAATTTCTTACCAAAGAAAGGAAATGTATCAGGCTCCTCACCCTCCTCCCGCCCTGTGGTGCAACAGATGTCCCTTTCTCCAAAAATGCACTCAATGGGATCGTAATGTTGCAACCACACACAAGTTGACCTGCTGTGAGGAAAAAACGAGAGAGAACATTGCAAACATGATAAACGTCATTTAATGTCAACATGAAAAACCAAAATTCCAAAAGTATAAAACAGCAAAAATTTCTTACCAAAGAAAGGAAATGTATCAGGCTACTCACCCTCCTCCCGCCCTGTGGTGCAACAGATGTCCCTTTCTCCAAAAATGCACTCAATGGGATCGTTATGTTGCAACCACACACAAGTGTACCTGCTGTGAGGAAAAAACGAGAGAGAACATTGCAAACATGATAAACGTCATTTAATGTCAACATGAAAACCAAAATTCCAAAAGTATAAAACAGCATAAATTTCTTACCAAAGAAAGGAAATGTATCAGGCTCCTCACCCTCCTCCCGCCCTGTGGTGCAACAGATGTCCCTTTCTCCAAAAATGCACTCAATGGGATCGTAATGTTGCAACCACACACAAGTTGACCTGCTGTGAGGAAAAAACGAGTTAGTACATTTCAAACATGAAAAACGTCATTTAATGTCAACATGAAAAACCAAAATTCCAAAAGTATAAAACAGCAAAGAACCCTTACCAAAGAAAGGAAATGTATCGGGCCCGTCACCCTCCTCCCGCCCTGTGGTGCAACAGATGTCCCTTTCTCCAAAAATGCACTCAATGGGATCGTAATGTTGCAACCACACACAAGTTGACCTGCTGAGAGGAAAAAACGAGTTAGTACATTTCAAACATGAAAAACGTCATTTAATGTCAACATGAAAAACCAAAATTCCAAAAGTATAAAACAGAAAAAATTCCTTACCAAAGAAAGGAAATGTATCGGGCTCCTGACCCTCCTCCCTCCCTGTGGTGCAACAGATGTCCCTTTCTCCAAAAATGCACTCAATGGGATCGTAATGTTGCAACCACACACAAGTTGACCTGCTGTGAGGAAAAAACGAGTTAGAACATTTCAAACATGAAAGCGTCATTTAATGTCAACATGAAAACCAAAATTCCAAAAGTATAAAACAGCATAAATTTCTTACCAAAGAAAGGAAATGTATCGTGCTTCTCACCCTCCTCCCGCCCTGTGGTGCAACAGATGTCCCTTTCTCCAAAAATGCACTCAATGGGATCGTAATGTTGCAACCACACACAAGTTGACCTGCTGTGAGGAAAAAACGAGTTAGTACATTTCAAACATGATAAACGTCATTTAATGTCAACATGAAAAACCAAAATTCCAAAATTATAAAACAGCATAAATTTCTTACCAAAGAAAGGAAATGTATCGTGCTTCTCACCCTCCTCCCGCCCTGTGGTGCAACAGATGTCCCTTTCTCCAAAAATGCACTCAATGGGATCGTAATGTTGCAACCACACACAAGTTGACCTGCTGTGAGGAAAAAACGAGTTAGTACATTTCAAACATGAAAAACGTCATTTAATGTCAACATGAAAACCAAAATTCCAAAAGTATAAAACAGCATAAATTCCTTACCAAAGAAAGGAAATGTATCAGGCTCCTCACCCTCCTCCCGCCCTGTGGTGCAACAGATGTCCCTTTCTCCAAAAATGCACTCAATGGAATCGTAATGTTGCAACCACACATAAGTTGACCTGCTGTGAGGAAAAAACGAGTTAGTACATTTAAACATGATAAACGTCATTTAATGTCAACATGAAAAATCAAAATTCCAAAAGTATAAAACAGCATAAATTTCTTACCAAAGAAAGGAAATGTATCGTGCTTCTCACCCTCCTCCCGCCCTGTGGTGCAACAGATGTCCCTTTCTCCAAAAATGCACTCAATGGGATCGTAATGTTGCAACCACACACAAGTTGACCTGCTGTGAGGAAAAAACGAGTTAGTAAATTTCAAACATGATAAACGTCATTTAATGTCAACATGAAAAACCAAAATTCCAAAAGTATAAAACAGCATAAATTTCTTACCAAAGAAAGGAAATGTATCGTGCTTCTCACCCTCCTCCCACCCTGTGGTGCAACAGATGTCCCTTTCTCCAAAAATGCACTCAATGGGATCGTAATGTTGCAACCACACACAAGTTGACCTGCTGTGAGGAAAAAACGAGTTAGTACATTTCAAACATGAAAAACGTCATTTAATGTCAGCATGAAAACCAAAATTCCAAAAGTATAAAACAGCATAAATGTCTTACCAAAGAAAGGAAATGTATCAGGCTCCTCACCCTCCTCCCGCCCTGTGGTGCAACAGATGTCCCTTTCTCCAAAAATGCAGTCAATGGGATCGTAATGTTGCAACCACACACAAGTTGACCTGCTGTGAGGAAAAAACGAGAGAGAACATTGCAAACATGATAAACGTCATTTAATGTCAACATGAAAAACCAAAATTCCAAAAGTATAAAACAGCATAAATTTCTTACCAAAGAAAGGAAATGTATCGTGCTTCTCACCCTCCTCCCGCCCTGTGGTGCAACAGATGTCCCTTTCTCGAAAAATGCACTCAATGGGATCGTAATGTTGCAACCACACACAAGTTGACCTGCTGTGAGGAAAAAACGAGTTAGTACATTTCAAACATGATAAACGTCATTTAATGTCAACATGAAAAACCAAAATTCCAAAAGTATAAAACAGCATAAATTTCTTACCAAAGAAAGGAAATGTATCAGGGTCCTCACCCTCCACCCGCCCTGTGGTGCAACAGATGTCCCTTTCTCCAAAAATGCACTCAATGGGATCGTAATGTTGCAACCACACACAAGTCGACCTGCTGTGAGGAAAAAACGAGAGAGAACATTGCAAACATGATAAACGTCATTTAATGTCAACATGAAAAACCAAAATTCCAAAAGTATGAAACAGCAAAAATTTCTTACCAAAGAAAGGAAATGTATCAGGCTCCTCACCCTCCTCCCGCCCTGTGGTGCAACAGATGTCCCTTTCTCCAAAAATGCACTCAATGGGATCGTAATGTTGCAACCACACACAAGTTGACCTGCTGTGAGGAAAAAACGAGAGAGAACATTGCAAACATGATAAACGTCATTTAATGTCAACATGAAAAACCAAAATTCCAAAAGTATAAAACAGCAAAAATTTCTTACCAAAGAAAGGAAATGTATCAGGCTACTCACCCTCCTCCCGCCCTGTGGTGCAACAGATGTCCCTTTCTCCAAAAATGCACTCAATGGGATCGTTATGTTGCAACCACACACAAGTGTACCTGCTGTGAGGAAAAAACGAGAGAGAACATTGCAAACATGATAAACGTCATTTAATGTCAACATGAAAACCAAAATTCCAAAAGTATAAAACAGCATAAATTTCTTACCAAAGAAAGGAAATGTATCAGGCTCCTCACCCTCCTCCCGCCCTGTGGTGCAACAGATGTCCCTTTCTCCAAAAATGCACTCAATGGGATCGTAATGTTGCAACCACACACAAGTTGACCTGCTGTGAGGAAAAAACGAGTTAGTACATTTCAAACATGAAAAACGTCATTTAATGTCAACATGAAAAACCAAAATTCCAAAAGTATAAAACAGCAAAGAACCCTTACCAAAGAAAGGAAATGTATCGGGCCCGTCACCCTCCTCCCGCCCTGTGGTGCAACAGATGTCCCTTTCTCCAAAAATGCACTCAATGGGATCGTAATGTTGCAACCACACACAAGTTGACCTGCTGAGAGGAAAAAACGAGTTAGTACATTTCAAACATGAAAAACGTCATTTAATGTCAACATGAAAAACCAAAATTCCAAAAGTATAAAACAGAAAAAATTCCTTACCAAAGAAAGGAAATGTATCGGGCTCCTGACCCTCCTCCCTCCCTGTGGTGCAACAGATGTCCCTTTCTCCAAAAATGCACTCAATGGGATCGTAATGTTGCAACCACACACAAGTTGACCTGCTGTGAGGAAAAAACGAGTTAGAACATTTCAAACATGAAAGCGTCATTTAATGTCAACATGAAAACCAAAATTCCAAAAGTATAAAACAGCATAAATTTCTTACCAAAGAAAGGAAATGTATCGTGCTTCTCACCCTCCTCCCGCCCTGTGGTGCAACAGATGTCCCTTTCTCCAAAAATGCACTCAATGGGATCGTAATGTTGCAACCACACACAAGTTGACCTGCTGTGAGGAAAAAACGAGTTAGTACATTTCAAACATGATAAACGTCATTTAATGTCAACATGAAAAACCAAAATTCCAAAATTATAAAACAGCATAAATTTCTTACCAAAGAAAGGAAATGTATCGTGCTTCTCACCCTCCTCCCGCCCTGTGGTGCAACAGATGTCCCTTTCTCCAAAAATGCACTCAATGGGATCGTAATGTTGCAACCACACACAAGTTGACCTGCTGTGAGGAAAAAACGAGTTAGTACATTTCAAACATGAAAAACGTCATTTAATGTCAACATGAAAACCAAAATTCCAAAAGTATAAAACAGCATAAATTCCTTACCAAAGAAAGGAAATGTATCAGGCTCCTCACCCTCCTCCCGCCCTGTGGTGCAACAGATGTCCCTTTCTCCAAAAATGCACTCAATGGAATCGTAATGTTGCAACCACACATAAGTTGACCTGCTGTGAGGAAAAAACGAGTTAGTACATTTAAACATGATAAACGTCATTTAATGTCAACATGAAAAATCAAAATTCCAAAAGTATAAAACAGCATAAATTTCTTACCAAAGAAAGGAAATGTATCGTGCTTCTCACCCTCCTCCCGCCCTGTGGTGCAACAGATGTCCCTTTCTCCAAAAATGCACTCAATGGGATCGTAATGTTGCAACCACACACAAGTTGACCTGCTGTGAGGAAAAAACGAGTTAGTAAATTTCAAACATGATAAACGTCATTTAATGTCAACATGAAAAACCAAAATTCCAAAAGTATAAAACAGCATAAATTTCTTACCAAAGAAAGGAAATGTATCGTGCTTCTCACCCTCCTCCCACCCTGTGGTGCAACAGATGTCCCTTTCTCCAAAAATGCACTCAATGGGATCGTAATGTTGCAACCACACACAAGTTGACCTGCTGTGAGGAAAAAACGAGTTAGTACATTTCAAACATGAAAAACGTCATTTAATGTCAACATGAAAACCAAAATTCCAAAAGTATAAAACAGCATAAATGTCTTACCAAAGAAAGGAAATGTATCAGGCTCCTCACCCTCCTCCCGCCCTGTGGTGCAACAGATGTCCCTATCTCCAAAAATGCACTCAATGGGATCGTAATGTTGCAACCACACACAAGTTGACCTGCTGTGAGGGAAAAACGAGTTAGTACATTTCAAACATGATAAACGTCATTTAATGTCAACATGAAAAACCAAAATTCCAAAAGTATAAAACAGCATAAATTTCTTACCAAAGAAAGGAAATGTATCGTGCTTCTCACCCTCCTCCCGACCTGTGGTGCAACAGATGTCCCTTTCTCCAAAAATGCACTCAATGGGATCGTAATGTTGCAACCACACACAAGTTGACCTGCTGTGAGGAAAAAACGAGTTAGTACATTTCAAACATGAAAAACGTCATTTAATGTCAACATGAAAACCAAAATTCCAAAAGTATAAAACAGCATAAATTTCTTACCAAAGAAAGGAAATGTATCGTTCTTCTCACCCTTCTCCCGCCCTGTGGTGCAACAGATGTCCCTTTCTCCAAAAATGCAGTCAATGGGATCGTAATGTTGCAACCACACACAAGTTGACCTGCTGTGAGGAAAAAACGAGAGAGAACATTGCAAACATGATAAACGTCATTTAATGTCAACATGAAAAACCAAAATTCCAAAAGTATAAAACAGCATAAATTTCTTACCAAAGAAAGGAAATGTATCAGGGTCCTCACCCTCCACCCGCCCTGTGGTGCAACAGATGTCCCTTTCTCCAAAAATGCACTCAATGGGATCGTAATGTTGCAACCACACACAAGTGTACCTGCTGCGAGGAAAAAACGAGAGAGAACATTGCAAACATGATAAACGTCATTTAATGTCAACATGAAAAACCAAAATTCCAAAAGTATAAAACAGCAAAAATTTCTTACCAAAGAAAGGAAATGTATCAGGCTCCTCACCCTCCTCCCGCCCTGTGGTGCAACAGATGTCCCTTTCTCCAAAAACGCACTCAATGGGATCGTAATGTTGCAACCACACACAAGTGTACCTGCTGTGAGGAAAAAACGAGAGAGAACATTGCAAACATGATAAACGTCATTTAATGTCAACATGAAAAACCAAAATTCCAAAAGTATAAAACAGCATAAATTTCTTACCAAAGAAAGGAAATGTATCGTGCTTCTCACCCTCCTCCCGCCCTGTGGTGCAACAGATGTCTGTTTCTCGAAAAATGCACTCAATGGGATCGTAATGTTGCAACCACACACAAGTTGACCTGCTGTGAGGAAAAAACGAGAGAGAACATTGCAAACATGATAAACGTCATTTAATGTCAACATGAAAAACCAAAATTCCAAAAGTATAAAACAGCAAAAATTTCTTACCAAAGAAAGGAAATGTATCAGGCTCCTCACCCTCCTCCCGCCCTGTGGTGCAACAGATGTCCCTTTCTCCAAAAACGCACTCAATGGGATCGTAATGTTGCAACCACACACAAGTGTACCTGCTGTGAGGAAAAAACGAGAGAGAACATTGCAAACATGATAAACGTCATTTAATGTCAACATGAAAAACCAAAATTCCAAAAGTATAAAACAGCAAAAATTTCTTACCAAAGAAAGGAAATGTATCAGGCTCCTCACCCTCCTCCCGCCCTGTGGTGCAACAGATGTCCCTTTCTCCAAAAATGCAGTCAATGGGATCGTAATGTTGCAACCACACACAAGTTGACCTGCTGTGAGGAAAAAACGAGAGAGAACATTGCAAACATGATAAACGTCATTTAATGTCAACATGAAAAACCAAAATTCCAAAAGTATAAAACAGCATAAATTTCTTACCAAAGAAAGGAAATGTATCGTGCTTCTCACCCTCCTCCCGCCCTGTGGTGCAACAGATGTCCCTTTCTCCAAAAATGCACTCAATGGGATCGTAATGTTGCAACCACACACAAGTTGACCTGCTGTGAGGAAAAAACGAGTTAGTAAATTTCAAACATGATAAACGTCATTTAATGTCAACATGAAAAACCAAAATTCCAAAAGTATAAAACAGCATAAATTTCTTACCAAAGAAAGGAAATGTATCGTGCTTCTCACCCTCCTCCCACCCTGTGGTGCAACAGATGTCCCTTTCTCCAAAAATGCACTCAATGGGATCGTAATGTTGCAACCACACACAAGTTGACCTGCTGTGAGGAAAAAACGAGTTAGTACATTTCAAACATGAAAAACGTCATTTAATGTCAACATGAAAACCAAAATTCCAAAAGTATAAAACAGCATAAATGTCTTACCAAAGAAAGGAAATGTATCAGGCTCCTCACCCTCCTCCCGCCCTGTGGTGCAACAGATGACCCTATCTCCAAAAATGCACTCAATGGGATCGTAATGTTGCAACCACACACAAGTTGACCTGCTGTGAGGGAAAAACGAGTTAGTACATTTCAAACATGATAAACGTCATTTAATGTCAACATGAAAAACCAAAATTCCAAAAGTATAAAACAGCATAAATTTCTTACCAAAGAAAGGAAATGTATCGTGCTTCTCACCCTCCTCCCGACCTGTGGTGCAACAGATGTCCCTTTCTCCAAAAATGCACTCAATGGGATCGTAATGTTGCAACCACACACAAGTTGACCTGCTGTGAGGAAAAAACGAGTTAGTACATTTCAAACATGAAAAACGTCATTTAATGTCAACATGAAAACCAAAATTCCAAAAGTATAAAACAGCATAAATTTCTTACCAAAGAAAGGAAATGTATCGTTCTTCTCACCCTTCTCCCGCCCTGTGGTGCAACAGATGTCCCTTTCTCCAAAAATGCAGTCAATGGGATCGTAATGTTGCAACCACACACAAGTTGACCTGCTGTGAGGAAAAAACGAGAGAGAACATTGCAAACATGATAAACGTCATTTAATGTCAACATGAAAAACCAAAATTCCAAAAGTATAAAACAGCATAAATTTCTTACCAAAGAAAGGAAATGTATCAGGGTCCTCACCCTCCACCCGCCCTGTGGTGCAACAGATGTCCCTTTCTCCAAAAATGCACTCAATGGGATCGTAATGTTGCAACCACACACAAGTGTACCTGCTGCGAGGAAAAAACGAGAGAGAACATTGCAAACATGATAAACGTCATTTAATGTCAACATGAAAAACCAAAATTCCAAAAGTATAAAACAGCAAAAATTTCTTACCAAAGAAAGGAAATGTATCAGGCTCCTCACCCTCCTCCCGCCCTGTGGTGCAACAGATGTCCCTTTCTCCAAAAACGCACTCAATGGGATCGTAATGTTGCAACCACACACAAGTGTACCTGCTGTGAGGAAAAAACGAGAGAGAACATTGCAAACATGATAAACGTCATTTAATGTCAACATGAAAAACCAAAATTCCAAAAGTATAAAACAGCATAAATTTCTTACCAAAGAAAGGAAATGTATCGTGCTTCTCACCCTCCTCCCGCCCTGTGGTGCAACAGATGTCTGTTTCTCGAAAAATGCACTCAATGGGATCGTAATGTTGCAACCACACACAAGTTGACCTGCTGTGAGGAAAAAACGAGAGAGAACATTGCAAACATGATAAACGTCATTTAATGTCAACATGAAAAACCAAAATTCCAAAAGTATAAAACAGCAAAAATTTCTTACCAAAGAAAGGAAATGTATCAGGCTCCTCACCCTCCTCCCGCCCTGTGGTGCAACAGATGTCCCTTTCTCCAAAAACGCACTCAATGGGATCGTAATGTTGCAACCACACACAAGTGTACCTGCTGTGAGGAAAAAACGAGAGAGAACATTGCAAACATGATAAACGTCATTTAATGTCAACATGAAAAACCAAAATTCCAAAAGTATAAAACAGCAAAAATTTCTTACCAAAGAAAGGAAATGTATCAGGCTCCTCACCCTCCTCCCGCCCTGTGGTGCAACAGATGTCCCTTTCTCCAAAAATGCAGTCAATGGGATCGTAATGTTGCAACCACACACAAGTTGACCTGCTGTGAGGAAAAAACGAGAGAGAACATTGCAAACATGATAAACGTCATTTAATGTCAACATGAAAAACCAAAATTCCAAAAGTATAAAACAGCATAAATTTCTTACCAAAGAAAGGAAATGTATCGTGCTTCTCACCCTCCTCCCGCCCTGTGGTGCAACAGATGTCCCTTTCTCCAAAAATGCACTCAATGGGATCGTAATGTTGCAACCACACACAAGTTGACCTGCTGTGAGGAAAAAACGAGTTAGTACATTTCAAACATGATAAACGTCATTTAATGTCAACATGAAAAACCAAAATTCCAAAAGTATAAAACAGCATAAATTTCTTACCAAAGAAAGGAAATGTATCAGGGTCCTCACCCTCCACCCGCCCTGTGGTGCAACAGATGTCCCTTTCTCCAAAAATGCACTCAATGGGATCGTAATGTTGCAACCACACACAAGTCGACCTGCTGTGAGGAAAAAACGAGAGAGAACATTGCAAACATGATAAACGTCATTTAATGTCAACATGAAAAACCAAAATTCCAAAAGTATGAAACAGCAAAAATTTCTTACCAAAGGAAGGAAATGTATCAGGCTCCTCACCCTCCTCCCGCCCTGTGGTGCAACAGATGTCCCTTTCTCCAAAAATGCACTCAATGGGATCGTAATGTTGCAACCACACACAAGTTGACCTGCTGTGAGGAAAAAACGAGAGAGAACATTGCAAACATGATAAACGTCATTTAATGTCAACATGAAAAACCAAAATTCCAACAGTATAAAACAGCAAAAATTTCTTACCAAAGAAAGGAAATGTATCAGGCTACTCACCCTCCTCCCGACCTGTGGTGCAACAGATGTCCCTTTCTCCAAAAATGCACTCAATGGGATCGTAATGTTGCAACCACACACAAGTTGACCTGCTGTGAGGAAAAAACGAGTTAGTACATTTCAAACATGATAAACGTCATTTAATGTCAACATGAAAAACCAAAATTCCAAAAGTATAAAACAGCATAAATTTCTTACCAAAGAAAGGAAATGTATCAGGCTCCTCACCCTCCTCCCGCCCTGTGGTGCAACAGATGTCCCTTTCTCCAAAAATGCACTCAATGGGATCGTAATGTTGCAACCACACACAAGTTGACCTGCTGTGAGGAAAAAACGAGAGAGAACATTGCAAACATGATAAACGTCATTTAATGTCAACATGAAAAACCAAAATTCCAAAAGTATAAAACAGCAAAAATTTCTTACCAAAGAAAGGAAATGTATCGTGCTTCTCACCCTCCTCCCGACCTGTGGTGCAACAGATGTCCCTTTCTCCAAAAATGCACTCAATGGGATCGTAATGTTGCAACCACACACAAGTTGACCTGCTGTGAGGAAAAAACGAGAGAGAACGTTGCAAACATGATAAACGTCATTTAATGTCAACATGAAAAACCAAAATTCCAAAAGTATAAAACAGCAAAAATTTCTTACCAAAGAAAGGAAATGTATCGTGCTTCTCACCCTCCTCCCGACCTGTGGTGCAACAGATGTCCCTTTCTCCAAAAATGCACTCAATGGGATCGTAATGTTGCAACCACACACAAGTTGACCTGCTGTGAGGAAAAAACGAGAGAGAACATTGCAAACATGATAAACGTCATTTAATGTCAACATGAAAAACCAAAATTCCAAAAGTATAAAACAGCAAAAATTTCTTACCAAAGAAAGGAAATGTATCAGGCTACTCACCCTCCTCCCGCCCTGTGGTGCAACAGATGTCCCTTTCTCCAAAAATGCACTCAATGAGATCGTTATGTTGCAACCACACACAAGTTGACCTGCTGTGAGGAAAAAACGAGAGAGAACATTGCAAACATGATAAACGTCATTTAATGTCAACATGAAAAACCAAAATTCCAAAAGTATAAAACAGCAAAAATTTCTTACCAAAGTAAGGAAATGTATCGTGCTTCTCACCCTCCTCCCGACCTGTGGTGCAACAGATGTCCCTTTCTCCAAAAATGCACTCAATGGGATCGTAATGTTGCAACCACACACAAGTTGACCTGCTGTGAGGAAAAAACGAGTTAGTACATTTCAAACATGATAAACGTCATTTAATGTCAACATGAAAAACCAAAATTCCAAAAGTATAAAACAGCATAAATTTCTTACCAAAGAAAGGAAATGTATCAGGCTCCTCACCCTCCTCCCGCCCTGTGGTGCAACAGATGTCCCTTTCTCCAAAAATGCACTCAATGGGATCGTAATGTTGCAACCACACACAAGTTGACCTGCTGTGAGGAAAAAACGAGTTAGTACATTTCAAACATGATAAACGTCATTTAATGTCAACATGAAAAACCAAAATTCCAAAAGTATAAAACAGCATAAATTTCTTACCAAAGAAAGGAAATGTATCAGGCTCCTCACCCTCCTCCCGCCCTGTGGTGCAACAGATGTCCCTTTCTCCAAAAATGCACTCAATGGGATTGTAATGTTGCAACCACACACAAGTTGACCTGCTGTGAGGAAAAAACGAGTTAGTACATTTCAAACATGATAAACGTCATTTAATGTCAACATGAAAAACCAAAATTCCAAAAGTATAAAACAGCATAAATTTCTTACCAAAGAAAGGAAATGTATCAGGCTCCTCACCCTCCTCCCGCCCTGTGGTGCAACAGATGTCCCTTTCTCCAAAAATGCACTCAATGGGATCGTAATGTTGCAGCCACACACAAGTTGACCTGCTGCGAGGAAAAAACGAGTTAGTACATTTCAAACATGATAAACGTCATTTAATGTCAACATGAAAAACCAAAATTCCAAAAGTATAAAACAGCAAAAATTTCTTACCAAAGGATGGAAATGTATCAGGCTCCTCACCCTCCTCCCGCCCTGTGGTGCAACAGATGTCCCTTTCTCCAAAAATGCACTCAATGGGATCGTAATGTTCCAACCACACACAAGTTGACCTGCTGTGAGGAAAAAACGAGTTAGTACATTTCAAACATGATAAACGTCATTTAATGTCAACATGAAAAACCAAAATTCCAAAAGTATAAAACAGCATAAATTTCTTACCAAAGAAAGGAAATGTATCGTGCTTCTCACCCTCCTCCCGCCCTGTGGTGCAACAGATGTCCCTTTCTCCAAATATGCACTCAATGGGATCGTAATGTTGCAACCACACACAAGTTGACCTGCTGTGAGGAAAAAACGAGAGAGAACATTGCAAACATGATAAACGTCATTTAATGTCAACATGAAAAACCAAAATTCCAAAAGTATAAAACAGCATAAATTTCTTACCAAAGAAAGGAAATGTATCAATCTCCTCACCCTCCTCCCGCCCTGTGGTGCAACAGATGTCCCTTTCTCCAAAAACGCACTCAATGGGATCGTAATGTTTCAACCACACACAAGTTGACCTGCTGTGAGGAAAAAACGAGAGAGAACATTGCAAACATGATAAACGTCATTTAATGTCAACATGAAAAACCAAAATTCCAAAAGTATAAAACAGCATAAATTTCTTACCAAAGAAAGGAAATGTATCGTGCTTCTCACCCTCCTCCCGCCCTGTGGTGCAACAGATGTCCCTTTCTCCAAATATGCACTCAATGGGATCGTAATGTTGCAACCACACACAAGTTGACCTGCTGTGAGGAAAAAACGAGAGAGAACATTGCAAACATGATAAACGTCATTTAATGTCAACATGAAAAACCAAAATTCCAAAAGTATAAAACAGCATAAATTTCTTACCAAAGAAAGGAAATGTATCAGGCTCCTCACCCTCCTCCCGCCCTGTGGTGCAACAGATGTCCCTTTCTCCAAAAACGCACTCAATGGGATCGTAATGTTTCAACCACACACAAGTTGACCTGCTGTGAGGAAAAAACGAGAGAGAACATTGCAAACATGATAAACGTCATTTAATGTCAACATGAAAAACGAAAATTCCAAAAGTATAAAACAGCAAAAATTTCTTACCAAAGAGAGGAAATGTATCAGGCTCCTCACCCTCCTCCCGCCCTGTGGTGCAACAGATGTCCCTTTCTCCAAAAATGCAGTCAATGGGATCGTAATGTTGCAACCACACACAAGTTGACCTGCTGTGAGGAAAAAACGAGAGAGAACATTGCAAACATGATAAACGTCATTTAATGTCAACATGAAAAACCAAAATTCCAAAAGTATAAAACAGCATAAATTTCTTACCAAAGAAAGGAAATGTATCAGGGTCCTCACCCTCCACCCGCCCTGTGGTGCAACAGATGTCCCTTTCTCCAAAAATGCACTCAATGGGATCGTAATGTTGCAACCACACACAAGTGTACCTGCTGCGAGGAAAAAACGAGAGAGAACATTGCAAACATGATAAACGTCATTTAATGTCAACATGAAAAACCAAAATTCCAAAAGTATAAAACAGCAAAAATTTCTTACCAAAGAAAGGAAATGTATCAGGCTCCTCACCCTCCTCCCGCCCTGTGGTGCAACAGATGTCCCTTTCTCCAAAAATGCACTCAATGGGATCGTAATGTTGCAACCACACACAAGTTGACCTGCTGAGAGGAAAAAACGAGTTAGTACATTTCAAACATGAAAAACGTCATTTAATGTCAACATGAAAAACCAAAATTCCAAAAGTATAAAACAGAAAAAATTCCTTACTAAAGAAAGGAAATGTATCGGGCTCCTGACCCTCCTCCCTCCCTGTGGTGCAACAGATGTCCCTTTCTCCAAAAATGCACTCAATGGGATCGTAATGTTGCAACCACACACAAGTTGACCTGCTGTGAGGAAAAAACGAGTTAGAACATTTCAAACATGAAAGCGTCATTTAATGTCAACATGAAAACCAAAATTCCAAAAGTATAAAACAGCATAAATTTCTTACCAAAGAAAGGAAATGTATCGTGCTTCTCACCCTCCTCCCGCCCTGTGGTGCAACAGATGTCCCTTTCTCCAAAAATGCACTCAATGGGATCGTAATGTTGCAACCACACACAAGTTGACCTGCTGTGAGGAAAAAACGAGTTAGTACATTTCAAACATGATAAACGTCATTTAATGTCAACATGAAAAACCAAAATTCCAAAAGTATAAAACAGCATAAATTTCTTACCAAAGAAAGGAAATGTATCGTGCTTCTCACCCTCCTCCCGCCCTGTGGTGCAACAGATGTCCCTTTCTCCAAAAATGCACTCAATGGGATCGTAATGTTGCAACCACACACAAGTTGACCTGCTGTGAGGAAAAAACGAGTTAGTACATTTCAAACATGAAAAACGTCATTTAATGTCAACATGAAAACCAAAATTCCAAAAGTATAAAACAGCATAAATTCCTTACCAAAGAAAGGAAATGTATCAGGCTCCTCACCCTCCTCCCGCCCTGTGGTGCAACAGATGTCCCTTTCTCCAAAAATGCACTCAATGGAATCGTAATGTTGCAACCACACATAAGTTGACCTGCTGTGAGAAAAAAACGAGTTAGTACATTTCAAACATGATAAACGTCATTTAATGTCAACATGAAAAATCAAAATTCCAAAAGTATAAAACAGCATAAATTTCTTACCAAAGAAAGGAAATGTATCGTGCTTCTCACCCTCCTCCCGCCCTGTGGTGCAACAGATGTCCCTTTCTCCAAAAATGCACTCAATGGGATCGTAATGTTGCAACCACACACAAGTTGACCTGCTGTGAGGAAAAAACGAGTTAGTAAATTTCAAACATGATAAACGTCATTTAATGTCAACATGAAAAACCAAAATTCCAAAAGTATAAAACAGCATAAATGTCTTACCAAAGAAAGGAAATGTATCAGGCTCCTCACCCTCCTCCCGCCCTGTGGTGCAACAGATGTCCCTTTCTCCAAAAATGCACTCAATGGGATCGTAATGTTGCAACCACACACAAGTTGACCTGCTGTGAGGGAAAAACGAGTTAGTACATTTCAAACATGATAAACGTCATTTAATGTCAACATGAAAAACCAAAATTCCAAAAGTATAAAACAGCATAAATTTCTTACCAAAGAAAGGAAATGTATCGTGCTTCTCACCCTCCTCCCGACCTGTGGTGCAACAGATGTCCCTTTCTCCAAAAATGCACTCAATGGGATCGTAATGTTGCAACCACACACAAGTTGACCTGCTGTGAGGAAAAAACGAGTTAGTACATTTCAAACATGAAAAACGTCATTTAATGTCAACATGAAAACCAAAATTCCAAAAGTAAAAAACAGCATAAATTTCTTACCAAAGAAAGGAAATGTATCGTTCTTCTCACCCTTCTCCCGCCCTGTGGTGCAACAGATGTCCCTTTCTCCAAAAATGCACTCAATGGGATCGTAATGTTGCAACCACACACAAGTTGACCTGCTATGAGGAAAAAACGAGTTAGTACATTTCAAACATGAAAAACGTTATTTAATGTCAACATGAAAACCAAAATTCCAAAAGTATAAAACAGCATAAATTTCTTACCAAAGAAAGGAAATGTATCGTGCTTCTCACCCTCCTCCCGCCCTGTGGTGCAACAGATGTCCCTTTCTCCAAAAATGCACTCAATGGGATCGTAATGTTGCAACCACACACAAGTTGACCTGCTGTGAGGAAAAAACGAGTTAGTACATTTCAAACATGATAAACGTCATTTAATGTCAACATGAAAAACCAAAATTCCAAAAGTATAAAACAGCATAAATTTCTTACCAAAGAAAGGAAATGTATCGTGCTTCTCACCCTCCTCCCGCCCTGTGGTGCAACAGATGTCCCTTTCTCCAAAAATGCAGTCAATGGGATCGTAATGTTGCAACCACACACAAGTTGACCTGCTGTGAGGAAAAAACGAGAGAGAACATTGCAAACATGATAAACGTCATTTAATGTCAACATGAAAAACCAAAATTCCAAAAGTATAAAACAGCAAAAATTTCTTACCAACGAAAGGAAATGTATCAGGCTCCTCACCCTCCTCCCGCCCTGTGGTGCAACAGATGTCCCTTTCTCCAAAAATGCACTCAATGGGATCGTAATGTTGCAACCACACACAAGTTGACCTGCTGTGAGGAAAAAACGAGTTAGTTCATTTCAAACATGATAAACGTCATTTAATGTCAACATGAAAAACCAAAATTCCAAAAGTATAAAACAGCATAAATTTCTTACCAAAGAAAGGAAATGTATCGTGCTTCTCACCCTCCTCCCGCCCTGTGGTGCAACAGATGTCCCTTTCTCCAAAAATGCACTCAATGGGATCGTAATGTTGCAACCACACACAAGTTGACCTGCTGTGAGGAAAAAACGAGAGAGAACATTGCAAACATGATAAACGTCATTTAATGTCAACATGAAAAACCAAAATTCCAAAAGTATAAAACAGCAAAAATTTCTTACCAAAGAAAGGAAATGTATCAGGCTCCTCACCCTCCTCCCGCCCAGTGGTGCAACAGATGTCCCTTTCTCCAAAAATGCACTCAATGGGATCGTAATGTTGCAACCACACACAAGTTGACCTGCTGTGAGGAAAAAACGAGTTAGTACATTTCAAACATGATAAACGTCATTTAATGTCAACATGAAAAACCAAAATTCCAAAAGTATAAAACAGCATAAATTTCTTACCAAAGAAAGGAAATGTATCAGGCTCCTCACCCTCCTCCCACCCTGTGGTGCAACAGATGTCCCTTTCTCCAAAAATGCACTCAATGGGATCGTAATGTTGCAACCACACACAAGTTGACCTGCTGTGAGGAAAAAACGAGAGAGAACATTGCAAACATGATAAACGTCATTTAATGTCAACATGAAAAACCAAAATTCCAAAAGTATAAAACAGCAAAAATTTCTTACCAAAGAAAGGAAATGTATCAGGCTCCTCACCCTCCTCCCGCCCTGTGGTGCAACAGATGTCCCTTTCTCCAAAAATGCACTCAATGGGATCGTAATGTTGCAACCACACACAAGTTGACCTGCTGTGAGGAAAAAACGAGAGAGAACATTGCAAACATGATAAACGTCATTTAATCTCAACATGAAAAACCAAAATTCCAAAAGTATAAAACAGCAAAAATTTCTTACCAACGAAAGGAAATGTATCAGGCTCCTCACCCTCCTCCCGATCTGTGGTGCAACAGATGTCCCTTTCTCCAAAAATGCACTCAATGGGATCGTAATGTTGCAACCACACACAAGTTGACCTGCTGTGAGGAAAAAACGAGAGAGAACATTGCAAACATGATAAACGTCATTTAATGTCAACATGAAAAACCAAAATTCCAAAAGTATAAAACAGCAAAAATTTCTTACCAACGAAAGGAAATGTATCAGGCTCCTCACCCTCCTCCCGCCCTGTGGTGCAACAGATGTCCCTTTCTCCAAAAATGCACTCAATGGGATCGTAATGTTGCAACCACACACAAGTTGACCTGCTGTGAGGAAAAAACGAGAGAGAACATTGCAAACATGATAAACGTCATTTAATGTCAACATGAAAAACCAAAATTCCAAAAGTATAAAACAGCAAAAATTTCTTACCAACGAAAGGAAATGTATCAGGCTCCTCACCCTCCTCCCGCCCTGTGGTGCAACAGATGTCCCTTTCTCCAAAAATGCACTCAATGGGATCGTAATGTTGCAACCACACACAAGTTGACCTGCTGTGAGGAAAAAACGAGAGAGAACATTTCAAACATGATAAACGTCATTTAATGTCAACATGAAAAACCAAAATTCCAAAAGTATAAAACAGCATAAATTTCTTACCAAAGAAAGGAAATGTATCAGGCTCCTCACCCTCCTCCCACCCTGTGGTGCAACAGATGTCCCTTTCTCCAAAAATGCACTCAATGGGATCGTAATGTTGCAACCACACACAAGTTGACCTGCTGTGAGGAAAAAACGAGAGAGAACATTGCAAACATGATAAACGTCATTTAATGTCAACATGAAAAACCAAAATTCCAAAAGTATAAAACAGCAAAAATTTCTTACCAACGAAAGGAAATGTATCAGGCTCCTCACCCTCCTCCCGCCCTGTGGTGCAACAGATGTCCCTTTCTCCAAAAATGCACTCAATGGGATCGTAATGTTGCAACCACACACAAGTTGACCTGCTGTGAGGAAAAAACGAGTTAGTACATTTCAAACATGATAAACGTCATTTAATGTCAACATGAAAAACCAAAATTCCAAAAGTATAAAACAGCATAAATTTCTTACCAAAGAAAGGAAATGTATCAGGCTCCTCACCCTCCTCCCACCCTGTGGTGCAACAGATGTCCCTTTCTCCAAAAATGCACTCAATGGGATCGTAATGTTGCAACCACACACAAGTTGACCTGCTGTGAGGAAAAAACGAGAGAGAACATTGCAAACATGATAAACGTCATTTAATGTCAACATGAAAAACCAAAATTCCAAAAGTATAAAACAGCAAAAATTTCTTACCAACGAAAGGAAATGTATCAGGCTCCTCACCCTCCTCCCGCCCTGTGGTGCAACAGATGTCCCTTTCTCCAAAAATGCACTCAATGGGATCGTAATGTTGCAACCACACACAAGTTGACCTGCTGTGAGGAAAAAACGAGAGAGAACATTGCAAACATGATAAACGTCATTTAATGTCAACATGAAAAACCAAAATTCCAAAAGTATAAAACAGCATAAATTTCTTACCAAAGAAAGGAAATGTATCAGGCTCCTCACCCTCCTCCCACCCTGTGGTGCAACAGATGTCCCTTTCTCCAAAAATGCACTCAATGGGATCGTAATGTTGCAACCACACACAAGTTGACCTGCTGTGAGGAAAAAACGAGAGAGAACATTGCAAACATGATAAACGTCATTTAATGTCAACATGAAAAACCAAAATTCCAAAAGTATAAAACAGCATAAATTTCTTACCAAAGAAAGGAAATGTATCAGGCTCCTCACCCTCCTCCCACCCTGTGGTGCAACAGATGTCCCTTTCTCCAAAAATGCACTCAATGGGATCGTAATATTGCAACCACACACAAGTTGACCTGCTGTGAGGAAAAAACGAGAGAGAACATTGCAAACATGATAAACGTCATTTAATGTCAACATGAAAAACCAAAATTCCAAAAGTATAAAACAGCAAAAATTTCTTACCAACGAAAGGAAATGTATCAGGCTCCTCACCCTCCTCCCGCCCTGTGGTGCAACAGATGTCCCTTTCTCCAAAAATGCACTCAATGGGATCGTAATGTTGCAACCACACACAAGTTGACCTGCTGTGAGGAAAAAACGAGTTAGTACATTTCAAACATGATAAACGTCATTTAATGTCAACATGAAAAACCAAAATTCCAAAAGTATAAAACAGCATAAATTTCTTACCAAAGAAAGGAAATGTATCAGGCTCCTCACCCTCCTCCCACCCTGTGGTGCAACAGATGTCCCTTTCTCCAAAAATGCACTCAATGGGATCGTAATGTTGCAACCGCACACAAGTTGACCTGCTGTGAGGAAAAAACGAGAGAGAACATTGCAAACATGATAAACGTCATTTAATGTCAACATGAAAAACCAAAATTCCAAAAGTATAAAACAGCATAAATTTCTTACCAAAGAAAGGAAATGTATCAGGCTCCTCACCCTCCTCCCACCCTGTGGTGCAACAGATGTCCCTTTCTCCAAAAATGCACTCAATGGGATCGTAATGTTGCAACCACACACAAGTTGACCTGCTGTGAGGAAAAAACGAGAGAGAACATTGCAAACATGATAAACGTCATTTAATGTCAACATGAAAAACCAAAATTCCAAAAGTATAAAACAGCAAAAATTTCTTACCAACGAAAGGAAATGTATCAGTCTCCTCACCCTCCTCCCGCCCTGTGGTGCAACAGATGTCCCTTTCTCCAAAAATGCACTCAATGGGATCGTAATGTTGCAACCACACACAAGTTGACCTGCTGTGAGGAAAAAACGAGTTAGTTCATTTCAAACATGATAAACGTCATTTAATGTCAACATGAAAAACCAAAATTCCAAAAGTATAAAACAGCATAAATTTCTTACCAAAGAAAGGAAATGTATCGTGCTTCTCACCCTCCTCCCGCCCTGTGGTGCAACAGATGTCCCTTTCTCCAAAAATGCACTCAATGGGATCGTAATGTTGCAACCACACACAAGTTGACCTGCTGTGAGGAAAAAACGAGAGAGAACATTGCAAACATGATAAACGTCATTTAATGTCAACATGAAAAACCAAAATTCCAAAAGTATAAAACAGCATAAATTTCTTACCAAAGAAAGGAAATGTATCAGGCTCCTCACCCTCCTCCCACCCTGTGGTGCAACAGATGTCCCTTTCTCCAAAAATGCACTCAATGGGATCGTAATGTTGCAACCACACACAAGTTGACCTGCTGTGAGGAAAAAACGAGAGAGAACATTGCAAACATGATAAACGTCATTTAATGTCAACATGAAAAACCAAAATTCCAAAAGTATAAAACAGCAAAAATTTCTTACCAACGAAAGGAAATGTATCAGGCTCCTCACCCTCCTCCCGCCCTGTGGTGCAACAGATGTCCCTTTCTCCAAAAATGCACTCAATGGGATCGTAATGTTGCAACCACACACAAGTTGACCTGCTGTGAGGAAAAAACGAGTTAGTTCATTTCAAACATGATAAACGTCATTTAATGTCAACATGAAAAACCAAAATTCCAAAAGTATAAAACAGCATAAATTTCTTACCAAAGAAAGGAAATGTATCGTGCTTCTCACCCTCCTCCCGCCCTGTGGTGCAACAGATGTCCCTTTCTCCAAAAATGCACTCAATGGGATCGTAATGTTGCAACCACACACACGTTGACCTGCTGTGAGGAAAAAACGAGAGAGAACATTGCAAACATGATAAACGTCATTTAATGTCAACATGAAAAACCAAAATTCCAAAAGTATAAAACAGCAAAAATTTCTTACCAAAGAAAGGAAATGTATCAGGCTCCTCACCCTCCTCCCGCCCAGTGGTGCAACAGATGTCCCTTTCTCCAAAAATGCACTCAATGGGATCGTAATGTTGCAACCACACACAAGTTGACCTGCTGTGAGGAAAAAACGAGTTAGTACATTTCAAACATGATAAACGTCATTTAATGTCAACATGAAAAACCAAAATTCCAAAAGTATAAAACAGCACAAATTTCTTACCAAAGAAAGGAAATGTATCAATCTCCTCACCCTCCTCCCACCCTGTGGTGCAACAGATGTCCCTTTCTCCAAAAATGCACTCAATGGGATCGTAATGGTGCAACCACACACAAGTTGACCTGCTGTGAGGAAAAAACGAGAAAGAACATTGCAAACATGATAAACGTCATTTAATGTCAACATGAAAAACCAAAATTCCAAAAGTATAAAACAGCAAAAATTTCTTACCAAAGAATGGAAATGTATCAGGCTCCTCACCCTCCTCCCGCCCTGTGGTGCAACAGATGTCCCTTTCTCCAAAAATGCACTCAATGGGATCGTAATGTTGCAACCACACACAAGTTGACCTGCTGTGAGGAAAAAACGAGTTAGTACATTTCAAACATGATAAACGTCATTTAATGTCAACATGAAAAACCAAAATTCCAAAAGTATAAAACAGCATAAATTTCTTACCAAAGAAAGGAAATGTATCGTGCTTCTCACCCTCCTCCCGCCCTGTGGTGCAACAGATGTCCCTTTCTCCAAAAATGCACTCAATGGGATCGTAATGTTGCAACCACACACAAGTTGACCAGCTGTGAGGAAAAAACGAGAGAGAACATTGCAAACATGATAAACGTCATTTAATGTCAACATGAAAAACCAAAATTCCAAAAGTATAAAACAGCATAAATTTCTTACCAAAGAAAGGAAATGTATCAGGCTCCTCACCCTCCTCCCGCCAAGTGGTGCAACAGATGTCCCTTTCTCCAAAAATGCACTCAATGGGATCGTAATGTTGCAACCACACACAAGTTGACCTGCTGTGAGGAAAAAACGAGAGAGAACATTGCAAACATGATAAACGTCATTTAATGTCAACATGAAAAACCAAAATTCCAAAAGTATAAAACAGCAAAAATTTCTTACCAAAGAAAGGAAATGTATCAGGCTATTCACCCTCCTCCCGCCCTGTGGTGCAACAGATGTCCCTTTCTCCAAAAATGCACTCAATGGGATCGTAATGTTGCAACCACACACAAGTTGACCTGCTGTGAGGAAAAAACGAGAGAGAACATTGCAAACATGATAAACGTCATTTAATGTCAACATGAAAAACCAAAATTCCAAAAGTATAAAACAGCATAAATTTCTTACCAAAGAAAGGAAATGTATCGTGCTTCTCACCCTCCTCCCGCCCTGTGGTGCAACAGATGTCCCTTTCTCCAAAAATGCACTCAATGGGATCGTAATGTTGCAACCACACACAAGTTGACCTGCTGTGAGGAAAAAACGAGTTAGTACATTTTAAACATGATAAACGTCATTTAATGTCAACATGAAAAACCAAAATTCCAAAAGTATAAAACAGCATAAATTTCTTACCAAAGAAAGGAAATGTATCAGGCTCCTCACCCTCCTCCCACCCTGTGGTGCAACACATGTCCCTTTGTCCAAAAATGCATTCAATGGGATCGTAATGGTGCAACCACACACAAGTTGACCTGCTGTGAGGAAAAAACGAGAGAGAACATTGCAAACATGATAAACGTCATTTAATGTCAACATGAAAAACCAAAATTCCAAAAGTATAAAACAGCAAAAATTTCTTACCAAAGAATGGAAATGTATCAGGCTCCTCACCCTCCTCCCGCCCTGTGGTGCAACAGATGTCCCTTTCTCCAAAAATGCACTCAATGGGATCGTAATGTTGCAACCACACACAAGTTGACCTGCTGTGAGGAAAAAACGAGTTAGTACATTTCAAACATGATAAACGTCATTTAATGTCAACATGAAAAACCAAAATTCCAAAAGTATAAAACAGCATAAATTTCTTACCAAAGAAAGGAAATGTATCGTGCTTCTCACCCTCCTCCCGCCCTGTGGTGCAACAGATGTCCCTTTCTCCAAATATGCACTCAATGGGATCGTAATGTTGCAACCACACACAAGTTGACCTGCTGTGAGGAAAAAACGAGAGAGAACATTGCAAACATGATAAACGTCATTTAATGTCAACATGAAAAACCAAAATTCCAAAAGTATAAAACAGCATAAATTTCTTACCAAAGAAAGGAAATGTATCAGGCTCCTCACCCTCCTCCCGCCCTGTGGTGCAACAGATGTCCCTTTCTCCAAAAACGCACTCAATGGGATCGTAATGTTGCAACCACACACAAGTGTACCTGCTGTGAGGAAAAAACGAGAGAGAACATTGCAAACATGATAAACGTCATTTAATGTCAACATGAAAAACCAAAATTCCAAAAGTATAAAACAGCAAAAATTTCTTACCAAAGAAAGGAAATGTATCGTGCTTCTCACCCTCCTCCCGCCCTGTGGTGCAACAGATGTCCCTTTCTCCAAAAATGCACTCAATGGGATCGTAATGTTGCAACCACACACAAGTTGACCTGCTGTGAGGAAAAAACGAGTTAGTACATTTTAAACATGATAAACGTCATTTAATGTCAACATGAAAAACCAAAATTCCAAAAGTATAAAACAGCATAAATTTCTTACCAAAGAAAGGAAATGTATCAGGCTCCTCACCCTCCTCCCACCCTGTGGTGCAACACATGTCCCTTTGTCCAAAAATGCACTCAATGGGATCGTAATGGTGCAACCACACACAAGTTGACCTGCTGTGAGGAAAAAACGAGTTAGTACATTTCAAACATGATAAACGTCATTTAATGTCAACATGAAAAACCAAAATTCCAAAAGTATAAAACAGCATAAATTTCTTACCAAAGAAAGGAAATGTATCAGGCTATTCACCCTCCTCCCGCCCTGTGGTGCAACAGATGTCCCTTTCTCCAAAAATGCACTCAATGGGATCGTAATGTTGCAACCACACACAAGTTGACCTGCTGTGAGGAAAAAACGAGTTAGTACATTTTAAACATGATAAACGTCATTTAATGTCAACATGAAAAACCAAAATTCCAAAAGTATAAAACAGCATAAATTTCTTACCAAAGAAAGGAAATGTATCAGGCTCCTCACCCTCCTCCCACCCTGTGGTGCAACACATGTCCCTTTGTCCAAAAATGCACTCAATGGGATCGTAATGGTGCAACCACACACAAGTTGACCTGCTGTGAGGAAAAAACGAGTTAGTACATTTCAAACATGATAAACGTCATTTAATGTCAACATGAAAAACCAAAATTCCAAAAGTATAAAACAGCATAAATTTCTTACCAAAGAAAGGAAATGTATCAGGCTATTCACCCTCCTCCCGCCCTGTGGTGCAACAGATGTCCCTTTCTCCAAAAATGCACTCAATGGGATCGTAATGTTGCAACCACACACAAGTTGACCTGCTGTGAGGAAAAAACGAGAGAGAACATTGCAAACATGATAAACGTCATTTAATGTCAACATGAAAAACCAAAATTCCAAAAGTATAAAACAGCAAAAATTTCTTACCAAAGAAAGGAAATGTATCAGGCTATTCACCCTCCTCCCGCCCTGTGGTGCAACAGATGTCCCTTTCTCCAAAAATGCACTCAATGGGATCGTAATGTTGCAACCACACACAAGTTGACCTGCTGTGAGGAAAAAACGAGAGAGAACATTGCAAACATGATAAACGTCATTTAATGTCAACATGAAAAACCAAAATTCCAAAAGTATAAAACAGCATAAATTTCTTACCAAAGAAAGGAAATGTATCGTGCTTCTCACCCTCCTCCCGCCCTGTGGTGCAACAGATGTCCCTTTCTCCAAAAATGCACTCAATGGGATCGTAATGGTGCAACCACACACAAGTTGACCTGCTGTGACGAAAAAACGAGTTAGTACATTTTAAACATGATAAACGTCATTTAATGTCAACATGAAAAACCAAAATTCCAAAAGTATAAAACAGCATAAATTTCTTACCAAAGAAAGGAAATGTATCAGGCTCCTCACCCTCCTCCCACCCTGTGGTGCAACACATGTCCCTTTGTCCAAAAATGCACTCAATGGGATCGTAATGGTGCAACCACACACAAGTTGACCTGCTGTGAGGAAAAAACGAGAGAGAACATTGCAAACATGATAAACGTCATTTAATGTCAACATGAAAAACCAAAATTCCAAAAGTATAAAACAGCAAAAATTTCTTACCAAAGAAAGGAAATGTATCAGGCTATTCACCCTCCTCCCGCCCTGTGGTGCAACAGATGTCCCTTTCTCCAAAAATGCACTCAATGGGATCGTAATGTTGCAACCACACACAAGTTGACCTGCTGTGAGGAAAAAACGAGTTAGTACATTTTAAACATGATAAACGTCATTTAATGTCAACATGAAAAACCAAAATTCCAAAAGTATAAAACAGCATAAATTTCTTACCAAAGAAAGGAAATGTATCAGGCTCCTCACCCTCCTCCCACCCTGTGGTGCAACACATGTCCCTTTGTCCAAAAATGCACTCAATGGGATCGTAATGTTGCAACCACACACAAGTTGACCTGCTGTGAGGAAAAAACGAGTTAGTACATTTCAAACATGATAAACGTCATTTAATGTCAACATGAAAAACCAAAATTCCAAAAGTATAAAACAGCATAAATTTCTTACCAAAGAAAGGAAATGTATCGTGCTTCTCACCCTCCTCCCGCCCTGTGGTGCAACAGATGTCCCTTTCTCCAAATATGCACTCAATGGGATCGTAATGTTGCAACCACACACAAGTTGACCTGCTGTGAGGAAAAAACGAGAGAGAACATTGCAAACATGATAAACGTCATTTAATGTCAACATGAAAAACCAAAATTCCAAAAGTATAAAACAGCATAAATTTCTTACCAAAGAAAGGAAATGTATCAGGCTATTCACCCTCCTCCCGCCCTGTGGTGCAACAGATGTCCCTTTCTCCAAAAATGCACTCAATGGGATCGTAATGTTGCAACCACACACAAGTTGACCTGCTGTGAGGAAAAAACGAGAGAGAACATTGCAAACATGATAAACGTCATTTAATGTCAACATGAAAAACCAAAATTCCAAAAGTATAAAACAGCAAAAATTTCTTACCAAAGAAAGGAAATGTATCAGGCTATTCACCCTCCTCCCGCCCTGTGGTGCAACAGATGTCCCTTTCTCCAAAAATGCACTCAATGGGATCGTAATGTTGCAACCACACACAAGTTGACCTGCTGTGAGGAAAAAACGAGAGAGAACATTGCAAACATGATAAACGTCATTTAATGTCAACATGAAAAACCAAAATTCCAAAAGTATAAAACAGCATAAATTTCTTACCAAAGAAAGGAAATGTATCGTGCTTCTCACCCTCCTCCCGCCCTGTGGTGCAACAGATGTCCCTTTCTCCAAAAATGCACTCAATGGGATCGTAATGTTGCAACCACACACAAGTTGACCTGCTGTGAGGAAAAAACGAGTTAGTACATTTTAAACATGATAAACGTCATTTAATGTCAACATGAAAAACCAAAATTCCAAAAGTATAAAACAGCATAAATTTCTTACCAAAGAAAGGAAATGTATCAGGCTCCTCACCCTCCTCCCACCCTGTGGTGCAACACATGTCCCTTTGTCCAAAAATGCACTCAATGGGATCGTAATGGTGCAACCACACACAAGTTGACCTGCTGTGAGGAAAAAACGAGAGAGAACATTGCAAACATGATAAACGTCATTTAATGTCAACATGAAAAACCAAAATTCCAAAAGTATAAAACAGCAAAAATTTCTTACCAAAGAAAGGAAATGTATCAGGCTATTCACCCTCCTCCCGCCCTGTGGTGCAACAGATGTCCCTTTCTCCAAAAATGCACTCAATGGGATCGTAATGTTGCAACCACACACAAGTTGACCTGCTGTGAGGAAAAAACGAGAGAGAACATTGCAAACATGATAAACGTCATTTAATGTCAACATGAAAAACCAAAATTCCAAAAGTATAAAACAGCATAAATTTCTTACCAAAGAAAGGAAATGTATCGTGCTTCTCACCCTCCTCCCGCCCTGTGGTGCAACAGATGTCCCTTTCTCCAAAAATGCACTCAATGGGATCGTAATGTTGCAACCACACACAAGTTGACCTGCTGTGAGGAAAAAACGAGTTAGTACATTTTAAACATGATAAACGTCATTTAATGTCAACATGAAAAACCAAAATTCCAAAAGTATAAAACAGCATAAATTTCTTACCAAAGAAAGGAAATGTATCAGGCTCCTCACCCTCCTCCCACCCTGTGGTGCAACACATGTCCCTTTGTCCAAAAATGCACTCAATGGGATCGTAATGGTGCAACCACGCACAAGTTGACCTGCTGTGAGGAAAAAACGAGAGAGAACATTGCAAACATGATAAACGTCATTTAATGTCAACATGAAAAACCAAAATTCCAAAAGTATAAAACAGCAAAAATTTCTTACCAAAGAATGGAAATGTATCAGGCTCCTCACCCTCCTCCCGCCCTGTGGTGCAACAGATGTCCCTTTCTCCGAAAATGCACTCAATGGGATCGTAATGTTGCAACCACACACAAGTTGACCTGCTGTGAGGAAAAAACGAGTTAGTACATTTCAAACATGATAAACGTCATTTAATGTCAACATGAAAAACCAAAATTCCAAAAGTATAAAACAGCATAAATTTCTTACCAAAGAAAGGAAATGTATCGTGCTTCTCACCCTCCTCCCGCCCTGTGGTGCAACAGATGTCCCTTTCTCCAAATATGCACTCAATGGGATCGTAATGTTGCAACCACACACAAGTTGACCTGCTGTGAGGAAAAAACGAGAGAGAACATTGCAAACATGATAAACGTCATTTAATGTCAACATGAAAAACCAAAATTCCAAAAGTATAAAACAGCATAAATTTCTTACCAAAGAAAGGAAATGTATCAGGCTCCTCACCCTCCTCCCGCCCTGTGGTGCAACAGATGTCCCTTTCTCCAAATATGCACTCAATGGGATCGTAATGTTGCAACCACACACAAGTTGACCTGCTGTGAGGAAAAAAACGAGAGACAACATTGCAAACATGATAAACGTCATTTAATGTCAACATGAAAAACCAAAATTCCAAAAGTATAAAACAGCATAAATTTCTTACCAAAGAAAGGAAATGTATCAGGCTCCTCACCCTCCTCCCGCCCTGTGGTGCAACAGATGTCCCTTTCTCCAAAAACGCACTCAATGGGATCGTAATGTTGCAACCACACACAAGTGTACCTGCTGTGAGGAAAAAACGAGAGAGAACATTGCAAACATGATAAACGTCATTTAATGTCAACATGAAAAACCAAAATTCCAAAAGTATAAAACAGCATAAATTTCTTACCAAAGAAAGGAAATGTATCGTGCTTCTCACCCTCCTCCCGCCCTGTGGTGCAACAGATGTCCCTTTCTCGAAAAATGCACTCAATGGGATCGTAATGTTGCAACCACACACAAGTTGACCTGCTGTGAGGAAAAAACGAGTTAGTACATTGCAAACATGATAAACGTCATTTAATGTCAACATGAAAAACCAAAATTCCAAAAGTATAAAACAGCAAAAATTTCTTACCAAAGAATGGAAATGTATCAGGCTCCTCACCCTCCTCCCGCCCTGTGGTGCAACAGATGTCCCTTTCTCCAAAAATGCACTCAATGGGATCGTAATGTTGCAACCACACACAAGTTGACCTGCTGTGAGGAAAAAACGAGTTAGTACATTTCAAACATGATAAACGTCATTTAATGTCAACATGAAAAACCAAAATTCCAAAAGTATAAAACAGCATAAATTTCTTACCAAAGAAAGGAAATGTATCAGGCTATTCACCCTCCTCCCGCCCTGTGGTGCAACAGATGTCCCTTTCTCCAAAAATGCACTCAATGGGATCGTAATGTTGCAACCACACACAAGTTGACCTGCTGTGAGGAAAAAACGAGAGAGAACATTGCAAACATGATAAACGTCATTTAATGTCAACATGAAAAACCAAAATTCCAAAAGTATAAAACAGCATAAATTTCTTACCAAAGAAAGGAAATGTATCAGGCTCCTCACCCTCCTCCCGCCCTGTGGTGCAACAGATGTCCCTTTCTCCAAATATGCACTCAATGGGATCGTAATGTTGCAACCACACACAAGTTGACCTGCTGTGAGGAAAAAACGAGAGAGAACATTGCAAACATGATAAACGTCATTTAATGTCAACATGAAAAACCAAAATTCCAAAAGTATAAAACAGCATAAATTTCTTACCAAAGAAAGGAAATGTATCAGGCTCCTCACCCTCCTCCCGCCCTGTGGTGCAACAGATGTCCCTTTCTCCAAAAACGCACTCAATGGGATCGTAATGTTGCAACCACACACAAGTGTACCTGCTGTGAGGAAAAAACGAGAGAGAACATTGCAAACATGATAAACGTCATTTAATGTCAGCATGAAAAACCAAAATTCCAAAAGTATAAAACAGCATAAATTTCTTACCAAAGAAAGGAAATGTATCGTGCTTCTCACCCTCCTCCCGCCCTGTGGTGCAACAGATGTCCCTTTCTCGAAAAATGCACTCAATGGGATCGTAATGTTGCAACCACACACAAGTTGACCTGCTGTGAGGAAAAAACGAGTTAGTACATTGCAAACATGATAAACGTCATTTAATGTCAACATGAAAAACCAAAATTCCAAAAGTATAAAACAGCAAAAATTTCTTACCAAAGAATGGAAATGTATCAGGCTCCTCACCCTCCTCCCGCCCTGTGGTGCAACAGATGTCCCTTTCTCCAAAAATGCACTCAATGGGATCGTAATGTTGCAACCACACACAAGTTGACCTGCTGTGAGGAAAAAACGAGTTAGTACATTTCAAACATGATAAACGTCATTTAATGTCAACATGAAAAACCAAAATTCCAAAAGTATAAAACAGCATAAATTTCTTACCAAAGAAAGGAAATGTATCAGGCTCCTCACCCTCCTCCCACCCTGTGGTGCAACACATGTCCCTTTGTCCAAAAATGCACTCAATGGGATCGTAATGGTGCAACCACACACAAGTTGACCTGCTGTGAGGAAAAAACGAGAGAGAACATTGCAAACATGATAAACGTCATTTAATGTCAACATGAAAAACCAAAATTCCAAAAGTATAAAACAGCACAAATTTCTTACCAAAGAAAGGAAATGTATCAGGCTCCTCACCCTCCTCCCGCCCTGTGGTGCAACAGATGTCCCTTTCTCCAAAAACGCACTCAATGGGATCGTAATGTTGCAACCACACACAAGTGTACCTGCTGTGAGGAAAAAACGAGTTAGTACATTTCAAACATGATAAACGTCATTTAATGTCAACATGAAAAACCAAAATTCCAAAAGTATAAAACAGCATAAATTTCTTACCAAAGAAAGGAAATGTATCGTGCTTCTCACCCTCCTCCCGCCCTGTGGTGCAACAGATGTCCCTTTCTCCAAATATGCACTCAATGGGATCGTAATGTTGCAACCACACACAAGTTGACCTGCTGTGAGGAAAAAACGAGAGAGAACATTGCAAACATGATAAACGTCATTTAATGTCAACATGAAAAACCAAAATTCCAAAAGTATAAAACAGCATAAATTTCTTACCAAAGAAAGGAAATGTATCAGGCTCCTCACCCTCCTCCCGCCCTGTGGTGCAACAGATGTCCCTTTCTCCAAATATGCACTCAATGGGATCGTAATGTTGCAACCACACACAAGTTGACCTGCTGTGAGGAAAAAACGAGAGAGAACATTGCAAACATGATAAACGTCATTTAATGTCAACATGAAAAACCAAAATTCCAAAAGTATAAAACAGCATAAATTTCTTACCAAAGAAAGGAAATGTATCAGGCTCCTCACCCTCCTCCCGCCCTGTGGTGCAACAGATGTCCCTTTCTCCAAAAACGCACTCAATGGGATCGTAATGTTGCAACCACACACAAGTGTACCTGCTGTGAGGAAAAAACGAGAGAGAACATTGCAAACATGATAAACGTCATTTAATGTCAGCATGAAAAACCAAAATTCCAAAAGTATAAAACAGCATAAATTTCTTACCAAAGAAAGGAAATGTATCGTGCTTCTCACCCTCCTCCCGCCCTGTGGTGCAACAGATGTCCCTTTCTCGAAAAATGCACTCAATGGGATCGTAATGTTGCAACCACACACAAGTTGACCTGCTGTGAGGAAAAAACGAGTTAGTACATTGCAAACATGATAAACGTCATTTAATGTCAACATGAAAAACCAAAATTCCAAAAGTATAAAACAGCAAAAATTTCTTACCAAAGAATGGAAATGTATCAGGCTCCTCACCCTCCTCCCGCCCTGTGGTGCAACAGATGTCCCTTTCTCCAAAAATGCACTCAATGGGATCGTAATGTTGCAACCACACACAAGTTGACCTGCTGTGAGGAAAAAACGAGTTAGTACATTTCAAACATGATAAACGTCATTTAATGTCAACATGAAAAACCAAAATTCCAAAAGTATAAAACAGCATAAATTTCTTACCAAAGAAAGGAAATGTATCGTGCTTCTCACCCTCCTCCCGCCCTGTGGTGCAACAGATGTCCCTTTCTCCAAATATGCACTCAATGGGATCGTAATGTTGCAACCACACACAAGTTGACCTGCTGTGAGGAAAAAACGAGAGAGAACATTGCAAACATGATAAACGTCATTTAATGTCAACATGAAAAACCAAAATTCCAAAAGTATAAAACAGCATAAATTTCTTACCAAAGAAAGGAAATGTATCAGGCTCCTCACCCTCCTCCCGCCCTGTGGTGCAACAGATGTCCCTTTCTCCAAAAACGCACTCAATGGGATCGTAATGTTGCAACCACACACAAGTTGACCTGCTGTGAGGAAAAAACGAGAGAGAACATTGCAAACATGATAAACGTCATTTAATGTCAACATGAAAAACCAAAATTCCAAAAGTATAAAACAGCATAAATTTCTTACCAAAGAAAGGAAATGTATCGTGCTTCTCACCCTCCTCCCGCCCTGTGGTGCAACAGATGTCCCTTTCTCCAAAAATGCACTCAATGGGATCGTAATGTTGCAACCACACACAAGTTGACCTGCTGTGAGGAAAAAACGAGTTAGTACATTTTAAACATGATAAACGTCATTTAATGTCAACATGAAAAACCAAAATTCCAAAAGTATAAAACAGCATAAATTTCTTACCAAAGAAAGGAAATGTATCAGGCTCCTCACCCTCCTCCCGCCCTGTGGTGCAACACATGTCCCTTTGTCCAAAAATGCACTCAATGGGATCGTAATGGTGCAACCACACACAAGTTGACCTGCTGTGAGGAAAAAACGAGTTAGTACATTTTAAACATGATAAACGTCATTTAATGTCAACATGAAAAACCAAAATTCCAAAAGTATAAAACAGCATAAATTTCTTACCAAAGAAAGGAAATGTATCAGGCTCCTCACCCTCCTCCCACCCTGTGGTGCAACACATGTCCCTTTGTCCAAAAATGCACTCAATGGGATCGTAATGGTGCAACCACACACAAGTTGACCTGCTGTGAGGAAAAAACGAGAGAGAACATTGCAAACATGATAAACGTCATTTAATGTCAACATGAAAAACCAAAATTCCAAAAGTATAAAACAGCAAAAATTTCTTACCAAAGAAAGGAAATGTATCAGGCTATTCACCCTCCTCCCGCCCTGTGGTGCAACAGATGTCCCTTTCTCCAAAAATGCACTCAATGGGATCGTAATGTTGCAACCACACACAAGTTGACCTGCTGTGAGGAAAAAACGAGTTAGTACATTTTAAACATGATAAACGTCATTTAATGTCAACATGAAAAACCAAAATTCCAAAAGTATAAAACAGCAAAAATTTCTTACCAAAGAAAGGAAATGTATCAGGCTATTCACCCTCCTCCCGCCCTGTGGTGCAACAGATGTCCCTTTCTCCAAAAATGCACTCAATGGGATCGTAATGTTGCAACCACACACAAGTTGACCTGCTGTGAGGAAAAAACGAGAGAGAACATTGCAAACATGATAAACGTCATTTAATGTCAACATGAAAAACCAAAATTCCAAAAGTATAAAACAGCATAAATTTCTTACCAAAGAAAGGAAATGTATCGTGCTTCTCACCCTCCTCCCGCCCTGTGGTGCAACAGATGTCCCTTTCTCCAAAAATGCACTCAATGGGATCGTAATGTTGCAACCACACACAAGTTGACCTGCTGTGAGGAAAAAACGAGTTAGTACATTTTAAACATGATAAACGTCATTTAATGTCAACATGAAAAACCAAAATTCCAAAAGTATAAAACAGCATAAATTTCTTACCAAAGAAAGGAAATGTATCAGGCTCCTCACCCTCCTCCCACCCTGTGGTGCAACACATGTCCCTTTGTCCAAAAATGCACTCAATGGGATCGTAATGGTGCAACCACACACAAGTTGACCTGCTGTGAGGAAAAAACGAGAGAGAACATTGCAAACATGATAAACGTCATTTAATGTCAACATGAAAAACCAAAATTCCAAAAGTATAAAACAGCAAAAATTTCTTACCAAAGAATGGAAATGTATCAGGCTCCTCACCCTCCTCCCGCCCTGTGGTGCAACATATGTCCCTTTCTCCAAAAATGCACTCAATGGGATCGTAATGTTGCAACCACACACAAGTTGACCTGCTGTGAGGAAAAAACGAGTTAGTACATTTCAAACATGATAAACGTCATTTAATGTCAACATGAAAAACCAAAATTCCAAAAGTATAAAACAGCATAAATTTCTTACCAAAGAAAGGAAATGTATCGTGCTTCTCACCCTCCTCCCGCCCTGTGGTGCAACAGATGTCCCTTTCTCCAAATATGCACTCAATGGGATCGTAATGTTGCAACCACACACAAGTTGACCTGCTGTGAGGAAAAAACGAGAGAGAACATTGCAAACATGATAAACGTCATTTAATGTCAACATGAAAAACCAAAATTCCAAAAGTATAAAACAGCATAAATTTCTTACCAAAGAAAGGGAATGTATCAGGCTCCTCACCCTCCTCCCGCCCTGTGGTGCAACAGATGTCCCTTTCTCCAAATATGCACTCAATGGGATCGTAATGTTGCAACCACACACAAGTTGACCTGCTGTGAGGAAAAAACGAGAGAGAGCATTGCAAACATGATAAACGTCATTTAATGTCAACATGAAAAACCAAAATTCCAAAAGTATAAAACAGCATAAATTTCTTACCAAAGAAAGGAAATGTATCAGGCTCCTCACCCTCCTCCCGCCCTGTGGTGCAACAGATGTCCCTTTCTCCAAAAACGCACTCAATGGGATCGTAATGTTGCAACCACACACAAGTGTACCTGCTGTGAGGAAAAAACGAGAGAGAACATTGCAAACATGATAAACGTCATTTAATGTCAACATGAAAAACCAAAATTCCAAAAGTATAAAACAGCAAAAATTTCTTACCAAAGAAAGGAAATGTATCAGGCTCCTCACCCTCCTCCCGCCCTGTGGTGCAACAGATGTCCCTTTCTCCAAAAATGCAGTCAATGGGATCGTAATGTTACAACCACACACAAGTTGACCTGCTGTGAGGAAAAAACGAGAGAGAACATTGCAAACATGATAAACGTCATTTAATGTCAACATGAAAAACCAAAATTCCAAAAGTATAAAACAGCATAAATTTCTTACCAAAGAAAGGAAATGTATCGTGCTTCTCACCCTCCTCCCGCCCTGTGGTGCAACAGATGTCCCTTTCTCGAAAAATGCACTCAATGGGATCGTAATGTTGCAACCACACACAAGTTGACCTGCTGTGAGGAAAAAACGAGTTAGTACATTTCAAACATGATAAACGTTATTTAATGTCAACATGAAAAACCAAAATTCCAAAAGTATAAAACAGCATAAATTTCTTACCAAAGAAAGGAAATGTATCAGGGTCCTCACCCTCCACCCGCCCTGTGGTGCAACAGATGTCCCTTTCTCCAAAAATGCACTCAATGGGATCGTAATGTTGCAACCACACACAAGTCGACCTGCTGTGAGGAAAAAACGAGAGAGAACATTGCAAACATGATAAACGTCATTTAATGTCAACATGAAAAACCAAAATTCCAAAAGTATGAAACAGCAAAAATTTCTTACCAAAGGAAGGAAATGTATCAGGCTCCTCACCCTCCTCCCGCCCTGTGGTGCAACAGATGTCCCTTTCTCCAAAAATGCACTCAATGGGATCGTAATGTTGCAACCACACACAAGTTGACCTGCTGTGAGGAAAAAACGAGAGAGAACATTGCAAACATGATAAACGTCATTTAATGTCAACATGAAAAACCAAAATTCCAAAAGTATAAAACAGCAAAAATTTCTTACCAAAGAAAGGAAATGTATCAGGCTACTCACCCTCCTCCCGCCCTGTGGTGCAACAGATGTCCCTTTCTCCAAAAATGCACTCAATGAGATCGTTATGTTGCAACCACACACAAGTTGACCTGCTGTGAGGAAAAAACGAGAGAGAACATTGCAAACATGATAAACGTCATTTAATGTCAACATGAAAAACCAAAATTCCAAAAGTATAAAACAGCAAAAATTTCTTACCAAAGGAAGGAAATGTATCAGGCTCCTCACCCTCCTCCCGCCCTGTGGTGCAACAGATGTCCCTTTCTCCAAAAATGCACTCAATGGGATCGTAATGTTGCAACCACACACAAGTCGACCTGCTGTGAGGAAAAAACGAGAGAGAACATTGCAAACATGATAAACGTCATTTAATGTCAACATGAAAAACCAAAATTCCAAAAGTATGAAACAGCAAAAATTTCTTACCAAAGAAAGGAAATGTATCGGGCTCCTCACCCTCCTCCCGCCCTGTGGTGCAACAGATGTCCCTTTCTCCAAAAATGCACTCAATGGGATCGTTATGTTGCAACCACACACAAGTCGACCTGCTGTGAGGAAAAAACGAGAGAGAACATTGCAAACATGATAAACGTCATCTAATGTCAACATGAAAAACCAAAATTCCAAAAGTATAAAACAGCAAAAATTTCTTACCAAAGGAAGGAAATGTATCAGGCTCCTCACCCTCCTCCCGCCCTGTGGTGCAACAGATGTCCCTTTCTCCAAAAATGCACTCAATGGGATCGTAATGTTGCAACCACACACAAGTCGACCTGCTGTGAGGAAAAAACGAGAGAGAACATTGCAAACATGATAAACGTCATTTAATGTCAACATGAAAAACCAAAATTCCAAAAGTATAAAACAGCAAAAATTTCTTACCAAAGGAAGGAAATGTATCAGGCTCCTCACCCTCCTCCCGCCCTGTGGTGCAACAGATGTCCCTTTCTCCAAAAATGCACTCAATGGGATCGTAATGTTGCAACCACACACAAGTTGACCTGCTGTGAGGAAAAAACGAGAGAGAACATTGCAAACATGATAAACGTCATTTAATGTCAACATGAAAAACCAAAATTCCAAAAGTATGAAACAGCAAAAATTTCTTACCAAAGGAAGGAAATGTATCAGGTTCCTCACCCTCCTCCCGCCCTGTGGTGCAACAGATGTCCCTTTCTCCAAAAATGCACTCAATGGGAACGTAATGTTGCAACCACACACAAGTTGACCTGCTGTGAGGAAAAAACGAGTTAGTACATTTCAAACATGATAAACGTCATTTAATGTCAACACGAAAAACCAAAATTCCAAAAGTATAAAACAGCAAAAATTTCTTACCAAAGAAAGGAAATGTATCAGGCTCCTCACCCTCCTCCCGCCCTGTGGTGCAACAGATGTCCCTTTCTCCAAAAATGCACTCAATGGGATTGTAATGTTGCAACCACACACAAGTTGACCTGCTGTGAGGAAAAAACGAGTTAGTACATTTCAAACATGGTAAACGTCATTTAATGTCAACATGAAAAACCAAAATTCCAAAAGTATAAAACAGCATAAATTTCTTACCAAAGAAAGGAAATGTATCAGGCTCCTCACCCTCCTCCCGCCCTGTGGTGCAACAGATGTCCCTTTCTCCAAAAATGCACTCAATGGGATCGTAATGTTGCAACCACACACAAGTTGACCTGCTGTGAGGAAAAAACGAGTTAGTACATTTCAAACATGATAAACGTCATTTAATGTCAACATGAAAAACCAAAATTCCAAAAGTATAAAACAGCAAAAATTTCTTACCAAAGAATGGAAATGTATCAGGCTCCTCACCCTCCTCCCGCCCTGTGGTGCAACAGATGTCCCTTTCTCCAAAAATGCACTCAATGGGATCGTAATGTTGCAACCACACACAAGTTGACCTGCTGTGAGGAAAAAACGAGTTAGTACATTTCAAACATGATAAACGTCATTTAATGTCAACATGAAAAACCAAAATTCCAAAAGTATAAAACAGCATAAATTTCTTACCAAAGAAAGGAAATGTATCAGGCTACTCACCCTCCTCCCGCCCTGTGGTGCAACAGATGTCCCTTTCTCCAAAAATGCACTCAATGGGATCGTAATGTTGCAACCACACACAAGTTGACCTGCTGTGAGGAAAAAACGAGTTAGTACATTTTAAACATGATAAACGTCATTTAATGTCAACATGAAAAACCAAAATTCCAAAAGTATAAAACAGCAAAAATTTCTTACCAAAGAAAGGAAATGTATCGTGCTTCTCACCCTCCTCCCGACCTGTGGTGCAACAGATGTCCCTTTCTCCAAAAATGCACTCCATGGGATCGTAATGTTGCAACCACACACAAGTTGACCTGCTGTGAGGAAAAAACGAGTTAGTACATTTCAAACATGATAAACGTCATTTAATGCCAACATGAAAAACCAAAATTCCAAAAGTATAAAACAGCATAAATTTCTTACCAAAGAAAGGAAATGTATCAGGCTCCTCACCCCCCTCCCGCCCTGTGGTGCAACAGATGTCCCTTTCTCCAAAAATGCACTCAATGGGATCGTAATGTTGCAACCACACACAAGTTGACCTGCTGTGAGGAAAAAACGAGAGAGAACATTGCAAACATGATAAACGTCATTTAATGTCAACATGAAAAACCAAAATTCCAAAAGTATAAAACAGCAAAAATTTCTTACCAAAGAAAGGAAATGTATCAGGCTCCTCACCCTCCTCCCGCCCTGTGGTGCAACAGATGTCCCTTTCTCCAAAAATGCACTCAATGGGATTGTAATGTTGCAACCACACACAAGTTGACCTGCTGTGAGGAAAAAACGAGTTAGTACATTTCAAACATGATAAACGTCATTTAATGTCAACATGAAAAACCAAAATTCCAAAAGTATAAAACAGCATAAATTTCTTACCAAAGAAAGGAAATGTATCAGGCTCCTCACCCTCCTCCCGCCCTGTGGTGCAACAGATGTCCCTTTCTCCAAAAATGCACTCAATGGGATCGTAATGTTGCAACCACACACAAGTTGACCTGCTGTGAGGAAAAAACGAGTTAGTACACTTCAAACATGACAAACGTCATTTAATGTCAACATGAAAAACCAAAATTCCAAAAGTATAAAACAGCATAAATTTCTTACCAAAGAAAGGAAATGTATCGTGCTTCTCACCCTCCTCCCGCCCTGTGGTGCAACAGATGTCCCTTTCTCGAAAAATGCACTCAATGGGATCGTAATGTTGCAACCACACACAAGTTGACCTGCTGTGAGGAAAAAACGAGTTAGTACATTTCAAACATGAAAAACGTCATTTAATGTCAACATGAAAAACCAAAATTCCAAAAGTATAAAACAGCAAAAATTTCTTACCAAAGAAAGGAAATGTATCGTGCTTCTCACCCTCCTCCCGACCTGTGGTGCAACAGATGTCCCTTTCTCCAAAAATGCACTCAATGGGATCGTAATGTTGCAACCACACACAAGTTGACCTGCTGTGAGGAAAAAACGAGTTAGTACATTTCAAACATGATAAACGTCATTTAATGCCAACATGAAAAACCAAAATTCCAAAAGTATAAAACAGCATAAATTTCTTACCAAAGAAAGGAAATGTATCAGGCTCCTCACCCTCCTCCCGCCCTGTGGTGCAACAGATGTCCCTTTCTCCAAAAATGCACTCAATGGGATCGTAATGTTGCAACCACACACAAGTTGACCTGCTGTGAGGAAAAAACGAGAGAGAACATTGCAAACATGATAAACGTCATTTAATGTCAACATGAAAAACCAAAATTCCAAAAGTATAAAACAGCAAAAATTTCTTACCAAAGAAAGGAAATGTATCAGGCTCCTCACCCTCCTCCCGCCCTGTGGTGCAACAGATGTCCCTTTCTCCAAAAATGCACTCAATGGGATCGTAATGTTGCAACCACACACAAGTTGACCTGCTGTGAGGAAAAAACGAGTTAGTACATTTCAAACATGATAAACGTCATTTAATGCCAACATGAAAAACCAAAATTCCAAAAGTATAAAACAGCATAAATTTCTTACCAAAGAAAGGAAATGTATCAGGCTCCTCACCCTCCTCCCGCCCTGTGGTGCAACAGATGTCCCTTTCTCCAAAAATGCACTCAATGGGATCGTAATGTTGCAACCACACACAAGTTGACCTGCTGTGAGGAAAAAACGAGAGAGAACATTGCAAACATGATAAACGTCATTTAATGTCAACATGAAAAACCAAAATTCCAAAAGTATAAAACAGCAAAAATTTCTTACCAAAGAAAGGAAATGTATCAGGCTCCTCACCCTCCTCCCGCCCTGTGGTGCAACAGATGTCCCTTTCTCCAAAAATGCACTCAATGGGATCGTAATGTTGCAACCACACACAAGTTGACCTGCTGTGAGGAAAAAACGAGAGAGAACATTGCAAACATGATAAACGTCATTTAATGTCAACATGAAAAACCAAAATTCCAAAAGTATAAAACAGCAAAAATTTCTTACCAAAGAAAGGAAATGTATCAGGCTCCTCACCCTCCTTCCGCCCTGTGGTGCAACAGATGTCCCTTTCTCCAAAAATGCACTCAATGGGATCGTAATGTTGCAACCACACACAAGTTGACCTGCTGTGAGGAAAAAACGAGTTAGTACATTTCAAACATGATAAACGTCATTTAATGTCAACATGAAAAACCAAAATTCCAAAAGTATAAAACAGCATAAATTTCTTACCAAAGAAAGGAAATGTATCAGGCTCCTCACCCTCCTCCCGCCCTGTGGTGCAACAGATGTCCCTTTCTCCAAAAATGCACTCAATGGGATCGTAATGTTGCAACCACACACAAGTTGACCTGCTGTGAGGAAAAAACGAGTTAGTACATTTCAAACATGATAAACGTCATTTAATGTCAACATGAAAAACCAAAATTCCAAAAGTATAAAACAGCAAAAATTTCTTACCAAAGAATGGAAATGTATCAGGCTCCTCACCCTCCTCCCGCCCTGTGGTGCAACAGATGTCCCTTTCTCCAAAAATGCACTCAATGGGATCGTAATGTTGCAACCACACACAAGTTGACCTGCTGTGAGGAAAAAACGAGTTAGTACATTTCAAACATGATAAACGTCGTTTAATGTCAACATGAAAAACCAAAATTCCAAAAGTATAAAACAGCATAAATTTCTTACCAAAGAAAGGAAATGTATCGTGCTTCTCACCCTCCTCCCGCCCTGTGGTGCAACAGATGTCCCTTTCTCCAAATATGCACTCAATGGGATCGTAATGTTGCAACCACACACAAGTTGACCTGCTGTGAGGAAAAAACGAGAGAGAACATTGCAAACATGATAAACGTCATTTAATGTCAACATGAAAAACCAAAATTCCAAAAGTATAAAACAGCATAAATTTCTTACCAAAGAAAGGAAATGTATCAGGCTCCTCACCCTCCTCCCGCCCTGTGGTGCAACAGATGTCCCTTTCTCCAAAAACGCACTCAATGGGATCGTAATGTTGCAACCACACACAAGTTGACCTGCTGTGAGGAAAAAACGAGAGAGAACATTGCAAACATGATAAACGTCATTTAATGTCAACATGAAAAACCAAAATTCCAAAAGTATAAAACAGCAAAAATTTCTTACCAAAGAAAGGAAATGTATCAGGCTCCTCACCCTCCTCCCGCCCTGTGGTGCAACAGATGTCCCTTTCTCCAAAAATGCAGTCAATGGGATCGTAATGTTGCAACCACACACAAGTTGACCTGCTGTGAGGAAAAAATGAGAGAGAACATTGCAAACATGATAAACGTCATTTAATGTCAACATGAAAAACCAAAATTCCAAAAGTATAAAACAGCATAAATTTCTTACCAAAGAAAGGAAATGTATCGTGCTTCTCACCCTCCTCCCGCCCTGTGGTGCAACAGATGTCCCTTTCTCGAAAAATGCACTCAATGGGATCGTAATGTTGCAACCACACACAAGTTGACCTGCTGTGAGGAAAAAACGAGTTAGTACATTTCAAACGTGATAAACGTCATTTAATGTCAACATGAAAAACCAAAATTCCAAAAGTATAAAACAGCATAAATTTCTTACCAAAGAGAGGAAATGTATCAGGGTCCTCACCCTCCACCCGCCCTGTGGTGCAACAGATGTCCCTTTCTCCAAAAATGCACTCAATGGGATCGTAATGTTGCAACCACACACAAGTTGACCTGCTGTGAGGAAAAAACGAGAGAGAACATTGCAAACATGATAAACGTCATTTAATGTCAACATGAAAAACCAAAATTCCAAAAGTATAAAACAGCAAAAATTTCTTACCAAAGAAAGGAAATGTATCAGGCTCCTCACCCTCCTCCCGCCCTGTGGTGCAACAGATGTCCCTTTCTCCAAAAATGCACTCAATGGGATTGTAATGTTGCAACCACACACAAGTTGACCTGCTGTGAGGAAAAAACGAGTTAGTACATTTTAAACATGATAAACGTCATTTAATGTCAACATGAAAAACCAAAATTCCAAAAGTATAAAACAGCATAAATTTCTTACCAAAGAAAGGAAATGTATCAGGCTCCTCACCCTCCTCCCGCCCTGTGGTGCAACAGATGTCCCTTTCTCCAAAAATGCACTCAATGGGATCGTAATGTTGCAACCACACACAAGTTGACCTGCTGTGAGGAAAAAACGAGTTAGTACACTTCAAACATGACAAACGTCATTTAATGTCAACATGAAAAACCAAAATTCCAAAAGTATAAAACAGCATAAATTTCTTACCAAAGAAAGGAAATGTATCGTGCTTCTCACCCTCCTCCCGCCCTGTGGTGCAACAGATGTCCCTTTCTCGAAAAATGCACTCAATGGGATCGTAATGTTGCAACCACACACAAGTTGACCTGCTGTGAGGAAAAAACGAGTTAGTACATTTCAAACATGAAAAACGTCATTTAATGTCAACATGAAAAACCAAAATTCCAAAAGTATAAAACAGCAAAAATTTCTTACCAAAGAAAGGAAATGTATCGTGCTTCTCACCCTCCTCCCGACCTGTGGTGCAACAGATGTCCCTTTCTCCAAAAATGCACTCAATGGGATCGTAATGTTGCAACCACACACAAGTTGACCTGCTGTGAGGAAAAAACGAGTTAGTACATTTCAAACATGATAAACGTCATTTAATGCCAACATGAAAAACCAAAATTCCAAAAGTATAAAACAGCATAAATTTCTTACCAAAGAAAGGAAATGTATCAGGCTCCTCACCCTCCTCCCGCCCTGTGGTGCAACAGATGTCCCTTTCTCCAAAAATGCACTCAATGGGATCGTAATGTTGCAACCACACACAAGTTGACCTGCTGTGAGGAAAAAACGAGAGAGAACATTGCAAACATGATAAACGTCATTTAATGTCAACATGAAAAACCAAAATTCCAAAAGTATAAAACAGCAAAAATTTCTTACCAAAGAAAGGAAATGTATCAGGCTCCTCACCCTCCTCCCGCCCTGTGGTGCAACAGATGTCCCTTTCTCCAAAAATGCACTCAATGGGATCGTAATGTTGCAACCACACACAAGTTGACCTGCTGTGAGGAAAAAACGAGTTAGTACATTTCAAACATGATAAACGTCATTTAATGCCAACATGAAAAACCAAAATTCCAAAAGTATAAAACAGCATAAATTTCTTACCAAAGAAAGGAAATGTATCAGGCTCCTCACCCTCCTCCCGCCCTGTGGTGCAACAGATGTCCCTTTCTCCAAAAATGCACTCAATGGGATCGTAATGTTGCAACCACACACAAGTTGACCTGCTGTGAGGAAAAAACGAGAGAGAACATTGCAAACATGATAAACGTCATTTAATGTCAACATGAAAAACCAAAATTCCAAAAGTATAAAACAGCAAAAATTTCTTACCAAAGAAAGGAAATGTATCAGGCTCCTCACCCTCCTCCCGCCCTGTGGTGCAACAGATGTCCCTTTCTCCAAAAATGCACTCAATGGGATCGTAATGTTGCAACCACACACAAGTTGACCTGCTGTGAGGAAAAAACGAGAGAGAACATTGCAAACATGATAAACGTCATTTAATGTCAACATGAAAAACCAAAATTCCAAAAGTATAAAACAGCAAAAATTTCTTACCAAAGAAAGGAAATGTATCAGGCTCCTCACCCTCCTTCCGCCCTGTGGTGCAACAGATGTCCCTTTCTCCAAAAATGCACTCAATGGGATCGTAATGTTGCAACCACACACAAGTTGACCTGCTGTGAGGAAAAAACGAGTTAGTACATTTCAAACATGATAAACGTCATTTAATGTCAACATGAAAAACCAAAATTCCAAAAGTATAAAACAGCATAAATTTCTTACCAAAGAAAGGAAATGTATCAGGCTCCTCACCCTCCTCCCGCCCTGTGGTGCAACAGATGTCCCTTTCTCCAAAAATGCACTCAATGGGATCGTAATGTTGCAACCACACACAAGTTGACCTGCTGTGAGGAAAAAACGAGTTAGTACATTTCAAACATGATAAACGTCATTTAATGTCAACATGAAAAACCAAAATTCCAAAAGTATAAAACAGCAAAAATTTCTTACCAAAGAATGGAAATGTATCAGGCTCCTCACCCTCCTCCCGCCCTGTGGTGCAACAGATGTCCCTTTCTCCAAAAATGCACTCAATGGGATCGTAATGTTGCAACCACACACAAGTTGACCTGCTGTGAGGAAAAAACGAGTTAGTACATTTCAAACATGATAAACGTCGTTTAATGTCAACATGAAAAACCAAAATTCCAAAAGTATAAAACAGCATAAATTTCTTACCAAAGAAAGGAAATGTATCGTGCTTCTCACCCTCCTCCCGCCCTGTGGTGCAACAGATGTCCCTTTCTCCAAATATGCACTCAATGGGATCGTAATGTTGCAACCACACACAAGTTGACCTGCTGTGAGGAAAAAACGAGAGAGAACATTGCAAACATGATAAACGTCATTTAATGTCAACATGAAAAACCAAAATTCCAAAAGTATAAAACAGCATAAATTTCTTACCAAAGAAAGGAAATGTATCAGGCTCCTCACCCTCCTCCCGCCCTGTGGTGCAACAGATGTCCCTTTCTCCAAAAACGCACTCAATGGGATCGTAATGTTGCAACCACACACAAGTTGACCTGCTGTGAGGAAAAAACGAGAGAGAACATTGCAAACATGATAAACGTCATTTAATGTCAACATGAAAAACCAAAATTCCAAAAGTATAAAACAGCATAAATTTCTTACCAAAGAAAGGAAATGTATCAGGCTCCTCACCCTCCTCCCGCCCTGTGGTGCAACAGATGTCCCTTTCTCCAAAAATGCAGTCAATGGGATCGTAATGTTGCAACCACACACAAGTTGACCTGCTGTGAGGAAAAAATGAGAGAGAACATTGCAAACATGATAAACGTCATTTAATGTCAACATGAAAAACCAAAATTCCAAAAGTATAAAACAGCATAAATTTCTTACCAAAGAAAGGAAATGTATCGTGCTTCTCACCCTCCTCCCGCCCTGTGGTGCAACAGATGTCCCTTTCTCGAAAAATGCACTCAATGGGATCGTAATGTTGCAACCACACACAAGTTGACCTGCTGTGAGGAAAAAACGAGTTAGTACATTTCAAACGTGATAAACGTCATTTAATGTCAACATGAAAAACCAAAATTCCAAAAGTATAAAACAGCATAAATTTCTTACCAAAGAAAGGAAATGTATCAGGGTCCTCACCCTCCACCCGCCCTGTGGTGCAACAGATGTCCCTTTCTCCAAAAATGCACTCAATGGGATCGTAATGTTGCAACCACACACAAGTTGACCTGCTGTGAGGAAAAAACGAGTTAGTACATTTCAAACATGATAAACGTCATTTAATGTCAACATGAAAAACCAAAATTCCAAAAGTATAAAACAGCATAAATTTTTTACCAAAGAAAGGAAGTGTATCGTGCTTCTCACCCTCCTCCCGCCCTGTGGTGCAACAGATGTCCCTTTCTCCAAATATGCACTCAATGGGATCGTAATGTTGCAACCACACACAAGTTGACCTGCTGTGAGGAAAAAACGAGAGAGAACATTGCAAACATGATAAACGTCATTTAATGTCAACATGAAAAACCAAAATTCCAAAAGTATAAAACAGCATAAATTTCTTACCAAAGAAAGGAAATGTATCAGGCTCCTCACCCTCCTCCCGCCCTGTGGTGCAACAGATGTCCCTTTCTCCAAAAACGCACTCAATGGGATCGTAATGTTGCAACCACACACAAGTTGACCTGCTGTGAGGAAAAAACGAGAGAGAACATTGCAAACATGATAAACGTCATTTAATGTCAACATGAAAAACCAAAATTCCAAAAGTATAAAACAGCATAAATTTCTTACCAAAGAAAGGAAATGTATCGTGCTTCTCACCCTCCTCCCGCCCTGTGGTGCAACAGATGTCCCTTTCTCCAAAAACGCACTCAATGGGATCGTAATGTTGCAACCACACACAAGTTGACCTGCTGTGAGGAAAAAACGAGAGAGAACATTGCAAACATGATAAACGTCATTTAATGTCAACATGAAAAACCAAAATTCCAAAAGTATAAAACAGCAAAAATTTCTTACCAAAGAATGGAAATGTATCAGGCTCCTCACCCTCCTCCCGCCCTGTGGTGCAACAGATGTCCCTTTCTCCAAAAATGCACTCAATGGGATCGTAATGTTGCAACCACACACAAGTTGACCTGCTGTGAGGAAAAAACGAGTTAGTACATTTCAAACATGATAAACGTCATTTAATGTCAACATGAAAAACCAAAATTCCAAAAGCATAAAACAGCATAAATTTTTTACCAAAGAAAGGAAGTGTATCGTGCTTCTCACCCTCCTCCCGCCCTGTGGTGCAACAGATGTCCCTTTCTCCAAATATGCACTCAATGGGATCGTAATGTTGCAACCACACACAAGTTGACCTGCTGTGAGGAAAAAACGAGAGAGAACATTGCAAACATGATAAACGTCATTTAATGTCAACATGAAAAACCAAAATTCCAAAAGTATAAAACAGCATAAATTTCTTACCAAAGAAAGGAAATGTATCAGGGTCCTCACCCTCCACCCGCCCTGTGGTGCAACAGATGTCCCTTTCTCCAAAAACGCACTCAATGGGATCGTAATGTTGCAACCACACACAAGTTACCTGCTGTGAGGAAAAAACGAGAGAGAACATTGCAAACATGATAAACGTCATTTAATGTCAACATGAAAAACCAAAATTCCAAAAGTATAAAACAGCATAAATTTCTTACCAAAGAAAGGAAATGTATCGTGCTTCTCACCCTCCTCCCGCCCTGTGGTGCAACAGATGTCCCTTTCTCCAAAAACGCACTCAATGGGATCGTAATGTTGCAACCACACACAAGTTGACCTGCTGTGAGGAAAAAACGAGAGAGAACATTGCAAACATGATAAACGTCATTTATTGTCAACATGAAAAACCAAAATTCCAAAAGTATAAAACAGCAAAAATTTATTACCAAAGAATGGAAATGTATCAGGCTCCTCACCCTCCTCCCGCCCTGTGGTGCAACAGATGTCCCTTTCTCCAAAAATGCACTCAATGGGATCGTAATGTTGCAACCACACACAAGTTGACCTGCTGTGAGGAAAAAACGAGTTAGTACATTTCAAACATGATAAACGTCATTTAATGTCAACATGAAAAACCAAAATTCCAAAAGTATAAAACAGCATAAATTTTTTACCAAAGAAAGGAAGTGTATCGTGCTTCTCACCCTCCTCCCGCCCTGTGGTGCAACAGATGTCCCTTTCTCCAAATATGCACTCAATGGGATCGTAATGTTGCAACCACACACAAGTTGACCTGCTGTGAGGAAAAAACGAGAGAGAACATTGCAAACATGATAAACGTCATTTAATGTCAACATGAAAAACCAAAATTCCAAAAGTATAAAACAGCAAAAATTTCTTACCAAAGAAAGGAAATGTATCAGGCTCCTCACCCTCCTCCCGCCCTGTGGTGCAACAGATGTCCCTTTCTCCAAAAATGCAGTCAATGGGATCGTAATGTTGCAACCACACACAAGTTGACCTGCTGTGAGGAAAAAACGAGAGAGAACATTGCAAACATGATAAACGTCATTTAATGTCAACATGAAAAACCAAAATTCCAAAAGTATAAAACAGCAAAAATTTATTACCAAAGAAAGGAAATGTATCGTGCTTCTCACCCTCCTCCCGCCCTGTGGTGCAACAGATGTCCCTTTCTCCAAATATGCACTCAATGGGATCGTAATGTTGCAACCACACACAAGTTGACCTGCTGTGAGGAAAAAACGAGAGAGAACATTGCAAACATGATAAACGTCATTTAATGTCAACATGAAAAACCAAAATTCCAAAAGTATAAAACAGCAAAAATTTCTTACCAAAGAAAGGAAATGTATCAGGCTCCTCACCCTCCTCCCGCCCTGTGGTGCAACAGATGTCCCTTTCTCCAAAAATGCAGTCAATGGGATCGTAATGTTGCAACCACACACAAGTTGACCTGCTGTGAGGAAAAAACGAGAGAGAACATTGCAAACATGATAAACGTCATTTAATGTCAACATGAAAAACCAAAATTCCAAAAGTATAAAACAGCATAAATTTCTTACCAAAGAAAGGAAATGTATCGTGCTTCTCACCCTCCTCCCGCCCTGTGGTGCAACAGATGTCCCTTTCTCCAAAAACGCACTCAATGGGATCGTAATGTTGCAACCACACACAAGTTGACCTGCTGTGAGGAAAAAACGAGAGAGAACATTGCAAACATGATAAACGTCATTTAATGTCAACATGAAAAACCAAAATTCCAAAAGTATAAAACAGCAAAAATTTATTACCAAAGAATGGAAATGTATCAGGCTCCTCACCCTCCTCCCGCCCTGTGGTGCAACAGATGTCCCTTTCTCCAAAAATGCACTCAATGGGATCGTAATGTTGCAACCACACACAAGTTGACCTGCTGTGAGGAAAAAACGAGTTAGTACATTTCAAACATGATAAACGTCATTTAATGTCAACATGAAAAACCAAAATTCCAAAAGTATAAAACAGCATAAATTTTTTACCAAAGAAAGGAAGTGTATCGTGCTTCTCACCCTCCTCCCGCCCTGTGGTGCAACAGATGTCCCTTTCTCCAAATATGCACTCAATGGGATCGTAATGTTGCAACCACACACAAGTTGACCTGCTGTGAGGAAAAAACGAGAGAGAACATTGCAAATATGATAAACGTCATTTAATGTCAACATGAAAAACCAAAATTCCAAAAGTATAAAACAGCATAAATTTCTTACCAAAGAAAGGAAATGTATCGTGCTTCTCACTCTCCTCCCGCCCTGTGGTGCAACAGATGTCCCTTTCTCCAAAAACGCACTCAATGGGATCGTAATGTTGCAACCACACACAAGTTGACCTGCTGTGAGGAAAAAACGAGAGAGAACATTGCAAACATGATAAACGTCATTTAATGTCAACATGAAAAACCAAAATTCCAAAAGTATAAAACAGCAAAAATTTATTACCAAAGAATGGAAATGTATCAGGCTCCTCACCCTCCTCCCGCCCTGTGGTGCAACAGATGTCCCTTTCTCCAAAAATGCACTCAATGGGATCGTAATGTTGCAACCACACACAAGTTGACCTGCTGTGAGGAAAAAACGAGAGAGAACATTGCAAACATGATAAACGTCATTTAATGTCAACATGAAAAACCAAAATTCCAAAAGTATAAAACAGCAAAAATTTCTTACCAAAGAAAGGAAATGTATCAGGCTCCTCACCCTCCTCCCGCCCTGTGGTGCAACAGATGTCCCTTTCTCCAAAAATGCAGTCAATGGGATCGTAATGTTGCAACCACACACAAGTTGACCTGCTGTGAGGAAAAAACGAGAGAGAACATTGCAAACATGATAAACGTCATTTAATGTCAACATGAAAAACCAAAATTCCAAAAGTATAAAACAGCAAAAATTTCTTACCAAAGAATGGAAATGTATCAGGCTCCTCACCCTCCTCCCGCCCTGTGGTGCAACAGATGTCCCTTTCTCCAAAAATGCACTCAATGGGATCGTAATGTTGCAACCACACACAAGTTGACCTGCTGTGAGGAAAAAACGAGAGAGAACATTGCAAACATGATAAACGTCATTTAATGTCAACATGAAAAACCAAAATTCCAAAAGTATAAAACAGCAAAAATTTCTTACCAAAGAATGGAAATGTATCAGGCTCCTCACCCTCCTCCCGCCCTGTGGTGCAACAGATGTCCCTTTCTCCAAAAATGCACTCAATGGGATCGTAATGTTGCAACCACACACAACTTGACCTGCTGTGAGGAAAAAACGAGAGAGAACATTGCAAACATGATAAACGTCATTTAATGTCAACATGAAAAACCAAAATTCCAAAAGTATAAAACAGCATAAATTTCTTACCAAAGAAAGGAAATGTATCAGGCTCCCCACCCTCCTCCCGCCCTGTGGTGCAACAGATGTCCCTTTCTCCAAAAACGCACTCAATGGGATCGTAATGTTGCAACCACACACAAGTTGACCTGCTGTGAGGAAAAAACGAGAGAGAACATTGCAAACATGATAAACGTCATTTAATGTCAACATGAAAAACCAAAATTCCAAAAGTATAAAACAGCAAAAATTTCTTACCAAAGAAAGGAAATGTATCAGGCTCCTCACCCTCCTCCCGCCCTGTGGTGCAACAGATGTCCCTTTCTCCAAAAATGCAGTCAATGGGATCGTAATGTTGCAACCACACACAAGTTGACCTGCTGTGAGGAAAAAACGAGAGAGAACATTGCAAACATGATAAACGTCATTTAATGTCAACATGAAAAACCAAAATTCCAAAAGTATAAAACAGCAAAAATTTCTTACCAAAGAATGGAAATGTATCAGGCTCCTCACCCTCCTCCCGCCCTGTGGTGCAACAGATGTCCCTTTCTCCAAAAATGCACTCAATGGGATCGTAATGTTGCAACCACACACAAGTTGACCTGCTGTGAGGAAAAAACGAGTTAGTACATTTCAAACATGATAAACGTCATTTAATGTCAACATGAAAAACCAAAATTCCAAAAGTATAAAACAGCATAAATTTTTTACCAAAGAAAGGAAGTGTATCGTGCTTCTCACCCTCCTCCCGCCCTGTGGTGCAACAGATGTCCCTTTCTCCAAATATGCACTCAATGGGATCGTAATGTTGCAACCACACACAAGTTGACCTGCTGTGAGGAAAAAACGAGAGAGAACATTGCAAACATGATAAACGTCATTTAATGTCAACATGAAAAACCAAAATTCCAAAAGTATAAAACAGCATAAATTTCTTACCAAAGAAAGGAAATGTATCAGGCTCCTCACCCTCCTCCCGCCCTGTGGTGCAACAGATGTCCCTTTCTCCAAAAATGCACTCAATGGGATCGTAATGTTGCAACCACACACAAGTTGACCTGCTGTGAGGAAAAAACGAGTTAGTACATTTCAAACATGATAAACGTCATTTAATGTCAACATGAAAAACCAAAATTCCAAAAGTATAAAACAGCATAAATTTTTTACCAAAGAAAGGAAGTGTATCGTGCTTCTCACCCTCCTCCCGCCCTGTGGTGCAACAGATGTCCCTTTCTCCAAATATGCACTCAATGGGATCGTAATGTTGCAACCACACACAAGTTGACCTGCTGTGAGGAAAAACGAGAGAGAACATTGCAAACATGTTAAACGTCATTTAATGTCAACATGAAAAACCAAAATTCCAAAAGTATAAAACAGCATAAATTTCTTACCAAAGAAAGGAAATGTATCAGGCTCCTCACCCTCCTCCCGCCCTGTGGTGCAACAGATGTCCCTTTCTCCAAAAACGCACTCAATGGGATCGTAATGTTGCAACCACACACAAGTTGACCTGCTGTGAGGAAAAAACGAGAGAGAACATTGCAAACATGATAAACGTCATTTAATGTCAACATGAAAAACCAAAATTCCAAAAGTATAAAACAGCAAAAATTTCTTACCAAAGAAAGGAAATGTATCAGGCTCCTCACCCTCCTCCCGCCCTGTGGTGCAACAGATGTCCCTTTCTCCAAAAATGCAGTCAATGGGATCGTAATGTTGCAACCACACACAAGTTGACCTGCTGTGAGGAAAAAACGAGAGAGAACATTGCAAACATGATAAACGTCATTTAATGTCAACATGAAAAACCAAAATTCCAAAAGTATAAAACAGCAAAAATTTCTTACCAAAGAAAGGAAATGTATCAGGCTCCTCACCCTCCTCCCGCCCTGTGGTGCAACAGATGTCCCTTTCTCCAAATATGCACTCAATGGGATCGTAATGTTGCAACCACACACAAGTTGACCTGCTGTGAGGAAAAAACGAGAGAGAACATTGCAAACATGATAAACGTCATTTAATGTCAACATGAAAAACCAAAATTCCAAAAGTATAAAACAGCAAAAATTTCTTACCAAAGAATGGAAATGTATCAGGGTCCTCACCCTCCACCCGCCCTGTGGTGCAACAGATGTCCCTTTCTCCAAAAATGCACTCAATGGGATCGTAATGTTGCAACCACACACAAGTTGACCTGCTGTGAGGAAAAAACGAGAGAGAACATTGCAAACATGATAAACGTCATTTAATGTCAACATGAAAAACCAATATTCCAAAAGTATAAAACAGCAAAAATTTCTTACCAAAGAAAGGAAATGTATCAGGCTCCTCACCCTCCTCCCGCCCTGTGGTGCAACAGATGTCCCTTTCTCCAAATATGCACTCAATGGGATCGTAATGTTGCAACCACACACAAGTTGACCTGCTGTGAGGAAAAAACGAGAGAGAACATTGCAAACATGATAAACGTCATTTAATGTCAACATGAAAAACCTAAATTCCAAAAGTATAAAACAGCATAAATTTTTTACCAAAGAAAGGAAGTGTATCGTGCTTCTCACCCTCCTCCCGCCCTGTGGTGCAACAGATGTCCCTTTCTCCAAATATGCACTCAATGGGATCGTAATGTTGCAACCACACACAAGTTGACCTGCTGTGAGGAAAAAACGAGAGAGAACATTGCAAACATGATAAACGTCATTTAATGTCAACATGAAAAACCAAAATTCCAAAAGTATAAAACAGCATAAATTTCTTACCAAAGAAAGGAAATGTATCAGGCTCCTCACCCTCCTCCCGCCCTGTGGTGCAACAGATGTCCCTTTCTCCAAAAATGCAGTCAATGGGATCGTAATGTTGCAACCACACACAAGTTGACCTGCTGTGAGGAAAAAGCGAGAGAGAACATTGCAAACATGATAAACGTCATTTAATGTCAACATGAAAAACCAAAATTCCAAAAGTATAAAACAGCAAAAATTTCTTACCAAAGAAAGGAAATGTATCAGGCTCCTCACCCTCCTCCCGCCCTGTGGTGCAACAGATGTCCCTTTCTCCAAATATGCACTCAATGGGATCGTAATGTTGCAACCACACACAAGTTGACCTGCTGTGAGGAAAAAACGAGAGAGAACATTGCAAACATGATAAACGTCATTTAATGTCAACATGAAAAACCAAAATTCCAAAAGTATAAAACAGCAAAAATTTCTTACCAAAGAAAGGAAATGTATCAGGGTCCTCACCCTCCTCCCGCCCTGTGGTGCAACAGATGTCCCTTTCTCCAAATATGCACTCAATGGGATCGTAATGTTGCAACCACACACAAGTTGACCTGCTGTGAGGAAAAAACGAGAGAGAGCATTGCAAACATGATAAACGTCATTTAATGTCAACATGAAAAACCAAAATTCCAAAAGTATAAAACAGCAAAAATTTCTTACCAAAGAAAGGAAATGTATCAGGGTCCTCACCCTCCTCCCGCCCTGTGGTGCAACAGATGTCCCTTTCTCCAAATATGCACTCAATGGGATCGTAATGTTGCAACCACACACAAGTTGACCTGCTGTGAGGAAAAAACGAGAGAGAACATTGCAAACATGATAAACGTCATTTAATGTCAACATGAAAAACCAAAATTCCAAAAGTATAAAACAGCAAAAATTTCTTACCAAAGAAAGGAAATGTATCAGGGTCCTCACCCTCCTCCCGCCCTGTGGTGCAACAGATGTCCCTTTCTCCAAAAATGCACTCAATGGGATCGTAATGTTGCAACCACACACAAGTTGACCTGCTGTGAGGAAAAAACGAGAGAGAACATTGCAAACATGATAAACGTCATTTAATGTCAACATGAAAAACCAAAATTCCAAAAGTATAAAACAGCAAAAATTTCTTACCAAAGAAAGGAAATGTATCAGGGTCCTCACCCTCCTCCCGCCCTGTGGTGCAACAGATGTCCCTTTCTCCAAATATGCACTCAATGGGATCGTAATGTTGCAACCACACACAAGTTGACCTGCTGTGAGGAAAAAACGAGAGAGAACATTGCAAACATGATAAACGTCATTTAATGTCAACATGAAAAACCAAAATTCCAAAAGTATAAAACAGCAAAAATTTCTTACCAAAGAAAGGAAATGTATCAGGGTCCTCACCCTCCTCCCGCCCTGTGGTGCAACAGATGTCCCTTTCTCCAAATATGCACTCAAAGGGATCGTAATGTTGCAACCACACACAAGTTGACCTGCTGTGAGGAAAAAACGAGAGAGAACATTGCAAACATGATAAACGTCATTTAATGTCAACATGAAAAACCAAAATTCCAAAAGTATAAAACAGCAAAAATTTCTTACCAAAGAAAGGAAATGTATCAGGCTCCTCACCCTCCTCCCGCCCTGTGGTGCAACAGATGTCCCTTTCTCCAAAAATGCACTCAATGGGATCGTAATGTTGCAACCACACACAAGTTGACCTGCTGTGAGGAAAAAACGAGTTAGTACATTTCAAACATGATAAACGTCATTTAATGTCAACATGAAAAACCAAAATTCCAAAAGTATAAAACAGCATAAATTTTTTACCAAAGAAAGGAAGTGTATCGTGCTTCTCACCCTCCTCCCGCCCTGTGGTGCAACAGATGTCCCTTTCTCCAAATATGCACTCAATGGGATCGTAATGTTGCAACCACACACAAGTTGACCTGCTGTGAGGAAAAAACGAGAGAGAACATTGCAAACATGATAAACGTCATTTAATGTCAACATGAAAAACCAAAATTCCAAAAGTATAAAACAGCAAAAATTTCTTACCAAAGAAAGGAAATGTATCAGGGTCCTCACCCTCCTCCCGCCCTGTGGTGCAACAGATGTCCCTTTCTCCAAATATGCACTCAATGGGATCATAATGTTGCAACCACACACAAGTTGACCTGCTGTGAGGAAAAAACGAGAGAGAACATTGCAAACATGATAAACGTCATTTAATGTCAACATGACAAACCAAAATTCCAAAAGTATAAAACAGCAAAAATTTCTTACCAAAGAATGGAAATGTATCAGGCTCCTCACCCTCCTCCCGCCCTGTGGTGCAACAGATGTCCCTTTCTCCAAAAATGCACTCAATGGGATCGTAATGTTGCAACCACACACAAGTTGACCTGCTGTGAGGAAAAAACGAGAGAGAACATTGCAAACATGATAAACGTCATTTAATGTCAACATGAAAACCCAAAATTCCAAAAGTATAAAACAGCAAAAATTTCTTACCAAAGAAAGGAAATGTATCAGGGTCCTCACCCTCCTCCCGCCCTGTGGTGCAACAGATGTCCCTTTCTCCAAATATGCACTCAATGGGATCGTAATGTTGCAACCACACACAAGTTGACCTGCTGTGAGGAAAAAACGAGAGAGAACATTGCAAACATGATAAACGTCATTTAATGTCAACATGAAAAACCAAAATTCCAAAAGTATAAAACAGCAAAAATTTCTTACCAAAGAAAGGAAATGTATCAGGGTCCTCACCCTCCTCCCGCCCTGTGGTGCAACAGATGTCCCTTTCTCCAAATATGCACTCAATGGGATCGTAATGTTGCAACCACACACAAGTTGACCTGCTGTGAGGAAAAAACGAGAGAGAACATTGCAAACATGATAAACGTCATTTAATGTCAACATGAAAAACCAAAATTCCAAAAGTATAAAACAGCAAAAATTTCTTACCAAAGAAAGGAAATGTATCAGGGTCCTCACCCTCCTCCCGCCCTGTGGTGCAACAGATGTCCCTTTCTCCAAAAATGCACTCAATGGGATCGTAATGTTGCAACCACACACAAGTTGACCTGCTGTGAGGAAAAAACGAGAGAGAACATTGCAAACATGATAAACGTCATTTAATGTCAACATGAAAAACCAAAATTCCAAAAGTATAAAACAGCAAAAATTTCTTACCAAAGAAAGGAAATGTATCAGGCTCCTCACCCTCCTCCCGCCCTGTGGTGCAACAGATGTCCCTTTCTCCAAAAATGCACTCAATGGGATCGTAATGTTGCAACCACACACAAGTTGACCTGCTGTGAGGAAAAAACGAGAGAGAACATTGCAAACATGATAAACGTCATTTAATGTCAACATGAAAAACCAAAATTCCAAAAGTATAAAACAGCAAAAATTTCTTACCAAAGAAAGGAAATGTATCAGGGTCCTCACCCTCCTCCCGCCCTGTGGTGCAACAGATGTCCCTTTCTCCAAATATGCACTCAATGGGATCGTAATGTTGCAACCACACACAAGTTGACCTGCTGTGAGGAAAAAACGAGAGAGAACATTGCAAACATGATAAACGTCATTTAATGTCAACATGAAAAACCAAAATTCCAAAAGTATAAAACAGCAAAAATTTCTTACCAAAGAATGGAAATGTATCAGGCTCCTCACCCTCCTCCCGCCCTGTGGTGCAACAGATGTCCCTTTCTCCAAAAATGCACTCAATGGGATCGTAATGTTGCAACCACACACAAGTTGACCTGCTGTGAGGAAAAAACGAGTTAGTACATTTCAAACATGATAAACGTCATTTAATGTCAACATGAAAAACCAAAATTCCAAAAGTATAAAACAGCATAAATTTTTTACCAAAGAAAGGAAGTGTATCGTGCTTCTCACCCTCCTCCCGCCCTGTGGTGCAACAGATGTCCCTTTCTCCAAATATGCACTCAATGGGATCGTAATGTTGCAACCACACACAAGTTGACCTGCTGTGAGGAAAAAACGAGAGAGAACATTGCAAACATGATAAACGTCATTTAATGTCAACATGAAAAACCAAAATTCCAAAAGTATAAAACAGCAAAAATTTCTTACCAAAGAAAGGAAATGTATCAGGGTCCTCACCCTCCTCCCGCCCTGTGGTGCAACAGATGTCCCTTTCTCCAAATATGCACTCAATGGGATCGTAATGTTGCAACCACACACAAGTTGACCTGCTGTGAGGAAAAAACGAGAGAGAACATTGCAAACATGATAAACGTCATTTAATGTCAACATGAAAAACCAAAATTCCAAAAGTATAAAACAGCAAAAATTTCTTACCAAAGAAAGGAAATGTATCAGGGTCCTCACCCTCCTCCCGCCCTGTGGTGCAACAGATGTCCCTTTCTCCAAATATGCACTCAATGGGATCGTAATGTTGCAACCACACACAAGTTGACCTGCTGTGAGGAAAAAACGAGAGAGAACATTGCAAACATGATAAACGTCATTTAATGTCAACATGAAAAACCAAAATTCCAAAAGTATAAAACAGCAAAAATTTCTTACCAAAGAAAGGAAATGTATCAGGGTCCTCACCCTCCTCCCGCCCTGTGGTGCAACAGATGTCCCTTTCTCCAAAAATGCACTCAATGGGATCGTAATGTTGCAACCACACACAAGTTGACCTGCTGCGAGGAAAAAACGAGTTAGTACATTTCAAACATGATAAACGTCATTTAATGTCAACATGAAAAACCAAAATTCCAAAAGTATAAAACAGCATAAATTTCTTACCAAAGAAAGGAAATGTATCGTGCTTCTCACCCTCCTCCCGCCCTGTGGTGCAACAGATGTCCCTTTCTCCAAATATGCACTCAATGGGATCGTAATGTTGCAACCACACACAAGTTGACCTGCTGTGAGGAAAAAACGAGAGAGAACATTGCAAACATGATAAACGTCATTTAATGTCAACATGAAAAACCAAAATTCCAAAAGTATAAAACAGCATAAATTTCTTACCAAAGAAAGGAAATGTATCAGGCTCCTCACCCTCCTCCCGCCCTGTGGTGCAACAGATGTCCCTTTCTCCAAAAACGCACTCAATGGGATCGTAATGTTGCAACCACACACAAGTTGACCTGCTGTGAGGAAAAAACGAGAGAGAACATTGCAAACATGATAAACGTCATTTAATGTCAACATGAAAAACCAAAATTCCAAAAGTATAAAACAGCAAAAATTTCTTACCAAAGAAAGGAAATGTATCGTGCTTCCCACCCTCCTCCCGCCCTGTGGTGCAACAGATGTCCCTTTCTCCAAAAATGCACTCAATGGGATCGTAATGTTGCAACCACACACAAGTTGACCTGCTGTGAGGAAAAAACGAGTTAGTACATTTCAAACATGATAAACGTCATTTAATGTCAACATGAAAAACCAAAATTCCAAAAGTATAAAACAGCATAAATTTCTTACCAAAGAAAGGAAATGTATCAGGGTCCTCACCCTCCACCCGCCCTGTGGTGCAACAGATGTCCCTTTCTCCAAAAATGCACTCAATGGGATCGTAATGTTGCAACCACACACAAGTCGACCTGCTGTGAGGAAAAAACGAGAGTGAACATTGCAAACATGATAAACGTCATTTAATGTCAACATGAAAAACCAAAATTCCAAAAGTATGAAACAGCATAAATTTCTTACCAAAGGAAGGAAATGTATCAGGCTCCTCACCCTCCTCCCGCCCTGTGGTGCAACAGATGTCCCTTTCTCCAAAAATGCACTCAATGGGATCGTAATGTTGCAACCACACACAAGTTGACCTGCTGTGAGGAAAAAACGAGAGAGAACATTGCAAACATGATAAACGTCATTTAATGTCAACATGAAAAACCAAAATTCCAAAAGTATAAAACAGCAAAAATTTCTTACCAAAGAAAGGAAATGTATCAGGCTACTCACCCTCCTCCCGCCCTGTGGTGCAACAGATGTCCCTTTCTCCAAAAATGCACTCAATGGGATCGTTATGTTGCAACCACACACAAGTTGACCTGCTGTGAGGAAAAAGGAGAGAGAACATTGCAAACATGATAAACGTCATTTAATGTCAACATGAAAAACCAAAATTCCAAAAGTATAAAACAGCAAAAATTTCTTACCAAAGAAAGGAAATGTATCGTGCTTCTCACCCACCTCCCGACCTGTGGTGCAACAGATGTCCCTTTCTCCAAAAATGCACTCAATGGGATCGTAATGTTGCAACCACACACAAGTTGACCTGCTGTGAGGAAAAAACGAGTTAGTACATTTCAAACATGATAAACGACATTTAATGCCAACATGAAAAACCAAAATTCCAAAAGTATAAAACAGCATAAATTTCTTACCAAAGAAAGGAAATGTATCAGGCTCCTCACCCTCCTCCCGCCCTGTGGTGCAACAGATGTCCCTTTCTCCAAAAATGCACTCAATGGGATCGTAATGTTGCAACCACACACAAGTTGACATGCTGTGAGGAAAAAACGAGAGAGAACATTGCAAACATGATAAACGTCATTTAATGTCAACATGAAAAACCAAAATTCCAAAAGTATAAAACAGCAAAAATTTCTTACCAAAGAAAGGAAATGTATCAGGCTCCTCACCCTCCTCCCGCCCTGTGGTGCAACAGATGTCCCTTTCTCCAAAAATGCACTCAATGGGATTGTAATGTTGCAACCACACACAAGTTGACCTGCTGTGAGGAAAAAACGAGTTAGTACATTTCAAACATGATAAACGTCATTTAATGTCAACATGAAAAACCAAAATTCCAAAAGTATAAAACAGCATAAATTTCTTACCAAAGAAAGGAAATGTATCAGGCTCCTCACCCTCCTCCCGCCCTGTGGTGCGACAGATGTCCCTTTCTCCAAAAATGCACTCAATGGGATCGTAATGTTGCAACCACACACAAGTTGACCTGCTGTGAGGAAAAAACGAGTTAGTACACTTCAAACATGACAAACGTCATTTAATGTCAACATGAAAAACCAAAATTCCAAAAGTATAAAACAGCATAAATTTCTTACCAAAGAAAGGAAATGTATCAGGCTCCTCACCCTCCTCCCGCCCTGTGGTGCAACAGATGTCCCTTTCTCCAAAAATGCACTCAATGGGATCGTAATGTTGTAACCACACACAAGTTGACCTGCTGTGAGGAAAAAACGAGTTAGTACATTTCAAACATGATAAACGTCATTTAATGTCAACATGAAAAACCAAAATTCCAAAAGTATAAAACAGCATAAATTTCTTACCAAAGAAAGGAAATGTATCGTGCTTCTCACCCTCCTCCCGCCCTGTGGTGCAACAGATGTCCCTTTCTCCAAAAATGCACTCAATGGGATCGTAATGTTGCAACCACACACAAGTTGACCTGCTGTGAGGAAAAAACGAGTTAGTACATTTCAAACATGAAAAACGTCATTTAATGTCAACATGAAAACCAAAATTCCAAAAGTATAAAACAGCATAAATTTCTTACCAAAGAAAGGAAATGTATCAGGCTCCTCACCCTCCTCCCGCCCTGTGGTGCAACAGATGTCCCTTTCTCCAAAAATGCAGTCAATGGGATCGTAATGTTGCAACCACACACAAGTTGACCTGCTGTGAGGAAAAAACGAGAGAGAACATTGCAAACATGATAAACGTCATTTAATGTCAACATGAAAAACCAAAATTCCAAAAGTATAAAACAGCAAAAATTTCTTACCAAAGAAAGGAAATGTATCGTGCTTCTCACCCTCCTCCCGCCCTGTGGTGCAACAGATGTCCCTTTCTCGAAAAATGCACTCAATGGGATCGTAATGTTGCAACCACACACAAGTTGACCTGCTGTGAGGAAAAAACGAGTTAGTACATTTCAAACATGATAAACGTCATTTAATGTCAACATGAAAAACCAAAATTCCAAAAGTATAAAACAGCATAAATTTCTTACCAAAGAAAGGAAATGTATCAGGGTCCTCACCCTCCACCCGCCCTGTGGTGCAACAGATGTCCCTTTCTCCAAAAATGCACTCAATGGGATCGTAATGTTGCAACCACACACAAGTCGACCTGCTGTGAGGAAAAAACGAGAGTGAACATTGCAAACATGATAAACGTCATTTAATGTCAACATGAAAAACCAAAATTCCAAAAGTATGAAACAGCATAAATTTCTTACCAAAGGAAGGAAATGTATCAGGCTCCTCACCCTCCTCCCGCCCTGTGGTGCAACAGATGTCCCTTTCTCCAAAAATGCACTCAATGGGATCGTAATGTTGCAACCACACACAAGTTGACCTGCTGTGAGGAAAAAACGAGAGAGAACATTGCAAACATGATAAACGTCATTTAATGTCAACATGAAAAACCAAAATTCCAAAAGTATAAAACAGCAAAAATTTCTTACCAAAGAAAGGAAATGTATCAGGCTACTCACCCTCCTCCCGCCCTGTGGTGCAACAGATGTCCCTTTCTCCAAAAATGCACTCAATGGGATCGTTATGTTGCAACCACACACAAGTTGACCTGCTGTGAGGAAAAAGGAGAGAGAACATTGCAAACATGATAAACGTCATTTAATGTCAACATGAAAAACCAAAATTCCAAAAGTATAAAACAGCAAAAATTTCTTACCAAAGAAAGGAAATGTATCGTGCTTCTCACCCACCTCCCGACCTGTGGTGCAACAGATGTCCCTTTCTCCAAAAATGCACTCAATGGGATCGTAATGTTGCAACCACACACAAGTTGACCTGCTGTGAGGAAAAAACGAGTTAGTACATTTCAAACATGATAAACGACATTTAATGCCAACATGAAAAACCAAAATTCCAAAAGTATAAAACAGCATAAATTTCTTACCAAAGAAAGGAAATGTATCAGGCTCCTCACCCTCCTCCCGCCCTGTGGTGCAACAGATGTCCCTTTCTCCAAAAATGCACTCAATGGGATCGTAATGTTGCAACCACACACAAGTTGACCTGCTGTGAGGAAAAAACGAGAGAGAACATTGCAAACATGATAAACGTCATTTAATGTCAACATGAAAAACCAAAATTCCAAAAGTATAAAACAGCAAAAATTTCTTACCAAAGAAAGGAAATGTATCAGGCTCCTCACCCTCCTCCCGCCCTGTGGTGCAACAGATGTCCCTTTCTCCAAAAATGCACTCAATGGGATTGTAATGTTGCAACCACACACAAGTTGACCTGCTGTGAGGAAAAAACGAGTTAGTACATTTCAAACATGATAAACGTCATTTAATGTCAACATGAAAAACCAAAATTCCAAAAGTATAAAACAGCATAAATTTCTTACCAAAGAAAGGAAATGTATCAGGCTCCTCACCCTCCTCCCGCCCTGTGGTGCGACAGATGTCCCTTTCTCCAAAAATGCACTCAATGGGATTGTAATGTTGCAACCACACACAAGTTGACCTGCTGTGAGGAAAAAACGAGTTAGTACACTTCAAACATGACAAACGTCATTTAATGTCAACATGAAAAACCAAAATTCCAAAAGTATAAAACAGCATAAATTTCTTACCAAAGAAAGGAAATGTATCAGGCTCCTCACCCTCCTCCCGCCCTGTGGTGCAACAGATGTCCCTTTCTCCAAAAATGCACTCAATGGGATCGTAATGTTGTAACCACACACAAGTTGACCTGCTGTGAGGAAAAAACGAGTTAGTACATTTCAAACATGATAAACGTCATTTAATGTCAACATGAAAAACCAAAATTCCAAAAGTATAAAACAGCATAAATTTCTTACCAAAGAAAGGAAATGTATCGTGCTTCTCACCCTCCTCCCGCCCTGTGGTGCAACAGATGTCCCTTTCTCCAAAAATGCACTCAATGGGATCGTAATGTTGCAACCACACACAAGTTGACCTGCTGTGAGGAAAAAACGAGTTAGTACATTTCAAACATGAAAAACGTCATTTAATGTCAACATGAAAACCAAAATTCCAAAAGTATAAAACAGCATAAATTTCTTACCAAAGAAAGGAAATGTATCAGGCTCCTCACCCTCCTCCCGCCCTGTGGTGCAACAGATGTCCCTTTCTCCAAAAATGCAGTCAATGGGATCGTAATGTTGCAACCACACACAAGTTGACCTGCTGTGAGGAAAAAACGAGAGAGAACATTGCAAACATGATAAACGTCATTTAATGTCAACATGAAAAACCAAAATTCCAAAAGTATAAAACAGCAAAAATTTCTTACCAAAGAAAGGAAATGTATCGTGCTTCTCACCCTCCTCCCGCCCTGTGGTGCAACAGATGTCCCTTTCTCGAAAAATGCACTCAATGGGATCGTAATGTTGCAACCACACACAAGTTGACCTGCTGTGAGGAAAAAACGAGTTAGTACATTTCAAACATGATAAACGTCATTTAATGTCAACATGAAAAACCAAAATTCCAAAAGTATAAAACAGCATAAATTTCTTACCAAAGAAAGGAAATGTATCAGGGTCCTCACCCTCCACCCGCCCTGTGGTGCAACAGATGTCCCTTTCTCCAAAAATGCACTCAATGGGATCGTAATGTTGCAACCACACACAAGTCGACCTGCTGTGAGGAAAAAACGAGAGTGAACATTGCAAACATGATAAACGTCATTTAATGTCAACATGAAAAACCAAAATTCCAAAAGTATGAAACAGCATAAATTTCTTACCAAAGGAAGGAAATGTATCAGGCTCCTCACCCTCCTCCCGCCCTGTGGTGCAACAGATGTCCCTTTCTCCAAAAATGCACTCAATGGGATCGTAATGTTGCAACCACACACAAGTTGACCTGCTGTGAGGAAAAAACGAGAGAGAACATTGCAAACATGATAAACGTCATTTAATGTCAACATGAAAAACCAAAATTCCAAAAGTATAAAACAGCAAAAATTTCTTACCAAAGAAAGGAAATGTATCAGGCTACTCACCCTCCTCCCGCCCTGTGGTGCAACAGATGTCCCTTTCTCCAAAAATGCACTCAATGGGATCGTTATGTTGCAACCACACACAAGTTGACCTGCTGTGAGGAAAAAGGAGAGAGAACATTGCAAACATGATAAACGTCATTTAATGTCAACATGAAAAACCAAAATTCCAAAAGTATAAAACAGCAAAAATTTCTTACCAAAGAAAGGAAATGTATCGTGCTTCTCACCCACCTCCCGACCTGTGGTGCAACAGATGTCCCTTTCTCCAAAAATGCACTCAATGGGATCGTAATGTTGCAACCACACACAAGTTGACCTGCTGTGAGGAAAAAACGAGTTAGTACATTTCAAACATGATAAACGACATTTAATGCCAACATGAAAAACCAAAATTCCAAAAGTATAAAACAGCATAAATTTCTTACCAAAGAAAGGAAATGTATCAGGCTCCTCACCCTCCTCCCGCCCTGTGGTGCAACAGATGTCCCTTTCTCCAAAAATGCACTCAATGGGATCGTAATGTTGCAACCACACACAAGTTGACCTGCTGTGAGGAAAAAACGAGAGAGAACATTGCAAACATGATAAACGTCATTTAATGTCAACATGAAAAACCAAAATTCCAAAAGTATAAAACAGCAAAAATTTCTTACCAAAGAAAGGAAATGTATCAGGCTCCTCACCCTCCTCCCGCCCTGTGGTGCAACAGATGTCCCTTTCTCCAAAAATGCACTCAATGGGATTGTAATGTTGCAACCACACACAAGTTGACCTGCTGTGAGGAAAAAACGAGTTAGTACATTTCAAACATGATAAACGTCATTTAATGTCAACATGAAAAACCAAAATTCCAAAAGTATAAAACAGCATAAATTTCTTACCAAAGAAAGGAAATGTATCAGGCTCCTCACCCTCCTCCCGCCCTGTGGTGCGACAGATGTCCCTTTCTCCAAAAATGCACTCAATGGGATTGTAATGTTGCAACCACACACAAGTTGACCTGCTGTGAGGAAAAAACGAGTTAGTACACTTCAAACATGACAAACGTCATTTAATGTCAACATGAAAAACCAAAATTCCAAAAGTATAAAACAGCATAAATTTCTTACCAAAGAAAGGAAATGTATCAGGCTCCTCACCCTCCTCCCGCCCTGTGGTGCAACAGATGTCCCTTTCTCCAAAAATGCACTCAATGGGATCGTAATGTTGTAACCACACACAAGTTGACCTGCTGTGAGGAAAAAACGAGTTAGTACATTTCAAACATGATAAACGTCATTTAATGTCAACATGAAAAACCAAAATTCCAAAAGTATAAAACAGCATAAATTTCTTACCAAAGAAAGGAAATGTATCGTGCTTCTCACCCTCCTCCCGCCCTGTGGTGCAACAGATGTCCCTTTCTCCAAAAATGCACTCAATGGGATCGTAATGTTGCAACCACACACAAGTTGACCTGCTGTGAGGAAAAAACGAGTTAGTACATTTCAAACATGAAAAACGTCATTTAATGTCAACATGAAAACCAAAATTCCAAAAGTATAAAACAGCATAAATTTCTTACCAAAGAAAGGAAATGTATCAGGCTCCTCACCCTCCTCCCGCCCTGTGGTGCAACAGATGTCCCTTTCTCCAAAAATGCAGTCAATGGGATCGTAATGTTGCAACCACACACAAGTTGACCTGCTGTGAGGAAAAAACGAGAGAGAACATTGCAAACATGATAAACGTCATTTAATGTCAACATGAAAAACCAAAATTCCAAAAGTATAAAACAGCAAAAATTTCTTACCAAAGAAAGGAAATGTATCGTGCTTCTCACCCTCCTCCCGCCCTGTGGTGCAACAGATGTCCCTTTCTCGAAAAATGCACTCAATGGGATCGTAATGTTGCAACCACACACAAGTTGACCTGCTGTGAGGAAAAAACGAGTTAGTACATTTCAAACATGATAAACGTCATTTAATGTCAACATGAAAAACCAAAATTCCAAAAGTATAAAACAGCATAAATTTCTTACCAAAGAAAGGAAATGTATCAGGGTCCTCACCCTCCACCCGCCCTGTGGTGCAACAGATGTCCCTTTCTCCAAAAATGCACTCAACGGGATCGTAATGTTGCAACCACACACAAGTCGACCTGCTGTGAGGAAAAAACGAGAGTGAACATTGCAAACATGATAAACGTCATTTAATGTCAACATGAAAAACCAAAATTCCAAAAGTATGAAACAGCATAAATTTCTTACCAAAGGAAGGAAATGTATCAGGCTCCTCACCCTCCTCCCGCCCTGTGGTGCAACAGATGTCCCTTTCTCCAAAAATGCACTCAATGGGATCGTAATGTTGCAACCACACACAAGTTGACCTGCTGTGAGGAAAAAACGAGAGAGAACATTGCAAACATGATAAACGTCATTTAATGTCAACATGAAAAACCAAAATTCCAAAAGTATAAAACAGCAAAAATTTCTTACCAAAGAAAGGAAATGTATCAGGCTACTCACCCTCCTCCCGCCCTGTGGTGCAACAGATGTCCCTTTCTCCAAAAATGCACTCAATGGGATCGTTATGTTGCAACCACACACAAGTTGACCTGCTGTGAGGAAAAAACGAGAGAGAACATTGCAAACATGATAAACGTCATTTAATGTCAACATGAAAAACCAAAATTCCAAAAGTATAAAACAGCAAAAATTTCTTACCAAAGAAAGGAAATGTATCGTGCTTCTCACCCTCCTCCCGACCTGTGGTGCAACAGATGTCCCTTTCTCCAAAAATGCACTCAATGGGATCGTAATGTTGCAACCACACACAAGTTGACCTGCTGTGAGGAAAAAACGAGTTAGTACATTTCAAACATGATAAACGTCATTTAATGCCAACATGAAAAACCAAAATTCCAAAAGTATAAAACAGCATAAATTTCTTACCAAAGAAAGGAAATGTATCAGGCTCCTCACCCTCCTCCCGCCCTGTGGTGCAACAGATGTCCCTTTCTCCAAAAATGCACTCAATGGGATCGTAATGTTGCAACCACACACAAGTTGACCTGCTGTGAGGAAAAAACGAGAGAGAACATTGCAAACATGATAAACGTCATTTAATGTCAACATGAAAAACCAAAATTCCAAAAGTATAAAACAGCAAAAATTTCTTAGCAAAGAAAGGAAATGTATCAGGCTCCTCACCCTCCTCCCGCCCTGTGGTGCAACAGATGTCCCTTTCTCCAAAAATGCACTCAATGGGATTGTAATGTTGCAACCACACACAAGTTGACCTGCTGTGAGGAAAAAACGAGTTAGTACATTTCAAACATGATAAACGTCATTTAATGTCAACATGAAAAACCAAAATTCCAAAAGTATAAAACAGCAAAAATTTCTTACCAAAGAAAGGAAATGTATCGTGCTTCTCACCCTCCTCCCGACCTGTGGTGCAACAGATGTCCCTTTCTCCAAAAATGCACTCAATGGGATCGTAATGTTGCAACCACACACAAGTTGACCTGCTGTGAGGAAAAAACGAGTTAGTACATTTCAAACATGATAAACGTCATTTAATGTCAACATGAAAAACCAAAATTCCAAAAGTATAAAACAGCAAAAATTTCTTACCAAAGAAAGGAAATGTATCGTGCTTCTCACCCTCCTCCCGACCTGTGGTGCAACAGATGTCCCTTTCTCCAAAAATGCACTCAATGGGATCGTAATGTTGCAACCACACACAAGTTGACCTGCTGTGAGGAAAAAACGAGTTAGTACATTTCAAACATGATAAACGTCATTTAATGCCAACATGAAAAACCAAAATTCCAAAAGTATAAAACAGCATAAATTTCTTACCAAAGAAAGGAAATGTATCAGGCTCCTCACCCTCCTCCCGCCCTGTGGTGCAACAGATGTCCCTTTCTCCAAAAATGCACTCAATGGGATCGTAATGTTGCAACCACACACAAGTTGACCTGCTGTGAGGAAAAAACGAGAGAGAACATTGCAAACATGATAAACGTCATTTAATGTCAACATGAAAAACCAAAATTCCAAAAGTATAAAACAGCAAAAATTTCTTACCAAAGAAAGGAAATGTATCAGGCTCCTCACCCTCCTCCCGCCCTGTGGTGCAACAGATGTCCCTTTCTCCAAAAATGCACTCAATGGGATTGTAATGTTGCAACCACACACAAGTTGACCTGCTGTGAGGAAAAAACGAGTTAGTACATTTCAAACATGATAAACGTCATTTAATGTCAACATGAAAAACCAAAATTCCAAAAGTATAAAACAGCATAAATTTCTTACCAAAGAAAGGAAATGTATCAGGCTCCTCACCCTCCTCCCGCCCTGTGGTGCGACAGATGTCCCTTTCTCCAAAAATGCACTCAATGGGATCGTAATGTTGCAACCACACACAAGTTGACCTGCTGTGAGGAAAAAACGAGTTAGTACACTTCAAACATGACAAACGTCATTTAATGTCAACATGAAAAACCAAAATTCCAAAAGTATAAAACAGCATAAATTTCTTACAAAAGAAAGGAAATGTATCAGGCTCCTCACCCTCCTCCCGCCCTGTGGTGCAACAGATGTCCCTTTCTCCAAAAATGCACTCAATGGGATCGTAATGTTGTAACCACACACAAGTTGACCTGCTGTGAGGAAAAAACGAGTTAGTACATTTCAAACATGATAAACGTCATTTAATGTCAACATGAAAAACCAAAATTCCAAAAGTATAAAACAGCATAAATTTCTTACCAAAGAAAGGAAATGTATCGTGCTTCTCACCCTCCTCCCGCCCTGTGGTGCAACAGATGTCCCTTTCTCCAAAAATGCACTCAATGGGATCGTAATGTTGCAACCACACACAAGTTGACCTGCTGTGAGGAAAGAACGAGAGAGAACATTGCAAACATGATAAACGTCATTTAATGTCAACATGAAAAACCAAAATTCCAAAAGTATAAAACAGCAAAAATTTCTTACCAAAGAAAGGAAATGTATCAGGCTCCTCACCCTCCTCCCGCCCTGTGGTGCAACAGATGTCCCTTTCTCCAAAAATGCACTCAATGGGATCGTAATGTTGCAACCACACACAAGTTGACCTGCTGTGAGGAAAAAACGAGAGAGAACATTGCAAACATGATAAACGTCATTTAATGTCAACATGAAAAACCAAAATTCCAAAAGTATAAAACAGCAAAAATTTCTTACCAAAGAAAGGAAATGTATCAGGCTCCTCACCCTCCTCCCGCCCTGTGGTGCAACAGATGTCCCTTTCTCCAAAAATGCACTCAATGGGATTGTAATGTTGCAACCACACACAAGTTGACCTGCTGTGAGGAAAAAACGAGTTAGTACATTTCAAACATGATAAACGTCATTTAATGTCAACATGAAAAACCAAAATTCCAAAAGTATAAAACAGCATAAATTTCTTACCAAAGAAAGGAAATGTATCAGGCTCCTCACCCTCCTCCCGCCCTGTGGTGCGACAGATGTCCCTTTCTCCAAAAATCCACTCAATGGGATCGTAATGTTGCAACCACACACAAGTTGACCTGCTGTGAGGAAAAAACGAGTTAGTACACTTCAAACATGACAAACGTCATTTAATGTCAACATGAAAAACCAAAATTCCAAAAGTATAAAACAGCATAAATTTCTTACAAAAGAAAGGAAATGTATCAGGCTCCTCACCCTCCTCCCGCCCTGTGGTGCAACAGATGTCCCTTTCTCCAAAAATGCACTCAATGGGATTGTAATGTTGCAACCACACACAAGTTGACCTGCTGTGAGGAAAAAACGAGTTAGTACATTTCAAACATGATAAACGTCATTTAATGTCAACATGAAAAACCAAAATTCCAAAAGTATAAAACAGCAAAAATTTCTTACCAAAGAAAGGAAATGTATCGTGCTTCTCACCCTCCTCCCGACCTGTGGTGCAACAGATGTCCCTTTCTCCAAAAATGCACTCAATGGGATCGTAATGTTGCAACCACACACAAGTTGACCTGCTGTGAGGAAAAAACGAGTTAGTACATTTCAAACATGATAAACGTCATTTAATGCCAACATGAAAAACCAAAATTCCAAAAGTATAAAACAGCATAAATTTCTTACCAAAGAAAGGAAATGTATCAGGCTCCTCACCCTCCTCCCGCCCTGTGGTGCAACAGATGTCCCTTTCTCCAAAAATGCACTCAATGGGATCGTAATGTTGCAACCACACACAAGTTGACCTGCTGTGAGGAAAAAACGAGTTAGTACATTTCAAACATGATAAACGTCATTTAGTGTCAACATGAAAAACCAAAATTCCAAAAGTATAAAACAGCAAAAATTTCTTACAAAAGAAAGGAAATGTATCAGGCTCCTCACCCTCCTCCCGCCCTGTGGTGCAACAGATGTCCCTTTCTCCAAAAATGCACTCAATGGGATTGTAATGTTGCAACCACACACAAGTTGACCTGCTGTGAGGAAAAAACGAGTTAGTACATTTCAAACATGATAAACGTCATTTAATGTCAACATGAAAAACCAAAATTCCAAAAGTATAAAACAGCAAAAATTTCTTACCAAAGAAAGGAAATGTATCGTGCTTCTCACCCTCCTCCCGACCTGTGGTGCAACAGATGTCCCTTTCTCCAAAAATGCACTCAATGGGATTGTAATGTTGCAACCACACACAAGTTGACCTGCTGTGAGGAAAAAACGAGTTAGTACATTTCAAACATGATAAACGTCATTTAATGTCAACATGAAAAACCAAAATTCCAAAAGTATAAAACAGCATAAATTTCTTACAAAAGAAAGGAAATGTATCAGGCTCCTCACCCTCCTCCCGCCCTGTGGTGCAACAGATGTCCCTTTCTCCAAAAATGCACTCAATGGGATTGTAATGTTGCAACCACACACAAGTTGACCTGCTGTGAGGAAAAAACGAGTTAGTACATTTCAAACATGATAAACGTCATTTAATGTCAACATGAAAAACCAAAATTCCAAAAGTATAAAACAGCAAAAATTTCTTACCAAAGAAAGGAAATGTATCGTGCTTCTCACCCTCCTCCCGACCTGTGGTGCAACAGATGTCCCTTTCTCCAAAAATGCACTCAATGGGATTGTAATGTTGCAACCACACACAAGTTGACCTGCTGTGAGGAAAAAACGAGTTAGTACACTTCAAACATGACAAACGTCATTTAATGTCAACATGAAAAACCAAAATTCCAAAAGTATAAAACAGCAAAAATTTCTTACCAAAGAAAGGAAATGTATCAGGCTCCTCACCCTCCTCCCGCCCTGTGGTGCAACAGATGTCCCTTTCTCCAAAAATGCACTCAATGGGATTGTAATGTTGCAACCACACACAAGTTGACCTGCTGTGAGGAAAAAACGAGTTAGTACATTTCAAACATGATAAACGTCATTTAATGTCAACATTAGAAAACAAAATTCCAAAAGTATAAAACAGCATAAATTTCTTACCAAAGAAAGGAAATGTATCAGGCTCCTCACCCTCCTCCCGCCCTGTGGTTCGACAGATGTCCCTTTCTCCAAAAATGCACTCAATGGGATCGTAATGTTGCAACCACACACAAGTTGACCTGCTGTGAGGAAAAAACGAGTTAGTACACTTCAAACATGACAAACGTCATTTAATGTCAACATGAAAAACCAAAATTCCAAAAGTATAAAACAGCATAAATTTCTTACAAAAGAAAGGAAATGTATCAGGCTCCTCACCCTCCTCCCGCCCTGTGGTGCAACAGATGTCCCTTTCTCCAAAAATGCGCTCAATGGGATCGTAATGTTGTAACCACACACAAGTTGACCTGCTGTGAGGAAAAAACGAGTTAGTACATTTCAAACATGATAAACGTCATTTAACGTCAACATGAAAAACCAAAATTCCAAAAGTATAAAACAGCATAAATTTCTTACCAAAGAAAGGAAATGTATCGTGCTTCTCACCCTCCTCCCGCCCTGTGGTGCAACAGATGTCCCTTTCTCCAAAAATGCACTCAATGGGATCGTAATGTTGCAACCACACACAAGTTGACCTGCTGTGAGGAAAAAACGAGTTAGTACATTTCAAACATGAAAAACGTCATTTAATGTCAACATGAAAACCAAAATTCCAAAAGTATAAAACAGCATAAATTTCTTACCAAAGAAAGGAAATGTATCAGGCTCCTCACCCTCCTCCCGCCCTGTGGTGCAACAGATGTCCCTTTCTCCAAAAATGCACTCAATGGGATCGTAATGTTGCAACCACACACAAGTTGACCTGCTGTGAGGAAAAAACGAGTTAGTACATTTCAAACATGATAAACGTCATTTAATGTCAACATGAAAAACCAAAATTCCAAAAGTATAAAACAGCATAAATTTCTTACCAAAGAAAGGAAATGTATCGTGCTTCTCACCCTCCTCCCGCCCTGTGGTGCAACAGATGTCCCTTTCTCCAAAAATGCACTCAATGGGATCGTAATGTTGCAACCACACACAAGTTGACCTGCTGTGAGGAAAAAACGAGTTAGTACATTTCAAACATGAAAAACGTCATTTAATGTCAACATGAAAACCAAAATTCCAAAAGTATAAAACAGCATAAATTTCTTACCAAAGAAAGGAAATATATCAGGCTCCTCACCCTCCTCCCGCCCTGTGGTGCAACAGATGTCCCTTTCTCCAAAAATGCACTCAATGGGATCGTAATGTTGCAACCACACACAAGTTGACCTGCTGTGAGGAAAAAACGAGTTAGTACATTTCAAACATGATAAACGTCATTTAATGTCAACATGAAAAACCAAAATTCCAAAAGTATAAAACAGCATAAATTTCTTACCAAAGAAAGGAAATGTATCGTGCTTCTCACCCTCCTCCCGCCCTGTGGTGCAACAGATGTCCCTTTCTCCAAAAATGCACTCAATGGGATCGTAATGTTGCAACCACACACAAGTTGACCTGCTGTGAGGAAAAAACGAGTTAGTACATTTCAAACATGAAAAACGTCATTTAATGTCAACATGAAAACCAAAATTCCAAAAGTATAAAACAGCATAAATTTCTTACCAAAGAAAGGAAATGTATCGTGCTTCTCACCCTCCTCCCGCCCTGTGGTGCAACAGATGTCCCTTTCTCCAAAAAAGCACTCAATGGAATCGTAATGTTGCAACCACACACAAGTTGACCTGCTGTGAGGAAAAAACGAGTTAGTACATTTCAAACATGAAAAACGTCATTTAATGTCAACATGAAAACCAAAATTCCAAAAGTATAAAACAGCATAAATTTCTTACCAAAGAAAGGAAATGTATCGTGCTTCTCACCCTCCTCCCGCCCTGTGGTGCAACAGATGTCCCTTTCTCCAAAAATGCACTCAATGGGATCGTAATGTTGCAACCACACACAAGTTGACCTGCTGTGAGGAAAAAACGAGTTAGTACATTTCTAACATGATAATCGTCATTTAATGTCAACATGAAAAACCAAAATTCCAAAAGTATAAAACAGCATAAATTTCTTACCAAAGAAAGGAAATGTATCGTGCTTCTCACCCTCCTCCCGCCCTGTGGTGCAACAGATGTCCCTTTCTCCAAAAATGCACTCAATGGGATCGTAATGTTGCAACCACACACAAGTTGACCTGCTGTGAGGAAAAAACGAGAGAGAACATTGCAAATATGATAAACGTCATTTAATGTCAACATGAAAAACCAAAATTCCAAAAGTATAAAACAGCATAAATTTCTTACCAAAGAAAGGAAATGTATCGGGCTCCTCACCCTCCTCCCGCCCTGTGGTGCAACAGATGTCCCTTTCTCCAAAAATGCACTCAATGGGATCGTAATGTTGCAACCACACACAAGTTGACCTGCTGTGAGGAAATAACGAGTTAGTACATTTCAAACATGATAAACGTCATTTAATGTCAACATGAAAAACCAAAATTCCAAAAGTATAAAACAGCATAAATTTCTTACCAAAGAAAGGAAATGTATCGTGCTTCTCACCCTCCTCCCGCCCTGTGGTGCAACAGATGTCCCTTTCTCCAAAAATGCACTCAATGGGATCGTAATGCTGCAACCACACACAAGTTGACCTGCTATGAGGAAAAAACGAGTTAGTACATTTCAAACATGAAAAACGTCATTTAATGTCAACATGAAAACCAAAATTCCAAAAGTATAAAACAGCATAAATTTCTTACCAAAGAAAGGAAATGTATCGTGCTTCTCACCCTCCTCCCGCCCTGTGGTGCAACAGATGTCCCTTTCTCCAAAAATGCACTCAATGGGATCGTAATGTTGCAACCACACACAAGTTGACCTGCTGTGAGGAAAAAACGAGAGAGAACATTGCAAACATGATAAACGTCGTTTAATGTCAACATGAAAAACCAAAATTCCAAAAGTATAAAACAGCATAAATTTCTTACCAAAGAAAGGAAATGTATCGGGCTCCTCACCCTCCTCCCGTCCTGTGGTGCAACAGATGTCCCTTTCTCCAAAAATGCACTCAATGGGATCGTAATGTTGCAACCACACACAAGTTGACCTGCTGTGAGGAAATAACGAGTTAGTACATTTCAAACATGATAAACGTCATTTAATGTCAACATGAAAAACCAAAATTCCAAAAGTATAAAACAGCATAAATTTCTTACCAAAGAAAGGAAATGTATCGGGCTCCTCACCCTCCTCCCGCCCTGTGGTGCAACAGATGTCCCTTTCTCCAAAAATGCACTCAATGGGATCGTAATGTTGCAACCACACACAAGTTGACCTGCTGTGAGGAAATAACGAGTTAGTACATTTCAAACATGATAAACGTCATTTAATGTCAACATGAAAAACCAAAATTCCAAAAGTATAAAACAGCATAAATTTCTTACCAAAGAAAGGAAATGTATCGGGCTCCTCACCCTCCTCCCGCCCTGTGGTGCAACAGATGTCCCTTTCTCCAAAAATGCACTCAATGGGATCGTAATGTTGCAACCACACACAAGTTGACCTGCTGTGAGGAAAAAACGAGTTAGTACATTTCAAACATGATAAACGTCATTTAATGTCAACATGAAAAACCAAAATTCCAAAAGTATAAAACAGCATAAATTTCTTACCAAAGAAAGGAAATGTATCGGGCTCCTCACCCTCCTCCCGCCCTGTGGTGCAACAGATGTCCCTTTCTCCAAAAATGCACTCAATGGGATCGTAATGCTGCAACCACACACAAGTTGACCTGCTATGAGGAAATAACGAGTTAGTACATTTCAAACATGATAAACGTCGTTTAATGTCAACATGAAAAACCAAAATTCCAAAAGTATAAAACAGCATAAATTTCTTACCAAAGAAAGGAAATGTATCGGGCTCCTCACCCTCCTCCCGCCCTGTGGTGCAACAGATGTCCCTTTCTCCAAAAATGCACTCAATGGGATCGTAATGTTGCAACCACACACAAGTTGACCTGCTGTGAGGAAATAACGAGTTAGTACATTTCAAACATGATAAACGTCATTTAATGTCAACATGAAAAACCAAAATTCCAAAAGTATAAAACAGCATAAATTTCTTACCAAAGAAAGGAAATGTATCAGGCTCCTCACCCTCCTCCCGCCCTGTGGTGCAACAGATGTCCCTTTCTCCAAAAATGCACTCAATGGGATCGTAATGCTGCAACCACACACAAGTTGACCTGCTATGAGGAAATAACGAGTTAGTACATTTCAAACATGATAAACGTCATTTAATGTCAACATGAAAAACCAAAATTCCAAAAGTATAAAACAGCATAAATTTCTTACCAAAGAAAGGAAATGTATCGTGCTTCTCACCCTCCTCCCGCCCTGTGGTGCAACAGATGTCCCTTTCTCCAAAAATGCACTCAATGGGATCGTAATGCTGCAACCACACACAAGTTGACCTGCTATGAGGAAAAAACGAGTTAGTACATTTCAAACATGAAAAACGTCATTTAATGTCAACATGAAAACCAAAATTCCAAAAGTATAAAACAGCATAAATTTCTTACCAAAGAAAGGAAATGTATCGTGCTTCTCACCCTCCTCCCGCCCTGTGGTGCAACAGATGTCCCTTTCTCCAAAAATGCACTCAATGGGATCGTAATGTTGCAACCACACACAAGTTGACCTGCTGTGAGGAAAAAACGAGAGAGAACATTGCAAATATGATAAACGTCATTTAATGTCAACATGAAAAACCAAAATTCCAAAAGTATAAAACAGCATAAATTTCTTACCAAAGAAAGGAAATGTATCGGGCTCCTCACCCTCCTCCCGCCCTGTGGTGCAACAGATGTCCCTTTCTCCAAAAATGCACTCAATGGGATCGTAATGTTGCAACCACACACAAGTTGACCTGCTGTGAGGAAATAACGAGTTAGTACATTTCAAACATGATAAACGTCATTTAATGTCAACATGAAAAACCAAAATTCCAAAAGTATAAAACAGCATAAATTTCTTACCAAAGAAAGGAAATGTATCGTGCTTCTCACCCTCCTCCCGCCCTGTGGTGCAACAGATGTCCCTTTCTCCAAAAATGCACTCAATGGGATCGTAATGCTGCAACCACACACAAGTTGACCTGCTATGAGGAAAAAACGAGTTAGTACATTTCAAACATGAAAAACGTCATTTAATGTCAACATGAAAACCAAAATTCCAAAAGTATAAAACAGCATAAATTTCTTACCAAAGAAAGGAAATGTATCGTGCTTCTCACCCTCCTCCCGCCCTGTGGTGCAACAGATGTCCCTTTCTCCAAAAATGCACTCAATGGGATCGTAATGTTGCATCCACACACAAGTTGACCTGCTGTGAGGAAAAAACGAGAGAGAACATTGCAAATATGATAAACGTCATTTATTGTCAACATGAAAAACCAAAATTCCAAAAGTATAAAACAGCATAAATTTCTTACCAAAGAAAGGAAATGTATCGTGCTTCTCACCCTCCTCCCGCCCTGTGGTGCAACAGATGTCCCTTTCTCCAAAAATGCACTAAATGGGATCGTAATGTTGCAACCACACACAAGTTGACCTGCTGTGAGGAAATAACGAGTTAGTACATTTCAAACACGAAAAACGTCATTTAATGTCAACATGAAAACCAAAATTCCAAAAGTATAAAACAGCATAAATTTCTTACCAAAGAAAGGAAATGTATCGTGCTTCTCACCCTCCTCCCGCCCTGTGGTGCAACAGATGTCCCTTTCTCCAAAAATGCACTCAATGGGATCGTAATGTTGCAACCACACACAAGTTGACCTGCTGTGAGGAAATAACGAGTTAGTACATTTCAAACATGATAAACGTCATTTAATGTCAACATGAAAAACCAAAATTCCAAAAGTATAAAACAGCATAAATTTCTTACCAAAGAAAGGAAATGTATCGTGCTTCTCACCCTCCTCCCGCCCTGTGGTGCAACAGATGTCCCTTTCTCCAAAAATGCACTCAATGGGATCGTAATGCTGCAACCACACACAAGTTGACCTGCTATGAGGAAATAACGAGTTAGTACATTTCAAACATGAAAAACGTCATTTAATGTCAACATGAAAACCAAAATTCCAAAAGTATAAAACAGCATAAATTTCTTACCAAAGAAAGGAAATGTATCGTGCTTCTCACCCTCCTCCCGCCCTGTGGTGCAACAGATGTCCCTTTCTCCAAAAATGCACTCAATGGGATCGTAATGTTGCAACCACACACAAGTTGACCTGCTGTGAGGAAAAAACGAGAGAGAACATTGCAAACATGATAAACGTCATTTAATGTCAACATGAAAACCCAAAATTCCAAAAGTATAAAACAGCATAAATTTCTTACCAAAGAAAGGAAATGTATCGGGCTCCTCACCCTCCTCCCGCCCTGTGGTGCAACAGATGTCCCTTTCTCCAAAAATGCACTCAATGGGATCGTAATGTTGCAACCACACACAAGTTGACCTGCTGTGAGGAAAAAACGAGAGAGAACATTGCAAACATGATAAACGTCATTTAATGTCAACATGAAAAACCAAAATTCCAAAAGTATAAAACAGCATAAATTTCTTACCAAAGAAAGGAAATGTATCGTGCTTCTCACCCTCCTCCCGCCCTGTGGTGCAACAGATGTCCCTTTCTCCAAAAATGCACTCAATGGGATCGTAATGTTGCAACCACACACAAGTTGACCTGCTGTGAGGAAAAAACGAGAGAGAACATTGCAAACATGATAAACGTCATTTAATGTCAACATGAAAAACCAAAATTCCAAAAGTATAAAACAGCATAAATTTCTTACCAAAGAAAGGAAATGTATCGTGCTTCTCACCCTCCTCCCGCCCTGTGGTGCAACAGATGTCCCTTTCTCCAAAAATGCACTCAATGGGATCGTAATGTTGCAACCACACACAAGTTGACCTGCTGTGAGGAAATAACGAGTTAGTACATTTCAAACATGATAAACGTCATTTAATGTCAACATGAAAAACCAAAATTCCAAAAGTATAAAACAGCATAAATTTCTTACCAAAGAAAGGAAATGTATCGTGCTTCTCACCCTCCTCCCGCCCTGTGGTGCAACAGATGTCCCTTTCTCCAAAAATGCACTCAATGGGATCGTAATGCTGCAACCACACACAAGTTGACCTGCTATGAGGAAATAACGAGTTAGTACATTTCAAACATGATAAACGTCATTTAATGTCAACATGAAAAACCAAAATTCCAAAAGTATAAAACAGCATAAATTTCTTACCAAAGAAAGGAAATGTATCGTGCTTCTCACCCTCCTCCCGCCCTGTGGTGCAACAGATGTCCCTTTCTCCAAAAATGCACTCAATGGGATCGTAATGCTGCAACCACACACAAGTTGACCTGCTGTGAGGAAAAAACGAGAGAGAACATTGCAAATATGATAAACGTCATTTAATGTCAACATGAAAACCAAAATTCCAAAAGTATAAAACAGCATAAATTTCTTACCAAAGAAAGGAAATGTATCGTGCTTCTCACCCTCCTCCCGCCCTGTGGTGCAACAGATGTCCCTTTCTCCAAAAATGCACTCAATGGGATCGTAATGTTGCAACCACACACAAGTTGACCTGCTGTGAGGAAAAAACGAGAGAGAACATTGCAAACATGATAAACGTCATTTAATGTCAACATGAAAAACCAAAATTCCAAAAGTATAAAACAGCATAAATTTCTTACCAAAGAAAGGAAATGTATCGTGCTTCTCACCCTCCTCCCGCCCTGTGGTGCAACAGATGTCCCTTTCTCCAAAAATGCACTCAATGGGATCGTAATGCTGCAACCACACACAAGTTGACCTGCTATGAGGAAATAACGAGTTAGTACATTTCAAACATGATAAACGTCATTTAATGTCAACATGAAAAACCAAAATTCCAAAAGTATAAAACAGCATAAATTTCTTACCAAAGAAAGGAAATGTATCGTGCTTCTCACCCTCCTCCCGCCCTGTGGTGCAACAGATGTCCCTTTCTCCAAAAATGCACTCAATGGGATCGTAATGTTGCAACCACACACAAGTTGACCTGCTGTGAGGCAAAAACGAGAGAGAACATTGCAAATATGATAAACGTCATTTAATGTCAACATGAAAACCAAAATTCCAAAAGTATAAAACAGCATAAATTTCTTACCAAAGAAAGGAAATGTATCGTGCTTCTCACCCTCCTCCCGCCCTGTGGTGCAACAGATGTCCCTTTCTCCAAAAATGCACTCAATGGGATCGTAATGTTGCAACCACACACAAGTTGACCTGCTGTGAGGAAAAAACGAGAGAGAACATTGCAAACATGATAAACGTCATTTAATGTCAACATGAAAAACCAAAATTCCAAAAGTATAAAACAGCATAAATTTCTTACCAAAGAAAGGAAATGTATCGTGCTTCTCACCCTCCTCCCGCCCTGTGGTGCAACAGATGTCCCTTTCTCCAAAAATGCACTCAATGGGATCGTAATGTTGCAACCACACACAAGTTGACCTGCTGTGAGGAAATAACGAGTTAGTACATTTCAAACATGATAAACGTCATTTAATGTCAACATGAAAAACCAAAATTCCAAAAGTATAAAACAGCATAAATTTCTTACCAAAGAAAGGAAATGTATCGTGCTTCTCACCCTCCTCCCGCCCTGTGGTGCAACAGATGTCCCTTTCTCCAAAAATGCACTCAATGGGATCGTAATGCTGCAACCACACACAAGTTGACCTGCTATGAGGAAATAACGAGTTAGTACATTTCAAACATGATAAACGTCATTTAATGTCAACATGAAAAACCAAAATTCCAAAAGTATAAAACAGCATAAATTTCTTACCAAAGAAAGGAAATGTATCGTGCTTCTCACCCTCCTCCCGCCCTGTGGTGCAACAGATGTCCCTTTCTCCAAAAATGCACTCAATGGGATCGTAATGCTGCAACCACACACAAGTTGACCTGCTATGAGGAAAAAACGAGTTAGTACATTTCAAACATGAAAAACGTCATTTAATGTCAACATGAAAACCAAAATTCCAAAAGTATAAAACAGCATAAATTTCTTACCAAAGAAAGGAAATGTATCGTGCTTCTCACCCTCCTCCCGCCCTGTGGTGCAACAGATGTCCCTTTCTCCAAAAATGCACTCAATGGGATCGTAATGTTGCAACCACACACAAGTTGACCTGCTGTGAGGAAAAAACGAGAGAGAACATTGCAAATATGATAAACGTCATTTAATGTCAACATGAAAAACCAAAATTCCAAAAGTATAAAACAGCATAAATTTCTTACCAAAGAAAGGAAATGTATCGTGCTTCTCACCCTCCTCCCGCCCTGTGGTGCAACAGATGTCCCTTTCTCCAAAAATGCACTCAATGGGATCGTAATGTTGCAACCACACACAAGTTGACCTGCTGTGAGGAAATAACGAGTTAGTACATTTCAAACATGATAAACGTCATTTAATGTCAACATGAAAACCAAAATTCCAAAAGTATAAAACAGCATAAATTTCTTACCAAAGAAAGGAAATGTATCGTGCTTCTCACCCTCCTCCCGCCCTGTGGTGCAACAGATGTCCCTTTCTCCAAAAATGCACTCAATGGGATCGTAATGCTGCAACCACACACAAGTTGACCTGCTGTGAGGAAAAAACGAGAGAGAACATTGCAAATATGATAAACGTCATTTAATGTCAACATGAAAACCAAAATTCCAAAAGTATAAAACAGCATAAATTTCTTACCAAAGAAAGGAAATGTATCGTGCTTCTCACCCTCCTCCCGCCCTGTGGTGCAACAGATGTCCCTTTCTCCAAAAATGCACTCAATGGGATCGTAATGTTGCAACCACACACAAGTTGACCTGCTGTGAGGAAAAAACGAGAGAGAACATTGCAAATATGATAAACGTCATTTAATGTCAACATGAAAAACCAAAATTCCAAAAGTATAAAACAGCATAAATTTCTTACCAAAGAAAGGAAATGTATCGGGCTCCTCACCCTCCTCCCGCCCTGTGGTGCAACAGATGTCCCTTTCTCCAAAAATGCACTCAATGGGATCGTAATGTTGCAACCACACACAAGTTGACCTGCTGTGAGGAAATAACGAGTTAGTACATTTCAAACATGATAAACGTCATTTAATGTCAACATGAAAAACCAAAATTCCAAAAGTATAAAACAGCATAAATTTCTTACCAAAGAAAGGAAATGTATCGTGCTTCTCACCCTCCTCCCGCCCTGTGGTGCAACAGATGTCCCTTTCTCCAAAAATGCACTCAATGGGATCGTAATGCTGCAACCACACACAAGTTGACCTGCTATGAGGAAAAAACGAGTTAGTACATTTCAAACATGAAAAACGTCATTTAATGTCAACATGAAAACCAAAATTCCAAAAGTATAAAACAGCATAAATTTCTTACCAAAGAAAGGAAATGTATCGTGCTTCTCACCCTCCTCCCGCCCTGTGGTGCAACAGATGTCCCTTTCTCCAAAAATGCACTCAATGGGATCGTAATGTTGCATCCACACACAAGTTGACCTGCTGTGAGGAAAAAACGAGAGAGAACATTGCAAATATGATAAACGTCATTTATTGTCAACATGAAAAACCAAAATTCCAAAAGTATAAAACAGCATAAATTTCTTACCAAAGAAAGGAAATGTATCGTGCTTCTCACCCTCCTCCCGCCCTGTGGTACAACAGATGTCCCTTTCTCCAAAAATGCACTAAATGGGATCGTAATGTTGCAACCACACACAAGTTGACCTGCTGTGAGGAAATAACGAGTTAGTACATTTCAAACACGAAAAACGTCATTTAATGTCAACATGAAAACCAAAATTCCAAAAGTATAAAACAGCATAAATTTCTTACCAAAGAAAGGAAATGTATCGTGCTTCTCACCCTCCTCCCGCCCTGTGGTGCAACAGATGTCCCTTTCTCCAAAAATGCACTCAATGGGATCGTAATGTTGCAACCACACACAAGTTGACCTGCTGTGAGGAAATAACGAGTTAGTACATTTCAAACATGATAAACGTCATTTAATGTCAACATGAAAAACCAAAATTCCAAAAGTATAAAACAGCATAAATTTCTTACCAAAGAAAGGAAATGTATCGTGCTTCTCACCCTCCTCCCGCCCTGTGGTGCAACAGATGTCCCTTTCTCCGAAAATGCACTCAATGGGATCGTAATGCTGCAACCACACACAAGTTGACCTGCTATGAGGAAATAACGAGTTAGTACATTTCAAACATGAAAAACGTCATTTAATGTCAACATGAAAACCAAAATTCCAAAAGTATAAAACAGCATAAATTTCTTACCAAAGAAAGGAAATGTATCGTGCTTCTCACCCTCCTCCCGCCCTGTGGTGCAACAGATGTCCCTTTCTCCAAAAATGCACTCAATGGGATCGTAATGTTGCAACCACACACAAGTTGACCTGCTGTGAGGAAAAAACGAGAGAGAACATTGCAAACATGATAAACGTCATTTAATGTCAACATGAAAACCCAAAATTCCAAAAGTATAAAACAGCATAAATTTCTTACCAAAGAAAGGAAATGTATCGGGCTCCTCACCCTCCTCCCGCCCTGTGGTGCAACAGATGTCCCTTTCTCCAAAAATGCACTCAATGGGATCGTAATGTTGCAACCACACACAAGTTGACCTGCTGTGAGGAAAAAACGAGAGAGAACATTGCAAACATGATAAACGTCATTTAATGTCAACATGAAAAACCAAAATTCCAAAAGTATAAAACAGCATAAATTTCTTACCAAAGAAAGGAAATGTATCGTGCTTCTCACCCTCCTCCCGCCCTGTGGTGCAACAGATGTCCCTTTCTCCAAAAATGCACTCAATGGGATCGTAATGTTGCAACCACACACAAGTTGACCTGCTGTGAGGAAAAAACGAGAGAGAACATTGCAAACATGATAAACGTCATTTAATGTCAACATGAAAAACCAAAATTCCAAAAGTATAAAACAGCATAAATTTCTTACCAAAGAAAGGAAATGTATCGTGCTTCTCACCCTCCTCCCGCCCTGTGGTGCAACAGATGTCCCTTTCTCCAAAAATGCACTCAATGGGATCGTAATGTTGCAACCACACACAAGTTGACCTGCTGTGAGGAAATAACGAGTTAGTACATTTCAAACATGATAAACGTCATTTAATGTCAACATGAAAAACCAAAATTCCAAAAGTATAAAACAGCATAAATTTCTTACCAAAGAAAGGAAATGTATCGTGCTTCTCACCCTCCTCCCGCCCTGTGGTGCAACAGATGTCCCTTTCTCCAAAAATGCACTCAATGGGATCGTAATGCTGCAACCACACACAAGTTGACCTGCTATGAGGAAATAACGAGTTAGTACATTTCAAACATGATAAACGTCATTTAATGTCAACATGAAAAACCAAAATTCCAAAAGTATAAAACAGCATAAATTTCTTACCAAAGAAAGGAAATGTATCGTGCTTCTCACCCTCCTCCCGCCCTGTGGTGCAACAGATGTCCCTTTCTCCAAAAATGCACTCAATGGGATCGTAATGCTGCAACCACACACAAGTTGACCTGCTGTGAGGAAAAAACGAGAGAGAACATTGCAAATATGATAAACGTCATTTAATGTCAACATGAAAACCAAAATTCCAAAAGTATAAAACAGCATAAATTTCTTACCAAAGAAAGGAAATGTATCGTGCTTCTCACCCTCCTCCCGCCCTGTGGTGCAACAGATGTCCCTTTCTCCAAAAATGCACTCAATGGGATCGTAATGTTGCAACCACACACAAGTTGACCTGCTGTGAGGAAAAAACGAGAGAGAACATTGCAAACATGATAAACGTCATTTAATGTCAACATGAAAAACCAAAATTCCAAAAGTATAAAACAGCATAAATTTCTTACCAAAGAAAGGAAATGTATCGTGCTTCTCACCCTCCTCCCGCCCTGTGGTGCAACAGATGTCCCTTTCTCCAAAAATGCACTCAATGGGATCGTAATGCTGCAACCACACACAAGTTGACCTGCTATGAGGAAATAACGAGTTAGTACATTTCAAACATGATAAACGTCATTTAATGTCAACATGAAAAACCAAAATTCCAAAAGTATAAAACAGCATAAATTTCTTACCAAAGAAAGGAAATGTATCGTGCTTCTCACCCTCCTCCCGCCCTGTGGTGCAACAGATGTCCCTTTCTCCAAAAATGCACTCAATGGGATCGTAATGTTGCAACCACACACAAGTTGACCTGCTGTGAGGAAAAAACGAGAGAGAACATTGCAAATATGATAAACGTCATTTAATGTCAACATGAAAAACCAAAATTCCAAAAGTATAAAACAGCATAAATTTCTTACCAAAGAAAGGAAATGTATCGGGCTCCTCACCCTCCTCCCGCCCTGTGGTGCAACAGATGTCCCTTTCTCCAAAAATGCACTCAATGGGATCGTAATGTTGCAACCACACACAAGTTGACCTGCTGTGAGGAAATAACGAGTTAGTACATTTCAAACATGATAAACGTCATTTAATGTCAACATGAAAAACCAAAATTCCAAAAGTATAAAACAGCATAAATTTCTTACCAAAGAAAGGAAATGTATCGTGCTTCTCACCCTCCTCCCGCCCTGTGGTGCAACAGATGTCCCTTTCTCCAAAAATGCACTCAATGGGATCGTAATGCTGCAACCACACACAAGTTGACCTGCTATGAGGAAAAAACGAGTTAGTACATTTCAAACATGAAAAACGTCATTTAATGTCAACATGAAAACCAAAATTCCAAAAGTATAAAACAGCATAAATTTCTTACCAAAGAAAGGAAATGTATCGTGCTTCTCACCCTCCTCCCGCCCTGTGGTGCAACAGATGTCCCTTTCTCCAAAAATGCACTCAATGGGATCGTAATGTTGCAACCACACACAAGTTGACCTGCTGTGAGGAAAAAACGAGAGAGAACATTGCAAATATGATAAACGTCATTTAATGTCAACATGAAAAACCAAAATTCCAAAAGTATAAAACAGCATAAATTTCTTACCAAAGAAAGGAAATGTATCGTGCTTCTCACCCTCCTCCCGCCCTGTGGTGCAACAGATGTCCCTTTCTCCAAAAATGCACTCAATGGGATCGTAATGTTGCAACCACACACAAGTTGACCTGCTGTGAGGAAATAACGAGTTAGTACATTTCAAACATGATAAACGTCATTTAATGTCAACATGAAAACCAAAATTCCAAAAGTATAAAACAGCATAAATTTCTTACCAAAGAAAGGAAATGTATCGTGCTTCTCACCCTCCTCCCGCCCTGTGGTGCAACAGATGTCCCTTTCTCCAAAAATGCACTCAATGGGATCGTAATGCTGCAACCACACACAAGTTGACCTGCTGTGAGGAAAAAACGAGAGAGAACATTGCAAATATGATAAACGTCATTTAATGTCAACATGAAAACCAAAATTCCAAAAGTATAAAACAGCATAAATTTCTTACCAAAGAAAGGAAATGTATCGTGCTTCTCACCCTCCTCCCGCCCTGTGGTGCAACAGATGTCCCTTTCTCCAAAAATGCACTCAATGGGATCGTAATGTTGCAACCACACACAAGTTGACCTGCTGTGAGGAAAAAACGAGAGAGAACATTGCAAATATGATAAACGTCATTTAATGTCAACATGAAAAACCAAAATTCCAAAAGTATAAAACAGCATAAATTTCTTACCAAAGAAAGGAAATGTATCGGGCTCCTCACCCTCCTCCCGCCCTGTGGTGCAACAGATGTCCCTTTCTCCAAAAATGCACTCAATGGGATCGTAATGTTGCAACCACACACAAGTTGACCTGCTGTGAGGAAATAACGAGTTAGTACATTTCAAACATGATAAACGTCATTTAATGTCAACATGAAAAACCAAAATTCCAAAAGTATAAAACAGCATAAATTTCTTACCAAAGAAAGGAAATGTATCGTGCTTCTCACCCTCCTCCCGCCCTGTGGTGCAACAGATGTCCCTTTCTCCAAAAATGCACTCAATGGGATCGTAATGCTGCAACCACACACAAGTTGACCTGCTATGAGGAAAAAACGAGTTAGTACATTTCAAACATGAAAAACGTCATTTAATGTCAACATGAAAACCAAAATTCCAAAAGTATAAAACAGCATAAATTTCTTACCAAAGAAAGGAAATGTATCGTGCTTCTCACCCTCCTCCCGCCCTGTGGTGCAACAGATGTCCCTTTCTCCAAAAATGCACTCAATGGGATCGTAATGTTGCATCCACACACAAGTTGACCTGCTGTGAGGAAAAAACGAGAGAGAACATTGCAAATATGATAAACGTCATTTATTGTCAACATGAAAAACCAAAATTCCAAAAGTATAAAACAGCATAAATTTCTTACCAAAGAAAGGAAATGTATCGTGCTTCTCACCCTCCTCCCGCCCTGTGGTGCAACAGATGTCCCTTTCTCCAAAAATGCACTAAATGGGATCGTAATGTTGCAACCACACACAAGTTGACCTGCTGTGAGGAAATAACGAGTTAGTACATTTCAAACACGAAAAACGTCATTTAATGTCAACATGAAAACCAAAATTCCAAAAGTATAAAACAGCATAAATTTCTTACCAAAGAAAGGAAATGTATCGTGCTTCTCACCCTCCTCCCGCCCTGTGGTGCAACAGATGTCCCTTTCTCCAAAAATGCACTCAATGGGATCGTAATGTTGCAACCACACACAAGTTGACCTGCTGTGAGGAAATAACGAGTTAGTACATTTCAAACATGATAAACGTCATTTAATGTCAACATGAAAAACCAAAATTCCAAAAGTATAAAACAGCATAAATTTCTTACCAAAGAAAGGAAATGTATCGTGCTTCTCACCCTCCTCCCGCCCTGTGGTGCAACAGATGTCCCTTTCTCCAAAAATGCACTCAATGGGATCGTAATGCTGCAACCACACACAAGTTGACCTGCTATGAGGAAATAACGAGTTAGTACATTTCAAACATGAAAAACGTCATTTAATGTCAACATGAAAACCAAAATTCCAAAAGTATAAAACAGCATAAATTTCTTACCAAAGAAAGGAAATGTATCGTGCTTCTCACCCTCCTCCCGCCCTGTGGTGCAACAGATGTCCCTTTCTCCAAAAATGCACTCAATGGGATCGTAATGCTGCAACCACACACAAGTTGACCTGCTATGAGGAAAAAACGAGTTAGTACATTTCAAACATGAAAAACGTCATTTAATGTCAACATGAAAACCAAAATTCCAAAAGTATAAAACAGCATAAATTTCTTACCAAAGAAAGGAAATGTATCGTGCTTCTCACCCTCCTCCCGCCCTGTGGTGCAACAGATGTCCCTTTCTCCAAAAATGCACTCAATGGGATCGTAATGTTGCAACCACACACAAGTTGACCTGCTGTGAGGAAATAACGAGTTAGTACATTTCAAACATGATAAACGTCATTTAATGTCAACATGAAAAACCAAAATTCCAAAAGTATAAAACAGCATAAATTTCTTACCAAAGAAAGGAAATGTATCGTGCTTCTCACCCTCCTCCCGCCCTGTGGTGCAACAGATGTCCCTTTCTCCAAAAATGCACTCAATGGGATCGTAATGCTGCAACCACACACAAGTTGACCTGCTATGAGGAAAAAACGAGTTAGTACATTTCAAACATGAAAAACGTCATTTAATGTCAACATGAAAACCAAAATTCCAAAAGTATAAAACAGCATAAATTTCTTACCAAAGAAAGGAAATGTATCGTGCTTCTCACCCTCCTCCCGCCCTGTGGTGCAACAGATGTCCCTTTCTCCAAAAATGCACTCAATGGGATCGTAATGTTGCAACCACACACAAGTTGACCTGCTATGAGGAAATAACGAGTTAGTACATTTCAAACATGATAAACGTCATTTAATGTCAACATGAAAAACCAAAATTCCAAAAGTATAAAACAGCATAAATTTCTTACCAAAGAAAGGAAATGTATCGTGCTTCTCACCCTCCTCCCGCCCTGTGGTGCAACAGATGTCCCTTTCTCCAAAAATGCACTCAATGGGATCGTAATGCTGCAACCACACACAAGTTGACCTGCTATGAGGAAATAACGAGTTAGTACATTTCAAACATGAAAAACGTCATTTAATGTCAACATGAAAACCAAAATTCCAAAAGTATAAAACAGCATAAATTTCTTACCAAAGAAAGGAAATGTATCGTGCTTCTCACCCTCCTCCCGCCCTGTGGTGCAACAGATGTCCCTTTCTCCAAAAATGCACTCAATGGGATCGTAATGCTGCAACCACACACAAGTTGACCTGCTATGAGGAAAAAACGAGTTAGTACATTTCAAACATGAAAAACGTCATTTAATGTCAACATGAAAACCAAAATTCCAAAAGTATAAAACAGCATAAATTTCTTACCAAAGAAAGGAAATGTATCGTGCTTCTCACCCTCCTCCCGCCCTGTGGTGCAACAGATGTCCCTTTCTCCAAAAATGCACTCAATGGGATCGTAATGTTGCAACCACACACAAGTTGACCTGCTGTGAGGAAATAACGAGTTAGTACATTTCAAACATGATAAACGTCATTTAATGTCAACATGAAAAACCAAAATTCCAAAAGTATAAAACAGCATAAATTTCTTACCAAAGAAAGGAAATGTATCGTGCTTCTCACCCTCCTCCCGCCCTGTGGTGCAACAGATGTCCCTTTCTCCAAAAATGCACTCAATGGGATCGTAATGCTGCAACCACACACAAGTTGACCTGCTATGAGGAAAAAACGAGTTAGTACATTTCAAACATGAAAAACGTCATTTAATGTCAACATGAAAACCAAAATTCCAAAAGTATAAAACAGCATAAATTTCTTACCAAAGAAAGGAAATGTATCGTGCTTCTCACCCTCCTCCCGCCCTGTGGTGCAACAGATGTCCCTTTCTCCAAAAATGCACTCAATGGGATCGTAATGTTGCAACCACACACAAGTTGACCTGCTGTGAGGAAATAACGAGTTAGTACATTTCAAACATGATAAACGTCATTTAATGTCAACATGAAAAACCAAAATTCCAAAAGTATAAAACAGCATAAATTTCTTACCAAAGAAAGGAAATGTATCGTGCTTCTCACCCTCCTCCCGCCCTGTGGTGCAACAGATGTCCCTTTCTCCAAAAATGCACTCAATGGGATCGTAATGCTGCAACCACACACAAGTTGACCTGCTATGAGGAAAAAACGAGTTAGTACATTTCAAACATGAAAAACGTCATTTAATGTCAACATGAAAACCAAAATTCCAAAAGTATAAAACAGCATAAATTTCTTACCAAAGAAAGGAAATGTATCGTGCTTCTCACCCTCCTCCCGCCCTGTGGTGCAACAGATGTCCCTTTCTCCAAAAATGCACTCAATGGGATCGTAATGTTGCAACCACACACAAGTTGACCTGCTGTGAGGAAATAACGAGTTAGTACATTTCAAACATGATAAACGTCATTTAATGTCAACATGAAAAACCAAAATTCCAAAAGTATAAAACAGCATAAATTTCTTACCAAAGAAAGGAAATGTATCGTGCTTCTCACCCTCCTCCCGCCCTGTGGTGCAACAGATGTCCCTTTCTCCAAAAATGCACTCAATGGGATCGTAATGCTGCAACCACACACAAGTTGACCTGCTATGAGGAAAAAACGAGTTAGTACATTTCAAACATGAAAAACGTCATTTAATGTCAACATGAAAACCAAAATTCCAAAAGTATAAAACAGCATAAATTTCTTACCAAAGAAAGGAAATGTATCGTGCTTCTCACCCTCCTCCCGCCCTGTGGTGCAACAGATGTCCCTTTCTCCAAAAATGCACTCAATGGGATCGTAATGTTGCAACCACACACAAGTTGACCTGCTATGAGGAAAAAACGAGTTAGTACATTTCAAACATGATAAACGTCATTTAATGTCAACATGAAAAACCAAAATTCCAAAAGTATAAAACAGCATAAATTTCTTACCAAAGAAAGGAAATGTATCGTGCTCTGCACCCTCCTCCCGCCCTGTGGTGCAACAGATGTCCCTTTCTCCAAAAATGCACTCAATGGGATCGTAATGCTGCAACCACACACAAGTTGACCTGCTGTGAGGAAAAAACGAGAGAGAACATTGCAAATATGATAAACGTCATTTAATGTCAACATGAAAAACCAAAATTCCAAAAGTATAAAACAGCATAAATTTCTTACCAAAGAAAGGAAATGTATCGTGCTTCTCACCCTCCTCCCGCCCTGTGGTGCAACAGATGTCCCTTTCTCCAAAAATGCACTCAATGGGATCGTAATGTTGCAACCACACACAAGTTGACCTGCTGTGAGGAAATAACGAGTTAGTACATTTCAAACATGATAAACGTCATTTAATGTCAACATGAAAAACCAAAATTCCAAAAGTATAAAACAGCATAAATTTCTTACCAAAGAAAGGAAATGTATCGTGCTTCTCACCCTCCTCCCGCCCTGTGGTGCAACAGATGTCCCTTTCTCCAAAAATGCACTCAATGGGATCGTAATGCTGCAACCACACACAAGTTGACCTGCTATGAGGAAAAAACGAGTTAGTACATTTCAAACATGAAAAACGTCATTTAATGTCAACATGAAAACCAAAATTCCAAAAGTATAAAACAGCATAAATTTCTTACCAAAGAAAGGAAATGTATCGTGCTTCTCACCCTCCTCCCGCCCTGTGGTGCAACAGATGTCCCTTTCTCCAAAAATGCACTCAATGGGATCGTAATGTTGCAACCACACACAAGTTGACCTGCTATGAGGAAATAACGAGTTAGTACATTTCAAACATGATAAACGTCATTTAATGTCAACATGAAAAACCAAAATTCCAAAAGTATAAAACAGCATAAATTTCTTACCAAAGAAAGGAAATGTATCGTGCTTCTCACCCTCCTCCCGCCCTGTGGTGCAACAGATGTCCCTTTCTCCAAAAATGCACTCAATGGGATCGTAATGTTGCAACCACACACAAGTTGACCTGCTGTGAGGAAATAACGAGTTAGTACATTTCAAACATGATAAACGTCATTTAATGTCAACATGAAAAACCAAAATTCCAAAAGTATAAAACAGCATAAATTTCTTACCAAAGAAAGGAAATGTATCGTGCTTCTCACCCTCCTCCCGCCCTGTGGTGCAACAGATGTCCCTTTCTCCAAAAATGCACTCAATGGGATCGTAATGCTGCAACCACACACAAGTTGACCTGCTATGAGGAAAAAACGAGTTAGTACATTTCAAACATGAAAAACGTCATTTAATGTCAACATGAAAACCAAAATTCCAAAAGTATAAAACAGCATAAATTTCTTACCAAAGAAAGGAAATGTATCGTGCTTCTCACCCTCCTCCCGCCCTGTGGTGCAACAGATGTCCCTTTCTCCAAAAATGCACTCAATGGGATCGTAATGTTGCAACCACACACAAGTTGACCTGCTATGAGGAAAAAACGAGTTAGTACATTTCAAACATGATAAACGTCATTTAATGTCAACATGAAAAACCAAAATTCCAAAAGTATAAAACAGCATAAATTTCTTACCAAAGAAAGGAAATGTATCGTGCTTCTCACCCTCCTCCCGCCCTGTGGTGCAACAGATGTCCCTTTCTCCAAAAATGCACTCAATGGGATCGTAATGCTGCAACCACACACAAGTTGACCTGCTATGAGGAAATAACGAGTTAGTACATTTCAAACATGATAAACGTCATTTAATGTCAACATGAAAAACCAAAATTCCAAAAGTATAAAACAGCATAAATTTCTTACCAAAGAAAGGAAATGTATCGTGCTTCTCACCCTCCTCCCGCCCTGTGGTGCAACAGATGTCCCTTTCTCCAAAAATGCACTCAATGGGATCGTAATGCTGCAACCACACACAAGTTGACCTGCTGTGAGGAAAAAACGAGTTAGTACATTTCAAACATGAAAAACGTCATTTAATGTCAACATGAAAAACCAAAATTCCAAAAGTATAAAACAGCATAAATTTCTTACCAAAGAAAGGAAATGTATCGTGCTTCTCACCCTCCTCCCGCCCTGTGGTGCAACAGATGTCCCTTTCTCCAAAAATGCACTCAATGGGATCGTAATGTTGCAACCACACACAAGTTGACCTGCTGTGAGGAAATAACGAGTTAGTACATTTCAAACATGATAAACGTCATTTAATGTCAACATGAAAAACCAAAATTCCAAAAGTATAAAACAGCATAAATTTCTTACCAAAGAAAGGAAATGTATCGTGCTTCTCACCCTCCTCCCGCCCTGTGGTGCAACAGATGTCCCTTTCTCCAAAAATGCACTCAATGGGATCGTAATGTTGCAACCACACACAAGTTGACCTGCTATGAGGAAAAAACGAGTTAGTACATTTCAAACATGATAAACGTCATTTAATGTCAACATGAAAAACCAAAATTCCAAAAGTATAAAACAGCATAAATTTCTTACCAAAGAAAGGAAATGTATCGTGCTTCTCACCCTCCTCCCGCCCTGTGGTGCAACAGATGTCCCTTTCTCCAAAAATGCACTCAATGGGATCGTAATGCTGCAACCACACACAAGTTGACCTGCTATGAGGAAATAACGAGTTAGTACATTTCAAACATGATAAACGTCATTTAATGTCAACATGAAAACCAAAATTCCAAAAGTATAAAACAGCATAAATTTCTTACCAAAGAAAGGAAATGTATCGTGCTTCTCACCCTCCTCCCGCCCTGTGGTGCAACAGATGTCCCTTTCTCCAAAAATGCACTCAATGGGATCGTAATGTTGCAACCACACACAAGTTGACCTGCTATGAGGAAAAAACGAGTTAGTACATTTCAAACATGATAAACGTCATTTAATGTCAACATGAAAAACCAAAATTCCAAAAGTATAAAACAGCATAAATTTCTTACCAAAGAAAGGAAATGTATCGTGCTTCTCACCCTCCTCCCGCCCTGTGGTGCAACAGATGTCCCTTTCTCCAAAAATGCACTCAATGGGATCGTAATGCTGCAACCACACACAAGTTGACCTGCTATGAGGAAATAACGAGTTAGTACATTTCAAACATGATAAACGTCATTTAATGTCAACATGAAAAACCAAAATTCCAAAAGTATAAAACAGCATAAATTTCTTACCAAAGAAAGGAAATGTATCGTGCTTCTCACCCTCCTCCCGCCCTGTGGTGCAACAGATGTCCCTTTCTCCAAAAATGCACTCAATGGGATCGTAATGTTGCAACCACACACAAGTTGACCTGCTATGAGGAAATAACGAGTTAGTACATTTCAAACATGATAAACGTCATTTAATGTCAACATGAAAACCAAAATTCCAAAAGTATAAAACAGCATAAATTTCTTACCAAAGAAAGGAAATGTATCGTGCTTCTCACCCTCCTCCCGCCCTGTGGTGCAACAGATGTCCCTTTCTCCAAAAATGCACTCAATGGGATCGTAATGCTGCAACCACACACAAGTTGACCTGCTATGAGGAAAAAACGAGTTAGTACATTTCAAACATGATAAACGTCATTTAATGTCAACATGAAAAACCAAAATTCCAAAAGTATAAAACAGCATAAATTTCTTACCAAAGAAAGGAAATGTATCGTGCTTCTCACCCTCCTCCCGCCCTGTGGTGCAACAGATGTCCCTTTCTCCAAAAATGCACTCAATGGGATCGTAATGTTGCAACCACACACAAGTTGACCTGCTATGAGGAAATAACGAGTTAGTACATTTCAAACATGATAAACGTCATTTAATGTCAACATGAAAACCAAAATTCCAAAAGTATAAAACAGCATAAATTTCTTACCAAAGAAAGGAAATGTATCGTGCTTCTCACCCTCCTCCCGCCCTGTGGTGCAACAGATGTCCCTTTCTCCAAAAATGCACTCAATGGGATCGTAATGTTGCAACCACACACAAGTTGACCTGCTATGAGGAAATAACGAGTTAGTACATTTCAAACATGATAAACGTCATTTAATGTCAACATGAAAACCAAAATTCCAAAAGTATAAAACAGCATAAATTTCTTACCAAAGAAAGGAAATGTATCGTGCTTCTCACCCTCCTCCCGCCCTGTGGTGCAACAGATGTCCCTTTCTCCAAAAATGCACTCAATGGGATCGTAATGCTGCAACCACACACAAGTTGACCTGCTATGAGGAAAAAACGAGTTAGTACATTTCAAACATGATAAACGTCATTTAATGTCAACATGAAAAACCAAAATTCCAAAAGTATAAAACAGCATAAATTTCTTACCAAAGAAAGGAAATGTATCGTGCTTCTCACCCTCCTCCCGCCCTGTGGTGCAACAGATGTCCCTTTCTCCAAAAATGCACTCAATGGGATCGTAATGTTGCAACCACACACAAGTTGACCTGCTATGAGGAAATAACGAGTTAGTACATTTCAAACATGATAAACGTCATTTAATGTCAACATGAAAACCAAAATTCCAAAAGTATAAAACAGCATAAATTTCTTACCAAAGAAAGGAAATGTATCGTGCTTCTCACCCTCCTCCCGCCCTGTGGTGCAACAGATGTCCCTTTCTCCAAAAATGCACTCAATGGGATCGTAATGCTGCAACCACACACAAGTTGACCTGCTATGAGGAAAAAACGAGTTAGTACATTTCAAACATGATAAACGTCATTTAATGTCAACATGAAAAACCAAAATTCCAAAAGTATAAAACAGCATAAATTTCTTACCAAAGAAAGGAAATGTATCGTGCTTCTCACCCTCCTCCCGCCCTGTGGTGCAACAGATGTCCCTTTCTCCAAAAATGCACTCAATGGGATCGTAATGCTGCAACCACACACAAGTTGACCTGCTATGAGGAAAAAACGAGTTAGTACATTTCAAACATGATAAACGTCATTTAATGTCAACATGAAAACCAAAATTCCAAAAGTATAAAACAGCATAAATTTCTTACCAAAGAAAGGAAATGTATCGTGCTTCTCACCCTCCTCCCGCCCTGTGGTGCAACAGATGTCCCTTTCTCCAAAAATGCACTCAATGGGATCGTAATGTTGCAACCACACACAAGTTGACCTGCTATGAGGAAATAACGAGTTAGTACATTTCAAACATGATAAACGTCATTTAATGTCAACATGAAAACCAAAATTCCAAAAGTATAAAACAGCATAAATTTCTTACCAAAGAAAGGAAATGTATCGTGCTTCTCACCCTCCTCCCGCCCTGTGGTGCAACAGATGTCCCTTTCTCCAAAAATGCACTCAATGGGATCGTAATGCTGCAACCACACACAAGTTGACCTGCTATGAGGAAAAAACGAGTTAGTACATTTCAAACATGATAAACGTCATTTAATGTCAACATGAAAAACCAAAATTCCAAAAGTATAAAACAGCATAAATTTCTTACCAAAGAAAGGAAATGTATCGTGCTTCTCACCCTCCTCCCGCCCTGTGGTGCAACAGATGTCCCTTTCTCCAAAAATGCACTCAATGGGATCGTAATGTTGCAACCACACACAAGTTGACCTGCTATGAGGAAATAACGAGTTAGTACATTTCAAACATGATAAACGTCATTTAATGTCAACATGAAAACCAAAATTCCAAAAGTATAAAACAGCATAAATTTCTTACCAAAGAAAGGAAATGTATCGTGCTTCTCACCCTCCTCCCGCCCTGTGGTGCAACAGATGTCCCTTTCTCCAAAAATGCACTCAATGGGATCGTAATGTTGCAACCACACACAAGTTGACCTGCTATGAGGAAAAAACGAGTTAGTACATTTCAAACATGATAAACGTCATTTAATGTCAACATGAAAAACCAAAATTCCAAAAGTATAAAACAGCATAAATTTCTTACCAAAGAAAGGAAATGTATCGTGCTTCTCACCCTCCTCCCGCCCTGTGGTGCAACAGATGTCCCTTTCTCCAAAAATGCACTCAATGGGATCGTAATGCTGCAACCACACACAAGTTGACCTGCTATGAGGAAATAACGAGTTAGTACATTTCAAACATGATAAACGTCATTTAATGTCAACATGAAAACCAAAATTCCAAAAGTATAAAACAGCATAAATTTCTTACCAAAGAAAGGAAATGTATCGTGCTTCTCACCCTCCTCCCGCCCTGTGGTGCAACAGATGTCCCTTTCTCCAAAAATGCACTCAATGGGATCGTAATGTTGCAACCACACACAAGTTGACCTGCTATGAGGAAAAAACGAGTTAGTACATTTCAAACATGATAAACGTCATTTAATGTCAACATGAAAAACCAAAATTCCAAAAGTATAAAACAGCATAAATTTCTTACCAAAGAAAGGAAATGTATCGTGCTTCTCACCCTCCTCCCGCCCTGTGGTGCAACAGATGTCCCTTTCTCCAAAAATGCACTCAATGGGATCGTAATGCTGCAACCACACACAAGTTGACCTGCTATGAGGAAATAACGAGTTAGTACATTTCAAACATGATAAACGTCATTTAATGTCAACATGAAAAACCAAAATTCCAAAAGTATAAAACAGCATAAATTTCTTACCAAAGAAAGGAAATGTATCGTGCTTCTCACCCTCCTCCCGCCCTGTGGTGCAACAGATGTCCCTTTCTCCAAAAATGCACTCAATGGGATCGTAATGCTGCAACCACACACAAGTTGACCTGCTATGAGGAAATAACGAGTTAGTACATTTCAAACATGATAAACGTCATTTAATGTCAACATGAAAAACCAAAATTCCAAAAGTATAAAACAGCATAAATTTCTTACCAAAGAAAGGAAATGTATCGTGCTTCTCACCCTCCTCCCGCCCTGTGGTGCAACAGATGTCCCTTTCTCCAAAAATGCACTCAATGGGATCGTAATGCTGCAACCACACACAAGTTGACCTGCTATGAGGAAATAACGAGTTAGTACATTTCAAACATGATAAACGTCATTTAATGTCAACATGAAAAACCAAAATTCCAAAAGTATAAAACAGCATAAATTTCTTACCAAAGAAAGGAAATGTATCGTGCTTCTCACCCTCCTCCCGCCCTGTGGTGCAACAGATGTCCCTTTCTCCAAAAATGCACTCAATGGGATCGTAATGCTGCAACCACACACAAGTTGACCTGCTATGAGGAAAAAACGAGTTAGTACATTTCAAACATGATAAACGTCATTTAATGTCAACATGAAAAACCAAAATTCCAAAAGTATAAAACAGCATAAATTTCTTACCAAAGAAAGGAAATGTATCGTGCTTCTCACCCTCCTCCCGCCCTGTGGTGCAACAGATGTCCCTTTCTCCAAAAATGCACTCAATGGGATCGTAATGTTGCAACCACACACAAGTTGACCTGCTGTGAGGAAATAACGAGTTAGTACATTTCAAACATGATAAACGTCATTTAATGTCAACATGAAAAACCAAAATTCCAAAAGTATAAAACAGCATAAATTTCTTACCAAAGAAAGGAAATGTATCGTGCTTCTCACCCTCCTCCCGCCCTGTGGTGCAACAGATGTCCCTTTCTCCAAAAATGCACTCAATGGGATCGTAATGTTGCAACCACACACAAGTTGACCTGCTATGAGGAAAAAACGAGTTAGTACATTTCAAACATGATAAACGTCATTTAATGTCAACATGAAAAACCAAAATTCCAAAAGTATAAAACAGCATAAATTTCTTACCAAAGAAAGGAAATGTATCGTGCTTCTCACCCTCCTCCCGCCCTGTGGTGCAACAGATGTCCCTTTCTCCAAAAATGCACTCAATGGGATCGTAATGCTGCAACCACACACAAGTTGACCTGCTATGAGGAAATAACGAGTTAGTACATTTCAAACATGATAAACGTCATTTAATGTCAACATGAAAACCAAAATTCCAAAAGTATAAAACAGCATAAATTTCTTACCAAAGAAAGGAAATGTATCGTGCTTCTCACCCTCCTCCCGCCCTGTGGTGCAACAGATGTCCCTTTCTCCAAAAATGCACTCAATGGGATCGTAATGCTGCAACCACACACAAGTTGACCTGCTGTGAGGAAAAAACGAGTTAGTACATTTCAAACATGAAAAACGTCATTTAATGTCAACATGAAAAACCAAAATTCCAAAAGTATAAAACAGCATAAATTTCTTACCAAAGAAAGGAAATGTATCGTGCTTCTCACCCTCCTCCCGCCCTGTGGTGCAACAGATGTCCCTTTCTCCAAAAATGCACTCAATGGGATCGTAATGTTGCAACCACACACAAGTTGACCTGCTGTGAGGAAATAACGAGTTAGTACATTTCAAACATGATAAACGTCATTTAATGTCAACATGAAAAACCAAAATTCCAAAAGTATAAAACAGCATAAATTTCTTACCAAAGAAAGGAAATGTATCGTGCTTCTCACCCTCCTCCCGCCCTGTGGTGCAACAGATGTCCCTTTCTCCAAAAATGCACTCAATGGGATCGTAATGTTGCAACCACACACAAGTTGACCTGCTATGAGGAAAAAACGAGTTAGTACATTTCAAACATGATAAACGTCATTTAATGTCAACATGAAAAACCAAAATTCCAAAAGTATAAAACAGCATAAATTTCTTACCAAAGAAAGGAAATGTATCGTGCTTCTCACCCTCCTCCCGCCCTGTGGTGCAACAGATGTCCCTTTCTCCAAAAATGCACTCAATGGGATCGTAATGCTGCAACCACACACAAGTTGACCTGCTATGAGGAAATAACGAGTTAGTACATTTCAAACATGATAAACGTCATTTAATGTCAACATGAAAACCAAAATTCCAAAAGTATAAAACAGCATAAATTTCTTACCAAAGAAAGGAAATGTATCGTGCTTCTCACCCTCCTCCCGCCCTGTGGTGCAACAGATGTCCCTTTCTCCAAAAATGCACTCAATGGGATCGTAATGTTGCAACCACACACAAGTTGACCTGCTATGAGGAAAAAACGAGTTAGTACATTTCAAACATGATAAACGTCATTTAATGTCAACATGAAAAACCAAAATTCCAAAAGTATAAAACAGCATAAATTTCTTACCAAAGAAAGGAAATGTATCGTGCTTCTCACCCTCCTCCCGCCCTGTGGTGCAACAGATGTCCCTTTCTCCAAAAATGCACTCAATGGGATCGTAATGCTGCAACCACACACAAGTTGACCTGCTATGAGGAAATAACGAGTTAGTACATTTCAAACATGATAAACGTCATTTAATGTCAACATGAAAAACCAAAATTCCAAAAGTATAAAACAGCATAAATTTCTTACCAAAGAAAGGAAATGTATCGTGCTTCTCACCCTCCTCCCGCCCTGTGGTGCAACAGATGTCCCTTTCTCCAAAAATGCACTCAATGGGATCGTAATGCTGCAACCACACACAAGTTGACCTGCTATGAGGAAATAACGAGTTAGTACATTTCAAACATGATAAACGTCATTTAATGTCAACATGAAAAACCAAAATTCCAAAAGTATAAAACAGCATAAATTTCTTACCAAAGAAAGGAAATGTATCGTGCTTCTCACCCTCCTCCCGCCCTGTGGTGCAACAGATGTCCCTTTCTCCAAAAATGCACTCAATGGGATCGTAATGCTGCAACCACACACAAGTTGACCTGCTATGAGGAAAAAACGAGTTAGTACATTTCAAACATGATAAACGTCATTTAATGTCAACATGAAAAACCAAAATTCCAAAAGTATAAAACAGCATAAATTTCTTACCAAAGAAAGGAAATGTATCGTGCTTCTCACCCTCCTCCCGCCCTGTGGTGCAACAGATGTCCCTTTCTCCAAAAATGCACTCAATGGGATCGTAATGTTGCAACCACACACAAGTTGACCTGCTGTGAGGAAATAACGAGTTAGTACATTTCAAACATGATAAACGTCATTTAATGTCAACATGAAAAACCAAAATTCCAAAAGTATAAAACAGCATAAATTTCTTACCAAAGAAAGGAAATGTATCGTGCTTCTCACCCTCCTCCCGCCCTGTGGTGCAACAGATGTCCCTTTCTCCAAAAATGCACTCAATGGGATCGTAATGTTGCAACCACACACAAGTTGACCTGCTATGAGGAAAAAACGAGTTAGTACATTTCAAACATGATAAACGTCATTTAATGTCAACATGAAAAACCAAAATTCCAAAAGTATAAAACAGCATAAATTTCTTACCAAAGAAAGGAAATGTATCGTGCTTCTCACCCTCCTCCCGCCCTGTGGTGCAACAGATGTCCCTTTCTCCAAAAATGCACTCAATGGGATCGTAATGCTGCAACCACACACAAGTTGACCTGCTATGAGGAAATAACGAGTTAGTACATTTCAAACATGATAAACGTCATTTAATGTCAACATGAAAACCAAAATTCCAAAAGTATAAAACAGCATAAATTTCTTACCAAAGAAAGGAAATGTATCGTGCTTCTCACCCTCCTCCCGCCCTGTGGTGCAACAGATGTCCCTTTCTCCAAAAATGCACTCAATGGGATCGTAATGTTGCAACCACACACAAGTTGACCTGCTATGAGGAAAAAACGAGTTAGTACATTTCAAACATGATAAACGTCATTTAATGTCAACATGAAAAACCAAAATTCCAAAAGTATAAAACAGCATAAATTTCTTACCAAAGAAAGGAAATGTATCGTGCTTCTCACCCTCCTCCCGCCCTGTGGTGCAACAGATGTCCCTTTCTCCAAAAATGCACTCAATGGGATCGTAATGCTGCAACCACACACAAGTTGACCTGCTATGAGGAAATAACGAGTTAGTACATTTCAAACATGATAAACGTCATTTAATGTCAACATGAAAACCAAAATTCCAAAAGTATAAAACAGCATAAATTTCTTACCAAAGAAAGGAAATGTATCGTGCTTCTCACCCTCCTCCCGCCCTGTGGTGCAACAGATGTCCCTTTCTCCAAAAATGCACTCAATGGGATCGTAATGCTGCAACCACACACAAGTTGACCTGCTATGAGGAAATAACGAGTTAGTACATTTCAAACATGATAAACGTCATTTAATGTCAACATGAAAACCAAAATTCCAAAAGTATAAAACAGCATAAATTTCTTACCAAAGAAAGGAAATGTATCGTGCTTCTCACCCTCCTCCCGCCCTGTGGTGCAACAGATGTCCCTTTCTCCAAAAATGCACTCAATGGGATCGTAATGTTGCAACCACACACAAGTTGACCTGCTATGAGGAAAAAACGAGTTAGTACATTTCAAACATGATAAACGTCATTTAATGTCAACATGAAAAACCAAAATTCCAAAAGTATAAAACAGCATAAATTTCTTACCAAAGAAAGGAAATGTATCGTGCTTCTCACCCTCCTCCCGCCCTGTGGTGCAACAGATGTCCCTTTCTCCAAAAATGCACTCAATGGGATCGTAATGCTGCAACCACACACAAGTTGACCTGCTATGAGGAAATAACGAGTTAGTACATTTCAAACATGATAAACGTCATTTAATGTCAACATGAAAACCAAAATTCCAAAAGTATAAAACAGCATAAATTTCTTACCAAAGAAAGGAAATGTATCGTGCTTCTCACCCTCCTCCCGCCCTGTGGTGCAACAGATGTCCCTTTCTCCAAAAATGCACTCAATGGGATCGTAATGTTGCAACCACACACAAGTTGACCTGCTATGAGGAAATAACGAGTTAGTACATTTCAAACATGATAAACGTCATTTAATGTCAACATGAAAAACCAAAATTCCAAAAGTATAAAACAGCATAAATTTCTTACCAAAGAAAGGAAATGTATCGTGCTTCTCACCCTCCTCCCGCCCTGTGGTGCAACAGATGTCCCTTTCTCCAAAAATGCACTCAATGGGATCGTAATGCTGCAACCACACACAAGTTGACCTGCTATGAGGAAATAACGAGTTAGTACATTTCAAACATGATAAACGTCATTTAATGTCAACATGAAAAACCAAAATTCCAAAAGTATAAAACAGCATAAATTTCTTACCAAAGAAAGGAAATGTATCGTGCTTCTCACCCTCCTCCCGCCCTGTGGTGCAACAGATGTCCCTTTCTCCAAAAATGCACTCAATGGGATCGTAATGTTGCAACCACACACAAGTTGACCTGCTATGAGGAAAAAACGAGTTAGTACATTTCAAACATGATAAACGTCATTTAATGTCAACATGAAAAACCAAAATTCCAAAAGTATAAAACAGCATAAATTTCTTACCAAAGAAAGGAAATGTATCGTGCTTCTCACCCTCCTCCCGCCCTGTGGTGCAACAGATGTCCCTTTCTCCAAAAATGCACTCAATGGGATCGTAATGCTGCAACCACACACAAGTTGACCTGCTATGAGGAAATAACGAGTTAGTACATTTCAAACATGATAAACGTCATTTAATGTCAACATGAAAAACCAAAATTCCAAAAGTATAAAACAGCATAAATTTCTTACCAAAGAAAGGAAATGTATCGTGCTTCTCACCCTCCTCCCGCCCTGTGGTGCAACAGATGTCCCTTTCTCCAAAAATGCACTCAATGGGATCGTAATGTTGCAACCACACACAAGTTGACCTGCTATGAGGAAAAAACGAGTTAGTACATTTCAAACATGATAAACGTCATTTAATGTCAACATGAAAAACCAAAATTCCAAAAGTATAAAACAGCATAAATTTCTTACCAAAGAAAGGAAATGTATCGTGCTTCTCACCCTCCTCCCGCCCTGTGGTGCAACAGATGTCCCTTTCTCCAAAAATGCACTCAATGGGATCGTAATGCTGCAACCACACACAAGTTGACCTGCTGTGAGGAAAAAACGAGAGAGAACATTGCAAATATGATAAACGTCATTTAATGTCAACATGAAAAACCAAAATTCCAAAAGTATAAAACAGCATAAATTTCTTACCAAAGAAAGGAAATGTATCGGGCTTCTCACCCTCCTCCCGCCCTGTGGTGCAACAGATGTCCCTTTCTCCAAAAATGCACTCAATGGGATCGTAATGTTGCAACCACACACAAGTTGACCTGCTGTGAGGAAATAACGAGTTAGTACATTTCAAACATGATAAACGTCATTTAATGTCAACATGAAAAACCAAAATTCCAAAAGTATAAAACAGCATAAATTTCTTACCAAAGAAAGGAAATGTATCGTGCTTCTCACCCTCCTCCCGCCCTGTGGTGCAACAGATGTCCCTTTCTCCAAAAATGCACTCAATGGGATCGTAATGCTGCAACCACACACAAGTTGACCTGCTATGAGGAAAAAACGAGTTAGTACATTTCAAACATGATAATCGTCATTTAATGTCAACATGAAAAACCAAAATTCCAAAAGTATAAAACAGCATAAATCTCTTACCAAAGAAAGGAAATGTATCGTGCTTCTCACCCTCCTCCCGCCCTGTGGTGCAACAGATGTCCCTTTCTCCAAAAATGCACTCAATGGGATCGTAATGTTGCAACCACACACAAGTTGACCTGCTGTGAGGAAAAAACGAGAGAGAACATTGCAAATATGATAAACGTCATTTAATGTCAACATGAAAAACCAAAATTCCAAAAGTATAAAACAGCATAAATTTCTTACCAAAGAAAGGAAATGTATCGGGCTTCTCACCCTCCTCCCGCCCTGTGGTGCAACAGATGTCCCTTTCTCCAAAAATGCACTCAATGGGATCGTAATGTTGCAACCACACACAAGTTGACCTGCTGTGAGGAAATAACGAGTTAGTACATTTCAAACATGATAAACGTCATTTAATGTCAACATGAAAAACCAAAATTCCAAAAGTATAAAACAGCATAAATTTCTTACCAAAGAAAGGAAATGTATCGTGCTTCTCACCCTCCTCCCGCCCTGTGGTGCAACAGATGTCCCTTTCTCCAAAAATGCACTCAATGGGATCGTAATGCTGCAACCACACACAAGTTGACCTGCTATGAGGAAAAAACGAGTTAGTACATTTCAAACATGAAAAACGTCATTTAATGTCAACATGAAAACCAAAATTCCAAAAGTATAAAACAGCATAAATTTCTTACCAAAGAAAGGAAATGTATCGTGCTTCTCACCCTCCTCCCGCCCTGTGGTGCAACAGATGTCCCTTTCTCCAAAAATGCACTCAATGGGATCGTAATGTTGCAACCACACACAAGTTGACCTGCTGTGAGGAAATAACGAGTTAGTACATTTCAAACATGATAAACGTCATTTAATGTCAACATGAAAAACCAAAATTCCAAAAGTATAAAACAGCATAAATTTCTTACCAAAGAAAGGAAATGTATCGTGCTTCTCACCCTCCTCCCGCCCTGTGGTGCAACAGATGTCCCTTTCTCCAAAAATGCACTCAATGGGATCGTAATGCTGCAACCACACACAAGTTGACCTGCTATGAGGAAAAAACGAGTTAGTACATTTCAAACATGAAAAACGTCATTTAATGTCAACATGAAAAACCAAAATTCCAAAAGTATAAAACAGCATAAATTTCTTACCAAAGAAAGGAAATGTATCGTGCTTCTCACCCTCCTCCCGCCCTGTGGTGCAACAGATGTCCCTTTCTCCAAAAATGCACTCAATGGGATCGTAATGTTGCAACCACACACAAGTTGACCTGCTATGAGGAAAAAACGAGTTAGTACATTTCAAACATGATAAACGTCATTTAATGTCAACATGAAAAACCAAAATTCCAAAAGTATAAAACAGCATAAATTTCTTACCAAAGAAAGGAAATGTATCGTGCTTCTCACCCTCCTCCCGCCCTGTGGTGCAACAGATGTCCCTTTCTCCAAAAATGCACTCAATGGGATCGTAATGCTGCAACCACACACAAGTTGACCTGCTATGAGGAAAAAACGAGTTAGTACATTTCAAACATGAAAAACGTCATTTAATGTCAACATGAAAAACCAAAATTCCAAAAGTATAAAACAGCATAAATTTCTTACCAAAGAAAGGAAATGTATCGTGCTTCTCACCCTCCTCCCGCCCTGTGGTGCAACAGATGTCCCTTTCTCCAAAAATGCACTCAATGGGATCGTAATGTTGCAACCACACACAAGTTGACCTGCTATGAGGAAAAAACGAGTTAGTACATTTCAAACATGATAAACGTCATTTAATGTCAACATGAAAAACCAAAATTCCAAAAGTATAAAACAGCATAAATTTCTTACCAAAGAAAGGAAATGTATCGTGCTTCTCACCCTCCTCCCGCCCTGTGGTGCAACAGATGTCCCTTTCTCCAAAAATGCACTCAATGGGATCGTAATGCTGCAACCACACACAAGTTGACCTGCTATGAGGAAAAAACGAGTTAGTACATTTCAAACATGATAATCGTCATTTAATGTCAACATGAAAAACCAAAATTCCAAAAGTATAAAACAGCATAAATCTCTTACCAAAGAAAGGAAATGTATCGTGCTTCTCACCCTCCTCCCGCCCTGTGGTGCAACAGATGTCCCTTTCTCCAAAAATGCACTCAATGGGATCGTAATGTTGCAACCACACACAAGTTGACCTGCTGTGAGGAAAAAACGAGAGAGAACATTGCAAATATGATAAACGTCATTTAATGTCAACATGAAAAACCAAAATTCCAAAAGTATAAAACAGCATAAATTTCTTACCAAAGAAAGGAAATGTATCGGGCTTCTCACCCTCCTCCCGCCCTGTGGTGCAACAGATGTCCCTTTCTCCAAAAATGCACTCAATGGGATCGTAATGTTGCAACCACACACAAGTTGACCTGCTGTGAGGAAATAACGAGTTAGTACATTTCAAACATGATAAACGTCATTTAATGTCAACATGAAAAACCAAAATTCCAAAAGTATAAAACAGCATAAATTTCTTACCAAAGAAAGGAAATGTATCGTGCTTCTCACCCTCCTCCCGCCCTGTGGTGCAACAGATGTCCCTTTCTCCAAAAATGCACTCAATGGGATCGTAATGCTGCAACCACACACAAGTTGACCTGCTATGAGGAAAAAACGAGTTAGTACATTTCAAACATGAAAAACGTCATTTAATGTCAACATGAAAACCAAAATTCCAAAAGTATAAAACAGCATAAATTTCTTACCAAAGAAAGGAAATGTATCGTGCTTCTCACCCTCCTCCCGCCCTGTGGTGCAACAGATGTCCCTTTCTCCAAAAATGCACTCAATGGGATCGTAATGTTGCAACCACACACAAGTTGACCTGCTGTGAGGAAAAAAAGAGAGAGAACATTGCAAATATGATAAACGTCATTTAATGTCAACATGAAAAACCAAAATTCCAAAAGTATAAAACAGCATAAATTTCTTACCAAAGAAAGGAAATGTATCGTGCTTCTCACCCTCCTCCCGCCCTGTGGTGCAACAGATGTCCCTTTCTCCAAAAATGCACTCAATGGGATCGTAATGCTGCAACCACACACAAGTTGACCTGCTGTGAGGAAATAACGAGTTAGTACATTTCAAACATGATAAACGTCATTTAATGTCAACATGAAAACCAAAATTCCAAAAGTATAAAACAGCATAAATTTCTTACCAAAGAAAGGAAATGTATCGTGCTTCTCACCCTCCTCCCGCCCTGTGGTGCAACAGATGTCCCTTTCTCCAAAAATGCACTCAATGGGATCGTAATGTTGCAACCACACACAAGTTGACCTGCTGTGAGGAAAAAAAGAGAGAGAACATTGCAAATATGATAAACGTCATTTAATGTCAACATGAAAAACCAAAATTCCAAAAGTATAAAACAGCATAAATTTCTTACCAAAGAAAGGAAATGTATCGTGCTTCTCACCCTCCTCCCGCCCTGTGGTGCAACAGATGTCCCTTTCTCCAAAAATGCACTCAATGGGATCGTAATGCTGCAACCACACACAAGTTGACCTGCTGTGAGGAAATAACGAGTTAGTACATTTCAAACATGATAAACGTCATTTAATGTCAACATGAAAACCAAAATTCCAAAAGTATAAAACAGCATAAATTTCTTACCAAAGAAAGGAAATGTATCGTGCTTCTCACCCTCCTCCCGCCCTGTGGTGCAACAGATGTCCCTTTCTCCAAAAATGCACTCAATGGGATCGTAATGTTGCAACCACACACAAGTTGACCTGCTGTGAGGAAAAAAAGAGAGAGAACATTGCAAATATGATAAACGTCATTTAATGTCAACATGAAAAACCAAAATTCCAAAAGTATAAAACGGCATAAATTTCTTACCAAAGAAAGGAAATGTATCGGGCTCCTCACCCTCCTCCCGCCCTGTGGTGCAACAGATGTCCCTTTCTCCAAAAATGCACTCAATGGGATCGTAATGTTGCAACCACACACAAGTTGACCTGCTGTGAGGAAATAACGAGTTAGTACATTTCAAACATGATAAACGTCATTTAATGTCAACATGAAAAACCAAAATTCCAAAAGTATAAAACAGCATAAATTTCTTACCAAAGAAAGGAAATGTATCGTGCTTCTCACCCTCCTCCCGCCCTGTGGTGCAACAGATGTCCCTTTCTCCAAAAATGCACTCAATGGGATCGTAATGCTGCAACCACACACAAGTTGACCTGCTATGAGGAAATAACGAGTTAGTACATTTCAAACATGATAAACGTCATTTAATGTCAACATGAAAAACCAAAATTCCAAAAGTATAAAACAGCATAAATTTCTTACCAAAGAAAGGAAATGTATCGTGCTTCTCACCCTCCTCCCGCCCTGTGGTGCAACAGATGTCCCTTTCTCCAAAAATGCACTCAATGGGATCGTAATGCTGCAACCACACACAAGTTGACCTGCTATGAGGAAAAAACGAGTTAGTACATTTCAAACATGAAAAACGTCATTTAATGTCAACATGAAAACCAAAATTCCAAAAGTATAAAACAGCATAAATTTCTTACCAAAGAAAGGAAATGTATCGTGCTTCTCACCCTCCTCCCGCCCTGTGGTGCAACAGATGTCCCTTTCTCCAAAAATGCACTCAATGGGATCGTAATGCTGCAACCACACACAAGTTGACCTGCTATGAGGAAAAAACGAGTTAGTACATTTCAAACATGAAAAACGTCATTTAATGTCAACATGAAAACCAAAATTCCAAAAGTATAAAACAGCATAAATTTCTTACCAAAGAAAGGAAATGTATCGTGCTTCTCACCCTCCTCCCGCCCTGTGGTGCAACAGATGTCCCTTTCTCCAAAAATGCACTCAATGGGATCGTAATGTTGCAACCACACACAAGTTGACCTGCTGTGAGGAAAAAACGAGAGAGAACATTGCAAATATGATAAACGTCATTTAATGTCAACATGAAAAACCAAAATTCCAAAAGTATAAAACAGCATAAATTTCTTACCAAAGAAAGGAAATGTATCGGGCTCCTCACCCTCCTCCCGCCCTGTGGTGCAACAGATGTCCCTTTCTCCAAAAATGCACTCAATGGGATCGTAATGTTGCAACCACACACAAGTTGACCTGCTGTGAGGAAAAAACGAGTTAGTACATTTCAAACATGAAAAACGTCATTTAATGTCAACATGAAAACCAAAATTCCAAAAGTATAAAACAGCATAAATTTCTTACCAAAGAAAGGAAATGTATCGTGCTTCTCACCCTTCTCCCGCCCTGTGGTGCAACAGATGTCCCTTTCTCCAAAAATGCACTCAATGGGATCGTAACGTTGCAACCACACACAAGTTGACCTGCTATGAGGAAAAAACGAGTTAGTACATTTCAAACATGAAAAACGTCATTTAATGTCAACATGAAAACCAAAATTCCAAAAGTATAAAACAGCATAAATTTCTTACCAAAGAAAGGAAATGTATCGTGCTTCTCACCCTCCTCCCGCCCTGTGGTGCAACAGATGTCCCTTTCTCCAAAAATGCACTCAATGGGATCGTAATGTTGCAACCACACTCAAGTTGACCTGCTGTGAGGAAAAAACGAGTTAGTACATTTCAAACATGATAAACGTCATTTAATGTCAACATGAAAAACCAAAATTCCAAAAGTATAAAACAGCATAAATTTCTTACCAAAGAAAGGAAATGTATCGTGCTTCTCACCCTCCTCCCGCCCTGTGGTGCAACAGATGTCCCTTTCTCCAAAAATGCAATCAATGGGATCGTAATGTTGCAACCACACACAAGTTGACCTGCTGTGAGGAAAAAACGAGAGAGAACATTGCAAACATGATAAACGTCATTTAATGTCAACATGAAAAACCAAAATTCCAAGAGTATAAAACAGCAAAAATTTCTTACCAAAGAAAGGAAATGTATCAGGCTCCTCACCCTCCTCCCGCCCTGTGGTGCAACAGATGTCCCTTTCTCCAAAAATGCACTCAATGGGATCGTAATGTTGCAACCACACACAAGTTGACCTGCTGTGAGGAAAAAACGAGTTAGTACATTTCAAACATGATAAACGTCATTTAATGTCAACATGAAAAACCAAAATTCCAAAAGTATAAAACAGCATAAATTTCTTACCAAAGAAAGGAAATGTATCGTGCTTCTCACCCTCCTCCCGCCCTGTGGTGCAACAGATGTCCCTTTCTCCAAAAATGCACTCAATGGGATCGTAATGTTGCAACCACACACAAGTTGACCTGCTGTGAGGAAAAAACGAGAGAGAACATTGCAAACATGATAAACGTCATTTAATGTCAACATGAAAAACCAAAATTCCAAAAGTATAAAACAGCAAAAATTTCTTACCAAAGAAAGGAAATGTATCGTGCTTCTCACCCTCCTCCCGCCCTGTGGTGCAACAGATGTCCCTTTCTCCAAAAATGCACTCAATGGGATCCTAATGTTGCAACCACACACAAGTTGACCTGCTGTGAGGAAAAAACGAGTTAGTACATTTCAAACATGAAAAACGTCATTTAATGTCAACATGAAAAACCAAAATTCCAAAAGTATAAAACAGCATAAATTTCTTACCAAAGAAAGGAAATGTATCGTTCTTCTCACCCTTCTCCCGCCCTGTGGTGCAACAGATGTCCCTTTCTCCAAAAATGCACTCAATGGGATCGTAATGTTGCAACCACACACAAGTTGACCTGCTATGAGGAAAAAACGAGTTAGTACATTTCAAACATGATAAACGTCATTTAATGTCAACATGAAAAACCAAAATTCCAAAAGTATAAAACAGCATAAATTTCTTACCAAAGAAAGGAAATGTATCGTGCTTCTCACCCTCCTCCCGACCTGTGGTGCAACAGATGTCCCTTTCTCCAAAAATGCACTCAATGGGATCGTAATGTTGCAACCACACACAAGTTGACCTGCTGTGAGGAAAAAACGAGTTAGTACATTTCAAACATGAAAAACGTCATTTAATGTCAACATGAAAACCAAAATTCCAAAAGTATAAAACAGCATAAATGTCTTACCAAAGAAAGGAAATGTATCAGGCTCCTCACCCTCCTCCCGCCCTGTGGTGCAACAGATGTCCCTTTCTCCAAAAATGCACTCAATGGGATCGTAATGTTGCAACCACACACAAGTTGACCTGCTGTGAGGAAAAAACGAGTTAGTACATTTCAAACATGATAAACGTCATTTAATGTCAACATGAAAAACCAAAATTCCAAAAGTATAAAACAGCAAAAATTTCTTACCAAAGAAAGGAAATGTATCGTGCTTCTCACCCTCCTCCCGACCTGTGGTGCAACAGATGTCCCTTTCTCCAAAAATGCACTCAATGGGATCGTAATGTTGCAACCACACACAAGTTGACCTGCTGTGAGGAAAAAACGAGTTAGTACATTTCAAACATGAAAAACGTCATTTAATGTCAACATGAAAACCAAAATTCCAAAAGTATAAAACAGCATAAATTTCTTACCAAAGAAAGGAAATGTATCGTGCTTCTCACCCTTCTCCCGCCCTGTGGTGCAACAGATGTCCCTTTCTCCAAAAATGCACTCAATGGGATCGTAATGTTGCAACCACACACAAGTTGACCTGCTATGAGGAAAAAACGAGTTAGTACATTTCAAACATGATAAACGTCATTTAATGTCAACATGAAAACCAAAATTCCAAAAGTATAAAACAGCATAAATTTCTTACCAAAGAAAGGAAATGTATCGTGCTTCTCACCCTCCTCCCGACCTGTGGTGCAACAGATGTCCCTTTCTCCAAAAATGCACTCAATGGGATCGTAATGTTGCAACCACACACAAGTTGACCTGCTGTGAGGAAAAAACGAGTTAGTACATTTCAAACATGAAAAACGTCATTTAATGTCAACATGAAAACCAAAATTCCAAAAGTATAAAACAGCATAAATGTCTTACCAAAGAAAGGAAATGTATCAGGCTCCTCACCCTCCTCCCGCCCTGTGGTGCAACAGATGTCCCTTTCTCCAAAAATGCACTCAATGGGATCGTAATGTTGCAACCACACACAAGTTGACCTGCTGTGAGGAAAAAACGAGTTAGTACATTTCAAACATGATAAACGTCATTTAATGTCAACATGAAAAACCAAAATTCCAAAAGTATAAAACAGCATAAATTTCTTACCAAAGAAAGGAAATGTATCGTGCTTCTCACCCTCCTCCCGCCCTGTGGTGCAACAGATGTCCCTTTCTCCAAAAATGCACTCAATGGGATCGTAATGTTGCAACCACACACAAGTTGACCTGCTGTGAGGAAAAAACGAGTTAGTACATTTCAAACTGAAAAACGTCATTTAATGTCAACATGAAAACCAAAATTCCAAAAGTATAAAAACAGCATAAATTTCTTACCAAAGAAAGGAAATGTATCGTGCTTCTCACCCTCCTCCCGCCCTGTGGTGCAACAGATGTCCCTTTCTCCAAAAATGCACTCAATGGGATCGTAATGTTGCAACCACACACAAGTTGACCTGCTGTGAGGAAAAAACGAGTTAGTACATTTCAAACATGAAAAACGTCATTTAATGTCAACATGAAAACCAAAATTCCAAAAGTATAAAACAGCATAAATTTCTTACCAAAGAAAGGAAATGTATCGTGCTTCTCACCCTTCTCCCGCCCTGTGGTGCAACAGATGTCCCTTTCTCCAAAAATGCACTCAATGGGATCATAATGTTGCAACCACACACAAGTTGACCTGCTATGAGGAAAAAAACGAGTTAGTACATTTCAAACATGAAAAACGTCATTTAATGTCAACATGAAAACCAAAATTCCAAAAGTATAAAACAGCATAAATTTCTTACCAAAGAAAGGAAATGTATCGTGCTTCTCACCCTTCTCCCGCCCTGTGGTGCAAACAGATGTCCCTTTCTCCAAAAATGCACTCAATGGGATCGTAATGTTGCAACCACACACAAGTTGACCTGCTGTGAGGAAAAAACGAGTTAGTACATTTCAAACATGAAAAACGTCATTTAATGTCAACATGAAAACCAAAATTCCAAAAGTATAAAACAGCATAAATTTCTTACCAAAGAAAGGAAATGTATCGTGCTTCTCACCCTTCTCCCGCCCTGTGGTGCAAACAGATGTCCCTTTCTCCAAAAATGCACTCAATGGGATCGTAATGTTGCAACCACACACAAGTTGACCTGCTGTGAGGAAAAAACGAGTTAGTACATTTCAAACATGAAAAACGTCATTTAATGTCAACATGAAAACCAAAATTCCAAAAGTATAAAACAGCATAAATTTCTTACCAAAGAAAGGAAATGTATCAGGCTCCTCACCCTCCTCCCGCCCTGTGGTGCAACAGATGTCCCTTTCTCCAAAAATGCACTCAATGGGATCGTAATGTTGCAACCACACACAAGTTGACCTGCTGTGAGGAAAAAACGAGTTAGTACATTTCAAACATGAAAAACGTCATTTAATGTCAACATGAAAACCAAAATTCCAAAAGTATAAAACAGCATAAATTTCTTACCAAAGAAAGGAAATGTATCGTGCTTCTCACCTTCTCCCGCCCTGTGGTGCAACAGATGTCCCTTTCTCCAAAAATGCACTCAATGGGATCGTAATGTTGCAACCACACACAAGTTGACCTGCTATGAGGAAAAAACGAGTTAGTACATTTCAAACATGAAAAACGTCATTTAATGTCAACATGAAAACCAAAATTCCAAAAGTATAAAACAGCATGAATTTCTTACCAAAGAAAGGAAATGTATCGTGCTTCTCACCCTCCTCCCGCCCTGTGGTGCAACAGATGTCCCTTTCTCCAAAAATGCACTCAATGGGATCGTAATGTTGCAACCACACACAAGTTGACCTGCTGTGAGGAAAAAACGAGTTAGTACATTTCAAACATGAAAAACGTCATTTAATGTCAACATGAAAACCAAAATTCCAAAAGTATAAAACAGCATAAATTTCTTACCAAAGAAAGGAAATGTATCGTGCTTCTCACCCTTCTCCCGCCCTGTGGTGCAACAGATGTCCCTTTCTCCAAAAATGCACTCAATGGGATCGTAATGTTGCAACCACACACAAGTTGACCTGCTATGAGGAAAAAACGAGTTAGTACATTTCAAACATGAAAAACGTCATTTAATGTCAACATGAAAACCAAAATTCCAAAAGTATAAAACAGCATAAATTTCTTACCAAAGAAAGGAAATGTATCGTGCTTCTCACCCTCCTCCCGACCTGTGGTGCAACAGATGTCCCTTTCTCCAAAAATGCACTCAATGGGATCGTAATGTTGCAATCACACACAAGTTGACCTGCTGTGAGGAAAAAACGAGTTAGTACATTTCAAACATGAAAAACGTCATTTAATGTCAACATGAAAACCAAAATTCCAAAAGTATAAAACAGCATAAATTTCTTACCAAAGAAAGGAAATGTATCAGGCTCCTCACCCTCCTCCCGCCCTGTGGTGCAACAGATGTCCCTTTCTCCAAAAATGCACTCAATGGGATCGTAATGTTGCAACCACACACAAGTTGACCTGCTGTGAGGAAAAAACGAGTTAGTACATTTCAAACATGAAAAACGTCATTTAATGTCAACATGAAAACCAAAATTCCAAAAGTATAAAACAGCATAAATTTCTTACCAAAGAAAGGAAATGTATCGTGCTTCTCACCCTTCTCCCGCCCTGTGGTGCAACAGATGTCCCTTTCTCCAAAAATGCACTCAATGGGATCGTAATGTTGCAACCACACACAAGTTGACCTGCTATGAGGAAAAAACGAGTTAGTACATTTCAAACATGAAAAACGTCATTTAATGTCAACATGAAAACCAAAATTCCAAAAGTATAAAACAGCATAAATTTCTTACCAAAGAAAGGAAATGTATCGTGCTTCTCACCCTCCTCCCGCCCTGTGGTGCAACAGATGTCCCTTTCTCCAAAAATGCACTCAATGGGATCGTAATGTTGCAACCACACTCAAGTTGACCTGCTGTGAGGAAAAAACGAGTTAGTACATTTCAAACATGATAAACGTCATTTAATGTCAACATGAAAAACCAAAATTCCAAAAGTATAAAACAGCATAAATTTCTTACCAAAGAAAGGAAATGTATCGTGCTTCTCACCCTCCTCCCGCCCTGTGGTGCAACAGATGTCCCTTTCTCCAAAAATGCAATCAATGGGATCGTAATGTTGCAACCACACACAAGTTGACCTGCTGTGAGGAAAAAACGAGAGAGAACATTGCAAACATGATAAACGTCATTTAATGTCAACATGAAAAACCAAAATTCCAAAAGTATAAAACAGCAAAAATTTCTTACCAAAGAAAGGAAATGTATCAGGCTCCTCACCCTCCTCCCGCCCTGTGGTGCAACAGATGTCCCTTTCTCCAAAAATGCACTCAATGGGATCGTAATGTTGCAACCACACACAAGTTGACCTGCTGTGAGGAAAAAACGAGTTAGTACATTTCAAACATGATAAACGTCATTTAATGTCAACATGAAAAACCAAAATTCAAAAAGTATAAAACAGCATAAATTTCTTACCAAAGAAAGGAAATGTATCGTGCTTCTCACCCTCCTCCCGCCCTGTGGTGCAACAGATGTCCCTTTCTCCAAAAATGCACTCAATGGGATCGTAATGTTGCAACCACACACAAGTTGACCTGCTGTGAGGAAAAAACGAGTTAGTACATTTCAAACATGATAAGCGTCATTTAATGTCAACATGAAAAACCAAAATTCCAAAAGTATAAAACAGCATAAATGTCTTACCAAAGAAAGGAAATGTATCAGGCTCCTCACCCTCCTCCCGCCCCGTGGTGCAACAGATGTCCCTTTCTCCAAAAATGCACTCAATGGGATCGTAATGTTGCAACCACACACAAGTTGACCTGCTGTGAGGAAAAAACGAGAGAGAACATTGCAAACATGATAAACGTCATTTAATGTCAACATGAAAAACCAAAATTCCAAAAGTATAAAACAGCAAAAATTTCTTACCAAAGAAAGGAAATGTATCAGGCTCCTCACCCTCCTCCCGCCCTGTGGTGCAACAGATGTCCCTTTCTCCAAAAATGCACTCAATGGGATCGTAATGTTGCAACCACACACAAGTTGACCTGCTGTGAGGAAAAAACGAGTTAGTACATTTCAAACATGATAAACGTCATTTAATGTCAACATGAAAAACCAAAATTCCAAAAGTATAAAACAGCATAAATTTCTTACCAAGGAAAGGAAATGTATCGTGCTTCTCACCCTCCTCCCGCCCTGTGGTGCAACAGATGTCCCTTTCTCCAAAAATGCACTCAATGGGATCGTAATGTTGCAACCACACACAAGTTGACCTGCTGTGAGGAAAAAACGAGTTAGTACATTTCAAACATGATAAACGTCATTTAATGTCAACATGAAAAACCAAAATTCCAAAAGTATAAAACAGCATAAATGTCTTACCAAAGAAAGGAAATGTATCAGGCTCCTCACCCTCCTCCCGCCCTGTGGTGCAACAGATGTCCCTTTCTCCAAAAATGCACTCAATGGGATCGTAATGTTGCAACCACACACAAGTTGACCTGCTGTGAGGAAAAAACGAGTTAGTACATTTCAAACATGATAAACGTCATTTAATGTCAACATGAAAAACCAAAATTCCAAAAGTATAAAACAGCATAAATTTCTTACCAAAGAAAGGAAATGTATCAGGCTCCTCACCCTCCTCCCGCCCTGTGGTGCAACAGATGTCCCTTTCTCCAAAAATGCACTCAATGGGATCGTAATGTTGCAACCACACACAAGTTGACCTGCTGTGAGGAAAAAACGAGTTAGTACATTTCAAACATGATAAACGTCATTTAATGTCAACATGAAAAACCAAAATTCCAAAAGTATAAAACAGCATAAATTTCTTACCAAAGAAAGGAAATGTATCGTGCTTCTCACCCTCCTCCCGCCCTGTGGTGCAACAGATGTCCCTTTCTCCAAAAATGCAATCAATGGGATCGTAATGTTGCAACCACACACAAGTTGACCTGCTGTGAGGAAAAAACGAGAGAGAACATTGCAAACATGATAAACGTCATTTAATGTCAACATGAAAAACCAAAATTCCAAAAGTATAAAACAGCAAAAATTTCTTACCAAAGAAAGGAAATGTATCAGGCTCCTCACCCTCCTCCCGCCCTGTGGTGCAACAGATGTCCCTTTCTCCAAAAATGCACTCAATGGGATCGTAATGTTGCAACCACACACAAGTTGACCTGCTGTGAGGAAAAAACGAGTTAGTACATTTCAAACATGATAAACGTCATTTAATGTCAACATGAAAAACCAAAATTCCAAAAGTATAAAACAGCATAAATTTCTTACCAAAGAAAGGAAATGTATCGTGCTTCTCACCCTCCTCCCGCCCTGTGGTGCAACAGATGTCCCTTTCTCCAAAAATGCACTCAATGGGATCGTAATGTTGCAACCACACACAAGTTGACCTGCTGTGAGGAAAAAACGAGTTAGTACATTTCAAACATGATAAGCGTCATTTAATGTCAACATGAAAGACCAAAATTCCAAAAGTATAAAACAGCATAAATGTCTTACCAAAGAAAGGAAATGTATCAGGCTCCCCACCCTCCTCCCGCCCTGTGGTGCAACAGATGTCCCTTTCTCCAAAAATGCACTCAATGGGATCGTAATGTTGCAACCACACACAAGTTGACCTGCTGTGAGGAAAAAACGAGTTAGTACATTTCAAACATGATAAACGTCATTTAATGTCAACATGAAAAACCAAAATTCCAAAAGTATAAAACAGCATAAATTTCTTACCAAAGAAAGGAAATGTATCGTGCTTCTCACCCTCCTCCCGCCCTGTGGTGCAACAGATGTCCCTTTCTCCAAAAATGCACTCAATGGGATCGTAATGTTGCAACCACACACAAGTTGACCTGCTGTGAGGAAAAAACGAGTTAGTACATTTCAAACATGATAAACGTCATTTAATGTCAACATGAAAAACCAAAATTCCAAAAGTATAAAACAGCATAAATTTCTTACCAAAGAAAGGAAATGTATCGTGCTTCTCACCCTCCTCCCGCCCTGTGGTGCAACAGATGTCCCTTTCTCCAAAAATGCACTCAATGGGATCGTAATGTTGCAACCACACACAAGTTGACCTGCTGTGAGGAAAAAACGAGTTAGTACATTTCAAACATGAAAAACGTCATTTAATGTCAACATGAAAACCAAAATTCCAAAAGTATAAAACAGCATAAATTTCTTACCAAAGAAAGGAAATGTATCGTGCTTCTCACCCTCCTCCCGCCCTGTGGTGCAACAGATGTCCCTTTCTCCAAAAATGCACTCAATGGGATCGTAATGTTGCAACCACACACAAGTTGACCTGCTGTGAGGAAAAAACGAGTTAGTACATTTCAAACATGATAAACGTCATTTAATGTCAACATGAAAAACCAAAATTCAAAAAGTATAAAACAGCATAAATTTCTTACCAAAGAAAGGAAATGTATCGTGCTTCTCACCCTCCTCCCGCCCTGTGGTGCAACAGATGTCCCTTTCTCCAAAAATGCACTCAATGGGATCGTAATGTTGCAACCACACACAAGTTGACCTGCTGTGAGGAAAAAACGAGTTAGTACATTTCAAACATGATAAGCGTCATTTAATGTCAACATGAAAAACCAAAATTCCAAAAGTATAAAACAGCATAAATGTCTTACCAAAGAAAGGAAATGTATCAGGCTCCTCACCCTCCTCCCGCCCCGTGGTGCAACAGATGTCCCTTTCTCCAAAAATGCACTCAATGGGATCGTAATGTTGCAACCACACACAAGTTGACCTGCTGTGAGGAAAAAACGAGAGAGAACATTGCAAACATGATAAACGTCATTTAATGTCAACATGAAAAACCAAAATTCCAAAAGTATAAAACAGCAAAAATTTCTTACCAAAGAAAGGAAATGTATCAGGCTCCTCACCCTCCTCCCGCCCTGTGGTGCAACAGATGTCCCTTTCTCCAAAAATGCACTCAATGGGATCGTAATGTTGCAACCACACACAAGTTGACCTGCTGTGAGGAAAAAACGAGTTAGTACATTTCAAACATGATAAACGTCATTTAATGTCAACATGAAAAACCAAAATTCCAAAAGTATAAAACAGCATAAATTTCTTACCAAGGAAAGGAAATGTATCGTGCTTCTCACCCTCCTCCCGCCCTGTGGTGCAACAGATGTCCCTTTCTCCAAAAATGCACTCAATGGGATCGTAATGTTGCAACCACACACAAGTTGACCTGCTGTGAGGAAAAAACGAGTTAGTACATTTCAAACATGATAAACGTCATTTAATGTCAACATGAAAAACCAAAATTCCAAAAGTATAAAACAGCATAAATGTCTTACCAAAGAAAGGAAATGTATCAGGCTCCTCACCCTCCTCCCGCCCTGTGGTGCAACAGATGTCCCTTTCTCCAAAAATGCACTCAATGGGATCGTAATGTTGCAACCACACACAAGTTGACCTGCTGTGAGGAAAAAACGAGTTAGTACATTTCAAACATGATAAACGTCATTTAATGTCAACATGAAAAACCAAAATTCCAAAAGTATAAAACAGCATAAATTTCTTACCAAAGAAAGGAAATGTATCAGGCTCCTCACCCTCCTCCCGCCCTGTGGTGCAACAGATGTCCCTTTCTCCAAAAATGCACTCAATGGGATCGTAATGTTGCAACCACACACAAGTTGACCTGCTGTGAGGAAAAAACGAGTTAGTACATTTCAAACATGATAAACGTCATTTAATGTCAACATGAAAAACCAAAATTCCAAAAGTATAAAACAGCATAAATTTCTTACCAAAGAAAGGAAATGTATCGTGCTTCTCACCCTCCTCCCGCCCTGTGGTGCAACAGATGTCCCTTTCTCCAAAAATGCAATCAATGGGATCGTAATGTTGCAACCACACACAAGTTGACCTGCTGTGAGGAAAAAACGAGAGAGAACATTGCAAACATGATAAACGTCATTTAATGTCAACATGAAAAACCAAAATTCCAAAAGTATAAAACAGCAAAAATTTCTTACCAAAGAAAGGAAATGTATCAGGCTCCTCACCCTCCTCCCGCCCTGTGGTGCAACAGATGTCCCTTTCTCCAAAAATGCACTCAATGGGATCGTAATGTTGCAACCACACACAAGTTGACCTGCTGTGAGGAAAAAACGAGTTAGTACATTTCAAACATGATAAACGTCATTTAATGTCAACATGAAAAACCAAAATTCCAAAAGTATAAAACAGCATAAATTTCTTACCAAAGAAAGGAAATGTATCGTGCTTCTCACCCTCCTCCCGCCCTGTGGTGCAACAGATGTCCCTTTCTCCAAAAATGCACTCAATGGGATCGTAATGTTGCAACCACACACAAGTTGACCTGCTGTGAGGAAAAAACGAGTTAGTACATTTCAAACATGATAAGCGTCATTTAATGTCAACATGAAAGACCAAAATTCCAAAAGTATAAAACAGCATAAATGTCTTACCAAAGAAAGGAAATGTATCAGGCTCCCCACCCTCCTCCCGCCCTGTGGTGCAACAGATGTCCCTTTCTCCAAAAATGCACTCAATGGGATCGTAATGTTGCAACCACACACAAGTTGACCTGCTGTGAGGAAAAAACGAGTTAGTACATTTCAAACATGATAAACGTCATTTAATGTCAACATGAAAAACCAAAATTCCAAAAGTATAAAACAGCATAAATTTCTTACCAAAGAAAGGAAATGTATCGTGCTTCTCACCCTCCTCCCGCCCTGTGGTGCAACAGATGTCCCTTTCTCCAAAAATGCACTCAATGGGATCGTAATGTTGCAACCACACACAAGTTGACCTGCTGTGAGGAAAAAACGAGTTAGTACATTTCAAACATGATAAACGTCATTTAATGTCAACATGAAAAACCAAAATTCCAAAAGTATAAAACAGCATAAATTTCTTACCAAAGAAAGGAAATGTATCGCGCTTCTCACCCTCCTCCCGCCCTGTGGTGCAACAGATGTCCCTTTCTCCAAAAATGCACTCAATGGGATCGTAATGTTGCAACCACACACAAGTTGACCTGCTGTGAGGAAAAAACGAGTTAGTACATTTCAAACATGAAAAACGTCATTTAATGTCAACATGAAAACCAAAATTCCAAAAGTATAAAACAGCATAAATTTCTTACCAAAGAAAGGAAATGTATCGTGCTTCTCACCCTCCTCCCGCCCTGTGGTGCAACAGATGTCCCTTTCTCCAAAAATGCACTCAATGGGATCGTAATGTTGCAACCACACACAAGTTGACCTGCTGTGAGGAAAAAACGAGAGAGAACATTGCAAACATGATAAACGTCATTTAATGTCAACATGAAAAACCAAAATTCCAAAAGTATAAAACAGCAAAAATTTCTTACCAAAGAAAGGAAATGTATCAGGCTCCTCACCCTCCTCCCGCCCTGTGGTGCAACAGATGTCCCTTTCTCCAAAAATGCACTCAATGGGATCGTAATGTTGCAACCACACACAAGTTGACCTGCTGTGAGGAAAAAACGAGTTAGTACATTTCAAACATGATAAACGTCATTTAATGTCAACATGAAAAACCAAAATTCCAAAAGTATAAAACAGCATAAATTTCTTACCAAAGAAAGGAAATGTATCGTGCTTCTCACCCTCCTCCCGCCCTGTGGTGCAACAGATGTCCCTTTCTCCAAAAATGCACTCAATGGGATCGTAATGTTGCAACCACACACAAGTTGACCTGCTGTGAGGAAAAAACGAGTTAGTACATTTCAAACATGAACAACGTCATTTAATGTCAACATGAAAACCAAAATTCCAAAAGTATAAAACAGCATAAATGTCTTACCAAAGAAAGGAAATGTATCAGGGTCCTCACCCTCCTCCCGCCCTGTGGTGCAACAGATGTCCCTTTCTCCAAAAATGCACTCAATGGGATCGTAATGTTGCAACCACACACAAGTTGACCTGCTGTGAGGAAAAAACGAGAGAGAACATTGCAAACATGGTAAACGTCATTTAATGTCAACATGAAAAACCAAAATTCCAAAAGTATAAAACAGCAAAAATTTCTTACCAAAGAAAGGAAATGTATCAGGCTCCTCACCCTCCTCCCGCCCTGTGGTGCAACAGATGTCCCTTTCTCCAAAAATGCACTCAATGGGATCGTAATGTTGCAACCACACACAAGTTGACCTGCTGTGAGGAAAAAACGAGTTAGTACATTTCAAACATGATAAACGTCATTTAATGTCAACATGAAAAACCAAAATTCCAAAAGTATAAAACAGCATAAAATTCTTACCAAAGAAAGGAAGTGTATCAGGCTCCTCACCCTCCTCCCACCCTGTGGTGCAACAGATGTCCCTTTCTCCAAAAATGCACTCAATGGGATCGTAATGGTGCAACCACACACAAGTTGACCTGCTGTGAGGAAAAAACGAGAGAGAACATTGCAAACTTGATAAACGTCATTTAATGTCAACATGAAAAACCAAAATTCCAAAAGTATAAAACAGCAAAAATTTCTTACCAAAGAATGGAAATGTATCAGGCTCCTCACCCTCCTCCCGCCCTGTGGTGCAACAGATGTCCCTTTCTCCAAAAATGCACTCAATGGGATCGTAATGTTGCAACCACACACAAGTTGACCTGCTGTGAGGAAAAAACGAGTTAGTACATTTCAAACATGATAAACGTCATTTAATGTCAACATGAAAAACCAAAATTCCAAAAGTATAAAACAGCATAAATTTCTTACCAAAGAAAGGAAATGTATCGTGCTTCTCACCCTCCTCCCGCCCTGTGGTGCAACAGATGTCCCTTTCTCCAAAAATGCACTCAATGGGATCGTAATGTTGCAACCACACACAAGTTGACCAGCTGTGAGGAAAAAACGAGAGAGAACATTGCAAACATGATAAACGTCATTTAATGTCAACATGAAAAACCAAAATTCCAAAAGTATAAAACAGCATAAATTTCTTACCAAAGAAAGGAAATGTATCAGGCTCCTCACCCTCCTCCCGCCCTGTGGTGCAACAGATGTCCCTTTCTCCAAAAATGCACTCAATGGGATCGTAATGTTGCAACCACACACAAGTTGACCTGCTGTGAGGAAAAAACGAGAGAGAACATTGCAAACATGATAAACGTCATTTAATGTCAACATGAAAAACCAAAATTCCAAAAGTATAAAACAGCAAAAATTTCTTACCAAAGAAAGGAAATGTATCAGGCTCCTCACCCTCCTCCCGCCCTGTGGTGCAACAGATGTCCCTTTCTCCAAAAATGCACTCAATGGGATCGTAATGTTGCAACCACACACAAGTTGACCTGCTGTGAGGAAAAAACGAGAGAGAACATTGCAAACATGATAAGCGTCATTTAATGTCAACATGAAAAACCAAAATTCCAAAAGTATAAAGCAGCATAAATTTCTTACCAAAGAAAGGAAATGTATCGTGCTTCTCACCCTCCTCCCGCCCTGTGGTGCAACAGATGTCCCTTTCTCCAAATATGCAGTCAATGGGATCGTAATGTTGCAACCACACACAAGTTGACCTGCTGTGAGGAAAAAACGAGAGAGAACATTGCAAACATGATAAACGTCATTTAATGTCAACATGAAAAACCAAAATTCCAAAAGTATAAAACAGCATAAATTTCTTACCAAAGAAAGGAAATGTATCAGGCTCCTCACCCTCCTCCCGCCCTGTGGTGCAACAGATGTCCCTTTCTCCAAAAATGCACTCAATGGGATCGTAATGTTGCAACCACACACAAGTTGACCTGCTGTGAGGAAAAAACGAGAGAGAACATTGCAAACATGATAAACGTCATTTAATGTCAACATGAAAAACCAAAATTCCAAAAGTATAAAACAGCAAAAATTTCTTACCAAAGAAAGGAAATGTATCAGGTTCCTCACCCTCCTCCCGCCCTGTGGTGCAACAGATGTCCCTTTCTCCAAAAATGCACTCAATGGGATCGTAATGTTGCAACCACACACAAGTTGACCTGCTGTGAGGAAAAAACGAGAGAGAACATTGCAAACATGATAAACGTCATTTAATGTCAACATGAAAAACCAAAATTCCAAAAGTATAAAACAGCATAAATTTCTTACCAAAGAAAGGAAATGTATCGTGCTTCTCACCCTCCTCCCGCCCTGTGGTGCAACAGATGTCCCTTTCTCGAAAAATGCACTCAATGGGATCGTAATGTTGCAACCACACACAAGTTGACCTGCTGTGAGGAAAAAACGAGTTAGTACATTTCAAACATGATAAACGTCATTTAATGTCAACATGAAAAACCAAAATTCCAAAAGTATAAAACAGCAAAAATTTCTTACCAAAGAAAGGAAATGTATCAGGCTCCTCACCCTCCTCCCGCCCTGTGGTGCAACAGATGTCCCTTTCTCCAAAAATGCACTCAATGGGATCGTAATGTTGCAACCACACACAAGTTGACCTGCTGTGAGGAAAAAACGAGTTAGTACATTTCAAACATGATAAACGTCATTTAATGTCAACATGAAAAACCAAAATTCCAAAAGTATAAAACAGCATAAATTTCTTACCAAAGAAAGGAAATATATCGTGCTCTGCACCCTCCTCCCGCCCTGTGGTGCAACAGATGTCCCTTTCTCCAAAAATGCACTCAATGGGATCGTAATGTTGCAACCACACACAAGTTGACCTGCTGTGAGGAAAAAACGAGTTAGTACATTTCAAACATGATAAACGTCATTTAATGTCAACATGAAAAACCAAAATTCCAAAAGTATAAAACAGCATAAATTTCTTACCAAAGAAAGGAAATGTATCAGGCTCCTCACCCTCCTCCCGCCCTGTGGTGCAACAGATGTCCCTTTCTCCAAAAATGCACTCAATGGGATCGTAATGTTGCAACCACACACAAGTTGACCTGCTGTGAGGGAAAAACGAGTTAGTACATTTCAAACATGATAAACGTCATTTAATGTCAACATGAAAAACCAAAATTCCAAAAGTATAAAACAGCAAAAATTTCTTACCAAAGAAAGGAAATGTATCAGGCTCCACACCCTCCTCCAGCCCTGTGGTGCAACAGATGTCCCTTTCTCCAAAAATGCACTCAATGGGATCGTAATGTTGCAACCACACACAAGTTGACCTGCTGTGAGGAAAAAACGAGAGAGAACATTGCAAACATGATAAACGTCATTTAATGTCAACATGAAAAACCAAAATTCCAAAAGTATAAAACAGCATAAATTTCTTACCAAAGAAAGGAAATGTATCAGGCTCCTCACCCTCCTCCCGCCCTGTGGTGCAACAGATGTCCCTTTCTCCAAAAATGCACTCAATGGGATTGTAATGTTGCAACCACACACAAGTTGACCTGCTGTGAGGAAAAAACGAGTTAGTACATTTCAAACATGATAAACGTCATTTAATGTCAACATGAAAAACCAAAATTCCAAAAGTATAAAACAGCATAAATTACTTACCAAAGAAAGGAAATGTATCAGGCTCCTCACCCTCCTCCCGCCCTGTGGTGCAACAGATGTCCCTTTCTCCAAAAATGCACTCAATGGGATCGTAATGTTGCAACCACACACAAGTTGACCTGCTGTGAGGAAAAAACGAGTTAGTACACTTCAAACATGATAAACGTCATTTAATGTCAACATGAAAAACCAAAATTCCAAAAGTATAAAACAGCAAAAATTTCTTACCAAAGAAAGGAAATGTATCAGGCTCCTCACCCTCCTCCCGCCCTGTGGTGCAACAGATGTCCCTTTCTCCAAAAATGCACTCAATGGGATCGTAATGTTGCAACCACACACAAGTTGACCTGCTGTGAGGAAAAAACGAGTTAGTACACTTCAAACATGATAAACGTCATTTAATGTCAACATGAAAAACCAAAATTCCAAAAGTATAAAACAGCAAAAATTTCTTACCAAAGAAAGGAAATGTATCAGGCTCCTCACCCTCCTCCCGCCCTGTGGTGCAACAGATGTCCCTTTCTCCAAAAATGCACTCAATGGGATCGTAATGTTGCAACCACACACAAGTTGACCTGCTGTGAGGAAAAAACGAGTTAGTACATTTCAAACATGATAAACGTCATTTAATGTCAACATGAAAAACCAAAATTCCAAAAGTATAAAACAGCATAAATTTCTTACCAAAGAAAGGAAATATATCGTGCTCTGCACCCTCCTCCCGCCCTGTGGTGCAACAGATGTCCCTTTCTCCAAAAATGCACTCAATGGGATCGTAATGTTGCAACCACACACAAGTTGACCTGCTGTGAGGAAAAAACGAGTTAGTACATTTCAAACATGATAAACGTCATTTAATGTCAACATGAAAAACCAAAATTCCAAAAGTATAAAACAGCATAAATTTCTTACCAAAGAAAGGAAATGTATCAGGCTCCTCACCCTCCTCCCGCCCTGTGGTGCAACAGATGTCCCTTTCTCCAAAAATGCACTCAATGGGATCGTAATGTTGCAACCACACACAAGTTGACCTGCTGTGAGGGAAAAACGAGTTAGTACATTTCAAACATGATAAACGTCATTTAATGTCAACATGAAAAACCAAAATTCCAAAAGTATAAAACAGCAAAAATTTCTTACCAAAGAAAGGAAATGTATCAGGCTCCACACCCTCCTCCAGCCCTGTGGTGCAACAGATGTCCCTTTCTCCAAAAATGCACTCAATGGGATCGTAATGTTGCAACCACACACAAGTTGACCTGCTGTGAGGAAAAAACGAGAGAGAACATTGCAAACATGATAAACGTCATTTAATGTCAACATGAAAAACCAAAATTCCAAAAGTATAAAACAGCATAAATTTCTTACCAAAGAAAGGAAATGTATCAGGCTCCTCACCCTCCTCCCGCCCTGTGGTGCAACAGATGTCCCTTTCTCCAAAAATGCACTCAATGGGATCGTAATGTTGCAACCACACACAAGTTGACCTGCTGTGAGGAAAAAACGAGTTAGTACATTTCAAACATGATAAACGTCATTTAATGTCAACATGAAAAACCAAAATTCCAAAAGTATAAAACAGCAAAAATTTCTTACCAAAGAAAGGAAATGTATCAGGTTCCTCACCCTCCTCCCGCCCTGTGGTGCAACAGATGTCCCTTTCTCCAAAAATGCACTCAATGGGATCGTAATGTTGCAACCACACACAAGTTGACCTGCTGTGAGGAAAAAACGAGTTAGTACATTTCAAACATGATAAACGTCATTTAATGTCAACATGAAAATTCAAAATTCCAAAAGTATAAAACAGCATAAATTTCTTACCAAAGAAAGGAAATGTATCAGGCTCCTCACCCTCCTCCCGCCCTGTGGTGCAACAGATGTCCCTTTCTCCAAAAATGCACTCAATGGGATCGTAATGTTGCAACCACACACAAGTTGACCTGCTGTGAGGAAAAAACGAGTTAGTACATTTCAAACATGATAAACGTCATTTAATGTCAACATGAAAAACCAAAATTCCAAAAGTATAAAACAGCAAAAATTTCTTACCAAAGAAAGGAAATGTATCAGGCTCCTCACCCTCCTCCCGCCCTGTGGTGCAACAGATGTCCCTTTCTCCAAAAATGCACTCAATGGGATCGTAATGTTGCAACCACACACAAGTTGACCTGCTGTGAGGAAAAAACGAGTTAGTACATTTCAAACATGATAAACGTCATTTAATGTCAACATGAAAAACCAAAATTCCAAAAGTATAAAACAGCATAAATTTCTTACCAAAGAAAGGAAATGTATCAGGCTCCTCACCCTCCTCCCGCCCTGTGGTGCAACAGATGTCCCTTTCTCCAAAAATGCACTCAATGGGATCGTAATGTTGCAACCACACACAAGTTGACCTGCTGTGAGGAAAAAACGAGTTAGTACATTTCAAACATGATAAACGTCATTTAATGTCAACATGAAAAACCAAAATTCCAAAAGTATAAAACAGCATAAATTTCTTACCAAAGAAAGGAAATGTATCAGGCTCCTCACCCTCCTCCCGCCCTGTGGTGCAACACATGTCCCTTTCTCCAAAAATGCACTCAATGGGATCGTAATGTTGCAACCACACACAAGTTGACCTGCTGTGAGGAAAAAACGAGTTAGTACATTTCAAACATGATAAACGTCATTTAATGTCAACATGAAAGACCAAAATTCCAAAAGTATAAAACAGCATAAATTTCTTACCAAAGAAAGGAAATGTATCAGGCTCCTCACCCTCCTCCCGCCCTGTGGTGCAACAGATGTCCCTTTCTCCAAAAATGCACTCAATGGGATCGTAATGTTGCAACCACACACAAGTTGACCTGCTGTGAGGAAAAAACGAGTTAGTACATTTCAAACATGATAAACGTCATTTAATGTCAACATGAAAAACCAAAATTCCAAAAGTATAAAACAGCATAAATTTCTTACCAAAGAAAGGAAATGTATCAGGCTCCTCACCCTCCTCCCGCCCTGTGGTGCAACACATGTCCCTTTCTCCAAAAATGCACTCAATGGGATCGTAATGTTGCAACCACACACAAGTTGACCTGCTGTGAGGAAAAAACGAGTTAGTACATTTCAAATATGATAAACGTCATTTAATGTCAACATGAAAAACCAAAATTCCAAAAGTATAAAACAGCATAAATTTCTTACCAAAGAAAGGAAATGTATCAGGCTCCTCACCCTCCTCCCGCCCTGTGGTGCAACAGATGTCCCTTTCTCCAAAAATGCACTCAATGGGATCGTAATGTTGCAACCACACACAAGTTGACCTGCTGTGAGGAAAAAACGAGTTAGTACATTTCAAACATGATAAACGTCATTTAATGTCAACATGAAAAACCAAAATTCCAAAAGTATAAAACAGCATAAATTTCTTACCAAAGAAAGGAAATGTATCAGGCTCCTCACCCTCCTCCCGCCCTGTGGTGCAACAGATGTCCCTTTCTCCAAAAATGCACTCAATGGGATCGTAATGTTGCAACCACACACAAGTTGACCTGCTGTGAGGAAAAAACGAGTTAGTACATTTCAAACATGATAAACGTCATTTAATGTCAACATGAAAAACCAAAATTCCAAAAGTATAAAACAGCATAAATTTCTTACCAAAGAAAGGAAATGTATCAGGCTCCTCACCCTCCTCCCGCCCTGTGGTGCAACACATGTCCCTTTCTCCAAAAATGCACTCAATGGGATCGTAATGTTGCAACCACACACAAGTTGACCTGCTGTGAGGTAAAAACGAGTTAGTACATTTCAAACATGATAAACGTCATTTAATGTCAACATGAAAAACCAAAATTCCAAAAGTATAAAACAGCATAAATTTCTTACCAAAGAAAGGAAATGTATCAGGCTCCTCACCCTCCTCCCGCCCTGTGGTGCAACAGATGTCCCTTTCTCCAAAAATGCACTCAATGGGATCGTAATGTTGCAACCACACACAAGTTGACCTGCTGTGAGGAAAAAACGAGTTAGTACATTTCAAACATGATAAACGTCATTTAATGTCAACATGAAAAACCAAAATTCCAAAAGTATAAAACAGCATAAATTTCTTACCAAAGAAAGGAAATGTATCAGGCTCCTCACCCTCCTCCCGCCCTGTGGTGCAACAGATGTCCCTTTCTCCAAAAATGCACTCAATGGGATCGTAATGTTGCAACCACACACAAGTTGACCTGCTGTGAGGAAAAAACGAGTTAGTACATTTCAAACATGATAAACGTCATTTAATGTCAACATGAAAAACCAAAATTCCAAAAGTATAAAACAGCATAAATTTCTTACCAAAGAAAGGAAATGTATCAGGCTCCTCACCCTCCTCCCGCCCTGTGGTGCAACAGATGTCCCTTTCTCCAAAAATGCACTCAATGGGATCGTAATGTTGCAACCACACACAAGTTGACCTGCTGTGAGGAAAAAACGAGTTAGTACATTTCAAACATGATAAACGTCATTTAATGTCAACATGAAAAACCAAAATTCCAAAAGTATAAAACAGCATAAATTTCTTACCAAAGAAAGGAAATGTATCAGGCTCCACACCCTCCTCCAGCCCTGTGGTGCAACAGATGTCCCTTTCTCCAAAAATGCACTCAATGGGATCGTAATGTTGCAACCACACACAAGTTGACCTGCTGTGAGGAAAAAACGAGTGAGAACATTGCAAACATGATAAACGTCATTTAATGTCAACATGAAAAACCAAAATTCCAAAAGTATAAAACAGCATAAATTTCTTACCAAAGAAAGGAAATGTATCAGGCTCCTCACCCTCCTCCCGCCCTGTGGTGCAACAGATGTCCCTTTCTCCAAAAATGCACTCAATGGGATCGTAATGTTGCAACCACACACAAGTTGACCTGCTGTGAGGAAAAAACGAGTTAGTACATTTCAAACATGATAAACGTCATTTAATGTCAACATGAAAAACCAAAATTCCAAAAGTATAAAACAGCAAAAATTTCTTACCAAAGAAAGGAAATGTATCAGGCTCCTCACCCTCCTCCCGCCCTGTGGTGCAACACATGTCCCTTTCTCCAAAAATGCACTCAATGGGATCGTAATGTTGCAACCACACACAAGTTGACCTGCTGTGAGGAAAAAACGAGTTAGTACATTTCAAACATGATAAACGTCATTTAATAACAACATGAAAAACCAAAATTCCAAAAGTATAAAACAGCATAAATTTCTTACCAAAGAAAGGAAATGTATCAGGCTCCTCACCCTCCTCCCGCCCTGTGGTGCAACAGATGTCCCTTTCTCCAAAAATGCACTCAATGGGATCGTAATGTTGCAACCACACACAAGTTGACCTGCTGTGAGGAAAAAACGAGTTAGTACATTTCAAACAAGATAAACGTCATTTAATGTCAACATGAAAAACCAAAATTCCAAAAGTATAAAACAGCATAAATTTCTTACCAAAGAAAGGAAATGTATCAGGCTCCTCACCCTCCTCCCGCCCTGTGGTGCAACAGATGTCCCTTTCTCCAAAAATGCACTCAATGGGATCGTAATGTTGCAACCACACACAAGTTGACCTGCTGTGAGGAAAAAACGAGTTAGTACATTTCAAACATGATAAACGTCATTTAATGTCAACATGAAAAACCAAAATTCCAAAAGTATAAAACAGCATAAATTTCTTACCAAAGAAAGGAAATGTATCAGGCTCCTCACCCACCTCCCGCCCTGTGGTGCAACACATGTCCCTTTCTCCAAAAATGCACTCAATGGGATCGTAATGTTGCAACCACACACAAGTTGACCTGCTGAGAGGAAAAAACGAGTTAGTACATTTCAAACATGATAAACGTCATTTAATGTCAACATGAAAAACCAAAATTCCAAAAGTATAAAACAGCATAAATTTCTTACCAAAGAAAGGAAATGTATCAGGCTCCTCACCCTCCTCCCGCCCTGTGGTGCAACAGATGTCCCTTTCTCCAAAAATGCACTCAATGGGATCGTAATGTTGCAACCACACACAAGTTGACCTGCTGTGAGGAAAAAACGAGTTAGTACATTTCAAACATGATAAACGTCATTTAATGTCAACATGAAAAACCAAAATTCCAAAAGTATAAAACAGCATAAATTTCTTACCAAAGAAAGGAAATGTATCAGGCTCCTCACCCTCCTCCCGCCCTGTGGTGCAACAGATGTCCCTTTCTCCAAAAATGCACTCAATGGGATCGTAATGTTGCAACCACACACAAGTTGACCTGCTGTGAGGAAAAAACGAGTTAGTACATTTCAAACATGATAAACGTCATTTAATGTCAACATGAAAAACCAAAATTCCAAAAGTATAAAACAGCATAAATTTCTTACCAAAGAAAGGAAATGTATCAGGCTCCTCACCCTCCTCCCGCCCTGTGGTGCAACAGATGTCCCTTTCTCCAAAAATGCACTCAATGGGATCGTAATGTTGCAACCACACACAAGTTGACCTGCTGTGAGGAAAAAACGAGTTAGTACATTTCAAACATGATAAACGTCATTTAATGTCAACATGAAAAACCAAAATTCCAAAAGTATAAAACAGCATAAATTTCTTACCAAAGAAAGGAAATGTATCAGGCTCCTCACCCTCCTCCCGCCCTGTGGTGCAACACATGTCCCTTTCTCCAAAAATGCACTCAATGGGATCGTAATGTTGCAACCACACACAAGTTGACCTGCTGTGAGGAAAAAACGAGAGAGAACATTGCAAACATGATAAACGTCATTTAATGTCAACATGAAAAACCAAAATTCCAAAAGTATAAAACAGCAAAAATTTCTTACCAAAGAAAGGAAATGTATCAGGCTCCTCACCCTCCTCCCGCCCTGTGGTGCAACAGATGTCCCTTTCTCCAAAAATGCACTCAATGGGATCGTAATGTTGCAACCACACACAAGTTGACCTGCTGTGAGGAAAAAACGAGTTAGTACATTTCAAACATGATAAACGTCATTTAATGTCAACATGAAAAACCAAAATTCCAAAAGTATAAAACAGCATAAATTTCTTACCAAAGAAAGGAAATGTATCAGGCTCCTCACCCTCCTCCCGCCCTGTGGTGCAACAGATGTCCCTTTCTCCAAAAATGCACTCAATGGGATCGTAATGTTGCAACCACACACAAGTTGACCTGCTGTGAGGAAAAAACGAGTTAGTACATTTCAAACATGATAAACGTCATTTAATGTCAACATGAAAAACCAAAATTCCAAAAGTATAAAACAGCATAAATTTCTTACCAAAGAAAGGAAATGTATCAGGCTCCTCACCCTCCTCCCGCCCTGTGGTGCAACAGATGTCCCTTTCTCCAAAAATGCACTCAATGGGATCGTAATGTTGCAACCACACACAAGTTGACCTGCTGTGAGGAAAAAACGAGTTAGTACATTTCAAACATGATAAACGTCATTTAATGTCAACATGAAAAACCAAAATTCCAAAAGTATAAAACAGCATAAATTTCTTACCAAAGAAAGGAAATGTATCAGGCTCCTCACCCTCCTCCCGCCCTGTGGTGCAACAGATGTCCCTTTCTCCAAAAATGCACTCAATGGGATCGTAATGTTGCAACCACACACAAGTTGACCTGCTGTGAGGAAAATACGAGAGAGAACATTGCAAACATGATAAACGTCATTTAATGTCAACATGAAAAACCAAAATTCCAAAAGTATAAAACAGCATAAATTTCTTACCAAAGAAAGGAAATGTATCAGGCTCCTCACCCTCCTCCCGCCCTGTGGTGCAACAGATGTCCCTTTCTCCAAAAATGCACTCAATGGGATCGTAATGTTGCAACCACACACAAGTTGACCTGCTGTGAGGAAAAAACGAGTTAGTACATTTCAAACATGATAAACGTCATTTAATGTCAACATGAAAAACCAAAATTCCAAAAGTATAAAACAGCATAAATTTCTTACCAAAGAAAGGAAATGTATCAGGCTCCTCACCCTCCTCCCGCCCTGTGGTGCAACAGATGTCCCTTTCTCCAAAAATGCACTCAATGGGATCGTAATGTTGCAACCACACACAAGTTGACCTGCTGTGAGGAAAAAACGAGTTAGTACATTTCAAACATGATAAACGTCATTTAATGTCAACATGAAAAACCAAAATTCCAAAAGTATAAAACAGCATAAATTTCTTACCAAAGAAAGGAAATGTATCAGGCTCCTCACCCTCCTCCCGCCCTGTGGTGCAACAGATGTCCCTTTCTCCAAAAATGCACTCAATGGGATCGTAATGTTGCAACCACACACAAGTTGACCTGCTGTGAGGAAAAAACGAGTTAGTACATTTCAAACATGATAAACGTCATTTAATGTCAACATGAAAAACCAAAATTCCAAAAGTATAAAACAGCATAAATTTCTTACCAAAGAAAGGAAATGTATCGGGCTCCTCACCCTCCTCCCGCCCTGTGGTGCAACAGATGTCCCTTTCTCCAAAAATGCACTCAATGGGATCGTAATGTTGCAACCACACACAAGTTGACCTGCTGTGAGGAAAATACGAGAGAGAACATTGCAAACATGATAAACGTCATTTAATGTCAACATGAAAAACCAAAATTCCAAAAGTATAAAACAGCAAAAATTTCTTACCAAAGAAAAGAAATGTATCAGGCTCCTCACCCTCCTCCCGCCCTGTGGTGCAACAGATGTCCCTTTCTCCAAAAATGCACTCAATGGGATCGTAATGTTGCAACCACACACAAGTTGACCTGCTGTGAGGAAAAAACGAGTTAGTACATTTCAAACATGATAAACGTCATTTAATGTCAACATGAAAAACCAAAATTCCAAAAGTATAAAACAGCATAAATTTCTTACCAAAGAAAGGAAATGTATCGGGCTCCTCACCCTCCTCCCGCCCTGTGGTGCAACAGATGTCCCTTTCTCCAAAAATGCACTCAATGGGATCGTAATGTTGCAACCACACACAAGTTGACCTGCTGTGAGGAAAATACGAGAGAGAACATTGCAAACATGATAAACGTCATTTAATGTCAACATGAAAAACCAAAATTCCAAAAGTATAAAACAGCAAAAATTTCTTACCAAAGAAAGGAAATGTATCAGGCTCCTCACCCTCCTCCCGCCCTGTGGTGCAACAGATGTCCCTTTCTCCAAAAATGCACTCAATGGGATCGTAATGTTGCAACCACACACAAGTTGACCTGCTGTGAGGAAAAAACGAGTTAGTACATTTCAAACATGATAAACGTCATTTAATGTCAACATGAAAAACCAAAATTCCAAAAGTATAAAACAGCATAAATTTCTTACCAAAGAAAGGAAATGTATCGGGCTCCTCACCCTCCTCCCGCCCTGTGGTGCAACAGATGTCCCTTTCTCCAAAAATGCACTCAATGGGATCGTAATGTTGCAACCACACACAAGTTGACCTGCTGTGAGGAAAAAACGAGTTAGTACATTTCAAACATGATAAACGTCATTTAATGTCAACATGAAAAACCAAAATTCCAAAAGTATAAAACAGCATAAATTTCTTACCAAAGAAAGGAAATGTATCAGGCTCCACACCCTCCTCCCGCCCTGTGGTGCAACAGATGTCCCTTTCTCCAAAAATGCACTCAATGGGATCGTAATGTTGCAACCATTCACAAGTTGACCTGCTGTGAGGAAAAAACGAGTTAGTACATTTCAAACATGATAAACGTCATTTAATGTCAACATGAAAAACCAAAATTCCAAAGGAATAAAACAGAAAAAAATCCTTACCAAAGAAAGGAAACGTACCGTGCTCTGCACCCTCCTCCCGCCCTGTGGTGCAACAGATGTCCCCTTCTCCAAAAATGCACTCAATGGGATCGTAATGTTGCAACCACACACAAGTTGACCTGCTGTGAGGAAAAAACGAGTTAGTACATTTCAAACATGAAAAACGTCATTTAATGTCAACATGAAAAACCAAAATTCCAAAAGTATAAAACAGAAAAAAATCCTTACCAAAGAAAGGAAATATATCGTGCTCTGCACCCTCCTCCCGCCCTGTGGTGCAGCAGATGTCCCTTCCTCCAAAAATGGGATCATAATGTTGCAACCACACACAAGTTGACCTGCTGGGAGGAAAAAATAAGTTAGTACATTTCAAACATGAAAAACGTCATTTAATGTCAACATGAAAAACCAAAATTCCAAAAGTATAAAACAGAAAAAAATCCTTACCAAAGAAAGGAAATATATCGTGCTCTGCACCCTCCTCCCGCCCTGTGGTCCAACGGATGTCCCTTCCTCCAAAATTGCACTCAATGGGATCGTAATGTTGCAACCACACACAAGTTGACCTGCTCTGAGGAAAAAACGAGTTAGTACATTTCAAACGTGAAAAATGTCATTTAAGGTCAACATGAAAAACCAAAATTCCAAAAGTATAAAACAGAAAAAAATCTTACCAAAAAAAGGAAATGTATCGTGATCTGCACCCTCCTCCCGCCCTGTGGTGCAACAGATGTCCCTTTCTCCAAAATTGCACTCAATGGGATCGTAATGTTGCAACCACACACAAGTTGACATGCTGTGAGGAAAAAACGAGTTAGTACATTTATAACACGATAAACGTCATTTAATGTCAACATGAAAAACCAAAATTCCAAAAGTATAAAACAGAAAAAAATCGTTACCAAAGAAAGGAAATATATCGTGAAAAAAATCCTTACCAAAGAAAGGAAATGTATCGTGCTCTGCACCCTCCTCCCGCCCTGTGGTGCAACAGATCTCCCTTTCTCCAAAAATGCACTCAATGGGATCGTAATGTTGCAACCACACACAAGTTGACCTGCTGTGAGGAAAAAACGAGTTAGTACATTTCAAACATGAAAAACGTCATTTAATGTCAACATGAAAAACCAAAATTCCAAAAGTATAAAACAGAAAAAAATCCTTACCAAAGAAAGGAAATATATCGTGCTCTGCACCCTCCTCCCGCCCTGTGGTGCAGCAGATGTCCCTTCCTCCAAAAATGGGATCATAATGTTGCAACCACACACAAGTTGACCTGCTGGGAGGAAAAAATAAGTTAGTACATTTCAAGCATGAAAAACGTCATTTAATGTCAACATGAAAAACCAAAATTCCAAAAGTATAAAACAGAAAAAAATCCTTACCAAAGAAAGGAAATGTATCGTGCTCTGCACCCTCCTCCCTCCCTGTGGTCCAACGGATGTCCCTTCCTCCAAAATTGCACTCAATGGGTTCGTAATGTTGCAACCACACACAAGTTGACCTGCTGTGAGGAAAAAACGAGTTAGTACATTTCAAACATGAAAAATGTTATTTAAGGTCAACATGAAGAACCAAAATTCCTAAAGTATAAAACAGAAAAAAATCTTACCAAAAAAAGGAAATGTATCGTGATCTGCACCCTCCTCCCGCCCTGTGGTGCAACAGATGTCCCTTACTCCAAAATTGCACTCAATGGGATCGTAATGTTGCAACCACACACAAGATGACATGCTGTGAGGAAAAAACGAGTTAGTACATTTATAACACGATAAACGTCATTTAATGTCAACATGAAAAACCAAAATTCCAAAAGTATAAAACAGAAAAAAATCCTTACCAAAGAAAGGAAATATATCGTGAAAAAAATCCTTATCAAAGAAAGGAAATGTATCGTGCTCTGCACCCTCCTCCCGCCGTGTGGTGCAACAGATGTCCCTTTCTAAAAAATGCACTCAATGTGATCGTAATGTTGCAACCACACACAAGTTGACCTGCTGTGAGAAAAAAACGAGTTAGTGCATTTCAAACATGAAAAACCAAAATTCCAAATGTATAAAACAGAAAAAAATCCTTACCAAAGAAGGGAAATATATAGTGCTCTGCTCCCTCCTCCCGCCCTGTGGTGCAACAGACGTCCCTTCCTCCAAAAATGGGATCATAATGCTGCAACCACACTCAAGTTGACCAGCTGGGAGGAAAAAACGAGTTAGTACATTTCAAACATGAAAAACGTCATTTAATGTCAACATGAAAAACCAAAATTCCAAAAGTATAAAACAGAAAGAAATCCTTACCAAAGAAAGGAAATGTATCGTGCTCTGCACCCTCCTCCCGCCCTGTGGTGCAACAGATGTCCCTTTCTCCAAAAATGCTCTCAATGGGATCGTAATGTTGCAACCACACACAAGTTGACCTGCTGTGAGGAAAAAACGAGTTAGTACATTTCAAACATGAAAAACGTCATTTAATGTCAACATGAAAAACCAAATTTCCAAAAGTATAAAACAGATATAAATCTTACCAAAGAAAGGAAATATATCATGCTCTGCGCCCTCCTCCCGCCCTGTGGTGCAACAGATGTCCCTTTCTCCAAAAATGCACTCAATGGGATCGAAATGTTGCAACCACACACAAGTTGACCTGCTGTGAGGAAAAAACGAGTTAGTACATTTCAAACATGAAAAACGTCATTTAATGTCAACATGAAAAACCAAAATTCCAAAAGAATAAAACAGAAAAAAATCCTTACCAAAGAAAGGAAATGTATCGTGTTCTGCACCCTCCTCCCGCCCTGTGGTGCAACAGATGTCCCTTTCTCCAAAAATGCACTCAATGGGAACGTAATGTTGCAACCACACACAAGTTGACCTGCTGTGAGAAAAAAACGGGTTAGTGCATTTCAAACATGAAAAACCAAAATTCCAAAAGTGTAAAACAGAAAAAAATCCTTCCTAAAGAAAGGAAATATATCGTGCTCTGCACCCTCCGCCCGCCCTGTGGTCCAACATATGTCCCTTCCTCCAAAATTGCACTCAATGGGATCGTAATGTTGCAATCACACACAAGTTGACCTGCTGTGAGGAAAAAACGAGTTAGTACATTTCAAACATGAAAAACGTCATTTAATGTCAACATGAAAAACCAAAATTCCAAAAGTATAAAACAGAAAATATCCTTACCAAAGAAAGGAAATGTATCGTGCTCTGCACCCTCCTCCCGCCCTGTGGTGCAACAGATGTCCCTTTCTCCAAAAATGCTCTCAATGCGATCGTAATGTTGCAACCACACACAAGTTGACCTGCTGTGAGGAAAAAACGAGTTAGTACATTTCAAACATGAAAAACGTCATTTAATGTCAACATGAAAAACCAAAATTCCAAAAGTATAAAACAGAAAAAAATCCTTACCAAAGTAAGGAAATGTATCGTGCTCTGCACCCTCCTCCCGCCCTGTGGTGCAACAGATGTCCCTTTCTCCAAAAATGAACTCAATGGGATCGTAATGGCACAACCACACACAACTTGACCTGCTGTGAGAAAAAAAGGAGTTAGTGCATTTCAAACATGAAAAACCAAAATTCCAAAAGTATAAAACAGAAAAAAATCCTTACCAAAGAAAGGAAATATATCGTGCTCTGCACCCTCCTCCCGCCCTGTGGTGCAACAGATGTCCCTTCCTCAAAAATGGGATCATAATGTTGCAACCACACACAAGTTGACCTGCTGGGAGGAAAAAATAAGTTAGTACATTTCAAACATGAAAAACGTCATTTAATGTCAACATGAAAAACCAAAATTACAAAAGTATAAAACAGCAAAAATTCCTTACTAAAAAAAGGAAAAGTATCGGGCTCCTCACCCTCCTCCCGCCCTGTGTTGCAACAGATGTCCTTTTCTCCAAAATTGCACTCAATGGGATCGTAATGCTGCAACCACACACAAGTTGACCTGCTGTGAGGAAAAAACGAGTTAGTACATTTCAAACATGTAAAAGGTCATTTAATGTCAACATGAAAAACCAAAATTCCAAAAGTATAAAACAGAAAAAAATCCTTACCAAAGAAAGGAAATGTATCGTGCTCTGCACCGTCCTCCCGCCCTGTGGTGCAACAGATGTCCCTTTCTCCAAAAATGCTCTCAATGGGATCGTAATGTTGCAACCAAACACAAGTTGATCTGCTGTGAGGAAAAAACGAGTTAGTACATTTTAAACATGAAAAACGTCATTTAATGTCAACATGAAAAACCAACATTCCAAAAGTATAAAACAGCAAAAATTCCTTACCAAAGAAAGGAATAGTATCGGGCTACTCACCCTCCTCCCGCCCTGTGATGCAACAGATGTCCCTTTCTCCAAAAATGCACTCAATGGGATCGTAATGTTGCAACCACACACAAGTTGACCTGCTGTGAGAAAAAAACGGGTTAGTGCATTTCAAACATGAAAAACCAAAATTCCAAAAGTGTAAAACAGAAAAAAATCCTTACCAAAGAAAGGAAATATATCGTGCTCTGCACCCTCCTCCCGCCCTGTGGTGCAACAGATGTCCCTTCCTCCAAAAATGGGATCATAATGATGCAACCACACACAAGTTGACCTGCTGGGAGGAAAAAACGAGTTAGTACATTTCAAACATGAAAAACGTCATTTAATAACAACATGAAAAACCAAAATTCCAAAAGTATAAAACAGAAAGAAATCCTTACCAAAGAAAGGAAATATATCGTGCTCTGCACCCTCCTCCCGCCCTGTGGTCCAACAGATGTCCCTTCCTCCAAAATTGCACTCAATGGGATCGTAATGTTGCAACCACACACAAGTTGACCTGCTGTGAGAAAAAAACGAGTTAGTACATTTCAAACATGAAAAACGTCATTTAATGTCAACATGAAAAACCAAAATTCCAAAAGTATAAAACAGAAAATATCCTTACCAAAGAAAGGAAATGTATCGTGATCTGCACCCTCCTCCCGCCCTGTGGTGCAACAGATGTCCGTTTCTCCAAAAATGCACTCAATGGGATCGAAATGTTGCAACCACACACAAGTTGACCTGCTGTGAGGAAGAAACGAGTTAGTACATTTCAAACATGAAAAACGTGATTTAATGTCAACATGAAAAACCAAAATTCCAAAAGTATAAAACAGAAAAAAATCTTTACGAAAGAAAGGAAATGTATCGTGCTCTGCACCCTCCTCCCGCCCTGTGGTGCAACAGATGTCCCTTTCTCCAAAAATGCTCTCAATGGGATCGTAATGTTGCAACCACACACAAGTTGACCTGCTGTGAGGAAAAAACGAGTTAGTACATTTCAAACATGAAAAACGTCATTTAATGTCAACATGAAAAACCAAAATTCCAAAAGTATAAAACAGAAAAAAATCCTTACCAAAGTAAGGAAATATATCGTGCTCTGCACCCTCCTCCCGCCCTGTGGTGCAACAGATGTCGCTTTCTCCAAAAATGCACTCAATGGGATCGTAATGTTGCAACCACACACAAGTTGACCTGCTGTGAGAAAAAAACGGGTTAGTGCATTTCAAACATGAAAAACCAAAATTCCAAAAGTGTAAAACAGAAAAAAACCTTACCAAAGAAAGGAAATATATCGTGCTCTGCACCCTCCTCCCGCCCTGTGGTGCAACAGATGTCCCTTCCTCCAAAAATGGGATCATAACGTTGCAACCACACACAAGTTGACCTGCTGGGAGGAAAAAACGAGTTAGTACATTAAAAACATGAAAAACGTCATTTAATGTCAACATGAAAAACCAAAATTCCAAAAGTATAAAACAGAAAGAAATCCTTACCAAAGAAAGGAAATATATCGTGCTCTGCACCCTCCTCCCGCCCTGTGGTCCAACAGATGTCCCTTCCTCCAAAATTGCACTCAATGGGATCGTAATGTTGCAACCACACACAAGTTGACCTGCTGTGAGGAAAAAACGAGTTAGTACATTTCAAACATGAAAAACGTCATTTAATGTCAACATGAAAAACCAAAATTCCAAGAGTATAAAACAGAAAATATCCTTACCAAAGAAAGGAAATGTATCGTGATCTGCACCCTCCTCCCGCATTGTGGTGCAACAGATGTCCCTTTCTCCAAAATTGCACTCAATGGGATCGTAATGTTGCAACCACGCAAAAGTTGGCATGCTGTGAGGAAAAGACGAGTTAGTACATTTATAACACGAAAAAACGTCATTTAAAGTCAACATGAAAAACCAAGATTCCAAAAGTATAGAACAGAAAAAAATCCTTACCAAAGAAAGGAAATATATCGTGCTCTGCACCCTCCTCCCGCCCTGTGGTCCAACAGATGTCCCTTTCTCCAAAAATGCACTCAATGTGATCGTAATGTTGCAACCACACACAAGTTGACCTGCTGGGAAGAAAAACCAGTTAGTACATTTCAAACATGAAAAACGCCATTTAATGCCAACATGAAAAACCAAAATTCCAAAAGTATAAAACAGAAAAAAATCCTTACCAAAGAAAGGAAATATATCGTGCTCTGCACCCACCTCCCGCCCTGTGGTGCAACAGATGTCCCTTTCTCCAAAAATGCACTCAATGGGATCGTAATGTTGCAACCACACACAAGTTGACCTGCTGTGAGGAAAAAACGAGTTAGTACATTTCAAACATGAAAAACGTTATTTAATGTCAACATGAAAAACCAAAATTCCAAAAGTATGAAACAGATATAAATCTTACCAAAGAAAGGAAATATATCATGCTCTGCACCCTCCTCCCGCCCTGTGGTGCAACAGATGTCCCTTTCTCCAAAAATGCACTCAATGTGATCGTAATGTTGCAACCACACACAAGTTGACCTGCTGGGAAGAAAAACCAGTTAGTACATTTCAAACATGAAAAACGCCATTTAATGCCAACATGAAAAACCAAAATTCCAAAAGTATAAAACAGAAAATATCCTTACCAAAGAAAGGAAATGTATCGTGCTCTGCACCCTCCTCCCGCCCTGTGGTGCAACAGATGTCCCTTTCTCCAAAAATGCTCTCAATGGGATCGTAATGTTGCAACCACACACAAGTTGACCTGCTGTGAGGAAAAAACGAGTTAGTACATTTCAAACATGAAAAACGTCATTTAATGTCAACATGAAAAACCAAAATTCCAAAAGTATAAAACAGAAAAAAATCCTTACCAAAGTAAGGAAATGTATCGTGCTCTGCACCCTCCTCCCGCCCTGTGGTGCAACAGATGTCCCTTTCTCCAAAAATGAACTCAATGGGATCGTAATGGCACAACCACACACAACTTGACCTGCTGTGAGAAAAAAAGGAGTTAGTGCATTTCAAACATGAAAAACCAAAATTCCAAAAGTATAAAACAGAAAAAAATCCTTACCAAAGAAAGGAAATATATCGTGCTCTGCACCCTCCTCCCGCCCTGTGGTGCAACAGATGTCCCTTCCTCAAAAATGGGATCATAATGTTGCAACCACACACAAGTTGACCTGCTGGGAGGAAAAAATAAGTTAGTACATTTCAAACATGAAAAACGTCATTTAATGTCAACATGAAAAACCAAAATTACAAAAGTATAAAACAGCAAAAATTCCTTACTAAAAAAAGGAAAAGTATCGGGCTCCTCACCCTCCTCCCGCCCTGTGTTGCAACAGATGTCCTTTTCTCCAAAATTGCACTCAATGGGATCGTAATGCTGCAACCACACACAAGTTGACCTGCTGTGAGGAAAAAACGAGTTAGTACATTTCAAACATGTAAAAGGTCATTTAATGTCAACATGAAAAACCAAAATTCCAAAAGTATAAAACAGAAAAAAATCCTTACCAAAGAAAGGAAATGTATCGTGCTCTGCACCGTCCTCCCGCCCTGTGGTGCAACAGATGTCCCTTTCTCCAAAAATGCTCTCAATGGGATCGTAATGTTGCAACCAAACACAAGTTGATCTGCTGTGAGGAAAAAACGAGTTAGTACATTTTAAACATGAAAAACGTCATTTAATGTCAACATGAAAAACCAACATTCCAAAAGTATAAAACAGCAAAAATTCCTTACCAAAGAAAGGAATAGTATCGGGCTACTCACCCTCCTCCCGCCCTGTGATGCAACAGATGTCCCTTTCTCCAAAAATGCACTCAATGGGATCGTAATGTTGCAACCACACACAAGTTGACCTGCTGTGAGAAAAAAACGGGTTAGTGCATTTCAAACATGAAAAACCAAAATTCCAAAAGTGTAAAACAGAAAAAAATCCTTACCAAAGAAAGGAAATATATCGTGCTCTGCACCCTCCTCCCGCCCTGTGGTGCAACAGATGTCCCTTCCTCCAAAAATGGGATCATAATGATGCAACCACACACAAGTTGACCTGCTGGGAGGAAAAAACGAGTTAGTACATTTCAAACATGAAAAACGTCATTTAATAACAACATGAAAAACCAAAATTCCAAAAGTATAAAACAGAAAGAAATCCTTACCAAAGAAAGGAAATATATCGTGCTCTGCACCCTCCTCCCGCCCTGTGGTCCAACAGATGTCCCTTCCTCCAAAATTGCACTCAATGGGATCGTAATGTTGCAACCACACACAAGTTGACCTGCTGTGAGAAAAAAACGAGTTAGTACATTTCAAACATGAAAAACGTCATTTAATGTCAACATGAAAAACCAAAATTCCAAAAGTATAAAACAGAAAATATCCTTACCAAAGAAAGGAAATGTATCGTGATCTGCACCCTCCTCCCGCCCTGTGGTGCAACAGATGTCCGTTTCTCCAAAAATGCACTCAATGGGATCGAAATGTTGCAACCACACACAAGTTGACCTGCTGTGAGGAAGAAACGAGTTAGTACATTTCAAACATGAAAAACGTGATTTAATGTCAACATGAAAAACCAAAATTCCAAAAGTATAAAACAGAAAAAAATCTTTACGAAAGAAAGGAAATGTATCGTGCTCTGCACCCTCCTCCCGCCCTGTGGTGCAACAGATGTCCCTTTCTCCAAAAATGCTCTCAATGGGATCGTAATGTTGCAACCACACACAAGTTGACCTGCTGTGAGGAAAAAACGAGTTAGTACATTTCAAACATGAAAAACGTCATTTAATGTCAACATGAAAAAACCAAAATTCCAAAAGTATAAAACAGAAAAAAATCCTTACCAAAGTAAGGAAATATATCGTGCTCTGCACCCTCCTCCCGCCCTGTGGTGCAACAGATGTCGCTTTCTCCAAAAATGCACTCAATGGGATCGTAATGTTGCAACCACACACAAGTTGACCTGCTGTGAGAAAAAAACGGGTTAGTGCATTTCAAACATGAAAAACCAAAATTCCAAAAGTGTAAAACAGAAAAAAACCTTACCAAAGAAAGGAAATATATCGTGCTCTGCACCCTCCTCCCGCCCTGTGGTGCAACAGATGTCCCTTCCTCCAAAAATGGGATCATAACGTTGCAACCACACACAAGTTGACCTGCTGGGAGGAAAAAACGAGTTAGTACATTAAAAACATGAAAAACGTCATTTAATGTCAACATGAAAAACCAAAATTCCAAAAGTATAAAACAGAAAGAAATCCTTACCAAAGAAAGGAAATATATCGTGCTCTGCACCCTCCTCCCGCCCTGTGGTCCAACAGATGTCCCTTCCTCCAAAATTGCACTCAATGGGATCGTAATGTTGCAACCACACACAAGTTGACCTGCTGTGAGGAAAAAACGAGTTAGTACATTTCAAACATGAAAAACGTCATTTAATGTCAACATGAAAAACCAAAATTCCAAGAGTATAAAACAGAAAATATCCTTACCAAAGAAAGGAAATGTATCGTGATCTGCACCCTCCTCCCGCATTGTGGTGCAACAGATGTCCCTTTCTCCAAAATTGCACTCAATGGGATCGTAATGTTGCAACCACGCAAAAGTTGGCATGCTGTGAGGAAAAGACGAGTTAGTACATTTATAACACGAAAAAACGTCATTTAAAGTCAACATGAAAAACCAAGATTCCAAAAGTATAGAACAGAAAAAAATCCTTACCAAAGAAAGGAAATATGTCGTGCTCTGCACCCTCCTCCCGCCCTGTGGTCCAACAGATGTCCCTTTCTCCAAAAATGCACTCAATGTGATCGTAATGTTGCAACCACACACAAGTTGACCTGCTGGGAAGAAAAACCAGTTAGTACATTTCAAACATGAAAAACGCCATTTAATGCCAACATGAAAAACCAAAATTCCAAAAGTATAAAACAGAAAAAAATCCTTACCAAAGAAAGGAAATATATCGTGCTCTGCACCCACCTCCCGCCCTGTGGTGCAACAGATGTCCCTTTCTCCAAAAATGCACTCAATGGGATCGTAATGTTGCAACCACACACAAGTTGACCTGCTGTGAGGAAAAAACGAGTTAGTACATTTCAAACATGAAAAACGTTATTTAATGTCAACATGAAAAACCAAAATTCCAAAAGTATGAAACAGATATAAATCTTACCAAAGAAAGGAAATATATCATGCTCTGCACCCTCCTCCCGCCCTGTGGTGCAACAGATGTCCCTTTCTCCAAAAATGCACTCAATGGGATCGTAATGTTGCGACCACACACAAGTTGACCTGCTGTGAGGAAGAAACGAGTTAGTACATTTCAAACATGAAAAACGTCATTTAATGTCAACATGAAAAACCGAAATTCCAAAAGTATAAAACAGAAAGAAATCCTTACCAAAGAAAGGAAATATATCGTGCTCTGCACCCTCCTCCCGCCCTGTGGTGCAACAGATGTCCCTTTCTCCAATAATGCACTCAATGGGATCGTAATGTTGCAACCACACACAAGTTGACCTGCTGTGAGGAAAAAACGAGTTAGTACATTTCAAACATGAAAAACGTCATTTAATGTCAACATGAAAAACCAAAATTCCAAAAGTATAAAACAGCAAAAATTCCTTACCAAAAAAAGGAAAAGTATCGGGTTCCTCACCCTCCTCCCGCCCTGTGTTGCAACAGATGTCCCTTTCTCCAAAAATGCACTCAATGGGATCGAAATGTTGCAACCACACACAAGTTCACCTGCTGTGAGAAAAAAACGAGGTAGTGCATTTCAAACATGAAAAACCAAAATTCCAAAAGTATAAAACAGAAAAAAATCCTTACCAAAGAAAGGAAACATATCGTGCTCTGCACCCTCCTCCCGCCCTGTGGTGCAACAGGTGTCCCTTCCTCCAAAAATGGGATCATAATGTTGCAACCACACACAAGTTGACCTGCTGGGAGGAAAAAACGAGTTAGTACATTTCAAACATGAAAAACGTTATTTAATGTCAACATGAAAAACCAAAATTCCAAAAGTATGAAACAGATATAAATCTTACCAAAGAAAGGAAATATATCATGCTCTGCACCCTCCTCCCGCCCTGTGGTGCAACAGATGTCCCTTTCTCCAAAAATGCACTCAATGGGATCGTAATGTTGCGACCACACACAAGTTGACCTGCTGTGAGGAAGAAACGAGTTAGTACATTTCAAACATGAAAAAGGTCATTTAATGTCAACGTGAAAAGCCAAAATTCCAAAAGTGTAAAACAGAAAAAAATCCTTACCAAAGAAAGGAAATATATCGTGCTCTGCACCCTCCTCCCGCCCTGTGGTGCAACAGATGTCCCTTTCTCCAATAATGCACTCAATGGGATCGTAATGTTGCAACCACACACAAGTTGACCTGCTGTGAGGAAAAAACGAGTTAGTGCATTTCAAACATGAAAAACGTCATTTAATGTCAACATGAAAAACCAAAATTCCAAAAGTATAAAACAGCAAAAATTCCTTACCAAAAAAAGGAAAAGTATCGGGTTCCTCACCCTCCTCCCGCCCTGTGTTGCAACAGATGTCCCTTTCTCCAAAATTGCACTCAATGGGATCGTAATGTTGCAACCACACACAACTTGACCTGCTGTGAGAAAAAAACGAGTTAGTGCATTTCAAACATGAAAAACCAAAATTCCAAAAGTATAAAACAGAAAAAAATCCTTACCAGAGAAAGGAAATATATCGTGCTCTGCACCCTCCTCCCGTCCTGTGGTGCAACAGATGTCCCTTTCTCCAACAATGCACTCAATGGGTTCGTAATGTTGCAACCACACACAACTTGACCTGCTGTGAGAAAAAAACGAGTTAGTGCATTTCAAACATGAAAAACCAAAATTCCAAAAGTATAAAACAGAAAAAAATCCTTACCAAAGAAAGGATTTATATCGAGCTCTGCACCCTCCTCCCGCCCTGTGGTGCAACAGATGTCCCTTTCTCCAAAAATGCACTCAATGGGATCGTAATGTTGCAACCACACACAACTTGACCTGCTGTGAGAAAAAAAAGAGTTAGTGCATTTCAAACATGAAAAACCAAAATTCCAAAAGTATAAAACAGAAAAAAATCCTTACCAGAGAAAGGAAATATATCGTGCTCTGCACCCTCCTCCCGTCCTGTGGTGCAACAGATGTCCCTTTCTCCAACAATGCACTCAATGGGTTCGTAATGTTGCAACCACACACAACTTGACCTGCTGTGAGAAAAAAACGAGTTAGTGCATTTCAAACATGAAAAACCAAAATTCCAAAAGTATAAAACAGAAAAAAATCCTTACCAAAGAAAGGATTTATATCGAGCTCTGCACCCTCCTCCCGCCCTGTGGTGCAACAGATGTCCCTTTCTCCAAAAATGCACTCAATTGGATCGTAATGTTGCAACCACACAGAACTTGACCTGCTGTGAGAAAAAAACGAGTTAGTGCATTTCAAACATGAAAAACCAAAATTCCAAAAGTATAAAACAGAAAAAAATCCTTACCAGAGAAAGGAAATATATCGTGCTCTGCACCCTCCTCCCGTCCTGTGGTGCAACAGATGTCCCTTTCTCCAACAATGCACTCAATGGGTTCGTAATGTTGCAACCACACACAACTTGACCTGCTGTGAGAAAAAAACGAGTTAGTGCATTTCAAACATGAAAAACCAAAATTCCAAAAGTATAAAACAGAAAAAAATCCTTACCAGAGAAAGGAAATATATCGTGCTCTGCACCCTCCTCCCGTCCTGTGGTGCAACAGATGTCCCTTTCTCCAACAATGCACTCAATGGGTTCGTAATGTTGCAACCACACACAACTTGACCTGCTGTGAGAAAAAAACGAGTTAGTGCATTTCAAACATGAAAAACCAAAATTCCAAAAGTATAAAACAGAAAAAAATCCTTACCAAAGAAAGGATTTATATCGAGCTCTGCACCCTCCTCCCGCCCTGTGGTGCAACAGATGTCCCTTTCTCCAAAAATGCACTCAATGGGATCGTAATGTTGCAACCACACACAACTTGACCTGCTGTGAGAAAAAAACGAGTTAGTACATTTCAAACATGAAAAACGTCATTTAATGTCAACATGAAAAACCAAAATTCCAAAAGTATAAAACAGCAAAAATTCCTTACCAAAAAAAGGAAAAGTATCGGGTTCCTCACCCTCCTCCCGCCCTGTGTTGCAACAGATGTCCCTTTCTCCAAAATTGCACTCAATGGGATCGTAATGTTGCAACCACACACAAGTTGATCTACTGGGAAGAAAAAACGAGTTAGTACACTTCAAACATGAAAAGCGCCATTTAATGCCAACATGAAAAACCAAAATTCCAAAAGTATAAAACAGCAAAAATTCCTTACCAAAAAAAGGAAAAGTATCGGGCTCCTCACCCTCCTCCCGCCCTGTGGTGCAACAGATGTCCCTTTCTCCAAAAATGCACTCAATGGGATCGTAATGTTGCAACCACACACAACTTGACCTGCTGTGAGAAAAAAACGAGTTAGTGCATTTCAAACATGAAAAACCAAAATTCCAAAAGTATAAAACAGAAAAAAATCCTTACCAAAGAAAGGATTTATATCGAGCTCTGCACCCTCCTCCCGCCCTGTGGTGCAACAGATGTCCCTTCCTCCAAAAATGGGATCATAACGTTGCAACCACACACAAGTTGACCTGCTGGGAGGAAAAAACGAGTTAGTACATTTCAAACATGAAAAACGTCATTTAATGTCAACATGAAAAACCAAAATTCCAAAAGTATAAAACAGAAAGAAATCCTTACCAAAGAAAGGAAATATATCGTGCTCTGCACCCTCCTCCCGCCCTGTGGTCCAACTGATGTCCCTTCCTCCAAAATTGCACTCAATGGGATCGTAATGTTGCAACCACACACAAGTTGACCTGCTGTGAGGAAAAAAACGAGTTAGTACATTTCAAACATGAAAAACGTCATTTAATGTCAACATGAAAAACCAAAATTCCAAGAGTATAAAACAGAAAATATCCTTACCAAAGAAAGGAAATGTATCGTGATCTGCACCCTCCTCCCGCCCTGTGGTGCAACAGATGTCCCTTTCTCCAAAATTGCACTCAATGGGATCGTAATGTTGCAACCACACAAAAGTTGGCATGCTGTGAGGAAAAGACGAGTTAGTACATTTATAACACGAAAAAACGTCATTTAAAGTCAACATGAAAAACCAAGATTCCAAAAGTATAGAACAGAAAAAAAACCTTACTAAAGAAAGGAAATATATCATGAAAAAAATCCTTACCAAAGAAAGGAAATGTATCGTGCTCTGCACCCTCCTCCCGCCCTGTGGTGCAACAGATATCCTTTTCTCCAAAAATGCACTCAATGGGATCGTAATGTTCCAACCACACACAAGTTGACCTGCTGTGAGGAAAAAACGAGTTAGTACATTTCAAACATTAAAAACGTCTTTTAATGTCAACATGAAAAACCACAATTCCAAATAGTATAAAACAGTAAAAAATCCTTACCAAAGAAAGGAAATATATCGTGCTCTGCACCCTCCTCCCGCCCTGTGGTGCAACAGATCTCCCTTTCTCCAAAAATACACTCAATGTGATCGTAATGTTGCAACCACACACAACTTGACCTGCTGTGAGAAAAAAACGAGTTAGTGCATTTCAAACATGAAAAACCAAAATTCCAAAAGTATAAAACAGAAAGAAATCCTTACCAAAGAAAGGAAATATATCGTGCTCTGCACCCTCCTCCCGCCCTGTGGTGCAACAGATGTCCCTTTCTCCAATAATGCACTCAATGGGATCGTAATGTTGCAACCACACACAAGTTGACCTGCTGTGAGGAAAAAACGAGTTAGTACATTTCAAACATGAAAAACGTTATTTAATGTCAACATGAAAAACCAAAATTCCAAAAGTATAAAACAGATATAAATCTTACCAAAGAAAGGAAATATATCATGCTCTGCACCCTCCTCCCGCCCTGTGGTGCAACAGATGTCCCTTTCTCCAAAAATGCACTCAATGGGATCGTAATGTTGCAACCACACACAAGTTGACCTGCTGTGAGGAAGAAACGAGTTAGTACATTTCAAACATGAAAAACGTCATTTAATGTCAACATGAAAAACCAAAATTCCAAAAGTATAAAACAGAAAAAAATACTTACCAAAGAAAGGAAATGTATCGTGCTCTGCACCCTCCTCCCGCCCTGTGGTGCAACAGATGTCCCTTTCTCCAAAAATGCACTCAATGGGATCGTAATGTTGCAACCACACACAAGTTGACCTGCTGTGAGGAAAAAACGAGGTAGTGCATTTCAAACATGAAAAACCAAAATTCCAAAAGTATAAAACAGAAAAAAATCCTTACCAAAGAAAGGAAACATATCGTGCTCTGCACCCTCCTCCCGCCCTGTGGTGCAACAGGTGTCCCTTCCTCCAAAAATGGGATCATAATGTTGCAACCACACACAAGTTGACCTGCTGGGAGGAAAAAACGAGTTAGTACATTTCAAACATGAAAAACGTCATTTAATGTCAACATGAAAAACCAAAATTCCAAAAGTATAAAACAGCAAAAATTCCTTACCAAAAAAAGGAAAAGTATCGGGTTCCTCACCCTCCTCCCGCCCTGTGTTGCAACAGATGTCCCTTTCTCCAAAATTGCACTCAATGGGATCGTAATGTTGCAACCACACACAAGTTGACCTGCTGTGAGAAAAAAACGAGGTAGTGCATTTCAAACATGAAAAACCAAAATTCCAAAAGTATAAAACAGAAAAAAATCCTTACCAAAGAAAGGAAATATATCGTGCTCTGCACCCTCCTCCCGCCCTGTGGTGCAACAGATGTCCCTTTCTCCAATAATGCACTCAATGGGATCGTAATGTTGCAACCACACACAACTTGACCTGCTGTGAGAAAAAAACGAGGTAGTGCATTTCAAACATGAAAAACCAAAATTCCAAAAGTATAAAACAGAAAAAAATCCTTACCAAAGAAAGGAAATATATCGCGCTCTGCACCCTCCTCCCGCCCTGTGGTGCAACAGATGTCCCTTTCTCCAACAATGCACTCAATGGGATCGTAATGTTGCAACCACACACAACTTGACCTGCTGTGAGAAAAAAACGAGTTAGTGCATTTCAAACATGAAAAACCAAAATTCCAAAAGTATAAAACAGAAAAAAATCCTTACCAAAGAAAGGATTTATATCGAGCTCTGCACCCTCCTCCCGCCCTGTGGTGCAACAGATGTCCCTTTCTCCAATAATGCACTCAATGGGATCGTAATGTTGCAACCACACACAACTTGACCTGCTGTGAGAAAAAAACGAGTTAGTGCATTTCAAACATGAAAAACCAAAATTCCAAAAGTATAAAACAGAAAAAAATCCTTACCAAAGAAAGGAAATATATCGTGCTCTGCACCCTCCTCCCGCCCTGTGGTGCAACAGATGTCCCTTCCTCCAAAAATGGGATCATAACGTTGCAACCACACACAAGTTGGCCTGCTGGGAGGAAAAAACGAGTTAGTACACTTCAAACATGAAAAACGTCGTTTAATGTCAACATGAAAAACCAAAATTCCAAAAGTATAAAACAGAAAGAAATCCTTACCAAAGAAAGGAAATATATCGTGCTCTGCACCCTCCTCCCGCCCTGTGGTGCAACAGATGTCCCTTCCTCCAAAATTGCACTCAATGGGATCGTAATGTTGCAACCACACACAAGTTGACCTGCTGTGAGGAAAAAACGAGTTAGTACATTTCAAACATGAAAAACGTCATTTAATGTCAACATGAAAAACCAAAATTCCAAGAGTATAAAACAGAAAATATCCTTACCAAAGAAAGGAAATGTATCGTGATCTGCACCCTCCTCCCGCCCTGTGGTGCAACAGATGTCCCTTTCTCCAAAATTGCACTCAATGGGATCGTAATGTTGCAACCACACAAAAGTTGGCATGCTGTGAGGAAAAGACGAGTTAGTACATTTATAACACGAAAAAACGTCATTTAAAGTCAACATGAAAAACCAAGATTCCAAAAGTATAGAACAGAAAAAAATCCTTACCAAAGAAAGGAAATATATCATGAAAAAAATCCTTACCAAAGAAAGGAAATGTATCGTGCTCTGCACCCTCCTCCCGCCCTGTGGTGCAACAGATATCCTTTTCTCCAAAAATGCACTCAATGGGATCGTAATGTTCCAACCACACACAAGTTGACCTGCTGTGAGGAAAAAACGAGTTAGTACATTTCAAACATTAAAAACGTCTTTTAATGTCAACATGAAAAACCACAATTCCAAATAGTATAAAACAGTAAAAAATCCTTACCAAAGAAAGGAAATATATCGTGCTCTGCACCCTCCTCCCGCCCTGTGGTGCAACAGATCTCCCTTTCTCCAAAAATGCACTCAATGTGATCGTAATGTTGCAACCACACACAAGTTGACCTGCTGGGAAGAAAAACCAGTTAGTACATTTCAAACATGAAAAACGCCATTTAATGCCAACATGAAAAACCAAAATTCCAAAAGTATAAAACAGAAAAAAATCCTTACCAAAGAAAGGAAATATATCGTGCTCTGCACCCACCTCCCGCCCTGTGCTGCAACAGATGTCCCTTTCTCCAAAAATGCACTCAATGGGATCGTAATGTTGCAACCACACACAAGTTGACCTGCTGTGAGGAAAAAACGAGTTAGTACATTTCAAACATGAAAAACGTTATTTAATGTCAACATGAAAAACCAAAATTCCAAAAGTATAAAACAGATATAAATCTTACCAAAGAAAGGAAATATATCATGCTCTGCACCCTCCTCCCGCCCTGTGGTGCAACAGATGTCCCTTTCTCCAAAAATGCACTCAATGGGATCGTAATGTTGCAACCACACACAAGTTGACCTGCTGTGAGGAAGAAACGAGTTAGTACATTTCAAACATGAAAAACGTCATTTAATGTCAACATGAAAAACCAAAATTCCAAAAGTATAAAACAGAAAAAAATACTTACCAAAGAAAGGAAATGTATCGTGCTCTGCACCCTCCTCCCGCCCTGTGGTGCAACAGATGTCCCTTTCTCCAAAAATGCTCTCAATGGGATCGTAATGTTGCAACCACACACAAGTTGACCTGCGGTGAGGAAAAAACGAATTAGTACATTTCAAACATGAAAAACGTCATTTAATGTCAACATGAAAAACCAAAATTCCAAACGTATAATACAGAAAAAAATCCTTACGAAAGAAAGGAATTATATCGAGCTCTGCACCCTCCTCCCGCCCTGTGGTGCAACAGATGTCCCTTTCTCCAAAAATGCACTCAATGGGATCGTAATGTTGCAACCACACACAAGTTGACCTGCTGTGAGGAAAAAACGAGTTAGTACATTTCAAACATGAAAAACGTTATTTAATGTCAACATGAAAAACCAAAATTCCAAAAGTATAAAACAGATATAAATCTTACCAAAGAAAGGAAATATATCATGCTCTGCACCCTCCTCCCGCCCTGTGGTGCAACAGATGTCCCTTTCTCCAAAAATGCACTCAATGGGATCGTAATGTTGCAACCACACACAAGTTGACCTGCTGTGAGGAAGAAACGAGTTAGTACATTTCAAACATGAAAAACGTCATTTAATGTCAACATGAAAAACCAAAATTCCAAAAGTATAAAACAGAAAAAAATACTTACCAAAGAAAGGAAATGTATCGTGCTCTGCACCCTCCTCCCGCCCTGTGGTGCAACAGATGTCCCTTTCTCCAAAAATGCTCTCAATGGGATCGTAATGTTGCAACCACACACAAGTTGACCTGCTGTGAGGAAAAAACGAGTTAGTACATTTCAAACATGAAAAACGTCATTTAATGTCAACATGAAAAACCAAAATTCCAAATGTATAATACAGAAAAAAATCCTTACGAAAGAAAGGAATTATATCGTGCTCTGCACCCTCCTCCCGCCCTGTGGTGCAACAGATGTCCCTTTCTCCAAAAATGCACTCAATGGGATCGTAATGTTGCAACCACACACAACTTGACCTGCTGTGAGAAAAAAACGAGTTAGTGCATTTCAAACATGAAAAACCAAAATTCCAAAAGTATAAAACAGAAAGAAATCCTTACCAAAGAAAGGAAATATATCGTGCTCTGCACCCTCCTCCCGCCCTGTGGTGCAACAGATGTCCCTTTCTCCAATAATGCACTCAATGGGATCGTAATGTTGCAACCACACACAAGTTGACCTGCTGTGAGGAAAAAACGAGTTAGTACATTTCAAACATGAAAAACGTCATTTAATGTCAACATGAAAAACCAAAATTCCAAAAGTATAAAACAGCAAAAATTCCTTACCAAAAAAATAAAAAGTATCGGGCTCCTCACCCTCCTCCCGCCCTGTGTTGCAACAGATGTCCCTTTCTCCAAAAATGCACTCAATGGGATCGTAATGTTGCAACCACACACAAGTTCACCTGCTGTGAGAAAAAAACGAGGTAGTGCATTTCAAACATGAAAAACCAAAATTCCAAAAGTATAAAACAGAAAAAAATCCTTACCAAAGAAAGGAAACATATCGTGCTCTGCACCCTCCTCCCGCCCTGTGGTGCAACAGGTGTCCCTTCCTCCAAAAATGGGATCATAATGTTGCAACCACACACAAGTTGACCTGCTGGGAGGAAAAAACGAGTTAGTACATTTCAAACATGAAAAACGTCATTTAATGTCAACATGAAAAACCAAAATTCCAAAAGTATAAAACAGCAAAAATTCCTTACCAAAAAAAGGAAAAGTATCGGGTTCCTCACCCTCCTCCCGCCCTGTGTTGCAACAGATGTCCCTTTCTCCAAAATTGCACTCAATGGGATCGTAATGTTGCAACCACACACAAGTTGACCTGCTGTGAGAAAAAAACGAGTTAGTGCATTTCAAACATGAAAAACCAAAATTCCAAAAGTATAAAACAGAAAAAAATCCTTACCAAAGAAAGGAAATATATCGTGCTCTGCACCCTCCTCCCGCCCTGTGGTGCAACAGATGTCCCTTTCTCCAATAATGCACTCAATGGGATCGTAATGTTGCAACCACACACAACTTGACCTGCTGTGAGGAAAAAACGAGTTAGTGCATTTCAAACATGAAAAACGTCATTTAATGTCAACATGAAAAACCAAAATTCCAAAAGTATAAAACAGCAAAAATTCCTTACCAAAAAAAGGAAAAGTATCGGGTTCCTCACCCTCCTCCCGCCCTGTGTTGCAACAGATGTCCCTTTCTCCAAAATTGCACTCAATGGGATCGTAATGTTGCAACCACACACAACTTGACCTGCTGTGAGAAAAAAACGAGTTAGTGCATTTCAAACATGAAAAACCAAAATTCCAAAAGTATAAAACAGAAAAAGATCCTTACCAAAGACAGGATTTATATCGAGCTCTGCACCCTCCTCCCGCCCTGTGGTGCAACAGATGTCCCTTTCTCCAAAAATGCACTCAATTGGATCGTAATGTTGCAACCACACACAACTTGACCTGCTGTGAGAAAAAAACGAGTTAGTGCATTTCAAACATGAAAAACCAAAATTCCAAAAGTATAAAACAGAAAAAAATCCTTACCAAAGAAAGGAAATATATCGTGCTCTGCACCCTCCTCCCGCCCTGTGGTGCAACAGATGTCCCTTTCTCCAACAATGCACTCAATGGGATCGTAATGTTGCAACCACACACAACTTGACCTGCTGTGAGAAAAAAACGAGTTAGTGCATTTCAAACATGAAAAACCAAAATTCCAAAAGTATAAAACAGAAAAAAATCCTTACCAAAGAAAGGATTTATATCGAGCTCTGCACCCTCCTCCCGCCCTGTGGTGCAACAGATGTCCCTTTCCCAAAAAATGCACTCAATGGGATCGTAATGTTGCAACCACACACAACTTGACCTGCTGTGAGAAAAAAACGAGTTAGTACATTTCAAACATGAAAAACCAAAATTCCAAAAGTATAAAACAGAAAAAAATCCTTACCAAAGAAAGGAAATATATCGTGCTCTGCACCCTCCTCCCGCCCTGTGGTGCAACAGATGTCCCTTCCTCCAAAAATGGGATCATAATGTTGCAACCATACACAAGTTGACCTGCTGGGAGGAAAAAACGAGTTAGTACATTTCAAACATGAAAAACGTCATTTAATGTCAACATGAAAAACCAAAATTCCAAAAGTATAAAACAGCAAAAATTCCTTACCAAAAAAAGGAAAAGTATCGGGTTCCTCACCCTCCTCCCGCCCTGTGTTGCAACAGATGTCCCTTTCTCCAAAATTGCACTCAATGGGATCGTAATGTTGCAACCACACACAACTTGACCTGCTGTGAGAAAAAAACGAGTTAGTGCATTTCAAACATGAAAAACCAAAATTCCAAAAGTATAAAACAGAAAAAAATCCTTACCAAAGACAGGATTTATATCGAGCTCTGCACCCTCCTCCCGCCCTGTGGTGCAACAGTTGTCCCTTTCTCCAAAAATGCACTCAATTTGATCGTAATGTTGCAACCACACACAACTTGACCTGCTGTGAGAAAAAAACGAGTTAGTGCATTTCAAACATGAAAAACCAAAATTCCAAAAGTATAAAACAGAAAAAAATCCTTACCAAAGAAAGGAAATATATCGTGCTCTGCACCCTCCTCCCGCCCTGTGGTGCAACAGATGTCCCTTTCCCCAACAATGCACTCAATGGGATCGTAATGTTGCAACCACACACAACTTGACCTGCTGTGAGAAAAAAACGAGTTAGTGCATTTCAAACATGAAAAACCAAAATTCCAAAAGTATAAAACAGAAAAAAATCCTTACCAAAGAAAGGATTTATATCGAGCTCTGCACCCTCCTCCCGCCCTGTGGTGCAACAGATGTCCCTTTCTCCAAAAATGCACTCAATGGGATCGTAATGTTGCAACCACACACAACTTGACCTGCTGTGAGAAAAAAACGAGTCAGTACATTTCAAACATGAAAAACCAAAATTCCAAAAGTATAAAACAGAAAAAAATCCTTGCCAAAGAAAGGAAATATATCGTGCTCTGCACCCTCCTCCCGCCCTGTGGTGCAACAGATGTCCCTTCCTCCAAAAATGGGATCATAATGTTGCAACCATACACAAGTTGACCTGCTGTGAGAAAAAAACGAGTTAGTGCATTTCAAACATGAAAAACCAAAATTCCAAAAGTATAAAACAGAAAAAAATCCTTACCAAAGAAAGGAAATATATCGTGCTCTGCACCCTCCTCCCGCCCTGTGGTGCAACAGATGTCCCTTTCTCCAACAATGCACTCAATGGGATCGTAATGTTGCAACCACACACAACTTGACCTGCTGTGAGAAAAAAACGAGTTAGTGCATTTCAAACATGAAAAACCAAAATTCCAAAAGTATAAAACAGAAAAAAATCCTTACCAAAGACAGGATTTATATCGAGCTCTGCACCCTCCTCCCGCCCTGTGGTGCAACAGATGTCCCTTTCTCCAAAAATGCACTCAATTGGATCGTAATGTTGCAACCACACACAACTTGACCTGCTGTGAGAAAAAAACGAGTTAGTGCATTTCAAACATGAAAAACCAAAATTCCAAAAGTATAAAACAGAAAAAAATCCTTACCAAAGAAAGGATTTATATCGAGCTCTGCACCCTCCTCCCGCCCTGTGGTGCAACAGATGTCCCTTTCTCCAAAAATGCACTCAATGGGATCGTAATATTGCAACCACACACAACTTGACCTGCTGTGAGAAAAAAACGAGTCAGTACATTTCAAACATGAAAAACCAAAATTCCAAAAGTATAAAACAGAAAAAAATCCTTACCAAAGAAAGGAAATATATCGTGCTCTGCACCCTCCTCCCGCCCTGTGGTGCAACAGATGTCCCTTATTCCAAAAATGGGATCATAATGTTGCAACCATACACAAGTTGACCTGCTGTGAGAAAAAAACGAGTTAGTGCATTTCAAACATGAAAAACCAAAATTCCAAAAGTATAAAACAGAAAAAAATCCTTACCAAAGAAAGGAAATATATCGTGCTCTGCACCCTCCTCCCGCCCTGTGGTGCAACAGATGTCCCTTTCTCCAACAATGCACTCAATGGGATCGTAATGTTGCAACCACACACAACTTGACCTGCTGTGAGAAAAAAACGAGTTAGTGCATTTCAAACATGAAAAACCAAAATTCCAAAAGTATAAAACAGAAAAAAATCCTTACCAAAGACAGGATTTATATCGAGCTCTGCACCCTCCTCCCGCCCTGTGGTGCAACAGATGTCCCTTTCTCCAAAAATGCACTCAATTGGATCGTAATGTTGCAACCACACACAACTTGACCTGCTGTGAGAAAAAAACGAGTTAGTGCATTTCAAACATGAAAAACCAAAATTCCAAAAGTATAAAACAGAAAAAAATCCTTACCAAAGAAAGGATTTATATCGAGCTCTGCACCCTCCTCCCGCCCTGTGGTGCAACAGATGTCCCTTTCCCAAAAAATGCACTCAATGGGATCGTAATGTTGCAACCACACACAACTTGACCTGCTGTGAGAAAAAAACGAGTTAGTACATTTCAAACATGAAAAACCAAAATTCCAAAAGTATAAAACAGAAAAAAATCCTTACCAAAGAAAGGAAATATATCGTGCTCTGCACCCTCCTCCCGCCCTGTGGTGCAACAGATGTCCCTTCCTCCAAAAATGGGATCATAATGTTGCAACCATACACAAGTTGACCTGCTGGGAGGAAAAAACGAGTTAGTACATTTCAAACATGAAAAACGTCATTTAATGTCAACATGAAAAACCAAAATTCCAAAAGTATAAAACAGCAAAAATTCCTTACCAAAAAAAGGAAAAGTATCGGGTTCCTCACCCTCCTCCCGCCCTGTGTTGCAACAGATGTCCCTTTCTCCAAAATTGCACTCAATGGGATCGTAATGTTGCAACCACACACAACTTGACCTGCTGTGAGAAAAAAACGAGTTAGTGCATTTCAAACATGAAAAACCAAAATTCCAAAAGTATAAAACAGAAAAAAATCCTTACCAAAGACAGGATTTATATCGAGCTCTGCACCCTCCTCCCGCCCTGTGGTGCAACAGATGTCCCTTTCTCCAAAAATGCACTCAATTTGATCGTAATGTTGCAACCACACACAACTTGACCTGCTGTGAGAAAAAAACGAGTTAGTGCATTTCAAACATGAAAAACCAAAATTCCAAAAGTATAAAACAGAAAAAAATCCTTACCAAAGAAAGGAAATATATCGTGCTCTGCACCCTCCTCCCGCCCTGTGGTGCAACAGATGTCCCTTTCCCCAACAATGCACTCAATGGGATCGTAATGTTGCAACCACACACGACTTGACCTGCTGTGAGAAAAAAACGAGTTAGTGCATTTCAAACATGAAAAACCAAAATTCCAAAAGTATAAAACAGAAAAAAATCCTTACCAAAGACAGGATTTATATCGAGCTCTGCACCCTCCTCCCGCCCTGTGGTGCAACAGATGTCCCTTTCTCCAAAAATGCACTCAATTTGATCGTAATGTTGCAACCACACACAACTTGACCTGCTGTGAGAAAAAAACGAGTTAGTGCATTTCAAACATGAAAAACCAAAATTCCAAAAGTATAAAACAGAAAAAAATCCTTACCAAAGAAAGGAAATATATCGTGCTCTGCACCCTCCTCCCGCCCTGTGGTGCAACAGATGTCCCTTTCCCCAACAATGCACTCAATGGGATCGTAATGTTGCAACCACACACAACTTGACCTGCTGTGAGAAAAAAACGAGTCAGTACATTTCAAACATGAAAAACCAAAATTCCAAAAGTATAAAACAGAAAAAAATCCTTGCCAAAGAAAGGAAATATATCGTGCTCTGCACCCTCCTCCCGCCCTGTGGTGCAACAGATGTCCCTTCCTCCAAAAATGGGATCATAATGTTGCAACCATACACAAGTTGACCTGCTGTGAGAAAAAAACGAGTTAGTGCATTTCAAACATGAAAAACCAAAATTCCAAAAGTATAAAACAGAAAAGAATCCTTACCAAAGAAAGGAAATATATCGTGCTCTGCACCCTCCTCCCGCCCTGTGGTGCAACAGATGTCCCTTTCTCCAACAATGCACTCAATGGGATCGTAATGTTGCAACCACACACAACTTGACCTGCTGTGAGAAAAAAACGAGTTAGTGCATTTCAAACATGAAAAACCAAAATTCCAAAAGTATAAAACAGAAAAAAATCCTTACCAAAGACAGGATTTATATCGAGCTCTGCACCCTCCTCCCGCCCTGTGGTGCAACAGATGTCCCTTTCTCCAAAAATGCACTCAATTGGATCGTAATGTTGCAACCACACACAACTTGACCTGCTGTGAGAAAAAAACGAGTTAGTGCATTTCAAACATGAAAAACCAAAATTCCAAAAGTATAAAACAGAAAAAAATCCTTACCAAAGAAAGGATTTATATCGAGCTCTGCACCCTCCTCCCGCCCTGTGGTGCAACAGATGTCCCTTTCTCCAAAAATGCACTCAATGGGATCGTAATGTTGCAACCACACACAACTTGACCTGCTGTGAGAAAAAAACGAGTTAGTGCATTTCAAACATGAAAAACCAAAATTCCAAAAGTATAAAACAGAAAAAAATCTTTACCAAAGAAAGGAAATATATCGTGCTCTGCACCCTCCTCCCGCCCTGTGGTGCAACAGATGTCCCTTTCTCCAAAAATGCACTCAATTGGATCGTAATGTTGCAACCACACACAACTTGACCTGCTGTGAGAAAAAAACGAGTTAGTGCATTTCAAACATGAAAAACCAAAATTCCAAAAGTATAAAACAGAAAAAAATCCTTACCAAAGAAAGGATTTATATCGAGCTCTGCACCCTCCTCCCGCCCTGTGGTGCAACAGATGTCCCTTTCTCCAATAATGCACTCAATGGGATCGTAATGTTGCAACCACACACAACTTGACCTGCTGTGAGAAAAAAACGAGTTAGTGCATTTCAAACATGAAAAACCAAAATTCCAAAAGTATAAAACAGAAAAAAATCCTTACCAAAGAAAGGATTTATATCGAGCTCTGCACCCTCCTCCCGCCCTGTGGTGCAACAGATGTCCCTTTCTCCAAAAATGCACTCAATGGGATCGTAATGTTGCAACCACACACAACTTGACCTGCTGTGAGAAAAAAACGAGTTAGTGCATTTCAAACATGAAAAACCAAAATTCCAAAAGTATAAAACAGAAAAAAATCTTTACCAAAGAAAGGAAATATATCGTGCTTTGCACCCTCCTCCCGCCCTGTGGTGCAACAGATGTCCCTTTCTCCAAAAATGCACTCAATTGGATCGTAATGTTGCAACCACACACAACTTGACCTGCTGTGAGAAAAAAACGAGTTAGTGCATTTCAAACATGAAAAACCAAAATTCCAAAAGTATAAAACAGAAAAAAATCCTTACCAAAGAAAGGATTTATATCGAGCTCTGCACCCTCCTCCCGCCCTGTGGTGCAACAGATGTCCCTTTCTCCAATAATGCACTCAATGGGATCGTAATGTTGCAACCACACACAACTTGACCTGCTGTGAGAAAAAAACGAGTTAGTGCATTTCAAACATGAAAAACCAAAATTCCAAAAGTATAAAACAGAAAAAAATCCTTACCAAAGAAAGGAAATATATCGTGCTCTGCACCCTCCTCCCGCCCTGTGGTGCAACAGATGTCCCTTTCTCCAATAATGCACTCAATGGGATCGTAATGTTGCAACCACACACAACTTGACCTGCTGTGAGAAAAAAACGAGTTAGTGCATTTCAAACATGAAAAACCAAAATTCCAAAAGTATAAAACAGAAAAAAATCCTTACCAAAGAAAGGATTTATATCGAGCTCTGCACCCTCCTCCCGCCCTGTGGTGCAACAGATGTCCCTTTCTCCAAAAATGCACTCAATGGGATCGTAATGTTGCAACCACACACAACTTGACCTGCTGTGAGAAAAAAACGAGTTAGTGCATTTCAAACATGAAAAACCAAAATTCCAAAAGTATAAAACAGAAAAAAATCCTTACCAAAGAAAGGATTTATATCGAGCTCTGCACCCTCCTCCCGCCCTGTGGTGCAACAGATGTCCCTTTCTCCAATAATGCACTCAATGGGATCGTAATGTTGCAACCACACACAACTTGACCTGCTGTGAGAAAAAAACGAGTTAGTGCATTTCAAACATGAAAAACCAAAATTCCAAAAGTATAAAACAGAAAAAAATCCTTACCAAAGAAAGGATTTATATCGAGCTCTGCACCCTCCTCCCGCCCTGTGGTGCAACAGATGTCCCTTTCTCCAAAAATGCACTCAATGGGATCGTAATGTTGCAACCACACACAACTTGACCTGCTGTGAGAAAAAAACGAGTTAGTGCATTTCAAACATGAAAAACCAAAATTCCAAAAGTATAAAACAGAAAAAAATCTTTACCAAAGAAAGGAAATATATCGTGCTCTGCACCCTCCTCCCGCCCTGTGGTGCAACAGATGTCCCTTTCTCCAAAAATGCACTCAATTGGATCGTAATGTTGCAACCACACACAACTTGACCTGCTGTGAGAAAAAAACGAGTTAGTGCATTTCAAACATGAAAAACCAAAATTCCAAAAGTATAAAACAGAAAAAAATCCTTACCAAAGAAAGGATTTATATCGAGCTCTGCACCCTCCTCCCGCCCTGTGGTGCAACAGATGTCCCTTTCTCCAATAATGCACTCAATGGGATCGTAATGTTGCAACCACACACAACTTGACCTGCTGTGAGAAAAAAACGAGTTAGTGCATTTCAAACATGAAAAACCAAAATTCCAAAAGTATAAAACAGAAAAAAATCCTTACCAAAGAAAGGATTTATATCGAGCTCTGCACCCTCCTCCCGCCCTGTGGTGCAACAGATGTCCCTTTCTCCAAAAATGCACTCAATGGGATCGTAATGTTGCAACCACACACAACTTGACCTGCTGTGAGAAAAAAACGAGTTAGTGCATTTCAAACATGAAAAACCAAAATTCCAAAAGTATAAAACAGAAAAAAATCCTTACCAAAGAAAGGAAATATATCGTGCTCTGCACCCTCCTCCCGCCCTGTGGTGCAACAGATGTCCCTTTCCCCAACAATGCACTCAATGGGATCGTAATGTTGCAACCACACACAACTTGACCTGCTGTGAGAAAAAAACGAGTCAGTACATTTCAAACATGAAAAACCAAAATTCCAAAAGTATAAAACAGAAAAAAATCCTTGCCAAAGAAAGGAAATATATCGTGCTCTGCACCCTCCTCCCGCCCTGTGGTGCAACAGATGTCCCTTCCTCCAAAAATGGGATCATAATGTTGCAACCATACACAAGTTGACCTGCTGTGAGAAAAAAACGAGTTAGTGCATTTCAAACATGAAAAACCAAAATTCCAAAAGTATAAAACAGAAAAAAATCCTTACCAAAGAAAGGAAATATATCGTGCTCTGCACCCTCCTCCCGCCCTGTGGTGCAACAGATGTCCCTTTCTCCAACAATGCACTCAATGGGATCGTAATGTTGCAACCACACACAACTTGACCTGCTGTGAGAAAAAAACGAGTTAGTGCATTTCAAACATGAAAAACCAAAATTCCAAAAGTATAAAACAGAAAAAAATCCTTACCAAAGACAGGATTTATATCGAGCTCTGCACCCTCCTCCCGCCCTGTGGTGCAACAGATGTCCCTTTCTCCAAAAATGCACTCAATTGGATCGTAATGTTGCAACCACACACAACTTGACCTGCTGTGAGAAAAAAACGAGTTAGTGCATTTCAAACATGAAAAACCAAAATTCCAAAAGTATAAAACAGAAAAAAATCCTTACCAAAGAAAGGATTTATATCGAGCTCTGCACCCTCCTCCCGCCCTGTGGTGCAACAGATGTCCCTTTCTCCAAAAATGCACTCAATGGGATCGTAATGTTGCAACCACACACAACTTGACCTGCTGTGAGAAAAAAACGAGTTAGTGCATTTCAAACATGAAAAACCAAAATTCCAAAAGTATAAAACAGAAAAAAATCTTTACCAAAGAAAGGAAATATATCGTGCTCTGCACCCTCCTCCCGCCCTGTGGTGCAACAGATGTCCCTTTCTCCAATAATGCACTCAATGGGATCGTAATGTTGCAACCACACACAACTTGACCTGCTGTGAGAAAAAAACGAGTTAGTGCATTTCAAACATGAAAAACCAAAATTCCAAAAGTATAAAACAGAAAAAAATCCTTACCAAAGAAAGGATTTATATCGAGCTCTGCACCCTCCTCCCGCCCTGTGGTGCAACAGATGTCCCTTTCTCCAAAAATGCACTCAATGGGATCGTAATGTTGCAACCACACACAACTTGACCTGCTGTGAGAAAAAAACGAGTTAGTGCATTTCAAACATGAAAAACCAAAATTCCAAAAGTATAAAACAGAAAAAAATCTTTACCAAAGAAAGGAAATATATCGTGCTCTGCACCCTCCTCCCGCCCTGTGGTGCAACAGATGTCCCTTTCTCCAATAATGCACTCAATGGGATCGTAATGTTGCAACCACACACAACTTGACCTGCTGTGAGAAAAAAACGAGTTAGTGCATTTCAAACATGAAAAACCAAAATTCCAAAAGTATAAAACAGAAAAAAATCCTTACCAAAGAAAGGATTTATATCGAGCTCTGCACCCTCCTCCCGCCCTGTGGTGCAACAGATGTCCCTTTCTCCAAAAATGCACTCAATGGGATCGTAATGTTGCAACCACACACAACTTGACCTGCTGTGAGAAAAAAACGAGTTAGTGCATTTCAAACATGAAAAACCAAAATTCCAAAAGTATAAAACAGAAAAAAATCCTTACCAAAGAAAGGATTTATATCGAGCTCTGCACCCTCCTCCCGCCCTGTGGTGCAACAGATGTCCCTTTCTCCAAAAATGCACTCAATGGGATCGTAATGTTGCAACCACACACAACTTGACCTGCTGTGAGAAAAAAACGAGTTAGTGCATTTCAAACATGAAAAACCAAAATTCCAAAAGTATAAAACAGAAAAAAATCTTTACCAAAGAAAGGAAATATATCGTGCTCTGCACCCTCCTCCCGCCCTGTGGTGCAACAGATGTCCCTTTCTCCAATAATGCACTCAATGGGATCGTAATGTTGCAACCACACACAACTTGACCTGCTGTGAGAAAAAAACGAGTTAGTGCATTTCAAACATGAAAAACCAAAATTCCAAAAGTATAAAACAGAAAAAAATCCTTACCAAAGAAAGGATTTATATCGAGCTCTGCACCCTCCTCCCGCCCTGTGGTGCAACAGATGTCCCTTTCTCCAAAATTGCACTCAATGGGATCGTAATGTTGCAACCACACACAACTTGACCTGCTGTGAGAAAAAAACGAGTTAGTGCATTTCAAACATGAAAAACCAAAATTCCAAAAGTATAAAACAGAAAAAAATCCTTACCAAAGACAGGATTTATATCGAGCTCTGCACCCTCCTCCCGCCCTGTGGTGCAACAGATGTCCCTTTCTCCAAAAATGCACTCAATTTGATCGTAATGTTGCAACCACACACAACTTGACCTGCTGTGAGAAAAAAACGAGTTAGTGCATTTCAAACATGAAAAACCAAAATTCCAAAAGTATAAAACAGAAAAAAATCCTTACCAAAGAAAGGAAATATATCGTGCTCTGCACCCTCCTCCCGCCCTGTGGTGCAACAGATGTCCCTTTCCCCAACAATGCACTCAATGGGATCGTAATGTTGCAACCACACACAACTTGACCTGCTGTGAGAAAAAAACGAGTCAGTACATTTCAAACATGAAAAACCAAAATTCCAAAAGTATAAAACAGAAAAAAATCCTTGCCAAAGAAAGGAAATATATCGTGCTCTGCACCCTCCTCCCGCCCTGTGGTGCAACAGATGTCCCTTCCTCCAAAAATGGGATCATAATGTTGCAACCATACACAAGTTGACCTGCTGTGAGAAAAAAACGAGTTAGTGCATTTCAAACATGAAAAACCAAAATTCCAAAAGTATAAAACAGAAAAAAATCCTTACCAAAGAAAGGAAATATATCGTGCTCTGCACCCTCCTCCCGCCCTGTGGTGCAACAGATGTCCCTTTCTCCAACAATGCACTCAATGGGATCGTAATGTTGCAACCACACACAACTTGACCTGCTGTGAGAAAAAAACGAGTTAGTGCATTTCAAACATGAAAAACCAAAATTCCAAAAGTATAAAACAGAAAAAAATCCTTACCAAAGACAGGATTTATATCGAGCTCTGCACCCTCCTCCCGCCCTGTGGTGCAACAGATGTCCCTTTCTCCAAAAATGCACTCAATTGGATCGTAATGTTGCAACCACACACAACTTGACCTGCTGTGAGAAAAAAACGAGTTAGTGCATTTCAAACATGAAAAACCAAAATTCCAAAAGTATAAAACAGAAAAAAATCCTTACCAAAGAAAGGAAATATATCGTGCTCTGCACCCTCCTCCCGCCCTGTGGTGCAACAGATGTCCCTTTCTCCAATAATGCACTCAATGGGATCGTAATGTTGCAACCACACACAACTTGACCTGCTGTGAGAAAAAAACGAGTTAGTGCATTTCAAACATGAAAAACCAAAATTCCAAAAGTATAAAACAGAAAAAAATCCTTACCAAAGAAAGGATTTATATCGAGCTCTGCACCCTCCTCCCGCCCTGTGGTGCAACAGATGTCCCTTTCTCCAAGAATGCACTCAATGGGATCGTAATGTTGCAACCACACACAACTTGACCTGCTGTGAGAAAAAAACGAGTTAGTGCATTTCAAACATGAAAAACCAAAATTCCAAAAGTATAAAACAGAAAAAAATCCATACCAAAGAAAGGAAATATATCGTGCTCTGCACCCTCCTCCCGCCCTGTGGTGCAACAGATGTCCCTTCCTCCAAAAATAGGATCATAATGTTGCAACCATACACAAGTTGACCTGCTGGGAGGAAAAAACGAGTTAGTACATTTCAAACATGAAAAACGTCATTTAATGTCAACATGAAAAACCAAAATTCCAAAAGTATAAAACAGCAAAAATTCCTTACCGAAAAAAGGAAAAGTATCGGGTTCCTCACCCTCCTCCCGCCCTGTGTTGCAACAGATGTCCCTTTCTCCAAAATTGCACTCAATGGGATCGTAATGTTGCAACCACACACAAGTTGACCTGCTGTGAGAAAAAAACGAGTTAGTGCATTTCAAACATGAAAAACCAAAATTCCAAAAGTATAAAACAGAAAAAAATCCTTACCAAAGAAAGGAAATATATCGTGCTCTGCACCCTCCTCCCGCCCTGTGGTGCAACAGATGTCCCTTTCTCCAAAAATGCACTCAATGGGATCGTAATGTTGCAACCACACACAACTTGACCTGCTGTGAGAAAAAAACGAGTTAGTGCATTTCAAACATGAAAAACCAAAATTCCAAAAGTATAAAACAGAAAAAAATCCTTACCAAAGAAAGGAAATATATCGTGCTCTGCACCCTCCACCCGCCCTGTGGTGCAACAGATGTCCCTTCCTCCAAAAATGGGATCATAATGTTGCAACCACACACAAGTTGACCTGCTGGGAGGAAAAAACGAGTTAGTAAATTTCAAACATGAAAAACGTCATTTAATGTCAACATGAAAAACCAAAATTCCAAAAGTATAAAACAGCAAAAATTCCTTACCGAAAAAAGGAAAAGTATCGGGTTCCTCACCCTCCTCCCGCCCTGTGTTGCAACAGATGTCCCTTTCTCCAAAATTGCACTCAATGGGATCGTAATGTTGCAACCACACACAAGTTGACCTGCTGTGAGAAAAAAACGAGTTAGTGCATTTCAAACATGAAAAACCAAAATTCCAAAAGTATAAAACAGAAAAAAATCCTTACCAAAGAAAGGAAATATATCGTGCTCTGCACCCTCCTCCCGCCCTGTGGTGCAACAGATGTCCCTTTCTCCAACAATGCACTCAATGGGATCGTAATGTTGCAACCACACACAACTTGACCTGCTGTGAGAAAAAAACGAGTTAGTGCATTTCAAACATGAAAAACCAAAATTCCAAAAGTATAAAACAGAAAAAAATCCTTACCAAAGACAGGATTTATATCGAGCTCTGCACCCTCCTCCCGCCCTGTGGTGCAACAGATGTCCCTTTCTCCAAAAATGCACTCAATTGGATCGTAATGTTGCAACCACACACAACTTGACCTGCTGTGAGAAAAAAACGAGTTAGTGCATTTCAAACATGAAAAACCAAAATTCCAAAAGTATAAAACAGAAAAAAATCCTTACCAAAGAAAGGAAATATATCGTGCTCTGCACCCTCCTCCCGCCCTGTGGTGCAACAGATGTCCCTTTCTCCAATAATGCACTCAATGGGATCGTAATGTTGCAACCACACACAACTTGACCTGCTGTGAGAAAAAAACGAGTTAGTGCATTTCAAACATGAAAAACCAAAATTCCAAAAGTATAAAACAGAAAAAAATCCTTACCAAAGAAAGGATTTATATCGAGCTCTGCACCCTCCTCCCGCCCTGTGGTGCAACAGATGTCCCTTTCTCCAAGAATGCACTCAATGGGATCGTAATGTTGCAACCACACACAACTTGACCTGCTGTGAGAAAAAAACGAGTTAGTGCATTTCGAACATGAAAAACCAAAATTCCAAAAGTATAAAACAGAAAAAAATCCATACCAAAGAAAGGAAATATATCGTGCTCTGCACCCTCCTCCCGCCCTGTGGTGCAACAGATGTCCCTTCCTCCAAAAATAGGATCATAATGTTGCAACCATACACAAGTTGACCTGCTGGGAGGAAAAAACGAGTTAGTACATTTCAAACATGAAAAACGTCATTTAATGTCAACATGAAAAACCAAAATTCCAAAAGTATAAAACAGCAAAAATTCCTTACCGAAAAAAGGAAAAGTATCGGGTTCCTCACCCTCCTCCCGCCCTGTGTTGCAACAGATGTCCCTTTCTCCAAAATTGCACTCAATGGGATCGTAATGTTGCAACCACACACAAGTTGACCTGCTGTGAGAAAAAAACGAGTTAGTGCATTTCAAACATGAAAAACCAAAATTCCAAAAGTATAAAACAGAAAAAAATCCTTACCAAAGAAAGGAAATATATCGTGCTCTGCACCCTCCTCCCGCCCTGTGGTGCAACAGATGTCCCTTTCTCCAAAAATGCACTCAATGGGATCGTAATGTTGCAACCACACACAACTTGACCTGCTGTGAGAAAAAAACGAGTTAGTGCATTTCAAACATGAAAAACCAAAATTCCAAAAGTATAAAACAGAAAAAAATCCTTACCAAAGAAAGGAAATATATCGTGCTCTGCACCCTCCACCCGCCCTGTGGTGCAACAGATGTCCCTTCCTCCAAAAATGGGATCATAATGTTGCAACCACACACAAGTTGACCTGCTGGGAGGAAAAAACGAGTTAGTAAATTTCAAACATGAAAAACGTCATTTAATGTCAACATGAAAAACCAAAATTCCAAAAGTATAAAACAGCAAAAATTCCTTACCGAAAAAAGGAAAAGTATCGGGTTCCTCACCCTCCTCCCGCCCTGTGTTGCAACAGATGTCCCTTTCTCCAAAATTGCACTCAATGGGATCGTAATGTTGCAACCACACACAAGTTGACCTGCTGTGAGAAAAAAACGAGTTAGTGCATTTCAAACATGAAAAACCAAAATTCCAAAAGTATAAAACAGAAAAAAATCCTTACCAAAGAAAGGAAATATATCGTGCTCTGCACCCTCCTCCCGCCCTGTGGTGCAACAGATGTCCCTTTCTCCAAAAATGCACTCAATGGGATCGTAATGTTGCAACCACACACAACTTGACCTGCTGTGAGAAAAAAACGAGTTAGTGCATTTCAAACATGAAAAACCAAAATTCCAAAAGTATAAAACAGAAAAAAATCCTTACCAAAGAAAGGATTTATATCGAGCTCTGCACCCTCCTCCCGCCCTGTGGTGCAACAGATGTCCCTTTCTCCAAAAATGCACTCAATGGGATCGTAATGTTGCAACCACACACAACTTGACCTGCTGTGAGAAAAAAACGAGTTAGTGCATTTCAAACATGAAAAACCAAAATTCCAAAAGTATAAAACAGAAAAAAATCCTTACCAAAGAAAGGAAATATATCGTGCTCTGCACCCTCCTCCCGCCCTGTGGTGCAACAGATGTCCCTTTCTCCAATAATGCACTCAATGGGATCGTAATGTTGCAACCACACACAACTTGACCTGCTGTGAGAAAAAAACGAGTTAGTGCATTTCAAACATGAAAAACCAAAATTCCAAAAGTATAAAACAGAAAAAAATCCTTACCAAAGAAAGGATTTATATCGAGCTCTGCACCCTCCTCCCGCCCTGTGGTGCAACAGATGTCCCTTTCTCCAAGAATGCACTCAATGGGATCGTAATGTTGCAACCACACACAACTTGACCTGCTGTGAGAAAAAAACGAGTTAGTGCATTTCAAACATGAAAAACCAAAATTCCAAAAGTATAAAACAGAAAAAAATCCATACCAAAGAAAGGAAATATATCGTGCTCTGCACCCTCCTCCCGCCCTGTGGTGCAACAGATGTCCCTTCCTCCAAAAATAGGATCATAATGTTGCAACCATACACAAGTTGACCTGCTGGGAGGAAAAAACGAGTTAGTACATTTCAAACATGAAAAACGTCATTTAATGTCAACATGAAAAACCAAAATTCCAAAAGTATAAAACAGCAAAAATTCCTTACCGAAAAAAGGAAAAGTATCGGGTTCCTCACCCTCCTCCCGCCCTGTGTTGCAACAGATGTCCCTTTCTCCAAAATTGCACTCAATGGGATCGTAATGTTGCAACCACACACAAGTTGACCTGCTGTGAGAAAAAAACGAGTTAGTGCATTTCAAACATGAAAAACCAAAATTCCAAAAGTATAAAACAGAAAAAAATCCTTACCAAAGAAAGGAAATATATCGTGCTCTGCACCCTCCTCCCGCCCTGTGGTGCAACAGATGTCCCTTTCTCCAAAAATGCACTCAATGGGATCGTAATGTTGCAACCACACACAACTTGACCTGCTGTGAGAAAAAAACGAGTTAGTGCATTTCAAACATGAAAAACCAAAATTCCAAAAGTATAAAACAGAAAAAAATCCTTACCAAAGAAAGGAAATATATCGTGCTCTGCACCCTCCTCCCGCCCTGTGGTGCAACAGATGTCCCTTTCCCCAACAATGCACTCAATGGGATCGTAATGTTGCAACCACACACAACTTGACCTGCTGTGAGAAAAAAACGAGTTAGTGCATTTCAAACATGAAAAACCAAAATTCCAAAAGTATAAAACAGAAAAAAATCCTTACCAAAGAAAGGATTTATATCGAGCTCTGCACCCTCCTCCCGCCCTGTGGTGCAACAGATGTCCCTTTCTCCAAAAATGCACTCAATGGGATCGTAATGTTGCAACCACACACAACTTGACCTGCTGTGAGAAAAAAACGAGTCAGTACATTTCAAACATGAAAAACCAAAATTCCAAAAGTATAAAACAGAAAAAAATCCTTGCCAAAGAAAGGAAATATATCGTGCTCTGCACCCTCCTCCCGCCCTGTGGTGCAACAGATGTCCCTTCCTCCAAAAATGGGATCATAATGTTGCAACCATACACAAGTTGACCTGCTGTGAGAAAAAAACGAGTTAGTGCATTTCAAACATGAAAAACCAAAATTCCAAAAGTATAAAACAGAAAAAAATCCTTACCAAAGAAAGGAAATATATCGTGCTCTGCACCCTCCTCCCGCCCTGTGGTGCAACAGATGTCCCTTTCTCCAACAATGCACTCAATGGGATCGTAATGTTGCAACCACACACAACTTGACCTGCTGTGAGAAAAAAACGAGTTAGTGCATTTCAAACATGAAAAACCAAAATTCCAAAAGTATAAAACAGAAAAAAATCCTTACCAAAGACAGGATTTATATCGAGCTCTGCACCCTCCTCCCGCCCTGTGGTGCAACAGATGTCCCTTTCTCCAAAAATGCACTCAATTGGATCGTAATGTTGCAACCACACACAACTTGACCTGCTGTGAGAAAAAAACGAGTTAGTGCATTTCAAACATGAAAAACCAAAATTCCAAAAGTATAAAACAGAAAAAAATCCTTACCAAAGAAAGGATTTATATCGAGCTCTGCACCCTCCTCCCGCCCTGTGGTGCAACAGATGTCCCTTTCTCCAAAAATGCACTCAATGGGATCGTAATGTTGCAACCACACACAACTTGACCTGCTGTGAGAAAAAAACGAGTTAGTGCATTTCAAACATGAAAAACCAAAATTCCAAAAGTATAAAACAGAAAAAAATCCTTACCAAAGAAAGGAAATATATCGTGCTCTGCACCCTCCTCCCGCCCTGTGGTGCAACAGATGTCCCTTTCTCCAATAATGCACTCAATGGGATCGTAATGTTGCAACCACACACAACTTGACCTGCTGTGAGAAAAAAACGAGTTAGTGCATTTCAAACATGAAAAACCAAAATTCCAAAAGTATAAAACAGAAAAAAATCCTTACCAAAGAAAGGATTTATATCGAGCTCTGCACCCTCCTCCCGCCCTGTGGTGCAACAGATGTCCCTTTCTCCAAAAATGCACTCAATGGGATCGTAATGTTGCAACCACACACAACTTGACCTGCTGTGAGAAAAAAACGAGTTAGTGCATTTCAAACATGAAGAACCAAAATTCCAAAAGTATAAAACAGAAAAAAATCCTTACCAAAGAAAGGAAATATATCGTGCTCTGCACCCTCCTCCCGCCCTGTGGTGCAACAGATGTCCCTTTCTCCAATAATGCACTCAATGGGATCGTAATGTTGCAACCACACACAACTTGACCTGCTGTGAGAAAAAAACGAGTTAGTGCATTTCAAACATGAAAAACCAAAATTCCAAAAGTATAAAACAGAAAAAAATCCTTACCAAAGAAAGGATTTATATCGAGCTCTGCACCCTCCTCCCGCCCTGTGGTGCAACAGATGTCCCTTTCTCCAAGAATGCACTCAATGGGATCGTAATGTTGCAACCACACACAACTTGACCTGCTGTGAGAAAAAAACGAGATAGTGCATTTCAAACATGAAAAACCAAAATTCCAAAAGTATAAAACAGAAAAAAATCCATACCAAAGAAAGGAAATATATCGTGCTCTGCACCCTCCTCCCGCCCTGTGGTGCAACAGATGTCCCTTCCTCCAAAAATAGGATCATAATGTTGCAACCATACACAAGTTGACCTGCTGGGAGGAAAAAACGAGTTAGTACATTTCAAACATGAAAAACGTCATTTAATGTCAACATGAAAAACCAAAATTCCAAAAGTATAAAACAGCAAAAATTCCTTACCGAAAAAAGGAAAAGTATCGGGTTCCTCACCCTCCTCCCGCCCTGTGTTGCAACAGATGTCCCTTTCTCCAAAATTGCACTCAATGGGATCGTAATGTTGCAACCACACACAAGTTGACCTGCTGTGAGAAAAAAACGAGTTAGTGCATTTCAAACATGAAAAACCAAAATTCCAAAAGTATAAAACAGAAAAAAATCCTTACCAAAGAAAGGAAATATATCGTGCTCTGCACCCTCCTCCCGCCCTGTGGTGCAACAGATGTCCCTTTCTCCAAAAATGCACTCAATGGGATCGTAATGTTGCAACCACACACAACTTGACCTGCTGTGAGAAAAAAACGAGTTAGTGCATTTCAAACATGAAAAACCAAAATTCCAAAAGTATAAAACAGAAAAAAATCCTTACCAAAGAAAGGAAATATATCGTGCTCTGCACCCTCCACCCGCCCTGTGGTGCAACAGATGTCCCTTCCTCCAAAAATGGGATCATAATGTTGCAACCACACACAAGTTGACCTGCTGGGAGGAAAAAACGAGTTAGTAAATTTCAAACATGAAAAACGTCATTTAATGTCAACATGAAAAACCAAAATTCCAAAAGTATAAAACAGCAAAAATTCCTTACCAAAAAAAGGAAAAGTATCGGGTTCCTCACCCTCCTCCCGCCCTGTGTTGCAACAGATGTCCCTTTCTCCAAAATTGCACTCAATGGGATCGTAATGTTGCAACCACACACAAGTTGACCTGCTGTGAGAAAAAAACGAGTTAGTGCATTTCAAACATGAAAAACCAAAATTCCAAAAGTATAAAACAGAAAAAAATCCTTACCAAAGAAAGGAAATATATCGTGCTCTGCACCCTCCACCCGCCCTGTGGTGCAACAGATGTCCCTTCCTCCAAAAATGGGATCATAATGTTGCAACCACACACAAGTTGACCTGCTGGGAGGAAAAAACGAGTTAGTACATTTCAAACATGAAAAACGTCATTTAATGTCAACATGAAAAACCAAAATTCCAAAAGTATAAAACAGCAAAAATTCCTTACCAAAAAAAGGAAAAGTATCGGGTTCCTCACCCTCCTCCCGCCCTGTGTTGCAACAGATGTCCCTTTCTCCAAAATTGCACTCAATGGGATCGTAATGTTGCAACCACACACAAGTTGACCTGCTGTGAGAAAAAAACGAGTTAGTGCATTTCAAACATGAAAAACCAAAATTCCAAAAGTATAAAACAGAAAAAAATCCTTACCAAAGAAAGGAAATATATCGTGCTCTGCACCCTCCACCCGCCCTGTGGTGCAACAGATGTCCCTTCCTCCAAAAATGGGATCATAATGTTGCAACCACACACAAGTTGACCTGCTGGGAGGAAAAAACGAGTTAGTACATTTCAAACATGAAAAACGTCATTTAATGTCAACATGAAAAACCAAAATTCCAAAAGTATAAAACAGCAAAAATTCCTTACCAAAAAAAGGAAAAGTATCGGGTTCCTCACCCTCCTCCCGCCCTGTGTTGCAACAGATGTCCCTTTCTCCAAAATTGCACTCAATGGGATCGAAATGTTGCAACCACACACAAGTTGACCTGCTGTGAGAAAAAAACGAGTTAGTGCATTTCAAACATGAAAAAGCAAAATTCCAAAAGTATAAAACAGAAAAAAATCCTTACCAAAGAAAGGAAATATATCGTGCTCTGCACCCTCCTCCCGCCCTGTGGTGCAACAGATGTCCCTTTCTCCAAAAATGCACTCAATGGGATCGTAATGTTGCAACCACACACAACTTGACCTGCTGTGAGAAAAAAACGAGTTAGTGCATTTCAAACATGAAAAACCAAAATTCCAAAAGTATAAAACAGAAAAAAATCCTTGCCAAAGAAAGGAAATATATCGTGCTCTGCACCCTCCTCCCGCCCTGTGGTGCAACAGATGTCCCTTCCTCCAAAAATGGGATCATAATGTTGCAACCATACACAAGTTGACCTGCTGTGAGAAAAAAACGAGTTAGTGCATTTCAAACATGAAAAACCAAAATTCCAAAAGTATAAAACAGAAAAAAATCCTTACCAAAGAAAGGATTTATATCGAGCTCTGCACCCTCCTCCCGCCCTGTGGTGCAACAGATGTCCCTTTCTCCAAAAATGCACTCAATGGGATCGTAATGTTGCAACCACACACAACTTGACCTGCTGTGAGAAAAAAACGAGTTAGTGCATTTCAAACATGAAAAACCAAAATTCCAAAAGTATAAAACAGAAAAAAATCCTTACCAAAGAAAGGAAATATATCGTGCTCTGCACCCTCCTCCCGCCCTGTGGTGCAACAGATGTCCCTTTCTCCAAAAATGCACTCAATGGGATCGTAATGTTGCAACCACACACAACTTGACCTGCTGTGAGAAAAAAACGAGTTAGTGCATTTCAAACATGAAAAACCAAAATTCCAAAAGTATAAAACAGAAAAAAATCCTTGCCAAAGAAAGGAAATATATCGTGCTCTGCACCCTCCTCCCGCCCTGTGGTGCAACAGATGTCCCTTCCTCCAAAAATGGGATCATAATGTTGCAACCATACACAAGTTGACCTGCTGTGAGAAAAAAACGAGTTAGTGCATTTCAAACATGAAAAACCAAAATTCCAAAAGTATAAAACAGAAAAAAATCCTTACCAAAGAAAGGATTTATATCGAGCTCTGCACCCTCCTCCCGCCCTGTGGTGCAACAGATGTCCCTTTCTCCAAAAATGCACTCAATGGGATCGTAATGTTGCAACCACACACAACTTGACCTGCTGTGAGAAAAAAACGAGTTAGTGCATTTCAAACATGAAAAACCAAAATTCCAAAAGTATAAAACAGAAAAAAATCCTTACCAAAGAAAGGATTTATATCGAGCTCTGCACCCTCCTCCCGCCCTGTGGTGCAACAGATGTCCCTTTCTCCAAAAATGCACTCAATGGGATCGTAATGTTGCAACCACACACAACTTGACCTGCTGTGAGAAAAAAACGAGTTAGTGCATTTCAAACATGAAAAACCAAAATTCCAAAAGTATAAAACAGAAAAAAATCCTTACCAAAGAAAGGATTTATATCGAGCTCTGCACCCTCCTCCCGCCCTGTGGTGCAACAGATGTCCCTTTCTCCAAAAATGCACTCAATGGGATCGTAATGTTGCAACCACACACAACTTGACCTGCTGTGAGAAAAAAACGAGTTAGTGCATTTCAAACATGAAAAACCAAAATTCCAAAAGTATAAAACAGAAAAAAATCCTTACCAAAGAAAGGATTTATATCGAGCTCTGCACCCTCCTCCCGCCCTGTGGTGCAACAGATGTCCCTTTCTCCAAAAATGCACTCAATGGGATCGTAATGTTGCAACCACACACAACTTGACCTGCTGTGAGAAAAAAACGAGTTAGTGCATTTCAAACATGAAAAACCAAAATTCCAAAAGTATAAAACAGAAAAAAATCCTTACCAAAGAAAGGATTTATATCGAGCTCTGCACCCTCCTCCCGCCCTGTGGTGCAACAGATGTCCCTTTCTCCAAAAATGCACTCAATGGGATCGTAATGTAGCAACCACACACAACTTGACCTGCTGTGAGAAAAAAACGAGTTAGTGCATTTCAAACATGAAAAACCAAAATTCCAAAAGTATAAAACAGAAAAGAATCCTTACCAAAGAAAGGAAATATATCGTGCTCTGCACCCTCCTCCCGCCCTGTGGTGCAACAGATGTCCCTTTCTCCAATAATGCACTCAATGGGATCATAATGTTGCAACCACACACAACTTGACCTGCTGTGAGAAAAAAACGAGTTAGTGCATTTCAAACATGAAAAACCAAAATTCCAAAAGTATAAAACAGAAAAAAATCCTTGCCAAAGAAAGGAAATATATCGTGCTCTGCACCCTCCTCCCGCCCTGTGGTGCAACAGATGTCCCTTCCTCCAAAAATGGGATCATAATGTTGCAACCATACACAAGTTGACCTGCTGTGAGAAAAAAACGAGTTAGTGCATTTCAAACATGAAAAACCAAAATTCCAAAAGTATAAAACAGAAAAAAATCCTTACCAAAGAAAGGATTTATATCGAGCTCTGCACCCTCCTCCCGCCCTGTGGTGCAACAGATGTCCCTTTCTCCAAAAATGCACTCAATGGGATCGTAATGTTGCAACCACACACAACTTGACCTGCTGTGAGAAAAAAACGAGTTAGTGCATTTCAAACATGAAAAACCAAAATTCCAAAAGTATAAAACAGAAAAAAATCCTTGCCAAAGAAAGGAAATATATCGTGCTCTGCACCCTCCTCCCGCCCTGTGGTGCAACAGATGTCCCTTCCTCCAAAAATGGGATCATAATGTTGCAACCATACACAAGTTGACCTGCTGTGAGAAAAAAACGAGTTAGTGCATTTCAAACATGAAAAACCAAAATTCCAAAAGTATAAAACAGAAAAAAATCCTTACCAAAGAAAGGATTTATATCGAGCTCTGCACCCTCCTCCCGCCCTGTGGTGCAACAGATGTCCCTTTCTCCAAAAATGCACTCAATGGGATCGTAATGTTGCAACCACACACAACTTGACCTGCTGTGAGAAAAAAACGAGTTAGTGCATTTCAAACATGAAAAACCAAAATTCCAAAAGTATAAAACAGAAAAAAATCCTTGCCAAAGAAAGGAAATATATCGTGCTCTGCACCCTCCTCCCGCCCTGTGGTGCAACAGATGTCCCTTCCTCCAAAAATGGGATCATAATGTTGCAACCATACACAAGTTGACCTGCTGTGAGAAAAAAACGAGTTAGTGCATTTCAAACATGAAAAACCAAAATTCCAAAAGTATAAAACAGAAAAAAATCCTTACCAAAGAAAGGATTTATATCGAGCTCTGCACCCTCCTCCCGCCCTGTGGTGCAACAGATGTCCCTTTCTCCAAAAATGCACTCAATGGGATCGTAATGTTGCAACCACACACAACTTGACCTGCTGTGAGAAAAAAACGAGTTAGTGCATTTCAAACATGAAAAACCAAAATTCCAAAAGTATAAAACAGAAAAAAATCCTTACCAAAGAAAGGATTTATATCGAGCTCTGCACCCTCCTCCCGCCCTGTGGTGCAACAGATGTCCCTTTCTCCAAAAATGCACTCAATGGGATCGTAATGTTGCAACCACACACAACTTGACCTGCTGTGAGAAAAAAACGAGTTAGTGCATTTCAAACATGAAAAACCAAAATTCCAAAAGTATAAAACAGAAAAAAATCCTTACCAAAGAAAGGATTTATATCGAGCTCTGCACCCTCCTCCCGCCCTGTGGTGCAACAGATGTCCCTTTCTCCAAAAATGCACTCAATGGGATCGTAATGTTGCAACCACACACAACTTGACCTGCTGTGAGAAAAAAACGAGTTAGTGCATTTCAAACATGAAAAACCAAAATTCCAAAAGTATAAAACAGAAAAAAATCCTTACCAAAGAAAGGATTTATATCGAGCTCTGCACCCTCCTCCCGCCCTGTGGTGCAACAGATGTCCCTTTCTCCAAAAATGCACTCAATGGGATCGTAATGTAGCAACCACACACAACTTGACCTGCTGTGAGAAAAAAACGAGTTAGTGCATTTCAAACATGAAAAACCAAAATTCCAAAAGTATAAAACAGAAAAAAATCCTTACCAAAGAAAGGAAATATATCGTGCTCTGCACCCTCCTCCCGCCCTGTGGTGCAACAGATGTCCCTTTCTCCAATAATGCACTCAATGGGATCGTAATGTTGCAACCACACACAACTTGACCTGCTGTGAGAAAAAAACGAGTTAGTGCATTTCAAACATGAAAAACCAAAATTCCAAAAGTATAAAACAGAAAAAAATCCTTACCAAAGAAAGGATTTATATCGAGCTCTGCACCCTCCTCCCGCCCTGCGGTGCAACAGATGTCCCTTTCTCCAAGAATGCACTCAATGGGATCGTAATGTTGCAACCACACACAACTTGACCTGCTGTGAGAAAAAAACGAGTTAGTGCATTTCAAACATGAAAAACCAAAATTCCAAAAGTATAAAACAGAAAAAAATCCATACCAAAGAAAGGAAATATATCGTGCTCTGCACCCTCCTCCCGCCCTGTGGTGCAACAGATGTCCCTTCCTCCAAAAATAGGATCATAATGTTGCAACCATACACAAGTTGACCTGCTGGGAGGAAAAAACGAGTTAGTAAATTTCAAACATGAAAAACGTCATTTAATGTCAACATGAAAAACCAAAATTCCAAAAGTATAAAACAGCAAATATTCCTTACCAAAAAAAGGAAAAGTATCGGGTTCCTCACCCTCCTCCCGCCCTGTGTTGCAACAGATGTCCCTTTCTCCAAAATTGCACTCAATGGGATCGTAATGTTGCAACCACACACAAGTTGACCTGCTGTGAGAAAAAAACGAGTTAGTGCATTTCAAACATGAAAAAGCAAAATTCCAAAAGTATAAAACAGAAAAAAATCCTTACCAAAGAAAGGAAATATATCGTGCTCTGCACCCTCCTCCCGCCCTGTGGTGCAACAGATGTCCCTTCCTCCAAAAATGGGATCATAATGTTGCAACCACACACAAGTTGACCTGCTGGGAGGAAAAAATAAGTTAGTACATTTCAAACATGAAAAACGTCATTTAATGTCAACATGAAAACCCAAAATTCCAAAAGTATAAAACAGAAAAAAATCCTTACCAAAGAAAGGAAATATATCGTGCTCTGCACCCTCCTTCCGCCCTGTGGTGCAACAGATCTCCCTTCCTCCAAAAATGGGATCATAATGTTGCAACCACACACAAGTTGACCTGCTGGGAGGAAAAAACGAGCTAGTACATTTCAATCATGAAAAACGTCATTTAATGTCAACATGAAAAACCAAAATTCCAAAAGTATAAAACAGAAACAAATCCTTACCAAAGAAAGGAAATATATCGTGCTCTGCACCCTACTCCCGCCCTGTGGTGCAACAGATGTCCCTTTCTATAAAAATGCACTCAATGGGATCATAATGTTGCAACCACACACAAGTTGACCTGGTGTGAGGAAAAAACGAGTTAGTACATTTCAAACATGAAAAACGTCATTTAATGTCATCATGAAAAACCAAAATTCCAAAAGTATAAAACAGAAAAAAATCTTTACAAAAGAAAGGAAATATATCGCGCTCTGCACCCTCCTCCCGCCCTGTGGTGCAACAGATGTCCCTTTCTAAAAAAATGTACTCAATGGGATCGTAATGTTGCAACCACACACAAGTTGACCGGCTGTGAGGAAAAAACGAGTTAGTACATTTCAAACATGAAAAACGTCATTTAATGTCAACATGAAAAACCAAAATTCCAAAAGTATAAAACATCAAAAATTCCTTACCAAAGAAAGGAAATGTATCAGGCTCCTCACCCTCCTCCCGCCCTGTGGTGCAACAGATGTCCCTTTCTCCAAAAATGCACTCAAATGGATCATAACGTTGCAACCACACACAAGTTGACCTGCTGTGAGGAAAAAACGAGTTAGTACATTTCAAACTTTAAAAACGTCATTTAATGTCAACATGAAAAACCAAAATTCCAAAAGTATAAAACAGAAAAAAATCTTTACCAAAGAAAGGAAATATATCGCGCTCTGCACCCTCCTCCCGCCCTGTGGTTCAACAGATGTCCCTTTCTCCAAAATTGCACTCAATGGGATCGTAATGTTGCAACCATACAAGAAATGACCTGTTGTGAGGAAAAACCGAGTTAGTACATTTCAATCATGAAAAACGTCATTTAATGTCAACATGAAAAACCAAAATTCCAAAACTATAAAACAGAAAAAAATCCTTACCAAAGAAAGGAAATATATCGTGCTCTGCACCCTCCTCCCGCCCTGTGGTGCAACAGATATCCCTTTCTCCAAAAATGATCTCAATGGGATCGTAATGTTGCAACCACACACAAGTTGACCTGCTGTAAGGAAAAAACGAGTTAGTACATTTCAAACACGAAAAACGTCATTTAATGTCAACATGAAAAACCAATATTCCAAAAGTATAAAACAGAAAAAAATCCTTACCAAAGAAAAGAAATATATCGTGCTCTGCACCCTCCTCCCGCCCTGTGGTGCAACAGATGTCCCTTTCTCCAATAATGCACTCAATGGGATCGTAATGTTGCAACCACACACAAGTTGACCTGCAGTGAGGAAAAAACGAGTTAGTACATTTGAAACATGAAAAACGTCATTTAATGTCAACATGAAAAACTAAAATTCCAAAAGTATAAAACAGCAAAAATTCCTTACCAAAGAAAGGAAAAGTATCGGGTCCCTCACCCTCCTCCCGCCCTGTGTTGCAACAGATGTCCCTTTCTCCAAAAATGCACTCAATGGGATCGTAATGTTGCAACCACAAACAAGTTGACCTGCTGTGAGAAAAAAACGAGTTAGTGCATTTCAAACATGAAAAACCAAAATTCCAAAAGTATAAAACAGAAAAAAATCCTTACCAAAGAAACGAAATATATCGTGCTCTGTACCCTCCTTCCCCCCTGTGGTGCAACAGATGTCCCTTCCTCCAAAAATGGGATCATAATGTTGCAACCACACACAAGTTGACCTGCTGTGAGGAAAAAACGAGAGAGAACATTTCAAACATGAAAAACGTTATTTAATGTCAACATGAAAAACCAAAATTCCAAAAGTATAAAACAGATATAAATCTTACCAAAGAAAGGAAATATATCATGCTCTGCACCCTCCTCCCGCCCTGTGGTGCAACAGATGTCCCTTTCTCCAAAAATGCACTCAATGGGATCGTAATGTTGCAACCACACACAAGTTGACCTGCTGTGAGGAAGAAACGAGTTATTACATTTCAATCATGAAAAACGTCATTTAATGTCAACATGAAAAACCAAAATTCCAAAAGTATAAAACAGAAAAAAATCCTTACCAAAGTAAGGAAATGTATCGTGCTCTGCACCCTCCTCCCGCCCTGTGGTGCAACAGATGTCCCTTTCTCCAAAAATGCTCTCAATGGGATCGTAATGTTGCAACCACACACAAGTTGACCTGCTGTGAGGAAAAAACGAGTTAGTACATTTCAAACATGAAAAACGTCATTTAATATCAACATGAAAAACCGAAATTCCAAAAGTATAAAACAGAAAAAAGTCCTTACCAAAGTAAGGAAATATATCGTGCTCTGCACCCTCCTCCCGCCCTGTGGTGCAACAGATGTCCCTTTCTCCAAAAATCCTCTCAATGGGATCGTAATGTTGCAACCACACACAACTTGACCTGCTGTGAGAAAAAAACGAGTTAGTGCAATTCAAACATGAAAAACCAAAATTCCTAAAGTATAAAACAGAAAAAAATCCTTACCAAAGAAAGGAAATATATCGTGCTCTGCACCCTCCTCCCGCCCTGTGGTGCAACAGATGTCCCTTTCTCCAATAATGCATTCAATGGGATCGTAATGTTGCAACCACACACAAGTTGACCTGCTGTGAGGAAAAAACGAGTTAGTACATTTCAAACATGAAAAACGTCATTTAATGTCAACATGAAAAACCAAAATTCCAAAACTATAAAACAGCAAAAATTCCTTACCAAAAAAAGGAAAAGTATCGGGCTCCTCACCCTTATCCCGCCCTGTGGTGCAACAGATGTCCCTTTCTCCAAAAATGCACTCATTGGGATCTAAATGTTGCAACCACACACAAGTTCACCTGCTGTGAGAAAAAAACGATTTAGTGCATTTCAAACATGAAAAACCAAAATTCCAAAAGTATAAAAAAAAAAATCCTTACCAAAGAAAGGAAATATATCGTGCTCTGCACCCTCCTCCCGCCCTGTGGTGCAACAGATGTCCCTTCCTCCAAAAATGGGATCATAATGTTGCAACCACACACAAGTTGACCTGCTGGGAGGAAAAAACGAGTTAGTACATTCCAAACATGAAAAACCAAAATTCCAAAAGTATAAAACAGCAAAAATTCCTTACCAAAAAAAGGAAAACTATCGGGTTCCTCACCCTCCTCCCGCCCTGTGTTGCAACAGATGTCCCTTTCTCCAAAATTGCACTCAATGGGATCGTAATGTTGCAACCACACACAAGTTGACCTGCTGTGAGAAAAAAACGAGTTAGTGCATTTCAAACATGAAAAACCAAAATTCCAAAAGTATAAAACAGAAAAAAATCCTTACCAAAGAAAGGAAATATATCGTGCTCTGCACCCTCCTCCCGCCCTGTGGTGCAACAGATGTCCCTTCCTCCAAAAATGGGATCATAAAGTTGCAACCACACACAAGTTGACCTGCTGGGAGGAAAAAATAAGTTAGTACATTTCAAACATGAAAAACGTCATTTAATGTCAACATGAAAACCCAAAATTCCAAAAGCATAAAACAGAAAAAAATTCTTACCAAAGAAAGGAAATATATCGTGCTCTGCACCCTCCTCCCGCCCTGTGGTCCAACGGATGTCCCTTCCTCCAAAATTGCACTCAATGGGATCGTAATGTTGCAACCACACACAAGTTGACCTGCTGTGAGGAAAAAACGAGTTAGTACATTTCAAACATGAAAAAGGTCATTTAATGTCAACGTGAAAAGCCAAAATTCCAAAAGTGTAAAACAGAAAAAAATTCTTACCAAAGAAAGGAAATGTATCGTGCTCTGCACCCTCCTCCCTCCCTGTGGTCCAACAGATGTCCCTTTCTCCAAAAATGCACTCAATGGGATCATAATGTTCCAACCACACACAAGTTGACCTGCTGTGAGGAAAAAACGAGTTAGTAAATTTCAAACATGAAAAAAGTCATTTAATGTCAACATGAAAAACCAAAATTCCAAAAGTATAAAACAGAAAAAAATCCTTACCAAGGAAAGGAAATATATCGTGCTCTGCACCCTCCTCCCACCCTGTGGTGCAACAGATGACCCTTCCTCCAAAAATACACTCAATGGGATCGTAATGTTGCAACCACACACAAGTTGACCTGCTGTGAGGAAAAAACGAGTTAGTACATTTCAAACATGAAAAACGTCATTTAATGTCAACATGAAAAACCAAAATTCCAAAAGTATAAAACAGAAAAAAATCCTTACCAAAGAAAGGAAATATATCGTACTCTGCACCCTCCTCCCGCCCTGTGGTGCAACAGATGTCCCTTTCTCCAAAAATGCACTCAATGGGATCGTAATGTTGCAACCACAAACAAGTTGACCTGCTGTGAGAAAAAAACGAGTTAGTGCATTTCAAACATGAAAAACCAAAATTCCAAAAGTATAAAACAGAAAAAAATCCTTACCAAAGACACGAAATAAATCGTGCTCTGCACCCTCCTTCCGCCCTGTGGTGCAACAGATCTCCCTTCCTCCAAAAATGGGATCATAATGTTGCAACCACACACAAGTTGACCTGCTGGGAGGAAAAAACGAGCTAGTACATTTCAATCATGAAAAACGTCATTTAATGACAACATGAAAAACCAAAATTCCAAAAGTATAAAACAGAAACAAATCCTTACCAAAGAAAGGAAATATATCGTGCTCTGCACCCTACTCCTGCCCTGTGGTGCAACAGATGTCCCTTTCTATAAAAATGCACTCAATGGGATCATAATGTTGCAACCACACACAAGTTGACCTGGTGTGAGGAAAAAACGAGTTAGTACATTTCAAACATGAAAAACGTCATTTAATGTCATCATGAAAAACCAAAATTCCAAAAGTATAAAACAGAAAAAAATCTTTACAAAAGAAAGGAAATATATCGCGCTCTGCACCCTCCTCCCGCCCTGTGGTGCAACAGATGTCCCTTTCTAAAAAAATGTACTCAATGGGATCGTAATGTTGCAACCACACACAAGTTGACCGGCTGTGAGGAAAAAACGAGTTAGTACATTTCAAACATGAAAAACGTCATTTAATGTCAACATGAAAAACCAAAATTCCAAAAGTATAAAACATCAAAAATTCCTTACCAAAGAAAGGAAATGTATCAGGCTCCTCACCCTCCTCCCGCCCTGTGGTGCAACAGATGTCCCTTTCTCCAAAAATGCACTCAAATGGATCATAACGTTGCAACCACACACAAGTTGACCTGCTGTGAGGAAAAAACGAGTTAGTACATTTCAAACTTGAAAAACGTCATTTAATGTCAACATGAAAAACCAAAATTCCAAAAGTATAAAACAGAAAAAAATCTTTACCAAAGAAAGGAAATATATCGCGCTCTGCACCCTCCTCCCGCCCTGTGGTTCAACAGATGTCCCTTTCTCCAAAATTGCACTCAATGGGATCGTAATGTTGCAACCATACAAGAAATGACCTGTTGTGAGGAAAAACCGAGTTAGTACATTTCAATCATGAAAAACGTCATTTAATGTCAACATGAAAAACCAAAATTCCAAAACTATAAAACAGAAAAAAATCCTTACCAAAGAAAGGAAATATATCGTGCTCTGCACCCTCCTCCCGCCCTGTGGTGCAACAGATATCCCTTTCTCCAAAAATGATCTCAATGGGATCGTAATGTTGCAACCACACACAAGTTGACCTGCTGTAAGGAAAAAACGAGTTAGTACATTTCAAACACGAAAAACGTCATTTAATGTCAACATGAAAAACCAATATTCCAAAAGTATAAAACAGAAAAAAATCCTTACCAAAGAAAAGAAATATATCGTGCTCTGCACCCTCCTCCCGCCCTGTGGTGCAACAGATGTCCCTTTCTCCAATAATGCACTCAATGGGATCGTAATGTTGCAACCACACACAAGTTGACCTGCAGTGAGGAAAAAACGAGTTAGTACATTTGAAACATGAAAAACGTCATTTAATGTCAACATGAAAAACTAAAATTCCAAAAGTATAAAACAGCAAAAATTCCTTACCAAAGAAAGGAAAAGTATCGGGTCCCTCACCCTCCTCCCGCCCTGTGTTGCAACAGATGTCCCTTTCTCCAAAAATGCACTCAATGGGATCGTAATGTTGCAACCACAAACAAGTTGACCTGCTGTGAGAAAAAAACGAGTTAGTGCATTTCAAACATGAAAAACCAAAATTCCAAAAGTATAAAACAGAAAAAAATCCTTACCAAAGAAACGAAATATATCGTGCTCTGTACCCTCCTTCCCCCCTGTGGTGCAACAGATGTCCCTTCCTCCAAAAATGGGATCATAATGTTGCAACCACACACAAGTTGACCTGCTGTGAGGAAAAAACGAGTTAGTACATTTCAAACATGAAAAACGTTATTTAATGTCAACATGAAAAACCAAAATTCCAAAAGTATAAAACAGATATAAATCTTACCAAAGAAAGGAAATATATCATGCTCTGCACCCTCCTCCCGCCCTGTGGTGCAACAGATGTCCCTTTCTCCAAAAATGCACTCAATGGGATCGTAATGTTGCAACCACACACAAGTTGACCTGCTGTGAGGAAGAAACGAGTTATTACATTTCAATCATGAAAAACGTCATTTAATGTCAACATGAAAAACCAAAATTCCAAAAGTATAAAACAGAAAAAAATCCTTACCAAAGTAAGGAAATGTATCGTGCTCTGCACCCTCCTCCCGCCCTGTGGTGCAACAGATGTCCCTTTCTCCAAAAATGCTCTCAATGGGATCGTAATGTTGCAACCACACACAAGTTGACCTGCTGTGAGGAAAAAACGAGTTAGTACATTTCAAACTTGAAAAACGTCATTTAATATCAACATGAAAAACCGAAATTCCAAAAGTATAAAACAGAAAAAAGTCCTTACCAAAGTAAGGAAATATATCGTGCTCTGCACCCTCCTCCCGCCCTGTGGTGCAACAGATGTCCCTTTCTCCAAAAATCCTCTCAATGGGATCGTAATGTTGCAACCACACACAACTTGACCTGCTGTGAGAAAAAAACGAGTTAGTGCAATTCAAACATGAAAAACCAAAATTCCTAAAGTATAAAACAGAAAAAAATCCTTACCAAAGAAAGGAAATATATCGTGCTCTGCACCCTCCTCCCGCCCTGTGGTGCAACAGATGTCCCTTTCTCCAATAATGCATTCAATGGGATCGTAATGTTGCAACCACACACAAGTTGACCTGCTGTGAGGAAAAAACGAGTTAGTACATTTCAAACATGAAAAACGTCATTTAATGTCAACATGAAAAACCAAAATTCCAAAACTATAAAACAGCAAAAATTCCTTACCAAAAAAAGGAAAAGTATCGGGCTCCTCACCCTCCTCCCGCCCTGTGGTGCAACAGATGTCCCTTTCTCCAAAAATGCACTCATTGGGATCGTAATGTTGCAACCACACACAAGTTCACCTGCTGTGAGAAAAAAACGATTTAGTGCATTTCAAACATGAAAAACCAAAATTCCAAAAGTATAAAAAAAAAAAATCCTTACCAAAGAAAGGAAATATATCGTGCTCTGCACCCTCCTCCCGCCCTGTGGTGCAACAGATGTCCCTTCCTCCAAAAATGGGATCATAATGTTGCAACCACGCACAAGTTGACCTGCTGGGAGGAAAAAACGAGTTAGTACATTCCAAACATGAAAAACCAAAATTCCAAAAGTATAAAACAGCAAAAATTCCTTACCAAAAAAAGGAAAACTATCGGGTTCCTCACCCTCCTCCCGCCCTGTGGTGCAACAGATGTCCCTTTCTCCAAAAATGCACTCAATGGGATCGTAATGTTGCAACCACACACAAGTTGACCTGCTGTGAGGGAAAAACGAGTTAGTACATTTCAAACATGAAAAAGGTCATTTAATGTCAACGTGAAAAGCCAAAATTCCAAAAGTGTAAAACAGAAAAAAATTCTTACCAAAGAAAGGAAATGTATCGTGCTCTGCACCCTCCTCCCTCCCTGTGGTCCAACAGATGTCCCTTTCTCCAAAAATGCACTCAATGGGATCATAATGTTCCAACCACACACAAGTTGACCTGCTGTGAGGAAAAAACGAGTTAGTAAATTTCAAACATGAAAAAAGTCATTTAATGTCAACATGAAAAACCAAAATTCCAAAAGTATAAAACAGAAAAAAATCCTTACCAAGGAAAGGAAATATATCGTGCTCTGCACCCTCCTCCCACCCTGTGGTGCAACAGATGACCCTTCCTCCAAAAATACACTCAATGGGATCGTAATGTTGCAACCACACACAAGTTGACCTGCTGTGAGGAAAAAACGAGTTAGTACATTTCAAACATGAAAAACGTCATTTAATGTCAACATGAAAAACCAAAATTCCAAAAGTATAAAACAGAAAAAAATCCTTACCAAAGAAAGGAAATATATCGTACTCTGCACCCTCCTCCCGCCCTGTGGTGCAACAGATGTCCCTTTCTCCAAAAATGCACTCAATGGGATCGTAATGTTGCAACCACAAACAAGTTGACCTGCTGTGAGAAAAAAACGAGTTAGTGCATTTCAAACATGAAAAACCAAAATTCCAAAAGTATTAAACAGAAACAAATCCTTACCAAAGAAAGGAAATATATCGTGCTCTGCACCCTCCTCCCGCCCTGTGGTGTAACAGATGTCCCTTTCTCCAAAAATACACTCAATGGGATCGTAATGTTGCAACCACACACAAGTTGACCTGCTGTGAGGAAAAAACGAGTTAGTACATTTCAAACATGAAAAACGTCATTTAATGTCAACATGAAAAACCAAAATTCCAAAAGTATAAAACAGAAAAAAATCCTTACCAAAGAAAGGAAATATATCGTGCTCTGCACCCTCCTCCTGCCCTGTGGTGCAACAGATGTCCCTTTCTCCAAAAATGCACTCAATGGGATCGTAATGTTGCAACCACACACAAATTGACCTGCCGTGAGGAAAAAGCGAGTTAATACATTTCAAACATGAAAAACGTCATTTAATGTCAACTTGAAAAACCAAATTTCCAAAAGTATAAAACAGAAAAAAATCCTTACCAAACAAAGGAAATATATTGTCCTCTGCACCCTCCTCCCGCCCTGTGGTGCAACAGATGTCCTTTTCCCCAAAAATGCACTCAATGGGATCGTAATGTTGCAACCACACACAAGTTGACCTGCTGTGAGAAAAAAACGAGTTAGTGCATTTCAAACATGAAAAACGTCATTTAATGTCAACATGAAAAACCAAAATTGCAAAAGTATAAAACAGAAAAAAATCCCAACCAAAGAAAGGAAATATATTGTGCTCTGCACCCTCCTCCCGCCCTGTGGTGCAACAGATGTCCTTTTCTCCAAAAAGGCACTCAATGGGATCGTAATGTAGCAACCACACACAAGTTGACCTGCTGTGAGGAAAAAACGAGCTAGTACATTTCAAACATGAAGAACGTCATTTAATGTCAACATGAAAAACCAAAATTCCAAAAGTATAAAACAGAAAAATATCCTTACGAAAGAAAGGAAATATATCGTACTCTGCACCCTCCTCCTGCCCTGTGGTGCAACAGATGTCCCTTTCTCCAAAAATGCACTCAATGGGATCGTAATGTTGCAACAACACACAACTTGACCTGCTGTGAGAAAAGAACGAGTTAGTGCATTTCAAACATGAAAAACCAAAATTCCAAAAGTATAAAACAGAAAAAAATCCATACCAAAGAAAGGAAATATATCGTGCTCTGCACCCTCCTCCCGCCCTGTGGTGCAACAGATGTCCCTTCCTCCAAAAATAGGATCATAATGTTGCAACCATACACAAGTTGACCTGCTGGGAGGAAAAAACGAGTTAGTACATTTCAAACATGAAAAACGTCATTTAATGTCAACATGAAAAACCAAAATTCCAAAAGTATAAAACAGCAAAAATTCCTTACCAAAAAATGGAAAAGTATCGGGTTCCTCACCCTCCTCCCGCCCCGTGTTGCAACAGATGTCCCTTTCTCCAAAATTGCACTCAATGGGATCGTAATGTTGCAACCACACACAAGTTGACCTGCTGTGAGAAAAAAACGAGTTAGTGCATTTCAAACATGAAAAAGCAAAATTCCAAAAGTATAAAACAGAAAAAAATCCTTACCAAAGAAAGGAAATATATCGTGCTCTGCACCCTCCTCCCGCCCTGTGGTGCAACAGATGTCCCTTTCTCCAATAATGCACTCAATGGGATCGTAATGTTGCAACCACACACAATTTGACCTGCTGTGAGGAAAAAACGAGTTAGTACATTTCAAACATGAAAAACGTCATTTAATGTCAACATGAAAAACCAAAAATTCCAAAAGTATAAAACAGAAAAATATCCTTACGAAAGAAAGGAAATATATCGTACTCTGCACCCTCCTCCTGCCCTGTGGTGCAACAGATGTCCCTTTCTCCAAAAATGCACTCAATGGGATCGTAATGTTGCAACAACACACAACTTGACCTGCTGTGAGAGAAAAACGAGTTAGTGCATTTCAAACATGAAAAACCAAAATTCCAAAAGTATAAAACAGAAAAAAATCCATACCAAAGAAAGGAAATATATCGTGCTCTGCACCCTCCTCCCGCCCTGTGGTGCAACAGATGTCCCTTCCTCCAAAAATAGGATCATAATGTTGCAACCATACACAAGTTGACCTGCTGGGAGGAAAAAACGAGTTAGTACATTTCAAACATGAAAAACGTCATTTAATGTCAACATGAAAAACCAAAATTCCAAAAGTATAAAACAGCAAAAATTCCTTACCAAAAAAAGGAAAAGTATCGGGTTCCTCACCCTCCTCCCGCCCCGTGTTGCAACAGATGTCCCTTTCTCCAAAATTGCACTCAATGGGATCGTAATGTTGCAACCACACACAAGTTGACCTGCTGTGAGAAAAAAACGAGTTAGTGCATTTCAAACATGAAAAAGCAAAATTCCAAAAGTATAAAACAGAAAAAAATCCTTACCAAAGAAAGGAAATATATCGTGCTCTGCACCCTCCTCCCGCCCTGTGTTGCAACAGATGTCCCTTTCTCCGAAAATGCACTCAATGGGATCGTAATGTTGCAACCACACACAAGTTGACCTGCTGTGAGGAAGAAACGAGTTAGTACATTTCAAACATGAAAAACGTCATTTAATGTCAACATGAAAAACCAAAATTCCAAAAGTATAAAACAGCAAAAATTCCTTACCAAAAAAAGGAAAAGTATCGGGCTCCTCACCCTCCTCCCGCCCTGTGTTGCAACAGATGTCCCTTTCTCCAAAAATGCACTCAATGGGATCGTAATGTTGCAACAACACACAACTTGACCTGCTGTGAGAAAAAAACGAGTTAGTGCATTTCAAACATGAAAAACCAAAATTCCAAAAGTATAAAACAGAAAAAAATCCATACCAAAGAAAGGAAATATATCGTGCTCTGCACCCTCCTCCCGCCCTGTGGTGCAACAGATGTCCCTTCCTCCAAAAATAGGATCATAATGTTGCAACCATACACAAGTTGACCTGCTGGGAGGAAAAAACGAGTTAGTACATTTCAAACATGAAAAACGTCATTTAATGTCAACATGAAAAACCAAAATTCCAAAAGTATAAAACAGCAAAAATTCCTTACCAAAAAAAGGAAAAGTATCGGGTTCCTCACCCTCCTCCCGCCCCGTGTTGCAACAGATGTCCCTTTCTCCAAAATTGCACTCAATGGGATCGTAATGTTGCAACCACACACAAGTTGACCTGCTGTGAGAAAAAAACGAGTTAGTGCATTTCAAACATGAAAAAGCAAAATTCCAAAAGTATAAAACAGAAAAAAATCCTTACCAAAGAAAGGAAATATATCGTGCTCTGCACCCTCCTCCCGCCCTGTGTTGCAACAGATGTCCCTTTCTCCAAAAATGCACACAATGGGATCGTAATGTTGCAACCACACACAAGTTGACCTGCTGGGAGGAAAAAACGAGTTAGTACATTCCAAACATGAAAAACCAAAATTCCAAAAGTATAAAACAGCAAAAATTCCTTACCAAAAAAAGGAAAACTATCGGGTTCCTCACCCTCCTCCCGCCCTGTTTTGCAACAGATGTCCCTTTCTCCAAAATTGCACTCAATGGGATCGTAATGTTGCAACCACACACAAGTTGACCTGCTGTGAGAAAAAAACGAGTTAGTGCATTTCAAACATGAAAAACCAAAATTCCAAAAGTATAAAACAGAAAAAAATCCTTACCAAAGAAAGGAAATATATCGTGCTCTGCACCCTCCTCCCGCCCTGTGGTGCAACAGATGTCCCTTCCTCCAAAAATGGGATCATAAAGTTGCAACCACACACAAGTTGACCTGCTGGGAGGAAAAAATAAGTTAGTACATTTCAAACATGAAAAACGTCATTTAATGTCAACATGAAAACCCAAAATTCCAAAAGCATAAAACAGAAAAAAATTCTTACCAAAGAAAGGAAATATATCGTGCTCTGCACCCTCCTCCCGCCCTGTGGTCCAACGGATGTCCCTTCCTCCAAAATTGCACTCAATGGGATCGTAATGTTGCAACCACACACAAGTTGACCTGCTGTGAGGAAAAAACGAGTTAGTACATTTCAAACATGAAAAAGGTCATTTAATGTCAACGTGAAAAGCCAAAATTCCAAAAGTGTAAAACAGAAAAAAATTCTTACCAAAGAAAGGAAATGTATCGTGCTCTGCACCCTCCTCCCTCCCTGTGGTCCAACAGATGTCCCTTTCTCCAAAAATGCACTCAATGGGATCATAATGTTCCAACCACACACAAGTTGACCTGCTGTGAGGAAAAAACGAGTTAGTAAATTTCAAACATGAAAAAAGTCATTTAATGTCAACATGAAAAACCAAAATTCCAAAAGTATAAAACAGAAAAAAATCCTTACCAAGGAAAGGAAATATATCGTGCTCTGCACCCTCCTCCCACCCTGTGGTGCAACAGATGACCCTTCCTCCAAAAATACACTCAATGGGATCGTAATGTTGCAACCACACACAAGTTGACCTGCTGTGAGGAAAAAACGAGTTAGTACATTTCAAACATGAAAAACGTCATTTAATGTCAACATGAAAAACCAAAATTCCAAAAGTATAAAACAGAAAAAAATCCTTACCAAAGAAAGGAAATATATCGTACTCTGCACCCTCCTCCCGCCCTGTGGTGCAACAGATGTCCCTTTCTCCAAAAATGCACTCAATGGGATCGTAATGTTGCAACCACAAACAAGTTGACCTGCTGTGAGAAAAAAACGAGTTAGTGCATTTCAAACATGAAAAACCAAAATTCCAAAAGTATAAAACAGAAACAAATCCTTACCAAAGAAAGGAATTATATCGTGCTCTGCACCCTCCTCCCGCCCTGTGGTGCAACAGATGTCCCTTTCTCCAAAAATGCACTCAATGGGATCGTAATGTTGCAACCACAAACAAGTTGACCTGCTGTGAGAAAAAAACGAGTTAGTGCATTTCAAACATGAAAAACCAAAATTCCAAAAGTATAAAACAGAAACAAATCCTTACCAAAGAAAGGAAATATATCGTGCTCTGCACCCTCCTCCCGCCCTGTGGTGTAACAGATGTCCCTTTCTCCAAAAATACACTCAATGGGATCGTAATGTTGCAACCACACACAAGTTGACCTGCTGTGAGGAAAAAACGAGTTAGTACATTTCAAACATGAAAAACGTCATTTAATGTCAACATGAAAAACCAAAATTCCAAAAGTATAAAACAGAAAAAAATCCTTACCAAAGAAAGGAAATATATCGTGCTCTGCACCCTCCTCCTGCCCTGTGGTGCAACAGATGTCCCTTTCTCCAAAAATGCACTCAATGGGATCGTAATGTTGCAACCACACACAAATTGACCTGCCGTGAGGAAAAAGCGAGTTAATACATTTCAAACATGAAAAACGTCATTTAATGTCAACTTGAAAAACCAAATTTCCAAAAGTATAAAACAGAAAAAAATCCTTACCAAAGAAAGGAAATATATTGTCCTCTGCACCCTCCTCCCGCCCTGTGGTGCAACAGATGTCCTTTTCCCCAAAAATGCACTCAATGGGATCGTAATGTTGCAACCACACACAAGTTGACCTGCTGTGAGAAAAAAACGAGTTAGTGCATTTCAAACATGAAAAACGTCATTTAATGTCAACATGAAAAACCAAAATTGCAAAAGTATAAAACAGAAAAAAATCCCAACCAAAGAAAGGAAATATATTGTGCTCTGCACCCTCCTCCCGCCCTGTGGTGCAACAGATGTCCTTTTCTCCAAAAAGGCACTCAATGGGATCGTAATGTAGCAACCACACACAAGTTGACCTGCTGTGAGGAAAAAACGAGCTAGTACATTTCAAACATGAAGAACGTCATTTTATGTCAACATGAAAAACCAAAATTCCAAAAGTATAAAACAGAAAAATATCCTTACGAAAGAAAGGAAATATATCGTACTCTGCACCCTCCTCCTGCCCTGTGGTGCAACAGATGTCCCTTTCTCCAAAAATGCACTCAATGGGATCGTAATGTTGCAACAACACACAACTTGACCTGCTGTGAGAAAAAAACGAGTTAGTGCATTTCAAACATGAAAAACCAAAATTCCAAAAGTATAAAACAGAAAAAAATCCATACCAAAGAAAGGAAATATATCGTGCTCTGCACCCTCCTCCCGCCCTGTGGTGCAACAGATGTCCCTTCCTCCAAAAATAGGATCATAATGTTGCAACCATACACAAGTTGACCTGCTGGGAGGAAAAAACGAGTTAGTACATTTCAAACATGAAAAACGTCATTTAATGTCAACATGAAAAACCAAAATTCCAAAAGTATAAAACAGCAAAAATTCCTTACCAAAAAAAGGAAAAGTATCGGGTTCCTCACCCTCCTCCCGCCCCGTGTTGCAACAGATGTCCCTTTCTCCAAAATTGCACTCAATGGGATCGTAATGTTGCAACCACACACAAGTTGACCTGCTGTGAGAAAAAAACGAGTTAGTGCATTTCAAACATGAAAAAGCAAAATTCCAAAAGTATAAAACAGAAAAAAATCCTTACCAAAGAAAGGAAATATATCGTGCTCTGCACCCTCCTCCCGCCCTGTGGTGCAACAGATGTCCCTTTCTCCAATAATGCACTCAATGGGATCGTAATGTTGCAACCACACACAATTTGACCTGCTGTGAGGAAAAAACGAGTTAGTACATTTCAAACATGAAAAACGTCATTTAATGTCAACATGAAAAACCAAAATTCCAAAAGTATAAAACAGCAAAAATTCCTTACCAAAGAAAGGAAATATATCGAGCTCTGCACCCTCCTCCCGCCCTGTGGTGCAACAGATGTCCCTTTCTCCAAAAATGCACTCAATGGGATCGTAATGTTGCAACCACAAACAAGTTGACCTGCTGTGAGAAAAAAACGAGTTAGTGCATTTCAAACATGAAAAACCAAAATTCCAAAAGTATAAAACAGAAAAAAATCCTTACCAAAGAAACGAAATATATCGTGCTCTGCACCCTCCTTCCGCCCTGTGGTGCAACAGATGTCCCTTGCTCCAAAAATGGGATCATAATGTTGCAACCACACACAAGTTGACCTGCTGTGAGGAAAAAACGAGTTAGTACATTTCAAACATGAAAAACGTTATTTAATGTCAACATGAAAAACTAAAATTCCAAAAGTATAAAACAGCAAAAATTCCTTACCAAAGAAAGGAAAAGTATCGGGCTCCTCACCCTCCTCCCGCCCTGTGTTGCAACAGATGTCCCTTTCTCCAAAAATGCACTCAAATGGATCATAATGTTGCAACCACACACAAGTTGACCTGCTGTGAGGAAAAAACGAGTTAGTACATTTCAAACTTGAAAAACGTCATTTAATGTCAACATGAAAAACCAAAATTCCAAAAGTATAAAACAGAAAAAAATCTTTACCAAAGAAAGGAAATATATCGCGCTCTGCACCCTCCTCCCGCCCTGTGGTTCAACAGATGTCCCTTTCTCCAAAATTGCACTCAATGGGATCGTAATGTTGTAACCATACAAGAAATGACCTGTTGTGAGGAAAAACCGAGTTAGTACATTTCAATCATGAAAAACGTCATTTAATGTCAACATGAAAAACCAAAATTCCAAAACTATAAAACAGAAAAAAATCCTTACCAAAGAAAGGAAATATATCGTGCTCTGCACCCTCCTCCCGCCCTGTGGTGCAACAGATATCCCTTTCTCCAAAAATGATCTCAATGGGATCGTAATGTTGCAACCACACACAAGTTGACCTGCTGTAAGGAAAAAACGAGTTAGTACATTTCAAACACGAAAAACGTCATTTAATGTCAACATGAAAAACCAATATTCCAAAAGTATAAAACAGAAAAGAATCCTTGCCAAAGAAAGGAAATATATCGTGCTCTGCACCCTCCTCCCGCCCTGTGTTGCAACAGATGTCCCTTTCTCCAAAAATGCACTCAATGGGATCGTAATGTTGCAACCACAAACAAGTTGACCTGCTGTGAGAAAAAAACGAGTTAGTGCATTTCAAACATGAAAAACCAAAATTCCAAAAGTATAAAACAGAAAAGAATCCTTGCCAAAGAAAGGAAATATATCATGCTCTGCACCCTCCTCCCGCCCTGTGTTGCAACAGATGTCCCTTTCTCCAAAAATGCACTCAAATGGATCATAATGTTGCAACCACACACAAGTTGACCTGCTGTGAGGAAAAAACGAGTTAGTACATTTCAAACTTGAAAAACGTCATTTAATGTCAACATGAAAAACCAAAATTCCAAAAGTATAAAACAGAAAAAAATCTTTACCAAAGAAAGGAAATATATCGCGCTCTGCACCCTCCTCCCGCCCTGTGGTTCAACAGATGTCCCTTTCTCCAAAATTGCACTCAATGGGATCGTAATGTTGCAACCATACAAGAAATGACCTGTTGTGAGGAAAAACCGAGTTAGTACATTTCAATCATGAAAAACGTCATTTAATGTCAACATGAAAAACCAAAATTCCAAAACTATAAAACAGAAAAAAATCCTTACCAAAGAAAGGAAATATATCGTGCTCTGCACCCTCCTCCCGCCCTGTGGTGCAACAGATATCCCTTTCTCCAAAAATGATCTCAATGGGATCGTAATGTTGCAACCACACACAACTTGACCTGCTGTAAGGAAAAAACGAGTTAGTACATTTCAAACACGAAAAACGTCATTTAATGTCAACATGAAAAACCAATATTCCAAAAGTATAAAACAGAAAAGAATCCTTGCCAAAGAAAGGAAATATATCGTGCTCTGCACCCTCCTCCCGCCCTGTGTTGCAACAGATGTCCCTTTCTCCAAAAATGCACTCAATGGGATCGTAATGTTGCAACCACAAACAAGTTGACCTGCTGTGAGAAAAAAACGAGTTAGTGCATTTCAAACATGAAAAACCAAAATTCCAAAAGTATAAAACAGAAAAAAATCCTTACCAAAGAAACGAAATATATCGTGCTCTGCACCCTCCTTCCGCCCTGTGGTGCAACAGATGTCCCTTGCTCCAAAAATGGGATCATAATGTTGCAACCACACACAAGTTGACCTGCTGTGAGGAAAAAACGAGTTAGTACATTTCAAACATGAAAAACGTTATTTAATGTCAACATGAAAAACCAAAATTCCAAAAGTATAAAACAGATATAAATCTTACCAAAGAAAGGAAATATATCATGCTCTGCACCCTCCTCCCGCCCTGTGGTGCAACAGATGTCCCTTTCTCCAAAAATGCACTCAATGGGATCGTAATGTTGCAACCACACACAAGTTGACCTGCTGTGAGGAAGAAACGAGTTAGTACATTTCAAACATGAAAAACGTCATTTAATGTCAACATGAAAAACCAAAATTCCAAAAGTATAAAACAGAAAAAAATCCTTACCAAAGAAAGGAAATGTATCGTGCTCTGCACCCTCCTCCCGCCCTGTGGTGCAACAGATGTCCCTTTCTCCAAAAATGCTCTCAATGGGATCGTAATGTTGCAACCACACACAAGTTGACCTGCTGTGAGGAAAAAACGAGTTAGTACATTTCAAACATGAGAAACGTCATTTAATATCAACATGAAAAACCGAAATTCCAAAAGTATAAAACAGAAAAAAGTCCTTACCAAAGTAAGGAAATATATCGTGCTCTGCACCCTCCTCCCGCCCTGTGGTGCAACAGATGTCCCTTTCTCCAAAAATCCTCTCAATGGGATCGTAATGTTGCAACCACACACAACTTGACCTGCTGTGAGAAAAAAACGAGTTAGTGCATTTCAAACATGAAAAACCAAAATTCCTAAAGTATAAAACAGAAAAAAATCCTTACCAAAGAAAGGAAATATATCGTGCTCTGCACCCTCCTCCCGCCCTGTGGTGCAACAGATGTCCCTTTCTCCAATAATGCATTCAATGGGATCGTAATGTTGCAACCACACACAAGTTGACCTGCTGTGAGGAAAAAACGAGTTAGTACATTTCAAACATGAAAAACGTCATTTAATGTCAACATGAAAAACCAAAATTCCAAAAGTATAAAACAGCAAAAATACCTTACCAAAAAAAGGAAAAGTATCGGGCTCCTCACCCTCCTCCCGCCCTGTGGTGCAACAGATGTCCCTTTCTCCAAAAATGCACTCATTGGGATCGTAATGTTGCAACCACACACAAGTTCACCTGCTGTGAGAAAAAAACGATTTAGTGCATTTCAAACATGAAAAACCAAAATTCCAAAAGTATAAAAAAAAAAATCCTTACCAAAGAAAGGAAATATATCGTGCTCTGCACCCTCCTCCCGTCCTGTGGTGCAACAGATGTCCCTTCCTCCAAAAATGGGATCATAATGTTGCAACCACACACAAGTTGACCTGCTGGGAGGAAAAAACGAGTTAGTACATTTCATACATGAAAAACGTCATTTAATGTCAACATGAAAAACCAAAATTCCAAAAGTATAAAACAGCAAAAATTCCTTACCAAAAAAAGGAAAAGTATCGGGTTCCTCATCCTCCTCCCGCCCTGTGTTGCAACAGATGTCCCTTTCTCCAAAATTGCACTCCATGGGATCGTAATGTTGCAACCACACACAAGTTGACCTGCTGTGAGAAAAAAACGAGTTAGTGCATTTCAAACATGAAAAACCAAAATTCCAAAAGTATAAAACAGAAAAAAATCCTTACCAAAGAAAGGAAATATATCGTGCTCTGCACCCTCCTCCCGCCCTGTGGTGCAACAGATGTCCCTTCCTCCAAAAATGGGATCATAAAGTTGCAACCACACACAAGTTGACCTGCTGGGAGGAAAAAATAAGTTAGTACATTTCAAACATGAAAAACGTCATTTAATGTCAACATGAAAACCCAAAATTCCAAAAGCATAAAACAGAAAAAAATTCTTACCAAAGAAAGGAAATATATCGTGCTCTGCACCCTCCTCCCGCCCTGTGGTCCAACGGATGTCCCTTCCTCCAAAATTGCACTCAATGGGATCGTAATGTTGCAACCACACACAAGTTGACCTGCTGTGAGGAAAAAACGAGTTAGTACATTTCAAACATGAAAAAGGTCATTTAATGTCAACGTGAAAAACCAAAATTCCAAAAGTGTAAAACAGAAAAAAATTCTTACCAAAGAAAGGAAATGTATCGTGCTCTGCACCCTCCTCCCTCCCTGTGGTCCAACAGATGTCCCTTTCTCCAAAAATGGACTCAATGGGATCATAATGTTCCAACCACACACAAGTTGACCTGCTGTGAGGAAAAAACGAGTTAGTAAATTTCAAACATGAAAAAAGTCATTTAATGTCAACATGAAAAACCAAAATTCCAAAAGTATAAAACAGAAAAAAATCCTTACCAAGGAAAGGAAATATATCGTGCTCTGCACCCTCCTCCCACCCTGTGGTGCAACAGATGACCCTTCCTCCAAAAATACACTCAATGGGATCGTAATGTTGCAACCACACACAAGTTGACCTGCTGTGAGGAAATAACGAGTTAGTACATTTCAAACATGAAAAACGTCATTTAATGTCAACATGAAAAATCAAAATTCCAAAAGTATAAAACAGAAAAAAATCCTTACCAAAGAAAGGAAATATATCGTACTCTGCACCCTCCTCCCGCCCTGTGGTGCAACAGATGTCCCTTTCTCCAAAAATGCACTCAATGGGATCGTAATGTTGCAACCACAAACAAGTTGACCTGCTGTGAGAAAAAAACGAGTTAGTGCATTTCAAACATGAAAAACCAAAATTCCAAAAGTATAAAACAGAAAAAAATCCTTACCAAAGAAACGAAATATATCGTGCTCTGCACCCTCCTTCCGCCCTGTGGTGCAACAGATGTCCCTTGCTCCAAAAATGGGATCATAATGTTGCAACCACACACAAGTTGACCTGCTGTGAGGAAAAAACGAGTTAGTACATTTCAAACATGAAAAACGTTATTTAATGTCAACATGAAAAACCAAAATTCCAAAAGTATAAAACAGATATAAATCTTACCAAAGAAAGGAAATATATCATGCTCTGCACCCTCCTCCCGCCCTGTGGTGCAACAGATGTCCCTTTCTCCAAAAATGCACTCAATGGGATCGTAATGTTGCAACCACACACAAGTTGACCTGCTGTGAGGAAGAAACGAGTTAGTACATTTCAAACATGAAAAACGTCATTTAATGTCAACATGAAAAACCAAAATTCCAAAAGTATAAAACAGAAAAAAATCCTTACCAAAGAAAGGAAATGTATCGTGCTCTGCACCCTCCTCCCGCCCTGTGGTGCAACAGATGTCCCTTTCTCCAAAAATGCTCTCAATGGGATCGTAATGTTGCAACCACACACAAGTTGACCTGCTGTGAGGAAAAAACGAGTTAGTACATTTCAAACATGAGAAACGTCATTTAATATCAACATGAAAAACCGAAATTCCAAAAGTATAAAACAGAAAAAAGTCCTTACCAAAGTAAGGAAATATATCGTGCTCTGCACCCTCCTCCCGCCCTGTGGTGCAACAGATGTCCCTTTCTCCAAAAATCCTCTCAATGGGATCGTAATGTTGCAACCACACACAACTTGACCTGCTGTGAGAAAAATACGAGTTAGTGCATTTCAAACATGAAAAACCAAAATTCCTAAAGTATAAAACAGAAAAAAATCCTTACCAAAGAAAGGAAATATATCGTGCTCTGCACCCTCCTCCCGCCCTGTGGTGCAACAGATGTCCCTTTCTCCAATAATGCATTCAATGGGATCGTAATGTTGCAACCACACACAAGTTGACCTGCTGTGAGGAAAAAACGAGTTAGTACATTTCAAACATGAAAAACGTCATTTAATGTCAACATGAAAAACCAAAATTCCAAAAGTATAAAACAGCAAAAATACCTTACCAAAAAAAGGAAAAGTATCGGGCTCCTCACCCTCCTCCCGCCCTGTGGTGCAACAGATGTCCCTTTCTCCAAAAATGCACTCATTGGGATCGTAATGTTGCAACCACACACAAGTTCACCTGCTGTGAGAAAAAAACGATTTAGTGCATTTCAAACATGAAAAACCAAAATTCCAAAAGTATAAAAAAAAAATCCTTACCAAAGAAAGGAAATATATCGTGCTCTGCACCCTCCTCCCGTCCTGTGGTGCAACAGATGTCCCTTCCTCCAAAAATGGGATCATAATGTTGCAACCACACACTAGTTGACCTGCTGGGAGGAAAAAACGAGTTAGTACATTTCATACATGAAAAACGTCATTTAATGTCAACATGAAAAACCAAAATTCCAAAAGTATAAAACAGCAAAAATTCCTTACCAAAAAAAGGAAAAGTATCGGGTTCCTCATCCTCCTCCCGCCCTGTGTTGCAACAGATGTCCCTTTCTCCAAAATTGCACTCCATGGGATCGTAATGTTGCAACCACACACAAGTTGACCTGCTGTGAGAAAAAAACGAGTTAGTGCATTTCAAACATGAAAAACCAAAATTCCAAAAGTATAAAACAGAAAAAAATCCTTACCAAAGAAAGGAAATATATCGTGCTCTGCACCCTCCTCCCGCCCTGTGGTGCAACAGATGTCCCTTCCTCCAAAAATGGGATCATAAAGTTGCAACCACACACAAGTTGACCTGCTGGGAGGAAAAAATAAGTTAGTACATTTCAAACATGAAAAACGTCATTTAATGTCAACATGAAAACCCAAAATTCCAAAAGCATAAAACAGAAAAAAATTCTTACCAAAGAAAGGAAATATATCGTGCTCTGCACCCTCCTCCCGCCCTGTGGTCCAACGGATGTCCCTTCCTCCAAAATTGCACTCAATGGGATCGTAATGTTGCAACCACACACAAGTTGACCTGCTGTGAGGAAAAGACGAGTTAGTACATTTCAAACATGAAAAAGGTCATTTAATGTCAACGTGAAAAACCAAAATTCCAAAAGTGTAAAACAGAAAAAAATTCTTACCAAAGAAAGGAAATGTATCGTGCTCTGCACCCTCCTCCCTCCCTGTGGTCCAACAGATGTCCCTTTCTCCAAAAATGGACTCAATGGGATCATAATGTTCCAACCACACACAAGTTGACCTGCTGTGAGGAAAAAACGAGTTAGTAAATTTCAAACATGAAAAAAGTCATTTAATGTCAACATGAAAAACCAAAATTCCAAAAGTATAAAACAGAAAAAAATCCTTACCAAGGAAAGGAAATATATCGTGCTCTGCACCCTCCTCCCACCCTGTGGTGCAACAGATGACCCTTCCTCCAAAAATACACTCAATGGGATCGTAATGTTGCAACCACACACAAGTTGACCTGCTGTGAGGAAAAAACGAGTTAGTACATTTCAAACATGAAAAACGTCATTTAATGTCAACATGAAAAATCAAAATTCCAAAAGTATAAAACAGAAAAAAATCCTTACCAAAGAAAGGAAATATATCGTACTCTGCACCCTCCTCCCGCCCTGTGGTGCAACAGATGTCCCTTTCTCCAAAAATGCACTCAATGGGATCGTAATGTTGCAACCACAAACAAGTTGACCTGCTGTGAGAAAAAAACGAGTTAGTGCATTTCAAACATGAAAAACCAAAATTCCAAAAGTATAAAACAGAAACAAATCCTTACCAAAGAAAGGAAATATATCGTGCTCTGCACCCTCCTCCCGCCCTGTGGTGCAACAGATGTCCCTTTCTCCAAAAATGCTCTCAATGGGATCATAATGTTGCAACCACACACAAGTTCACCTGCTGTGAGGAAAAAATGAGTTAGTACATTTCAAACATGAAAAACGTCATTTAATGTCAACATGAAAAACCAAAATTCCAAAAGTATAAAACAGAAACAAATCCTTACCAAAGAAAGGAAATATATCGTGCTCTGCACCCTACTCCCGCCCTGTGGTGCAACAGATGTCCCTTTCTATAAAAATGCACTCAATGGGATCATAATGTTGCAACCACACACAAGTTGACCTGCTGTGAGGAAAAAACGAGTTAGTACATTTCAAACATGAAAAACGTCATTTAATGTCAACATGAAAAACCAAAATTCCAAAAGTATAAAACAGAAAAAAATCTTTAAGAACGAAAGGAAATATATCGCGCTCTGCACCCTCCTCCCGCCCTGTGGTGCAACAGATGTCCCTTTCTCCAAAAATGTACTCAATGGGATCGTAATGTTGCAACCACACACAAGTTGACCTGCTGTGAGGAAAAAACGAGTTAGTAAATTTCAAACATGAAAAAAGTCATTTAATGTCAACATGAAAAACCAAAATTCCAAAAGTATAAAACAGAAAAAAATCCTTACCAAGGAAAGGAAATATATCGTGCTCTGTACCCTCCTCCCACCCTGTGGTGCAACAGATGACCCTTCCTCCAAAAATACACTCAATGGGATCGTAATGTTGCAACCACAAACAAGTTGACCTGCTGTGAGAAAAAAACGAGTTAGTGCATTTCAAACATGAAAAACCAAAATTCCAAAAGTATAAAACAGAAAAGAATCCTTGCCAAAGAAAGGAAATATATCATGCTCTGCACCCTCCTCCCGCCCTGTGTTGCAACAGATGTCCCTTTCTCCAAAAATGCACTCAAATGGATCATAATGTTGCAACCACACACAAGTTGACCTGCTGTGAGGAAAAAACGAGTTAGTACATTTCAAACTTGAAAAACGTCATTTAATGTCAACATGAAAAACCAAAATTCCAAAAGTATAAAACAGAAAAAAATCTTTACCAAAGAAAGGAAATATATCGCGCTCTGCACCCTCCTCCCGCCCTGTGGTTCAACAGATGTCCCTTTCTCCAAAATTGCACTCAATGGGATCGTAATGTTGCAACCATACAAGAAATGACCTGTTGTGAGGAAAAACCGAGTTAGTACATTTCAATCATGAAAAACGTCATTTAATGTCAACATGAAAAACCAAAATTCCAAAACTATAAAACAGAAAAAAATCCTTACCAAAGAAAGGAAATATATCGTGCTCTGCACCCTCCTCCCGCCCTGTGGTGCAACAGATATCCCTTTCTCCAAAAATGATCTCAATGGGATCGTAATGTTGCAACCACACACAAGTTGACCTGCTGTAAGGAAAAAACGAGTTAGTACATTTCAAACACGAAAAACGTCATTTAATGTCAACATGAAAAACCAATATTCCAAAAGTATAAAACAGAAAAGAATCCTTGCCAAAGAAAGGAAATATATCGTGCTCTGCACCCTCCTCCCGCCCTGTGTTGCAACAGATGTCCCTTTCTCCAAAAATGCACTCAATGGGATCGTAATGTTGCAACCACAAACAAGTTGACCTGCTGTGAGAAAAAAACGAGTTAGTGCATTTCAAACATGAAAAACCAAAATTCCAAAAGTATAAAACAGAAAAAAATCCTTACCAAAGAAACGAAATATATCGTGCTCTGCACCCTCCTTCCGCCCTGTGGTGCAACAGATGTCCCTTCCTCCAAAAATGGGATCATAATGTTGCAACCACACACAAGTTGACCTGCTGTGAGGAAAAAACGAGTTAGTACATTTCAAACATGAAAAACGTTATTTAATGTCAACATGAAAAACCAAAATTCCAAAAGTATAAAACAGATATAAATCTTACCAAAGAAAGGAAATATATCATGCTCTGCACCCTCCTCCCGCCCTGTGGTGCAACAGATGTCCCTTTCTCCAAAAATGCACTCAATGGGATCGTAATGTTGCAACCACACACAAGTTGACCTGCTGTGAGGAAGAAACGAGTTAGTACATTTCAAACATGAAAAACGTCATTTAATGTCAACATGAAAAACCAAAATTCCAAAAGTATAAAACAGAAAAAAATCCTTACCAAAGAATGGAAATGTATCGTGCTCTGCACCCTCCTCCCGCCCTGTGGTGCAACAGATGTCCCTTTCTCCAAAAATGCTCTCAATGGGATCGTAATGTTGCAACCACACACAAGTTGACCTGCTGTGAGGAAAAAACGAGTTAGTACATTTCAAACATGAGAAACGTCATTTAATATCAACATGAAAAACCGAAATTCCAAAAGTATAAAACAGAAAAAAGTCCTTACCAAAGTAAGGAAATATATCGTGCTCTGCACCCTCCTCCCGCCCTGTGGTGCAACAGATGTCCCTTTCTCCAAAAATCCTCTCAATGGGATCGTAATGTTGCAACCACACACAACTTGACCTGCTGTGAGAAAAAAACGAGTTAGTGCATTTCAAACATGAAAAACCAAAATTCCTAAAGTATAAAACAGAAAAAAATCCTTACCAAAGAAAGGAAATATATCGTGCTCTGCACCCTCCTCCCGCCCTGTGGTGCAACAGATGTCCCTTTCTCCAATAATGCATTCAATGGGATCGTAATGTTGCAACCACACACAAGTTGACCTGCTGTGAGGAAAAAACGAGTTAGTACATTTCAAACATGAAAAACGTCATTTAATGTCAACATGAAAAACCAAAATTCCAAAAGTATAAAACAGCAAGAATTCCTTACCAAAAAAAGGAAAAGTATCGGGTTCGTCATCCTCCTCCCGCCCTGTGTTGCAACAGATGTCCCTTTCTCCAAAATTGCACTCAATGGGATCGTAATGTTGCAATTACACACAAGTTGACCTGCTGTGAGAAAAAAACGAGTTAGTGCATTTCAAACATGAAAAACCAAAATTCCAAAAGTATAAAACAGAAAAAAATTCTTACCAAAGAAAGGAAATGTATCGTGCTCTGCACCCTCCTCCCTCCCTGTGGTCATACAGATGTCCCTTTCTCCAAAAATGCACTCAATGGGATCATAATGTTCCAACCACACACAAGTTGACCTGCTGTGAGGAAAAAACGAGTTAGTAAATTTCAAACATGAAAAAAGTCATTTTATGTCAACATGAAAAACCAAAATTCCAAAAGTATAAAACAGAAAAAAATCCTTACCAAGGAAAGGAAATATATCGTGCTCTGCACCCTCCTCCCACCCTGTGGTGCAACAGATGACCCTTCCTCAAAAAATACACTCAATGGGATCGTAATGTTGCAACCACACACAAGTTGACCTGCTGTGAGGAAAAAACGAGTTAGTACATTTCAAACATGAAAAACGTCATTTAATGTCAACATGAAAAACCAAAATTCCAAAAGTATAAAACAGAAAAAAATCCTTACCAAAGAAAGGAAATATATCGTTTTCTGCACCCTCCTCCCGCCCTGTGGTGCAACAGATGTCCCTTTCTCCAAAAATGCACTCAATGGGATCGTAATGTTGCAACCACAAACAAGTTGACCTGCTGTGAGAAAAAAACGAGTTAGTGCATTTCAAACATGAAAACCAAAATTCCAAAAGTATAAAACAGAAACAAATCCTTACCAAAGAAAGGAAATATATCGTGCTCTGCACCCTCCTCCCGCCCTGTGGTGCAACAGATGTCCCTTTCTCCAAAAATGCTCTCAATGGGATCATAATGTTGCAACCACACACAAGTTGACCTGCTGTGAGGAAAAAATGAGTTAGTACATTTCAAACATGAAAAACGTCATTTAATGTCAACATGAAAAACCAAAATTCCAAAAGTATAAATCAGAAAAAAATCCGTACCAAAGAAAGGAAATATATCGTGCTCTGCACCCTCCTCCTGCCCTGTGGTGCAACAGATGTCCCTTTCTCCAAAAATGCACTCAATGGGATCGTAATGTTGCAACCACACACAAATTGACCTGCCGTGAGGAAAAAACGAGTTAATACATTTCAAACATGAAAAACGTCATTTAATGTCAACATGAAAAACCAAATTTCCAAAAGTATTAAACAGAAAAAAATCCTTACCAAAGAAAGGAAATATATTGTTCTCTGCACCCTCCTCCCGCCCTGTGGTGCAACAGATGTCCTTTTCCCCAAAAATGCACTCAATGGGATCGTAATGTTGCAACCACACACAAGTTGACCTGCTGTGAGAAAAAAACGAGTTAGTGCATTTCAAACATGAAAAACCAAAATTCCAAAAGTATGAAACAGAAAAAAATCCTTACCAAAGAAAGGTAATATATCGTGCTCTGCACCATCTTCCCGCCTGTGGTGCATCAGATGTCCCTTTCTCCAAAAATGCACTCAATGGGATCGTAATGTTGCAACCACGCACAATGTGACCTGCTGTGAGGAAAAAACGAGTTAGAATATTTCAAACATGAAAAACGTCATTTAATGTCAACGTCAAAAACCAAAATTCCAAAAGTATAAAACAGAAAAAAATCCTTACCAAAGAAAGGAAATATATCGTGCTCTGCACCCTCCTCCCGCCCTGTGGTGCAACAGATGTCCCTTTCTCCAAAAATGCACTCAATGGTATCGTAATGTTGCAACCACACACAAGTTGACCTGCTGTGAGGAAAAAACGAGTTAGTACATTTCAAACATGAAAAACGTCATTTAATGTCAACATGAAAAACCAAATTCTAAAAGTATAAATAGAAAAAAATCCGTACCAAAGAAAGGAAATATATCGTGCCCTGCACCCTCCTCCTGCCCTGTGGTGCAACAGATGTCCCTTTCTCCAAAAATGCACTCAATGGGATCGTAATGTTGCAACCACACACAAGTTGACCTGCTGTGAGGAAGAAACGAGTTAGTACATTTCAAACATGAGAAACGTCATTTAATATCAACATGAAAAACCGAAATTCCAAAAGTATAAAACAGAAAAAAGTCCTTACCAAAGTAAGGAAATATATCGTGCTCTGCACCCTCCTCCCGCCCTGTGGTGCAACAGATGTCCCTTTCTCCAAAAATCCTCTCAATGGGATCGTAATGTTGCAACCACACACAACTTGACCTGCTGTGAGAAAAAAACGAGTTAGTGCATTTCAAACATGAAAAACCAAAATTCCTAAAGTATAAAACAGAAAAAAATCCTTACCAAAGAAAGGAAATATATCGTGCTCTGCACCCTCCTCCCGCCCTGTGGTGCAACAGATGTCCCTTTCTCCAATAATGCATTCAATGGGATCGTAATGTTGCAACCACACACAAGTTGACCTGCTGTGAGGAAAAAACGAGTTAGTACATTTCAAACATGAAAAACGTCATTTAATGTCAACATGAAAAACCAAAATTCCAAAAGTATAAAACAGCAAAAATTCCTTACCAAAAAAAGGAAAAGTATCGTGCTCCTCACCCTCCTCCCGCCCTGTGTTGCAACAGATGTCCCTTTCTCCAAAAATGCACTCATTGGGATCGTAATGTTGCAACCACACACAAGTTCACCTGCTGTGAGAAAAAAACGATTTAGTGCATTTCAAACATGAAAAACCAAAATTCCAAAAGTATAAAAAAAAAAAATCCTTACCAAAGAAAGGAAATATATCGTGCTCTGCACCCTCCTCCCGCCCTGTGGTGCAACAGATGTCCCTTCCTCCAAAAATGGGATCATAATGTTGCAACCACACACAAGTTGACCTGCTGGGAGGAAAAAACGAGTTAGTACATTTCAAACATGAAAAACGTCATTTAATGTCAACATGAAAAACCAAAATTCCAAAAGTATAAAACAGCAAAAATTCCTTACCAAAAAAAGGAAAAGTATCGGGTTCCTCATCCTCCTCCCGCCCTGTGTTGCAACAGATGTCCCTTTCTCCAAAATTGCACTCAATGGGATCGTAATGTTGCAACCACACACAAGTTGACCTGCTGTGAGAAAAAAACGAGTTAGTGCATTTCAAACATGAAAAACCAAAATTCCAAAAGTATAAAACAGAAAAAAATCCTTTCCAAAGAAAGGAAATATATCGTGCTCTGCACCCTCCTCCCGCCCTGTGGTGCAACAGATGTCCCTTCCTCCAAAAATGGGATCATAAAGTTGCAACCACACACAAGTTGACCTGCTGGGAGGAAAAAATAAGTTAGTACATTTCAAACATGAAAAACGTCATTTAATGTCAACATGAAAACCCAAAATTCCAAAAGCATAAAACAGAAAAAAATTCTTACCAAAGAAAGGAAATATATCGTGCTCTGCACCCTCCTCCCGCCCTGTGGTCCAACGGATGTCCCTTCCTCCAAAATTGCACTCAATGGGATCGTAATGTTGCAACCACACACAAGTTGACCTGCTGTGAGGAAAAAACGAGTTAGTACATTTCAAACATGAAAAAGGTCATTTAATGTCAACGTGAAAAACCAAAATTCCAAAAGTGTAAAACAGAAAAAAATTCTTACCAAAGAAAGGAAATGTATCGTGCTCTGCACCCTCCTCCCTCCCTGTGGTCCAACAGATGTCCCTTTCTCCAAAAATGCACTCAATGGGATCATAATGTTCCAACCACACACAAGTTGACCTGCTGTGAGGAAAAAACGAGTTAGTAAATTTCAAACATGAAAAAAGTCATTTTATGTCAACATGAAAAACCAAAATTCCAAAAGTATAAAACAGAAAAAAATCCTTACCAAGGAAAGGAAATATATCGTGCTCTGCACCCTCCTCCCACCCTGTGGTGCAACAGATGACCCTTCCTCCAAAAATACACTCAATGGGATCGTAATGTTGCAACCACACACAAGTTGACCTGCTGTGAGGAAAAAACGAGTTAGTACATTTCAAACATGAAAAACGTCATTTAATGTCAACATGAAAAACCAAAATTCCAAAAGTATAAAACAGAAAAAAATCCTTACCAAAGAAAGGAAAATATCGTACTCTGCACCCTCCTCCCGCCCTGTGGTGCAACAGATGTCCCTTTCTCCAAAAATGCACTCAATGGGATCGTAATGTTGCAACCACAAACAAGTTGACCTGCTGTGAGAAAAAAACGAGTTAGTGCATTTCAAACATGCAAAACCAAAATTCCAAAAGTATAAAACAGAAACAAATCCTTACCAAAGAAAGGAAATATATCGTGCTCTGCACCCTCCTCCCGCCCTGTGGTGCAACAGATGTCCCTTTCTCCAAAAATGCTCTCAATGGGATCATAATGTTGCAACCACACACAAGTTGACCTGCCGTGAGGAAAAAACGAGTTAATACATTTCAAACATGAAAAACGTCATTTAATGTCAACATGAAAAACCAAATTTCCAAAAGTATAAAACAGAAAAAAATCCTTACCAAAGAAAGGAAATATATTGTTCTCTGCACCCTCCTCCCGCCCTGTGGTGCAACAGATGTCCTTTTCCCCAAAAATGCACTCAATGGGATCGTAATGTTGCAACCACACACAAGTTGACCTGCTGTGAGAAAAAAACGAGTTAGCGCATTTCAAACATGAAAAACCAAAATTCCAAAAGTATGAAACAGAAAAAAATCCTTACCAAAGAAAGGAAATATATCGTGCTCTGCACCATCTTCCCGCCTGTGGTGCATCAGATGTCCCTTTCTCCAAAAATGCACTCAATGGGATCGTAATGTTGCAACCACGCACAATTTGACCTGCTGTGAGGAAAAAACGAGTTAGTACATTTCAAACATGAAAAACGTCATTTAATGTCAACGTGAAAAACCAAAATTCCAAAAGTATAAAACAGAAAAAAATCCTTACCAAAGAAAGGAAATATATCGTGCTCTGCACCCTCCTCCCGCCCTGTGGTGCAACAGATGTCCCTTTCTCCAAAAATGCACTCAATGGTATCGTAATGTTGCAACCACACACAAGTTGACCTGCTGTGAGGAAAAAACGAGTTAGTACATTTCAAACATGAAAAACGTCATTTAATGTCAACATGAAAAACCAAATTCTAAAAGTATAAATAGAAAAAAATCCGTACCAAAGAAAGGAAATATATCGTGCCCTGCACCCTCCTCCTGCCCTGTGGTGCAACAGATGTCCCTTTCTCCAAAAATGCACTCAATGGGATCGTAATGTTGCAACCACACACAAGTTGACCTGCTGTGAGGAAAAAACGAGTTAGTACATTTCAAACATGAAAAACGTCATTTAATGTCAACATGAAAAACCAAAATTGCAAAAGTATAAAACAGAAAAAAATCCCAACCAAAGAAAGGAAATATATTGTGCTCTGCACCCTCCTCCCGCCCTGTGGTGCAACAGATGTCCTTTTCTCCAAAAAGGCACTCAATGGGATCGTAATGTAGCAACCACACACAAGTTGACCTGCTGTGAGGAAAAAACGAGCTAGTACATTTCAAACATGAAGAACGTCGTTTAATGTCAACATGAAAAACCAAAATTCCAAAAGTATAAAACAGAAAAATATCCTTACGAAAGAAAGGAAATATATCGTACTCTGCACCCTCCTCCTACCCTGTGGTGCAACAGATGTCCCTTTCTCCAAAAATGCACTCAATGGGATCGTAATGTTGCAACAACACACAACTTGACCTGCTGTGAGAAAAAAACGAGTTAGTGCATTTCAAACATGAAAAACCAAAATTCCAAAAGTATATAACAGAAAAAAATCCTTACCAAAGAAAGGAAATATATCGTGCTCTGCACCCTCCTCCCGCCCTGTGGTGCAACAGATGTCCCTTTCTCCAAAAATGCACTCAATGGGATCGTAATGTTGCAACCACACACAAGTTGTCCTGCTGTGAGGAAAAAACGAGTTAGTACATTTCAAACATGAAAAACGTCATTTAATGTCAACAAGAAAAACCAAAATTCCAAAAGTATAAAACAGAAAAAAATCCTTATCAAAGAAAGGAAATGTATCGTGCTCTGCACCCTCCTCCCGCCCTGTGGTGCAACAGATGTCCCTTTCTCCAAAAATGCACTCAATGGGATCGTAATGTTGCAACCACACACAAGTTGACCTGCTGTGAGGAAAAAACGAGTTAGTACATTTCAAACATGAAAAAAGTCATTTAATGTCAACATGAAAAACCAAAATTCCAAAAGTATAAAACAGAAAAATATCCTTACGAAAGAAAGGAAATATATCGTGCTCTGCACCCTCCTCCCGCCCTGTGGTGCAACAGATGTCCCTTTCTCCAAAAATGCACTCAATGGGATCGTAATGTCGCAACCACACACAAGTTGACCTGCTGTGAGGAAAAAACGAGTTAGTACATTTCAAACATGAATAACGTCATTTAATGTCAACATGAAAAAACAAAATTCCAAAAGTATAAAACAGAAAAATATCCTAACCAAAGAAAGGAAATATATTGTGCTCTGCACCCTCCTCCCGCCCTGTGGTGCCACAGATGTCCCTTTCTCCAAAAATGCACTCAATGGGATCGTAATGTTGCAACCACACACAAGTTGACCTGCTGTGAGGAAAAAAGGATTTAGTACATTTCAAACATGAAAAAAGTCATTTAATGTCAACATGAAAAACCAAAATTCCAAAAGTATAAAACAAAAAATATCCTAACCAAAGAAAGGAAATATATTGCGCTCTGCACCCTCCTCCCGCCCTGTGGTGCAACAGATGTCCCTTTCTCCAAAAATGCACTCAATGGTATCGTAATGTTGCAACCACAAACAAGTTGACCTGCTGTGAGAAAAAAACGAGTTAGTGCATTTCAAACATGAAAAACCAAAATTCCAAAAGTATAAAACAGAAAAATATCCTTACGAAAGAAAGGAAATATATCGTGCTCTCCACCCTCCTCCCGCCCTGTGGTGCAACATATGTCCCTTTCTCCAAAAATGCACTCAATGGGACCGTAATGTTGCAACCACACACAAGTTGACCTGCTGTGAGGTAAAAACGAGTTAGTACATTTCAAACATGAAAAACGTCATTTAATGTCAACATGAAAAACCAAAATTCCAAAAGTATAAAACAGAAAAATATCCTTATGAAAGAAAGGAAATATATCGTGCTCTGCACCCTCCTCCCGCCCTGTGGTGCAACAGATGTCCCTTTCTCCAAAAATGCACTCAGTGGGATCGTAATGTTGCAACCACACACAAGTTGACCTGCTGTGAGGAAAGAAGGAGTTAGTACATTTCAAACATGAAAAACGTCATTTAATGTCAACATGAAAAACCAAAATTCCAAAAGTATAAAACAGAAAAATATCCTTACCAAAGATAGGAAATGTATCGTGCTCTGCACCCTCCTCCCGCCCTGTGGTGGAACAGATGTCCCTTTCTCCAAAAATGCACTCAATGGGATCGTAATGTTGCAACCACACACAAGTTGACCTGCTCTGAGGAAAAAACGAGTTAGTACATTTCAAACATGAAAAAGGTCATTTAATGTCAACATGAAAAAACAAAATTCCAAAAGTATAAAACAGCAAAAATTCCTTACCGAAGAAAGGAAATATATCGTGCTCTGCACCCTCCTCCCGCCCTGTGGTGCAGCAGATGTCCCTTTCTCCAAAAATGCACTCAATGGGATCGTAATGTTGCAACCACACACAAGTTGACCTGCTGTGAGGAAAAAACGAGTTAGTACATTTCAAACATGAAAAACGTCATAATGTCAACATGAAAACCAAAATTCCAAAAGTATAAAACACAAAAATATGCTTACCAAAGAAGAAAATGTATTGTGCTCCACACCCCCTCCCGCCCTGTGGTGCAACAGATGTCCCTTTCTCCAAAAATGTACTCAATGGGATCGTAATATTGCATCCACACACAAGTTGACTTGCTGTGAGGAAAAAACGAGTTAGTACATTTCAAACATGAAAAGGTCATTTTCAAATCAACATGAAAAACCAAAATTCCATAAGTATAAAACACAAAAAAATGCTTACCAAAGAAAGAAAATGTTTCGTGCTCTGCACCCTCCTCCAGCCCTGTGGTGAAACAGATGTCCCTTTCTCCAAAAATGTACTCAATGGGATCATAATGTTGCAACCACACACAAGTTGACCTGCTGTGTGGAAAAAACGAGTTAGTACATTTCAAACATGAAAAAGGTCATTTTAAAATCAACATGAAAAACCAAAATTCCAAAAGTATAAAACACAAAAAAATCCTTACCAAAGAAAGAAAAATGTATCGTGCTCGGCCCCCTCCTCCCCTGCCTGTGGTGAAACAGTGGTCGAAGTATAAAACTCTCCCCTGACGTTTCGTCTCCGTCCACGGGAGATATCCTCGGACGTACCGTTTGGATGTGAGCGTCACACCGCAAGCGTGACGATCGATTACTTTCAATCGACAATGCGTACATTGCGCCCGCATAATTTTTTCATGTAAAAAATGTCTAATACAAATCCAACAAACTTAACACCTTCGAAGAACAGAAACATGAAAAATTTTTGCAAGTACCTGTAAGCACAGCCGCTAATGATAATACGTCAGTCTCATCCTGGGCTACAAATGAGGAGTAGCTCTTACCTTCATGCCGAGTAGATTTCTGCTGGACGGTGGAAACAGAAAATAAAATCTTCCGTTACAGAAGTCCTTTATAGAATACTGGAAGTTTTGAATTCGCCTTGTATGTAACTGTCGAAGGCGGAGCAAAAATGACAAGTCTTGCGAAATGACAGCTACTTCTATACATACGTCATTCAAAGAGCAGTTATTCCTTGCGGTAAAACAGAGAGTAATTAATACGTGGCGGGAAAACAATCAAAGAGTAAATATACGTGGCGGGAAAAACAATCTCGTGGCGAACATGACTAAAAGCTACGTATCAGTCGTACAGATTTTTGACATGAGCTCAAAACATAATATATGAATTCGAGTAATGTACTGTTTTGTCAATAGCAACGTCAATTTCAGTAGCCCTCTGTCGACCTGTATGTTTACAGAAATTATGGCCAAATTCTTCCAGCCATTTATAAAGACCAAAGATTCGAAATTCGTTTTTGCTTGACTCAGTGCCGTAACTTTAAATTTTTAGCTGACAGTTCGTTACACCGATAGCTAAACATGCACGCGAAAGAGATGTCAAATTTTACTTTTCCTTTGTTTGTTACAGACTTGCGTAGTAAAGAAATAAACTTTTGCAAAACCCTTTGTTTATTTTCATAAAAAGCAACCTTTACACATGATTCATGTGGTTCTGTATTATTAACGATTTATTCCTATTGAGTACGTGGATTTTAAAAGTAGTCTCACGGAAAGAGGTGTTACAAGGAACTAGGATATGTGTCAAAGACAAAATAGAAAACTCAGCATACCACGTTATTCATAACCGACATTTGTTTGCCCAGTCGTACCTCAACAAGTTTTAATGGTAACATAGTGAACGGTCTGCTACGAGCTCACATTGATTTCTTGTCTCAGAGTATGTGCTCTATTGTGGTTAGCGGACATCAACAAGGACGAGAAACATCCCATTTGTCTACATCTACATCTACATGATTACTCTGCGCTTCACAATTAAGTTCGTGGCAGAGGTTTCATCGAACCACCTTCGAGCTATTTCTGTACGGTTCCACTGTCTAACAGCGCACAGGAAAAACGAGCACTGTGCGAGGTCTGATCATGATTATGATTTCTCGCTATGTGGGTGGGTGCCAACAAAATATTTTCGCATTCGGAGGAGAATGTTGGTGATCGAAATTTCACGAGAAGATTCTACCGCAACGGAAAGCGCCTTTTAATGACTGTCACCCTAATTCGGGCATCACGTGCGCTGCACTCTCTCCCCTATTTCGCAACAATAAAAAACGAGCTGCCCTTCTTTGAACGTTTTCGATGTCCTGCGTCAGTCCCACCTGATGCGGATCACACACCGCACATCAATACTCCAGTAGAGGGCGCACAAGCAACGTGTACGCAGTCTGTTTAGTCGATCAGTTGCATTTTCTACATTCTCTACCAATAAATCGCAGTCTTCAGTTTGCTTTACCCACAGCATTATCTATATGACCAGTCCAACTGAAGTTATTCGTAACTGTAATCCCCAAGAATTTAGTTGAGTTTACAGCCTTTAGATTCGTGTGATTCATAGCGTAACCGAAATTTAGCGGATTTCTTTTAGTACTCATGTGAATAACTTCACACTTCTCTTTATTCAGGCTCAACTGCCACTTTTTGCACCATACAGATATTTTATCGAATTACTTTTGGTCATCTTTTGACTTACAAGACGGTAAATGTTAGTATTTTCTGCAAACAATCTAGGAGGGCCTAAACACTTCCTTGGGAAACACCATACATTACTTCTATTTTACTAGATGATTTTACATCAGTTACTATGAACTGTGACTTGCCCAACAGGAACACACGAATCCAGCCGCACAACTGACACGATACTTCATAGGAACGCGAGTTGATTAGAAGACACTTGTGAGGGACGGTGCTGAAAGCCTTCTGGAAATATAAAAATACGGAATCAGTTTAACAACCCCCGTCGACAGCATTCATTACTTCATGAGAACAGAGAGCTAGTTGTGTTTCAGAAGAACAATGTTTCCTGAATCCGTGCTATTAGTCAGTAAATCGTTTTCTTCGACATAATTCATTATGTTTGAACACAGAGTACGCTCCAAAAACCTACTGCAAATGGACGTTAGTGATAGGGGTCTGTTATTCAACGGATTACTCATGTTTCCTTTCTCGATGCGAATTGTACGACTTTCCAGTCTTTAGGTACAGATTTTTCAATGAGCGAGCGTTTGTGTATCATTGTTAGATGCGGAACTGTTGCTGAAAGGAATCCGACTGGTATGCAATTTGGACCGGATACCTTGCCTTTATTAAGTGATTTAAGATGCTTCTAAGAAACTCAAGTTGGCAGGTGTTCTGGATTCGAATTCTCGAAGATTTACTTCGCCCCATTTGGTGAACGAGTTTCTGAAAACCGTGTTTAATAACTCTGATTTAGAGGCACTGTCATCAGTGGCATAGCCATTGTTATTGCGCGGAAAATTATTATGCACGCTATGTGATCAAAAGAATCCTGCGCGATGTCTACGCGCATTGCCACGGTCCATGCGGCTCCCCCCGTCGGTGGTTCGAGTCCGCACTCGAGCATTGGTATGTGTGTTGTCTATAGCGTAAGTTAGTTTAAGTAGTATGTAGGCTTAGGGCCAGATGACCTAAGTAGATTGGTCCGATAAGACCTTACCACGAATGTTTTTAATAGTATCCTGACACCCCCAAAAACATACGTTTTTCATGTTAGGGGCATTGTGCTGCCACCTACTGCCAGGTACTCCACATCAGCCACCTCAGTAGTCATTAGACATTGTGAGAGAATAAGAAAGCGGAACTCACGAACTTTGATCGCAGTCAGGTGTATGGGTGTAACGTGTGTCATACGTCTGTATGCGAGATTTCCACAATACTAAACATTCACAGATCCACTGTTTCCGATGTGATAGTGAAGTGGAAACGTGGAGGGGAAAGTATAGCATAATCGTACAGGCCGACCTCGTCTGTTGACTAACAGAGACCGCCGACAGTTGAAGAGACCGTCACACAGAAATTTCAAACTGCATCAGGATTCACTGCAAGTACTATGACAGTTAGGTGGGTGGTGAGAAAACTTGCATTTCGTTGTCGAGCGGCTGCTCATAAGTCACACATCACGCCGGTAAATGGCAAACGTAGTCTCGCTTGGTGTAAGGAGCGTAAACATTGGACTATTGAACAGTGGAAAAACGTTGTGTGGAGTGACGAATCACACTACACAATGTGGCGATCCGAAGGAAGGGTGTGGGTATGGCGAATGCCCAGTGAACTTGATCTGCCAGCGTTAATATTTGAATGTGGTGGTGTTATGGTATGGTCGTGTGTTTCATGGAGGGGGCTAGCACCCTTTGTTGCTTTGCGTGGCACTACCACAGCACAGGCCTACATTGATGCTTTAAGCAGCTTCTTGCTTCCCACTGTTGAAGAACAATTTGGGGGTGGCGATTGCATCTTTCAACACCATCGAGCACCTGTTCATAATGCATGGCCAGTGGCGGAGTGGTTACACGACAATAACATCCCTGTAATGGACCGGCCTGCACAGAGTCCTCACCTGAATTCTGTAGAACAGCTTTGGGATGTTTTGGAACGCCAACTTCGTACCAGGTCTCACCGACCGACATCGATACCTCTCCTCAGTGCAGCACTCCGTGAAGACTGGGTTGCCATTCCCCAAGAAGCCTTCCAGCGCCTGATTGAACGTATGCCTGTGAGAGTGGACGCTGTCATCAAGGCTAAGGGTGGGCCAACACCATACTAAATTCCAGCATTACCGATGGAGGGCGCCACAAACTTGTAAGTCATTTTCAGCCAGATGTCCGGATAGCCATGTAGTGTAAGGGTCGCTTAAAAAGTTTCCGTTTGAGGAGCTGCTGCAGCGACTCGGATGAGAGTATACAAGCACCAACATGTTGGTAAGGGGTTAGTGTGACATTCGTGTCTTCCCGACACTCGTGTTGTTAATGAGGAAACCTGAAATACGACGACGTTATTACCAAATGTGTCCAAAAGCACCAACCTTTTGTCATTCTGTTCGTGACTGCTGAAGGACGAACAGCAGTAGACATCCACCAGAGAATGGAGAATGTGCCGTTGTGGAATGGTGCAAGACTTTTTGTGCTGGTCGCGATTCGACACGAGGCACACTTCGAACTGGGAATCCAGCCTCATTTCAAGGAACCTGTGGCGTCCACCATGGGGGAACATTAACTGTGCAACGCTGGAGACTGTGTAGGGTTTTGCTTCGATGGATGTTCTACAATGGCGGGCAGAGAGAGCGGTGTACAAGCCATTTTAAGACAGAACATTATCGATCCTCACACTTTCTTCGGTCAAGCCACAAACTCAATCTTGTGGCTTGCTGTGTCGTCTGAACAATACACAGTCAGGGCAAAATCACCACAGGCGCAAAGATGCGAGCCGAGCAGCTCTCGCCCAGTTGGTTCAGATCATCGTCCAGTCGTGACTTAGTCAGGGAACGTCGTTTAGTGAACTCTTAGCGAACACAGTGTTGTTGCCGGCCGCGGTGGCCATGCGGTTCTAGGCGCTTCTGTCCGGAAACGCGCGACTGCTATGGTCGCAGGTTCGAATCCTTAGGTTTAAGAAGTTCTAAGTTCTAGGGGACTGATGACCTCAGATGTTAAGTCCCATAATGCTCGGAGCCATTTGAACCAAGACTGTTGTTGTAATTGCATTTGCTATGTACTGTGAAGATTACCTACAATTATTTGCATTTAGGCATTGAGGGTCTTTTTGTGTTATATTACAAGCAGTGTTGCAGACTTCATTGTTCAACAAGTCACAAAGACAAATCAACCTTATCAACTCATTTGTGTCACTTCGTTACTAATTTGTTAGGGTGTTGTAGAACGTATCCTGCTACCTGGCCCTGGCGCATAGCTGTGTAATAGTGGCAGGGAGAAATTGTCTTAGCGTTGTATTGCACCAGAAGCCGTTTCACCAACTCACAAGCTCGATCTCCACGGCAGTAGCGACGAGGCCTTTACAAAATTGGCGACGAGGCTTTACAAAATGGGTTAAGATACAAACACAGTGCCGAAAATTAGGAATATTGTTGCCATTGTAAAAGACACTATAAACTTTTTAGAGAATCGACTACACGCTGTAAATATGATTCGAATTTATCACGAATGTATAAGACGAGATGGCCTGAGAAATATGAAACCAACAGACAATTTTCTCAACATCGCGGGAGCTGGAAAAAAAAAAAATTCTACAGACGGATATTATGCAACGAGAGTATCTGTGTATCAGTTACATTCAGCCAAACCAGTGTTGAAATTACAATGAAATGAACACCCTTAGCTGCTTACAGGCGTTGACATACGTCAACGGGGACAGATGAAAATGTGTGCCCCGACCGGGACTCGAAACCGGGATCTCCTGCTTGCATGGCAAACGCTCTAACCAGTGTTGATCTTAGCTTTACAAACAATAACCAAGTCCTCAGCAGTTTTGGAACCAGTAGTTCATGTCCAACTATCTAACAAGTCTATAGATATGACCTTGGCGAGGGAAACATTACAGGAATCCTTGACGTTCTCAGTAACGACCGGAAGGAAGCAGATAGAATAATTACAGAATTGCTTGGAAAAACACGAACTACTATAGAGGATCATACAATGTAAGGTTTCACGGCCGGTATTGTCTTCACTTAAAACTTCCGGGCTGATAGGTCGTGGTCGAAGTATAAAACTCTCCCCTGACGTTTCGTCTCCGACTACGGGAGACATCCTCGGAGGTACAGCTTGGATGTCAGCGTTCCACCGCAAGCGTGACGATCGATTACTTTCAATCGAGAATGTTGGCATTACCAGAGACAGTCTCATAGCAGACGCCACGTGATGGACAGTGGCGCCCTCTGTACTGCCTATATAATCAGCGCTTCCTCGAGTTCTCTTCGCAGTTCGCCGCTTTACCTCCGAGGATGGATCCCGCAGTCGGAGACGAAACGTCAGGAGAGAGTTTCATACTTCGACCACGGCCTATCAGCCCGGAAGTTTTAAGTGAATACTGTAGAGGAATTGAAAACAGAAATTAATGTTCTATGTTCTGGATGCAAGCAAAAATTCAGAAGCAATCCGGAAAATGACACCGAATACTGGCGTCGTTCACTGATAATACAATACATCGAATCGCTCATATGACAAACCGTGCGGATGAGATATCCATTTTGTAATATCCAGTAATACTGATAAAGCACTTTGAATGAGATAATTTGCCTCGGAAAGTTTTCACAGTGGTTGGCAGAAAATAATGGACAACCAATATTCCGTTTAAGTAATTATTACATTATCCGACCCAAAGTTTCAAATCAAAGTGAACAATTTTACCCCAAACAGGGCATCACTATTTGTGATGAACGTATACGCCACTAGAAGGAAAGTGCTTGTTTCTCCCTATGGTCATGCCTGCCTTACACGTGTGAATATCTGTGGGCTATCGGCAGGACCAGGTCGGGCAAGGATCATTTAATATCTTTTAAATGCCCGGCACTCGGCTAATGACCAAAATCATTTATGCGTGTTGAATTAGATAGTGTTTCAGTATTTATTTCTGTTTCCTTTCTTTTTAATGTCATCACTGTCTACTTTGGATGGTCAAGATCAACCGCTCTTGCTCCACCATTTCCTTCACCATCCGGGTCCATGCAACAGCGCCCCTGTCATCCCAGTCTCGATGCGTTCGGAACTGGGAAACTGAAAGACGGCGTCTGAGTCAGACCTGTCACTCCTACGGTTTTATGCAGAGCTGGACTGAGTAACGTCTGCTAAGCTCAGCGATCGCAGATATCAGGCAGTTAGCTTGGACCAGGGTCAACATAACCTCATTCAGACATTAGTCGATTTGTGTCTGCATCATAAAGTCGTTCTTGATTGAAAATGTCAGTTTACGAGCCTAATTATCGTCATTTGCAGGAGGTGTTACTGTTGAAGAAAACAGCGGTTGAGTATCATCGAATGCTATCAGGTACTTATGGTAAGGACGCTATTAGCGACAGAACGTCTTGTGAGTGGTTTCAACGCTTCAAGAACGGTCGGTTTTAATGTCGTAGACCGGCATAGTGGTGGAAGAGAGAATGTTTTCGAAGAAGCAGAATTAGAGACATTGCTGAGTGAAGACTCGCGTCTAACTCAAGAAGAATTGGCACGATTAGTGGGAGTGACGCAGTAAGCCATTTCAAAACGTCTCAAGGCTATGGGCATGATTCAGAAAGAAGAATCGTGGGTCCCGTGTGAGCTGAAACAGAGAGACGTTGAATGGCGTTTGTGTGTCTGTGAACAGTTGCTTCAGAGGCAAAAACGGAAGGGATTTCTGCATCCTATTGCGACCGGGGACGAAAAATGGGTTAGTTATGATAACCTTAAACGCAAATCAATGGGATATCCCGGCAATGCTTCCACGTCGACGGCCAAACCGAATATTCACGGCTCGAAGATCACGCTCTGCATTTGGTGGGACCAGCTCGGCGTCGTGTACCATGAGGTGTTAAAACCAAGTGAAACAATCACAGGTGCTCGTTATCAAACGCAGTTAATGCGTTTGAGCAGAGCATTAAAAGACAAACGGCCGCAATACAGCGAGAGACTCGATAAAGTGATTTTGCAGCACGACAACGATCGACCCCACATTGCAAAAGTGGTCAGAACGTACTTGGAAACGTTAAAATGGGAAGTCCTACCCCACCCGCCATATTCGCCAGATATTGCTCTCTCTGACTATCACCTGTTTAGATCAATGGTGCATGGCCTCGCTGGCCAACACTTCCGATCACATGAAGAAATCGCAAATTGGATCTATCTGTGGATCGCTTCAAAAGATGAACAATTTTTTCGAAGCGGGATTCGTACACTGTCCGAAAGGGGAGAGAAAGTAGTGGCCAGCGATGAAAAATACTTTGAATGAGACATGAGTAACCACCAAATGTTGGGGAAAAAACGGTGGAAGCAAAGTTGCAGAGCTTGTATTTGCCACGCACATATAAATTTAATTTTCAGGGTTATTATGGGCTCATGTGATGCTCAAAGTATTTTAAAGAAGATCCGTCTTACGTGTATGTAATAGTGTAATCTATTGGCAGTTATGGGTAATACAATGGTAATACAATTGAAGCCCACCTAGAATTAGGCTCTATAAGTTTCCGGCCTGGCCTTGAATACGAGGGCGAAGGGGAGCTAGCGACATCTGCCAGTAGATGCTCGCACAAACTGCAGCCCGCTGCTAGCCTCAGGCGTATGGTGACACTCGTTTCAGTAAGGCGTTGCTTGCTGCGGCGCTGCAGTGGATAAAATCGAGCACCGTGCAGGGACAAAGTTCCTCGGGTTTCAACTGGCTGTGTCCACTTGGATGGTATTATGGTGATGCTTCCCCTTCATACTTCACAGTGAAGGAATGGTCTAAACAGTTTCGTCTAGGCACAGAGAGAGTTGGTGATCCCCCCCGCCCGCTCCCTCCCCCATCTGTCTGCATCCCCCCCCCCCCCACCCCATACATGTATGCCTTTGTTCTCTATAGTGCAGTGTTTTCCGTGAGTGTTCAGTGTTGTGCGTCCCCTTTTGAAAGTGCTGCGTCCAGAACCAGACTGTCGCCGTGCTTTTTAACTGTGCCTGCCTATTTCCTAAGTGTTTTTAATCAGCATCACTGACCTCTTTGTTTTTTATGTTTTCTTCACAACTTTTTCGCCATGTACCAGTTTTAAACAGTCACCGGTTTATCAGTTCTTTTTATTGTTATGTCCCCTCATTATGTTTTTAACTTTATCTGTAGGCTGCAGAGCGGCGTATTACACTGCTGCCAGCCCGCCCCCTCCATCTGGGAGGGGGGGGGGGGGGGAGAGTCGACATATAATAAAAACGGTTGCTGATGACCACCTGTTGGTCGGCCAGCTGAGATGGTGACTGAGAAAACTACAGCTATTTCTGAAAGTGAAGTTCTGAGCGACAGGCGGTTGAAAGTTAAGGACATTGCAGCAAGGTTAGAGTTATCTAAAACAAGCGTTTTCCGGGTCGTGCATGGTCATTTGCAAGTCGGGTGCCCAGACTTCTCTTTGCAGTGCAGAAGGAACAGCGCGCGACTCGTGCACCGAGGTTTTGGAGCTGTGCCGTGGCAACCAGAAAGAAGTTCTGGAATGTATGTTACAGGGGATGAATCTTTGGTTCTTTATTATGATCCTCTGTCCAAAAGAGAATCTCTTGAATGGCATAAACCAGATGATGCTCCTCAAAGAAAGGCGAAGGCTACTCAGTCCACAAAGAAGGTGGAACAATCTTCTGTGATTCCAAAGGAATTCTTATAGTTCATTTCAAAGAAAGGTATACCACTGTGAACGCACAGTACTATGCTTCACTTCTGCACAAATAACAAGAGTCCAACATACTACAGGGGTGATGAAGGCTGTGACATGGTATTCGTCTTTTCCACGGCACTGTGCCGGTGCACCCAGGGGCAGTTGTGAAGGCTGCAGTAAACGGATGTGCCTTCTACGAGACTGACCACCCACCTGTAGTCCAGATCTAGCCAACAATAACTACTACTCTTCTCCAAACTAAAGAAAGTTCTTCGAAGAAGGCCATCTGTTGTGGCCGAGCAGTTGTAGGCTCTTCAGTCTGGAATCGCGCGACCGCTACGCTCGTAGGTTAAAATCCTGCCCATGGCATGGATGTGTGTGATGTCTTTACGTTAGTTAGGTTTAAGTAGTTCTAAGTTCTAGCGGACTGATGGCCTCGGATGTCAAGTCCCATAGTGCTCAGAGCCATTTGAGCCATTTCTTCGAAGAAGAAATTTGATGATGATAGAGTGAAAGCTGCTGTAATGGGACATTTTGCTGACACAGTATAAGATTATTTTTTGAAAGGCATAGAGGTGTGAAAAGTATGTTGACATAAAGAGTGGTTAGGTTGAAACATAGTACCATTGAATGTAGTCAGGCAAGAGAGTTGTGGGACCTACGTCGTATAAGCAAACACCGTCTAAATAGCTGTTGATTCACTACTGCTTATTTGATATAGAGTTCCATTCGTAATCCACCTCATCGGCATCTCTGTTTATGCATAAAGAATACGTTATTCCGAGACATGAGATACTTTGTCTCTGTTGTGGCTATTCCGAATATGTAGACACGTGCAGGGCGTGGAACAATAAGTACAACGCAATATCATGTACGTCTCCAAGAAAATGTTTCGTGTTGAATGCAGGGTGAAACATTGACGAGGGTGAGAAATTTCAGATAAATCTGGTTAACGTCACCCATAGCAAACTAACAAAACATGGTGACATACGTGTACGTAACTATGTGTTAGTGAGAATGAAGCCATGTTCAAAATAGTTTCGGTTATCGAACTTTTTTCTTCATAAGTGGCGGAACGACAGTAACTGTCTCCGAGAAAATGTTTCGTGTTGAATGCAGGGTGAAAGACTGATGAAGGTGAGAAACTTCATATAAATCTGATTAACGTCACCCGCAGCAAACTAACAAAACATGATAACATACGTGAACGTAACTTTGTGTTTGTGAGAATGAAGCCATGTTCAAAATTCAGTTTCGATTATCGAACTTTTTTCTTCATGAGTGGCGAAACGACAATAACTGGATAAAACTGGAAGACCATTTCTCTCAATATACTGGATAAAGACGTAGTTGTTTTCAATTTGGTAGTCCACTTATTTATTGTCTGTCTTATTTCTGATTATGATATAATCATACGAATTTTTAAAAAAATATAATCGATGTAGACGACTGACAGCAAACATTTAATGGTCTTTGCTACAAGATTATTTTTTCCGCCACGAGTTATTTATTATTCTCTGATTGTTTTGTTGCAACACAGTAGCTCCACAGTCTGACCAAGATAAACACCCCCTAACTTTGAGAAATTAATGTTTGATTTTGACTGTATTTCTGCTTAACTAAGACATGAATGATCGCGAAATAAATGTAAAAAGAGCCAAATCTCGCTGATACAGTGAACAACTTATTCAGTTAAGAAATACTTTCGTATACTGAATAACTGTAGCTTACTCCGCTGAAAGCAGTATAACGTAAACACAGTGTTTCATGTATAAGAAGCATGTAGGTACTTATGCTGCTGCCTGTTCTTATTATGACTGCCACTTTTCTTGACACGTCTAATGATTAGCACTTTCGTACACGTCACTCGACTTTCTAATACACAGATATTACGTAAATGTAATTAATTTTTCTTCAAAAGACGACAGTGCTGAAGATTATTGCTTTTTTAGCAAAAACTGCAGCATTCGTTTCTTCTGTGTCGGGAAACTGTTTTATAGCTTCTGACGTTTTATTATCACGTCTGTGTGGTGTCCTCTTCAGCCAAAGTTGTTGTTTGGTACGTTAAATAGGGCAGATATTGCATTCCATATAAGTTTCCTACGTTCTGTGTTCACTTATATGGTTGGAAGTGTAACGAATAAAACTTAACGTTGTTGGGTAGTTACACGAGATCCTTCTGCAAAAGGTCAGGTCTCTTGCTGTTTACCAGTCACTTTTTGTTCTTAAAGGAAAGCGACATTCTTCAGTAAATATCTACAACAACAACAAAAATTATAGTGCGTATGGCAGTACTGGCGGGGATTGGGGATTTTGCGCTGCCTGGTGCAGATCTTTTTAGTTGACGCCACTTGGATGACTTGCGCGTTGATGATGACGAAATGATGATGAGGATAACACACGCGCCCAGTCCCGAGTGGAGAAATTGTCCTGGGGTGTCTTCCAGACTCTTTTTAAGTTACTCATCGTAGTAGAGGATGAGCTTCTTCACGAAGAACTTCGAAATAACTTCTTCATGTACATGAATAAAATAACCTGTATCCAAGCTTCTCGGCTGGACGCCCGAGAACCTTGGACCCATCAGCATAACCTGATGATGGCGGAACGGTTATTCGCTGAAATATCGTGGAACTTGGACGATCGGATCCGGCTGGACACCCGAGAACCTTGGAGACAGCACATTCGCCGGGAAAGCCTCAGATCACAATAAAATAACCTCTTCATTGAAAGAAAAATAAACAAATCTGCTCTAGCAAAATTAAGTAATTTCATTATGGGAAGAAGAGACGTTATGTCAAATTAGTCTGGAAGACACTGAAAAGAAAACGCCTCTAAAAGAACCAGTGGCCACTCCCCTTAAAGAAACAACTGGAACATGTTGGGAAGAAACACAGGGCAAAGACTCTCTAGGGGAGATGGTGGAAATTTTTCTTGAGAGAAAACAATAAGGCTTTCCTCAAAGAGTAAGAGAAAATCCCTTGTATAAACCCTCAATTTACATGAGAGAGTTGCAACAAATTGCAGATAAATTCATTATGTTTCTGTTGTGACTTATTTTTTAATAGCTTTGCAGTCGTTTAGCAGTGCCAGTCTGGTTGCAGTAAATTTTTATTGGTATTGATAAAGGTGCTGTGCAGGTATTATGGGCCATTCTTTTGCGAATCCACACCCACATTTTCTTTTGATTGACGCACACAGAACGGTGTTCCAGGATGTGTTATAGGGTACACTTAGTGAAATATGGATCCAGTCCCACTCCAACTCGGAACAGTTTCCCTCGCGTAACCACTTTATCGACAACATCACACTACCGTGACTGATGTTGGTGGGGAGAACACTGGGAGTACCACTGATGTTGGTAAGGAATTTTGTCTTTTCTAGTGACAATTGAAGTCCTACCCTGGCAGCCTGGAGTTTTAGCATATTGAGCTGCTTTACTGCTACTTCCACTGAGCTTGCTATAAGCGCCAGATCATCTGTGAAAGCTAAACAGTCTACTACCAGTCCCTTCCGTTTGTGTCCAGGTAAATACCGATCAGTATATTAATCCACACTTGCATCCAGTCTTGTATGTGTGGGAATTGATTCAAAAACTCTCCTACATGATACTGACATGAATAGGTGTAAGTTGCCCTCACCAATACATTTGACATATGGAAATGGGGGTTCTGAGCTAGGCATGTGTATTGGGGGTGACATATCTACTGGTCTATGGCGAAGTCAAAAAGTTTTGTGATGGAATTTCTTCTCACTTCAAGGACTTAGGAAACATCACAAGACCATGAGAGTAGTGGACCAAAGCCACCATCAGTGCATTTTGTTAGTGCCAGTTGCCTACATCAGAGGCAGGTATGCACTCAGGGGCAAATCTATTGTTTTCCTTTGATTGAAAGGTCATTAACCTATTATTCTCCTCTGTTGACAATCCAAAACCTACTGTTCTGCTAAAAGGACCCTTTCTTTTGATTGTTAGGTCCTTAACTTATTGTTCCCCTGCCCCACTCTCTCCCTCAGGAAACCACCCCCCTCGCTGCTACCGGTACACTTTCAGGTCTGAGTTATTGTAAGATAGGCATTTCTTATTATAGATGTTCTTGGTTAATTGATATGCTAATTGTAACTTATTAATCCGAGTTGTTAGTGCTGTTCCTTCTGATAGATCATGTTCCAACCATTCTCCTAGATGCTTGAATGTGTCAACTTTTTCAATTTGACCTAGTTCCAACTGTAGAACACTGGGAGTATCATTGATGTTGGTGAGGAATTTTGTCTTTTCTAGTGACAATTGAAGTCCTACCTTGGCAGCTTGGAGTTTGAGCATATCGAGCTGCTTTATTGTTACTTCCACTGAGCTTGCTATAAGTGCCAGATCATCTGTGAAAGCTAAACAGTCTACTACCAGTCCCTTCCGTTTGTGACCAGGTAAATACCGCTCGGTATAGTTTGGTAAAAGTTTCTAGAGTTATTCTCCTTGATATCTTCATCTAATTGAGTCAATTGGTCATGAGTGTACTGATATTTAACCTGCCTGATGGTTTTGGCAGTTAGCCAGGGCTGTTCTATGAACTTCTCCATTTATTCGGACTTCTGAGAGCTCCATCTTAGTCAAGCTGCTTGTCTCTTTGTGATCGCTTGGTCGCAGGTAATTGGTCCCTTCATTGGTCCCAGTTGTTGCATTCATGATCTAGTGTTTGCATTCTCTCTGTAAGCATATTGCAGGTTTTCAGTTTTTCCAAGTCAAACTTGGTGAGTTTGGGAGTTAGAGACTTTCTTGTATTCCTAGACAGAAATCGGAGAAGTAGTGGTGTGACTCCAAGTTAAGTTTCCTAAGCACTATTACATTCTGGACTTCTCTACAGGACTTTCTTGATATGGCCACATGAACGATTTGAAAATCTCCTAGAAGTTTATTGGGTGAAGTCCATGTCTTCTGCTTTCTTGGTAGATGCTTAAGGGCTGTTGATTTTATTACTAGGTTAAATGGTTTACAGAGTCCCGCAAGCCATTCTCCATTTCTGTTACTGTGCATGTGAGCTGGGTATTCCCGCACTATATACTTATACTTCAGCTGGGCGTTAAAATCATGCAATACTATGGCTGTATTCCTCCATGGGATCTTGCCAATAGTGTCCTCGAGTTTATTTATTTTTTTATTATTATTAAAAAGCTTATTTATTTATTTAAAGAGTTTTTCAGGAAATCGATCACCACCCCCGCCATCCCATCATCGCCCCCCTCGCCCCCTGCACTCTCTCCCTTCCATCTTCTACCTGGAAATTAGAGGCTCTGCAGTGGAGAGGAAGGATCTCATGAAGGGAAATTCAAGGGTATATCGGTTTTTATAAAATAAAAGAGTTTGTGGGGCATGGATTTCACCTGCTCATCATTTTCTGCTGTTTGGAAAGATGCAGGTCTTGTGAGAAGTAATTATATCGATGTCATTTCTTTTTTTTTGTTCCGGTTGCGTGAGGAATAGCGTCATGAAACACCCATCACACAGTTAAAAATCCTGCGATCTCGAAGCACACACCGCCCACCGTACCCTGTCCACTGGACCACACAGGACGCAACTGCACATGCTCCTAGGAGTCAGGATGCACCGTGAAGTGTCGACGTGGCTATCAGCTGCTGAACCACAAGCAGGTGTCAGTTTGGGTCCTGCAAGGATGAGATGGTGGCATATCTTTGATACATGATAGCTGAGAAATACTTGTCGCAATATGTGCTCACCGAGGCACCGTTGCTGGCGCAATGACGCAGAGCTGTGGGTCTGGCACTTTAGAAATCTGTTCCAATGATCTATCTGCGAGATCGTTTTCTAGTTACTCATTGGCTTACAGCAAGCTCCACCTGATTAAGGTTTAGAGTTTCTAGAGAAATAATTTCTGGTCTATATCTTCGAAATTATACTGCACAAGCGATACTGCTAAGCACGCATTATTGCTTTGTACTAGATATCGAGAAGTATCGCGAAAATGGAATGATATTCTGGCAAGCCGTGTGAAATTACATATGATCTCGTAATCCTAGAGTCTGGAGACCGGTGCAGAAAACAACCAAAGCAAGCAGGTTGGGACCATGAACAGTGATGCCTTTGTGCCAAGGGGAACCAACCCAGCCTTTGTACAATGGTCTTCACGGTATATGTATGAGTGTCTGGTGGTCAATAGCTGTATGAATGATGCAAAAGGGGCGATTTTATATGGCGCAAGATACGAATTGTATGTTTACTACATTGACACAGTAAATGGTGACATAATTTTGGGTTGGAGATCGGTTTTATGCTCTTATGTTCAAGCTTTCGTCCTCATTGGTAGAGCAGTGTAATTGAGTAAGAGTCTTTCCATATTTGACGATCTGTAGGTCACTTTAGCAGGGTTTAACTGTCAGTGCAATATAGCGATCTGTACAAAATTGTTTTGGGACTGAAAGTCTTGTCTGGAGAAAGAAAAAGGCGGACAGTGCTTCTATACTGACAGCATCAGTAATTTGGCAGGTAAATTCAGTAAGTGCTGATCACAATGCTCCATTCATTCCAAGACATCCTGTGTGACAGTACATAGGAGCGTCTATACAGGGTGGTCCATTGATAGTGACTGGGCCAAATATTTTACGAAATAAGCATCAAACGAAAAAAACTACAAAGAACGAAACTCGTCTAGCTTGAAGGGGGAAACCAGATGGCGCTGTGGTTGGCCCGCTAGATGGCGCTGCCACAGGTCAAACGAATATGAACTGCGTTTTTTTTTTAAATAGGAACCCCTATTTTTATTACATATTCATGTAGTATGTAAAGAAATATGAATGTTTTAGTTGGACCACTTTTTTTGCTTTGTGATAGATGGCACTGTAATAGTCACAAACGTATAAGTACGTGATATCACGTAACATTCCAACAGTGCAGACAGTATTTGCTTCGTGATGCATTACCCGTGTTGAAATGGACCGTTTACCAATTGTGGAAAAGGTCGATTCGTGTTGATGTATGGCCATTGTTATGAAAATGCCCAACAGGTGTGTGCTATGTATGCTGCTCGGTATCCTGAATGACATCATCCAAGTGTCGGGACCATTCGCCGGATAGTGACGTTATTTAAGGAAACAGGAAGTATTCAGCCACATATGAAACGTCAACCACAACAATTGATGATGCCCAAGTGTTTTACCTGCTGTCATGGCTAATCCGTACATCAGTAGCAGACAAATTGCGCGAGAATCGGGAATCTCAAAAACGTTTTTTGAGAATGCTACATCAACATCGGTTGCACCCGTACCATATTTCTATGCACCAGGAATTGCATGGCGACGACTTTGAACATCATGTACAGTTCTGCCACTGGGCACAAGAGAAATTACGGGACGATGACAGATTTTTTGCATGCGTTCTATTTAGTGACGAAGCGTCATTCACCAGCAGTGGTAACGTAAACCGGCATCATATGCACTATTGGGCAACGGAAAATCCACGATGGCTGCGACAAGTGGAACATTAGCGACCTTGGAGGGTTAACGTATGGTGTGGCATTATGGGAGGAAGGATAATTGGCCCTCATTTTATCTGTGGCAATCTAAATGGTGCAATGTATGCTGGTTTCCTACATAATGTTCTACAGATGTTACTACAAGATGTTTCACTGCATGACAGAATGGCGATGTACTTCAAGCATGATGGATGTCCGGCACATAGCTTGCATGCAGTTGAAGTGGTATTGAATAGCAATTTCATGACAGGTGGATTGGTCGTCGAAGCACCGTACCATGGCCCGCACGTTCACCAGATCTGACGTTCCCAGATTTCTTTCTGTGGGGAAAGTTGAAGGATATTTGCTATAGTGATCCACCGACAACGCCTGACCACATGGTCAGTGCATTGTCAATGCATGTGCGAACATTACTGAAGGTGAACTTCTCGCTGTTGAGAGGAATGTCGTTACATGTATTGCCGAATGCATTGAGGTTGACGGACATCATTTTGAGCATTTATTGCATTAATGTGGTATTTACAGGTAATCACACTGTAACAGCATGCATTCTCAGAAATGATAAGTTCACAAAGGTACATGTATCACATTGGAACAACCAAAATAAAATGTTCAAATGTATCCACATTCTGTATTTTAATTTAAAAAACCTACCTGTTACCAACTGTTCATCTAAAATTGTGAGCCATATGTTTGGGACTATTACAGCGCCATCTATCACAAAGCGAAAAAAGTGGTCCAACTAAAACATTCATATTTCATTACGTATTACACAAACATGCAATAAAATGTGGGGGTTCCTATTTAAAATCGCAATTGATATCCATTTGACCTATGGCAGTGCCATCTAGCGGGCCAACCATAGCGCCATCTGGTTTCCCCCTTCAAGCTAGATGACTTTCGTTCTTTGTAGTTTTTTCGTTTGACGTTTATTTTGTGAGATATTTGCCCCGGTCACTATCAATGGACCACCCTGTATAGCAGTGAGAACATTTGTGTTTCAGAGATGTTTGTTGAAAGCAGGACTTGACGATTTCCAGGAAGGGTGCCACGTTAGGAGCATCAGGAGGAATATGTTCAGCGTTATTCTAGGCTATTTTCGTAAACAGGTTCTGTCAGGTCAGGAACTTCCGTGCGGACAAGTTGAGACATCATGAAAGCTCCTAAAAAAGCGACCATTAACTATTTCTGCGACACTTTACAATTTTCGAGAGGTTATTTACATAGCCATGTGGCGTCAGCACAATATTGAGAACTTTTAGATGGTGAGTCACTACGCTAACATTTTGCAATGATGCATCAGCCACGTTGGGCAGGTAAACACGCGTGCGCAGTAGACACAGCTTGCATTTCCCATTAGGATCACTGGGAACACTGCACCCTGAGCAGTTCTGGTAAGCATTGGAACAGATTTCTAAAGCACTAGACCTGCAGCTTTGCATCATCGCGCCAGCAACGGTGCCTAGATGAACACGTATTTTGACACTTATTTCTCAGGTGTCATGTATCACAGGCATGCTACCACCTCATCCTTGCAGGACGCAAACTGACACCTGCGCTTGGTTTGGCTGCTGACAGTCACGTTGTCACTTTGTGGGAGCCACCGGTGCATCCCGACTCCCGGGAGCATGTGCGGTAGCGTCCTGTGCAGTCCAGTGGACAGGGCACGGTGGGCGCTGCATGCTTCGCGATCGAAAGATTTTTAACTACGTGTAATTACGTGTGACATGTGTTTCATGATGGTATTCCTCGCGCAATCGGAATAAAAAAAGAAATGTGATCGATGTAATTACTTCTCACAATACCTGCATCTTTTCAAACAGCAGAGAATGATGAGAAACTGAAATCCAAGCTCGGCAAACTGATTTTTTTTTATAAAAAGAACGATGTACCCTTGAATTTCCCTTCGTGACATCCTTCCTCTCCACTGCAGAGCCGCCAGTTTCCAGGTAGAGGAGGGGAAGGGGAAGTGGGGAGGGGGTGAGGGAGGTGAGGGTGGGGCAGCAGTGGTGGTGATCATTTTCCTGAAAAATTCTTTAAATAAATAAATAAACTATATTCCATACACTGCCTTGAATCCCCTAAATTGTTTAATTAAAAATATTCCACACATTGTCTAATTTGTTTAAACAATATTCCATAAACAGCAATCTATTTCCAGACAAATTCATTAACTGAATAAATAAACTCTATTCCATACGCTGCCATAAATAACTAAACAATATTCTATACAGAGCTTAAATTGTTTAAACAATATTCCATCCACTACAATCGAATTCCCTCCAAATGACAGACCAACTGAGTCTGAGGGTGGGAGGGGAGGAGGTTTACCAGAGGGGGAGAGGTTAATTAATTGATCAATTTAATTAAGTAGTCAATCGAATTGATAAGAGTGAGAGGGGCTATTACAGTAACTCAGACCTGAAAGTGTACCAGTAGCAGCGAGGGGGGGAGCTTTCCTGGGAGGTGGGGGGGGGGGGGATAGGAGGCGAGGAACAATAAGTTAAGGACCTGTCAATCAAAAGGAATGATCCTGTTATCAGAACAATAGGTTAAGGGCCTGTCAATCAAAGGAGAACAAGAGGTTAATGACCTGTCAATCAAAGGAGAACAGTAGATTTGCCTCTGAGTGCATACCTGCCCTTACGTAGGCAACTGGCACTAGCAAAATGCGCTGGTGGCTGCTTTGTTCCACTACTCACAAGCTGCTAAGTGAGTGTTACCAGAGAATCGTAAATGATCTGTCCTATGATGTACCAGTTGACAGCAATAGAAAAGCTGAATCGCAAGTAATTAGTTTTGTTTTAAGATCAGTAACACAAAATTTGAATTTCGTATTTCAGTGTGGACGAGGAAGTTTCCTTGGCATAAAGGTTAGAATATACGAGGGCTATGCACAAAGTATATTACGTTTCGGAATTAAAAATAAATAAAGTATTGGAAATTTTCTTTATTATTTACAGATGAAAGCCACACTTCAGTACTACTTTTCTACATAGTGCCATTTAAATTAAGGCACTTATCGTAGCGATGGACGAGCTCGGAAATTCCTTCGTCGTAAAATTCGGCCGCCTGCGCCTTCAACCACGTGGTTACCTCTTCTTGAAGCTGTGCGTCGTCATTAAAACGCTGCATAGCCAACCACTTCTTCATTGCTGGGAATAAGTGGAAGTCGCTCGGTGCCAGGTCGGGACTGTACGGCGGATGAGGAAACAACTCCCACTTAAAAGATTCGAGAACTTCACGAGTGGCATTTGCCGTGTGGGCCCGGGCGTTGACGTGAATCGGCAACATCTTTGAGCCCAACTTTCCCCTGCGCTTGTTTTGTATTGCTCTTGTGAGGTTGTGCAGAGTTTGGCAATGCCTTTGAGAGTTTATTGTAGCGCCTCTTTCCAGGAAATCCACAAAAATGGTATTTCTACCGGGTTACTGATTAACCACGTGGTTGAAGGCGCAGGCGGCCGAATTTTACGACGAAGGAATTTTCAAGCTCGTCCATCGCTACGATAAGTGCCTTAATTTAAATGGCAACTTTGTAGAAAAGTAGTAGCCTGAATAAATTTTGTAGATAATAAAACTTACGACAAAGTTGTGTGTACAATTCTTTTATTCCTTGCGTGTTTCTAGATATCACGACTTAAAAATGCGTATGAGTTTGCCAAAACACGTATTTTGCACTAATACGTTTGATTTGTCTTGAGTACTTCGTTCCCAGGGCAATTTTGAGAAAGATTAACTGACAAAAATGTAGCACAGCATAAAAGTTGATATAAGCACTACCTGAGGTAATCCTGCGCCCTTGATAGATCTGCCAAACCTGTGCCCAAAGAAGGTTGGTGGAGGAAGGGAAAGGGGGGGGGGGGGGAGAAGAGTTGGCAACAGGAAGGGGCATCGTGCTCCCTGTACCACTAACAAATTAACGTACTGGCCCCGTGAAGATACGGGATACAGGCTAGGAAAAAGAAGAAGAAGGGCAGATAATTTAAATCTGAACACCATCTTAGTTGATGTGTTGGGTTTCCAACCGGAAAGTCAAAGCTATGAAACTGGTGGTTTCCCTATAAATTTGATTTTCACAAACATCTACTTTTCTCAAAACTTTGTGTATGTTATTTGGGCCCTTATGGTTCTCAATGCCTCAATTATGGTCCGAGTTTACGTGAGTAGTCGTGAAATAACCGTATACGATATTTACAGTCCACTACAATATTACGCATAGTAAACACGTAATGTTATGGAACAGTGGTACTTCTCAGTAATAGGTATTGAATCTAACGAGATTAACGTGGGAAGGTGGGGGTTTTGGGCGGGGGCAACTAACATCTAACACAACACTTGCACCACAAAATATACAGAAAACGTAACAAGGACATAAAAAGGAAATAAGGAGAAAAATAATGAATTCCACAGAGTAAGGTCACTACACAGGTAACGAAAATACACAAACAAATCTTGGAATCGATAACTAGAATGGAACTATATAGGACAGTTCTACTTATCGATTCCAACATTCATTATTTTCAGCGTTGTTTTCGTAGTAGGTGTGTGCAGTTCTTTGCTAAAGGATTTCTGTTTTTGGTGTCGCTTTCTGTACTACCGTGATAAATAAAATATCTAGGAAACGGTAACTTGATTTGACCTACATTGGTCAATTCCAGTCGTCGATTCCACGGTTTGCGATTTATAGCGTTTTTGCAGTAGTACAGGAAGCAATATCATAAATTGAATCCCAAAGGAATTAGCAACCCTCACGTAAAGAAAATGACGTAATAAAGGAACGTAGAATCGGCAATTACAGCAGTACCACATACGAAAACTCTAAAAGAATGCACTGTACATTATGCTTTCTTGGTGTTGCTTTCTGTAGTGCTGTTGTTACAGTAGGTGTGTATTGTGTATTCTTTGAGAATTGTCATCCATGCTATCACTCTAATTGTTGATTCCACATTCCGTTATTCTTCATTTTTACTGGCTGTTAATTATTTCGTTAAGGATTTGACTTGTTCGTATCGCTCACTAAGCTACTGGTAAAACGCTAAAAATAACAAATTTTGGAATCGACAACTATAGTTCAATTCTTTTATCTTGGCGGCTCGCGCATGCCCGCCAAGACGCGGGAGATTGCTGCGTTGCCAGTTGCACACGACGCACGCGCCAATAAAAGCAGCGCCATAGTATAGCATAGTTCGCAAGCTTACGTTTAGGGGGGAGCGCGCAGTTCATGAAGTAAAGCCATCACGGCCGCATTAACCCTTTCGCTGCTACAAAGACGTGCTCCCTGCATTCCGCGCTGTGAGCGATTTTGTCACTGCACTGCTCGCCTGTGCAGACACATTGTGTTCCGACTGCTTTGACACTCTTTTATCATTCGATTCCACAAAAACTATTTGGCTCAAAAATTAGATTTTTACCTATCTTCTTGACTGATACCTTCCCCCCATAAATGACTTAATGTTGTTTCGATGTTCAATGCAGTTATTATGCAGCATTAAATATAGTAAACCATTGCACGAAATTTTGAAGAGTTTGCAGAGGTAAAAGTCCATAGAGTATACTTTCCGGATGGTTGATTTTAGTTGCCACAATGTTGAGAATGAAATGTGGACAAGATACCTATATATTTCATTCAATTTAAGTACCACATAAGTGTCGTATGTAATATTGAGAAATATTCCACCTTTCGCGACTGTAACAAAAGTTTTACTTACACTGGGCACGTTTGGCTTTATTTTAAAGCACTTCAATCAATCAAAAGGAAGTAGACAAAATACATTAAACAAAACTGTGGACTTACAGAAACATTAGGACTTGAATATACCGTCTGTCAGTGAAGTGCTCAGAGCTATGTCAAATATAATTTTGTGTGTGGCACATACAAACAGCATTTATTTGCTAAAACACTGATGAGCCAACACAAACGTTGAATATTGTGCTACCGCAGCACAAAACTACGAAAGGTGACTTGGCAATGGAGGACACAAAATACTGTCCACTGAAGATGCTTCAAAAGAGAGAAACACGTCTGGTCTAAATAAGTCGCTTATTACAGTTGCAGAAGAGGGATATATTTCAATACCATTGGTAAAACTGCGACTGTGGAACAAAAACAAGAAATAGAATATGAATACCATTGTGTATGTGTCATACCTTTCACCGATGGAAGTGCTTTAAAATAAAGCCAAACGCGCCGTGTGTAAGTAAAACTTTTATTACAGTCGCGAAAGACGGAATATTTCTCAATATTACATACGACACCTATGTGGTAGTTAAATGAGATATTGTTATACAGTAAATATTATATGAAATTTAGGTATCTTGTCCACATTTCATTCTCAACATTGTGGCAACTAAAATCGACCATACGGAAAGTATACGCTATGGACTTTTACCTCTGCAAACTCTTCAAAATTTCGTGCAATGGTTTACAACGTTTAATGCTGCACATCAAAACAAAATTAAGTCATTTATGGGGGGAAGGTATCAGTCAAGAAGACGTGTAAAAATCAAATTTTTTGGCCAAATAGTTTTTGGAAATCGAATGATAAGTGTGTCAAAGCAGTGGGAACACCATGTGTCTGCACAGGCGAGAAGTGCAGTGATGACAAAATCGCGCACAGCGCGGAATGCGGGGAGCACGAGTCTGCAGCAGCGAAAAAGTTAATGAAGAGGCAAAGCACTAGAAATTTCGTTCAAACAAATAAAATTCGTGAAGTAAGCCACTCCAATATTGTTTTTAAATAAAGAAAATATTAAGCATCACACAAGGTTTGAACTCATAACCTTTCACTTGGCAGCCCAACACCTTAACCGTTCCACTATCTCACCTCATTGGTCAGTGTAACTCCATAAGGACTCTAACACCTCACGCAACTACTTAAAAACACTGTTGGTATGACTATGAATTACTCACGCTTCGTCGAAGTACGATAGGAAATAAACAATTACCGCTGTTGTTTATTGCGAAAAAGCAGTTCTTGAGATTGAAACAAACACCTTTCCTTGCTATCGCCTGAATTAGGAGTCTTATTGCTTGTTTGGTTTAATTAATAGAATATGAAGCAATTGGTATAAAGAATGCTTTTTCCAAACTTTCTATAAAAGAAAGTCTGCTATCAAGACATTGCTTTTGTTCTATTACTTTATTTATGACTGAACGTTTCTAAAACTGAAGACACTCGTCCGTGCTCTGTACTGCAGTCGAGATGTGGCAACGTCGTTCTCTGTTCATTGGCTCACTGTGTTTTGTGACGTCAGATGCGCAGAACGAACCTAAACTCGGCCGCCAAGATATATGACGCGCACTTTAGACTCGTACAGACACACAAAAAAAGTCGCAGCAGAAATAAACACAAACACTCTATGAAAAATCACGACTTGACTCGTATAGACACACAAAAAAAAGTCGTAGCAGAAATAAACACTATGAAAAATCACGAAAAATAATGAACCGTGAAATGGAGAACTGAAAGCTATATAGCCTATCCTCTTAGGTTGCTGCCTAACCACACGCTCGGCGATCGTGCGACATTCTAAAAAAAGAAAAACAGCGAAACTTTTGTGAGAACCAAGATTATAAATATAGCTGCAAATCGTTTCACATGTAGCAATTTAAGCTTTGCTCTTGGGTTCTTACTTAAAGTCACCTTCGGAAATCATACCATATTCGGAAAAAAGTAGCCATATTTATTTAGGAGAACCAAGATTATAAATACGATTGCCACTTGATTCACTCACAGCAATTCGGGCTGTTCACTTAGGTTCCTGCCTAGCCACACTCTCGAAAATAGCGACATATTTGCAAAAAACAGCATATTTTACGTCAGTTACTAAGAGAACCACAGATAACATTTAATAACAACGCCAGTACATCATTTAGTACATTCTTGACATCGTGAACTCATGGCGTCACACAGGATATGACTGGTAAAAGCTGACAGTTGGAATCGCAAATAGCACTTAATACCTGAAATTCATCTACAACCCGTTATACATTCTTTTGAAGGTATATTATTTCTTACAATAGGACCCTAGAAAACGTGTGTTTCAAGACAGCCTCGCGATGTACCAGACTTGTCGAACGTTATTTAAACGAGCGAATACGACTAGCACTTGGCACGGGCAGCTCCATATGAGCATTTATAATTTGTAGTATTCCGATCTCACTCTAATTACAAGATATATATAACATTAATTTGTCTTCAGTACAAACTGCTTTAGACTAGCCGCGATAAACGGTCTGGACGATTGGTTTGCAGAATTAAATCACCCTGAATATAATTGCTGTGTCGAAGGTCTCCATATTCATTAAACATATCTGACGTGAGAATTTGTGTTATGCGTCCGCAGAAAGGTACAATTGATTCAACGCTTCTAGTTTTGGCTGCTAAGGATTCCCAGAAGTAAGATGCTGGTTCATGACTTACCAGACACCGCCATTCTTGCCCGTGCCCCTACTGCATTTCACGAATTTTGAAGGTTTTGCTGAATGCGGTCAGGAACACTCGTGTTGCTCGACATTCGAATCGTCTCAGACTGTTGCTAAGATACGGCCCGGGCCGTTAAAGAGACCGCAGTATTGTTGAAAACTGCGTCACATCGCGATTTGTGTTTTTTACTCTAAGAGGGTATGCGGACAGTTATCACCGTACAATTAAAGAAACTGCAGGCGATAACGGCAGGGGCAATGCCGCCGAGAATGAGCTCTGCCTGGCGCCCGAACGAAGGAGAGAAAGAAAACATATAATGAAACATTAAAAGAGGAGGGAAAGATGGATAAAAATGGTAAAATGAATCAGCCAAAACAAATTTTCGCTATCAATCAAAATCAATCAAAATGATTTATTGAAACTTCTCGGCAGATTAAAAATTGTTTTTCGGGATCGAAAACCGAAATCGGAGCCTTTGCATTTCACTGAAAAGTGCACTACCACCAGAGCTACCCAAGCGCGACTTACAGCCGCTTCTCACAGCTGTACTTCCGCCAGTATCTCATCTAATACTTCCCAAACTTCACAGAAGCTCTCCTGCGAAACATACAACACTAACACGCCTGGAAGAAAGAATATTGCGGAGACTCGGCTTAGCCCCAGGCTATGGATAATCTGTGCCACCGCAATATCCTTTATCCCAGGAGTGCTAATCTTGCCTAATGAAGAACTGAAGGGAGTGAAGCTGTGAGGACGTGCTCGGGATAGCTGACTAGCGCATTTGGCCCTGGCGGCTGTGGCGAGGGAAACGGGTTGTGTTTACGTCTCCGCTGCTGGTAGCCGTGTGGTGTTGGTGAGTTTAACGCCGTTGAGCGTTCGTAACTTATTGCCACAAATCAGACAGCATTTTTGATGGCAGAACCCGTAAGGAAGGACACTTTGAAGTTTATGTTTGACAATAACTATGCACGACCTAAGCCGTTTATGGTTGTGGACTTTATGGAAGAAGCAGTTAACAGCTGAGGATATAACTGGAATTCTTCCTTCGTGGAACCGCGCGACCGCTACGGTCGCAGGTTCGATCCTGCCTCGGGCATGGATGTGTGTGATGTCCTTAGGTTAGTCAGGTTTAAGTAGTTCTAAGTTCTAGGGGACTTATGACCTCAGAAGTTAAGTCCCATAGTGCTCAGAACCATTTTTTTCTTCCTTCGACCAGTAGTAGACTGTCTATCTTAAGCTAAAGAATCCCGAAATATGTGATCTAATTGTGGAATTATACACCAAGTGATCAAAAGTATCCGGACACCTGGCTGAAAATGACCTACACGTTCGTGGCGCACTTCATCGGTAATGCTGGAATTTAGTATGGTGTTGGCCCACCCTTAGCCTTGATGACAGCTTCCACTCTCACAGGCATACGTTCAATCAGGCGCTGGAAGGCTTCTTGGGGAATGGCAACCCAGTCTTCACGGAGTGCTGCACTGAGGAGAGGTATCGATGTCGGTCGGTGAGGCTTGCCACGAAGTCGGTGTTCCAAAACATCCCAAAGCTGTTCTATAGGATTCAGGTGAGGACTCTATGCAGGCCAGTCCATTACAGGGATGTTACTGTCGTGTAACCACTCCGCCACAGACCGTGCATTATGAACAGGTGTTCGATCGTGTTGAAAGATACAATCGCCACCCCCAAATTGCTCTTCAATAGTAAGAAGCAAGAAGTTGCTTAAAACAACAATGTAGGCCTGTGCTGTGATAGTGCCACGCAAAACAAGAGGTACTCGCCCTCTCCATGAAAAATACGACCATGCCATAACACTACCGCCTCTGAATTTTACTGTTGGCACTACACACGCTGGCAGATGACGTTCACCGGGCATTCGCCATACCCACAGCCTGACACCGGATCGCCACATTGTTTACTCTGATTCATCACTCCACACACCGTTTTGCCACTGTTCAATCGTCCAATGTTTACGCTCCTTGCACCAAAGGAGGCGTCGTTTGGCATTTACTGGCGTGATGTGTGTCTTATGAGCAGCCGCTCGACCATGAAATTCATGTTTTCTCACATCCCGCCTATCTGTCATAGTGCTTGCAGTGGATCCTGATGCAGTTTGGAATTCGTGTGTGATGGTCTGGATAGATGTCTGCCTATTACACATTACGACCCTCTTCAACTGTCGGCGGTCTCTGTCAGTCAACAGACGAGGTCGGCCTGTACGCGTTTGTGCTGTGCGTGCCCCTTCACGTTTCCATATTACTATCACATTGGAAACAGTGGACCTAGGGATGTTTAGGAGTGTGGAAATCTCGGGTACAGGCGTATGACATAAGTGACACCCAACACCCGACCGCGTTCGAAGTCTGTGAGTTCAGAGGAGCGGCCCATTCTCGTCTCTCACCATGTCTAATGACTACTGAGGTCACTGATATGGAGTACATGGTAGCAGGGGGCAGCACAATGCACCTAATATGAAAAACGTATGTTTTTGGGGGTGTCAGGATACTTTTGACCACATAGTGTAGCTGAAATTCATCCGTCGACCAGTAGTAGTCCGTCTATCTTAAGTTAAAGAATCCCGAAAAATGTGACCTACTTGTGGATTAAACTGAACATTCTGTCGGCAATGTCGGTGATGTTACTGTTATGAAAACAAGACTTGGAATGTTCCCTCACGTATAATCGTCTGTAGATATATGCACTGCACTCCGTCTGCAGGCCACAAATGGCCCATCGGGACTATCCGACCACCGTATCATCCTCAGCTCAGGATGCGGATAGGAGGGGCGTGGGGTCAGCACACCGCTCTCCCGTCCGTTATGATGGTTGTCTTTGACCGGAGCCACTACTAGCTCCTCAATTGGCATCACGAGGCTGAGTGCACCCCGAAAAATGGCAACAGCACATGGCGGCTGGATGGTCACCCATCCAAGCGCCGGCCACGCCCGACAGTGCTCAACTTCGGTGATCTCACGGGAACCAGTGTATCCACTGCGGCAAGGCCGTTGCCCCTCTGTGGATATATGGCTATTGATATTTATGAGGGGCAGCCTACAGCATGCACTGGATGTGGTTCAACGCGGCATGTACCCTTTCAGTGTCCGGAGCGCCGAGTGACACAACTACGGACGAGGGAGGCAGCTGTCCCACTCACTATGTCGCTACTGCCGACTACTGACAACGTACGTCCCAGCAGTTCTTGGAACCCAAGCTAAGACATCAGAGGAAGTTACTGATGACCCTGCGGGCCACGTCGAAGAGGACACACGGATGGAAAAGACCAAAGCAGAAAATGCAGACATGCGACCCCACGACAATGAACGAGGCAGTGGTGCAGATATTGCTCGCAACAGCGCAAGCGACGACCACATGACCGCAGCTCCAAATACTCAACAGAAGTCCGCACATGAGACTGTATCACAGATGACAAACGACGAAACGACAGAAAGCTCCACCACAGGAAACAAAAAACGGAGGATTGCCTATCACAGAAATGAAAAAAGTGCGCCCACCTGAAAGGAAAAGCGAAGCAAGCACTACAGAAACTACATGACACACCATCGGAAAGCCAATAAGATCACCAATAAATGGCGAAGAAATCATGGGTGGCGGAACTGTCAGACAGTGAAACAGGAAAATTAGAGGAATAGAAAAACACAATAAAAAGTTTTTAAAAAAGTTCAGCAAATATGAACAGCCAACCTACGGAGGCACGAAATGAGAAAAAAGGAACACGGAAAGCCAACCACCCACAGGCATCGGAAGACGATAAGGGAGAAGGTGTTCATAACCAAGCAATGGCGGCGACTCTAGAAGACGAGGCTCGAAGAATCGGAAAAAATTTCATGAGAAATCCCAAAGCAAAGAATGCCAAATGGCTGGCGTAGAACACAGGGACGTATTGAAAATCTCACTCCGTACAGCCAGGACGTGTCTGCAACCTTACACGACAACACACCTAGGCATGAAGAAATGGAAGAGTGGAATCTGCCAGCAACACACGGTGGCGGACGCGATACAGGGACGCTCGGTGGCATGGGTGCAGACATGGAAGACGACTTCTATTAACGCACAGCTGTGAATCGAGGACTGACCGAAATGAGTACTGGTACAGATTTACAATCATATAGAACAGCTTGTGAGACCTGAGTTCTCATGGCGTATACAACTTTCATATAACTTACGGGATTTCAGCCAGGTAACGCTTTCAGCGACCGCCGACATTTCGGCGGGAGAACACCCCGCCATTTTCAAGGCAAACTGCAACGGACGGGCGACGTACATGCAAATTATGTTATATAATAACACAGAGACATTGACATGCACGTTCAGCTATTGGGACAGTGTTATTAAGAGGGCAGTTGAGATTAAATTAGCGAGCAACCTCGGTAACAGGGATGAGTGTTTTTGTTTAAACTCTGTTTGGAATCCGACTCTCTCCCTTGTCAAAAAACAGAGGGACAGAGTCAATGCTACCTCACCTGCGAGTTCGTAGTCTCACTATCGACAGCTCTGACTTTGATCATCTTTGGTGGCACTAGTGTTCAGTGTGTGTGTCATCTTTCGTGCATCAGTCCGAGAACCGAGGTTTTAAATTTGCATCTACGTCGCCTCTCCGTTGCAGTTTGCCTTGAAAATGGCGGGGTGTTCTCCCGCCGAAATATCGGCGGTCGCTGAAAGTGTTACGTGGATGAATTCCCGGAAGTTATTTGAAATGTAGAAAAGCTACCGTTAACATTAACAGAATCTCTAATGTGACTAAAATAGAGTGAATACGAGATTTTATATATACTTTCGGGAAGACAGTCATGTTGCACGAAGTGTGAGTAAACAGGGTGGGACATATCGCGATATACAATGCTATCCTCAATAGAGGACCTAAAAGCGGCACCCCCGCGTTATTCAAGGATGGAACTATACCTAGACGTGTTAAAAAGTTAGGAAGTGGAGGAGGAATTTCTGCCGAAACAGACACAGCTCGGCTCGCAAGCCACACTGGCTAAAACTATCTTCTTTCAGCAAAGCATAGTTCAATTAATCAATCCTGCGAAACAAAACTCCAACCTTGCTGGTGATCTCAACCGTGTTCTTTCCGCCGCCGACAAATCACCCGATCCCAACATAGGATTAGATGTGGCAGACTTAGTGAAGGGATTGCACCTCGCTGACATCTTGCACAGCTAGCCAAGAGGGAACCCAGGGTTCACCTATATTACTAGCTACTCTATGAGCAGAATAGACCAAATCTAAGCCTCTAGTACCCTGAAAGTGTATTCAGCGCAGAAACTTGTCCTGTCATTTTTTCTGCTCATTTGGCGGTTGTGTCTAATACTAACATGCCAAGGCAAAGGACATTTAGGGGTAGGAGTGTGTGGAAATTCAATATCTCACACCTGATGGGCACAGCTTGAGCAAGAGTTAAATTGAGGTTGGTAAATGTGCTTAAGGAACATACGGCGCTGCAGAACTAAGCTGGAATTGTGGGTAACACACACAAAACCTAATATACGAAATTTACTAAAAAGTTATTCTTTTGAAAAGAAATGGTGGGAAACACACACAATGAAACTCTACTTCCGGTGTCTAAGAGAATTACATGGAGATGCTCCAAATATGCCACGTCACATCATGAAAATAAAACGGGTCAAAGCCAAAATAACGCTGTGAAACGTCAACAAATATAGGGATTTAAAATAAGATCGAGAGACAAAAGCGACGTCGAGCATGAAATGGTGATTGATGACAACTACAGTACATCAAAAATTTTGTCCAACGAGACTATATTCTGCAGAAGACACTGACGACAACGACAATTTTGAGGGTTTTTTAAACTGCACTGAACCGACTATGACGGAAGCAGAAAATGCAGATCTGGACTCTCAGATTACTGAAGAGAACTGTACGAAGCGTTGAAAGGAACCCCGGGAAACAAACACGCTGAACCTGATGGACTACAGGTAGGGTTTTACTTAAAGTACTGGAATTTGATCGGCAGTATGTTGACCGCAGTGCTCAACGAAAAATGTACGTCTGCCGCCGGCCAGGGTGGCCGAGCGGTTCTAGGCGCTACAGTCTGGAACCGCGCGACCGCTACGGTCGCAGGTTCGAATCCTGCCTCTGGCATGGATGTGTGTGATGTCCTTAGGTTAGTTGGGTTTCACTAGTTCTAAGTTATAGGGGACTGATGACCTCAGAATTTAAGTCCCATAGTGCTCAGAGCCATTTTGTACGTCTGCCACACTTCCTTGTGAGTTTTTAGAGGAGCTCATAATGTTGATCCCTAACGAGAACTGCGCTAATGATTTGCAAGACACTCGTCCTAAATCGCTTCTAAACGCTGACTGCGAAAGTAGCTGTTATCGTATTGCTTCATCGACTGAACACCATTGTTGGTCTCCTCATAGGTCAGTATCAGACGCGTACCGTCCCAAGGAGGACAATACAGTAAGCGCTGTAGGAATACCGTGGTCTAACGGCTGTCGCTTCGGCATCCAACTGCAGAGTGACCATCATGTTGTTAGATATAGACAAAGCGTTTGACAGGGTCCATCACAACTACCTGCTACGTGTCATGTCGAAAATGAGACTGAAGCCATTTTTTGTAAATATCATCAGGAGATTATACATTCATGTAACTTCAAGAATTCTTGTAAATGGACAATTAACATAAAGAATTCCCATTCTAGCGCCGATACGACAAGGCTGCCCCCTCTCGATGCTACTGTTCTCAATATCAATCGAGCAATTTTTACGACCACTATCTGAGAAGCTTAATGGAAATGAAACTGGAGGCAGCAAATATGTTTGTAGATATTACAGTGATGACCTGGCCGTTTAGATGTCTGATCCAACCGATGTTATGAAGATACAAGACGTGATTCAAATATGTAGTTACTATTCTGGAGCTAAAGTCAATGTAAGGAAATCCAGCATTTTGCAGTTAGGTCGAGGGATATGATTCATTGAAACTGGACCAGTAGAAAAGCAGATAGCATCAAACTTGTAGGGATGTGGTTCAGCGAATGCCCCACCAACAGCCGCATCCGGTAGGCGCACGGTGTACGGACTCTTGTCACGGTCCGCGAGACTCTCCCCGTCGGAAATTCGAGTCCTCCCTCCGGCATGGGTGTGTGTTGTCCTTAGTGTAAGTTAGATTAAGTAATGCGTAAGTTTAGGGACCGATGACCTCAGCAATTTGGTCCCATAAGACCTTACCACAAATTTCCAGTTTCCTACCAAGACAACAGCCTTGAATCTGAAAATGAAGCTCAGTAACAGCTGAGCGATATTAAGAAAGAATTCCACTCGTCTTCTAATAATAACAGAAAAAAATCACGCTGATAAATCATGCTATGCTACCTAGGGTGTACTCCCTCGCAAGTATTTTCCCCTTGCCTCCAACAATACGGAAACGCAATGAATCTGTTCCAGCGTGGTTCATACGGACATGGTGTGTCCTTATGGTTAATTACCAAACCATGAATCTACCTGAAACAAGTGGTAGCTTAAGGCTAACCAACGTTAGAGATAAATGCAGAGCTCTGTTGATATTTAGGACAGCAAATGTCCTAGCAACAGGTGACGGAAATCCCACAGCAGACGTTGTGAATGTTGCGTCTCCTCCAGATAGCAGCTTTCCAGCTATGGTCGGCCATGTTAGTTATAGGTTGTTGAATATTAAAACATGTATTATAGAGAATAGCTACGTCAGATAAAGGGTAAGGAACTGAACAAGCAAGGAAGTCTATAAAGGGCTGGCAGAAGATAAGTGTGTAAGCAAAGAACTTCCCCACAATCACTTGGAGTAAAGTTTGGCAAAATATTCATGTTACAACCTTACTGTCGCATGTATGAGCTACGTGATTCAAATGGTTCTAAGCACCATGGGACTTAACAAAAAATGGCTCTAAGCACTGTGGGACTTAATGTCTGAGGTCATCAGTCCTCTAGACTTAGAACTACTTACACCTAACTAACCTAAAGACATCACACACATTCATGCCAGAGGCAGGATTCGAACCTGCGACCGTAGCAGCAGCGAGGTTCCGGACTGAAGCGCCTAGAACCACTCGGCCACAGCGGCCGGCGGGACTTAACATCTGAAGTAATCAGTCCCATTGACTTAGAACAACTTAAACCTAACTGACCTAAGGACATCACACACATCCATGCGCGAGGCAAGATTCGAACCTGCAAGTGTAGCAGCAGTGTGGTTCCAGACTGAAGCACCTAGAACTGCTCGACCACAATGGCCGGCAGCTACATGGTATTGCGCTTTATACAACACCACAAGCACAAACGAGCGTCTATTCAGGATCGGCTTGTCAAATACTGGACTGTCAGAACACTGATACACTCCTCCACCGTTTTATTTGCAGCATTGCTAACGAGATATGGAAATGGAGATGCCATAAACTTGCCATCATGATCTGTACGACTGACACAGCCTCTAAGTCGGAGTCAGTCAGTACCTAGTGACCAGGGTAGTGTGCATAGCGGGACGTGTACTTCACCAGCAGTGAGGCTAACGTGGAGTATTACAGAAGAACTGGTGCCACAACACCTGGACTGTCTTAAGTGACTTCTTGTTCTTATGAATAAAGAACCTTGTTAATACAAGCGTGCAGTTTGTGTTATAGAAGAAGATGCCGGCCACCAAACAACATTGTCTCCTTGCTTCCCAGGGTACAAGCCTACAGTGACAACGAGGCGACACAAAAACTGGCGACGAGTATAATTCAGCGCAGATTTACTTGCTTTTCTTGTGTTTTTACTTGTAGGACTGCTCGTATTCAAGTGTTGCTAATCTCTTATTGTATTCTTACATGTATTCCAGGAGGGGAGCCGCAGAACTAATCAAATTTCTCTTTTCAGAGGCTTTCATTGCTTTTTTGGTATAACATATTTGTGTAAGCCATGGCTACCCCACCCCCTCTACCCCAGCCCCAGCGCCTCAGCCGCAGACGGCCAGTACGATGGATCTAACACAAGCTTTTCAGTTTCAGAACCAACAAATTGCTGCTTTGATGACGACAGCACAACAACTTGTGGCTGCACAAGCCACGGCGGCCACACAACAGCAACCGACCGATTGACTAGCGCCGCTGCCCAGCATACCGGCGTTCCGGCAATTTAACGACACGGAAGAGGAATGGCTCGAATACCTGATACAGTTCCAAGCACATTATCAATTTCATAGAGTAGAAGGTGCTGTATAGCTACCTACAATACATTCTTCTGATTGAGGGGTCCCCATTGGTCAGGTTAATACAAAAACTATTCCCAACTGTATCTCCCTCTAGCACAGGCCCGCGGGCCCACGGCAGTGTAGTTCAGCGCCCCGCCGCGACCGTGTGTCGCTAGTGTCGGCATAGGAGCGAGAGAGACAGCTGCGGAGCGACTGAGACCGCGCACCACTGCTCTGCGGTGGACTGTCCCGCGGTCAGATCCCAGATCCAAAGAAAACAAAATAACAGAGGAAGCGCACCTCTGTAAAAGAGGCCGATGAGCAGTAAAACAAGCAAACCATTTACCGCTTAGGTAACAACTAGTGATCGTGTGGCAGAGTTGCTACGCAAAGCTTTAGAAAACTGAAAGTGTTGGCAGAAGAGCCAACACTGTGCTGCTAGAGGAGGCCGAAATGCACGCGTTTAACTACAAACTGACTGGCGCGAGGTCTGGAACAGTTAAGGGGATTAATAGTGGCAAATAAAGTACGTAGTTGGTATAATACTTAACTTTAATCCACAATTGGAGAGCATCTCTCTTGACAGTACATGCTTTAAGATAAATATCAAATGTTACGGCGCCTTGCTAGGTCGTAGCAAATGACGTAGCTGAAGGCTATGCTAACTATCGTCTCGGCAAATGAGAACGTATCGGTCAGTGTAGCTTCGCTAGCAAAGTCGGCTGTACAACTGGGGCGAGTGCTAGGACGTCTCTCTAGACCTGCCGTGTGGTGGCGCTCGGTCTGCTATCACTGACAGTGGCGACACGCGGGTCCGACGTATACTAACGGACCGCGGCCGATTTAAAGGCTACCACCTAGCAAGTGTGGTGTCTGGCGGTGACACCACAAAAACAATATGCAAAACAACAATCTAAGAACATCTTTGTTGTTTTCTGACCCTCAGGATCATTCTATTAGTACTGCACATGTACACTCGTCATATGTACAATAGGCGTCTTGTGAAAAGTTTATCAGTTTCTTAAATGAACTAGAGTCATAAATATTCTATTTTAGAAATAATTTTACGTAAGGGATATAGTCTTATTCTTACTGTTAGCAGTTAACAAGTAAATAAGTAGCGTTCTCGCTTCCCGAGCACGGGGTCCCGGGTTCGATTCCCGGCGGGGTCAGGGATTTTTCCTGCCTCGAGATGACTGGGTGTTGTTGTGTCGTCTTCATCATCATCATTCATCCCCATTACGGTCGGAGGAAGGCAATGGCAAACCACCTCCACTAGGACCTTGCCTAGTAAGGCGGCGCGGGTCTCCCGCGTCGCTCCCCTACGCTCTGTAAAGAAGCATGGGACTCATCATCACTTCGAGCTACATCTTTTTGTATCCTTTTTCAGAGTTTAGAAATCGGATCCTTAATTTGCTGTTTTCTACTAAATAATTTTAGCCGACCTAGTTTGAAAACTTATTAAAAAATAGGATTAAGGTTATAAAGCTCTTTAATTCTTACAGTCAACATTGTTAAAGAAGACAATTTACGTTTTACACTTTTTTCTTTATCGAGGAAACGATTTTGTCTATGTTTGGTACAATATTCCGTGAGACTGATAACGTCAAGTCAAATTTTTATCGCCAAGTAATGAACGGTTCTTAGTTTTAGCAAGTTTTAAAAGAGAGAAAAAGCGCTCACAGATATATGTGGAACCAAACGTTGGGAGAACTTCGCCCGCGTGCTTCTGCAAAAGAGGATATTTCTCTCCTGGAAGACATCTGTAAAAGTCATCCAAAGTTTGACACATAACAAAGCGGTCCTTCAGGCGAATATCGCACTGCAGGTCAATCAGCTCTAGTGTAGGCACTTGTGAGACGTCGTCAGCCCGAAGGGAAAACGGGCGAACAAATATATCTAAGGCCGGTTGATGCTCACCTATCTCCAAAAATCTGTTTTCAAACTGTTCTTGTAATTCGCAAATGATTTGAACATAATCTGAAAAATTCACATCTTCTTTAACGCTTTCTAGTACACGAAAGTGTCCACAATTCTCGCGCATTTGTTTTTCCCACAAAATAAGTTTTTTGTCTGAAATGCTTGACTCGTCTGCACTAAACTTTTTTAAACACATCAGGTTCCGATGACTTACTAAACATTTGGCACGATTTTCGACAGCAGTACACAGGAAATTAATTTCCCTGTCAGGTTTAAATAGTGTGGATGCGCCGCTCCTTTTTCTTTTTGTCTGCTGGTGTTGTCCATTCATCTCGATCCACTGCAGCCTTGCGTCGCTGTTGGCGGCTGCTGGTGCGGCGGTTCGTCGTCTGCACGAAGCGCGCGTGCAGCGGCGTGGCGAGGCTGGGCGGGCGGCCCGCACAGCCAGCTGAGCGGCGCGACTCGGCCACTGCAACACACGAACGCGCCCGGGGCGCTGGCGCCCCAGGGGCACAGTTTGGACGAGCCTGCTCTAGCACTACAGAAGAAATTTGATTTAATACGAGCGTTCTTATCTTAAAAGAAAGATGTGAATCCTTAATATGGTATTGTATGTTAACCGGGGGTCTAGAAACGACGGAGGGGCTCCGTCCCCGCCGCAGCCGCAGTGGTCCACAACACCACGACGACTACCGCAGTCCACTTAACCACTCCGCCGCCCCACACCGAACCACTCTTTCAGGGTTACTGTGCGGTTCGGCCCCCGGTGGAACCCCCCCCCCCCCCCCGCCCCCCCGCTCCTCCCATTGAACGTCTCACATCAGACGAGTGTGTAACCCCTATGTTTGCGTGGTAGAGTAATGGTGGTGTACGCGTACGTGGAGAACTTGTTTGCACAGCGATTGCAGACATAGTGTAACTGGGAATGCGCCTAAAAACCGTCCACAGACTGGCCGGCTCACCGGACCTCGACACAAGTCTGCCAGGCGGATTCGTGCTGGGGACCAGACACTCCTTCCCGGTCTGGAAAGCCGTGGGATCTACCGACGCACGGCTAACCGGGCGGGCATCCTTAGCATTCTTTTATATACACATAAGGAATATGTTTAAATTTTCAGGAAGTCTGTTCATTTATGGGTGCATAACTCACTGTAAGTGTACTTAGAACATGTTTTATTTTTCGAGGAATGTAAGAATGCATTTCAGCTCTAAGGCAACAGAGATACCTGAAACCACCATTTCTGCTTGATTGTTGTAGTATCATCTGAGTTTATTTCTCTGTCGAAGGCCACATATGAAAAAAAAAAGAAAAAAAGTTCTAGCAGAGATCTTCATCATTATCAGCGCCAACGAAGATGGAAATGTGCACCTCCTGGCGAGTGGCGCGCTCCATGTTAGGAGAAGTGGAATTAGTAGTCAAAGAAAGAATAGTCCTTCACGCATGTCAATTAATTGTACTTGAAAACAAGTGGATTGAAGCCAGGTGTGTGTGTGTGTGTGTGTGCGTGTGTGTATAAAGTGTGGTATAATGGTTAGCACTCTGAATCCAAAGGAAACAAAAGTCGGTAGAGCACATGCCTGCAAAAGGCAACGGTTCCGATCCGATTATCAGTCCGGCATACAGTTTTAACCTGCCAAGAAGTTTCATATCAGGGTACACTCCGATGCTGTATGAAAATTTCATCTTGGAAACATCGTACAGGCTGTGGTTAAGCCATAACTCTGCAGTATTATTTTTTTCACGATGCTAGTAATGCATGTTTCGCAGCAGAGCTTCTATGAACTTTGGAAAGTAGGAAATGAGGTATCTCCGCAAGCAAAGCTGTGAGAAGGGGTCGTGAGTTGGGTAGCTCAACTCCAAGAAAACAAGACTAGATCCCTCAACTGCTTCCAAAGAGTATATAAATATGTATGTTCTTAGTAGAAAGTGTTACCGAAACCCACTGACACTGCTCACAAGCTTCTTGTTGTTATATATTTGTTTTTTTTTTTTGTTTGTTTTTTTGGAGAAAAAATATCTTCCAAACTCCAGTTCAGATAACACTGGCTCACCATGCAGGCAAGTTAGGTACACTACTGGCCGTTAAAATTGCTACACCGAGAAGAAATGCAGATGATAAACGGGTATTCATTGGACAAATATATTACACTAGAACTGACGTGTCATTACATTTTTACGCAGTTTGGGTGAATAGATCCTGAGAAATCATTATCCAGAACAACCACCTCTGGCCGTAATAACGGCCTCGATACGTCTGGGCATTGAGTCAAACAGACCTTGGATGGCGTGTTCAGGTGCAGCTGCCCATGCAGCTTCAACACGATACCACAGTTCATCAAGAGTAGTGACTGCTGTATTGTGACGAGCCAGTTGCTCGGCCACCATTGACCAGACGTTTTCAGTTGGTGAGAGATCTGGAGAATGTGCTGGCCAGGGCAGCAGTTGAACATTTTCTGTATCCAGAAAGGCCCGTACAGGACCTGCAACATACTGTCGTGCATTATCCTGCTGAAATGTAGGTTTTTGTAGGGATCGAATGAAGGGTAGAGCCACGGGTCGTAACACATCTGAAATGTAACGTCCACTGTTCAAAGTGCCGTCAATGGGAACAAGAGGTGACCGTGACGTGTAACCAATGGCACCCCATACCATCACACCGGGTGATACGCCAGTATGGCGATGACGAAAACAAACTTCCAATGCGCGTTCACCGCGATGTCGCCAAACACGGATGCGACCATTATGATGATGTAAACAGAAGCTGGATTCATCCGAAAAAATGACGTTGTGCCACTCGTGCACTCAGGCTCGTCGTTGAGTACACCATTGCAGGTGCTCCTGTCTGTGATGCAGCGTCAAGGGTAACCGCAGCGACGGTCTCCGAGCTGATAGTCCGTGCTGCTGCAAACGTCGTCGAACTGTTCGTGCAGATAGTTGTTGTCTTGCATACGTCCCCATCTGTTGACTCAGGGATCGAGACGTGGCTGCACGATCCGTTACAGCCATACGGATAAGATGCCTGTCATCTCGACTGTTAGTGATACGAGGCCGTTGGGACCCAGCACGGCGTTCCGTATTACCCTCCCGAACCCACCGATTCTATATTCTGCTAACAGTCATTGGATCTCGATCAACGCGAGCAGCAATGTCGCGATACGATAAACCTCAATCGCGATAGGCTACAATCCGTCCTGTATCAAAGTCGGAAACGTGATGGTAGGCATTTCTCCTCCTTACACGAGGCATCACAACAACGTTTCACCAGGCAACGCCGGTCAGCTGCTGTTTGTGTATGAGAAATCTGTTGGAAACGTTCCCGATGTCAGCACGTTGTAGGCGTCGCCACTGGCGCCAACCTTGTGTGAATGCTCTGAAAAGCTAATCACTTGCATATCACAGCATCTTCTTCCTGTCGGTTAAATTTCGCGCCTGTAGCACGTCGTCTTCGTGCTGTAGCAATTTCAATGGCCAGTAGTGTATAAGGATGTACGCACTCAGCGTCTTGCGGTCTTCATACATAGAACATCCAAAATAATCGACAGCAACCAGACTGGGATATACGAGAGACTATTCACCTCCTTAATACCTCAGGATGTGACGCCGCCAATCAACGTTGGGCACACCAACCAAAGGCTGGCATACGTCAGCGTCTGCTTCACGGAAACGAACTGCCGGCACCTGTCACCTCATTGTTTTAATACATCTACACTTTACTTTGAACTGACAAAGAGACAACAACAAAATCCGATCGAAAAGAAAAACCCGGGTAAAACACGGAAACGTTTATAGGTGAACATCACCAACCCCGTTCTTATGTCGGTCATAGGTGCTGTATGGTATGACATTGTAACTAAAAAGATCTCCACAGGCGAAAAGATGCATAAAATTAAACTACGCCCTACACCATACTGTAACCAGTGCCACTTCATAGATACAATGGCTCACACCTTCGTTTGTGGAGAGAACATCGTGATATGGAACTGGACGAGGAAAAAGTTATCGATTATTAACAGAACGACAGAGAATGCGATCACTGTGGACGATGTGTTACACTTGGACTAGCACTTGTTCCCTGCCGCGAAGAACAATAGTTATACGTGGCCCTCGGAAAACGTGCGTACTGCATTGTCACCCAACAGCATGCACGCCTCAAAGCATTCATTTTGTGTGTTCAGGAGCAACATCGTAATTTGAAAAAACATCGTAAGTATAAACAGTTGTTCCAAAACTTTTTTATTTGCGTTTTACCTCAAAACTGAGAGTCATTCCACATCGTACAGGGTGTCTGAAAAGCCTTTCCCTGATTACAAAAATTGATAACTCAGACTAGAAGTAAGATACACATATGAAACTGGTGTCTAATTCTTTACAAACTATCAAAGTGCCGGCCGGAGTGGCCGTGCGGTTCTAGGCGCTACAGTCTGAAGCCGAGCGACCGCTACGGTCGCAGGTTCGAATCCTGCCTCGGGCATGGATGTGTGTGATGTCCTTAGGTTAGTTAGGTTTAATTAGTTCTAAGTTCTAGGCGACTGATGACCTCAGAAGTTAAGTCGCATAGTGCTCAGAGCCATTTGAACCATTTGAACTATCAAAGTTTTTTTCACACATCAGTAAACTTCCACGTGAGCACCCTTGGTAGCACGTAGCACATCTAGGCGATATTTAATTTCCGTGTGAATGCTCTGAAAAGCTAATCATTTGCATATCACAGCATCATTAGCCAACATCACTTGAGTGATCGATTCAACGACTGTGGTTATCCGTTGCCGCAGGGTTTCAAGATCTGGTACACGTGTTCGGTAGACCTCGTCCTTGACATAACTCCATAAAAAGAAGTCTAATGGGGTTAACCCCATAAAAAGAAGTCTAATGGGGTTATGTCAGGAGAGCGTGGAGGCCAAACCGTTGGCCCATCACGACCAATCCATCGCCCAGGAAAGGTCATATGGAGATAGGCACGGACGTCCAAACCCCAACGAGGCGGTGCACCGTCTTGCTGAAACAAGACATCGGGGTGATACTGAAGCAGCTGAGCAACAGCATACAGTTGCAACACGTCCAGATACACTGCAGGTGTGACGGTTGCCTCAGCGAAGAAGAATGACCCGATAATTCCATCGTGCAATAGCGCGCACCAAACGTTCACCTTTGGACTGCCTGTGGTCCACTCCGTGACCTCTCCAGGGGGTTGTGAACCTCAAATGCGCACATTATGGCGATTCACTGCTCCACTGACAAAAAAGGTCGCTTCGTCGGAAAAGGCAGTTCGTCTGAGACAACCATCATCGTCCTCAATACGTGACAGCATTTCGTCCGCAAAGTCATGTCGACGAGTACTGTCATTGGGCAACAAGGCCTGAACGATTTGCACTTTGTATGCACGAAACAATAAACCTTTCTGTAAAATGTCATGGAGAGAGCTTTTTGGCATGTGTAATTCACGTGAGGTCCTGCACACCGATTTCTTTGGACTTGGCAGAAAAGACTGCCTTACAACTTCCACCCTGTCTGCTGAGGTTCTCGGTCGACCAGACCTCGGAAGGTGAGCAACTGATCCTGTGTTCTTGAACCTCTCATACCGGGCTTTAATGCTCTTGACGTCGGGTGGATTCCTTCCAAATGTTGTCTGGAAGTGTCTCTGCACTGTGGCTGGTGGTCGTGTCTCGTGGTACCACAGGACACACTGTGCCTTCTCCTGATTGGTTAACGTGGCTTCTTAGGCACTGCACCTCATCCACTACTTACGTACTGCGAACCTAAAACAGAAAAAAACTTTGATAGTTGTAAACAATCCGACACACGTTTCATATTTGTATCTTACTTCTAGCCTGAGTTATCAATTTATGCAATCAGGGAAAGACTTTTCGGACACCCTGTATTACTTCATGTTCGGAAAAGCATCTTACACACAGCTGACGAGCGCAAGCGCAACAAAGTCGCATGTACACACGCCAGTCGAGAAGACTGTAAACAGTCAAACGAGAAATGTTATGTAATTTGTTGGAGAAATCTTTTTTTTTTTTTTGTTTTTTTTTTTTTGCTTTTTTCCCCTTTATTTTAAACTGACGCTTACATATTGCTGCGGAGTAAATTTCATTTCCAAATGGTGAGAAGCAACCACCACACAGGAGAAGCAACTTTCCTTCCGTTTCTTTAAGTTTATTTGTTGCGAGTAGCATTCATCCACAACATACATTTGGATATTAAGAGAAGGAACCCATTACATGAACGTGATACCCTCCTCATATTCTGATGCGCCCAAGCTGGGAGAAAGGATCTTTCAGAGTGTGACGCTGAGAGTTCAGAGAAGATAAACAGAGAAATCCAAACTCGGGAAACCAGAGTGTGGATACATATTTGCCACGAAATGGAAAACCAAGAAACTACCCTTCGAGAAGACCAACTTGGAGCACTCACCGAGCTGGGATTTATCGTGCAGCGGAGGCGGGCGTAGACGGCTGCGGCTACAACATTCACCTGTCCGCCGCCGGCAGCTGAGTGCTACACCGGCACGGTGGCTCAGCGTGTTCGGTCAGAGGGGTAGCTACCCTCTGTAATTAAAAAAAAAAAACTGAGTGAATGGATCAACGAACAACCTGAACGGGTGTCATGAGAAGTCCGCCCCGAACGTATACAACGAACAAAACAGAACAAAATGGGATCAACAAAGGAAAAAACAGTGGTCAGCGTGACACAGTGTCAATCCTAAGGGCCCGGGTTCGATTCCCGGCTGGGTCGATGATTTTCTCCGCTCAGGGACTGGGTGTTGTGTTGTCCTAATTATAATAATTTCATCCCCATCGATGCGCAGGTCGCCGAAGTGGCGTCAAATCGAAAGACCTGCACCAGGCGAGCGGTCTACCCGACGGGAGGCCCTAGCCAGACGACATATATTTAACACCCACCTGGTCGACGGCTGTCCTTGGTAAGAAGAACCCTGAAGCTGTACGTCTGCTGCAGCGATATTACAATGAAATAATGAAATGAATACTGAATGTCATGTACGTCTTTAAAAGTGTAGTCAGTCTGCTGTTGGCCACTCTTGAACGACTTTCACTTCCAGGGGAGTTGGAACGCCCTACCCGATAATGTTAAATTTATTGACTTGGTTTCCCTGTATTTAAGGAACTACTGTAGCCATTGGCATGAAGCTTTTACAGGACATTAAACTGTATGTTCTGTGCCTACTGATCTACAATAATTGCATTTCAGCAACTGCTTTCGGAAATACAATTTTTTAATTAGACAGTTAGAATTTTGTGTACTTTTTTGTATGTTGTCCTAAATAATTTTAATTATACATAACATTACGTTCTTGTTTTAGTTCAGTGGACTCACGATATCTATCTTATTACTCGCTGAAAATTTGAATACTCTTCTCGAAGTGGTATCTGAGATTTAGGGAAAATGCTACAGAAAATGTAAATTTTCAGGAACGGCTTCTAAAGTTTCAAAAGACTATAACTCACTTAATATATGCTTGATTTTTTTTTATTTTTAGTCACTCAGAAGCACCCTACACCATACTGTATATCATCCTCTTGATCTTTTTCTAAGTTTTTTCTTCTTTCTGGACTCCTCAGTGGCCAACTGTGCTGCATACTCTGCTTTATCAATGCGAGCCTTGTCCATCCGTCCAAGTTCTCTGATGCAGTTTGCTCCAGGATTAATTCCCATATGCTGTAGCACTTCACCCTACCAATGTTGCCATCACTAAAAGCAATAACAGCATCACTGACCCCCACGTTTGTGTCTTCATTCCAACAAAAACATTTTTTGGTAAGCGAGTCCATGTAAGATTACTGAACAACTCATTGGGATTTCGAGTCTGACCATGCAGACACTTCTTCAGCAATTCAGGATTTGCTAGGTCTCTGTAAATAGGTTTTATGATATCCATGACTGCTGTTGGGTTGGAATGTTTACGGCTCTATGAACTTTTTAAGTACTGGGCATTTCGGTAATTGCACCATGAATTAGGTCCAGGAGGATTTTTCATCCGTTGACAGTCTGTGGAAGACAGTAGCCCATACTGCCTGCTTCATTTTCAACAAATCCTCAGTATTATTTTTGATGGTCATCCCATAATATTGCTGTAGTTCGTCAATCATTTTGTCTGTTAGCCTGTTTCTTATGGTTTTACGATCAGAAAGGTTCTTGTCTCTCAAACTTTGTTCCCACTTCGTCAACATGGTGCCCATCCTGTTCTGGGCATGACCAACACATCGCAGCCTTCTATATAAAAATTTAGCGATTTTATTAAACCTTCAAATAATGCATGTAAAAATTTTAACATTTTCAACCAGTGTAGATTATATTTCAAAAAATAAAATAAAAGACTTCCCATGTGAGTTTGTTCGGAAAATTGCAAATTTTATGAGATAAAAATCCGACAATGCGAAAAATTTGTTTACGTTCTAACTCCCCTTAATGGTCAACCTCTGTAATATAGTTGGTGAAAAAAAAAAATGTCCGCAGAAGGTAAAGGTCCCGAGTTCGATTCTCGGTCTGCCACGCAGTTTTAATCTGCCAGGAAGTTTCATACCCACGCACGCTCCGCCGCAAAGTGAAAATTTCGTTCTGGAAAGTGATTTATTTATTTTTATGTTATTTTATACTTGTGGTTCATCAGGACCAAACTGAGGAGCAAATCTCCGTGGTTATGGAACGTGTCAGTACATGAAATTAACATCAGAAACGTAAATAACAGTTAACGTTTACACGAAGCGTATGCAACTGACAAACTGATGAGTAAAAACTGGCATAATTAACAATATAACACATGAATTCCCGTCACACAAGAAGGAGTGAGCTTTGACAGAATTCTTCATGGTAGCTTATTGAAAATGGATGCACCATAATACTGCACGCCTTTCTTCACAAAGAGGAAAGGAGGTGCGAGTAAAATGCAGGCTGGATTTCTGCCTAGTATTAACTGAGGGAAAGCTGCTACTTCTAGAGAATAAGCTTATGTTGTTAACAGCGAACGAAATTAGAGAAAACGTATACTGAGAGGCCAGTGTCAGAATTCCAAGACTCTTGAACGGGGGCCGAGAAGAGGTTCGCGAAGGTATATCACATTTTGCTCGAACTCCCCATTTCTGAACCAAAAACACACTTTGAGAATGGAAAGAGTTATCCAAGAGTGTAATACGATATGCATAAGCAAATGAAACTAAACAAAGTAAATTAATTCCCGTGTTGGTCTATCACTTAGCTCAGATACTGTTCTAATGGTGGTAAATATAGCAGCATTAAGTTTTTGAACAAGATCTTGAAAAGAATTGCATGACAGTTTACCAGCTATCCGAATATCTAGGAATTTGGACTGTTCAAATTCATAAATCATATGCTCATCCTGTATAATCAAAATAGCAATTTTAGTTGAATTGTGTGTAGGAAACAGTGAAATCTGGGTCTTATTGTGATTTAGCAACAATTTTCTTCCTAAAAGCCACGAACTGTACTGTTTGGTGCGTTGCCTATGCTGCACTCGATATCCTTCACTACCGAGTTAACAGAAATGTTTCAGAGTCACCTGTCATATTAAAAAGTATAACATTTATACATATAAGAAGCGGGAACGGTCCCGAGCCCCCCTCCCCAGCCGTCTCTCAGTCAGGCTCCACGTCTTAGCCGTTCTCATTACTGTGGATGTATGACCTTCCGCTGTATATTCTGAAAGTATGAGTGGAACCAGTTGCGTGTTACTGGTCTTATTCCAACTTCTCCAGTAATATTTTGTGACCAACACAATCGAACACCTTAGTTAAATCAAAGAAAACACCTGGTGTCCACGAGTTTTTGTTTAATCCAAGTGACTCACAGAGAAAAAAAGAATACATTATTTTCAGTTATTAAACCACTTCTAAACCCAAGCTGATCTTTTGACAGCAAATTATGTGAACGGAAATGATTAATTATCGTTATGTATACAGCTTTTTCCATAACTTTAGCTAACACCAATGGTATAGGATTACGTCTGAAACTGTCTACGTTATCCCTTTCTCCTTTTTTATATACCGGTCTCACTACTGAGTACTTCAATCGTTCAAGAAACTGACCATTCCTAAAGGAAAAGTTCTAAATGTGGCTAAGTACTGAGTTAATGTGACAACGAGGCGACACAAAAACTAGCTTGAACGGAAATTTCCTGAAATCCGAATTAGGTGACCTATAAATAATTAAAGTTCAACGTTAAGTTTCAATAAATTCAGCTACTCTTGCACAACAGTCGAAGACCTACACAGTGCAGTGCTTTGCTACGTCAGTAGATTCAAATGGAATATCGTTTTTCATGTACATAGCCACTCCCCCACTCCGAAAAGAGCTCCTTGTAAAACAGAGGGGTAACCTGTATGGTGGTAAAGGTAGCCTCTGAAATTTCACGTACCCGGCCATTGTGGCAGAGCGGTTCTAGACGCTTCAGTCCGGAACCGCGCTGCTGCTACGGTCGCAGGTTCGAATCCTGCCTCGGGCATGGGTGAGTGTGCTGTCCTTAGGTTAGTCAGGTTTAAGTAGTACTAAGTCTAGGGGACTGATGACTTCAGATGTCAAGTCCCATAGAGCTCAGAGCCAATTGTAGTGCCCTGATATACCAAAAAAGTCTGAGTCAACATTTATAAGCAGCTCACTCACTGTGTTTTCACGAGGCTCTGAAATCCGGATTTCGTAGACCGATTTTACAATTCCGTTTCAGGCTGGTCATATAAACACTTCAAAATTTAGTTTTCAGAGGAGAAAACAAGTGTGATGGGCAGAGTATGTGCTCATCGCAGGTAAACACCACAGCTCGAGCCTTGTTCGGTTCAGGTGCCTGCGCATTGCTTTCTGGCAGTGGTACACATAACATACACCGCACACTATGGGGGCCAGGCCTAGATCCACAAGAGTCGTATATAGCAGCGTGATGAGCTCCTTTGTTCGTGCAGTCTTGATTTTACAAGCAGTGCCATCCGGGCAAAACACATTTCAAAAGAACTGTGTTTTCTGCCGAAGGTTCACCTTCTGATAATGCTGTGCAGGGCGAAGTCAGTAACAGACGGAGATTTCTGTGTTCCTTGAAAAACCACTTAGCTGCATTGTGTTCAGGAATTCTTTTTCCTTTGGGAGCTGTTGGGCCAAATTTTCGTCGCCGGTTAGCAGGTGAGCACACTCCTGTCTATAAAGTTTTAGGAGAGCTCCTCTCTGGTTAATCTTAACGAAACAGTAGAGAAGGGGAAATCAGGGCGCCAATTTCCGCGAAATGTGAGCGTGGACACTAGCGTATCGGCTGAGGTGGAAAACTTAGGCGAAGACTTGGAATTGTGTAAGAACTGAGCAATTGATACTGAAACGATTGGTTTACATTGTAAAACCTTTTGCTATGCGGGGGAATAGTCGAGTTCTTAAAAAAATTACATTGGTTGCATTTAGCACAGCCTTTTCCATTGGCATGTTGCAATTGCGCAGACTTGTGGATTGGAAAGAGAAGTCTGTAGAGAATACGTTCTACGGCAAGACAAACGACACACCACAAAGGAATTATCTGAATGGGACGGAAATCGGTAGACACGATGTACAGTCGTGCTCAAAAGTATCCGAACGACCTGAATTGCATTTCGCCTGATTCGCATACAATCCTCATAACGCAGCTGTCTAGCAGGTCCTCTAATCGCTCCTCGGTACAATCGTTTGACTATTGAAAATGGTTCCAACAAATCACCACTAGAAAACACTGCTCTGTATCGCAATAACTCATGATGTAAAGTAATACCACGATATTACAAGTATCAGGGAACACCTTATCACACGTAAGACTGTCCTTAAGGCTTGTAAGTTCACATTTATTACAATAAATAACATACCTGAAATGTTACCACTTTCATTATTACGTCAGATAGGTAATGCACGTAGTAAGTTCGTCGTATTCATGATTTCTTCTTAAAAGAAACATACCGTACTTATTATTTAACACAAAATGACATTAAAATTTAACGTTTTTCTTGAGCTGCTAGTTGAGAATACGTATGAAGTTCAAATGACAAGACGAACTGTCTCGTTATGCATATGGATTCAAACTCAGGTCATGCAGACTAAGCAAAGATTTCGTGACTGACGGTAACTAAGTCATTCCTGACTAGGCATACAGAGAGTGATATACCTTGATTTTAGGTAGTATCAGTTAGGAAATATCAACTTTAAATTACATAACGTAATCATTTTTAACGGACGCGAATTCCTACCCAGCATCTATTGTCCCTGTTAACGAACTACGAGACATGTTAAATATTGCTTCTTCACAAGCAACTTACTTGAAATGCCGTGAGGTAAAGCTTTGTGTTGGACAGGGATTCGAACCCAGAACCTAATCGGATTGTTACCGAAGCACAATCAACTATGACATATCGGATTTTCTCGGCAGTAGCAAGATGTTTTAACTGAAATGACGAGACGAAACATTAATTTTTTCCTTCCCAGAACTCCAACCCAGCACCTATCGCTGTAATATTCTAGAGAAAACTAACGTTAAATATCGGTTTGTTATACCACCAGCGACATGTCAGCATGTTTGAACTAGAAATAATATAACGAAGAGTTCAGTGCTGACTGGTAATCGAACCCCACACATATCATTCTTGACTACACACAAAGAGACGTCAGCTACCGAATTTTTCTCCACCAGCAGCTCTGAATAGCATCCTTGAACTTACAGTGATCTCGCAAATAGTTGTGTGTCTCACTGGGAGTCAAAAACGTCAGGTATCATTAGTGTTGACAACGAATGAAAAGCCATTAAGAATCAAAATTATTATCCACGAGCAGATAGGTGTTCTCACGCTAGAGCTCGATAACACATAATGAAAACTTTAGTGCCGGGCCGGGATTGGAACCCATTCACGCCCAATATGTGGAGATGTTGAGGAAACCGCAGTTTTGAACAAACAACAAATTGTAGTCGAGCTGTATTGTCACGAAGGGATCAAATTCCACGCCAAGGGCGGTCTGAGTTGAATTCCCAGTTCAGAACCAATTTTATCGACATACTGAAGCTCAAATAAAAGTTGGAATAAGTGTCCTGTGACCCAACATAGCGTTTGTTTCGTCACTAGAAATAAATAACTAGTATAAGAAAGGTTACTGGTGATAGAGTTTCTACATGTCTCCACTCCTGACTTTATTGTGGTTCAACCTAATGTCTACTTGGTAGAGAAGGAATATCATTTTTAATGTGAATTTCAGACCACAATGCCATTATACCTTCTTCACCTGGCGTAGCCAGAAGAGAATAGAATCTGTATCTCCCTATCAAAAATCATCGGCAGAAGTTGGAATCGAACGCCAACAACACGTATATGAATCTATCAGCAATCCAATAGACCACCAAATCCTCTTCTCTGTGGCTCATTTTTCTACCGTAGCGCCGTTGCGCCACACTGGATGAGAATCCTGACACACAGGCTCCCTGTAGTGGTTTCCAGCATGTTCAGTACATTCATTTACTTGGTTGACCGAATCGCCATGAACTAGCTGCCTCGGCTACCCAGTGCATACATTCGGCTCTATTTTGTAATCACCGAAATAAAATCACACAACTGCCACCTACACAGAACTGCCAACAGTGTAGGATGCAGAAATTTAAATAGGAAGTGTTCCTTTCCACTTGAGCTACTCTATTGCGCTATCTGTTTGTCGAAAACGTCGTGCAGTGCAAAAGAAAAGCTGTAACTGCCTGTCTCTCAGATGTTTACATCCGGCCATATGCATTGTCTCACAACACTGTGGAATGCGGAAGTTGTTGAGGTGCTGTAGCTACAGTTCAGCTGGTAGTGGAATGGTAAGTGTAATGCCCTGTATACGAAACATCGCGAGTTCGAATACATTTTTTAAAACGCAATTGTGCTGTCTGCTGAAGTTATCAATCTAATGGAACTTTGAACATAATTCCCTTCACTTTTCAACCCAAAATAGTCGCATGTGGAAAAAGGGCCAGCTACTGCGACATTTTGTTCTTTTCAGGTTTAATAGACGGCCAGGCAGCAGATGCATCTCGAAACTTTTGTATTATGTATGGGGAGAGCACATCGTGCCAAAATACGCCACAAAAGTATTTTCTATATTAGCTGTCGTGTGGTAGTGGCATATTATTCTTCTTCAAACCTTGTTTGACAGCATTAACCCAGAACAAGTTTTCAACATGCATGTAATCAATAAACTGCATGTGCATTGTCAGACTGTTATAGATAACATCAGAGAATACGGAAATATCGTTGATGATTAATTTCTCTCTCATGTACACTATTTTTCAGACAACACTAAAAGAAACCCTACGAAAATTGTGCACTGTATTATAAGAAATGAAATAAAACTACCCACGATAATGTTACAACGAAAGTCTGTTTTAATAAAGGTGAGTATCTGTACACAAGCGTGTCTCTATCGAACCGAATTAGTAAAATACTACTCACTTAGATTTAGATTGGGTCTGTGTTTAATTGGTACGCTGTGTCATACTCAAGAGGTATGCAAATGTTGCATTTCATAAATAAAGTTATATATTCCTAGAAACCCAAAATCTGCTTCTCAGCGCCCGCATCTCGTGGTCGTGCGGTAGCGTTCTCGCTTCCCACGCCCGGGTTCGATTCCCGGCGGGGTCAGGGATTTTCTCTGCCTCGTGATGGCTGGGTGTTGTGTGCTGTCCTTAGGTTAGTTAGGTTTAAGTAGTTCTAAGTTCTAGGGGACTGATGACCATAGATGTTAAGTCCCATAAGTGCTCAGAGCCATTTTTGCTTCTCAGCAACGGAAAGTTTTTCACCATTGCACTATGAACCGAAAGTATTTTCTTGCGTTTTCCTTATCGATGTTTGATCTGACTGCTTGTAGCTCTTTCACAGAAGGGATAAAAACGTCAGATCTAGCGAGACTGTAACCGCGAACCAGAACAGGCGCTTTTCACATGTCTGCATATTACCACAGAGCTAGCGGAGAAGTACGTATCTGCAATTCCTATTACGAGGCCAATAGCGACTACAACTCGTGAATCGCTATTTAGACAAGATTAGTTGCGATTTCCACGTGTAACAACTTTCCTCGGCTGAAAACGGTAAATTTACAATCTTTTGTTGCACCTCACAACTCACATTATTCAATGGAACTGACAGGAAAAATCAAGCGAACTTTGAGGCTTAATTCCATGCACACCAGGAAGTAACTCGTTGATCATAGAGTTGCCAAACATACCTTGCCTTGTTGCCAAATCTCAGTTACAGAACCAGCAGGAAGACGACGAACCGATGTGATCCTACAGAGGGCTGGGAAGCGACCATAGCTGGCACTCAAAGACGCGGCTGGCACGGCCTGGAATACGTAATGCGTCTGATTCGCATTTCTGTAACTAGGTTTAGGGACTGGAGCATACTTACTAATGATACTAAGAGCTGACTGCAAACTAAGAATCATTAATCAGTAACTCTCATGGCTGTTTTTATATTTCTTTCGTAAGTGTACTCAAAACTAAGAAACTCATTGATGGACGTTTTCGTGTCTGGCCGATAGTCGAGCACAACATTTGCTTGTTTTGAGGTCCAAAGTGATATTTAAAATATTCAATTGGACTGAAGCCGACAAAATTGCCCGTATTTGAAGCTACCCAGAGAAAAAGTAAGTTGCTAGAGCCACTGTTACCAAATGTCTGCAGAGAGTTCCTAATTGCTAATGTGGAAATTTATCATAGATGCCCTATAGTAATCAAGAGGTTCATTTCCTTTATACTTATCACCCTGGCATGTGAGTCTGAAGTGAAGAACAATATTGAAACTCGTATCATTGACGCTCGATTCGAATTTCTTCAGCGTTTTGTGAAGCAGTTTAGCGGTCAGAAATCGAGATCTATGAATATTAACACAACTTGCTGTGTCGAGCTACCAAGAGGACTTGATGTGTAAAAGTTTTCTTCCAATTTCGTTACAGATTTTTTTCTGGAAATTCGCAGCTCCATAAAATAAATCAGAAAAAAAGCTTGCACAAGCTGATCCCTGCCACGGTTAGAACTGACGACTCATTTAGCCGTTGCGACACGAGACACGGGCGGGGGCACGGGGCTACGGACACACTGCCTCCAGCACGTCATTCTCATCATGGTATTAGTCGCTCAGCCTCATAACGAATCGTGAACGAGAATAGAAGTTGTCACTTACGTGAAGAATAGTATTTCTTTAGCCAAAAAATTGAATCTTCTGTCTCAGTGTCTAGGGGTTATATAGCATGAGTCAATCAGATGGAAAGGGAATATCAAGTGAATTTAGCGAGTCAATTCAGTACCATACGTGGAAGTGATTGCACTATCACAGTATTGCCAATTTTTTGTGACTATGTTGCTAATTCTCAGTTGTGCTAGGAACAGCTCTGTAGCGGTATGCGAGGAGAATCCCGTGCTCGTGTCAATGGAGGATATGGAGAAGAGGCGCGGGGTTTGGTTAATATGCAGCGTTTTCTCCTACCAGTTGTGTCAAACATTTAGGTGTATAATCTTCCATCAAGATTAGTTCCCCACAAAATAAATACGAATAAAACACTTACCTTGTTACTTTGTGACAAAAGATTATTTCAGTACAATAAAAAGTCTTTGGAAATCAACTTTTTCCACCTATCACGAAAAGTGAGATAACAAACACTTTGCACGTTGAAATCGGTTGCATCTATGTGCAGTCTTGTGATCATACTAGTAGCATTTCATGAATTGCACGAGAATGTAGAAAAATGTTGGTGGGAATGGAAGCTATAAGAAACACAGTTAACTAATTATTCTGTGCCACGTAATAATCAATACATTTGAAAATTCAGAAGAGAAGGAACTAAAAATTATGGCCATTAAGACAGTAACTAATGTGCAGATGTGGGCACTGTGCAGATCTGCACTTTTACATCTTCAGATCTATACAAATAATGTATACTAACCAGCGTATTCATTGCTCTTTTTTAGTTTTCTAATGATGAACTGCATCCACACCCATGAGTCTGATTGTTTCTTTGTATCCTTCCATCTACCATCTTTGTGTGTTATTGCTCGGTGTTCAAAAACCAAAATGTAATGCCTGCTTCCACGAGGTATTAGAACGAGGTCGCAACAAGGCTAACGAAGTATTATCAAGATACATTGAGACGCCAATTTCTCTGTAATCATGGTGTTAAGTCAACAGAAATAGTTGGGTATTATTGCCTGCATCACTGGCATCCTATTGTTGTCTTCTCTTACTGAGATTTTCATATTACGCTGAACACAAGACGCCGAGAGAAATGTGTATATTCTCCGTGACGAAACATCCCACATTCCTTTCATCCTGATCCATTCGTTACGTGCATCGGCAGCAATGAGTGATAGGAAAGGTGTTGTGAGGTGACGAATAACAACAACAAAGGTAGTAGTAACAAATCAGTAATCAAGGATGTTTACTGCATTACAGACAAGTGTTAAAGATTAACAAAATAACCAGGAAAGGCTGAGTGTTTAATTGGCGCACTGCATACAGTGTGTTAACTGTATGACGGCAGAGTTGCGAGGGGAGTGCGGGGAAAGGAGGAAGCAAGCATTGGCTGGCGAGGGATGACGAACCGTTGGGGGGGGGGGGGGGGGGGGGGGAGGGACAAGGCACGCCTACCAGTTGTAGTGCTGGCACTACAAATTGCGCGTCATGCTTACACGAAAGCAGACGAAAGGCTTGGAAGTAAAACACGCTTTAAATGTTGTTCGTAAACGAAACTGAAATCGTCATGTACATTAAAACCTATATGTAAAAAAAATGAATATGTGTAGGTGTTTGTCTACTACGCGATCACAAACCATTCATCCGATTGCGATAAAATTTTGGTGATTTGCTCTCCGTACGCCCACGAAGGTTTCTAGCAGAAAAAAAAGAAATAAGACACATTCTTGAGGAGATACGACGTCATAAACAATGAGATGCCACCGCGGGAAAATACCCAGATTTATGCATCCACTATTTGAGAGTGAGAGCACTTAGCGACAAACGTTACATACAATTTCAAACCTTTACGAAAATTTTTCTCGCTGACACCCCCACATAATAATGAAAGGAAAATAGGTTGTCGCTTACTACATTTTCTCAGTACGTACCGTAAATCTGCCGCAGTAGGCATGACGTTTTAATGTATTATTTCGTTACTATTGACTCTAATCGCAACATATTTCGCATACAGTATCCACATATATCAGTAAACGCGCCGGCAAATTTATGTCTCTTTACGAAGTATAATTCAGGAGATATGACGTGGTAAACATCGAGATGCGTGGAAAAGTGCCGCGTCAGGCGTGACGTTTTGTTCTATTATTTCTTCACTACTAACACTATTCGCAACACGTTTCGCAAATGTGTTAAAAAAAGTATATAAAACCACGGGGGTTGTTGGTGACTCCCGACATGGGCCAGCAACTGCCTCTTCACTAATTTTCATAATGTTTAGCGCAACTGCACACTAAAAACACGCAGAACAGTGCAGCGCAAAACAATAACGAAGCAGACGACAATGGCTACCTTGTACAACACGGTCAGCTACGTAATGTTGGCAGCAGTCGAAACTGCATGCCTACCGAAGCCTCCCGACGTTTACCGACTTCTACCGATTCAGGACTACGGAGAGGTCTGCCATGTAAAAGTTTACACTCTGTAGGTGTTCTTACCAGTTTGTTACTGAATTCTGTTTTGGTTGTTTGCAGAGGGAAAAGAAAGAACCATGTAGTCATACATATCGCTAGTACAACGAGATATTACCTATCAACTATCCTTGCTTTACATCACGAGACGAACATGGCATCGCCGAGCTGATATTTGAAATACATTTCTGTTTTCTCTCTCTTTCTCTCTTTTTATTTTTATTTTTCTTTTAATTTTTTGAGAAAAGCATCAAGAAGCGCGAGTAATAAGCAAATAGGGATATAATCTATTTACACTTATTTTCATCGGGTTATATAATGCAAAAATACACATTTTAAGTGTATTATTGCGTAATTACAATTGTTGATAGTCTATTCGTGAGCTTGCGCACATTCAGTGGGGTGAAACCTATCACAGAAGCAAGCAAAACACAAATATTTCTTGCACTATGCGCAACACACAAACGAAACCTGGCTGCACTGACATATTTTCTGATATATTGCTCGGAAAACATATCTGATTCATGTTGCTAAATACAGCTCTATCAGATATCAATGTGGATGCGTACCAAATGTATAAAAGTATATCTTGAAATACACAGAAAGGCACAAAGTGGTAGTCGACTGAAACATAGCCATGACCAAGATTGTAGCTGGGGTCGACAGCATCGTCGGCTCCCACCTTGACAACTCGAACGGTGACAGTGCTCGGCCGGTAACTGACCTTTACTGATATCAAAGCTACAGCATGAAAACACAAAAACGTTAATAACCTGAAGATCATTAACTTTGGGAACCCACAGTAAAGTAAAGCAGTCATCAGTTAGAAGATTGGTTTGAACACCACAGTGCTTTAATAGGCACGGTCCTGTTGGAGGTGCTATGTCGTTGCTTTCCTCCGACCATTGAGTTGACTTCTCTAGACTGTTAATAGGGGAACCTACAGTTTAACGTGGCTTTCGGACCACAGTGCAACTCGGCATTTTTCACATCAACAAACACTGCCCAAAGGGAAATAAGTGTAAAACGGGAGATAAAATTCGTGGCACTGACCAGGGATCGAAGCCGAGACCTTCATACTCGTAGTCTTGCTATTTATCAGTTTTCCGCCATGTAACTTCCTCTGTAGCTTCTGCTTGGTATTAAAATTAAAGATCTCTTGTTTGTGCCTGCGTTGGCACTTGCGCGTCCCTTCACCAAAATAAAGAGAACTTATTTATTTATTTTATTTAGCTTATGGTATATAACACATCATATAGAAAAGACATAAAAATCATAAGACACAGAAATAAAGAGTAGTCACAGTGTGTAACATATAGTTGTAGATATAAAAGTGTTTAAAAAAAGTATATATAACAAACAAAAGTTCACAAACAAACATCCAGATTTGTGATATAGTCTATTGCACTTTCAGTCGTGGTCAGAAACTCATTGGGGTCTCCTGCAAAACGTCTCAGAGGGCAATCTTCCACGATGTGACGAATCGTCTGCCGGTCCGCACCGCAGTCACATCTCGGGGTGGTGATTTTACCCCACCTATGGAGGCTGTCTGCACATCTGCCGTTATTTGTCCGAATTCGATTCAGGGTCGTCCAAGTTTTCCTTGGCAAATTGAATCCTGGTGGTTGGACATTGATGCATGGCATATTCTGCAGGTTTTGGGGCACAGATTCTCTCCACCGCATTTTCCAGAGGTTGCCATAATCCGGGTTGAGAGGATGCGTATTTTTTGCCTTTTTTAAAGAGGGGTGTCTTGAGCGCAATCTGTTCATCTCCAGGGCAGGAACATCATTATGGATTGGCAGTTTCTCGTTGTTCAGCACTTTTCCATACTCGCGTATGAGAGCGTTCTCTCTGCGCAGATCCGGTGGGGGAATGTTGCTCAGTATAGGTAGCCAGTGTAAAGGCGTTGGCTTTATTGTTCCTGATATCATCCTCATTGTGTAGTTTAGTTGAGCATCGATCAAGCCTGTGTGTTTACTGTTTAGCCATACCGTAGCGGCATATTCTGCTGTTGTGTAGACAAGTCCCAGAGCCGAAGATCTCAGTACAGCCGCGGAAGAGCCCCACGTGGTCCCACATAGCTTCTGTATGATATTATTTCGAGTTTTAAGTTTTGCAGCTGTATTACGTAGGTGTTCCTTGAATGTTAGGGTTCTGTCAAAGGTGACGCCTAGATATCTGGGGTAATTATTATGGTTTAGCTGCCTGTTTTCGAAATGAACGTTGAGCTTTCTTTTTGCTTGGGCATTGTTGAGGTGAAAGCATGTCACCTCCGTTTTTGTCGCGTTTGGCCGTAATCTCCACCTTCGGAAGTAATCTCCCAGCTTTGTTAGATCCACAGTTAATGTGTTTTCCGTTGCCTCCATTGATCTGCCTCTTGCAGCTATTGGCCAGTCGTCGGCATATCCGAATTTTTGAGAAGTGGTTTCAGGTAAGTCAGATATGTAGAGGTTAAACATCAATGGCGCCAGAACGGAGCCTTGTAGTAAACCATTGTTGAGCTTCATTTGGTCGCTTTTTAAGTCGCCCATTATGACTCTGAAACTTCTATCTGTGAGCATGTTATCAATGAGGTTGGCCAGCTTATTACATGGTATGACCCGCAGCAACTTAAATATCAGGCCTTGTCGCCAAACAGTATCATAAGCGGCTGATAGGTCAATAAAGGCTACTGATGTTTTCAGTTTTTTCTGAAAGCTCGCCTCTATATGAGTTGCTAGGGAGAGGATCTGGTCGGTGCAACTGCGGTTGGGTCGAAAACCTGCCTGTTCAATCGGTACCACTTCAAGAATTTTTCCGCTTATTCTGTTGTAGATGATACGTTCCAACAGCTTATAGACACAGTTCAGCAGAGTGATAGGGCGGTAGTTTTGGGGCATGTCATTAGGTTTGCCTGGCTTTAGTATCGCTATAATCTTTGCTCGTTTAAGCTGGTGTGGGATATTACCCAATTCCAAAATATCTGTTAAGAAATTTGCGAGCCATGTTCTAGTATATTTTCCACAGTGAAGTAGGAATTCCGGGTGGATGCCATCGAAGCCGGGAGCCTTGCCACTTTTGATTTTTGACAAGGCTGCTGCAACTTCTTCCGCTGTGATAGGCTGGGAAAATTCGGAGGTAGGCGATGCCCTTTGTTTTAAGGATCTTAATTCATGTTTGACGGTCGTGGTGTGTGTTCTGTCCCTTGGTGCTCTTGAGGTTCTATGTGTGCGGCCACATTGTTAGGGGTTATCGGGTAGGTGTCTTTTATTTTACGTTTACTGTCTCCCAGGTTACGGAGCAGGGTCCATGCTTGCCTACTGGATTTAGTGAAATCTAGATTCCCCACGGTGTCCATCCATTTTTCCCGTCGAGCTGCGTCTAAGCTGTGCAACAGTTCGTCCGCGATTTCTTGGTTGTTGGTTTCGGTAAATTCCTGGTACAGGTCTTCGCATCTCTCATTCCAGCCAGGGATGTAAAGAGAACTGAATTGAATGTAGTGCCTTCAAGTTGGCATAAACAGAAAAGGAGAAAAATTAAACAACATAAATGGTCTCTCTTTGATGCCTCAACCTTCATTGCCACTGGAAGCTCATGTTGTTTATTTACATGATTACAAAATCAGGTAAAAGGAACAGTGAGGTTGTCAGTAAAAGCACATTACTGTTGTCAGTATGATGTTGCCTGTAATGATAAAGGGCCCGTCTGATCAGACGTATTGTAGACAGAATTGGAAGAGAGAGCACTACTAAATTCTACATTCCGTATGCGTTGGATACACACATAAATTACTGTTACAGTTTACTTATGGAGCCCAGTGGGTTAATTGCGTATTTTCCGGTGAGAAAGAGAACTGGCAAATAGTCTTCGCTACATTAGGTTACTTAAACCGATGTCACTCTGAGCTAGAATTTATGGTCAGCGATTAAGTGTAAGGTCAATGGGTCGGATGCGGGTTTTGCAACTGTGAAATACTTTCCCACATTACAGAAGCGAATATTAAATTTGAACTGATGTTGTGAAAATTTTGAACTTGGATAGCTTAGAATGAAAATCTTTCTGTTTATTGCAAAGGAAAACAATTTATTTTCTAAAACACTCTCTGTCATACACAACTTGAAACAGGCCACGTCGACCAAATCATATGGAAGAAATGACAGCGACATATATCGGAAGGCAGTAAGATCCACTGACTTTTGGTTTGGCAGTATTCGACAGCCATTTCTAGGCGCAATTAAATGAAGAAAGACAGCGCGTTTTTGTTATCAAGTGATGTCTCCATCAGTTACTTCAGTTTTAATGTAATCTACGTGTTATTGCTGATGTTTGATATTAACTTGAAAAGAACTCCGTAGACAGGGAAAGAAACTCAATTACTTCAGTTTTAATGTAATCTACGTGTTATTGCTGATGTTTGATATTAACATGAAAAGAATTCCTTAGACAGGGAAAGAAACTGTTCTTGAGCAACTACTTCTATAATGACCAAAAGGCATTAAATGATGTTCAAGCACATGTGTTCCAGCAGCGGTATGAAGAAAATGATAATAATAATGATGGTAATAATCGAATTATCTGGTAACTTCACACTTCAAAGAGCATTTTCTCTAACTAAAAAATTTGCTGAATTAGTGAAAATTTCAAAATGCTTCACATCGAGGCTATGATGCCTAGAAAAGTCTTTACATCCTGCTGACATGAGAATAGCATAATCTCCTTGTCAGAAGCTTGCTTCTACTTAACCATTTAATATACTCTCATATTTTCCACCGTGACTTAATGTTGTAAGCTAAGCATATGATCCGTTACAGCACACTTCTGGGGCTGGGAAATGTGACCACAATGGTCTGGTGGAACACACTATCACAGGTGGAATGTGTGGGCTCAGGCATTTACTTTTAAAAGGCACAAACAGATTTACTTTACCTCTGGTAACCTCAAGAAAAAGACGTTATAATTCAGAATCCGCATTAAACATCACGTTCCTTCATTACCAATTGGGCAGAGCCGGTTTACGCTGGGAAATGACATAGACGAAAGTCATGGTAAACGGAAATACTGTCGCCAGTAAACTCACTTATATTAAAAAAAATTATTTTATTTAATGAACCGACAGCCATTTAAAGGAACAGGGCTCTTATTTTACTTTTACTTGTCTCACTCCCTTCCCAACCACTGCTCCCCTTTCATGCCCCTTGACTCTTATAACTGCCATCTGGTTTCTGTACAACTTGTACATGCCCTACTCTCCATGTATTTTACCCCTGCCACTTACAGAATTTGAAAGAGAGTATTACAGTCAACATTGTCAACATCTTTTTCTATGTCTACAAATGCTAGAAACGAAGGTTTGCCTTTCTTTAATCTATTTTCTAAGATAAGTCGTAGGGTCAGTATCGCCTCACGTGTTCCAACATTTCTACGGAATCCAAACCGATCTTCCCCGAGGTTGGCTTCTACCAGTTTTTCCATTCGTCTGTAAAGAATTTGTGTTAGTATTTTGCAGCCGTGGGTTATTAAACTGATAGTTTGGTAATTTTCATATCTGTCAACACCTGCTTTCTTTGGGATTGGAATTATTACGTTATTCTTGAAGTCTGAGGGCATTTGGCCTGTCTCATACATTTTGCTCACCAGATTGTAGAGCTGTTTAAGGGCTGGTTCTCCCAAGGCTATCAGTAGTTCTAATGGAATGTTGTCTACTCCCGGGGCCTTGTTTCGACTTAGGTCTTTCAGTGCTCTGTCAAACTCTTCACACAGTATCATATCTCCCATTCCATCTTCATCTACATCCTTTTCCACTTCAATAATATTATCCTCAAGAACATCACCCTTGTATAGACCCTGTACATACTCCTTCCACCTTTCTGCTTTCCCTTCTGTGGTTAGAACTGGGTTTTCATCTGAGCTCTTGACATTCATGGAAGTGGTTCTCTTTTCTCCAAAGGTCTCTCTCATTTTCCTGTAGGCAGTATCTAAGTATGCCTCTAAATCGTTACATTTGTCCTCTAGCCATACCTGCTTTGCCATTTTGCACTTCCTGTCGATCTCATTTTTGAGATGTTTGTATTCCTTTTGCCTGCTTCATTAACTGCATTTTTGTATTTTCTCCTTTCATCAATGAAATTCAATATCTCTTCTGTTACTCAAGGATTTCTATTAGCCCTCATCTTTTTTACCTACTTGGTCCCCTGCTGCCTTCACTATTTCATCTCACAAAGCTACCCATTCTTCTTCTACTGTATTTCTTTCTCCCATTCTTGTCAGTTGTTCCCTAATGCTCTCTCTGAAACTCTCTACAACGTCTGGTTCTGTCAGTTTATCCAGGTCCCATCTCCTTAAATTCCCACCTTTTTGCAGTTTCTTCAGTTTTAATCTACAGTTCATAACCAATAGATTGTGGTCAGAGTCCACATCTGCCCCTGGAAATATCTTTCAATTTGAAACCTGGTTCCTAAATCTCTGTCTTACCATTATATAATCTATCTGATACTTTCTAGTATCTCCAGGATTCTTCCATGTATACAACCTTCTTTCATGATTCTTCAACCAAGTGTTAGATATGATTAAGTTATGCTCTGTGCAAAATTCTACCAGGCGGCTTCCTCTTTCATTTCTTACCCTCATTCCATATTCACCTACTACGTTTCCTTCTCTTCCTTTTGCTAGTATCGAATTCCAGGCACCCAAGACTATTAAATTTTCGTCTCCATTCACTATCCGCATAATTTCTCTTATCTCATCATACATTTCATCAATCTCTTCGTCATCTTGTGGAGCTAGTTGGCATATAAACTTGTACTAATGTGGCAGGCATGGGCTTTGTGTCTATTTTGGCTACAATAATGCATTCACTATGCTGTTCATAGTATCTTCACCGTGCTCCTATCTTTTTACTCATTATTAAACCTACTCCTGCATTACCCCTACAACTTTGTATTTATAACCCTGTATTCACGTGACCAGAAGTCTTGTTCCACCTGCCATTGAACTTCACTAATTCCCACTATATCTAACTTTAACCTATCCATTTCCCTTTTAAAATTTTCTAACCTACCTGCCCTATTAAGGAATCTGACATTCCATGCTCTGATCCGTAGAATGCCAGTTTTGTTTCTCCTGATAACGACGTCCTCCTGGGTAGTCCCCCGTCCAGAGAGCCATGTGGGGGACTATTTTACTTCTGGAATATTTTACCCAAGAGGACACAATCATGATTTAATCACACAGTAAAGCTGCATGCCCTCGGGAATAATTACGGCTGTAGTCTCCCCTTGCTTCCAGCCATTCGCAGTACCAGCATAGCAAGGCCGTTTTGGTTAGTGTTACAAGGCCAGATCAGTCAGTCATCCAGACTGCTGCCCCTGCAACTACTGAAAAGGCTGCTGCCCCTCTTCAGGAACCACACGTTTGTCTGGCCTCTCTACAGATACCCCTCCACTGTGGTTGCACCTACGGTACGGCTATCTGTTTCGCTGAGGTACACAAGCCTCCTCACCAATTGCCAGGTCCATCGTTCAAAGGGGGTGGGGGGGTTGTGAGATTATTAGTCTTCAATATTAAAAATAACCTTTTAAAGTTTTCAGCATTATCCTTAGTTGTTCAAGTAATCTTTAACGTGAAATATTTTCTTAATGAGCTATTCAGTTGCTGTTCGAAAACAACTAGATGCCTGGAAGTTTCATGAGTATGCTAACAACTGATGAAGGAACGAAAATACTTGAAGCTGTGTCATGTAAGGTTATACACAACGAATTTGCTTTTCTGCAGCACTAAAAACATTTTGTGGATCCGTGTTCCAAATGTTCAGATAATTTACAGAATTAGTGATGAACAAATATTTGTTTGATTTTGATATAAATTTTTGAAAGATTTACATTTTGCATACCTGCAAACTGCTGTGAAGTGCATGGAAGAGGAAACCTTATGCCGTAACACATGTTAGGGTTTTTTAAAATTCCAGTTACACCTGGGGCATGAGAAAAATTACTATTTAAATATCTCCGAGCCTTCTGTACTTAGTTTAATCTTGTCTTCACGGTTCCTGTGGGAGTGATACACAGAGAGCTGAACATTGTCTCTATAGATTCTTCACATAATACTGTTTCCGGAAACATCACAGCTCAGTTTCTCAGTAAATATGGCATCTATCTTCAAGAGTCTGCCAATTCAGATTTTTTTAACATTTTTGTGGCATGCTGCTTTGAGTCAAAAACCTGTGACAATTTATGCTGCTCTTATCTGTATACATTCAGGATCCCCTTTTAGCCTTATTTTGTACTTGAGCAATATTCCGGGATGGGTCATTTGAGAGTTTTGTGAGAAATCTCATTTATACACATATTGCATCTCTCACCAATATTCTCCCAGTGAACAGATGTCTGCCAAATGCTTTACCTATGACAGAATCCATGTGATCATTCAATTTCATACCCTTAGAAATTGTTACACCCTGGTGTTTGCATAAGATCACTGCTTCCAGGTCTGACTCACTGATGTTGTGGTCATAGAATATCCCTTTTGTGGTTTGTTTAGTGAAATGCACAATTTTACAGTTCCGAACACTGAAAACAAGTTGCCAATCGTAACACCACTTTGAGGTCTGATTATCTAGCTCTACATATAAGGGAAACTTATAAAAAATCTATATATTATAATAAATATGTAACCAGAAAAATGATTTGAATAAACTTAAACTTCGTCAAGTACAGATTGAATCTGTGTGTGTATGTGAAACACGGTTTCAACAATTGGTTTAATTGTCAACTCCCATGCAATATCTGTGCATGTTTTGAAGCTCCAGTCAAACAAAATAAAAGATTTGGAACTAGTCACCCACTTTTTTTGTAGTGCATGGTTTACCTGCTGTTAGTTATTTGTTGTTTGTTTTGTGTTAATTTTTTTCTCCCAGAAGGCGGAAGCAGAACATCATCAAAGCTTTGTTTGTGGTGTGACTACCATCAAACAAGAGTCAGTAAGTAATGTTAATATGAGCGATTATGTTTTTGTTTTTTAAGATTGTAGCAGTATCTCAAAAATAAAACCAAAGATAGGGAAACAAATAAGCCTTTTTAAAATGGGTTATTGTCCAGCACAATCACACAAAATTTCAAAGGGAAATTACTGGTTTCTGCAATCATTGACCAAGTTCAGATCTTTTGTTACCTAATTGTTTTCACAGCTGAGAGCCACCTTCAGTGGGTCTTGCTTTTCTGGAAATTTAGTACAAGTTTGGCAGGTTTTCTGCATTGTTATTTTTATTTCTAAAACCGTAATAAGTGCATCAATCTTTGAAGTGATATCGCATTACTTATGACTCAGATTCAACTATTTGGCACGTTGTACATTTACGGGCTGTCAGCTTGTAATATTTTTTGCCTTATGTTGCTTTCTTATTTAGAGAATGTATTTACTTTATTTTTGCAGCATCCCTGCAATCTTATTTTGTATGATTGCAACAACAAATCAGCAGACTGGTTCTCCCAGTCAACACATTTCTTTTTTTTTATTATTTCACACCCCCAGAAATCTTTGACACTTAGAAGTGTCAGAGCTGTTGATGTTGCTCAGATGTTCTGGTTACTTCTGGAACAAGGCAGTACACAAAATCACAAAATAAACAGGTTTTTGTAAGGTGTATAATAATTTAAGAAGTGGTAGTGATCATCAAAACAAGAAAACAGATCCTATAAAGGAGCTCGTGGAATCACATACTTCCTTAGATCTCAATTCTTGTTTACAGGAGGGGCTCAGCGTTATTACTAACCACAACAGTGTGTCCCTTTGTTCTCCAGGATTAGGAATCACACTCCTTTGAAACTAAATCCATTATTTCCTCAGTTGCTGCCATAAGTGAAAGTATTGATGACTGAGGTGTGGGGTACCAGGAGAGTGGGGCCTTCCCAAACAAACCGGTGGTGGTCCTGAAATGTCAGTGCTAGATGTTCTACCACACTGCTGCGAGAATGTGCTGGTGTGCCGTTGTGCATCAACCTTATCTGTGGTCTTCACTGACACGACTCGTCCTTGATCAGTATTAATGAGGAAATACTGATAATGAGCACCAGTTAATCTCTGTGGCCCTATTAATCTTTGCCCAAAAACACCTGCCTTTTTGTTGTTTGAGAAACAGTGCTTATCCTGTCTTAGTGCAGGTGGATGAGGTTTTCATCAGCCCACACATGCTCATATTGGAAGTTTATGACACAAATTGATGTAAGCTGTGCACCTTATCTGTAAGTGAAATATTAGATACAAACAAAGGATCTGCACTACACACTTACTTGCGCCACTGATAGAACTGCAAGTCGCCAATTGTGATCTTGTTGCCTTGATGTCTGGTTGTGATGGTATGGATACAGAAATTGTGTATGAAGTACTGTCTACAAATGGGTAGGAACCACACAGCCCACTAATCTTCACACATTTTATAGAAGTTTTGTCTGTTAAGGATGGCATGTTCCATCCGTATCAGGTGTATGGAGTGGACAAGGCTATCGACTGTTTACCCTTTGGGTTGCCAAAGAACCTGTGTAACTAGGACTGTGGAAATGTTTGGCAAACAGTTTATTAGGTGCTACTCTGAGGTGCAGATAGTTTTCAGTGTGAAGTTCACATACTTGAAAGTTATTTACATTTGCTAAACTGCAACATAAAATCGTATTTGCCATATCATTTGTGGAGTAGTAGGTTTCCATTATTGGAGAGAAAAGAAAATGCACTGGACCATTTGTACTTAAAAACAGTATGAAAGTAATCGGTATAAGTAGCTAAGATGCCACAATAAACACCAAGGGTTGTTAGTAATTTACTGTACAGTTACATAGACTAACAAAATAAGCTATGCTACAACACAACTCTAGCCCCATAACTGACTACTGACCACATCAGAGTGATGTGTAGTGTTGACACACTTCATGAAGCACCAAGTGGTGACTGTGCTCACATCAGCAACCAATAGTCTTTCAGCCCCTCATGCAGATTTCAGAAAGTATGCCTCTCTTGGCACATGTTAATTGGACTTGTTTTACTTGTTTTGATGACTAACACCACTTCTGAATCTATTTGGCACTTTGTAATGAACTGTAAATATCAATACACTGGATACAAATGCCAAAAGATACAGCAATCATACCAGAAATATTAGTTATAAACTTGACAAGGTGTGGTATCTCCAACTTCATTCTTTATTTATGTCCTTTGATTGAAATTAATGCTGTCACACATGACTATCAGTGAAGATGATGCAGTATTATCTTAAGAAGTATGTAAAATAAGGAAACAAGGAACAGGAATGTGGATGTAGAGAGTGGCATCTCGATAAAGAGGCCTGTCTGTGGATGATGTAGGAAAGGGTACATCCATTAATTGTGTGAGAGTTTTTTAAGAAAATTTGAACCCACCTTCCTCCCTAAATGAGATGTGGTGAAACCCCCTCCCTTCCCTGCACTTGAAGTTTACCCTATAATTTTCAAACAATTAAATTTATTTGATATGTTCATGTTTTTGCGTTATACCACTAAAAATACCTAATTAAATGCTCAGAATTAAATAAAACTTAATGTCATGTATTATGATAACAGATATTCTCCACCATTTGTCAGCTTTCAAGAAAGTTAAATCAATTAAAATTGTTGTTTTCCATTGTAAATGTAGCTGTCATTTGACAGCTAATTTTGCAGAAAAAATGTAGTACATACATTTAGAAAGTGTATTAAATAGTATTTTTAACTCCTGATTAAAAACATTTTAAAACACTTATTTTAAACATTACAGCTCTGAGGAGTATACAGATGGACAGACAAGAGTCAGACAGATAAAAAGGCTCTGCGAATATAGTATTCATAGTTTTGATGGATAGGTAAAAAACTAGTTTTTTATTGATGTATTTTATACAATACATTAAATCTCATTGAACCTTTACTTACTTTGCGAATGAAAGACGACATTGTTTTTACTTTCCTTTGAACTGTGCGATTACTTAGCTTTTCTCTCACTTCATTTGTATGATCACTAGAGAGGTCACATTGGTGCACTTCATCTTAGCATCCGCCCATGAATGCTTAACGTCTTGCCGGCATGATAGCATCGAGTTCAGAGGGGCCGTAAAGGTTGATGGACACTTTAATATTGTTATACAGGAGAGTAATTTTGTAAATGAAAATGTTATCCACTATAATAATGTATATTCTTTCCATTAACAAACTGATGTGAGGTTTTCATTGCCCTCCCCTCCACCATTAAATGAGATTTGGCGAGGTTTTGAGTTCAGGTAGTTAATGGACATCCGCAAAGCATATACACTGTTAAGACAGGTACCTCAGTGTCCAGAATGTGATAAGGTGGAAAAATAGCCCTGTACATAAAACCTTTCTGATATTCACACATTAATTCCTGATCCAGGATGTAATGGAGCTTGCATTTTAAGTTGCATTTCCGGCTCAGATAGTTTTGAAAATGCAAGTTTACTGAAGGTGAAGGCTCAAAATTTGAACTTGAAACTTCTAAAAGCAAAATTATCAATTAGTGACAGCGGTATTATCAGCTCTGTACTGTGGACGGTTGAGCGTCATTGTGGGCTTGGCCCTCCACAGAGGAATGCTGCGGTATACAAATTGCCATCATTAATTACATAAGTAATTTACAATAAAACCAATTTTATCAGGTAAATGAGTAAATTAACAGTCTTCGGCCATTTCAGAAATGATAATGAAGTGAATACCACCTTCAACTTGAGTTCTGAGAAAACCAACTCCATTACATCCATAGTGAGTGTAGTCCCCGGAAAATAATTGCCTAACTTGTGATTGGCCATGGTGATAATAAAAGGATGGAATTATTTGTTTAAATATTTTCAATGTTACGAGACATCTGCGGGTATTATTGGACTTTAAAAATAATATAGTTGTACTGTAAAATACTGTTACATATGGTTTCATATGTTTTAGTTGAGAGTAGTTCCCTCCATTAATGCTAAGAAACTGTGGTCCTTTGTGGTGAAACTTGAGGTACACTTATAAGGCACTGAGATGAAATTTCAGTACAAGTGCCACTCCAAAATAAAAGATTCTTCCAGGAATCAACTTGCAGTCTTTGGATGAGCTAATCCTCATAATATTGTTTCACCTAGGAGTGCTAACTCAATAGAGGGTTAGAGGAGAACCTGTACACAGTCTTGGAAAACTGGAAGCAACTGCCAAGTTGAAGTTGGGTGGTGTTCAGACACGCAAAGTCTGGGATTGGCTTCAGATTGAGCACAATATTCTCCTAGTGACAAAGGTCGCCTCAGTATGGTTTGAGTAAATGGGAGGCAGGCCCCAGTGGTGCCCCGGTGTGAATGGTCTACTCTTCTTTTGTTGTAGAGCCGTACAGTATCCCTGCAAGCCAACTCCCTGCAAACTGCGCACAACCTGATTCCAGACATTCAACCTGCAGCTGCACAGTGAGGTGTCTAATACAGCGGGCACTCAACACTTCTCATGCTTGTGTTGCGGAAGCTCTGTGTATATTATGTAACTGAAATGAGTTAAAAGAGCAGAAATGAGTGGAGAGATCAGTACGGATGAAATTGGTGTAGACAGAGTAACATGAATTATGCCAGTGAAAACTTTCAGGATATGCTGAACCTACAATGTGAAATATGTTGAAGGTATGCGAGTTTGTTTTGATGGGTAACAGTCTCTTCAGTTTATGTCACTGTACGGTATTGATAAGTTTAATTTGTCATTTTCTTACTAAAAAATTCAGACAAAACCATTACAGATTTACTTGTATTCTATGGATTATGGAAATAATAGCTATGTGGGTGATCGTATCACATCCAAAAAGCAGTTATAGCAAAATTATATTTGCCTTTTCTATTTACAGTATAGAATCAAAAAAAATTCCAAAATAATAGTTTCACTTCACAGAATTAGCTTTCAGAACCTTAAATTATTGTCAAGATTAGCACAATGACTACTCGTTAACTTATGTAAGAATTTGTACTGTTGCATATGGTTTTTACTCTGTGTTTTGGAATGAGATGTTGTTACAGTATGGTTGTTGTTCATTGGGTAATAGGCATGATGGTAATAGTATGGCCAGCAGTATGTGAAGTGGTAACTTGAGTAGAGTGAAAACACATTCTGAATGGTAGAGTGGAAACACATTCTGAATGGTATGTCTTCAAGAAAATATAAACAAACCCAAGAATGAGTAAAATTGCATATTGGATTAAACTCAGAAATCACCAATTCCACATTTGATGCATACAAAATAGCAAAATCCAGTGCTTTAAGTAAATAATGGAATGACTACAATCAACAATAGATGAGAACATTGATCAGTAAAGATGAGTAAAGCAAAGGATATGCTTTCTGCTCTTGAATAATTTTAAATTTGTTGTAAATTTTTTGTTGAGTAAACTGCATGTACAGCTAAATTCAGCATATATACAATCTCATTGATTCCCTCAAAGTAGGAGTGTTTGAAATATGATGCACTGATTTCATCCGTAATGACCCAGTTATTTAATATTGCAGCATTTAACTAACTTTGTGTGAGGCTAAGCCACAGTGGTCCACCGACTCTGTTCCCCTAGAGCTGCTCTTGTGTTCTGTACCACACATGTTGCAGAACCTCAGGAAATAGGATTGTGAAATTGTAGCAGGGAACATCAGTGACAAATGAAAGTTTGAATCAGGATAGGACGGTTTATCAGACAATCTGACTATTGTGGCAATTTTGTCTAGGTTCAAGTCCCAGTCTGTCACAGACTTTCAGTTGTCATGACATATTCATTTATGTTGTTTAGACCCGTTTTTTCTGTATTTTGTAGCCTGTGTTGCACCTGTACCTCTCATTTATTTTCATTCAGGTTCAAACTGACCCATCCACATCTCCAAATCAAGAGATTGAAGACACATTCATTAAGGAAGAAACTCTGGTAAGTATCAAAATTCATCTGTCTTTACATTGTCTGCAAACCAATGTGCACAGCATGACGGAAGGTGACTTGTGTGGATATTAACTGCTAGTCTTGTTATTTCACTCATAGGTGATCCGCAAGGAATGTTACCGGCCCCCACACGCATCCTAGCCTTGTACCTTATTTGCAAGCTTCTGGTGCGCCTTGTGTGATAGAGATACAGCAATTGGGTTTCAGTCTATCTGGACTGCTGGTTTCTGAACTGGATTGAGTGAGGTAGAACACTGGTTAAGATACTGGAGGACAGGAGTTGAGAGTCCTGTATGACCACCCATATTTAAATTTTTTGGAGTTTCCCTGATTTGGATAGGCCAAATGCAGGACAGTTCGTTTGAGAAGGTTGCATCTGATTTTCTTTCCCATCCTTACCCTGTAAAGATCTTGACACCTGTGAGATGTAGAGCCCTAATCTGTCTCGCTTCCTTCCCTCGATCTCCTTCAGTCTGTCATGCTAACGTAAAAGGAACTATAAATCAAATATTCAGAAGTATTATTGATTATTTGTCAGTAAATGGTATATTGCTTGATGTACTCTTTATGAATCACAGTTCATCCTGTACAGTGCAAGGCAAATAGGTCACTATCAATATAAGTACATCACAGGAGAAAGGAAAGATGTAAAACTGACTGTTCAGTGTTCCTGGGTAGCAATGTGCATCAGAATTTTTATTGAATATGATATATCTTCTGAAACCCTTGGGTTCAGTGTTGTCCACTGTACGTGATATTTGTTACTGGAAAGCATTGCAAAATTAGCTTACTTTACATGCTTCCATCCATTGATGTCAAATGGAGTAACATTCTGGGTCATTTCTGGATGTACACATAAAGTATCCATCATACAGAAAAGAACTGTGAGAGTAAATCTGGTGCCCATCCTCAAAATTCATGTACACAGATGTTTAAAAAATTATGCATAGTAACAACAGCCTCACGTATGTTTAGTATTTTATGACCTTTTGTTTTGAAGAGTTAGTCACATTATTTGAAAATAGCAGCACCCTTAAATAGACACAAAAATGTCCTTCACTATCTCCAATATTACCTTAACTCTTGCACAGAAAGTTGCAAAGTATGCTACAACAAATATATTTGATCACCTTTATGAATTAAAGTTGCCGGTAAATAATGAAAGTTTTAAAAACCAATTGAAAGCCTTTCTATTTGACAACTATGAACTTCTGAATGTGCTTGGGTTACATTTGTCAAATTTTGTTGTATATTAAGATAAAAAATCTGGTTACATAAATGGTCATAATGTATCAGTGTTTCAACAGAGAAAATGTATCTTATTTGGAAACTATTGATGTGTTCCAGATCACAGTTGAGTTGTTGTGAATGTAATTCATAGAACATGCAAAAAGTAAAGTAAACTACAAAGGATGTTCTGAAAACACGTTTCTGTTTGAAAAACAATGATGAAACTTGATTGCCAAAATCAAATACACCATGGCATCAAAAACTATACATCTTGCACTATTTTTTGACATAGTCACCACTAATATTAAGACATTTGTCATAGCGTGCAATCAGTTTGAAGAAACCACTCTGGTAAAACTTGGTGCCTCAGGATGCAAGAAAATTTTGCACAGCCTGCTGCACTTCAGCATTGGTTTGGAAGTGACATCCCGAGACTAGATGGGGATAGTCTGTAGGCATTCACACACTAGTCCCATGTACCCATTCGCACCAGATAATAGCACACGTTTCCATTGGTGACCACATTGTCAGTGCACATCTGTCTGCCATCGTGATAGGTGCTCTAATAACCTCAGTTACGCCAGTTTACTGATATTATCTCTTTTCTGGCGCTCTGTGCATACATCATTCTTCCTCCACTGGCACCCCTTCTCTTTCTAAACTAGCAATGGATGTCGACTCGTATGGCACTTGTCGTGTCACCTGGTGTACCACGTTCTCTTTCAAAAACAATGACAAAAGTTACTTTTGGAATGTCCCTTGTATATCTATATACTAAGATGGAAAGGTATTTTGTAGGCAGTTCTTTAACAGTTCCACTCATAGATGAAGCTTGACAAGAATGATTACTTGCATGCCTTTCTCCATGCCCTGCTGTAAGTTTTTATTTCTGCAGTCTCTTCAGCAGATATATATGGTGTTCAAAAGGTATGTGAAGATTTTGTCCTGATAACTGAAACTTATATTTTTGTAAATATATTTCATGGGATTTTGTTATGTTATCAGTATACTTTACCCGTAATTTCCATTATTATCTTCCACAGAACAGACAGGTGTGCAACCATTTCTGCTATCCCTTTCTTTTGCACAAGTTTAATGGTCCCTGTTAGTCCGAACAGTTTTGGATCCCACACAATTAAGCAGTACTCTAATGTATGGCATAAGCAGTCTCCTTCACAACTAAACTGAAAATTCCTGGTGGCCAATCGATGGATTAAATCTTGCCGTTTGTTTTACCTAAGACTAAGATTATCTAGTAGTTCAACTTCATATCTCTACAATTTGTTTACGCACAGACACTGGTAGGACAGGTCTGACTTTTGCTGTGACTCATTAACCCTGTAGTGCATCATTACTGCATTTGTTTGTATGAGACTGATATTTTGTTGAAAACCAGCTGGACATTCCTACAATTCTTTATTGAATGACTGTTTGTCATAGATACATCATTTGCTAAAAGCTGAGCCTGCAACTAATACTATCTGCTAAGCAATTAATGTATAACATGAACAGTAATGATCCTATTACACATCCATGAGGATACCAGGTATGAAATTCAGTAACTGTAGATGCTTCTTTATCCATTCATGACATATTATGACTGTTACATTCATGACTAGGTCTCCAAAAAAACATACTGAGTCAAAAACTTCTGAAAAGTGTCGTAATACCAAATCCAAGTCATATCCATAACTCTCACAAGGAAAGTAACCCAGCTGACATGGCTTAATCCAAATAAAAATAGTTTTTAAGTTTGGAGAAATGTCTTCTCTGCCACTCCTCAGTGTCATTTATCTGTGAAACTGTGCATTTGTGCACAATCAATGATCAAAGGTTAACAAATTTGAATACTGCAGAAGCAAAAGTCACAGAAGGTTCATAAGAATCATAAGTGATTTGGCAAAAAAATTAACACATGCAATATTTAGTATTATATTTCTCATAATTGAACTTCCATTTTGGGGTATTTCAATCATCTCCTTGAATCTCCACAGTCATGTTTCAGTTACTAATAGGGGAAGATTGTACAGAAACCCAGTAGCATCTAGATTAGATTAGATTTAGATTAGATTAGATTAGTACTAGTTCCATGGACCACGAATACGATATTTCGTAATGATGTGGAACGAGTCAAATTTTCCAATACATGACATAATTAAGTTAATTTAACAAACCATGTGGGTTTTTGATGCGAAGGGTGACTGGAGTTGCAAACAGAAAGAGTTGTACCATCACCTTCAATCTGGGCAACAACTTCATCATTATTTTATCTTTTGCTTTACTGACTGCCTGAAAGCTCTGCACCCAGACTCTGTCACCCTGTTTGAGGTGAGTAGGACATCTTCCCTTGTTATAATTCTGGGCTTCTTGCTCTTCAAATTAGCTCTTGCCCTCTTCCAGTAGTCTCAGATCTGCATTGTATCACTTTTCTCAGTTAACAGTGGGTTGATTTATCACAAATTTTCTAGTGGCATGTTGGGCTTACATGTGAACATAAGGCTAGTGGGATCTGTTTCTGAGACTCATGTACCATCATGTTGAAGGCAAAAGCTAACCATTGAAGTGAATAGACCCACCAGGAAAGGTCTTGATATTGGTGTGCTATGTGGGCAGAACACAAATTGCGGTTGACTCATTCCTCAAATGATGGGTTAGGACAGTAAGGTGTTGTAGCAGTATGTGCAGTCCCCCTTTTGAAACAGGAACCCTGAAACAGTCTCGACTTCAATGACGCAGTGTTATCAGAGACTAAATATTGCAATTGCCCAAGGGTACCAAACAAGGACTTTAAGCAATTTATAGTGCCATGTGCAGTCATATCACAGCTCGGAAATAACCGGCAAAAGCAGGTAAAGATATCCACCCAAATTAATATGAACCTATTCCTGACTTGCTGCTGCAGAAGATTGTCTACATAATTTATGTACAATATCTGCGTGGGTGACGTCACGATTTCAGAAGCTAGCAGTCACTCTGTGCCGTGTACTCATCATTTGGTTACTCATTGCACAGACTTTGCAAAACTGTACCCACCCCGTAATTCCCTTGTCTGTGATCTGCCATATAAAATTTTCCTGAATTTTAAGTTGTGTTTTAAATATTCCTAAGTGGCTACTGACTATCAACTCTCGGTAATATTTACACAGTAAAGATACTACTCCAGGAGTGAGAGATGAAGCCATTTTGTCCTGTTTACTTCCCCTGACTGGACACCTCAAAACATTTACAGTTAACCAGTAGGGCTTAACCTTTTCTCCTCCCTTTACCATCTCTTTAATTTCTTGTAACCTAACATTGGAATCCTGATGTTCTGCACTGTCTGTAAACAACCGCAGGAGATAGGTGAGGATAGCCACAAAGAAGTCTGCTTTGCGCTTACTGCCTCCTTGAAAGGTCCACTCACTGTATGATTCAATATCCCCTTTCCCGAACATAAAATTATGTTTGTCAGCAACAGCTTTATACCCTCCACCTATATGACACACTCTAAACTGGAGGTGGAGATCCGAATTGCTTCTCTTGCAATACACCCCATCCACCTTGGTCATCCCCGTACCCAATAAGGGCACGGTTACCACTTTCAACAACGAATGGACGGTGCTCTCGGGATGTACGGATTTTCTGCAAAGCAAACAATACAGCCAACCTTTCCAGCCTGTAAACTGAATATAAAATTTCTAATCTTGAAAAACTGAGAGAGGTGTACCCTATCAGTCTTCTCCTTGACTAGTGTTCTAATAAAAGAAGAGGTGCTACACCTGACATAGAAGCATCCAGGGGATAATCCACCCTGAGAAAACTCCAACCCTTCCCCCTCCTCTTCTCTTGACCTTTTGTCCTGCTAATTGATTTATGACACCTCCTGCAGATAATCCACCCTTCTGAGAAATCCCCACCCTCCCCCCTCCCCCTCCTCCACTCCTCTGTGGACCCCATTCAAATTCCCTTTCCTTTCTTTCTCATTTAACTCAGTAGACTAGCGATCTGGGCAAAGTTAAGTGTGAATTTTTGGAAAAAATTAATCATGCCAATGAACCTTGCCATAGCCTTCAGACTCTTAGGTGGTAAACAGCTGTGCACAGTCTTAGAGCAGCTTTGGTCAACAATAATACACTGTGGAGAAACTGTGTGTGCCAAAAATGACATCTGTGATTGTGCAAACTTTACCTTAGAAGGTTTGACTGTGAGCCACTGCCTTATTACACACTAAGGGTGTGGTGTGCATACTTTAAGACCTTCGGTACACACACCATCAGATTATTTGACTGGTCGCTGTAACGAAATAGGCGAGTGTCAGCAATATGTCTCATGGTCTTATCGTGGCGTGTTTATCTTCTGCCGTTAGGTCAGATGATAGAAATGCCACTTGCACGCTTAGAGTAGCAGATTGACGGTGACCAACTTTAAACAGAACTTGATTAATTTTCACACACATTTATTAAAATAATAAAAAGCATAGATATTACGTTACTTGATTCTGAATGCTGTTTACAATTGACAATCTGAAGTTCCTTTGGTCTTGGTACGTTAATCTTATTCTCACATATCTCTGATACTTGACAAAGTGTCTATTCATTTATCTTCATGGCTATGTACCCGTGGTCTAGGGGTAGCATCTTTGATTCATAATCAAAACGTCTTCGGTCCCGGGTTCGATCCGCGCCACTGCCTAAATTTTCATAAATAATCAGCATAGGCGGCCGAAGACTTCCGGCATAAGAAGTCAGCCTCATTCTGCCAATGGCCTTGTCAATGAGGGTGGAGGAGCAGATAGAGGTTCAGGGCACTCTCTTGTCCTGTTGTTGTTGTTGTGGTCTTCAGTCCTGAGACTGGTCTGATGCAGCTCTCCATGCTACTCTATCCTGTGCAAGCTTCTTCATCTCCCAGTACCTACTGCAACCTACATCCTTCTGAATCTGCTAGTGTATTCATCTCTTGGTCTCCCTCTACGATTTTTACCCCCCACGCTGCCCTCCAATGCTAAATTTGTGATCCCTTGATGCCTCAAAACATGTCCTACCAACCGATCCCCTCTTCTAGTCAAGTTGTGCCACAAACTTCTCTTTTCCCCAATCCTATTCAATAGCTCCTCATTAGTTACGTGATCTACCCACCTTATCTTCAGCATTCTTCTGTAGCACCACATTTCGAAAGCTTCTATTCTCTTCCTGTCCAAACTAGTTATAGTCCACGTTTCACTCCCATACATGGCTACACTCCATACAAATACTTTCAGAAACGACTTCCTGACACTTAAATCTATACTCGATGTTAACAAATTTCTCTTCTTCAGAAACGCTTTCCTTGCCATTGCCAGTCTACATTTTATATCCTCTCTACTTCGACCATCATCGGTTATTTTACTCCCTAAATAGCAAAACTCCTTTACTACTTTAGGTGTCTCATTTCCTAATCTAATTCCCTCAGCATCACCCGACTTAATTTGACTACATTCCATTATCCTCATTTTGCTTTTGTTGATGTTCATCTTATATCCTCCTTTCAAGACACTGTCCATTCCGTTCAACTGCTCTTCCAAGTCCTTTGCTGTCTCTGACAGAATTACAATGTCATCGGCGAACCTCAAAGTTTTTACTTCATCTCCATGAATTTTAATACCTACTCCGAATTTTTCTTTTGTTTCCTTTACTGCTTGCTCAATATACAGATTGAATAACATCGGGGAGAGGCTGCAACCCTGTCTCACTCCTTTCGCAACCACTGCTTCCCTTTCATGCCCCTCAACTCTTATAACTGCCATCTGGTTTCTGTACAAATTGTAAATAGCCTTTCACTCCCTGTATTTTACCCCTGCCACCTTCAGAATTTGAAAGAGAGTATTCCAGTCAACATTGTCAAAAGCTTTCTCTAAGTCTACAAATGCTAGAAATGTAGGTTTGCCTTTTCTTAATCTTTCTTCTAAGGTAAGTCGTAAGGTAAGCCTCACGTGTTCCAACATTTCTATGGAATCCAAACTGATCTTCCCCAAGGTAGGCTTCTACCAGTTTTTCCATTCGTCTGTAAAGAATTCGCATTAGTATTTTGCAGCTGTGACTTATTAAACTGATAGTTCGGTAATTTTCACATCTGTCATCACCTGCTTTCTTTGGGATTGGAATTATTATATTCTTCTTGGAGTCTAAGGGTATTTCGCCTGTCTCATACATCGTGCTCACCAGATGGTAGAGTTTTGTCATGACTGGCTCTCCCGAGGCCATCAGTAGTTCTAATGGAATGTTGTCTACTCCCGGGGCCTTGTTTTGACTCAGGTCTTTCAGTGCTCTGTCAAACTCTTCACGCAGTATCTTATCTCCCATTTCGTCTTCATCTACATCCTCTTCCATTTCCATAATATTGTCCTCAAGTACATCGCCCTTGTATAAACCCTCTATATACTCCTTCCACCTTTCTGCCTTCCCTTCTTTGCTTGGAACTGGGTTGCCATCTGAGCTCTTGATATTCATACAAGTGGTTCTCTTCTCTCCAAAGGTCTCTTTAATTTTCCTGTAGGCAGTATCTATCTTACCCCTAGTGAGCTAAGCCTCTACATCCTTACATTTGTCCTCTAGCCATCCCTGCTTAGCCATTTTGCACTTCCTGTCGATATCATTTTTGAGAAGTTTGTACTCCTTTTTGCCTGCTTCATTTACTGCATTTTTATATTTTCTCCTTTCATCAATTAAATTCAATATTTCTTCTGTTACCCAAGGATTTCTATTAGCCCTTGTCTTTTTACCTACTTGATCCTCTGCTGCCTTCACTACTTCATCTCTCAGAGCTACCCATTCTTCTTCTACTGTATTTCCTTCCCCCATTCCTGTCAATTGTTCCCTTATGCTCTCCCTGAAACTCTCTACAACATCTGGTTCTTTCAGTTTATCCAGGTCCCATCTCCTTAAATTCCCCCCTTTTTGCAGTTTCTTCAGTTTCAATCTGCAGTTCATAACCAATAGATTGTGGTCAGAATCCACATCTGCCCCAGGAAATATCTTACAATTTAAAACCTGGTTCCTAAATCTCTGTCTTACCATTATATAATCTATCTGATACCTTTTAGTATCTCCAGGATTCTTCCAGGTATACAACCTTCTTTTATGATTCTTGAACCAAGTGTTAGCTATGATTAAGTTATGCTCTGTGCAAAATTCTACAAGGCGGCTTCCTCTTTCATTCCTTCCCCCCCAAATCCATATTCACCCACTATGTTTCCTTCTCTCCCTTCTCTCCCTTTTCCTACTGACGAATTCCAGTCACCCATGACTATTAAATTTTCGTCTCCCTTCACTACCTGAATAATTTCTTTTATCTCGTCATACATTTCATCTATTTCTTCATCATCTGCAGAGCTAGTTGGCATACAAACTTGTACTACTGTAGTACGCATGGGCTTTGTGTCTATCTTGGCCACAATAATGCGTTCACTATGCTGTTTGTAGTAGCTAACCCGCACTCCTATTTTTTTATTCATTATTAAACCTACTCCTGCATTACCCCTATTTGATTTTGTATTTACAACCCTGTAATCACCTGACCAAAGGTCTTGTTCCTCCTGCCACCGAACTTCACTAATTCCCACTATATCTAACTTTAACCTATCCATTTCCCTTTTTAAATTTTCTAACCTACCTGCCCGATTAAGGGATCTGACATTCCACGCTCCGATCCGTAGAACGCCAGTTTTCTTTCTCCTGATAGTGACGTCCTCCTCTTGTCCTAGGGGTGGGAAATTGCCCCTAAAGGCGGAAGAATCAGCAATGATCAACGACATGAGGATGCAGAAGGCAATGGAAACCACTGCATTAAAGATACGTAACGTGTATCCACAGGACATGTGGCCTGTAACTGAAGAAGTGTCATGATGATCTCTCCATTGGCAAAACATTCCGGAATAGTCCCCCATTCGGATCTCTGGGAGGGGACTGCCAAGGGGAAGGTTACCATGAGAAAAAGATTGAATAATCAACGAAAGGATAATGTTCTACGAGTTGGGGTGTGGAATGTCAGAAGCTTGAACGTGGTAGGGAAACTAGAAAATCTGAAAAGGGAAATGCAAAGGCTCAATCTAGATATAGTAGGGGTCAGTGAAGTGAAGTGGTAGGAAGACAAGGATTTCTGGTCAGATGAGTATCGGGTAACATCAACAGCAGCAGAAAATGGTATAACAGGTGTAGGATCATTCCATGTAGGCTTTCACGGCCGGCATCTTTATCAGTAAACACTTCTGGGCTAAGTTGCCATGGTCGATCTGTAGAACTTCTTCTGCCTGACGTTTCGTTCTCAACTACGGAGAACATCTTCCGAGGTGAGTCGACGACTGGCTGCTAGGAGCTGGGGCCGCCGCTTATATAGAGATCGTAGGGGCCGCCACCACACGTCACGTGGCGTCGATGTGCAGCTATCTCTGGCTATCGTCTGTTATCTCGATTGCAGGCAATCGATTGTCACGTGATTGATGCAACGTCGAGCGCCATATCTTATCCAATTTTAATCCTTCTTCTTTACGATTAAAATTGTATTGATGTTTGTGGATTTCAATTGCCTCTCTATACATACGTGTATAATAGTGCGATGTCCTCGCGAGCACGCTTGTTTCACCAAATTTTATTTCATGATCTCCATCCTTAAAAACATGTTCCGCTACTGCCGATTTGTCGATATGTCCCAAGCGACAGTTTCTTTTGTGCTCTGTCAACCGTGTATTGATGCTTCTTTTTGTAGTTCCTATGTAAACCCTGCCACAACTACACGGAATTTTATATACCCCTGGGGTGGCTAGGGGGTGACGAGCATCTTTTGTTGATCTTAGGCATTCACTAATTTTCTTAGTAGGTCTGAAAATAGTCTCCACCTGAAACTTGGCTAGTACTTTTCCAATTCGATCCGTGATATTATGGATGAACGGAAGAAATACTTTTCCAGCTGATGGTTGTTGCTGTCTCCTATTTTTAGGCATTTTTCTATTTGGGTGAAGTGCTCAGTTAATCTCGTTTTTCGTGTAACCATTTTTCGCAAAGGCCATTCGTAAATGATTTAGTTCTTCTTGTAAGTAGCCTGGTTCACAAATATTATTGGCCCTATCCACTAGTGTTTTTATGACCCCCCTCTTTCGCCTAGGGTGGTGGTTTGAGTTCTTATGGACGTAGCGATCAGTATGTGTACCTTTCCTGTAGACCTTATGGCCTAAGGTCCCATCCGCCCGTTTGATAACTGATACATCCAAGAAGTTAAGTTGTCCATTCTTCTCCTTCTCCATAGTAAATTTAATCTTTGGGTTGATGCTATTTAAGTGCACCAGGAAATCATTCAAGTCTTCTTTCTCATGATTCCATATTACAAAGGTATCACCCACATACCGATACCACTTCGAGGGGCTTTTTTTGGCCGGCAGCAGTGTTTGATGTTCAAAATATTCAGTGAATAAATTCGCAATTGCGGGACTTAGGGGGCTTCCCGTGGCTACCCCATCGATCTGTTCATAAAATTCACCATTGTACTGAAAATAGGTTGAGGATAGACAGTGTTGGAACAAGGCTACTATATCAGTAGGGAACATATTGGCTATATGGGAGAAAGCTTCATCAACTGGAACCATCGTGAACAAAGACACTATATCAAAACTGACAAGTATGTCATTAGGACATTACTGATATACTAGCGATTGGACAACCCGACCGGGGCCGACGTTCCGGCAGATGGACGACTGACTGTGGGAACAGGACACGGTAATTTGGATGCCCGGGCAAGCTAAAAACATGGGCAGCATGAGCAGCCAGTAATTGTTGGCGTCGTAACCGCAGTGGAGGGACACCTGCCTCAACAAGGATGCTGTCCACAGGGCTGGTGCGGAAGGCACCAGTGGCAAGTCGGATCCCGCTGTGTAGTATTGGGTCCAGCACCCGCAGCGCAGATGGGGATGTTGAGCCATAAGCCAGGCTCCCATAATCCAGACGGGACTGGATTAACGCCTGGTAGAGCCGCAACAGGGTAGATCGGTCGGCGCCCCAGCGGGTGTGGCTCAAGCATCGCAGAGTATTTAGATGCCGCCAACACGCCTGTTTAAGCTGCCGGATATGAGACAGCCAAGTCAACCGGGCATCGAAAACCACCCCCAAAAACCTGTGTGATTCCACCACTGAAAGAAGTTCGTCGGCAAGATAAAGCCGCGGCTCCGGGTGGACAGTACGTCGCAGGTAGAAATGCATAATGCAGGTCTTGGGTCCGAAAACTGAAACCCATGAGCTACAGCACAAGACTGCGCCTTGCGGATTGCGCCCTGTAGCTGACATTCAGCAGCTGCAATGCCAATAGAGCTGTAGTAAAGGCAGAAGTCCTCAGCATACAGGGAAGAGGAGACAGAATTTCCCACCACTGCAGCGAGCCCGCTAATGGCTATTAAAAACAGGCAGTCACTTAAAAGGGAACCCTGTGGCACACCGTTCTCCGGACGTGGGAGGAACTATATGAGGCCGCGACTTGCACACGGAAGGTACAAGACAACAGAAAATTGCGGATAAAAAGCGGCAGAGGACCCCAAAGACCCCATCCATGAAGCGTAGAAAGGATGTGATGACGCCATGTCATATCGTACGCCTTCTGCATGTCGAAAAAGACAGCGACCAGGTGCTGACAGCGGGCAAAGGCAGTACAGATGGCCGACTCCAGACTCACCAGATTGTCGGTGGCGGAGCGGCCTTTACGTAACCCACCCTGAGATGGAGCCAGAAGGCCCCGTGACTCCAGTACCCAGTTCAACCGCTGGCTCACCATCCGTTCAAGCAACTTGCAAAGAACGTTGGTGAGGCTAATGGGATGGTAGCTGTCCACCTCCAAAGGGTTCTTCGCGGGTTTCAGAATGGGGATAACAATACTTTCCCGCCATTGCGACAGAAACTCACCCTCGACCCAAATGCGATTGCAAAGGTCGAGGAGGCGGTGCGTGCAGTCCACTGAAAGGTGTTTCAGCATCTGAGAGTGGATGCCATCTGGCCCACCTCCTCCCGCCGAGAAGGGCGTGAGGAGGACGTCCAAGCCACGGGAAGAGGTTTTAAGGCCCGAAGCTTGTTGTCGGTAAGTGCAGCCCAATCGGCATGCCACAGCGACACAACGCGCCGACAAATGACCCTGCTAAAATCGGACGAAGGGACACAACAAGAAGCTGTCCGAGGCTGGAGGACCGCAGCCTTGGCCGCGGCATCTGCAGCTTCGTTCCCAGGGATACCGACATGGCCAGGAACCCACATAAAGCTAACCGGCGTACCGACGTCCACCAGCCGCTGAAGAGAGCGTTGGATCCGGTGTACGAAAGGGTGAACCGGGTACGGATCACTGAGGCTCTGGATGGCGCTCAGGGAATCTGAGCAGATGACATAAGCAGAATGTCGGTGGCGGCAGATGTAAAGAACAGCCTGGTAGAGGGCAAAGAGCTCAGCTGTGAAGACCGAACAATGGCCATGGAGCCGGTATTGGAAACTTTGTGCCCCGACAATAAAGGAACACCCGACCCCGTCATTGGTCTTAGAGCCATCTGTATAAATGAAAGTCATGTTGTTGAACTTCGAACGAAGTTCCAAAAAACGGGAGTGGTAGACCGAACCGGGGGTGACCTCTTTTGGGAGCGAGCTGAGGTCGAGGTGAACGCGGACCTGAGCCTGGAGCCAAGGTGGCGTGCGGCTCTCGCCCACTCGAAAGGTTGCAGGGAGTGAAAAATGAAGGTGTTGAAGGAGGCGACGAAAGCGAACTCCAGGGGGTAGCAAGGCAGAGACATACAACCCGTATTGAAGGTCAAGAGAGTCGTCAAAAAAGGAACGATAAGACGGATGGTCAGGCATTGACAGTAGCCGACAGGCATACCGACAAAGCAGTATATCGCGCCGGTAGGTGAGTGGAAATTCGCCAGCGTCAGCATGAAGACTCTCTACGGGACTGGTATAAAATGCTCCGATCGCAAGTCGTAAACCCCGATGTTGTATGGAGTTGAGGCGGCGTAAGATGGATGGCCGTGCAGAGGAGTATACGAAGCTCCCATAATCCAGCTTGGAGCGGACGATCGACCAATATAGACGAAGTAGGACGGTTCGATCCGCTCCCCACGACATACCACTGAGAACACGGAGGACATTTAAAGAACGGGTACAACGGGCGGCCAAATATGACACATGTGGAGACCAGCTAAGTTTCCTGTCAAAGGTAAGGCCTAAAAATTTGATTGTCTCCACGAGTGGGAGAGCAACGGGACCGAGTCGTAAGGACGGTGGGAGAAACTCTTTGTAGCGCCAGAAGTTAATACAGACCGTCTTCTCGGCAGAAAAACGGAAGCCATTGGCGACACTCCAGGAGTAAAGACGGTCAAGAGAACGCTGAAGACAGCGCTCCAGGACACGTGCACACTGCGCGCTGCAATAGATGGTAAAATCGTCCACGAAAAGGGAGCCTGATACATCAGCTGGGAGGCAATCCATTATTGGATTGATCGCGATGGCAAAGAGAGCGACGCTCAAAACTGAGCCCTGTGGCACCCCATTCTCCTGGCGAAAGGTGTCGGACAGGACAGAACCCACACGTACCCGAAACTGTCGATCCATTAAAAAGGAATGAATAAAAAGAGGGAGGCGACCGCGAAAGCCCCATGTATGCATGGTGCGGAGAATGCCCGCCCTCCAACAGGTGTCGTAAGCCTTCTCCAAATCAAAGAACACAGCCGCGGTCGGGCGCTTTCGCAAGAAGTTATTCATAATGAAGGTCGACAAGGTAACCAGATGGTCAACAGCAGAGCGGCGCCTTCGAAATCCACATTGTACATTGGTAAGTAGGCGTCGAGACTCGAGCAGCCAAACCAATCGAGAGTTAACCATTCGCTCCATCACTTTACAGACACAGCTGGTAAGCGAGATAGGTCGATAACTGGAAGGCAAGTGCTTGTCCTTCCCCGGCTTAGGAATCGGGACAACAATAGACTCGCGCCAGCATGCGGGAACATGTCCCTCAATCCAGATGCGATTGTATGTACGAAGAAGAAAACCTTTACCCGCAGGAGAAAGGTTCTTCAGCATCTGAATATGAATAGAATCAGGCCCTGGAGCGGAGGACCGTGATCGGCCAAGTGCGGTTTCGAGTTCCCGCATGGTGAATGGGGCATTATAACTTTCACAATTCGAGGAGCGGAAGTCAGGTGGCCTAGCCTCCTCTGCCTGTTTGCGGGGGAGGAAGGCAGGGTGGTAATGAGCGGAGCTCGAAACCTCGGCGAAAAAGCGGCCGAAGGCATTGGAGACAGCCTCAGGGGCCACAAGGACTTCATTCGCGACCTTCAAGCCAGAAACTGGGGAGTGGACCTTAGTGCCAGATAGCCGGCGCAGGCTACCCCAGACAACAGAAGAAGGGGTAGAACTGTTGAAGGTGCTTGTGAAAGCAGCCCAGCTGGCTTTCTTGCTTTCTTTAATAATACGACGACACTGAGCACGTAATCGTTTATAATTAATACAATTCGCCACTGTAGGGTGGCGCTTAAAGGTGCGTAAAGCACGTCGACGAGCACGTAAAGCATCTCTACATGCTGCGGTCCACCAGGGGACCGGTACGCGACGTGGAGAAGAAGTAGGGTCAGGGATGGAATATTCAGCAGCAGCGAGAATGACTTCCGTGAGGTGTGCGACCTGACGATCGCAGCTTGTGAAGGTTTGATCCTGAAAGGTAGCCCTGGAAGAGAAGAGCTCCCAGTCTGCCTTGGAGATGGTCCAACGAGAGGAGCACGGAGAGGGAGTATGCTGCAGGAGATGGATAACACACGGGAAATGGTCGCTCGAATATGTATCAGAAAGTGCATACCACTCAAACCGGCGTGCAAGTTGGGGAGTACATATAGAGAGGTCTAAATGGGAATAGGTGTGAGATGTGTCCGAAAGAAAAGTAGGGGCGCCAGTATTGAGGCAGACAAGATCGAGCTGGTTGAAAAGGTCTGCTAACAAGGAGCCCCTCGGGCAGGATGCTGGAGAGCCCCAAAGGGGATGGTGGGCATTGAAGTCTCCAGTTAACAAAAATGGTGCAGGTAGCTGAGCAATAAGTTGCATCACGTCTGCCCTGGTAACGGCAGATGACGATGGAGTGTAAACGGTACAAAAGGAAAACGTAAAAGTGGGGAGAGTAATGCGGATGGCAACTGCCTGCAGGCCGGTGTGCAACGTGATGGGATCGTAGTAAATATCATCCCGGACCAGCAACATAACCCCTCCATGAGCTGGGATACCTACCACAGGGGGTAGGTCAAAACGCACAGAGGTGTAGTGTGCCAAGGCAATTTGATCGCATGGGCGTAGCTTCGTTTCCTGGAGGGCTACGACAAGCGGACGGTGCAAGCGGAGCAGCAACTTCAAGTCCTCTCGGTTGGAGCGAATGCTGCGAATATTCCAGTGAATAAGTGCCATCGTAAGAAAAGAAAGATGAGAGAAGTGGTCACCTCGAAGGCCGCTTAGGGCCTGGCTTCGAGCGAGCACTGCCGCCGCTATCAGTAGGCGGACAGTCATCGTCCATTGGGTCTATAGGGTCATCGGCCATCTCGGGAGGATGGCCGGGAGGGGGAGCTTCCTCCGCCAGTGAACGGCCAGATGTACGACTACCAGCGGTGCGGCCAGGCGAAACGGATGACGGCCTGGGGCGGCAGCCGCTGGGTGGCGCAAGAGAAGAAATGCGCCGTGGCGGGGAAGGAGAACTGTGCTTCCTATGCGCCTTTTTGGAAGGACGTGTAGTGGAAGTACCGGTCGAAGGCTGTGAGGTCGAGGTACGGAGGAAGTCTGCACGGGATGGTTCCTTCTTGAAGGCCCGTGCATCTGACTTCGGTGTCTTCGTTTTAGCAGAAGCTGAAGAAGGTGCTCGTGTCTGTGGGGTGATGGGAGGAAGAGGAGACGTCGACCGCGCGATCTTAGCACTGGCCGAACGGACGACCGTGGTGCTGAAGGTCAGATCGCATGTCTGGGTTGCTACCTCCCGGGTAGGCCGAGGAGAGGCGAGGACAGTACTGTATTTCCCCGCTGGGAGCAGCGTGGGCTTCCTATTAGCCAATAGCTTGCGAGCAGCCGAGGTGGACACTTTCTCTTTGACCCGAATTTCCTGGATACAGCGTTCTTCCTTATAGACAGGACAGTCGCGGGAGGATGCTGCATGGTCACCCTGACAGTTCACACAACGAGGAGACGGAGGTGGACAGTCACCCTCATGGGCATCCCTGCCACAGGTGACACATTTAGCCGCATTGGAACAAGACTGTCGAGTGTGATTGAAACGCTGACACTGGTAGCAGCGCGTAGGTGTCGGGATATAGGGGCGAACAGAAATAACCTCGTAGCCCGCCTTGATGCGCGATGGCAGCTTAACACTATCGAAGGTCAAGAAAATTGTCCGGGTCGGTACAAGGTCATTGTTGACCTTTTTCATGACCCTATGGACAGCCGTCACGCCCTGCTCAGCGAGGAATGATTGAAGCTCCTCGTCAGTCAATCCGTCAAGGGAGTCAGTATAGACCACACCACGAGACGAATTCAAAGTTCGGTGGGCCTCCACCCGGACAGGGAACGTGTACAGGAGGGTGGCCCGAAGCAGTTTTTGTGCCTGAAAGGCATTCTCAGTTTCCAGTAATAAGGTGCCGTTACGCAACCTGGTACAGGATTTGACAGATCCGGCTATGGCATCTACGCCCTTCTGAATAACGAAAGGGTTGACAGAGGAAAAATCCTTTCCGTCCTCAGTTCGAGAAACTACGAGGAACTGTGGGGCAGGCGGTAGTACTTTTGTCACTGTAGGCTGGTCACGTTTCCGTTTTTGGGTCGAAGTCGAAAGAGATGGAGTAGAATCCATTGCGGAGGAATCCCCCATGATTGCCAGCGTCTCCGATGGCGCGCTCCTTCCTTGTGGGGACCCTCTCAGAGGGCACTCCCGCCTTAGGTGAATGTTTACACCTCAGGTCACACCTCCCGAGAAACAGACGGAGGGACCAATCGGCATGGTCAGAAGGTATCAGCTCAGGCAATCACCCCTCCCCGGGCCTGGCCTTTACCAGGGGGTACGCGCGTGCCTTACATGTCTACCCAGGGCGGGGACTCACGCGTTACCCCATCACCGGCTACGCGTGCGAACGCGTGGGTCGGCCTTCAGACACGCACAGGGAGGAAGGAAGAAGAGGAAAAAGAAGAGAGAGAGGGAGAAAGAGGACAGACTGTCTCAAACGCCGAGGCGGAGACCAGAGAAGGCAAGGAGAAGAAGGCAATGAGAAAGCAAGGGGAAGAAGGCAATAAGAAGGCAAGGAGAAGAAGGCAATGAGAAGGCAAGGAGAAAAAGGCAATGAGAAGACAAGGAGAAAAAGGCAATGAGAAGGCAAGGAGAAGGCAAGGGAAAGAGTAAGGAAGACAGTGAGGTGGAGAAGAGCAAAGAAAGGAACCAACAAAAGGAAGGAAGAAACGAGAAGTGAAAAAACCAAAAGGACCACGACGATAGGTCGTGGAACCGTCCGTCTCCGGACGCAGGCGCGAACTACCCCCGTGAGGGGGATGGACTCCTTTTAGTCGCCTCTTACGACAGGCAGGAATACCGCGGGCCTATTCTAATCCCCGGACCCGCAGGGGGGGACTGAAGTGTGTGAAGGCACCATCATTTAAAATCGAGAGATCGAGCTGTGCCAATAAATGCTCAATGGTGGCGCCTCGACCTGTTGCCACTGACCCACCCCACAGAGGGTTATGGACGTTGAAGTCGCCCAGTAACAGGAAAGGTGGCGGCAATTGGGCTATCAGCGCAGCCAGGACATGCTGTGTGAGAGCACCATCCGGTGGTAGGTAAAGGCTGCAGACGGTAACAGCCTGTGGCGTTCACACCCGAACAGCGACAGCCTCTAAAGCTGTTTGTAGAGGGACAGACTCACTGTGAAGAGAGTTAAGGACATAGGTGCAGACGCCACCAGACACCCTTTCATAAGCTGCCCGGTTCTTATAATAACCCCGATAGCCATGGAGGGCGGGGGTTCGCATTGCTGGAAACCAAGTTTCCTGAAGAGCAATGCGGAGGAAAGGCTGAAGGCTGATAAGTTGGCGGAGCTCAGCTAGATGGTGGAAAAAACCGCTGCAGTTCCACTGGAGGATGGTATTGTCCATGTCTGGGAAAGGTGTGACGGGACTGGGAAGGCAGATTACGCCGCTGGGTCACCTGCTGCCTCCGATTGAGCACCTGTGATAGTGCTATCCATGGTTTCTGAGGCACCGGCGAGATCGAGGTCCTCAGCGGACGCCAGAATCTCCACCTCATCCTCAGACGCAGAGCTTGTAGGAAGCGATGGGACAAGTGCCACCGCAATGTCGTCGTTCTTGGGGACTTTCTTCTTCTTCTGCTTCTTGCGCTGTGCCTCCGGTTGATCAGACTTGAAGGGCTTCACTGGGTCAGTCTCAGGGATGGACGACGACTGTGAGGCTCTACGACCAGGGACCGTTGATTGTTTCAGCCACTTGCGGGTGTCTGCTATTGCACTGGTCGGAACTTGCGAAGGAAAGTCCCCAAATGACCCCTTCCTGGCGAGAGTAGCCGAAGAAGTCTTACTCTTCTCCGGCTGGGAAGGGGGAACTGATGTCCCCGATGGTTGGGGGGGTGTTGCTCCTGAAGGAGATGGAGCAGGAGCAACAGGGAGTGAAGTGCCCCCCACAACCAATGGGGCCAGTGGATTCTGACACATCTTAGAGCCAACCATAGTGACGATGGGAGAACCATTGTTGCAGCAGCGGCGTAGGTCGACGTCATTGCCACAGGATGGAGCTGCTCATACTTCCGTTTAGCCTCGGTGTAGGTCAGGCGGTCCACGGTCTTATATTCCATTATTGTTCGTTCCTTCTGGAATATCCTACAGTCCGCTAAGCAGGGGGAATGGTGTTCTCCGCAGTTAACACAGATGGGAGGCGGAGCACATGGAGTATTGGGATGCGAAGGACATCCACAATCTCGACATGTGATGCCAGGAGTACAGCGAGATGACATGTGCCCAAACTTCCAGCATTTAAAACACCGCATCGGAGGAGGGATATATGGCTTCACATCACAGCGGTAAACCATTACCTTGACCTTGTCGGGTAAAACATCACCTTCGAAGGCCAAGATGAAGGTACCGGTGGCTACCTGATTATCCCTTGGACCCCGACGGACGCGCCAGGTGAACTGAACACCCCGTCGCTCTAGATTGGCGCGTAGTTCATTGTCGGACTGCAGAAGAAGATCCCTGTGGAATATAATACCCTGGACCATGTTTAAACTCTTATGGGGAGTGATGGTGATGGAAACATCCCCCAACTTTTCGCAAGTGAGCAACCTCTGTGACTGGGCAGAGGATGCTGTTTTGATGAGAACTGACCCACACCACATTTTGGACAAGCCCTCCACCTCCCCAAACTTGTCCTCTAAATGCTCCACAAAAACTGGGGCTTGGTCGACATAAATGATTCCCCATCTACTCACGTACACATGACGTACCGGGGTGAATAATATCCACTGCCTTCTTTGGACAAACGTTCCTCCCATGGAGTGGCCAGGGAGGGAAATGATCTCTGATCAAATTTCTTTCCATTGAGGTTAGACCTCGATCACTTAGAGACTGCTGGTAGAGGCCCACCAGCGAGAGATGATGTACCACGCTTCATTGTGGGTCATCCGCCCTGATGCCACCCACTCCGACCAGGGGCTCTCCCCACGGGCGCCACCGAGCTGCAGCAAAGACCACCTGGCAGGATGGCCTTTGCCGGGAGTCCCGATGCCCCAGAGGGATAGGCATCTACTCCTCGGCATACGTGGGGAGGTAGCAGCTCAGGCATCAGCAGTGCGATCCCTGTGTAGTCAGGGGGCTACCACCAAGAGGGTACATGACAACCCCACCACAACGGACTGGCTACCGTGCTGGATGTTAGGTGACATGTGGTCCATGATCGTCGTCAATGCAGAAAGTGGCACCGCACAGTGCAAGGCTGAAAGTGCATGCAGGAATGTATCCATGAGATGGAGAGCAGGCAGGACTGCAATGCAACGACAAATAAGCTGGCGAAAGGTCTGATCGCAAGATGGACACAGTGCACCAAGTAAGGCGCCCTTCCCCAATCGGCTTGCTCTTCGGAAGAATTTTGAGACATGGAGGTCAAACCTGACAGGAAACAATCACATAAGGCCGATATTTTGAGACTCCTTTTAGTTGCCTCTTACAACCGGCAGGAATACCGCGGGCCTATTCTTACCCCCGAGCCCGCAGGGGGGCTGGACCTAGAGAGAATCATTGTACAGATGTTAGAGGATCTCATCCAACTAGCATCGGTGGTTGTAAATACATTATAGTATTTTATGACATATTTTCTAAGCACATCGAACTTTTTGCCATAAAGTCACCCACAGCGAACACCATCGTCAGAAGATTCACAAATGATTACATATCATACTGTGGAAAACCTAAAGCCATTCTATCAGATAACGCCACATATTATTCAGGATTCACCTAGAGAAAATTTCTAAAGGCTAATAACATTAAGAGAATCTTTATTTCAAAATTTAATGCAACAGCCAACCCTTGTGAGAGAATTTTTAGAGAATTAAACAGATTCATGAGAACTTACACTTCAACACATCACACAAACTGGATACATCACCCAGTACTTTTTGAGGAAATACACAACAATTTAAACATATACAACACACCCTATAGTCCCAGACAAATCATGTTTGACACAAAGGAAACTAATGAATGGAGCAACCCACTACCAAAATTTACTGACACCAAATATTCACACGAGGAAAAGGTAAGGGAGGTACTCACTGCAATTACGGAACAAGCTGACATTAGAAATAAGAACTATGGTGCTAATCTTAAAAGAAGGCAAAACTTTACAATAGGCATGCAAGTTTTACTTAAGGCCCTCTACAAATTGTCATCACCTCTAAAACGTAATGTTAAGTGGCGTCCATTATATGAAGGTCCTTACACAATCATTGATATACCACACCCTGGAGCATATGTTTTAAAAAACCACAAGTATAAGAGAATTTTAGGTTTGTACTCTCACAAAGATTTGAAAACTTTTAGCCCTTAGCAGAGTATGCTGATACAGCAACAAGACAAGTCACATCTGTTACTTCAAGCTGGAAGAAGAAGAAGAAGTTATAATCTTAAGTATCTACATTTTACAGCACCAGCAACTACAGCAGCAGCAAGAAGATAAGACACAGGAAGAGCTAACAATTTTCATGCAAAGCATAGCTACTGATTATATTTATTAATACCCTGCAGACAAGTCGACAGACTAAATGACCAGAGGCAATTTCTCCCCTGAACCAGATTTATTATCTGGCATGAAAACTTGATTTGCTATTCACACTCACACCACAATCCATATGAACACAACATGCACAAAAAAACACTCTAAGGAAATGACAAATGAGATTAATTGTGCAAGACTGTATACTTTATTTTATTTGTAAATGATACTTTGTACATGTGCTAATTTGGAATTGATAGTGGATGTGACGTGTTGTGTCTTATTGTAATCATGACTGTTCGGGACAGATCATCTCCAAGATGTTTTCTAACATACTGTGAATGTTTATGTTGCAGGAAACATTTAATAAGGTAAACGAAGAGACCTATAAAAGGAAATGGATTTTCTGAATGTATCACTATACACTGAACCTATAAGATAATTTTTTCTATGTCTGGCGCATATGTATTTGTAAATATCTAGTTAAATGCAATTGAAAAATGTAAAATATGTATATGTATTACCAAACAATGTAATGTGAATGTATAGGTACATGTTTCACAGAAACATGTACCTGTTGTGAATGAACATTTTGTTTTGCAACGAACAATGTATGAACAAGTTGTGTGCAAATTGTTAGAAAACTGTTCACTAAGGTTCACTGCGCTCATGATGGGACACTATAGCTGACGTGAGTCGCAAAACCACGGCACACTTTTTCGACAAAAGTATGACACAATATCCAGGAGACGATATACGCCTTTCGGAAGACGAAATATGGAGGTTATTGAGCTGATGTAACATGGACTGGTCAGTATGGAACCACTGACACCATGTATTTCTACCAAGACGAAACCACATTTTAACTACGTCTTTCAAAGCACGCTTCGTCGCGAGAGTGTCGATCTCCAATTTATTTCTTCAAGAACTTTCGTCTCAACGTAAACTAAACGTGTGACACGTGATATTTATTTTAAAGTGCAAAGACTTTAGCACAGTAATGACAGTTTTTTTTCCTTTATTGTTATTTTAATACCTAAACAACAAGTAGGCTGTCAGCGGCATGCTACGCTGCTCTTCAGCCATAGTGTAGACAATAACCAAACACAGAATGGAGAATCAGTATGAACAAAGTGACGTGCAAAAAAGAGTGGTCACAGATACACAAAAAACACGGAGCCGTTCACACTCGACGATAACGACACTGAAAACACGTTGACATGGTGCACAGAACACTGGTGAATCCGACGGCACAAGTGAACGTGGAATCTTGACGGTGGACACTAAAAAACACAAGACGACGTCACACACGAGAGACACAGATGGTAATGATCTCCGGCGCACGAATGTTTACTGAGCGTGTGCGAGTCCGGGGACCTGCTAAGAGAGGAGGAGGGGGTGGGGGGGTGGGAGGGGGAGAGGGGAGAGCAGAGATGCGACGGGCAAGGCAGATAGGGGGAGGGAGGAAGTGGGAGGGGAAGCCCAGGGGAAGAGGGGTGGAGGGAGGGGACGGGGGAAAAGGAAAGAGAAGGGAAGGGAAGAGAAGGGAGGGAGGGTGCCTAAAGGAAAGGACACCAGAAGTGGGGGGTGGGGCAGGCTCAAAGTTGATAGGACGGGTAGATGGAGGGAAGGAGGACATCATCAGGGAGGGGGAGCTGACGGACGCCACCTTGGGAGAGGGTAAGGAGGGTGGAGAGATGGAGACCGGGTGGGATGTGGGAATACAGGCGCGGCAGCGGGCGGGGATGGGAGAGGATCAGGGAGACTAGCGGGTGAGGAGGATCGAGTTTACGGGAGGTGTACAGGATCCGTATCCTTTCAAGGAAAAGGAGGAGGTGGGGGAAGGGGATGAGATCGTACAGGATCCGCGTGGGGGAGGGGAGACGGATGCGATAGGCGAGGCGGAGAGCATGGTGTTCAAGGATTTGGAGGGATTTATAAAAGGTAGGGGGGGGGGGGGGCGGAGATCCAAGCCGGATGGGTGTAACAAAGGATAGGGCGGGTGAGGGATTTATAGGTGTGGAGGATGGTGGAGGGGTCCAGACCCCACGTACGGCCGGAGAGGAGCTTGAGGAGACTGAGTCGGGAGCGTGCCTTGGCTTGGATTGTCCAGAGATGGGGAGTCCAGGAGAGGCGACGGTCGAGGGTGACGCCAAGGTACTTAAGGGTGGGAGTCAGGGCGATAGGACGGCCATAGATGGTGATATAGAAATCAAGGAGGTGGAAGGAAGGGGTGGTTTTGCCTACAATGATCGCCTGGGTTTTGGAGGGATTGACCTTGAGCAACCACTGGTTGCACCAAGCGGTGAACCGGTCAAGATGGGATTGGAGAAGGCGTTGGGAACGCTGTAGGGTGGGGGCAAGGGCAAGGAAGGCGGTGTCATCGGCAAACTGGAGAAGGTGGACGGGGGGTGACAGCAGCGGCATGTCCGCCGTGTACAAAAGGTACAGAAGGGGGGAGAGGACGGAGCCTCGGGGCACACCGGCGAAGGGGAAAAAGGTGTAGGAATCTGTGTTATGGATGGTGACATAGGAAGGACGGCGGGAGAGAAAGGAGCCGATCAGACGGACGTAGTTAATGGGAAGGGCGAAGGTTTGGAGCTTGAAGAGGAGACCGGAATGCCATACGTGGTCATAAGCACGTTCGAGGTCAAGGGAGAGGAAGATTGCGGAGCGACGGGAATTAAGCTGGTCGGAAAGGAGATGGGTGAGGTGAAGGAGAAGGTCGTCAGAAGAGAAGGACGGCCGAAAGCCACACTGCGTAACGGGAAGGAGACGGTGCTGGCGGAGATGCTGGTGGATGCGTCGCGTGAGGATAGATTCCAGGACCTTGCTGAAGACCGAGGTAAGGCTGATGGGTCGGTAGGAGGAGACGGCGGACGGCAGTTTGCCAGGTTTAAGGAACAGGAGGATACGGGAGGTTTTCCACAGGTCGGGGTAGTAACCGGTGGACAGGACTACATTGTAGAGCCTGGCCAGGGTGGAGAGGAAAGAGACAGGAGCTTCACGAAGGTGACGCTAGGTGACACGATCGTGACCAGGAGCGGTGTTGTGTTTGGTGCGGAGTGTAGCAATGAGATCCTGTGTAGTGATAGGGGCATTGAGTTCCGTGTGTGCAACGTTGCCCAAGTACTGGAAACCAGGAGCGAGGGGAGGGACAGAGGTGTCAGTTCGATCACGGATATCCGGGAAGAGGGAGTAATCGAACTGGGGATCATCGGGGATGGGACATACATCGGAGAGGTAGGAGGCAAAGTGATTGGCCTTACTAAGGGTGTCAGGGAAGGGGTGATCATCATGGAGAAGAGGATAGTAGGGGGAGAGTTTAGTGCCGGTAAGGCGACAGAAGGCTGACCAGAACTTGGACGAGTTGATAGGTAGGGTAGCATTTAAACGGGTGCATGTCTGTCGCCAGTCCCGGCGTTTCTTAGCCGCGAGCAAATTACGAATGTGTCGCTAGAATTGCCGGTGGCGTCATAGTGTGTCCGGGTCAGGTGTGCGGAGGAAGGCACGGTAGAGACGGCGGGATTCACGGAGGAGGAGGACGACCTGTGGGGGTAAGGTAGGACGGTGGGGCTGGATGGCGACAGTAGGGACGTGGGCCTCCACGGCCTCAGACAAGCTGCTGGAGAAAGGAGGCGGCATGGGTGACATCGTCAGGGTGGTGGTAGGTGAAAGGGTGGCTATCAACCCGGGTGGAGAGGGTATCCCGGTAGGCAGTCCAGTTGGCACGGGAATAGTCATGGACGTACTTAGGGGGAGGGTCATTACGAGGGTCGGGGCGGGGGCGACGACTGTCTGAAACGGTGAGGAGGACAGGGAGATGGTCGCTACCAATAGGTTCCAGGACATCCACGGTTATGCGGCCAAGGAGGTTGGGGGAGGAGATGATAACATCGGGAGTGGAGTTGGATTTGGGACGGGTGTGCTGGGGTATGGGGATGAGGTCGCCTTGAAGGGAGGAGAGGAACCGATGCCACCGCCGTAACTGGGCAGCGGAACGACTATGGATGTTGAGGTCGGCGGCGATCACGTAGCAGGAGAAGGTACGGTCGATGTGGGAGAGGAAGTCGAAGGGAAGAGGGGCGTTGGGGCGGACATAGATGGTGGAGCAGGTAATGGTAAGGCCAGGGAAGAAGAGACTAAGGATCAGGTGTTCGGTGGGGTCGGGAAGGAGAGGCTGGAGCCAAACGGGGATCTGGCGGTGGTGACCAATGGCAACTCCGCCACGCGCAATTGGGAGGGGATTATCGGAGCGGTGGAGGAGATAGGGCGAAGTGTGGATGGAGTGGTGGGGTTGGAGGAAAGTTTCATTGAGGAGGAAGGCATCAACGCGGTGGGTGGAAAGGGTGTGCAGGAAGAGCTTCTTGTTGGCGGGAAGGGAGCGTATATTGTTGAAAAGGATACGTTGCTGTCGTGCCATGACAGGGATTTAGACGAGGGTGTCAAGACGGGAGAAGGTGAAATGGGCCTGGTTGTTGGAGTAGGTGGCGTACATTTTGAGTTGGAAAATGGAACGGGCGGTGAGGGATATCTGTCGGAGGGTGTGGGGGTGCTGAAAGGGATGAACATTCTGAAGGACGATGGTGAGGAACCTGATGATGTCCTCAGCGGTGGGGGGGGGGGGGGGGGGCGGGGACGAAGGGAATTGCCAGGAGGGGTGGGGGCGTCCAGAGGACGGACAGGGATGGTGAGTTCAGGAGTGGTCGGAGGGGGTCGGGCTTTACACTTTTGGGAGTAAGTGGGATGGGGAAGATTGCAGGTATTGCAGGAGGGAGGGGATTGAAATTGAAGGTTAGGGCACTGCCGGAGGAAGTGCGCTTGCCTACAATGCGGGCAGGTGGGGGCCTCGCGGCACTCAGCTGTTGGGTGTGCGTTATAGCACAGACACCTCTGGCAGCGCAGGAATTGAGGAGGGGAACGGGAGGGGTCGACCTTGTAGCGCTGGTTGAAGAGGAGGGCACCCTCCTTCAGGAGACGGTCAATGGAGGGGGCGTCCTCGGAGAAAACCCGCGTAAGGCGGGTAGGGCCGGCCGAGTTGAAAATGCGACGGACCGCCTGCACCTCCAGCGTGGGATGCGCCTTGAGCTCCGCCAACACCTCCTCCTACGTGATCGATGGACTGAGCCGAGTGATCACGGTGTTGAGGGTCGGCGGGCGACAAGGGGGTTGGGGTTGGCAGGTAGGAGATGGAGAAGGAGCAGGGGTGAGGGAGGCGTTGGGGCCAAAACGGGTGATGGGGAGGTGGGAGAGGATGTCAGTATGGAGGGTTGGGCTGGGGGAGGAGATGAGAACAGAATCCCATCTGGGAGTGAGGAGAGAGATGGGGGCACCAGGGAAGTGTTGGCGGAGGAGGAGGGAGAGATTCCGGGCCTCGAGAAGGGAAGGATCGGGACGGGAGAGGAGGTATTTGTATAAAGAGGGGGGGGGGGAGGAGGAGGCGGAGGGAGCATGGCCAGGTGGGGAGACATCCATGGCACCCTGGGAGGGGGGGGGGGGGGGGGGAAGGAGGACGGGGTGGGGCCTTTTTGGGAGCGGAGGAGGTGGTGGTGCCACTAGGGCGTTTAACGGCGGCAGGAGGGCGAGTGGTGATATGAGGGACGGGTGCTACAGGGAGGTGGCGGGAAGGGACAGGTCCCGGCGTGGACGCAGCACTCGGCACTGGAGATGGTGACGGTGAAGGCGACGACGACGGTGGCGGCGGTGATGGCGAAGGCGATGGGGAGAGTTGGGCATGGACAGTGGCCCGAGTAATGACAGTACAAACTTCGACCATAAATATGGTCGAAGAGTATAAACCATTCGTAACAAGTGACATTCTACAGAGAATACATTCACACATCTCTGAATATGCACAAAAACAATAATTCAGTTTATTTATTGAATGAACATGTGTAACAACATTTTGAAATGAAAGAGAACAATGGACTATGTACCCAACAATTTTTTACAAAGTGACTAAGCACAAGTGAATACTGTGGTGTCACCGCCAGACACCACACTTGCTAGGTGGTAGCCTTTAAATCGGCCGCGGTCCCTTAGTATACGTCGGACCCGCGTGTCGCCACTGTCAGTGATAGCAGACCGAGCGCCACCACACGGCAGGTCTAGAGAGACTTCCTAGCACTCGCCCCAGTTGTACAGCCGACTTTGCTAGCGATGGTTCACTGACAAATTACGCTCTCATTTGCCGAGACGATAGTTAGCATAGCCTTCAGCTACATCATTTGCTATGACCTAGCAAGGCGCCTTTATCATTTGCTGTTTATCTTGTGATGCATGTAGCGTCAGACCGATGTTCACCAATTATGGATTAAAGTTAAGTATTTCAGAAGCTACGTACCTTCTTTTGCTAGTATAATTACTTTACCTGTTCCAGACCTCACGCCAGCCTGCGTGAGCTTAAAAGCGTGCCTTTCGGCTACCCGTCACTGTGGATTGATTGTCTTGCCAGTCCACAACAAATACGAACTGTGAAATGAATGTTACTGATAACACATAACACGTACACATAGACTGTGTTTCCAATTTAGCGACTTTGTCGCTAGAAATGGCGACTTTTGTCTTCGTCTTATAAGCGACAAAAAAAAAAAAAAAACTTTTTAGAGACAAAAATTATTTAGCGACTTATCTGGCGACTTTTGGAGTACTGACGACTTTTGAAGTACAAATCAAAACTATTTTGGCGCAATATTTTCATTAACAAAACTAAGATTTTAACTATAGAATGGGTACTACACTGACTTTGTTCTAGATTTACTAAGTTAAATTATGTTCTTAGCAGGTCATGCAGCATTGTTCAGCATTTAGTAAACCTGGATGTGGGAATTGCCTACAGAGTAAGAAAACCTTGACTATAGAACAATTCATTATTCATTACCCACAGGCCTGTTATCGTCGATAGCGTATCGATCTATAATTCAACTTTTGAACTCCCTTTATTTTTCGAATTGACAAAAAACATACGTAATATTAAGTATACTAAAATACATTTCTGTCCAGCAACCTCTAATTTTTCGAAATGTTAACTCGCAGTCAAATTATTACCACATGCACAGTGATACCGCAAGCACAATTCGGTGGGCGGCATCTCAGACATTATTACGTTTTAAACAATGAACAATAGGACTGATATCGAGTTACAGAGTGAGTAGATTGTTTCATGACCTCTAGTTCGCCTGAGTTTTAATGTATTTTCAGTGATTATAACTTGGTGAAACTTATGTTGTGGTGGCTTACATATTGGATTTATTGCAGAAGAAGAAGCAGCAGTACGCTCAAAAATATCGGGATGCGTGGGAAGCAGAACCTCAATTCATAGGTGGCTGAAACCAGTCGTTGGAGACTTATCCAAGGCAAGATGTCAAGTATGTGCAACAGAGTTTTATGCTAAATTGTGTGATATTAGAAAGCATTCAAAAACTATTAAGCATAAACAAATAATTGATTAAAAAAAAAAATAACCAATCCACCTTACCTGTGAAGATTGTTCCGAAAACTACAATTAGAATAGCAAGCAGAGCGGAAGGCGCCCTTTCTTTATTTATTGCTGAACATTGTTCTATTGTAGCTGTAGATCATTTAGGAATACTGTGCAAGAAGGTGTTTTCCGGCGATGAGGGCGCTAAAAACATGCAATTATATCGTACAAAGTGCACTAAAATTATAACTGAAGTTTTGGCTCCAGATTTTACGCAATCATTGGTTGAAGATACAGGTAACCAAAAATACAGTGTACTAATAGATGAATCCACAGCTGTATCAATATCTAAAATGCTAGGTATCGTTATAAGGTACTATAGTGTAAACAACTGAACCATTAGATCAGCATTTCTCAAACTCGCTGTAGATGCTAGAAATCTGGCTGCTGTTCTGGTGAATTCTTTGAAAGATCTCAAACTTCCAATCACTAATATGGTAGGAATTGGCACACATTATGCTTCTGCAATGGCTGGAATAAACAATGGGCTTTTCGAACAATTCAAGAGAGAATACGGTTTGAAGCATTTGGTATTGACCCCTTGCAGTTGTCACTCTCTTCAGCTTGCAGTTTCGCACGCCTCAGCGAATACCATACCTAGAAACATAGAGTTTCTTGTACGGGAAACCTACAATTGGTTCTCCATTTCACCCATAAGACAAGAGGAATATAAAAAGGTTTATGAGACAATAAATTCTGGAAAACAGTCATTAAAAATTTTGAAGGTCTGTGCAACACGTTGGCTTTCAATTGAACCAGCAATATGAAGAATTCTGGAGCAGTGGGACGAACTAAAGCTACATTTTTCACTTGCCATGGTTCAAGACAATTGTTACACTGCCGATCTTTTGTACAAGATGAATTGTGACGACTCAAATCATCTTTACATGTTTTACCATAAACATGCTTAAAAAGACATAAAAATAGCAATAAAAGCTTTTGAAGGAGAAGACAATGACCCCACTAAATTACTAGATACACTTGTATTTCTCATGCAGTCACGCAGACAAAACATAGTTTTTCCAACTGTTGATTTGTTGGCAACACCAGTTCCAAGCGAATGTATGTACGCAAATCCGAACCTTGGCTTTATGTTTGAACAGAACTTGTCTGAGTCAAGTTTGTCTTGTTGAGGCAAGCACTTCGACCATAGATACTGTATGGTCGAAGGGCAAGCATCAATAGCTACATTCTAGCGCAATGTACTCTGTAACCTAAGTTCGTGGGTTAAATTCCGCGTGGAATCAAATATATTTATTTTTTCTTTTCACTGTCATTTAACTTGTATGTAACTATTATTTATGTATTTGTATAGATTTATCAATTTTATGTATCTTGAATCTGTGAAACTTGATACGTAATAACTTATGATTCATGACATGACAAATAAAGGAAATACGTCAACAAATTGCTCAGCTGCAGGTGGTACACTTATGCCTTCGTAATTTGGGGGGCAGTTGAAGGAACCATTTGCACTCGAGCACAGACGATATTTAATTTACTGAACTTAGATTATATGTATCGATTTCTTAAGACAAGAGAAAGTAAAACAAAGGAAGTAACACCGCTCTCTTGTTGCAGTCAGTAGGCATCAGCACTCTTTATATCATTCGTTGTCCTAGAAGGACGTAATATTTTGTGTGGCTCCACAATTAGCCATATTGATACTTATTTGCAAAAAAGAGGCGCAGAATTGATAAATCGCTCTCGTTTGTGAATTATCTGCAATTATTTACCTATAATTTTACGTAAGTGTCATTCATATTGTAGTGTATATGTTGAAATGAATACATGTTACATTTAATCGTCAGCTTTTCTCTGCTTTAGTAGTTTTAGTCACCCCATTGTCATGATTGAAGCTGAGGTCAGATATCAGACTTTGTCTACAAAAACATAATGAGCACTGGCTACGTTCCGTACATCTTCGGACGTGCGAAGCTCGATAAATTCACGGCGTAAATTGCATTTACTTTATTGTGCCATCACCAGACGAGAATGAGGGAAACACTGGTCGATAGCTTGTAAACCACTCAGGGAATCGCTACAGATAAAAGTATGCACCTGAGCAGGATCAGATAAACTCTAGGGCACGAAAGATGGCGACCAGCTCAGCAGTGAAAACGCTACAGCCAGTCGGCAATGACCTTTGTTCGTAGTGGTTCCCTAGAGTTAGAGCATAACCAACATGACGAGCAACCATCGAACCGTCAGTGTAAACAATGCCAGAGCCTTGACATGTGGCTAGGATGAAATAAAAGTGGCGGCAGAAAGCCTCCGGAGGGACTGAGTCATTCGGGCCCTGTGCCAATTCGAGCCGAAGGCAAGGGCGGGGCACACACCACGGGGGTGTACGCAGAGGGGCCCGGAAAGGAGGTGGAAGTGGGAAAACCCCAAGCCCAGAGAGAAGCTCTCTGACACAGACCACGATCATACAACCCGACCGGGGCCGACGATCTGGGAGATGGACGACCGCCGGCGGGAGCAAGAGACGATAATTAGGATGCCTGGGCAAGCTACAAACCTGCGTACCATAAGCGGCCAGTAAACGTTGGCGCCGTAACCGCAGTGGAGGGACACCTGCCTCCACAAGTAAGCTGTCCACAGGGCTGGTCCGGAAAGCACCAGTGGCAAGTCGGATCCCACTGTGAAGGATTTGGTCCAGCATCCGCAATGCAGAAGGGGATGCTGAACCGTAAGCCAGGCTCCCATAATCCCGATGGGACTGGATTAACGCCTGGTAGAGCCATAAGAGGGCAGATCGGTTGGCGCCCCAGCTGGTGTGGCTCAAGCATCCCAGAGCATTTAGATGCCGCCAACACATCTGTTTAAGCTGCCGAATATGAGGCAGCCAAGTCAACCGGGCATATAAAAACCACTCCCAAAAACCTATGTGACTCCACCACAGCAAGAAGTACGCTGGCAAGATAAAGCCGCGGCTCCTGGTGAACAGTGCGGCGCCAGCAGAAATGCAAAACGCAGGTCTTGGCTGCCGAAAACTGGAACCCATGAGCTACAGCACAAGACTGCGCCTTGCGGATTGCGCCCTGTAGCTGACATTCAGCAGCTGCAATGCCAATAAAGCTATAGTAAAGGCAGAAGTCGTCAGCATAAAGGGAAGCAGAGACAGAATTTCCCACCACTGCAGCGAGCAAGTTAATTGCTATTAAAAACAGGCAGACACTTAAAACAGATCCCTGTGGCACCCCATTCTCCTGAACTTGGGAGAACTATGGGAGGCCAACACTTGTACGCGGAAGGTTCGATGCGACAGAAAATTTCGGATGAAAATTGGCAGTGAACCCTGAAGACCCCAACCATGAAGTGTAGAAACGATGTGATGACGCCATGTCGTATCGTATGCCTTCCGCATGTCGAAAAAGACAGCAATCAAGTGCTGACGGCGAGCAAAGGCTGTACGGATGGCTGACTCCAAGCTCACCAGATTGTCCGCGGCATAGCGGCCTTTACGGAATCCACCCTGCGACGGAGCCAGAAGGCCCTGAGACTCGAATACACAACTCAACTGCCAGCTCACCATCCGTTCAAGCAACTTGCAAAGAACGTTGGTGAGGCTAATGGGAAGGTAGCTGTCCACCTCCAAAGGGTTCTTCGCGGGTTTCAGAATGGGGATAACAATACTTTCCCGCCATTGTGGCGGAAACTCACCCTCGACCCAAATGTGTTGTAAAGGTTGAGGAGGCGGCGCGTGCAGTCCACTGAAAGGTGCTTCAGCATCTGAGAGTGGATGCCATCTGGCCCAGGAGCGGTACGAGGGCAAGCGGCAAGGGCACTGCGAAATTCCCACTCACTGAATGGAACATTGTAAGATTCTGGATGGTGGGTGCGAAACGAAAGGCACCAATGTTCCATCCGCTCTTTAATGGAGCGGAAGGCCAGGGGGTAATTCGCAGAAGTGGAACTCAGAGCAAAATGCTCTGCCAAGCGGTTTACAATTACGTTGGAGTCAGTACAAACTGCTCCATTCAGTGAGAGCGCAGGGACGCTGATACAGGTCCAATAGCCATAGAGGCGTCTAATCTTGGCCCAGACCTGCGATGGAGAGACATGGAGGCCAATGGTGGACACATACCGCTCCCAGCACTCCTGCTTGCGTTGGCGGATAAGGCGGCAGGCCTGCGCACGCAGCCGCTTGAAGGCAATGAAGTGTTCTATGGAGGGATGTCGCTTGTGACGCTGGAGCGCCCATTGGCGATCTTTAATCGCCTCAGCGATCTCGGGTGACCACCAAGGCACAGTCCTCCGCTAAGGGGACCCAGAAGAACGAGGAAAGGCTGATTCTGCGGCAGTATTGATGCTGGTGGTGACTGAGTGAACCACCGTATCAATGGCTTCATGAGAAACAGGGTCAATAGCGGCAGTGGAGGAAAACAAGTCCCAGTCAGCCTTATTCATAGCCCATCTGCTGGGGCGCCCAGAAGAGTGATGCTGTGGCAGTGACAGAAAGATGGGAAAGTGGTCACTACCACACAGATCGTCATGCACACTCCATTGGACAGAAGGTAAGAGGCTAGGGCTGCAGATCAAAAGGTCGATGGTGGAGTACGTGCCGTGTGCCACACTGAAATGTGTGAAGGCACCATCATTTAAAATCAAAAGATCGAGCTGTGCCAATACATGCTCAATGGTGGCGTCTCGACCTGTTGCCACTGACATACCCCACAGAGGGTTATGGGTGTTGAAGTCGCCCAGTAACAGGAAAGGTGGCGGCAGTTGTTCTATCAGTGCAGCCAGGACATGCTGCGGGACATCACCATCTGGTGGATGATAAAGACTGCAAAGGGTAACAGCCTGTGGCGTTCACACCCGAACAGCGACAGCCTCTAGAGGTGTTTGCGGAGGGACAGACTGCTGTGAAGGGAGTAAAGAACATAGATGCAGACGCGACCAGATACCCTTGCATAAGCGGCCCGGTTCCTATAATAACCCCGATAGCCACGGAGGGCAGGGGTTCGCATTGCCGGAAACCAAGTTTCTTGTAGAGCAATACACAGGAAAGGGTGAAGGCTGATAAGTGGTCGGAGCTCAGCTAGATGGTGGAAGAAACTGCTGCAGTTCCACTGGAGGATGGTATTGTCCATGGCTGAGAAAAGTGTGATGGGACTGGGGAGGCAGATTACGCCTCCTGCTGCCACCGATTCACTACCTGTGCAACAGCTATCCATCGCATCTGAGGGACTGGCGAGATCCAGGTCCTCAGCGGACGCCAGAATCTCCACTCATCCTCAGACGCAGAGTTGGAGCGTTGCGGTGGGAGAGGTGCCACCGCAATGTCAGGATGTTTGGGAGCCTTTTTCTTCGACTGCTTTGCCTTTGTTGGGTCTGGCTGGGAGGGCCTCACTCGGTCAGTCTCGGGGACGGACGACGACCATGAGGTCCTACGACCAGTGACCGGTGGTTGCTTCAGAAATTTGCGGGTGTCCGCTTTGGCACTGGGCAAACCCTGGGATAGGAGGCCCCCAAGGGACCCCTTCCTGGTGGCAGTAGCCGAAGAAGTCTCACACTTCTCTGGCTGGGAAGTGGGAACTAATTTCGCCGATGGTTGGGGTGGTGTTGCTCCTGACGTAGATGGAGCAGGAGCAACAGGGAGTGAAGTGCCCCCCACAATCGAGGGGGCTGGTGAATTCTGACATAGCTGAGAGCCAACTGTATGTGAGGACACAGTAGAGGATCGAACCAGTGTTGCAGCAGCGGCATAGGTTGATGTCATTGGCACAGGATGTAGCTGCTCATATTTCCGCCTTGCCTTGGTGTAGGTCAGGCGGTCCAGGGTCTTATATTCCATTATCTTCCTTTCTTTCTGGAATATCCTACAGTCCAGCGAGCAGGGGGAATGGTGTTCTCTGCAATTAACACAGATAGGAGGCGGGGCATATATATGTTGAAATGAATACATGTTTTATTTTATCGTCAGCTTTTCTCTGTTTTAGTCACCCCATTGTAATGATTGAAGCTGAGGTCAGATATCAGACTTTGTCTACAAAAAATATATAATGAGCCCTGGCTACATTCCGCACATCTTCGGACGTGCGAAGCTCGATAAATTCACGGCGTAGATTGCATTTACTTTATTGTGCGACCTCAATGAAAAATGCTACGTAAGATTTTATGAAACATTAAGAAATTCAAGTCCAATCTTAAAGGCAAAACAAACTTTAAATTATTATTATTATTATTATTATTTTATTTTATTCATTAAAACACCAAGGAAAGGTTCCAGGCAGAGAACGTTTGAAGTGTTACATCCATTGGCGGAAGTCGGCATGGTGCCTGTTGTATTCAATCCCGATGCAATTTCTGCGTTTCATCGTCAATGTGAAGGTCCAAGAGTTACAGAATACCTCCAGTGGGGAATCGGAAACTGCTACTGGACTCCCAGGAAAGGTTCCAAGCATAGACCGTTTGAAGCATACACTTGGCTCAACAGAAGTCGGCAAGGTCCCTGTTGTATTCAATACCGATGCAATTTCTGTTTTTCATTGTCAATGTGAAAGTCCAAGGGTTATTGTAAACCTGCAGTGGTGTAACAGAAACTCCTAATGGACTCCCAGGAAAGAGTCCATGCATAGAAGTTGAAGTGCTAATCGACTGGACAGAAGTCGGAATGGGGTCTGTTGCATTCAATCCCAATGCAATTTCTGTGTTTCATCATCAATTTGAATGTCCAAGGGTTACAGTACACCCGCAGTTGTGCATCGGAAACTACTACTCGACTCAGAGGAAAGGTTCCAAGCTCAGACCATTTGAAGCATTACCCGTCTGGACAAGAGTCGGCATTGTCCCTGTTTTATTCAATCCCGATACAATTCCTGTGTTTCGTCGTCACCGGGAAGTTCCAACCTGTAGTAGTGCATCGGAAACTACTACTGGACACCCAGATAAGGTTCCAAGCACAGACCATTTGAAGCGTTACTCTCCTGGACAAAAGTCGGCATGGTGCCTGTTGTATTGTTCAATCTTACTTTAGAAGTAAGAACTATGGTGCTAATCCTAAAAGAAGGCAAATCTTTACAATAGGCATGCAAGTTTTACTTAAGACCCACTACAAATTGTCATCACCTCTAAAACGTAATGTTAAGTGTCGTCCATTATATGAAGATCCTTACAAAATCATTGATATACCACACCCAGGAGCATATCTTTTACAAAATCACAAGAATAAGAGAATTTTAGGTTTGTACTCTCACAAAGATTTGAAAACTTTTAGCCCTTATCTTGTTGTTGTATCAGCATACTCTGCTAAGTCACATCTGGTACTTCAAGCTGGAAGAAGAGGAAGATATAAGCTATAATCTTAAGTATCTATATTTTACAGCACCAGCAACAACAGCAGCAGCAGCACTTTTCAGAACAGATCATCTCCAAGATGTTTTATAACCTACTTATAACAAACTTCAATCTCTCAATTACTTATCCAAACAATTATTATTATTATTATTATTATTATTATTATTACTACAATGTATTATTATTATTATTATTATTATTATATTATTATTTTATTTTTATTTGTTAAAAGCCCTTGGTTGAACTGACATGAAATGACCCTATTATGAAATCCTGACAACCGTCAATATGAAAGGAGGAGCAGAGACGGTCCAACAGGGCAGGAAAAAATTCGAGAGTGCCGGACTCCGACCAGTCCGTACCGCACAATCAGCATTCGGGTCTCTCAAGTCACGACCGGCTGAAAATTCTTCTTAGTCTATTCAAATGTTCTGACAATTTGACGGGGACCTCCCTTATACCTAAAGGCGTGCGGCAAATATGTCATCCGGTGGATGACACAAGCTGTTTCGTACAGCACCGGGCCTTTGTGACGTACGATTAACCGGAGTCGGGGTGCTGTAAGTGGCAGTGAGTGCACACGGCAGGCTCTCACTGCAGTGGAATGAGCAGCTGTCCGAGAACGTCACACAGTACGGCCCCCGGTAGGTGGACGACAGAAGGTGACGTCGGAGGGATGGCCAATTGCTGTAGGGGAAAGGAGTTAAAAGAGTTTGTAGGCTCTTCAGTGTGAATCCGTATCATGGAGATGACAACACATAAGTACCGAGCCGAGGGGGTGGAGTTACAGCTGCAAATTGATTATCTGTGCAGATTCTGAAAAGTTGAAAAATGTTTTTGGAAACCTCGCCGTCACACTTTCTCCTTAAAAACGACTTCTTCACCTTTGAGAACTAGACCTACAAAACAAATCAGGGGGACGGCTAGGAAAAAAAAAGGAACATTCCACACGGAACACGCATTTCCCCCAACAACTCGCGTAACCTTCCTGACATCTCGTCAGACGCTGTATCACTCCCAGACTGCCGTCCCTACAACTGTTCCCACTGCAAAACGTGACCAGTGTACTGGCCACTGCTACCTACCACAGCCCGACCACTGGCAAATCTTACAGCATTACAGGCAGGCAATATGTGAGGCAACTCTCAGTGTTCGAGCCGACTCGTGTGCACTACACGGGCTTCTACATAAAGTCTACCGACGTCAGAGGTGCAGAACCTCTGTCCACCTTGGGAATGCTTGGTATCCAGTTGCTGAGCATTCTCTGTAACCTGTTGTACAATGCAACCCATTTGTATCTTCCCAAGCAGCACTAGTTCCCTGAACTCTGGAGGTGGGAACTTGTATCCGCTCATACTGCCACCATTATCCCAAATACACTCCTTTCTGCGTCAGCAGTGGTTTCTCTGTTTTCATTATTTTATTATTTATTTTCCTCTCCTCTTCCTCTCCTAAACCATCTTTAATTCCTACCACTACCTCAGATCTGAATCTCACACAGTGCTATCTGTTCTCTCTGACACCTCTGCCTACCTACTTTCTGTCGCTCTCAGTCCGAGGTCTGAATACCCTGCGACTCCACATTTTCTGATCGACTCTTCTTTCCTCCCTCAAAGTGAAACATACTTTTACTAAACATAGGAGTGCTGTGAACTATGTTTTTACAACTTTCTGTCAATAGTACTGGACATTGCACCTCCTGAAGGTATGTACTGGACTTTTTCTCTCTCTTGATTTTAACAACTTTATGCACTGAATTTTTCATTTTATAGCATACACATAAAACAATGATATCATATCAAATGACAATTAAAAATGTTCATATCGGCGGAAACTATAGTCCTTTATTTGGTATTGAAAGTTATACATATTTTTAGCATAGAATTATTTAGCTCATACCATACCAGTTAACCACATATTGAAACAAGCGAAGGCAATGCAAATATTTTTTTACAATCAAAACTTAATTATTGATAGTACCCAGAAATTCTGGACCTATACACAAGACATGCAGGTTCAATTTTTCTCAATCCTAATATAACAACTTTATGAACTGTGGAGTCCTACAAGCTGTGAATACATCACAGTAATTTACTTACTTACCAGTGCCTGAACTACATACAGTACAAACTAATATCTGTACAGTTTTCTTAGTGATTTCTATGTCTTATAAAAACTCATTAGCAACAAATATCTTTAAATGATGAAAAATTAATCTTATGAAAAAACTACAATCTTATACACTGAATCCTACAGATTCAACTACATGGAGTGTAAAAGAATTTCTGCATTCTTAATCCACACTGTCCAATCTTAATGAAACTTCAGCCATCTATTTGCGCCTACCACCACGTTCTTTGAGTTGCAATCCAATTATTGTGCCAGGCATAATATTGTAATATGCCAAGGAGTTTGAGTCCTTGAAGAACAGACCCTGAAACAAAAGAAAAAGAGCAAACAATTCACAACGTCGCAACAATCCTCGTCGAAGCAGCTACAAAAACTGTGAAATAGTCGTGGCAGATAATATGTGCTGAGAAAGTATAACAAAACAAAATCGGGTACATGACAATATAAAAATGATGATTATTATAGTCATCCACAATCTTTAAATTTGAGAATTTAGTGCAGTGAGATGCTTCCATGTGTTGCAACTAAGGTCTCTAAATGTTATGGTATAAAATAAAGGACATAACAAATACACTCTGAAATTTATTTTCATGCAGTGTGCACCAAACTGCTACAACGAACAAACTGCCGAGCGACCCTATCTGTGACACGTTCCACGGGTGAATCCCGAAACATGCCCGATGAACACTTCTGTGTATGCTGAACTCACCTCCCAATGCAGTTTCTGCTTGCCAGGCGGCATGCCCGTCTCCTCGTGCACCTTGGCCTTGACCACGGCCACCGTGTCTGTCAGCGGCAGTGTCAGGTTCAGGACTTGGCCGCGCAGTCGCCACTCGGGTTTGTCTGTCAGATTCGGAACTGCTACCTGTAACGAGATTTATCAAATGTGAGTAAAGTAGATAGGAGTAGATGCACACTTCTTTCGGGCATCGAAACACACCAACTATTTGCCCGTTACCCGATGGAGTCGATCTGTGGAAATTCGGGTACACCACATTTCATAATATGTGACTTTTGTCGATGTATCGAACAGATAAGTATCTCATAATCAGGGCACCCCCATGAACCGTGGATCTCACCATCAGTGGGGAGGCTCACGGCGCCTCAGCGATACACATTGCCATACCGTAGGTGCGACCACAGCGGAGGGGTACCGTATTTACTCGAATCTAAGCCGCACATGAAAAATGAGACTCAAAATCTAGGGAAAAAAAATTTTCCCTAATCTAAGCCGCACCTGAACTTTGAGACTCGAAAGTCAAGGGAAGAGAAAATTTTTAGGCCCCACCTCCAAATAGAAACAAAGTTGGTCCATTTTAATATGAGACACAATTTAGGTCGAATGAATGACGATGCAGCTACAGTAGTTGGGTTCGAGTCGTAAGTTAAGCAGTTAAGATTTACCAGGTAGCCATTGCTATGCGTCAGACGCTCCGTCCGTATTTATACGGATGCCCTTCCTTTTTCACGTGCTTCGTCTAGTTTGAATTGATTGCTTATTTTTCTTTGATCTGATAAGCGTCGTTCTCTTTGTTATAGGTGTTAACATCACTCTAAGCTGAAAATGCATTACTGTACTGTGTCATGCATTGTTTGTCGCATTCCGATAATGGCTTGCTTTTGTGCGCGCTACCGCCGCTTACAATTGGGAGGGGGGAGGGGGGGGGGGGGGGGGGAGAGAGAGAGAGAGAGAGAGAGAGAGAGAGAGAGAGAGAGGAATTGACTCATTAGCGAAACAATGACAAGAGACTGCTATTTGTTGTAACTTACACTGCTGCTTTCTTTGATAATGATCAACAAGAACCAAATAACAGACTGCATATGATAGAAGATGTTCTGAACGAGAGTTTAGTGAAAATTTTTCTTCATTCGAAAATCTTTGCAGACGCCTCTTTTGTACATTAGATTCTGCACAGAAATTAGTCATCTTAGATTTAAAAATCTAGTCAATTGCCGTGCTTCATTTCTGACTGTATCACTATTAGGCATAAGAATAATACGAATATAAACATGGCATGACATGTATATTCTTCCGTGTTTGCTGTTGTCTCACTCTAGTTTCGTAGTTTATTAGGCAGACAGGATTTAAATGAGATAGCAGCAGACACAAAAGAATACATGGCAAAATGTTTATATTCGTATTATTCTTATGGTGAAGAGAATACTGCATGTGATTCACAATTCATAAAAGTTCCAATTAGCAACCATCTCTTCTCACAGGTAGGAAAAAATTCAGAACGTAGGGTTGGCCATATTGACAAAAACCCCAAACAGTCTTGCCAGTCGGATTTTCGTACTACACTGAAATGCTGCTACATTGGAAGATGAACAATACGGAATTTGTATTTACTTCGTTGGATAATGTATGAAAATGCAGTGATCGAAACTCGGGGCGGAGAAAAAAGCTCGTCTTCCAGCTTTTTTTTTAAATTTATTTACTGACACAGAGGTTTTGGCGCCAGTATTTACACACGCTTGCTTTGCAGGCACAAAGATAGTGTGTAGCGCTACATATATTAAACGGCAGAAGTTAGTTGTGGCGGCACCTACCAACATTTTTCGGAACTTCCACTTACTTTGCGCTCGATTTTAAGCCGCAGGTGGTTTTTTGGATCACAAAAACCGGAAAAAAAGTGCGGCTTAGATTCGAGTAAATACGGTATCTGTCGAGAAGCCACGCAAACGTGTGGTTCCTGAAAAGGGGCAGCAGCCCTACCCTTGTAACATCAACCAAAACGGCCTCGCTGTGCTGGTACTACGAGGGCATGCAGCTCTACTCTATGGTTAAATGATGAAAGCATCCTCTTGGGTAAAATATTCCAGAGGTAAAATAGTCCCCCATTTGGATCTCAGGGGTGGAACAATTCGGGAAGCCGTCATTACCGTGAGGAGCAAAACTGGCCTTCTATGGATCGGAGTGTCAAATGTTGATCCCTTAATCGGGTAGGTAGGTTAGAAAATTTAAAAAGGAAAATGGATATGCTAAAGCTAGATATAGTGGGAATTAGTGAAGTTCGATGGCAGGAGGAACAGGACTTTTTGTCAGGTAAATACAGGTTTATAAATACAAAATCAAACACGGATAACGCAGGAGTAGGTTTAATAATGAATAAAAAAATAGAAACACAGATAAGCTACTATGAACAGCATAGTGAATGCTTTATTGTAGCCAAGATAGACACGAAGCCCATACCCAACACAGTAGTACAAGTTTATATGCCAACGAGCTCCGCAAATGAGGAGAGATTGAGGAAATGTTTGATGAGATAAAAGAAATTATTCAGACAGTTAACAGAGACTGCCTGTAATTTGGCAGTAGGAAAAGGAGGAGAAGGAGAAGTAGTGGGTGAACATGGACTGGGGGAAAGGAATGAAAGAGGAAGCCACCTACCTGGTAGAATTTTGCACAGAGTATATTTTATCATAGCTAACACTTGGATCATGAAGGAAGGCTGTATACGTGGAAGAAACCTGTAGGCACTGGAAGGTTTCAGACTTATTATATGACAGAGATTTCAGAACCTGGTTTTAAATTGTAAGACATTTACAGGGGCAGATGTGGACTCTGGCCACAATTTATTGGTTATGAACTGCAGATCAAAACTGAAGAAACTGCAAAAAGGCAGGAATTTAAGGAGATGGCACCTGAATAAACTGAAAGAACCAGAGGTTGTAGAGTGTTTCAGAGGGAGCATTAGTGAACGACTGACAAGGTCAGGGGAAAGGAATACAGCAGATGAAAAATGGGCAGTTTCGAGAGATGAAATGGTGAAGGCAGCAGAGGAGCAAGTAGGTAAAGAGACAAGGGCTATTACAAATCCTAGGGTAACACAAGAGATATTGAATTCAAGCAATGAAAGGAGGAAATATAATAATGATGTAAATAAAGGGAAACCAGCAGTGAGAATAATGGAAAGCATGCTAATGTTTGGAACAGCATTTTATGTAAACAAAAAAATTGTAGACAGTGTAACAGAATTTAGATCAAATTCAAAAAGAATATCCATGTTAACAATAAAGTGGAAGAATAAAAGTTACACCCTCATTAACTGTCATGCACCTATAAATCCAAACAACAGAAGAAATCTGGAGAAAGTAAATCAATTCTGGGATCTTTTAGAATCTGAAATTTCTATCATACCTAAAAAGAACATCAAAATACTTCTTGGTGACTTCAATGTGCAAATTGGGAGGGAAAAGAAATTTAGGACTATTTTAAGTGAATATCAAGCACACTCAAGAACAAACAGAAATGGTGAAAGACTGATCAATATGTGTAAAATGTTCGAGTAAAAACTCATGTCCACACATTTCCGCAAACTACAAAGAAAAGCCAAAACTTGGAGACATCCAAATCCAAACCTAGGAGAACTTCAACTGGATCACATAGCCATATCTAAAGGGTATTTCACGGAAATTATGAATGTTAAAATAGTCAGAAATGGGGACTTCGACTCAGATCATTATCTCTCTAAGATTAAAATAAAATTTCTCCCATCTAAAACAAAAAAGGTTGGTTGGTTGGTTGGTTGGTTGGTTTGTGGGGGTTAAAGGGACCAGACTGCGACGGAACAAAAAAGGTGACCAAGAAAGTTATCAGATACAACACCACTACAGCTAATATTACAAAAGAAAATATAGAAAAATTTAGAGAAGAAATTGAGACACGTAAAGAAGACGATCGGCATGAACTCCAGATGCAAATAACTCAAGCAGCAGAGAAAACTTTAGGATTGGCCAAGAATAAAAAGAAAACATGGTGGAATGAGGAGTGTGAAAAGGCACTAATAGGAAGAGCTCAAAAATGGAGAAAATGGAGATGATCGAGAAAGAGGAAGACCTTAAACAATTCAGACAACTAAGAAAAGAAACATCAAAAATAATTCGGCAAATCAAAAGAAACTTTGAAAATTCTCAGCTTATTGAAATAGAAGAAAATTTCACCAAAAATAATTTCTCACCAACAGAGTTAGAAATTCATGAAGCTATCAAAACACTCAAAAACAAATAAAGCAAGAGGTGAAGACTCCATTACAGCAGAATTATTGAAGTGTCAGAACCAAAAATCATAAAGGATCTATATTGGCTTTTTGAGAACATTTGGAAAACTGTATTAATCCACCAGCTACATAAAAAGGGAGACAAATAAAATGTCAATAATTACAGAAGAGTGTCACTTCTGCCAGTGACATACAAAATATTATCAAAAATCCTCCTGAACGGAGTGGCAGATACTTTAGGCAAACAACTGGGAGAATATCAGGGTGGTTTTCAAAAGGGAAGATCCTGTGTAGAACAAATTTTTAACTTATATGAAATCAATAATTTGCCATAAAATGTTAACCAGTAAACCAATAATAATGTCATCTATTGTTTCTCCGTCTACACAATCAAATGCTTTCTTGAAATCAATAAATAAGATCATAAGAGAATTTGGTGTTAAATCAAAATTTGCAAATATAATTCGTGAAACATTAACAGGTACAATATCTAAAAGTCAAATTTATGGGAGAAGTATCTCAGCCATTTGAAATAAAAACTGGTGTTAGACAAGGTTATGGTTTATCACCTTTACTGTTTGATTGTGTTCTAGAAAAAATTGTAAGGATCTGTAATTCGGGGCTTAAAAAAATCACAAAATTGAACCTATAGCTCTGAGAAGGAAAACAAATGGAATTAAGGTAAACTGCTTGGCTTTTGCAGATGATTTTGCAATACTTTCAAAAAACCTGACAGAAGCAGTTATTCAGATAAACGTTTTGGAACAAATAGCAAACAGAACTGGTCTCAAAATTTCAGCTGAAAAAAACAAAATTATATGACAAATATAAAAAATGTGCCAAACTTAATAGAAACACAAATACGTAAATTAGAGTGAGTAAATAAATTTAAATATCTTGGAGAGGCTGTGCAACAGAATGGACTAGAAAAATCTGCAGTAGATTCAAGAATTAACAAAATGGAAAGAGCATATGGTTTGACCAAAAATATTTACAACAAGAAACGTATATCTAGAATAGCAAAACTAAAACACTTCACCACTAAACAATTTGTAACATCTAGAGCAGGCTCAGTGCGTACATCCCTTTCCTATATTCCGTATTTATAATAAATAATGACAATATCAATTTCGGATTGCCCAAAAAGACAGGCACCAGACTTAGAACAAAATCATACCATGAGGAAAAACAGGTGGCTCGGCAGTGGTACAGAGTGTGCAGAAAAATAAGCAGAAAGTGTACAAATGAGAATCTCTATTTCTGTTCTGCCACTTTTGTCACCTCTCCCAGTCAATCGGCCCTCACTTTTGTGACACGGCTCTTATGTCGAAATAAAAACCTGACAATTTTCTGCGCATTTCGCCATAAGATTACACGAATGTTAATTTCCCAGACTACCTACCACCTGGAAGAACAGAGTGGGAATGTTGACTCACCTTGAAGGTGACCGGTCCCTTGCTCTTGTGCTGAGCCAGGAACAAATCCTCTGGGAGGAGCGACTCCTCGGTTCTCACGTTTGACTTCTTCGCCGCCGGCTCATCTTCCGAAGGGCCGTCCGAAGGGTGCTTCGTGCCGACCTGTGGGTACGAGACTGGCTGTCTCATTCGATCAAGCTCGGTCATTTTCTCGGATAAACAGTCACATTTGCAAGATAACAATTTACAATGTTTAAAAAAGTAAATGTGTTTGTGTATGTGTGTTTCTTCGTATGTGTGGGTTCAGTTATTTTAGAGGGACTGTGCAACGAAATATTGTTGCAGGACAGTAAAGCTCTACTGTAATAAAGGTGACAACAGTTCAAAGAATTGTTTCGAGAGGCTGTGCTGCATACATATCTGAGTGATGTACATAATAATATTTGGAGCACAAAGACAACATCCCACACCCTTTACAGGTAGCCCAATAAAGAGTAGCACACAGTACAGTACGTTTCTCAGTGTCAGATTTGCACGAGAATGAAACCTATTAAGAGGCACACTGGGGTCCGAGTGACTGGCCGTCCCCTAACTGTCCATTTTTCCTCCCTGAGTAAGGAAGGCTATATTACTTTTTCTACTGAGTACCAAAATTTTGCTTGCAAAAGGAAGTACTTGCCTAACATTCTGTCTTATCAATTATAGTTTTCTCAAGCTATTACTATCTCAATGTACTACCTGCAAATGTGTGTTGAATTAATAACCACTCCAGTTACTGTTGAGAACTTTACTAAAATAGGAGCCACACTGATTTCAATGTTACGTGTCTAACGATATCATGAGAAACATGTGGATGACATCGGAAGTTCACTGAGGCTTTTTGCGGATGATGCTGTGGTATATCGAGAGGTTGTAACAATGGAAAATTGTACTGAAATGCAGGAGGATCTGCAGCGAATTGACGCATGGTGCAGGGAATGGCAATTGATTCTCAATGTAGACAAGTGTAATGTGCTGCGAATACATAGAAAGAAAGATCCCTTATCATTTAGCTACAATATAGCAGGCCAGCAACTGGAAGCCATAAATTATCTGGGAGTACACATTAGGAGTGATTTAAAATGGAATTCTCATATAAAGTTGATCGTCGGTAAAGCAGATGCCAGACTGAGATTCATTGGAAGAATCCTAAGGAAACGCAATCCGAAAACAAAGGAAGTAGGTTACAGTACGCTTGTTCGCCCACTGCTTGAATACTGCTCAGCAGTGTGGATCCGTACCAGATAGGGTTGATAGAAGAGAGAGAAGATCCAACAGATAGCAGCACGCTTCGTTACAGGATCATTTAGTAATCGCGAAAGCGTTATGGAGATGATAGATAGACTCCAGTGGAACTCTGAAAGAGAGGCGCTCAGTAGCTCGGTACGGGCTTTTGTTGAAGTTTCGAGAACATACCTTCATCGAAGAGTCAAGCAGTATATTGTTCCCTCCTACGTATATCTCGCGAAGAGACCATGAGGATGAAATCAGAGAGATTAGAGACCACACAGAAGCATACCGACAATCCTTCTTTCCACGAGCAATACGAGACTGGAATAGAAGGGAGAACCGATAGAGGTACTCAAGGTACCCTCCGCCACACACCGTCAAGTGGCTTGTGGAATATTGATGTAGATGTAGATGTGTGTCAAGATTATAAAGATTATATAATCTATAATGTTATAAGTATTAATTTGGGCTTAAGAGGATTTATGTCTCAATGTTTTGCAAACTGCCTATTTTACAAATAGAAGACTAAAAATTACTTTTTTCATCTCATACGAGCATACAATAGTTGCAGTGTTCAGGGCATCCCAGTGCAGTATAACTATTTTACACTTTTGATATCAATATAATAGAAGGAAACATTCCAAGTGGGAAAAATTATATATAAAAACAAAGATGAGGTGACATACCGAACAAAAGCGCTGGCAGGTCGATAGACACACAAACAAACACAAACATACACACAAAATTCAAGCTTTCGCAACAAACTGTTGCCTCATCAGGAAAGAGGGAAGGAGAGGGGAAGACGAAAGGAAGTGTGTTTTAAGGGAGAGGGTAAGGAGTCATTCCAATCCCGGGAGCGGAAAGACTTACCTTAGGGAAAAAAAGGACAGGTATACACTCGCGCGCGCGCACACACATATCCATCCACACATATACAGACATAAGCAGACATATTTAAAGACAAAGAGTTTGGGCAGAGATGTCAGTCGAGGTGGAAGTGCAGAGGCAAAGATGTTGTTGAATGACAGGTGAGGTATGAGTGGCGGCAACTTGAAATTAGCGGAGATTGAGGCCTGGTGGGTAACGGGAAGAGAGGATATATTGAACAGCAAGTTCCCATCTCCGGAGTTCGGATAGGTTGGTGTTAGTGGGAAGTATCCAGATAAGACCAATATGTCTGCTTGTGTCTGGATGTGTGGATGGATATGTGCGTGTGTGCGAGTGTATACCTGTCCTTTTTTCCCCCTAAGGTAAGTCTTTCCGCTCCCGGGATTGGAATGACTCCTTACCCTCTCCCTTAAAACACACTTCCTTTCGTCTTCCCCTCTCCTTCCCTCTTTCCTGATGAGGCAACAGTTTGTTGCGAAAGCTTGAATTTTGTGTGTATGTTTGTGTTTGTTTGTGTGTCTATCAACCTGCCAGCGCTTTCGTTCGGTAAGTCACCTCATCTTTGTTTTTATATATAATATTTTACACTTTTATTAGATCAAAAAAGCTATTTTTAGCTGTATTTGAAAAAGGTGCACTTTGGAATTCTCGAATATGTCAAGACACAATTCATTTTAAACCCAAAATATACTTACAATGTAACAGATTATAATGTCTTTATAATCTTGACACATCACTGTTTCTCAGAATATCATTGGGTATGTAACATTTTAAATCCATCTGGCTTGTATTTTTGTCATTTATATGATGTTTCTCTACGGCATAATGTAAGTTTTATACCCTAGCTGTTGACATGTCTATCATACTCATGGCAGCATCACTTAATGGCCTAATATAAAGGCTGAAACCAGTAGTGAACTGAATGAAGTTCTCAACAGCAAATGGAGCGGTTTTTTTTATTAAAAATAACGACAGTGTTAAGCTACTGGAGGCAACAATTGGTGAAATTATTCCCATTCTTAGGTTTATAGACAGATCACATGCACTTGATTCCAGTGTCCTAAAAAAAGAGACGGGATTTTTATTTTATCTGTGAATACTATGCATGTAACAGGTAAATAGGAATTACAAGATGGTAACAGTGAACATAAATGAGTAAACACAATTCTTTGTAAGTTATTGCTGTGGACAGACAGACACATACATAGATAGATAAGATACATACATACATACACAAAACATGCAGAAGCATATCAGCACAAATCATTTACAAATTTTTTGGGCTGCTACTCTTTTCTTTCTACTTTACATGCACACACACAAAACCAAATACAACCATTCAAGACTGACATTTAGTGTCGTTGTGTGTGCAGTAGACTGTCCTGTGTGTGGGAGAATATGAACATAAACTAGAGGGGGAAGAAGAACTGATAGTTCAAACATTACTAAAGTTCCCTTCCTCATTTTTCCTTACTATGCACATATTTACTACTGGTACTCATTCTGAAACAGCATTCCAGTTAACTGGTAGGTTGGGTGTGGTTATCAAAGTTTATATTATAGAAAATTTCCATACTATTTTTTAACTGTTGCTATAATGAGTTAAAACACTGCACACGGAAACAATATTTTGAACAGAGTTTTTGTATTTGATGTGTCTTGTGTCTTGCCACAAACTTTGGAACCAGGTCCAAAGTTTGTGGCAAGAAAATAAATTAATTGTTTGAGAATTAAAAACTATTTTAATGTGAAATTTCTAATTTGTACATGTGTTTTACTTTCAACTTCTACCACCACACACTGTTGAAGATAGACAGACAAGGCCTGACACAGCAAAATATGACTAATGTGGCAATATGAATGACTAATGTGCATTCTAAATGTTTGCAATGGACTGGTGTCGGCCCACTTCACTCAGTCAGTTTTCTGCAATACCTCCTCACTTTTTGTCATACAGGAAACAAGGGACACGAGTTTTTCGCTGAACTATATCTTTTTCCTGTGCAGGTAGAAAACAGATTTTGTTGGCTGTCTAGATTGCTTTAGTATTTTTAAAATAAGATCTGTAGATAAAATAACTAACCAACATGTACTACCCAATGTACAACACGATTACTGTATCAAATGTAAAATCAAAGGTAACAGAATGTATCTATTGGTTACAACAGCAACCCATTCACTTTTATCCTGTGATGAAGGGATGTAAATTTTGCATATAAGTTGCCCTGCTTAATCTTGTACCTGATAGGTATATTCTGTTAAATTCGATTTTACATTTTGCATAACCGGATTGTTGTACATTATGCAGCATATGGTGATTATTTTATTTTTAACTGCAGATCTGAGGATGGTTTATGGGGAAATTAAACCAGTCACTTTAGAAACATTCCTACAATCTAGACAACAAGACCTTCTACAACACACTATAGTGGATTTTCTCCTGACAGTACATCAATCTCAATGGAGAGAATACTTTTTTTAATTTTTTTTTACATATTTTCATACTTTATTCAAACAATTGTGAAAAAGGTGACGTGTTGCGTTGCAAACAGGCATAATGAACAAAATGTTAAACACTTAAACTATCAGCCAAAGCCTTCATCAGGAGGCCAGTACCCAACTCACAGTGTTCCGTATCACCATAGCACCCAGCCTCTGCCTAGCTGACACAGCCTCCAAAACTCCCTACCAACATTCCAGTAAATCCAGAGCTGAAACAATTCCAGAACATTGTTGCTAACATTACCACCAAAATTTTGATCCCACGGAGTTACACTCTTTTTCCTTCCTATTCCTGCAATGAAAACACTTCTTTGCCACCAATCCCTCCATCCAAAGCCAACCTAATTGCAGGTTTGAACCCTGCCTCTCACAAATTACACCACCATCTGATTGTGATCCTTCCCCTCCCACCTAAACACTCACTGGCCACATTCCAGGAATTCCTTACATTCAATTTGGCCTCACCATCCTTCTCCACGTCTCTCCCTAGAAACATCAACCTTTCAGCAGAAAAGAGGACAGTCACACACAGCCTCAAAACAGATACTGACCTAATGATCCTATTTGCAGACAAAGGTTCCACCACTCCGACATAACCTCCAACGCCTGCTTAAAGCCTTGGGCCCTTCTCACAATGAATCCATTTTCCTACTCACCCCTACGAGACCCCGCACACTCACCTTCGACGTGTCCCCCAAAATCCACAAACCCAACAATCCTGGATGACCTATTGTAGCTCATAATTCTGCTCTCAGCTCCACCCTATTGCCCAAAATCTAGCTTGCCCCCCACCCACTTCCTTTACCACTATCCTTTACCTTTCGGGTCCCTACTCATCAGTGTTGACGTCGCTTCCCTATATACCTACATCCCTCACGCCCACTGGTCTTGCTGCTATTGCATACCACCTTTTCCAACATCCTTCAGACTCTACAGTCACTACTACTTCATTCCTCATACATCTTACTGGCCATATCCCACCACACAACTACTCCTCCTTTGATGGAAAGCTATACAAACAAATCTGTGGCACAGCCACAGGCACCTGTGTGGCACCCTCCTATGCCAATCTGTTTATGGGCCATCTAAAGGAAATCTTCCTGATCTCCCAAAAACCCCAACCCTCGATCTGATTCAGGTTCACTGACGGTACCTTCACGATCTGGACACCCTATTACTCATTCCTGCACAACTGCAACACCTCCTCCACCATCCACTGCACTCGGTCCTTCCGAACCCAGTGTCCCACATTCCTGGACCTGGCCACCTCCACTCTGATGACTCCATCCACCCCTCTGTTCACATTAAACCCACCATCAACGAACAGCACCTGCACTCTGACAGCTGTCATCCATTTCACACCAAAAACTCCTTCCCATACAGCCGGGGACAGCATCTCTGCAGTGAAGAGAACTCCCTTTCTGAGTACGCTTAAGGTCTCACGAAGACCTTCACAGACAGGTACTATTCCTCCGACCTAGTCCGCAAACAGATTTCCCGTGCCATATCCACACTCTCTTTCAAATTCTGAAGGTGGCAGGGGTAAAATACAGGGAGCGAAAGGCTATTTACAATTTGTACAGAAAGCAGATGGCAGTTATAAGAGTTGAGGGACATGAAAGGGAAGCAGTGGTTGGGAAGGGAGTGAGACAGGGTTGTAGCCTATCCCCGATGCTATTCAATCTGTATATTGAGCAAGCAGTAAAGGAAACAAAAGAAAAGTTCGGAGTAGGTATTAAAATCCACGGAGAAGAAATAAAAGCTTTGAGGTTCGCTGATGACATTGTAATTCTGTCAGAGACAGGGCAGTTGAAGGGAATGGACAGTGTCTTGAAAGGAGGATATAAGATGAACATCAACAAAAGCAAAACGAGGATAATGGAATGTAGTTTAAGTCGGGTGATGCAGAGGGAATTAGATTAGGAAATGAGACACTTAAAGTAGTAAAGGAGTTTTGCTATTTGGGGAGCAATGTTGACTGTCAATGGCAAGGAAAGTGTTTCTGAAGAAGAGAAATTTGTTAACATTGAATATTGATTTAAGCGTCAGGAAGTCATTTCTGAAAGTATTTGTGTGGAGTGTAGCCATATGTGGAAGTGAAACATGGACGATAAATAGTTTAGATAAGAAGAGAATAGAAGCTTTCTAAATGTGGTGCTACAGAAGAATGCTAAAGATTAGATGGGTAGATCACATAACTAATGAGGAGGTATTGAATCGAATTGAGGAGAAGAGGAGTTTGTGGCACAACTTGACTAGAAGAAGGGATCGGTTGGTAGGACATGTTCTGAGGCATCATCAAGGGATCACCTATTTAGTATTGGAGGGCAGCGTGGATGGTAAAAATCGTAGAGGGAGACCAAGAGATGAATACACTAAACAGATTCAGAAGGATGTAGGGTTGCAATAGGTACTGGGAGATGAAGAAGCTTGGAAGTAGCATGGAGAGCTGCATCAAACCCGTCACACGACTGAAGACCACAACAACAACATCCACACGTATGCCGAATCCTCCCGGCACCCCTGAGAACAGGCTAAAAAGGAGTGGCCCCCCTCGTAAGAAATTACCATCCCCGACTGGAACAGCCAAACTGTATTCTTCATCAGGGCTTTGATTCTCTATCATTGTGCCCCGATACGGGAGACACGCTACCCGAGATCCTTGCCATCCCTCCTAAAGTGACGTTCAGTCACCCGCCCTATCTCCACAACATCCCTGTCCATCCCTACTATACGCCAATCCCTCGCCACAGGTGTTATATCCCTCTGCGAGACACAGGAGCAAGACCAGGCCAATCGACCCACCCACCACTTCCCATTTCCAGTCCCGTCATGTGCTTATCTTACTCCCTCAGAGGGTGGGCCACCAGTGAAATCGGCCACACTGCGCACCAGCTCTGCTGCAATCATTCCGCAGCTTTCTATATCGGTACGACTACCGACCGGCTGTCCGCCGGGACAAACGGCTACCGCCCATCTGTGGCCGAGAGCAAAGTGGACCACGACGTGCAGCCAAACACGACAGGCTCAATTTCGATGGCCGCTTCACAACCTGGGCCGCCCGGATCCTCCCCACTTCTCTGAACTGTGCAGATGGGAGTTATCCCTACAACACACACTCCGCTCCCAGAACCGTCCCGGCCTCTAACTACGGCAACCCCAAGTCCCCACAACCTCCACCTAATAGTTTCCATCCCCTGCTCCCAACTCACGTCCCGTCACCCTCATTGTGCACTGCTCCCTCTCGAGGCACCCACCGATCTTTTCACTTCTCTCCTTTCTTCCCATCCCCCATTGCACCAGGTAGCCTCTCTGCCACCTCTAGTCCCTGCACACTCTGCAGGCAGCACTGTTTCCTCTCCCCCTACCCGTACCCTGCTGTCTCTCTCCCTTTCCCGCTCCACTACAGATCGTTCCTCCCATTCGACGTGTTTCAATTCAGTTTCACTCTGGCCCGAGCAGACAGAGACAGCAGGCGTGTGTGAACGAGGTGTGCTCGCACGTACGAATGTGCGCGTTTTTCTTTGCCGAAGAAGGATTTGGCAGAAGACTGTTAATGTGTAACAGTCTTTCTGTTGTGCCTGTCCGCAACTCGACATGTCATCTTTACTGAGCAGCAATCTATCCTTTCCGTTACTGTCGATAGTCCGGTCTGGACTTTCTATTGCTTCGTACTTTATTTCACCACGACTCTGTCTCAATATAATTAAAAGGATAGTTGCTACTCACCGTACAGTGAAGATGCCGAGTTGCAGAAAGACACGACAAACGGGCTGTCTCACAATTAGCTTTCGGCTGACGACGCCATTGTCAAAATTAGACAACATACGTACACACGCACACAAATACACGTGACCACTGTCTCTGGCAGCTGGAGCCAGACCGATCTCTGTCTCTTTCATTAGTAATGTTTCCGACCGACAAGCAAATAGTACTCGTAGTTCTTCAATTTTGTTTGTTTGTGCAGCCTCGTACCTCAGTCTCCACTCGAGATAACCTAACTGTTCTATTACATTTAGGCACTGAATGCTGAAAACCACCAACTCTTTAAATGTAAGTTTTGTAGTGCTCACTTAAATATTCGCTTTGAGTTTTCACTTATTAAGAACTTTGATGCATTTTCTGAGAGACCGGTACAAAGTTCTATGTACTGGAGGTCATTCACCAATATCTGAGGTCAATGCAAGACATTATCACATTTTCAATTACAGACTATCTGAAAACTTTCATAGAATTTCTAGAATGTTCTTATACAGATGAAGTTCATTTCAATATGTTGAGCATCTAAAAATACATTGCCAATATTCAAAATTTCACAACTGCTTCACTGATAAGGCATTTGGGACATGCACAAAATTATACGATCTATCCATTTCTCAACAAAACAGTGTGCTGCTTACACAGTTTGTATGAAACTTCTTTATTTTTTTTGCTAACATTTTAATCATTTTCAACCCATTCTGCCATAATGATGGCACCAGCATTGAAGAAAATGACACATATTGCCTCTATTTTCGGACTGTACATAAAATTACATTTCCCAATAACTGTAGCGATATCACTCGAGGATAAGGCCAGAATAATGAACGTCTGTAGCTACTGTGATGTCAGCAGTCATAGTAAACCTGCAACAATGGAAAATAATTGTGTTTTCGACAAAACGTCTTTCTCTCACTTTACCAATATACAGTGGCCCACAATAATCCAATTGACAATGAGTGATTCTATCCAGAACCAGTAGCCTACTGTCGACAAATGTAAGTTAGATATGTGAGAGACATAATCTGCTCACGTGGAGGCGGAGGCTGGTCGTACAGAGCCGGCAGTAACCGCACCCACATAGTTGCGAGACTGGGTTCTAGCTACTAAAAATCGCTGATACTGCAGATCCAGGATGAATGAGAACTTTCTGGTAACTGTTGCAGTGTTGCAAGAGAGAATTTGGACAGCAATCGAGTGAGTGGGCACACAAGTGTCGTGCAACAAACGCACCAAGTTAGCGACTGAACTGGTGTTAGTTCTTTCTTACATTACTAACAGAGTGTACTAGACGGTACTGTTATGTGGTGCACTATTTGCAATTCAGGAATGTTGTTAGATGAAAAAGCCAGTGTGATGCATCAGACGAAACATTTCCATAAGACTCTCCGAACAAACAAATTGCGACAACCTCTATCAGCAAAAGCTTTTTGACAGAACTCTTCAAATAGCCAAAATTTGAAGGAATTAGACACTGATTAGTGTGGGAATCATTGTGGATGAAACCGTTTTGAACATTTTAGGTTTTTTCCTTAGCAGGGGAGAAAGTTAAGCCCATGTTGTTAAAAATGTATCAATTATGGACTTCTGCCAAAAGCTCTGGCCAACTGCCATCGAGTTTGAAAAACTACTACTTGTGGTCACGGACCAGACTCCATACACTGTTTCAGCTATTACCCAATTGAAACCTTTGTTTCCTATGCTGAAGCATGTGACATGCTCAGTTCGTGCCCTACACAGGGTTTTTGAATCCACAAGGAGGTAACACGACATTGCAAACCAGTTCATCTCTGCCCTGAAGATGACTCTACTGAAAGCTCCGAGTTGTGTTGCTGCCTACATGGAAACCACTGGCTTGCCCCTTCCAAATTTTATGGTCATTACTCGTTGGGTGTGCTGCTATGTTGTGTGAGAATTTTCACAAAATTAGAGTTTGTGCTTTTTTGGTTCCAACCGACACAGATGCAATGTACAAGGCACAGAAACTTCTGTTACCGGAGAAAATAGAGAATTTGCAAAGAGAACTATATTACACCCATATAGCCGACTGTAGCTATTAAATGATTGGAAGAACAATGTCTGGAAAAACGGGGGGTGGGGGGCGAGTATTTTTACTTCCACAAGGGAGCAGTTTGCCAAAGACAAACTCGAGTCTAGTCTTCAGAAGAATCCATACATTGAGGAATTCCGAGTGAAGGGAAGGTTTGCCTCACAGGTTTCTGTGGATGTTGAAAGAAGCTTTAGCATCTACAAAGATGTTCCTTCTCCCTACATAAACTGACTGACTTTTTAAAAACGTAGAGATGCTTAATGTCTTGATGTAAAACAGTTTCATGTTTTTCCTTCTTTTGATGAGAGATAATTTGATGTACTTGTCTGAAATTCAATAAATTAGAATAGAGGAAAGAGAAATTGTTAAATTAATTGAATAAACCAGCATCTTTTGTCCCTTTTTTTTTACCTTATTTGAACATTTTTTCCTTTCTTTTTTCATCTGAAATTGACACCTAAAATTTCAACCCTCCTGATACAAAATTAATATTGTTTCCTATAAACCAACTTGAGTGGATGAGCAAATTTTTAACTACCCTCAATATTTAAACATAGAATTGGAGTGATGCTGTTGAGATTCTGGATAAACATATGCAGACTCTGCTTCATTACATTAGTGGTTACTGTGCATGTAATTATACTTAGAAATAAATTTGAGTTGTTGTTGTTGTTGTGGTCTTCAGTCCTGAGACTGGTTTGATGCAGCTCTCCATGCTACTCTATCCTGTGCAATCTTCTTCATCTCCCAGTACCTACTGCAGCCTACATCCTTCTGAATCTGCTTAGTGTTAAGTATTCCTGATGACAAGAAAGTAATTTCACAAAGAGTAACGGTTTTATACACGCAACTGGTAGGTGTGACTTAAGTTTTTAATCTGTTGTCGGTGTTGGACATGTTGCTTACATTTATGTTGTCATAAGTTACATACTCGTAAAAAAAAAGAAGTATTATTCCTGCCACAAAATAATTGAAGAAATATTTTGCACCAGCAGTGCATATAGAAAACGCCAAATTATTTGTGACCATCATTATATAAAGAGCCATAGTATAAAGTTTCTACTCATTGTATACTACTCCCTCAATGTATCACTGAACAGTTGTACAAATGAAATAAATAATGCTTTGAAGAAATAAAACTTCAAAGACTGTATTAGATTCACAATCTAATTTTCGTTGGTATTAGAAACTCATATGAAAACTGAAATTTACATCTGATTCCTGTTATCAGTATAATTTTCTGCTTTGTTAGTAACTTTCTTATGTAATAAGACTTTTACTGATAAAATTTCTTGATGTTTTGCAGTCTGTATATGTAATGTGCTAATGTGTAGCGTGATTGAAGAAAATTCTTGAGAATTTTGGTAACACTGTTATTTCAAACAGTTTCAAAACTACAGAAAACATTTTTCGTGTGTAGACTATATTCTGACTTACTACATAATCATAGTGCTACTTTATATTTATGTGACATTTTCTGTCACATGTAAACTGTGTTTACATTTCGGATACTCAGTCACATACATCCATTAATTACAAAGTAATGGACACAATTCTACATTTTAGTGCGAGCTCCGACTAGCTGTACACTGCAACTTCAGAATGTTTACTGATGGTTCAGCAATAACACAGCTGTCAGCACCTACCTTCTTTGTTTTTCATGCACGTCACCCGTCACGAACACCTGCAGTGCCGAAACAGCAGATAACAGGTCGTACGAATAAAGCGAGTTGCGAGAAAATACTTCACCCGAGAATATTCTCAGTGCGAGTAAAAGCTGCGAAGTTCTGTCGAGGTTAAGTCTGACTGACCTTTTAGGAGTAATAGTAAATTTATGTTGCTTGGAAATATCCTAAAGAAATACTGAAGAAAGAAACTGTAGAAGTTTATACTGGTTTAACAATAAAACCTTATTTGTCTGGCAAACTACCTTCCTGAAAACCGTGAAAGGAGAGGGTGCGGCCAGCCTTTCAAACCAAAATTATCTCGTATTAGAAAACTCTGACAGAGTTCTGGTTTGGAGTAAATGAAAATGTCAGGTACTCTTGAGGTTTCATTTGCATAATGGGTTCATCGAACTTCAACAACAAATGCCAAAAATGTGATATCATTGTAAGAAGACGCATTTTCATACACTGTCCATAATCATCTTAATAATTTGTTTTCACACATAAAAGTAAACTCAGAATGTAGTGCAACTCTTCCAGAAAACACTAATGCCAGTATCCTATTTGTACACTGATGAGTTTGCCCATTCAAGTGAGTCAAACAGAATGTAACATTACGTGTGCATTCTGTGCAGGACACGGCAGACAACAACCTTCTCAAGAAGGAGCGGGTTCCGGGAAGGAACTCCCTCATTAGAGAATACGCTTCAAATTTTTGATTCGTACGAAATTCGTACAACCCAATATCCCAGTAATGCAAAAATAGACACGTACTGATCGACGTACAAAATATTGCCGGAGGCTGTAGCACCACACGGTACAGTCCTCCGACTACTTGCTACCTAAGCTGCAGATTGCTCACTGCTAGTACAAACGGTCACTCATTTTTTGTCAGACCTCATGCTGCACCCGATTGTAATTATTATATGGTGCGATCGGTACACGTACCTGGGGGCCCTGCGGAGGTGGGGGCATCTGAGGCGCCGGCGGCATAAACCCTGGCATCGGTGGCGCCGGAGCGGCGACCGGGAACGGTGGCCGAGCTGGTACTGGAAACAGAAAACAGTTAAGTGTAGAAAAACTTACACAAAATCTTTGGCAGGAGTGTTAATTAAAATATTTGCCAACACCTACTGTTGTTGCTGTGGTCTTCAGTCCTGAGACTGGTTTGATGCAGCTCTCCATGCTACTCTATCCTGTTCAAGCTTCTTCATCTCCCAGTACCTACTGCAACCTACATCCTTCTGAATCTGCTTAGTGTATTCATCTCTTGGTCTCCCTCTACGATTTTTACCATCCACACTGGCCCCTACAATACTAAATTGGTGATCCCTCGATGTCTCGGAACATGTCCTACCAACCGATCCCTTCTTCTAGTCAAGTTGTGCCACAAACTCCTCTTCTCCCCAATTCTATTCAATAGCTCCTCATTAGTTATGTGATCTACCCATCTAATCTTCAGCATTCTTCTGTAGCACCACATTTCGAAAGCTTCTATTCTCTTCCTGTCCAAACTATTTATCATCCATGTTTCACTTCCATACATGGCTACACTCCATACAAATACTTTCAGAAACGACTTCCTGACACTTAAATCAATACTCGATGTTAACAAATTTCTCTTCTTCAGAAACACTTTCCTTGCCATTGCCAGTCTACATTTTACATCATCTCTACTTCGACCATCGTCAGTTATTTTGCTCACCAAATAGCAAAACTTCTTTACTACTTTAAGTGCCTCACTTCCTAATCTAATACCCTCTGCATCTCCCGACTTAATTAGAATACATTCCATTATCACCTTTTTGCTTTTGTTGATGTTCATCTTATATCCTCCTTTCAAGTCACTGTTCATTTGTTCAACTGTTCTTCCAAGTCCTTTGCTGTCTCTGACAGAATTACAATGTCACTGGCGAACCTCAGAGTTTTTACTTCTTCTCCATGGATTTTAATACCTACTCTGAACTTTTCTTTTGTTTCCTTTACTTCTTGCTCAAATACAGATTGAATAGCAGTGGGGAGAGGCTACAACCCTGTCTCACTCCCTTCCCAACCACTGCTTCCCTTTCATGCCCCTCGACTCTTATAACTGCCACCTGCTTTCTGTACAAATTGTAAATAGCCTTTCGCTCCCTGTATTTTACCCTTGCCACCTTCAGAATTTGAAAGAGAGTATTCAAGTTAACATTGTCAAAAGCTTTCTCTAAGTCTACAAATGCTAGAAACGTAGGTTTGCCTTTCCTTAATCTTTCTTTCAAGATAAGTCGTAGGGTCAGTATTGCCTCACGCGTTCCAACATTTCTACGGAATCCAAACTGATCTTCGCCGAGGTCGGCTTCTATCAGTTTTTCCATTCGTCTGTAAAGAATTTGCGTTAGTATTTTGCAGCTGTGACTTATTAAACTGATAGTTCGGTAATTTTCGCATCTGTCAACACCTGCTTTCTTTGGGATTGGAATTATTATATTCTTCTTTAAGTCTGAGGGTATTTCACTTGTCTCATAAATCTTGCTCACCAGATGGTAGAGTTTTGTCAGGACTGGCTCTCCCAAGGCCGTCAGTAGTTCTAATGGAATGTTGTCTACTCCGGGGGCCTCGTTTTGACTCAGGTCCTTCAGTGCTCTGTCAAGTATTACTACAAGTAAATTATTTTGACAACAGTGTACATGCAGACCCAGACAAAGTACGACTTCCTATAGACGACACTCCTACCTGTGGCGGTCTGCCCACATAAATGGGGCAAAGGCTCACCGATTGTGTAACAGGTGGAATATGTCGGATCCCTGCCCACTCCGTTATGTCGAATACGGTCGAGAACTGTGTACGAGTGCGGGTCCCCCTCATCCCAATTCCCCACTACCGCACCGCACTATCTGAGCGGGGAGACAGGAGAAACTGCAAATGTACCCCATTGGACGGAAATGCATTCACATGACTAAGATTGAACAGCTCGCGTGTAGATCAGTTTTGTATTACACTGTTTAGTGCAAGAGAATATACTGACACGAGTAGAATTAAAAATTGAAGTTAGGTTTGCAACTGAATTACACCAACAATATCCTGCATACCAAATTGTTCCCTGAAAAATTCTTACAACATTTAACCTTACAGACAGAAAGAGAGAGAAAAACTAGTAGTCTAACACTCCACTAGGGATGGATGTTGTTCTTTGTCAGAAATTGTCCCTTCCAGAATGCAATTTTCTCTTTAAATCCACTAATTTTCTCCGTCAAATCAGAGAAAGGTGCTTCTCACCATTTGTTTAACTAAGGTGTTCAGAAGTGTGTTATTGAGTCTATTAAAAATGCTAAGTCTGCAGTCCATTCCAGATCTTCTAATTTTGATTGCCACTTTCCTTTTCCATTTGTGAATTCAACAATAGTAGGGCTAAAATCGAAAAATCATTCTGGGAACGCCTCTCAACTTAACTGATGTATGTCACTGTAAATATAGAACATCTCCATACTATTCATTCAATTCCATAAAAAACTGCCGACATAATAATCCGTGCAACTTACAAAAATTTACTATTTGTACCACCAACATCATCATTACTCGGTTCACGCCTCTCAATTTCACACAAAGTGCTTCTTCGAATCCTGTACAAATCACCTGTAGATTGTTGTAATTTTTTGCTTTTTCCATCACCGACTAAATCTTAAAATTCTTTGTGCACTGTGTTGTAATGCTGTTTATAGTAAATTTGTGGTGCCTTACAATTACGTAACTCCACAGTAGACACTGTGAATTGTCTTACTTCTCTCCACATATCGCAAGACGGTTCCTTTCCGAACGTACATAGCACTGTGACAGCTGTCCGACATGTGACCTCCCTTTAACCCACGAACAAGCCCAAAGACAAACAGTTTCGGCACTACGATTCCGTCAGTGGACGAAATTTGTGCCGACCGAAAAATGCCGCACAGAATGTCAGAAGAAATGATATCACATTGCACTGCTAAATGAAATGTCATACTGTATTGAACAGTTTTGAAAAGGACAGAGCAAAGCTGAGACGGACCGAGTACTGTGGAGGCAGGTTCACTGTGCGCACATCACATTTCACACGGCACGGCCAACCCTGCCTCGCACTGTCTGGCGACAGTTATCTCCAGAACCTGACACTGTGCTCCCCTACAATTTTCTATTGTAGTATTTACTATATGTAGTGATACGTTCTTCTTCTTATGAACGCCAATTTGCGGTTTTTTTCCCCCACATTCCACAGCACTATGAACTGAACACTTGTTTTAGTGCAATGTTTTGCTTTCTGTTGCCAACTGTCAAATGTTTTTGCCAAAGATCGAATGTTATTGCCAAACTATCGAGTGTAATTATTGAAGTATCTGTGATCTGTTCGTGTATGCATTTGTGTGTGCGTGTGTGTGTGTGTGTGTGTGTGTGTGTGTGTGTGTGTGTGTGTGTGTGTGTGTGTATATATGATTATAATAGAGGGAAACATTCCACATAGGAAAAATATGTCTAAAAACAAAGATGATGTGACTTACCAAATGAAAGTGCTGGCAGGTCGACAGACACACAAACAAACACAAACATACACACAAAATTCTAGCTTTCGCAACCAACGGTTGCCTCGTCAGGAAAGAGGGAAGGAGAGGGAAAGATGAAAGGATGTGGGTTTTAAGGGAGAGGGTAAGGAGTCATTTCAATCCCGGGAGCGGAAAGACTTACCTTGGGGGAAAAAAGGACAGGTATACACTTGCACACACACACACACACACACACACACACACACACACACACACACACACACACACATATCCATCCGGATATGTGCGGATGGATATGTCTGCTTGTGTCTGTATATGTGTGGATGGATATATATCTGTGTGTGTGCGCGCGAGCGCGCGCGCGCGCGCGAGTGTATACCCGTCCTTTTTTCCCCCTAGGGTGGGTCTTTCCACTCCCGGGGTTGGCGTGGCTCCTTGTCCTCTCCCTTGAGGCCCGCATCCTTTCGTCTCTCCCTCTCCTTCCCTCTTTCCTGGTGGGGTGACAGTTTGTTGCGAGGGCTTGAATTTTGTGTGTGTGTTAGTGTTTGTTTTTGTGTCTGTCGGCCTGCCAGCGCTTTCGTTTGGTGGGTCACATCATCTTTGTTTTTAGATGTGTTTGTGCATGTGTGTGATGTGACTTACCAAACGAAGCGCTGGCAGGTCGATAGACACACAAACTAACACAAACAAACACACAAAATTCAAGCTTTCGCAACAAACTGTTGCCTCATCAGGAAAGAGGGAAGGAGCCTATATATACTCAATAATACGTAACCCACTTCCATACCATAACCAACTACCGCTGCTATAAAATCCACCGTTTGTAGTTCACAAACAGTTCCTTTCACCTATTAAACAACCATTTCGTTTGGTTCTAATAACTTTTGCTTTATTTCCATTTCCGTTTTTCCCACATCACTGATAATTTTTAGCTGCTTCCCACAGGTTTTAACGTCATTATTTCTTCGTCAGACAATTGTTAGCTTCACTTTCATAATCGGCCACCACAAAACCACTCCTTTTAATAAATTTACACGCAGTTTTTTCGAAATTTTTCCGAATTTCTCCGTCCTTAACGTGTTTTGGCGGCAACACAACCACCTAACCTTTGTGCACATCGTTGTCTACCAACCCAAGTCCAACATAGCTCAGCTGTAACCAACACTTTTTCGCCTTTTTTCACACCAGATCTCCAGTTGCTTTCTAGTTCACCTTTATCTCTCCCCATATATTTTTATTTTCATTTTCATTTCAGCCTCATGTTACACTTTCCACCTTCTAATACCATGTCAACCTCACAACACCCCCACAACGACCCCATTAAGTTTTATTTACATTCCCTCTGCAAACATGCCTTCGCCCTAGCCAGATTACGCTTCCATATTCTATTTTCTTAGGCTTGTCTGACATTTGGCATTACCCCCAAAGGCCTCACACTTAAACTTCCCATCTCTGGCTGCAACCCTTCTTTCCATCCGTCCCTATACCAGTTCCAAACTGAACAATCCATTGCCCTCACCCACCTAATCCTTCACCTACACATCAACTCAGCCAATGAACACACCCGTCAACTCCTATCCTTAATAGAAGTCCTCAATCTTTCCTCTCCCACATCCAAACCGGCTGTTCAGAGCATCCTCCTACAGGCCAGCCGCAAATTAGAGCAGCATGCCACCTCAAAAAACTTTCCAATCTCCTAGTTTCCCACCTCCAGAAAGGCAACTCACTCACCCTTCACAACCTTTCTAGCAAACCTCAACCTCCTCTCATTGCACACAAACCCAGTCTCTCCTATCTACTCAATCTCCCACTTCCAGCTCCACTCCCTCCAAAACCTCAAAATTCCAATCAACACAATCTGGAACCACAACACCCTAATTCAGTAGTTAACCTTTCCTCCAAACCTCTCTCCCAATCCGAAACCTCTGTCCTATCCAAAGGCCTCACCTTAAGCCCCACTCCCAGATTCAACCAAACAGCCCTCGTCAAAGATTTACTGTCCTACACTCATACTCTCTGCTGGAAATATCACTTTGCCATGAAGAAAAATGATCCTAATCCTACTCCTAATGATCCAACTCCCCAAGACACTATCCAAATTGAACCCTGCCTGGAACAGTTCCGTCCTCCATCACAGCGGGACCCACCTCCTCTTCCTCAAAATCACCCTCTCCAAACCTTCCAGGAATTTCTGACTTCCAGCCTTGCCTCTCAATCCTTCTTAAAAAACCTTAATCCTACTCCCAACATCACCACTGCTGAAGCCCAGGCCGTCCGTGATCTGAAGGCTGACCAATCCATTGTCATTCTTCCGGCGGACAAGGGTTCCACGACCGTAGTACTTGATCGTCAGGAGTATGTGACCGAGGGACTGCGTCAGCTTTCAGACAACACCACATACAAAGTTTGCCAAGGTAATCCCATTCCTGATGTCCAGGCGGAGCTTCAAGGAATCCTCAGAACCTTAGGCCCCCTGCAAAACCTTTCACCTGACTCCATCAACCTCCTGACCCCACCGACACCCCGCACCCATACCTTCTTCCTAAAATCCACAAACCCAATCATCCCAGCCGCCCCATTGTAGCTGGTTACCAAGCCCCCACAGAACGTATCTCTGCCTACATAGATCAACACCTTCAACCCATTACATGCAGTCTCCCATCCTTCATCAAAGACATCAACCACTTTCTCGAACGCCTGGAATCCTTACCCAATCTGTTACCCCCGGAAACCATTCTTGTAACCATTGATGCCACTTCCTTATACACAAATATCCCGCACGTCCAGGGCCTCGCTGCAATGGAGCACTTCATTTCACGCCGATCACCTGCCACCCTACCTAAAACCTCTTTCCTCATTACCTTAGCCAGCTTCATCCTGACCCACAACTTCTTCACTTTTGAAGGCCAGACATACCAACAATTAAAGGGAACAGCCATGGGTACCAGGATGGCCCCTCTCGTACGCCAACCTATTCATGGGTCACTTAGAGGAAGCCTTCTTGGTTACCCAGGTCTGCCAACCCAAAGTTTCGTGCAGATTTATTGATGACATCTTCATGATCTGGACTCACAGTGAAGAAGAACTCCAGAATTTCCTCTCCAACCTCAACTCCTTTGGTTCCATCAGATTCACCTGGTCCTACTCCAAATCCCACGCCACTTTCCTTGACGTTGACCTCCATCTGTCCAATGGCCAGCTTCACACGTCCGTCCACATCAAACCCACCAACAAGCAACAGTACCTCCATTATGACAGCTGCCGCCCATTCCACATCAAACGGTCCCTTCCCTACAGCCTAGGTCTTCGTGGCAAACGAATCTGCTCCAGTCCGGAATCCCTGAACCATTACACCAACAACCTGACAACAGCTTTTGCATCCCGCAACTACCCTCCCGACCTGGTACAGAAGCAAATAACAAGAGCCACTTCCTCATCCCCTCAAACCCAGAACCTCCCATAGAAGAACCACAAAAGTGCCCCATTTGTGACAGGATACTTTCCGGGACTGGACCAGACTCTGAATGTGGCTCTCCAGCAGGGATACGACTTCCTCAAATCCTGCCCTGAAATGAGATCCATCCTTCATGAAATCCTTCCCACTCCACCAAGAGTGTCTTTCCACCGTCCACCTAAACTTCGTAACCTGTTAGTTCACCCTATGAAATCCCCAAACCACCTTCCCTACCCTCTGGCTCCTACCCTTGTAACTGCCCCCGGTGTAAAACTTGTCCCATGCACCCTCCCACCACCACCTACTCCAGTCCTGTAACCCGGAAGGTGTACACGATCAAAGGCAGAGCCACGTGTGAAAGCACCCACGTGATTTACCAACTGACCTGCCTACACTGTGACGCATTCTATGTGGGAATGACCAGCAACAAACTGTCCATTCGCATGAATGGACACAGGCAGACAGTGTTTGTTGGTAATGAGGATCACCCTGTGGCTAAACATGCCTTGGTGCACGGCCAGCACATCTTGGCACAGTGTTACACCGTCCGGGTTATCTGGATACTTCCCACTAACACCAACCTATCCGAACTCCGGAGATGGGAACTTGCTGTTCAATATATCCTCTCTTCCCGTTACCCACCAGGCCTCAATCTCTGCTAATTTCAAGTTGCCGCCACTCATACCTCACCTGTCATTCAACAACATCTTTGCCTCTGCACTTCCGCCTCGACTGACATCTCTGCCCAAACTCTTTGTCTTTAAATATGTCTGCTTGTGTCTGTATATGTGTGGATGGATGTGTGTGTGCGCGCGCGCGCGAGTGTATACCTGTCCTTTTTTTCCCTAAGGTAAGTCTTTCCGCTCCCGGGATTGGAATGACTCCTTACCCTCTCCTTTAAAACACACTTCCTTTCGTCTTCCCCTCTCCTTCCCTCTTTCCTGATGAGGCAACAGTTTGTTGCGAAAGCTTGAATTTTGTGTGTATGTTTGTGTTTGTTTGTGTGTCTATCGACCTGCCAGCGCTTTTGTTCGGTAAGTCACCTCATCTTTGTTTATATATATAATTTTTCCCACATGGAATGTTTCCTTCTATAATAAAAAGATGATGTGACTTACCAAATGAAAGTGCTGGCAGGTCGACAGACACACAAACAAACACAAACATACACACAAAATTCCAGCTTTCGCAACAAACTGTTGCCTCATCAGGAAAGAGGGAAGGAGAGGGAAAGACGAAAGGATGTGGGTTTTAAGGGAGAGGGCAAGGAGTCATTCCAATCCCGGGAGCGGAAAGACTTACCTTAGGGGGAAAAAAGGACAGGTATACACTTGCACTAACACACATATCCATCCGCACATGTATGTTAGGCAACCTGTAATAAAAGACTGTTTTTAAAGTAGGATATTACACTCTTCAGCTTTTGCTGCTGATACATTTAACAAATTACTTTCTTCAAAATCTAAAACCACTTCATTCAAATATTCAATTTACGAAAGAGGTAGAGTCAGGTGGCGCACTAGCCTTCCCAGACGTTTCAATTCTGAACGCGTGCATCACAAGTCTACTCACACCGAGTTATATTTGTAGACTGAAAGTTGTCACCTTCCTGCACAACATGAGTCATATTGCTCATCCACAGATCACAAGCCATGTACAATACCGACAGTATTCCAAAAGAACGGACATTCTGAAAGCCAAATTCGTCGCACATTCTGAAGACGACTACTCCAGTCGAAGGACAAAATAAAGATACCGAAGCAGCCATTATGGCAGCTTTCTTGCCGTACTTTAGTGGTATCACTCGGACGGTCAGAGGAGTCCGCCACATACATCACAGCAGACGTGTCTTTCGTCCCCCAGCAAAACGGGAATTTGTTAGGGCCTGTCAAAGACATTCTCTGCCTCACGAAACGAGGTGTAAACAAGGTTCCTTAAGAGTGTGGAATGAGGTATACTGCCCAGACGGACAGTGTGAGGTCCGCATCTGGGCTAGCAAGATAGAACTGCGATAGCGGAGCACTGTTTCAGTAAAGGATATTGTACGTCATGTGAGAAGACAGTTTCATCTTTCTTTTGCGATACAGAAGGAAATATTCACATACAATATTGTGTACCTTCATAATAATTTCTCAACAACTCATTACAGCTGTTAACTATCACCTCCTCAAAATAACACATTATTCCCACATCTGACTCCTTTCAAAAGAAACTACGATGATGACATCGAGCGCTTTTACAAATGAATACCCAGGATGTACTGCCTAACAAAGTACTGCTTACGTTCTGCACCTTTCCTGAAAGCTTTTGGTCAAAAGTGCATCTCAGACAATAACATTTTTTTATTGTCACATAACTGCTTGGCATCTGACAGTAGCTGTGGAATGACAGCACAGTTGCTCATTGTTCAAGTTTTCAATAATAATAATAAAAATAACATAGGAATACCATATATACTCGAATCTAAGCTGAACCTAAAAAATGAGACTCGAAATCAAGGGAAAAAAAATTCCCAAATCTACGCCACACCTGAAATTTGGGACTCTAAATTCAAGGGGAGAGAAAAGTTTTAGGCTGCACCTCCAAATCGAAACAAAGTTGGTCTATTGTAATACGAGGCACAATTTAAGTCGAATGAATGACGATACAGCTACAGTAGTTTGGTTCGAGTCGTAAACTAAGCAGTTAAGCTTTACCAGGTAACCATTGCTATGCGTCAGGCACTCCATTCGTATTTATAGGGATACCCTTCCTTTTTCACGTGCTTCGTCTGGTTTGAATCGGTTGCTTATTTTTCTTTGATCTGATAAGTGCCGTTCTCTTTGTTATAGGTGTTAACGTCACTCTAAGCTGAAAATGCATTACTGTACTGTGTCACGCATTGTTTGTCGCATTCTGATAATGAGTGTTTACCACTTGTCGCCGCTCGTGGCACGGCTTGCTTTTGTGCGCGCTACCGCCGCTTACAATAAAAAAAAAAAAGAGAGGAATTCTCTCATTAGTGCAACAATGGCAAGAGACTGCTATTTTTTGTTACTTACACTGCTGCTTTCTTTGATAATGATCAACAAGAACCAAATAATAGACTGCGTACGATAGATGTTCTGAACGAGAGTTTAGCTAAAATTTTTCTCCGTTCCAAATCTTTTGCAGACACCTCTTTTGTACATTACATTCTACACAGAATTTAGAGTCATCTTAGATTTAAAAATCTAGTCAATTGCCGTGCTTCATTTCTGACTGTATCACTATTAGGCATAAGAATAATACGAATATAAACACGGCATGACATGTATATTCTTCCGTGTTTGCTGTTGTCTCACTCTAGTTTCGTAGTTTATTAGACAGACAGGATTTAAATGAGATAGCAGCAGACACAAAAGAATACATGGCAAAATGTTTATATTCGTATTATTCTTATGGTGAAGAGAATACTGCATGTGATTTACAATTCATAAAAGTTCCAATTAGCAACCATCTCTTCTCACAGGTAGGAAAAAATTCAGAACGTAGGGTTGGCCATATTGACAAACATCCCAAACAGTCACGCCAGTGACATAATACGTTGAAATGCTGCTACATTCGAAGATGAATAATACGGAATTTGTATTTACTTCGTCAGATAATGTATGAAAATGCAGTGGTCGAAACTCGGAGTGGAGAAAAAAGCTCGTCTTCCACCTTTTTTTTTTTTTTAATTTATTTACTGACACAGAGGTTTTGGCGCCAGTATTTATCTTTGTGCCTGCAAAGCACGCCTGTGTAGCGCTACATATATTCGACAGCAGAAGTTAGTTGTGGCAGCACCTACCAACATTTTTCAGAAATTCCACTTACTTTGCACTCGATTCTGAGCCGCAGGCGGTTTTTTGGATTACAAAAACCAGAAAAAAAGTGCGGCTTAGTTTTGAGTAAATACGGGCCACTACTCACCCATGATCGGCGGCCGGCTCATGGGCACCATCATCATGCCCGGCTGCGGCGCCAGCAGCCCGGGCGGCGGTGGGACCGGTGCCATCGGCGGGACGGGCGGCACAGCCGGCCTCGGAGGTGGAGGCGGAGGCTGCACGGGGGGAACCGGAGGCGGTGGCTTCGGCGGCGGAGGTGCCGACGTCGTGACCGGAGGTTGTTTGCCCATCGGCACACCGGGGATGGGGGGATTCTGCGGACCGGAGCGCATCCCCGGAGGTGGACCCGGGGGAGCAGGCGGCTGCTGCTGCTGCTGCTGTTGTTGCTGTTGCTGCTGCTGCTGCTGCTGCACCTGCTGCTGCATGCCGCCGCTGCGGCCGGCCGCCACGGGCTTCGGTCCTATCTTCTCCTTCTCCTCGTCCGGTAGCAGGCCCTTCACTTTGTGAATCTGGTGGATCTGCTCCTCCAACGTGATATTAGCTCGAGCGGCTCTCGTCGCGGCCTCCACACTGGACGTGTGACCGTCCCAGGTGACCTGTCGGAGAAACGGTCGACGTTCGATTAGCCGGTACATTTACGCCGCTAGAAATTTGGCGACAGATCGCGGTCGGTGCGGCTTGCCCGACTCTCGGACCGTGCGGGGCACGTCTCCGAATGTCCGCGTCTCGGATCCTCCGAGTGTCTCGCTTCCCAGTCTGATGTCATCTCACCGTTAGTGATAATTTCAAATGTCAGCAATATATTAGATATCTCTATTTATAGTTTTGAACATGATGGAGTAGCTTCCAAAAGAAAATTCTTGCTGCTACTACAACAAAGAAAAATTTTGAAGAAAAATAACTTTTTACTTCAGCCCATTGAAAAAATAGAACCACTGACATATTTGGAGTGAACAAAATTGTGAACACTCTGACAATTCATAAATGCACTTGATACGTACTTTACTGTGAAAATAAAACTATGCCGAGATAAAAAATAAAATACCTTAAGGGGTGTGAAAATGGTTTGCCTGTGTAAGGGAAAATGTTGCCACTGATGAACTTGCGTTCTGTTGGACGTTGTAGAAACTTCCAGTGAGAAAGTTGTTAAAAAATTATAAAATTAATCTGAGACATCATTATTCTACAGTGTCACCTACGCATTTTACTTGTGAGACTCCACGGGCGGCAGCGCACGAGTGCTCACGTGCCGTTGCCGGCATTTTAGTTCTGAAGCCGAGAATATATCCTACCCCAAACATTTTTTATTTGCAGCTCTTACTGACGCTTCATTACTGTATGTAACACCCAAATTGACGATATACGAGATACAAAAGTAGCAGTAGGTATTTTCGAGTCCATATTCCTGTAAGTCTAGGAAAATAGATTTGGGCATACAGTTTTGTATTATTTTCGACGGTATACTCCTATATACACAGTGGTTATTATTAAGCTATCACTGCTCGAGAGGGCCCCACGACAAACGAGTCGTCTTACAATAATGTAACTTTGTGCAAACGTTTGTAAGGGCGTGCGGAAGAGAAATAATGAATAGGCCATCAAAAGAAACGTATTTCAATGTCCACAAAAGTAGGTAACATTTGTTAATTGTGTTAAAGTACTAAATTACCATCTGCATCCACGACAGTCCTGAAGTTTGTACAGATACCATTTCACAATTGTTTGCAGCAAATTTTGAACAGTCAGCCACAGAGTGAGTATTCAGCAGTCACGGCACAGCTCCTGCACTGGTCATAGATCGCACACTGCATCCAGTTTTCTCAGTCGTGGCAACCGTAAGTTCCTCAACAATTCGTGGCACAACTGGCAGTCAACCTCTCCCAGGAGCAACTCCCAAATTGACAGTTAATTTGAATTCCGAATTGTGTTCTTGCAGAAAGAGGATGTGTCAATACTCACGAATAGCAGCACCATGTCGAGGCCCGCGTCGACTGCCTGCAACTGTGATGCACATCGACGCTCGTGCTTCGACCCTATGCTCACATAGTTACACTAACACTTATAACAATACAGACCTGCAATGCACAGTCTGATCATCGTTCATATAAAGTTGTGTACCCATAAGGCAAACAATTTGCGCCTACACTGGCTGGAGTAACGAAAGTTTAATTATAACCACCCTGTATTTTATCTTTCTTTCCTTACCTTATGCTCCCAAATGTCTGAGCTGTTTTCATCACAGCTCATTTGTGCCCAATTTTTTATTGTAGCTCGAGTGTCCACCCCTCTCATTCCTTAAACTTGTGAACTGCTCTCTGTGTCCATCTTAGCCTCTAAGGTATCAGGGTATAACTCACTCTCACACTTGTCTACCGCATCCTATTTCCCTCGACACACGATCCTCTGTCATTTACTTCTTTCGATACTCGACCAGTCTATACTGACAATTATTTACTCAGTTTTTGGATGGAGGAAGCATTCTGAATGCTGGTCTTTTGTTACATTTGGTCTACATTAATTTGTCAGTTTACATCTGCCTAGTAACTTCTGTTCCCTTCCTAAAATCCGATTTCTCTATAGTGTAATCGTTTACAGACACAGACTATTTCGAACAAACAAAATGTGAGTTAATGCTCGGTTAAAGAACTTGAATCCAAAATCTGTACATTAATCTAGTGAGGAAATATAGTCATTATTGACACAAATGACGAAGTTACTGTTTGATGATAAATTATTACTTATTCCTGTGCCCTTGTAACCTGGGACGAGTTGCAGAGACGGAGAGACTGAGGTATTCTGAAATGACAGCACTACACAAATGTCTGCCTCAAACCAAGGAGGTGGTAAGATTATGAAGGACCTAAAACGAAACACACCATTCCAGGTGTAAATAACATTGTAAACAAAAACAGAATGGAGCTTTCAACTTTTGACCAATTGTACTGCTTCCGTCAAAACTGGGTAGAGAAAATTCGATTACTTGCCACTCAGAAGCATATACTGTGTCATTCTTCCTGCAATCTGTATGCAATTGAAATGTGAACAAACTTGAGCATGTAGGCCCCCTGCAGTGCACTTCACACTGAACTACAGAGAATGCAGATGTAGATGTAGATATAAGAGAGCTCTTTTTTACACGACCATTCTCATTAAATAAATATCAGGTTGGTAGCCCTGCGCCTGCTATACGGACGTTTGAGTCACAGCTCTCGTAAAGATAAGTAATTTAAGTAGTAATAAACTGTTTTTAACACTTTAAACTAATTTATTACGTTAATTATAGTGCTCTTCAAGCGTACCATTAAAAGTTTTTGTCTTACTCGCGTATTTTCACAGTAATCACGTAAAGTTCGTTTTGTTTACATACGCAGCCAGGCTGAACTTTTGAGCTTTCAGGTTAAACCTCATACCGCAATTTTAAGTGCATTTACTGATAGTTTACCGTATTTACTTGAATCTAAGCCGCACTCGAATCTTTCTTTCAGGAGTGCTAGTTCCGCAAGTTTCGCAGGAGAGCTTCTGTAAAGTATGGAAGGTAGGAGACGAGGTACTGGCAGAAGTAAAGCTGTGAGTACCGGGCGTGAGTCGTGCTTCGGTAGCTCAGATGGTAGAGCACTTGCCCGCGAAAGGCAAAGGTCCCGAGTTCAAGTCTCGGTCGGGCACACAGTTTTAATCTGCCAGGAAGTTTCATATCACTGCACACTCCGCTGCAGAGTGAAAATCTCATTCTGATGACATGATATGTATATTCTTCCGCGTTTGCTGTTGTCTCACCCTAGTTTCGTAGTTTATTAGGCAGGCAGGATTTAAATGAGATAGCAGCAAACATGAAAGAATGCATGGCAAAATGTTTATATTCGTATTATTCTTACGGCGAAGAGAATACTGGTTGTGATTCACAATTCATAAAAGTTCCTATTAGCAACCATCTCTTCTCACAGGTAGGAAAAAATTCAGAACGTAGGGTTGGCCATATTGACAAACATCCCAAACAGTCTTGCCAGTCGGATTTTCGTAGTACATTGAAATGCTGCTACATTCGAAGATGAACATTACGGAATTTGTATTTACTTCGTTGGATAATGTATAAAATGCAGTGGTCGAAACTCGGGGCGGAGAAGAAGGCTCGTCTTCCACCCTTATTTTTTAATTTATTTACTGACATGGAGGTTTTGGCGCTAGTATTTATCTTTGTGCCTGCATAGCATGCCTATGCAGCGCTACCTATATTCGGCGGCAGAAGTCACTTGTGGCGGCACCTACCAACATTTTTCAGAGCTTCCGTTTACTTTGCACTCGATTCTAAGCCGCAGGCGGGTTTTTGGATTACAAAAACCGGAAAAAAAGTGCGGCTTCGATTCGAGTAAATACAGTAGTGTGCTAAATACGTTTGCTGCCCCTTTATATCTGTAGAGTATCGTCATGCCTTAAGTAATTTCCAGTAATAAACTTCTTAACCACTGTTTACATTGTCGCGATTAGGCCTAATTTTTCGTACATGTATTTTCATTGTTTTCCGGTAACTTAATTGTTTTTCTGTCACTAAGATCGATTTGTACCATGAGTGTAAAGTGCCTGATGTGCCGTAGAATCGTTAGCTCTGGGGTCTGGTGTGATGGATGTAGTAACTTTTTTCATTGGGGCGATTGTAGTGGTGTGGGAATTGGGAAAATGAGCGAGACTCATCAGTGGTTCTGTAGGCTATGCAGTAGAGATAGAAAGATTGTGGAACAGGAGGGGAAAATTGCTGCCCTTCAGGCTGAGTTAGATGAGGCTAGGCGAGAACTGGGCAGGTTAAGGGGGGAGGAGGAGGGTAAACAGGGGTGGGAAGTGGCAACAGGCTTAAGGAACAGGCCAAGAAATTCTTCTGACAGCTTTGTTATTAATGTACAAAATAGGTTTGACCTGTTGCCTAAGTCAGAAACTGATGAGCCTCTCACAGAAGTAGATGTAGACAGGGCTCAACAAGCTTTCAGAAGAAAATTGAATAAGAATGTAGGGAAGTCTGCAAAGAGAAAGAAAGTCTTGTTGCTAGGTAGTTCGCATGCTAGGGGTGTGGGCCAACTTCTGCAGGATGAATTAGGGTCAGAATACCAGGTCACAAGTTTTTTCAAACCTAGTGCTGGACTGGGGCAGGTTACAGAGGATTTAGGTTCACTATGTAGAGGCTTTACTAAGGAAGATACCGTGGTTATTGTGGGTGGGCTGGGAAACAGTATTGACAGAGATCCGGGGTACAGCATAGACTGTGACCTGGCACAGATTGCATCAACATCGAGTCATACCAGTGTTGGGTTTGTGTCTGTTCTGGAGCACCATGACCGACCTCATTTGAGCTCTTCTGTCAGGAGAGTTAATTTGGAGTTGGAACGGCTACTTGGATCTGGTGCAGGGTCACACATTGGTGTGGTTCCTGTTGATTCACTCTGTAGGTGGGACTATAATAGACATGGCCTACACCTCAACAAGAAAGGGAAGGGTAAACTGGCTGGGCTGATAGCAGGATATTTAAAGGGGGGAGGAACTACATCTCATGGTGGAAACTCTTTTTTAGTGTAAGATCAGTGTCCAGTGGGAAACTCAGCCAGGCAAGTATTTAAGATATTAAAGTTCAAGATACTCACAAAAGTAAAGTGAAAAATAATGTTAGTATATTTCATCAAAATATTGGGGGATTGAGAATAAAATTGATGAGCTTCTGCTTTGTTTAGAAGATATAGAAACTGAGAATGTAATAGATGTACTATGCCTGTCTGAGCAGCACATTGTCACTGATATGCAAAAGGTTAGCATCAATGGGTACAAATTAGCTGCACATGTAAGTAGAGATAATATGATGAGAGGAGGAGTTGCCATATATGTCAAAAGCTTCCACAGTGTAAAAAATTTAGAAACTAAAAAATTTTGTGTAGAGCAACATATGGAAGCATGTGCCACTGAACTAAAACTAAATGATGGCACTTTCATAATTGTAACAGTGTATATGTCCCCCTCAGGGAATTTCCAGCTATTTCTAGAAAACTTGGATGCTTTGTTGTGCTATCTGTCAGACAGGGGGAAGCAAATTATCATTTGTGGGGATTTCAATTTTGATTCCCTGAAAGAGTGTAATAGGAAGAATGACCTTGTAGTATTGCTCAGTTCTTTCAATTTGAGCTCAGTCATTGATTTTCCTACTCTGATAACAAAGAACAGCAGGACATTGATAGATAACTTTTTTATAGACCAAGATAAGTTTAAGGACATAAATGCTTATCCTGTTGAGAATGGTCTTTCAGATCACGGTGCACAGCTAGTTACAGTACATGGCATAGCTCCATGCAGTATATCAAATCAGAATTTCAAAGCAGTGCGTTCAATTAACAATATAAATATTGCAAACTTTAGGGAAAGCCTACAGCAGCTAGACTGGGATGAAGTGTATAAGGAACCCGATGCAAACTTGAAATATAACTTATTTCACGATACATTTTTAAGGGTATTTGAAAATTGTTTTCCCAAGAAAATAGTTAAACATAATTCCAAGAAAACATATAAAAAACCTTGGCTAACTAAAGGAATAAGAATATCTTGCAACCGTAAAAGAGAACTGTATCTAACAGCAAGAGGAAGTACTGACCCAGAAATTGTTCAATATCATAAAAACTATTGTGCGGTACTAAGAAAAGTTATTAAAAAGTCCAGAAGCATGTGTATCATGTCTGAGATCAGTAACTCTGATAATAAAATTAAAGCAATTTGGAATATTATTGAAAGGGAAACAGGGCAACCAAGAGCACAGGAAGACTTTAGTGCCATAAAACTAAATGACAAGTGCACTAACAAACAATCAGAAATTGAAAATATCTTCAATAATCATTTTTTAAATGTTGTGGAGAAAATAGGATCTAGATCTTCACTAGAAGAGGCAACACCACTAATAGAAGAGGCCATAGCTGTGCAGTTTGAAACAACTGTGTTTCCACCAACCTCTCCCTCTGAAATCAATAAAATAATAAACTCACTGAAAAGTAAAAGGTCTTACAGAATTGATGGCATTTCCAGCAAGGTACTTAAAGCTTGTTCCCCACAAATAAGTAGGATTCTCAGCCACGTATGTAATAGCTCTTTGGAGCAGGGTGTTTTCCCCGATAGACTGAAATATGCCATTGTAAAACCATTGCATAAAAAGGGGGATACGTCGGATGTCAACAACTACCGCCCAATATCTCTTCTGACAGCTATAACAAAAATTTTTGAGAAAGTAATGTATTCAAGAGTAGCCTCCCATATTTGTAAAAATAAAGTACTAACAAAATGTCAGTTTGGTTTTCAGAAAGGCTTTTCAACAGAAAATGCTATATACGCTTTCACTGATCAAATATTAAATGCTCTGAATAACCGGACATCACCCATTGGTATTTCTTGAGATCTCTCAAAGGCCTTTAATTGTGTAAATCATGGAATTCTTTTAGATAAGCTAAATCATTATGGTTTGAGGGGGGCAGCGCACAAATGGTTTAATTCATACTTAACTGGAAGAATGCAGAAAGTTGAAATAAGTGGTTCTTGTAATGTTAAACGAACAGCTGATTCCTCAAACTGGGGGGCTATCAGGTACGGGGTCCCACAGGGTTCGGTCTTAGGTCCTTTACTGTTCTTGATATACATTAATGACTTACCATTCCACATTGATGAAGATGCAAAGTTAGTTTTTTTTGCTGATGATGCAAGTATAGCAATAACATCCAAAAACCAAGAACTAAGTGATGTAATTGTAAATGATGTTTTTCACAAAATTATTAAGTGGTTCTCAGCAAATGGACTCTCTTTAAATTTTGATAAAACACAGTATATACAGTTCCGTACAGTAAATGGCACAACTCCAGTAATAAATATAGACTCGAACAGAAGTCTGTAGCTAAGGTAGAATTTTCAAAATTTTTAGGTGTGTCCATTGATGAGAGGTTAAACTGGAAGCAACACATTGATGGTCTGCTGAAACATCTGAGTTCAGCTACGTATGCTATTAGGGTTATTGCAAATTTTAGTGACAAGAATCTCAGTAAATTAGCTTGCTATGCCTACTTTCATTCACTGCTTTCATAAGGCATCATATTCTGGGGTAATTCATCGTTGAGTAGAAAGTATTCATTGCTCAAAAACGTGTAATCATAATAATTGCTGGTGCCCACCCACGGTCATCCTGCAGACATCTATTTAAGGATCTAGGGATACTCACAGTAACCTCACAGTATATATATATTCACTTCTGAAATTTGTTATTAATAATCCAACCCAGTTCAAAAGAAATAGCAGTGTGCATAGCTATAACACCAGGAGAAAGGATGATCTTCACTATGCAGGGTTAAATCTGACTTGGGCACAGAAAGGGGTAAATTATGCTGCCACAAAAGTCTTTGGTCACCAACCAAAGAGCATCGAAAGCCTGACAGATAGCCAACCAACATTTAAAAATAAATTAAAAGAATTTCTAGATGACAACTCCCTGTACTCATTGGCTGAATTTTTAGATATAAATTAGGGGAGGGGAAAAAAACCAACTTAAACATTAGTGTCATGCAATATTTTGTGTAATGTAATATCTTGTACAGACATCTTTTATTAACCTGACACGTTCCACGTCATTACGAAGTGTCGTATTCATGATCTGTGGAACAAGTATTAATCTAATCTACCGTATTTACTCGAATCTAAGCCGCACCTGAAAAATGAGACTCGAAATCAAGAAAAAAAATTTTCCCGAATCTAAGCCGCACCTGAAATTTGAGACTCGAAATTCAAGGGGAGAGAAAAGTTTTAGACCACACCTCCAAATCGAAACAAAGTTGGTCCATTGTAATATGAGACACAATTTAGGTCGAATGAATGACGATACAGCTACAGTGGGTCGTAAGCTTAGTAGTTAAGCTTTACTAGGTAGCCATTGCTATGCGTCACGTACTCCGTCCATATTTATACGGGTACCTTTCCTTTTTCAAGTGCTTCGTCTGGTTTGAATTGATTGCTTATTTTGCTTTGATCTAGTAAGTGCCGTTCTCTTTGTTATAGGTGTTTACGTCACTCTAAGCTGAAAATGCATTACTGTACTCTGTCATGAGTTGTTTGTCGCATTCTGATAATGAGTGTTTACAGCCTGTACCCGCTCGCGGCATGGCTTGTTTTCGTGCACGCTACCGCCACTTACAATAAAAAAAGAGAGGAACCAATTCATAGCAAAACAACGGCAAGAGACTGCTGTTTGTTGTTACTTACACTGCTGCTTTCTTTGATAATGATCAACAAGAACCAAATAATATACTGCTTTTGATAGAAGACGTTCTGAACGAGAGTTTAGCGAAAATTTTTCTCCGTTTGAAAATCTTTGCAGACGCCTCTTCAGTACATTACATTCTGCACAGAAATTAGAGTCATCTTAGATTTAAAAATCGAGTCAATTGCCGTGCTTCATTTCTGACTGTATCACTGTTAGGCATAAGAATAATACGAATATAAACATGACACCATATGTATATTATTCTGCGTTTGCTGTTGTCTCACCCTAGTTTCGTAGTTTATTAGGCAGGCAGGATTTAAATGAGATAGCAGCAAACACGAAAGAATACACGGCAAAATGTTTATATTTGTATTATTCTTATGGTGAAGAGAATACTGTATGTGATTCACAATTCATAAAAGTTCCTATTAGCAACCATCTCTTCTCACAGGTAGGAAAAAATTCAGAATGTAGGGTTGGCCATATTGACAAAACATCCCAAACAGTCTTGCCAGTCGGATTTTCGTAGTACATTGAAATGCTGCTACATTCGAAGATGAACAATACGGAATTTGTATTTACTTCGTTGGATAATGTATGAAAATGCAGTGATCGAAACTCGGGGCGGAGAAAAAAGCTCGTCTTCCAGCTTTTTTTTTAAATTTATTTACTGACACAGAGGTTTTGGCGCTAGTATTTATCTTTGTGCCGGCAAAGCATGCCTATGCAGCGCTACATATAATCGACGGCGGAAGTCAGTTGTGGCGGCACCTACCAACATTTTTCAGAACTTCCGCTTACTTTGCACTCGATTCTAAGCCGCAGGCGGTGTTTTGGATTACAAAAACCGGAATAAAAGTGCGGCTTAAGATTCGAGTAAATACGGTAATCTAATCTAATCTAAGACTAAATGAAAACTGAAACCATAATGTTCACTGAATGAAATGACAAGTTTCAAGAGGAATTAATTTGAATTTTGCAGCACATTCAGCTTGTTTGGAGGTTGTTTTTGAATTGGAAACTAAAAGATGATCACCAGATAAAAACAAAACAACAAACCTCGGCTTTTCACCACTGATAAAGTACGTACCTTTTCTTCCTTCTTCTTGTCTTCCTCACCTATCTTCTTTCCTATGGCAGTTTCTTCGTCACCCACACCAAATATATCAGTTCGCCGCTCGGCTAGCTGCTTCAAGCTCGCCTCAATTGCAGAACCTGTCGGACGGCAGAGTGTGTTAAATAATGTTAGAGAAAAAATGGTAAACCGCAATTCTTTAAAGAACTGAACTCCTGCTTGTGAAACAGCTTCACAATTCTGATTCATTTACAGATGAGTTAACTGGTTAAATATTTGATGTTGAGTACACGCATGAGAAAAAGTTTAGAAAAGATTTGAAAATGTGTTTAAAGTTTGTCAGAAATCATTAAGTGCTCTCGTTACTAATCACAAAATGAATGTAGTTAGGTAATATGCACTCCATTTTAAGCAAAATCTAGTTTTTCACGCCTCTCGATGTGTGCAGCAATGGTACGATTTTGCAGACACACTTAGAGGGATATGTGGATATTGCCTGTAAAATCTGTTGCGAATGGAGTTAATAGTAAAGAAGTAATATATTAAAATGTCACAGTTTGATTCTACGAACAACGAAAATGCAGTACAAGATAAAAGTTTTTTTTTCCTTTCATCCTTCTGTCAGTGTGTACCAGTGAGAAAAAGTATCATAAGAGTTACAAATTATGGGTAAAGTTCACTGCGCATCCCAAATAACAGACCTGGTGTGTAGACTTATGGTGCTGCGAGATAAATAGACAGAGTCTAATGGTAATATTGGTCTGACAGAGTTAAACTTTTAACATAAGATTATGCCAATAAGAAAGGAAATTGTGACAGCATTTTAATTTTTTTAATGTGGTCAATAATTATATGAAATACTGAAAATTAAAATTTTGTTACCCCCCCCCCCAGCAGTCACTAGACAGGCAACAAGGAGTTGGAACCAGGTGAGTGTCAGTAATACGGACTGGAAATCAAAGAGGTAGGGGAGGAAAACAAACAAACACACACACACACACACACACACACACACACACACACACACACACACACAGAGAGAGAGAGAGAGAGAGAGAGAGAGAGAGAGAGAGAGAGAGAGAGAGAGAGTGACTGACCTGGTGCGTAGACAGTCTCCTGGTTGAGCTTGTCCTGTATCTGGCGGTCACGCTGCTCCACCCAGCGGGGGTCCAGGAGCCCGATGCGCATGTGCTCCTGCACCTTGCTGGCTGGGATCTTCTCACCGGTGATGGGAGAAATAAGGACTTCGTCCGGAGCAGGTGGGCGCGTGGCCTTCACAGCTGAAACAGAAAATGCACATACGTTACTAAATACTGCACTTCCAGGTATCGATAATGTGAAGCTGTTCTCGTAATACAAAAAATAATGGAGACAGAATAGCAAAGGTGGGAGAAATGCCATTTTTCTGATACCTAATTACCTAATACACTCCATTACACATTCGGTGGCAATATACGGACCGGTCACCGGTCTCGGTAATGAGAGATGGGACACACGAAACTTCTAAGTAACTTCTAGAATATATCAATTGTAAAACACCCTCTGAAGTAAATAAACTGAAGGAATTCAAGTTTTGTGACAAAAATGGTAATAATTATAGGAAAGAAGCTCGGACATGAAAGAAGCTCCACTTGCAATACTAAGCCATAAAGGAGTTTATCAAAAAAATTACTTCACCATTAGATAGGAAAATCAAGTTGCAGGGACATTCTGCAGCCTTGCAAAAGCATTAGACTCTGTAAACCATGCTCTGCTGCTTTTCAAGCTCAACAGGTACGAAATAGGGGATATTGTTTTGAAATGGTTCGCATCATATCTCGTGGAGAGGAAACAAAGGGTAATAATCACATCAAATGTAGCAGATTACTTGTTACAGCGGAAAACTGTGTCACAAGGTGTTCCTCGAGGTTCAATGGGCCAATTTTGTTCCTATACCATATAAATGACTTGCCTTTCAATAGAAACTCTCTTCCTAACTTCATTTGTAGGGGATACATCTGCCCTAACTGAAAATGAAAATGCTGACAATATACTGCAGAGTGTCATGAATACATTAAGCAACTTGGTAACAACTTCAGTCTAAATGGAGGTGAGGGGGGCGGGAGGAGGAGAGGGAGTGTGTATGGGGGGGGGGGGAGGTAGGGAGGGGAGAGTGGGTGAGAGGGAGAGTGGGTGAGAGGGAGAGTGGGTGAGAGGGAGAGTGGGTGAGAGGGAGAGGGAGAGAGGGGGAGAGGGAGAGAGGGGGAGAGGGAGAGAGAGAGGGGGGGGAGGGGGCGGGGGAGCTGACCTGTATGATGAACATTTCAAAAACCTATAAGATGAGTTTTAAAACCAAACTGTCACAAGCTGCAGAAATATTACTTACAATAAGCAGAAAATGGAAGAACTTAAGTCAAATTCCTAGGAATAAACTTGGATAGAAATTTGAACTGGAATACACACAGAGAATCTAGCAAATAAATTGAACAGCCTTGCACTTGCAATGGAAATTTTAGGCAGTGATACTCAAAAGGACACCAGGAAAGCAGCATACTATAGCTATTTTGAAGCCATCATTAGATAGGGCACGAATTTTTGGGCAACTCAGGACTATCCCCTCATTATACTTCTTTGCGGTGATTTTTCTCCTGTGCAACAGAGCTGATTAAAAAATATATTTTGGACATTCATATCATGGCAAGACAAAAAAACTTTACACTTACCTCACATCACTTAAAATTGTACACTCAGACTTCTCAATATATACCCGTGAAAATTCACAACAAAATAAAAGGGTTTGACATAATGAATACGAAGCTAAATATTTTAAAAAGCAAGTTATGTGATTTTCTAATGGGAAGATGCTACCACTCAGTGCAAGATTTGATGAAGGACAAAGTGATGGTTTGAGATGGATCCTTAAAGTGCAATAAAAACTTTGCTAGTTATAGTGGATGCAAATCCTGAAACAGAGTTAGTTAGAAACCTGTATAAATTCTCCAAAAAGTAATACTGTGTGTCTGACAAATTTTAAACAAGTAAATTGTAACCCTGACAGGTCTCCTGTACATGAGATTTCCGAAATTCTCTACGTCATCAGACGAATAAAATGCGTTACACGACCTGCGTTACTTTTTTGTCAGCCCTTTACACCTCTTATTACAATTCTCAATATACATTAATTTTGACTGACAATTTTATCAGTTCTCTTACTAATGGATCATAAGGTTCGGTCGATGATATGGGATGGCCAGAGGAATTGCTTATTTCTTCAACAGATAGTACAGTGGAAACTGAAGAACAACTTCCAAGTCCCGTGCCTCACTATTTTGGCAGCCCTGCTACCACAGATTGTACAGAGCTGCACGTTTGCAGAGGAGCATTTAATACAGTTTGACATAGTGAAGCACTGACGGCCTTCCTCCGGACGACTCTCCGACGTCGTATGACACGGAGCAGTACGCTGCCTCTATGCCAAGCGGTACAGAGGCCACGACTCTGCAGCACGTTGACACGTTTCAAACCTGCGTGGCAGCAAATGGCAGCTCTGCAGATGTCAGTCGAATATGTACCGTACGCAGTTCGCGCCATACAGCACTTCGTCCGCACGAGGTAATCATTGTGTACATTTCGAAAGCCATCAATTCTGTACGACACAGAATATTCTGCCAGGGACTGTTCACCAACAGTGTAGATGGCGCCAATGGCGAATGAAAGTGGGGTTTGGGCAGAGGACAGCCCACAGCACGAGAGGGCAACACACAAAGCCTATGATGTGTGCAGTAGAATATTACTGAAAAAGCTCTCAAAAAACCCAAACACATTCTGGTCATATGTAAAAGCTACAACATTCGAAAGAACTGTACCGGAACAGAAAAACAATATCCGGGCAAATTAGACTCAAAACGGCAAAGTTTGCTGGGCACGTAATCAGGATAGAATGACAAAGAGTGTGTGTGAAACAACAGGGAGGACAAGGGGAAAGACAGGAACCGAGTGGGTTGTCGAACTTCGGATGGACAGGTCAGAATTTGGGATCGAGGTCGAAGGAAAGGAAAATCGGAGGAACAAATATATGCCAACCGATATGCTGGAGATGGACGACCGTGAAGAATACAGGAAAAGATTAGAGTGGCACCAGTGGAAGCGACAGGAGAAAAGGACACCGAAATCTCAGAAAAAGATCAGGAGAGAAAAAGCGAGAGAATGAAGTGGTTCTGGGAGAAGAAGAGGAAAATGCAGTCCACGAAGGGGCTACCCGTGGTCCTACAGAGGGTGTAACGCATGAAGTAGGAGTAGGAGTAGAAGAAGAAAAGCTAGTAGCAACACCAAAGTTAGTATCCGGCCACACATAGACGTCACAGGAATTGAAACTGACAGTAGTGAAGCAAAATCAGAAGTTCCAAATGCCCTCCATCTTCAAATGCTCCTTTAGAAGGGAAGATACTATGTACAGTCCGAGTTTCATTCTCGAACCATCAAATGTAATGTGAACCTGAATTTTAAAAAATTAAAATCATAAAAGTAGAGTTTGTTGGTTCATCACTGGTACACTAAATTTATTTTACAGTACAATGGATATATATATGAACTACCATAACAACAACAATTTTTAAGTGACCCACTGTTAATGACACAGTCCTTTTTAAAAAATAATGTCTAGCTCGAGTATCCTAGCCATATAGAAAAAGTGGGAAGCAGCATTAGCAAAGGAATCTTTGCTCTAAGGAAGCTGCGTCTTTGTCTAAACGTGCCAGTACTTGAAGTGGTTTACTTTGCTTTAATACACAGTCACATTTCCTATGGTACAATACTGTGGGGACATCAAAGCAAGGCAGCTAATGTCTTCAAACTACAAAAGAATGAAATAAGACTGATATGTAGCTTGGCACCCAGAACTCACTGTAGGCCAAGCTTTAAAAAATTACAGATTATGACCCTGCCGTCAATATTTATACTACAGTGTGTAATGCATATTAAGGAAAACTATCCGAGATATCAGCAGTATGACATGCGACATAATTATAACACAAGAAACAAGCAGGACCTAGTTTCTTTCTGATGTAACTACAAAAAAACACAAAAGTGCTTCTTATACAAGTCCATAAAATTTTTTAATGCCATACCCCAACATATCAGGGATCTTCCAATTAAAAAAAAAAAAAAATTTCTTCTTGAGCTCAGCATTTATGAAACTGATGAATTTTTAAGGGAGGCAAAGAATATGGTATGACTACACTTTGTGATCAGTTTTTATATGCTTCTATATATGAGTAAGTCTGTAATTGGCTAAATTTACTATGCAATATCAATTTGTACCAGAAGTTTCTCTGTTTTTTTTTTTGTGTGAAGGTACCATAATTATTTGTGTAACATTTTTCTTGTTTTTGTAATAATTTGTGTAACATTTATACTATGTAATATTGACTTTTGTAATGCCTTAGATGATCTCTGAGGTCTCTACAACAATAAAAATCAATCAATCAATCAACCTACAATACGTGTGAACAAAAGCACTGTACATTACAGGCCTTACACAACATTATTCACTAATGTCGTCATTAATAGTCTCCTCAGACGGGTCAGGGATAAGCCCACCCATTTCATAAAGCGATCCCCCTACCCACCGTTAAGTCTCAAACTGTTGCCTCGCTGCATCAAAAACTGCAGCCACTTATTTTGCTTCATTTCTTATGGTGTCACTATACACAGGCTGCCCATTCTTCATCCTTTCACGGACAAATTCCAAAACTTTTACTTCGAGATCACGACGTCTTCCTTTACGGGGGCCGGTGAATTTCTTTCTCGTAGCAGTAAATGCAACTGATGCCAATTTCTGTTTCTTCCACAATCGAATGTTACTCTCAGCTACACTGAGCCTTCATCCTGCTTCCTGTTAAATTTTTCAGCGTAAAGAATTGCTTTACACTTTAAAGTAGCACCTTCCTTCCATTTCGTGAACACCTGATGCGAACACACTGCGCAGTAATACACCAAAAACAATGTAATGAAAGTGAGAATTACAACAGTGCACTGTGATGTAAGGAACAATACCTACATTTCAATGACAGTGCAGGTGAACGACATACTCGAATGTAATGCGTAAATGTCACACTTCGAGCTGCAGGTAGGCACAAAGAAAAAGACTGCTGGAGATGGCTGTCACGTATGCACGACGTGTGCTTGCTTCTGTGAATGAACGTGTGTGTGTTTTTTGAAGTAGGCTTTGGCTGAAAGCTAAATGTGTAACAGTCTTTTCATTGTGCCTGTTTGCAACTCAATGTGTCATCTTTATGGTGAGTAGCAAACTATCTTTTCCTTATATCATTACACTCCGACACGAAGTTTCCACTGTTTGACCTTAACGATTGGGATGTCTCATCTGAAGACCTTAGCAACAGTTCCCATTTTTCATGTAAAATTTTCTTTTACACTGATGTGCTTTATTTCTCGCAAATTAACCGAGATAAACATATTTCAAAATAGTTTTTCCTTCGTCCCACTCACACACGAGCATTTAGGAAAAAGGGAAACCTGAGCTGGACATTAGCTATAAATGAAGGGACATTGGCACTCAAAACAGGATGAGCACTGTAATGGATCTGGGAGATGTTATTTTTTTTACCGTATTTGTCGATACCGAATTGTAAATGTTTTCTTATATTTTTTGTCAGAATTTATTATAATTTGTCTTATTATATGTTAATTTACTTCTGTTTTTGAGAGTGAAAGCATATTGATTACTATTAGAAAATGTATCGAAGAATAGCAAAGAGACTGATTACAAGTGGGAGCTTGTGTGTTGTGTAAAATATCTTTGACGCTGGAGTCGTCTTCGACTATAGTCAGTCGGCAGTGAACTCTTGGTGTGTGTTGACGGAAGAACAATGTGAAGGTCGCCGTCATAAATAATTTTGAATTATGTTACTATTTTTTTTGTATTAACTATAAAAAGAGATTTACATTTGAAGAAATGGTATTTGAAACACCAAAATGAGGCAAACACGTTGAACCACGTCTTTTCTGCAGCCGACAAAGATGCATTGTGGAATCATACTCAGACAACTGAAGCCAAGACTAATATCGCTTTGCAAACGTCTAACGGAAAAGGTACTGTCACGAAATATGGCAAATTTAAGTGAATAAAAAATAGTGACCATATTTTCAACTTTTGTCTCAGCCGGGATGCCATATTTCAGCACCAAATACGGAATTACATTTGATTTTCTTTTCGTTCATTAAGGTGAAGCGGTACGGAAATATTTTACAGAAAATACATCACATAAGACAAGTTCCACATAAAACACCTCGTTAAACCTCGTGGCAACTGTATCACCTAAAATAACTGAAGTGAGAATTTGTAACAAAAACTTTTAAATATTGTCAATATCAGTAAAGGATCGTATGACAGAACAGCACAAAGCCGTAAACAAACTCAGAGACAAAGGACCTGACAGATGTAGCAAACACGTCACAATACTACCTTGCTTGGGATCGTAGCCCTTCTTGACGATGACCTTGTCCGGAATGGGTGGCAGTGGGGGTGGCTGCTGCACGGGCTCCTTGCCGGGAGCGGGAGGCGGCATCGAAGGAGGCGGCGGTGGAGGCTTCTTCTGCGGCGCCGGAGTCGCACTCTCCTCCTCGTCGCTCGAGTCCTCCTCCATGTCTCGCACCTGCAATTCCAGATGCGAAATGTTATCGAATGAGACCTTCCGAATAACCAGTAATACTATTTCTCAAATTTAATCTTCAGAAACACTGCTTGACAATTTACACCGTAATTCAAATCTGCATTTAACACAATTGTAGCACACACGACCACAGCCACAGTGTCACGACTCCCGACAAGGAGGACAAAACGTGGGGTACGACCACGAATCGTTATCGACATTAACGACAGTTCCGCTACCGGGGAACATTTCTGTATCGGAACACGAGCAGTTATCAAAATCTGAAGCTGAAATGCCACGGGTCCGTAGGATGTAAAAGTAACTAGTACAAATACTTAAACGAAATTGAACATGATAATGCTGCTTACCAGTACAGTCTGACACGGACCACAAATATGCACATTTTATGAAAAACCTGAAAAATGAAGCATGTACAATTATTTCATATATGGGGTGTTCAAAAAGTCTCTCGGCAGTGCCGTACAATTGTTAGCCACACGTGCCATATGCCACAGAGAACGTACCAAAATGAAACTCGGTGAAATACAAAATATTAATTTATTGAATATTCATTTTTACTTACAAATTTTCACATTAAATGTTGAAAGTGTCCCCCCCCCCCCCCCCCCCCCCCCCGTTGTTGAATACACAATTCAATTCATCTAATCATGTTTCCAAACACAAGCTGTAACATTTCTTCTGTAACAGAAGCAGCGAAAGTTGATAATCCAGTTTTCAATTTATCGATGGGTTTTGGACGCTGCACCCCAGAAGAAAAAGTCAGGTGGCGTTAGGTCAGGCGATCGTGGAGAACAAAGTCCCTGTGAAATTATGCGATCACCAAAAACATCAGCAAGCAGTGACACTGAAAAGCGAGCAGTATGCGCGAGTTTTCTTACTGACTTGTTCGGACTCTTAGAAATTTTATCGGAAACACGGAGTAGTTTATCCTCAGATAAAATACTAGGACGACCACTTCTCGGTGCATCTGTCACTGAACTTGTACTTTGAAATTTGTTAATCAAATCTCGCGCAGTATCGCGATGTGGGAGTGTTGTCTCTGGGAAAAACTGAATTAAATGTTTGACGACCTGAAATTGTGTATTTACTGCCAGCTTTGAACACTTGTTCGACTAAAAACACACATTCTTCAATGGTTAGCATTTTAACAGTGACAAAAACGAAACAAAGGAACTTAACTTAAATGTTCATGTCAACACTTAACGACACACACCAACGATACTGCTTACACTTAAATGAAACAGTGGAATGTTGGGAGAGTCCATGTGAAGGGAAGTAACCCAGGCAGGAGAACAATCATACGACACTACGGAGAGGCTTTCTGAGCACCCTGCACTACCGCGCACAGCACCTGGGTGTCATCCTTGGCCTCCTTCGCTTCCGAGTCGTCATCCTCGCGCTGCCGCTCACGCTCGCGGCCTCGCTCACGGTCACGCTCGCGCTCCGTCTGCTCCTCCTCTTCGGACTCCCGCTCGTCATCATCCTCGTCGTCGTCATCATCGTCTCGCTTGCCGTCCTCTCCTTCGCCCTCTCCCTCACTTTCGATCTGCATCTCCATATCTTCACCTTCCTCGATACGTTCCTGAAACAGAGGAAAGTGAGTTGTGCGTGATTTTTTTTCTTTTCTTTTAGAATTTGTACACAGTTAGAAATTGACAAATACTTTGAGGGAAATAAACCCGGGCTGCAAAAAAAAAAAAAAAAAAAAAAAAAAAAAAAAAAATAATATAAAATTTGCGCAGAACAAGCTAAATTTTACATGAACATATTTACAGCACTATTGCTTATAAAAGAAAGTGTCACAATGCAACTTCCACATTCTAACTTTCGGTTCTTAAATCCGAAACCCAGACTAATGGCAAGGAAGAAAGGGACATGCACCACTTCAAACCAACTGTGAGTGAGTTACGATCTAGGATGTAGGGAAATGTCTAAGCAATTTGTATTTGTGTGTGTGTGTGTGTGGTGTGTGTGTGTGTGTGTGAGAGAGAGAGAGAGAGAGAGAGAGAGAGAGAGAGAGAGAGAGAGAGAGAGAGAGAGAGAGAGAGAGAGAGATACAAAATATTAGTCATGCCTTAAGCGAGCACACTGGCTGCTGCCGCCAGTGCAGGACCAATGCCGGCTAGCCACACGACCCTCCACTTCAGAGACGAGTTGTAGTGGGGAAGCAGCGTGGACGTGACTGCCAGTTATACACAAGCTATACAGTAAGACCGGTCAACTAAGAGTCCCGACAGAAAGGAACTACCAGTTCTGGACACACCCGCGACCGTACAACAAATGGAGTGACCCGATCTGTCGGCACAGACTGTCCCGGCACATATACGAGGAACAGATCACTAGCAGCTAAGTAGGATGGAGTAAGCAAATACCGGGACCTGAGAAAAATTCGTCTTTTTGACGAAAACCAGTTTCGAGCTAAACAGGAACGGAGGTCCGTCTCTACCAGTTCCCGGGCAGGTGCCGTGAAGGTAACTGTGTGCGACAGACATCAATGTGTGCAGTATGTGTGGTTATTGTGTTCCGTATTTGTACGTGTAAACTGTGGTTGTAATAAAAAAAGTTGTACATACATAAGAGTTCTCTTTAGTACAAAAATAACTATCTTTGTGAAGTTTTCTAACAAAAAACAGAAATGGAGTAAACCGTGATATAACGTGACTTAAAATAGCTAAACAGGATGAATGAAACAAAGAAAATAAGTAAAGAGTCTACTTCCTATGAATTAGAAAACCCAGAACCTTAATTTCATCCCTTGACAACAAAGAGTGTCTCGAATCTGGAGCTTGTACACGAGTGAGTGCAAAATTGTACTCCAGTAACGATTTCCTTTTGAATTTATTTAATGTAGATCTTTCTCATAATATTAGACATGTACTGTAGCAGCAGTGTCCAATGCTAGAAGAGTACATATTTCAGTTTCATATCTGCAAAAGTGTTATCTCATAGATAATGAATTGTTCGCATAAATGGTGGTATCTGTTTCCTTCTGGTCTTGTGACACTACTGTTTGTCTCACTAAGTAATTTCTCTCAGCTTCTGACTTTCCACTATGATCGATACTGAGGAAACTGCAATAAATGGCTTCAAAAGATATGCTTCTAAAACTGACACTAGGTGCTCACTGATTTTTGAAAAGAATAAAAATGGGACACATACTTTTTTCCAAGTCTTTCACTACAAAACAGCTGTGATTGCCTCGAATTATATACCTGCACCAATAGTTTACTTATCTACATCGTAACAGGTTTCAGAACGAACTCACTTTTAAGACAAACTGCCTATTGGCTTCTGTCTCGGGTTCTTCGGCCGACGTTCATCTAATGATTTTACTGATGTTTCGCCAGCACGAGTGGTTGGCATTGTCAGTGCTTCACCCTCCATTGTCAGTGGTAAACTGGAGCCGAGCTCGCATCCGCAGACTATATGTACCTGGCGCGCCAACGTCTGAGTGCTTCTCTGCAGTAAATTCCGGTGCAGTCCCATTCTTGCTACCTGTGACGGTCGTTCGCTGCAGTACGGGAAGCCAGGATCCGTTTACCTTAAGGTTTTCCTGTTTCTTGTTGAAGCTGTTAGCATGTTTTTGTATTTCTACAGCTTCTCTGAACAAGCGGATGCGATAGTGCTTTTTTACAGTCAGAACTTACGTGTCGGCGAATTTTATTACGTAGTCGGTCTCACTCAGTGCGTGCTCTGCCACGGCCGATTTCTCCACCTCTCCCAACCCGCAATGTCGTGTATGTTCTTTGATCCTGGTGTCGATTGATCGTCCAGTCATTCCGACATAAGCTTTTCTGCATGTGCACGGTATACGGTATATTCCTGACATTGCAAGTAGGTCCCTTTTTACCTTTGCCGATCGAAGACACTCTTTGATCTTCCTTGTCGGTTTGAAAATCATCTTTACACTGTGTTTGTGTTTGGGTAATATACGGCCGATTCTGCGCATCACTATGGGAATGTATGGCAGAAAGGCCGTACCCGACATTTCTTTTTCCGATTCCTTACTTCGCCGAGTGTTTGGCTCTGTTACACTTCTAATATAATTTGTGGAGTACCCATTGCTCCTCGGAACACTTTCCAGGTGTTGCATTTCGCATTTGAGGTGCTGTGGCTCACATATTCTTCCTGCTTGAGTTATAAGCGTACTAATTGTGCCTCTTTTCTGGCTCGGGTGGTGGTTTGACAGTTTGTGCAAGTATCGGTCCATGTGTGTCGCTTTTCGATACACGCTGTGTCCCATGTTTTCGCCATCCCTTCTGACCGGCACATCTACAAATGGCAGTTTTTTGTCCTTTTCTACTTCCGTGGTAAATTTTATGGAGACATGGAGGCTGTTCAAGTGTCTTAGGAAGTCACCAAGCTGTTCTTCAACGCGGCTCCACACAACGAAAGTATCATCGACGTACCTGTACCACGCCTTAGGTTTTGCAAGTCGCCAAGTCCAGTGTCCGTGCTTCGAAATGTTCCATGAAAAAGTTGGCCACCACTGGACTAAGAGGACTACCCACGGCAATGCCTTCCAGCTGTTCGCAGAAATTGCCATTCCACGTGAAATAGCTCTCGGTGAGACATGCACGGAAGAGCTTTGTGATGTCTTTCGGGAAAATGGAACCGATGTGCTCCAGAGTGTCACTGAGTGGCACTCTTGTGAACAAAGAAACAACATCAAAGCTGACCAGTATGTCGTTTGGTGGAAGTTTCAGTTTCAACTTCTAAATGAAATGTCCTGAGTCCTTAATGTATGTGTCAGTCTTCCCATGTGCGGCTGGAGCAGAGAGGCGAAGTGTTTTGCCAGTTTATACGTCGGTGAGCCAGGTGCGCTAACAATTGGTCTTAGTGGAATGTTGTTATTATGGATCTTAGGTAATCCATACAGCCGAAGTGGTAGGGCTTCTGTGTTGTGCAGGTTTCTCTGTATGTCGGCCGGCAGAGAAGACGCCTTGATTAACCGATTCGTACTCCGTGTGATACGCTGCGTCGGATCTGCACTTAGTTTTCGGTAAGTCGTCAGATCTAATAGGTCTCTGATCTTATGCTCATAATCTTCGGTGGAAAGGCAATTCCTACGAACAGCTGGAAGGCGTTGCCTTGGCTAGTCCTCTTAGTCCAGTGGTGGCCAACTTCTTCATGGAACATTTCGAAGCACAGGCACTGGACTTGGCGACTTGCAAACCTAAGGTGTGGTACAAGTACGTTGATGATACTTTCGTTGTGTGGAGCCATGGTGAAGAACAAATCGGTGACGTCCTAAGACACTTGAACAGCCTCCATGCCATTTCTAGATGTGCTGGTCACAAGCAATGGCGAAAACCTGGGACACAGCGTGTATCGAAAAGCGACACACACGGACTGATACTTGCACAAACTGTCAAACCACCACCCGAGCCAGAAAAGAGGCACGATTAATACGCTTGTAACGCGAGCAGGAAGAATCCCTCCCGTACAGCTGTCACTTGTGGACAACTCGTGTGCAGTGACGAAAAGTCCCCCTCCTGATATGACGAAGGTGCCACTGAGGCTCTCACTGTGAAGCACTATCCCCTAAAATTGGTCTGAAAACAGATTTCTCTCACCACATGCTCACACGCTGCTAATCCTGCCACCGACCCCGATAACTGGCTGCGGACGAGTGCGCTCGCTGTCACTGATATCACCACAGACTGGAGCAGCCACACAGAGTCCTTTGCCGGGGCTCAGATTATCTGTCGTCACGACTTAAAATTGTCAACATCCTATCCGAGATCCTCCCGACCAATACCGAAGTGCTTTTCTGTCACCGACCCGACTTACGCGACATCCCGGTCGGTCACTGTGCCACCCCCCCAACTTCCTTCCCGTTACCACAGGGTCCCATCCCCAAATGCCCGATTCGTTCACCTGGACGTCTGTCGGTTGTCACAGACGATTTGAGGAATTGAGAGAAGAACAAATAGAAAGCAGTATCAAGGCAAAGAACGCTGTGAAGAGATAACTTCACAGACAGCCTGCCGTCAACTACAACATGGGAATTCTAATGCTCATGGACATTTATGATAAAATGCTTGCACACAAAGAAGGTTATGTACATAAAACATATTTCTCAAATTTATTATGCCAAACCTCCTGAATTACCCTCTTATTTTAAAAGTACAATACAACAGACTCAACTCACAGCTAGAAGACAAATACGCCGTCCACAAACCACATATAATAGAGCAGCACAAACATCAAATGTTTTGAGGACTTCATAAAGCTCAATATTCTCACCTGCATCAAAACGCGTGCCCCCACCTCGTCTGGCGTCGTAGGCGGAGGGAAGTTACCGACCTCGAAGGGCTGATAATCCACTGTCTCGACAACCACGAAGTCGTGCCAATCGATCTGGGCGTATGCGACTGAAACAGAACACACGGGCACACTGTTCGAGCTTTACCTCCTTTCTGTGGCAAATTTTGGCAATGTATTTTTAAAACTGTGTTCAGAACAGGAGAATTCAAGGAACAAGAGGATACGACGACTGTCCGAGTCCAAACAGGACATATCTGTCAGTTATACTATATCACGCTCTCAGCGACAGACACACAAAATGCCGATATGGGAGTTGTGTTATGCACAAAACTGGTCTAGGTACACACGTGCACATATCTGTTCTTTAGGAACATCAGGAGCTCTTTATGTGAAAAGTATACACCAAAATGACAAAATATGTCGCTTGGCACCTATGGTGAATCTACATGTACAAAATTAATTAATTAACTAAGTGAGGTCCACCCACTATTTACTCATTATCAGTTTTCATTGAATTTGATAAAATACACAGAGATGTTAAATTCAGAAAACACACAAAAAAGTGAATGGCCAATAAAGTAGCACCAAAATAAGCACAGCAATGTTCTCCAGGTGTTTTTATCTCAGCTTCAAAAATTAGAAAAATATTCTCCTTTGTATAAAGCATACAAGATGCTTTTTACTATCTGAAACATTACAGACTTCTTAAGGCTGCACTTTAATTCATAGCCATTATTCATAGAACGTACATGAGCAGTTACGGAATACTCATCCCACCATTAGTATGTATCTGTGAAACCAATCACATGTATATCAGTTCAATTAAAGATACATAACTCTACTTGGAATGTATTTGAAACAAATCAGGTTATCCTGATGGAATTAGATTAGGAAGTTAGACACTTAAAAGTAGTAAATGAGTTTTGCTATTTAGGAAGCAAAATAACTGACAATGGTCAAAGTAGGGAGGATATAAAATGCAGACTGGCGATGGCAACGAAAGCTTTTTTTTTGTGTGTTAACAATGAGTATAGATTTAAGTGTCAGGAAGTCCTTTCTGAAAGTATTTGTTTGGAGTGTAGCCATATACGGAAGTGAAACATGGACGATAAATAGCTTAGACAAGAAGAGAATAGAAACTTTTGAAATGTGGTGCTACAGAAGAATGCTGAAGATTAGATGGGTAGATCACATAACTAATGAGGAGGTAATTGGCATCGGTTGGTAGAATAGATTCCGAGACGTTGAGAGATCACCAATTTAGTAGTGGAGGGAAGCTTGTGGGGCAAAAATCATAGAGGCAGACCAAGAGATGAATACAGTATGCAGATTTAGAGGGATGTAGGTTGGAGTTGTTACTCAGAGATGAAGAGGCTTGCACAGGATAGAGTAGCAAGGACAGCTGCATCAAACCAGTCTTCAGAATGAAGACAACAACAACAACAGCAACAAAAAAAAACAGATCTACACAATTTCATCTACATGGTAAATCAGTAGGGCAGTGAAGTAATGCACTTGAAAGTCACACACATTAGCTGTGTGTTGTCATTTGCGAGCGTGTGCTGTGAAAGAATAATATTGTGACCTTCAGACAGAGCCGTCCACGGGCAAGTGCTTGCTGAAACGCTGCTGCTCTACGCTCACACTCACACTCAGCTATCACATTATTACTGCTTATCTTGTTGTATTTGGTGTGTGTTATGGTGATAGGTGTACCTGCCACAGTATGATGAAGTTTTACTAACATTCTCAGTTGTGTTGTATGTCCGAGTTATAACAGAAGTGACGACAGGTGTGGGATCGTTCTCCGTGTGGTTTTCAGTCTCTAGTTGGTCCTCCATTTGCATATACGACATCTGACAGTGGTGCCGGTGAGTTTCTATGTCGGCCGATTCATCAGTGTGTTGCAGCATCTCAGTCAACAGCAGGAGGTGTTCGAAACAGCACAGCACAATCGAATCCGGGCATTGCAAACACTTGCCTCTGTTTTGGCAGTTCGGGTACGTCTCTACGCCCCTCGCACCTCCCGTTTTGCCTGTCACTACCTCGGTCGTTTATCCCCTGCCATTTCTGGCTTACAACGAGTCTGTCGAAGAATGGGAAGCTCACAAAAAACGGTTGCGGCAACATTTTTTTGTGCCGCAGCTGTTATGTGACTATTTTACTACCGCGATCTCCACTGCCTTGGTAATGCAAAGTTAAATTGTGAAGTTTATAACCAGTTTGAGCCTGTAGTCATAGCAGAAAAACAGATTGAAATATGTCACTATGGGTTATGACAAAAGCCTCTTCTTTTTTTTTTTTTTAAGCTCTTGTATTTATTTGGACTTTATCTCTCTTCCCGGTCATCGGAACTTTTGATATTGCCTTCCCCAGCGAGTACTAAACAAGAGTAGAACATAAGAAAAGTTGGCAGACTTAATTTGAGTACCAGTAGACTACTGGTCCATTTTCAAAGTACCTCCACCTTGTCATTCTTTTTTGGGGCCTCAAATGCTCCCATTGCAAAGCAAGGTATATTTGTTAGGTGGTTTTGAACATGGTCTCTATAATGAAAATGGTTTATAAAGAGTTTGCAGACGATTCTTTTCTGTAAAATTGTGCCAAAAATAGACATTTTTGGCGTTTTCAGAAAAGCTGTCAACTTTGCCCTCAATTTGTAAACTATTGGAAAGCAATAGGACAACAAAATTTTATAGTCTAAGACCTTGTATCATTAAGTTACTATGCGTGCAAAGTTTCAGGTGTATCCCGCAATTGCTTCCGGAGATACCGCAATTGCTTCCGGAGATATAAAAACAGGGTGTATACGGGGACAAGGAAAAAAAAATTCCCAGATTTCTCTCGGATATCCCGTTTAAAAAATATGCTTTTTCCCCGGGCGAAAATACACTTTTTCTTCGCTAAGTGACAGTAGGTTTTCCATAGATTTTCCCTCGGAACTGTAAAACTTATCAATCCTTTGAATGGTTAACGTTTTATACAATCGCATAGAACTTCCCGGAAAAAAAGAAAAGACAGGGCAAAGAAGTTTTGGAGGGATTTTTTTTTTTTTTTTTTTAAACAAAGGAGAGAAGTTCTGGAAAGACCTTTGATTTACAGCAACATATACGTTGCATATTTTCGTATTACTAAAGTATAAATTCGAATTGCACCAAACACAGCGCGTTAGTTTCCGGAGCGTTGAAACCGAGGTTGCGATGTCCTTTTGTAAGCGAGTCATATCTCAAGCCACGAGATCTCGTCAGCCAATGACAGCAGCTATTCAGAGCATAGGACACATGCTATATAGTCAGCCAATAGCAAGATCACTGGTTACATAGCGCGAACACCCAAGAGGAAAAGTTAACGGTTTACATTAATGTACACAGTACCGTATATCTACAAGAAAAGCTAAGCTTTCACATATAATGTTAGTCTCTAAGATTAACACGCTACAACATAAGCTAAGTTTTCACATGTAATATTGATCTTTTTTTGCGTGTGTTATACTTTAAGACACATCACACAAATGTGCCAGTAAATTTAAAATTATGACATAAATGTCTCGGCTCCAAATTCTTGTAAGTGGCTGGTCCTCAAACTGTTCAGTTTCGATCGCTCTGTGACTTAGATATCCATCCCACTTTCTCACACGTAACATAATTCATCTTGCGTAAAAAGGAATTTACTTTGAAAGTAACGCTTTTCTAACTACCGTTCGCAATACTATTCGGAGACTGTTAGAAATAGGTTCGATTTACCAGTTGCCACAGAGCGCCAGAAAACAGGCATTATTGTGCGTGTGCAACTGCAGTGGTGTAGGAAGCCCGCATGTTCGTGTGTATAAAGCACTAAGAAAGCTTACATTACACCATAAAAGAAACAGTGCATCAGAGGATACTCCAAAGAGCATCGGAATTTCGTAAACCATTCTAAAATGCATAATTCGGCTTGAAGTGCAAATCGGCTTTTTCCAGATTCACAATGAAGTAGGTCCCATCTGATATTAAGCTTTTCAGTGTGGTTTTTGGGTTGCAAATTTTCTTGGAGTACCAGTAATCTACGATCTCATTTTTGGTTCTTTATTATGGCATAATGCCACATATGGCAGACGATGATAACGTGCACTTGAAATTCAGCGAACAGTTGGAACTAGCCAATACTGTAGAATGAAACACTTCGTTTCAAATAAAATGATTGCCTCGGCGGAAAGATTAATAAAGCCAAATTTCTTTAGCAAACTTGCAAAAATAACTTCACTGTTCTGCAAGGCGATTAATGCTTGACTGCTACTAACTTGGAAATAAAGTAAAATCAGAAAACTGAAATTAATAATATATTTTTGCCCTCCGTAATTATGTGAATGTATTTTAGTTCACTTGATAGCTCCCAGCCACAGAAATCCGTTTTAATTGGGAACGTGAGCGATTATTGTTTGTACAAAATTTCATCAAAATCTGTGATAGTCATGTGAGAAGCTCTAGGCCACTCGGCAGGAAATGACCTCGACATAGTAGTACTGTGTTTACCTGAATCTAAGCTGCACTCGAATCTAAGATGCACCCAAAAAATGAGATTCGCTCAGCAGGACTCTGCTGCAGAAGCACAGTTCTCCTGAAGATAGCGAACAGATGGATCGCCAAAATATTAAATAGAGTTGACTTTCATATATTACAATGTTTATTTGTTAACAATACAAGCCTCTGACTACTAATTCATTCTGTGAAAACATTAATAATACTTTCAACAATATATAAAATGGATAGTTGTTACACACCATATAGCAGTGATGCTGAATTGCAGAAAGGCACAACGAAACGACCGTCAGAAAATTAGCTTTCTGCCAATGAGGCCTTTGTCAAAAATATCTTTTCCACTGTTTAGTCACACTTTCCATTTCCACAATATCTATGGTACAAGTTTTAGGTTATTTCCCCCGTATATACAGATTTTGTAATTAAATAGTACTTACGTCACTTAAACACGATTGAATTATGAATCTGGATCATTCGTCCATGTGCTCCACCAAAACCCGCTTTTAAGGAAAACGCTTGTTCTAAGAAAAAAAAACATAGCAGTTTCCAGAGACTTGTCTGTCATGATATACTCCTATTTTTGGGGCAAATGTCTCGGGGCAGATATTTATTGTTACTCTGAATGGTACATTTTTGAAACAGTAACATTCCTGTTAAAGCAGCTGTACCAACAAGGTCTGTTGCTGGGGATGTAAGAAAAGTTTGGATGTGCTCTCTCTCAATTTTAAAAGGTACGGATGAAACAATGGCCTCTTCAAAGGGCACCAGGCTTTCAAGCACAACACTAAACTACACACAAAACAAATTGTTACAGAATAAAAACTTTTTTTTCTGTGAGTACAGCTGGATATATACCCATTTCCTTCATTTATGCGGGTTTAACAAGTGATACAGTAAATAGTGAAAATTTGTCAATATAGTAGTAGTAAGAACACTTCCGAAATCTTTTTTCAAAAGAGGAAACACGCTGTATGTTGATAATCTGCTCCAATACTGATCTGTCAAATGTGTAATGCAACTTGAAGAGAGAACAGGTAATTAGCTTGCCAAGTATACTAATGTCATTGCAACAGAAGAGAGGTGCGTACACTATCCATAGGCATACTTCGAAGTTGCAACCAGTGCAAGAAAAGACTACAAAAGCACTCACAGGAAGAAAAGACTAAAAAAAAGCACTCTCAAAAAAACAAACAGAAATGTGCGTTGGACTACAGTCAGTGGGAGCAGTAGACAAGTCTGACACGGTGCAGAGTGCAAATTAGTGTTGGTAAGTGCTGTGAAATCATATTAAAAAGTAACTGTAATTAATAACAATAATAATAATTAAGAAAGAAGATAGAGACATGGAGAAATTGTAATATAAATCTGGAAGAAAAGAAAGAAATAGTTGACTAACAGAAGGCCATAGCAGCTCACACATAAAAGCATTGGTTACAACAACAACAACAACAACAACAACAAAATGGTTATTTGCTACACGTCTTAATTCTGCAAATTATTTACAAAGTTCACACAAGAGAAACTGAAATGTTAGAGGAGCATCACCGTGACAGATCAAAATCAGCAGTACGCCGATCAATAGGGGAAACCACCTCAGGACAATGAGGAATGCATTCTCTTTTTGATACGATTCGACACTGCTCGGAAAGTCGTGCTGTGAGAAAATGCATCTCTTGTAACAGGACTGAGCTGCTCCCATGATTTAAAACGAACCACATACAAAAGAATTTGTAAAATTTAATGTTTCCTCCATTATAAAAAGAAACACACAGCAGCAATGATTATTTAGCACAGTAGCAACCGAGACAGGAGTGCCACACGTTGTGGCGAGGCCGGGAGTGGCATGAGGTGTGCCACAGTGTGCAGGGGCTGCGCTCTGTTAGCACAAAGTTGGCAGTGTGACGGTTAACATTTGTCTCCCAGTCTGTTTTTCCAGCTCTCAATCTGTACAGAAGTGAGAATAATCCATCCTCCTCACATGTCCAACAATTGGTCCATTTCAAGACCGCTATTGTCCTGGATTGTACCAGGTGATCAAAAAGTCAGTATAAATTTGAAAACTTAATAAACCACCAAATAATGTAGATAGAGAGGTAAAAATTGACACACACGCTTGGAATGACGTGAGGTTTTATTAGAACCACCCCATATTGCTAGACGTGTGAAAGATCTCTTGTGAGTGTCGTTTGGTGATGATCGTGTGCTCAGCCGCCACTTTCGTCGTGCTTGGCTTCCCAGGTCCCCAGACCTCAGTCAGTGCGATTATTGGCTTTGGGGTTACCTGAAGTCGCAAGTGTATCGTGATCGACCGACACCTCTAGGGATGCTGAAAGACAACATCCGACGCCAATGCCTCACCATAACTCTGGACATGCTTTACAGTGCTGTTCACAACATTATTCCTCGACTACAGCTATTGTTGAGGAATGATGGTGGACATGTTGAGCATTTTTACACTAAAATGTTTGCCCAAAAATTGTAATTCTCATAGTAGTCCAAGACAAACAGAAGCATCTTTTCCTTCAAAGTAAAGACTTTTCAGGTAACAGTAATTCTCACGTGTTCAGCTGTTTTGAAGCAAAAATGGCTCTAAGCACTACAGGACTGAACATCGGAGGTCTTCAGTGCCCTAGACTTAGAACTACTTAAACCTAACTAACTTAAGGACATCACACACATCCGTGCCCGAGGCAGGATTTAAACCTGCGACTGTAGCAGCAGCGCTGTTCCGGACTGAAGCGCCTAGAACCGCAACGGCCGGCGTTTTGAAGCAAACAAGTTAACAGTCTACACAAGTTTCTGATAGAAACGTCCTTCCACCAGTTTACTCCTCGACTTATTGCAGTTCTCTGAAGCGCTACAGTACAAGATACACACGGACCGGATCTGATACCTGTTACGAGTAACACAGGCGACGTGATTCTAGAGCGGCTGCACACCGAGTTTCTCCCACTCGAAACTCACCTCTCTCTTTCTCCAGTTCCTCCTCCTCTTTGCGCCTCTGAGCTTCTTGATACTTGATCCACTCAGCTCGATACTTCACCATGTCCAGTATCACGTTCATCGAGCTGCTCTCCTCCTTCAGCTTAAACATCAGCTCCTTCGGTGGGATCAGCACCTGCCAAACACACAGGCTGTTATAGGGCACTACGTGAAAATCACAAAGGCTCGCAAAATAAATGCGAGTACAGTCAAGGAAACAAATATGTTTTAAAAGTGTGGTGTTGTAAAAATGACACACGGAAACCAATCCATTTATCAAAAGAAGCTTTTTTGCACAAATACTTCTCTACCACGAAACATTACTAGACCAATAAATGAGTACAAAATTTTGTGTTGGACCTAGAATTTAGCTACCAATGTTCGAACAACTGTGTTCAGAACGAGTATCTCTCCAACCGCAGAAACTCGAGACTCAGCTACTCCGACACTTAGAAGAACGGAGATAGCCCAGCACTGCCGACTATATTCCGGTACAAGAAATGTCGAAGCTCCGAAAGGTTTGGAAACACACACACACACACACACACACACACACACACACACACACACACACACACACATTCTACCACGGTTTTTATGGGAAGCACCTACCTTGTAATGACGCCGTGGCATCTTAATTTTGCGACTGTGGCAAAGAGGATGATGTCGACAACACTATCTTTGGCTGTCCAAACATACACAACACTACAAGTCTGTGTTCAACACAGTAAGCATCACACCAAGTTCTGAGCTGTACCCTATAATACTGATCGTCAGCTTCGAGCCGTGATGTAACATAATGGTGTCACGGTGGATGACGTTGTACGTGTGTGGAGCTTTCAAAAATATGTCCGTTTTGTTTGGAGGTAATTGTGGGGAGGGGGGGGGGGGGGGGAGGGGAGGAGGAGGAGGAGTTGTGGCACTGGTAGTGTCAGTTCATGTCACGTTTGTCGAGGGCAATGTGATTTGTGCCAGTGAGAGCACATGCTGTACTGTACACACACATGATTTTACTAGTCGCTTTGTCCTCCGGACCGATTCTCTTAGCATTTGTGATCACTCAGTGCCAGACTCCTAATGGAGCCACCAGAGAGATTCGATAGTCGTGCATTGTGGTGACAGATAGAAAATTTGAACTCTTCTGTTAAATTTCTCCAGAGGTCAGGTGGCATTCAAAAATGTAGGCTGTGTCACGTGCGTGGCGATAAATTGTCAGTTGCAGGTGATGAAAGTTTCTACCAGCTGTTGCCTCTGGTTGGCAAAACTGTTCCTCAGTTTAAGAAAGAAACCTAAATTACATATCAACAGTTACGGATGATCAGATTGGCAAGGGATATGTTATAACAATACAATGGCAGCATACTAATACTGGATTACAATATAAGATTAATTGTAACTAAAGCCATTGTTAAGTTGACAAATGCATTCCTCTCAGACACACAGTACGAGGCAATCACTGACTTATTTTTCATCGGCATTGCAGTCGTGCAATTCTTTTCTATAAACACTCGGAATAGAAAATACACTTCCTAACCAATCAGTGTATCTCTACATCTACATCATACTTTGCAAAGCACCTAATGGCATGTGATGGAGGGTACTTTCAGTACCATTATCTGTTCCCTCTAACCCTGTTCCACTAGCGAACAGAGTGTGGGAAGAATGATTGTCAGTAAGCCTCTGTATTGGCTCTAATTTCTCAAATTTTCTCCTCCTGGTCAATGTGCAAGATGTATGTGGGGGGAGGGGGCAGGGGTAGTAATATGTTGTCCAACTCCTCCTGAAAAGCGCCGTCCCGAAATGTCAACAGTAAATCTCTCTGTGGTGCACGACGCCTCTCTTGTAATGACTGCCAGTGGAGTTTGTTTGGCACCTCCGTAACGCTCTCTCACCAGCTGAATGATCCCGTGATGAAATGTGCCACTCTTCGTTGGATCTTCTCTATCTTGTTTATGAGTCCTACCTGATAGGGATATCAGACAGATGAACAATACTCAAGAATCGGGTGAACAAGCACCTCATAAGCCAATTCTTTCGTGGACGAGTTACATTTCCTTAAGAGTCTTCCGTTGAATCTGAGTCTGGTATCTGCTTTTCCCACTATATGTTTCTTGTGGTCATTCGCTTAAGGTCACTCTTGATAGTTATGCCTAGATATTTTACAGCAGACACTGTCTCCAGGTGTTTGTCATCAATAGTGTAGCTGTACAGTAATGAATTACTTTCCCTACATATGCGGAATATGTTACATTTATTTAGATTCAGGATCAACTGCCAGAGCCTGCACCAGTCATCAATTCTCTACAGGTCTTTTTGCAAATTCTTACTATATTCTGGCGTTGCTACTCTGGTATAGACAACTGCATCTGCAAATAGCCTTAAAGAGCATCAGACACTTTCTACTAGATCGTTTATACCAGGTGATCAAAAAGTCAGTATAAATTTGAAAACTTGATAAACCACGGAATAATGTAGATAGAGAGGTAAAAATTGACACACCTGCTTGGAATGACATGGGGTTTTAATAGGGAGGGGGGGGGGGGGAAGATGGTGCTGGACAGCAATACGTCAGTGACTGCGCATGACAATCGTGTATAAAGGAGAGAGAGAGAGAGAGAGAGAGAGAGAGAGAGAGAGAGAGAGAGAGAGAGAGAGAGAGAGAGAGAATCAGATGTGTCAGCAGTCGCAGCAGGTTGACGTTACCTGAAAAGGCGCTTTTAGTGAAGCTGTATTATCAGAATGGGGAATGTGCTAGTTCAGCGTTACGATCCTATCGCCATAGGAAGGGGATTCGAACGGGTAAAGGTCCATTGACAAATGCAGCTGTGGCGAGAAGGATTTCGAAGTTCAAAGCCATGGATTGTTTAGACGATAGACCCTGTAGTGGCCGACCGAACACAAGGTGTAATGCTGCTGAGACAGTTCAGGAAGAAATGGAGACTGTAGCGGGTTCGTATATGCACAGGGAAGTCAGCGCTCGTGCAGTCGCACGTTACACCGGCATCCCATACACTACCGTTTGGTTGGCACTTAGGCGTACCCTCCAATGCTATCAGTACAAAATCCATTGGCATCATGAACTGTTACCTGGCGATTTAGTGAAGCAGAGGGCATTTGCAAGTGGGCGTTTCAAAAGATGGCGGAAGATGACAACTGGTTGAGTAACGTGTTGTGGACCGACGAAGGTCATTTCACACTCCGAGGGTCTGTCAATGCCCACAACTGCAGAATTTGGGCTACCGAAAGTCCTAGAACTGTCGTGGAAATTCCATTCACGACGAGAAAGTCACAGTATGGGTTGGATTTACCACATCTACCGTTATCGGGCCTTTTTTCTTTGAGGAAATGCGTGATTCTGCTTTTGTAACTGCTACTGTGATGGGTGAGAGGTACGCCGATATGTTACAGAATCGCATCATCCCCAGCCTGGCTGATAAACACCCGCTGGAACGTACGATGTTCATGCAGGACGGCGCTCCACCCCATATTGCTAAATGCGTGAAGTCTCTTGCGCGCGTCTTTTGGTGATGGTTGTGTGCTCAGCCACCACTTTCGTCATGCTTGGCCTCCCAGGTCCGTGCGATTATTGGCTTTGGGGTCACCTGAAGTCGCAAGTGTATCGTGATCGACTGACATCTGTAGGGATGCTGAAAGGCAACATCCGACGCCAATACGTCACCATAACTCCGGACATGCTTTACAGTGCTGTTCACAACATTATTCCTCGACTACAGCTACTGCTGAGGAATGATGGTGGAAATCTTGAGCATTTCCTGTAAAGAACATCATCTTTGCTTTGTCTTACTTTGTTATGCTAATTATTGCTATTCTGATCAGATGAAGCACCATCTGTCGGACATTTTTTGAATTTTTGTATTTTTTTGGTTCTAATAAAACCCCATGTCATTCCAAGCATGGGTGTCAATTTGTACCTCTCTAGCTACATTATTCGCTGATTTATTCAGTTTTCAAATTTATACTGACTTTTTGATCACCCGGTTGTTGTTGTTGTTGTTGTGGTCTTCAGTCCTGAGACTGGTTTGATGCAGCTCTCCATGCTACTCTATCCTGTGCAAGCTTCTTCATCTCCCAGTACCTACTGCAACCTACATCCTTCTGAATCTGCTTAGTGTATTGATCTCTTGGTCTCCCTCTACGATTTTTACCCTCCACGCTGCCCTCTAATGCTAAATTTGTGATCCCTTGATGCCTCAAAACATGTCCTACCAACCGATCCCTTCTTCTAGTCAAGTTGTGCCACAAACTTCTCTTTTCCCCAATCCTATTCAATACCTCCTCATTAGTTACGTGATCTACCTAACGTATCTTCAGCATTCTTCTGTAGCACCACATTTCAAAAGCTTCTATTCTCTTCCTGTCCAAACTGGTTATGGTCCGTGTTTCACTTCCATACATGGCTACACTCCATACAAATACTTTCAGAAACGACTTCCTGACGTTTAAATCTATACTTGATGTTAATAAGTTTCTCTTCTTCAGAAACGCTTTCCTTCCCATTGCCAGTCTACATTTTATATCCTCTCTACTTCGACCATCATCAGTTTTTTGCTCCCCAAATAGCAAAACTCCTTTACTACTTTAAGTGTCTCATTTCCTAATCTAATTCCCTCAGCATCACCCGACTTAATTCGACTACATTCCATTATCCTCGTTTTGCTTTTGTTGATGTTCATCTTATATCCTCCCATCAAGACACTGTCCATTCTGTTCAACTGCTCTTCCAAGTCCTTTGCTGTCTCTGACAGAATTACAATGTCATCGGCGAACCTCAAAGTTTTTATTTCTTCTCCATGGATTTTAATACCTACTCCGAATTTTTCTTTTGTTTCCTTTACTGCTTGCTCAATATACAGATTGAATAACATCGGGGAGAGGCTACAACCCTGTTTTACTCCTTTCCCAACCACTGCTTCCGTTTCATGCCCCTCGACTCTTATAACTGCCATCTGGTTTCTGTACAAATTGTGAATAGCCTTTCGCTCCCTGTATTTTACCCCTGCCACCTTCAGAATTTGAAAGAGAGTATTCCAGTTAACGTTGTCAAAAGCTTTCTCTAAGTCTGCAAATGCTAGAAATGTAGGTTTGCCTTTTCTTAATCTTTCTTCTAAGATAAGTCGTAAGGTTAGTATTGCCTCACGTGTTCCAACATTTCTACGGAATCCAAACTGATCTTCCCCGCGGTCCACTTCTACCAGTTTTTCCATTCGTCTGTACAGAATCTCGCGTTAGTATTTTGCAGCTGTGACTTATTAAACTGATAGTTCGGTAATTTTCACATCTGTCAACACCTGCTTTCTTTGGGATTGGAATTATTATATTCTTCTTTAAGTCTGAGGGTATTTCGCCTGTCTCAAACATCTTGCTCACCAGATGGTAGAGTTTTGTCGTGACTGGCTCTCCCAAGGCCATCAGTAGTTCTAATGGAATGTTGTCTACTCCCGGGGCCTTGTTTCGACTCAGGTCTTTCAGTGCTCTGTCAATCTCTTCACGCAGTATCTTATCTCCCATTTCATCTTCATCTACATCCTCTTCCATTTCCATAATATTGTCCTCAAGTACATCGCCCTTGTATAAACCCTCTATATACTCCTTCCACCTTTCTGCCTTCCCTTCTTTGCTTAGAACTGGGTTGCCATCTGAGCTCTTGATATTCATACAAGTGGTTCTCTTCTCTCCAAAGGTCTCTTTAATTTTCCTGTAGGCAGTATCTATCTTACCCCTAGTGAGACAAGCCTCTACATCCTTACATTTGTCCTCTAGCCATCCCTGCTTAGCCATTTTGCACTTCCTGTCGATCTCATTTTTGAGACATTTGTATTCCTTTTTGCCTGCTTCATTTACTGCATTTTTATATTTTCTCCTTTCATCAATTAAATTCAATATTTCTTCTGTTACCCAAGGATTTCTATTAGCCCTCGTCTTTTTACCTACTTGATCCTCTGCTGCCTTCACTATTTCATCCCTAAGAGCTACCCATTCTTCTTCTACTGTATTTCTTTCCCCCATTCCTGTCAAGTGTTCCCTTATACTTTCCCTGAAACTCTGTACAACCTCTGGTTCTTTCAGTTTATCCAGGTCCCATCTCCTTAAATTCCCGCCTTTTTGCAGTTTCTTCAGTTTCAATCTGCAGTTCATAACCAATATATTGTGGTCAAAATCCACATCTGCCCCTGGAAATGTCTTACAATTTAAAACCTGGTTCCTAAATCTCTGTCTTACCATTATGTAATCTATCTGATACCTTTTAGTATCTCCAGGATTCTTCCAGGTATACAACCTTCTTTCATGATTCTTGAACCAAGTGTTAGCTATGATTAAGTTATGCTCTGTGCAAAATTCTACAAGGCGGCTTCCTCTTTCATTTCTTCCCCCCAATCCATATTCACCTACTATGTTTCCTTCTCTCCCTTTTCCTACTGACGAATTCCAGTCACCCACAACTATTAAATTTTCGTCTCCCTTCACTACCTGAATAATTTCTTTTGTCTCATCATGCATTTCATCAATTTCTTCATCATCTGCAGAGCTAGTTGGCATATAAACTTGTACTACTGTAGTAGGCATGGGCTTTGTGTCTATCTTGGCCACAATAATGCGTTCACTATGCTGTTTGTAGTAGCTAACCCGCACTCCTATTTTTTTATTCATTATTAAACCTACTCCTGCATTACCCCTATTTGATTTTGTATTTATAACCCTGTGATCACCTGACCAGAAGTCTTGTTCCTCCTGCCACCGAACTTCACTAATTCCCACTATATCTAACAGTAACCTATCCATTTCTCTTTTTAAATTTTCTAACCTACCTGCCCGATTAAGGGATCTGACATTCCACGCTCCGATCCGTAGAATGCCAGTTTTCTTTCTCCTGATAACCACGCCCTCTTGAGTAGTCCCCGCCCGGAGATCCGAATGGGGGACTATTTTACCTCCAGAATATTTTACCCAAGAGGACGCCATCATCATTTAATCATACAGTAAAGCTGCATGTCCTCGGGAAAAATTACGGCTGTACTTTCCCCTTGCTTTCAGCCGTTCGCAGTACCAGCACAGCAAGGCCGTTTTGGTTAATGTTACAAGGCCAGATCAGTCAATCATCCAGACTGTTGCCCCTGCAACTACTGAAAAGGCTGCTGCCCCTCTTCAGGAACCACATGTTTGTCTGGCCTCTCAACAGATAACCCTCCATTGCGGTTGCACCTACGGTACGGCCATCTGTATCGCTGAGGCACGCAAGCCTCCCCACCAACGGCAAGGTCCATGGTTCATGGGGGGAGGGATCACCCGGTATATACTGGAAATAGCAACGGTCCTATCACACTTCCCTGTGGTACTCTGGATATTACCTTTACACCAGTCGATTTTGTTTTGTTAAGAGTGACATGTCAAGTTCCATCTGCAGGAAAGTCTTCAATCCAACTGCAAGTCTTCTCCGATACTCCGTAAGTTAGAATTTTTCTTTTCCTTTTAACGGCAATGCGGGACAGTGTCAAATGCCATACTGAAATCGGGGAACACGGCATCAACCTGAACGCCGCAGCCCACTGTGTTGTGGATCCCAAGGAGGAACAGAGATAGCTAAGTTTCGCAGGATCTCTGTCTGGAAATCCATGTCGATTTTTATAGAGGAGATGTTCATTTTATAAAAAAGAGTCATGACTCTTGAGCATAAAAGATGTGCCACAATTCTACAACAGACTGACCTCAATGATATAGGTCAATAATTGTGTGGATCTGTCTTACAGCCTTTCTTAAAAACTAGAATGGCCTGTGCTTTTTCAGTCATTAGGTACCTTTCATCACTCAAGCAATCTACGATAAATTACTGCTAGAAGGGGACCAAGTTCTTTCACATAATCTCTATAGAATCTTATGGGTGTCTCATCTGGTCCTAAAACTTTTCCACTAAGTGATTGTAGCTGCTTTCCAATTATGCGAACGATTATCTCAATATCTGCCATTTCGACATTCGTATGACAATTGAATAGGAATAGGATTGGGGAGAAGAGGAGTTTGTGGCACAACTTGACTAGAAGAAGGGATCGATTGGTAGGACATGTTCTGAGGCATCAAGGGATCACCAATTTAGTACTGGAGGGCAGTGTGGAGGGTAAAAATCGTAAAGGGAGACCAAGAGATGAATACACTAAGCAGATTCAGAAGGACGTAGGTTGCGGTAGGTACTGGGAGATGAAGAAGCTTGCACAGGATAGAGTAGCATGGAGAGCTGCATCAAACCAGTCTCTGGACTGAAGACCACAACAACAACAACAACAACAACATGACAATTGAAAGGAGGGACAGTGTTAAGGTCTTCTGCGGTGAAACAACTTCGGAAGACCAAATTCGGTATTTCGGCCGTCTCTCTGCTGGGGGGTCTGCTGCTAGGAGGGTGACACGCTCGACCTCTACTGTGACCATTACCACTGACTTCTACCTTGTGAATTTCAACAGCTGGGCAACAACAATAACACAATGCACTCGGCACTTTGACCTCGGTAATCTACACTTGTACGCATTTGCGACCTGTGTCAGTTCACAATTAATAATACAGAGTACGGAATCCCGGATCTCTCTCACAGTCGATCTCGTGACCGCTAAACGAGCAGGTGTCACGACGATAATTCGCAGTGCTCAATCCGCCGGAGTATTCGATTCGAGATGTCGACATCCTATTTCTGCTACGAATCTTCTGTCAGAGATAAGCTGTGCCCAAAATGGATATCAGCGAATACCTGACACTCGCCGGGTTTCGTCCTGTCGTGATGTGTGTGGGGAATTTATTATACAAACGGCGGCACTCACATATCGGTAGTTTTGTTGCGACAAGTGGTGGTAAGTACACTAGCGTAAGTGCAATAACACCAGCTGGCCTCAAGTGTCGGCTTTTTCAGGTAAGCACCACTCGTGACATGCTCACTGCTCTGCCCCCTCCCGAGCTGTCATGGCGCACAATGCGTCAGCAAATCCCGTATCGCTGCCTGGCACTGAATACAGAGAGCACAGGAGTACGCATACCTACGCCGTATTATTGAGTAGCTATGTTATAAGATGTGTACATTATGTAACTAATAGAGTGGAAGTATGGACTAAACACCATGAAGATTGTACAAGCATCGCATTCAATCCTACGATTCATAACAACCAGCACATAACAACCAGTAAAAGCATTTTCATAAATATGAAGCAGCTCAAAAGACCAAGAGTGAATAACTTCTTCAAAGAGTAAATATTTTTCCCTACTTCGTATAATATTCTTCGAATCAATAAATATCTGCTACTACACACTTTCTAAAGTAGCCTACATTCTTCCTCCGGGTTCCAGCTATATTCGTACCAAATTTCAGCGAAACGGGTATTTCACCCGTATCTCTAGCAAATTTCGTCCTGCAGTTTCGTTTTCACCCAGCTCAATGTTGATGACATCACATATCGTGAACTATGTGCTAAACGATGATACAATTTTGCAGGTACACACAGCGGAATATACGAGCACTGTCTGCATCGTGTGTCTGGAGTACAGTTAGTAGTAAAGATGTAACAAATTAAACCGTTACATCTGATGTAACAGTTTTACTACACGAACAGCAAAAATGTAGTAAGCGACAGACTTTTTTATTTTCTTTCACCATTTTGTTGTGGTTATCAGAAAGAAAAAGTTTTGTGAGTGTTTTAAATTGTGTGTGAAGTTTATTACAAGTCACTAAATGCTCTCATTCTAAAATACTGGACGAGTAAAATCTCGGTATTTGTGCGTTGTGGCGTCAACTTCTTTTGCAGCTCCACTGCCACCCCTTTGATAGGTATGTGGTTCCTACCCTAAGGTTCTTACAATATCGTAAGTGATGTGTGTACCAAGCTTGATAGAGTGATTTTGGAGGAAGTGTGTGGCATGTATGCATACAAACATACATTTTTATCCAGGCTGTGCTCATGTTACCTGTGAAAACTCCATGAAAATTCATCCAGCACTTTCGGAGAAGCATGTTTAAACACAAAAACAGACAGACACAACAGTTTTGCATTCTTATAATTAGTGTACACAGGAGTTCTTTAGGTGGACATCAAGTGGTGACTGAAATTGATGAGTCATATTTTGGCAAGAGGGGGAATGGGAAGGGTGAAGAGGGGGGTGGTGATTTGCGTTTGTAAGATTTCAGTTCAAAGGCCTTCTTCTGACTTACATAACAAAACACACACACACACACACACACACACACACACACACACACACACACACACTGCTACTGTCTCTGGTTGCCAATGACAGACTGTGAGCAACACCACAAAGATGAGAGAAAAATTCTGGGGTGGGAGTAAGGAGAAGGCTGGGGCAGGGAGGGGGAGAGAGCAGTGTATGTGTGGGGGACATAAAAGTGCTCCTTGTGGGAGCATATAGATATGAGGTGGGGGGAGGGTAGGGCAGCTAGGTGCAGTTGGGAGGTTAGATGGAAGTTAGGGTGGGGGCGGAAAAGGAGAGAAATACAAAGACTGTGGGTGCCTTAGGCAAATAGAAGGCTGTGTAGTGCTGGAATGGGAACAGGGAAGAAGAGGACTGGTGAGTGAAGGACAGTGACTAACCAAGGTCGAGGCCAGGGGCGTTATGGGAACGTAGGATATTCTGCACGGAGAGTTCCCACTTGCACAATTCAGAAAAGCTGATGTTGATAGGAAAAATCCAGACGGCCCAGGCTGTGAAGCAGTCACTGAAATGAATAACACTGTGTTAGGCAGCATACTCAGCAACTGGGTGGTCCAGCTTTTTCTCGGTCACAGTTTGTCGGTGGCCATTTGTGCAGACAGACAGCTTGTCAGTTGTTACGGCCACGTAGAATGCAGCACAGTGGTCAAACCGTAGCTTGTAGATCATGTGACTGGTTTCACAGGTAGCCCTGCCTTTGATGGAATAGGTGATGTTAGTGACCAGACAGGATTAAGTGGTGGTGGGAGGATCTATTGTACGGGTCTCGCATCTAGGACTATTACAGGGATATGAGCCTCGACGCAAGGGGATACACGAAGATATTGTGTACGTTCGGTGAGCAGCAGAATACCACTATGGGAGGGGTGGGAAAGATAGTGGGTAGGGCAGTCCTCATTTTAGGGTACAGCAAGAGGTAGTCTAAACCCTGGAGGAAAGTGTGATTCAGTTGCTCCAGTCCTGGGTGGTACTGAGTCACGTGGGGGACACTGCTATGTGGGACTATGGGAGGTGGTGGGTGACGAGGGAAAGAAGGCATGAGAGTCTATTTCTGTACGAGGTTGGGAGCATAATTACGGTCTGTGAGAGCCTTGGCGTATATCGAGATGGACTACTCGGCGCTACAAATGTGATGGCCAAACAGATGGCTAGGCTGTGTGGAATAGGTGGCAGCTTTCGAAGTGGACGTACTGCCAGTGCCCGCCTGCGACTTGACATCTCCACTGTATGGCAAGTAGCAATCTATCCTTTTCATAATACTGTCATTGTTAAATTGTGTTATTCCATTATGTTTTATTTTGTTGTATTTTTTATCCTTATGTTTTCTCTATTTTTGAGTCTTTACCTCTATTCTATAAATGGCATGTATCTGTAAATCTCAATATTTTGTTTTGGTAGGACCCTTTTTATCATGCAAATAGTGTTGCATTTAGTTGGAATTGTGTGCAATATTTAATTTTTTGTGAATTGTCTGATTTATTTATTTAGTGTAACTGAAGTGTATGATACCAAGTATCATTAGTTGCTGTGGTTTTTGTGTTCTGTATTGGTATTGTGGATTTCAGTTGAGCTATATACAAAAGCAAAACATCTTCCATACAGAAAGACACCAATCAATTTGTAATTACTGTCATGGAGAATTTATAATTATTTTCACGGAGCCTCAGCTTCAGTAAACTAACATTCGTGCACCACAACTTACAGTTTTATAATATTCTTTCATAATGATCAGGAGCATCTGTTTTGTTTTGTTTTAGGGCCCAAAAACAACTAGGGTCATATGCAACCAAGTCAGAACTGTAGAACACGAAGACAAAAAAGGAGTTAAAAACGACTACACATTGAGCCCAATCATTGGAAGGAAAAACAGCTAAAAACAGGGGCTTGGAGATAGGTGAATAAAATACACCATAGACAAATGGAGGTCCCGAACTAAAGATTAAATCTCCTTTGACATACTGCTACTACGGATGAAAAGTAAAACTGAGTCGACAGCCCGCGCGTCATTCGCTAAAACGGCCAATTAACTGAGAAGACAAACACAAATGAGAACATAAGTGATTATAAAAAGGACATTCTGTCAGGTTGAGGGCAATGAGCACAACGTGATGGGAGAGCACCACATGACAAATGGTGATGGCTAAAAAGACAGTGCCCAATACACACCCTAGCTAAAATGATCTCCTCGCAGCCAGAGTGGTGAGAGGAGGTCGTCCAAGCTGCTGGGAGAGGCTTAACAACTCAGAGCTCGTTCCCACGAAGGGAGGACCAGAGATGATGCCAAAGTGACACCACCTGCTGACAGGCGGCAACACAGAGACCGTCGGAGGGAACGGAAGAACTAGTGGGCCGAGTTATGAGACTGGAGCCTTGGAAGCAACGTCAGTGGCCTCGTTTCCCACCCGTCAGACCGACATGACCGTGAATCCACATAAACATCACACTGTGCTCCAGTGAGCAAATAACAGCTTTCCTGGATCCACTGCACTTAGGGATGGATGGTGTACAGCCCACAGAGGCTCTCAAGGGCACTGACAGAGTCGGAGCAGATGACACAATTAAAAAGCCTGATAGAGGACGAAGAGCTCTGCTGTAAATACTCAGCAGTGCCCCACAAGCTGATACCGAAAATCGTCGGTGACAATGACGAAGGTACGACACCACGGTCAGTCCGAGGAGTCATCAGTGTACTCGAAGGTCCTATCACGAAGTTCCGTGAGAACGTCAAGAAACATACGGTGATAGAGTGAGGCCGGAATAGTGTCCTTAGGAAGTGAACGAAGACCAAGGCACACACAGGCCGCTACACGAAGCTGAGGTGGTGATGGGTTCACACCTGTCAAGAAACTGTACACTAGCCCGGTTGAGAGTCTGTAAGCAGAAGGTGCCGAACTACTGCTGTCGTAACACCGTGACTTTCTCCTCAGTAGACACGCATACCATTTGCCTGCCATGCCTGGCCACCCATCCCATGCCTCCATCCATCCTACGCCTCCACCTCTGATCGCCAGTATGGGGTTTGCCCCTCTTCTCTGTGACCTCCTGGAGGTCACTTAACTCGTGTCTTAAGCTGCCGGACCAAGAGCCGAAAGCAAACTCCAGGAGGTAACAGACAAGAGGGACAAGCCCCATACTGGCGATCAGAGGTGGAGGCATAGGATGGTTGGAGGCATGGGATGGGTGGCCAGGCACAGTAGACAAATGGCATGTGTATCTACTGAGGAGAAAGTCACGGAATTTCAACCAGTTTGCCACCATAGAGAAAACTGTTTGGCCTAGAAATAATGAATTGGATGCTTATCTGACACCCACTGAAGATGCCTCGTAATTACGGTGAAAAGCATCTGGGTGCACAAGATAAAAAGTAAATAAATAAATAAAATAAAAAATTTAAAAAATAAGTAATGAAAAAACCTAAATGACAGCATCTATACGGCGTTTTCTTTTAAACCACTGTAATTTGTATACAACTGTTGCGAAAATGGCCAGTGCAAGACAGTTGAAACATTCTTATAATTTGCTAGTAGCTCATCATGATACTTACCCACTTCCACAACTAACTTTCTATTTACCATAAGATAATTTTTTCAATGTTCGTGCGAACTGTAAATAACTCACATTAGTGATTCAGAATAATTACCTTTGTGTACTGTTCCAGCAGCTTTGTGAAATACTGAAAGAGTGAGTGTTGTGGCCGCAAAAAGTCGAACTGGTAGTTACGCTGTTCACGGTTCATCAGGTTTGTGAGGAACTGCCGACCATTACGGGCTACAAACTGGGCCGTCAGCTTGACGATGTCACTGCAAACATTGGCAAAAATTAAAGAGATTCACTGAGGGAGTATAAAAGTGAGATCTTTACTGCTCAAACAGGGCATATAAATAGCTGACAATTTAATATCTGTGACTGCACAATCTGTCAGCTTCGTGTACATGATTTATGCTACATTCAAGAAAATTATTGGGAAACACTTAAGTAAATACATCCAAATTGTGGTCCTACAGGAATGAAAACACATTATAATACTCACAGGTCCAGGGCTGAAATTGATGGTGGGTCTGCAATGAATTCAAATTCTGGTGGTGGATCCTTCGGAATAAAGGGCTGCTCAGAAATTTGCTTCAGGATTTCCTGCTGTTTCTGCTGCTGCGACGGAGCTAGGGCGGATGCCTTCGGAGCAGTAGGGGGGCCGCTCGGCTCTTGACCTGCTCACATCACACACCGACGGTTAAATACCTTGCTCACTTGCGATCCCACAGTACCGAACTTAAGACGTGAAGAAATGTAGAATTTTTTTGAAAAATGAATTAAATGCAACATCAAATATGGTAAATAACAATTGATTTGTCACTCCAATGTCTAATATTTTGAGTGCAGTACTAAGCCACGTTCAAAGAAGAAAAATATGTATTTCATCTTCAGTAAAAAATAAAAATGTTAGCAAATAGGCGAGGAAAAATAAAACACCAAAGATTTCAGTGAATGTTTCGATGCTGTCTGTTGGGGCAACGGGCCAAGTAAAATAAGAACTTGTATATAAAACTTCAAATAGTTACGCATTTCCCACCTCCACATAACGGTACAGCGGTGTGCGAGAAAGAAGACGGCAGAAGGATGGGGTGTATTTAGTGGTGACGCCAGCGTGCTCTCCGCCTGTCCCACACCACACTCTCCAGCTGTCGCCTAGCCCAGTAACTGACAACTTCTGTTTCCCGCTAGGTAAATTTATACACTCAGAAAACAATCACAGTCATTTCTCAATGTGCTACTCATTGGGTCCGTTTTACAGTACCTGTAATAACCACTACAGTGGCTAGGATGCCAATTACTTTTTCTCGGCTGAACATATCGAGTCCGGCTTCCTACCGGTTCAAAGTGGCCTGCTGTAAGTTTGTCTCCCGTGCCGAAGTCTTCATCCTAGAGTGGCACTTCCACACACATCTTTGATTATTTGTCAAATGTATTCCTTCCAGTCCTGTGGAAGGTATTACCTGACGGTTTAACGTGTCTTATCATTCTGTTCTCCTCTGCGTCAGTGTTTCCCACACGCTTCTTACTTTTCCAATTCTCAACAAAACCACCTCATTTTTTTCTTTTTTATCTTTCCAGTTAAATTATTTTTAAGATCCTTATAGGGCACAAACATCTCAAAAGATTCGATTCTCTTCTTTTCCAGTTTTTGCAGAATCCATAATTTGCTTCCACGCAATGCTGTGCTCCAAACGAAGTTACAGAAATTTCTTCCTCTAATTAAGGCCTATGTTTGATACTAGTCTGTCACTGTGCTAGTCTGCTTTGTAAGTCTTCTTACTTCATCAACATTGTATTGTTTTGCTTCCCAAGTAGTAGAATTCCTTCGCTTCATTTTCTTTGTAGTCAACAATTCTGAAGTTAAGTTTATTGCTAATTTCACTTCTGCTACTCGTCAATACTTTTGTCTTTCTTCAAGTTACCTCCGATCCATATTCTGTACTCGTCAGAATGTTCGATCGAAAGGTCCAGTTATTCTACTTCAGTTTCATTGAGAATAGCATCATCATCAGTAAATTTTATTGCTGATATCCTTTCAACTCTGATTTTAATCCCACTCTCGAACCTTACCTTTATTTTCACCGTCGCTTCTTCGAAGTATAGATTGAGCAGTGGTGATAGAAAACTGCATCCGGTCTTACGACCTCATTAATTGGAGCACTTTGTTCTCGGTCTTCCATTCTTATTGTTCCCACTCCATTTTTATACACACTGTATATTTCCCATATTCCTCTATAGCTTATTCGTATGTTTCTCAGAATTTCAAACATCTCGCACCATTTTACACTGTCGAATCCTATTTATAGGTCGAAACATCCTAGGAATGTGTCTAGATTGTTCTAGAGTCTTCCTTTTGTTGTAAGTGAATTGTCAGAACTGCCTCTCTGGTGCCTTTACCTTTCCAGACACCAGACTGATCTTTGTCTAACAAACCTTCAATTTTATTTTCCATTCTCTGCATGTTACCCATGTCAGTACCTATGATGCCAAAGTTATTCATCTGAAAGTGCAACACTTCAATTATTTATCTCGCCTCGCTAATCTAATACTGCCTCCACTACGTCTCACTTATCCGCTCACATTTCTCCCTCAGTCACGTCGTCAGACGGGTTCTCCCCTTGTCGATGCTTTCTATGTGCCCCTTCCATTTACCCACTCTCATCTCAGCACTTAACATTGGAAATCCCAATCGCACTCTTAATGTTGACATCCTCACTTTTAATTTCGCTCAAAATTGTTTTGACTTTGTTATTGGCTGTACCTTCTAAGTCATCTCTGTTTTGATTTCTTCTTCCTACAATCGTTTCGCATCGACTTCTGCGTATCTTCCTGCCTCGTTCTGCTGAGGAATATTATATTCACAAATTGGATGTTAGTTTTAATCATAGCTAAATTTGAAGTTCTAAAAATGATGACAATTCTGACAAAAATATTACCATAAAATATTTAATGAACTTGTATTGCCACAGGTTATTCACAATAACCAACCACACATTTGTGGGACAGTTTGACTTTTTGACCCAGCAGCCCCAATGCGAAGTGACAACCACACTGTACATGTGAGTTATAAAACTAATTTCAAATTATCACGAATGATGTGCTGAACAACAAAGTTTGTTCTTTCAAAAGCTGCAAATCTGTTGTTACAATTGCTTTCAAAATAATAATAATAATAACAACAACACAGACAGGAGAATACCAAGCAGGATACAAATTAAGAATATCATGTGCTGAGCAGATACTCAATTTAAAGGCTAAGAACAAAATCTGAACCCTAATAGCACACCACAAACTACATGCAGATACCCAATGACATGGTGCTTTGTTCCAGTTTATAAATAAATCATTGCAATTTAAGCTGTGCTGTTAGTTTCCTGTATAACCACATCCTCGAAAATCTAATAACCAGCATCTTCTGTGCAGAGAGAAATTGCATACAGAGATTACCATTAGCTACTCCACACTAACAGGATGTCCGAATAAATCACGGAATATATTATCTAAAAAGTTTTTGCTAATCTGAACCCTAATAGCACACCACAAACTACATGCAATATAAATTTTACATTCCTATGAGACAAAGCAAACTTTTTGTACAAAATGAAAGAAATTAAAAACGATGTCACTGAATATCAGCATCTCTATCATCACAACATAAACAAAATATAAGCTAACTTTATTTACAAACTGAAAGAAATGATACACAATGTACTGATTGGCTATCATCATCTGAATCACAATTGGCCACCTTCATTTCACCCATTACCAACACCAACACATCGCAAGAAAACCACTGATGTCGCAAGTGCACTTTAACCAAAACATAATACATTAAAGTTTCCAAAACTCTTGTGATTTTTGCCATTTTGAATTTGTAAAATGGTCACATTTCAAGAACTATTTGACTTACACACCTGAAATTTGCACCATTTTATTCAGTTTTTTAACAATTTGTGCTATTTTACCATATTAATAAAATGCTAAATATCACCCAACCAAAATAATTTTAAATAAGTAATATTTCAAAATGTCAGTCACACACTATCCATTAATGAGTGTCTACCATATTTCTAGCCAAACTGGAAGAAGTTATGTAGTGGACCCCTCTTGCAGTTTTCGTACATTATATACAATGTACCTAATATTCATCACAATACTTGTTGGAGACCTGTCCATTCCCTAATACACGTTTTCTGAATTTACTGTGCCATTTTTGTTTTTGTTACGAGAAATGCGTTAAATGGCATTTAAGCATGACATAAATGTAAACGCATTACAAATTGCAGGTAAATCTCTCAATCACTCATAACCAAATTATCATGTTTTGGCCTAACCTACATCCCAGTCCTCTCTATGGATCAGACATTCACCACAACTGTAATTTCAGGGGTGGGGGTTTTAATATCACAATGCAGCCAAATTTCTTAATGGTACTCCTATGGAAGCACATGGAAATAATTTTATTTTACTACAATCTGCTTTGTACACTGTGCCACAACTGCATACGGTTTACAGACTGGTTCATAAAAGGAGTCGTCAGCACACTAGACTCGCATTTGGAAGGAAGACTGTTCAAATCTGCGTCCAACCGTCTCAATTTAGGTTTTCCGTGATTTCCCTAAATCTGAGATGGTTCCTACAACGGACACAGCCACTTCCCTGCCCCATCCAAACCTTAACACTAGCTTCTGCTCTGCCTCTAATGATCTCTAACCAATAAGTTGTTAAACCCTAACCAGAATATGAAATTACTGTACACTAACTAACCAAAGTAATAAACTACTTCCCAATTGGAAAACAATTTATTACTTCAGCAACGGCCCAGCAGCACAATATAAAAATGGGAAAAAACTTTCTAGCATATGCCACAGTGCATAAGATTTAGAAGGAACTGAGGCAGAATGGAACTTTTGTGCTGCTTACACGGGCAAAGAGTGTGTGTCGAGGCACAGTAAAAAAGCTCAAAACCCTAGCTAGTTTGCAGAATCCTACAAATAACCAAGTACTAACGCACTTCCAGTTGGTTACGTTGGGTACAGCAAATATCTCAACAGTCATTTTTTTCTATGTGACAAATGATGAGCATTTGGCAGAAGAAAGGAACGTGACAAAAAAATTTACAAAGCCATAGCAGTCGCAAGGACTCTGCACCAGGGTCTAACGGACTATCGATCACAAATTGTCCAAACAGGTGAAGACGCAAATCGTTTTGGTAGCACTCGCACCAAACAGAAGCGAGGAATGCCAGGCAAGGGAGCCATTCTCCACGATTCCGACAAATTGCGTACGTAACAACCTGTACATCGCTACACTGCCACCGTCACTACGACGACACACATCGCGCATTTTCAGTAGCGTGCTCCGGGTGGCCACCAGAGGTCGCCGATGCTGAACAATGGTAAAACAAACTTGACCATTTATTCGTGTCAGTCGCAATGCCAAAAAACGAGCCTTTACGAAAAGGTGACTAGTGGCCGCACCATACTACTTATGAAGCTGAAATTTGGCAGTGCTTCATGTGAGGTCTGTATGTACATCCTGCAAAAATTTCATCGAAATTGGAGACGGTCGAGTGGGGACCCTTAGGCCACTTGACTTGGAATGACCCCTTTGGATTTGTAGTCTAGCACTTTACCGCTGAGCCTCCAGACATTTTATGAACATCTAAATCCTTAAAGTCAGAAATGACTTTTTTTTGTAAACTTTGGCCTTGGTCTTAGTAATAAATGCGATTAAAATAATAAAACACCAAGACTAATAATTCCTACTCCATTGTACTGTAATTAATTTCAGCCTTCTTGAATTGACAACAGATGTAACTGATTGGTTTCTCTTTGCCTGCATGTTCCTGACTTAAACTGCATCCTACAGTGACTTTGATTGCATCACACATTATAAAAGGTTTTTTAAAAAATTAGGAAGAATTTCTCAAACACCTTTGACCCGTTACATTGCAGGCACTGTAGCCCATTGGAAAGTTACTCCTTTTTTAAACAATTCTGTGAATTGTTTAGTTATTATAGCATAATCCTTGATGAAAATACTGTTATTTTGCAAGGCCCTGGAAACACTGTAATTCCAGGAAAATTACGACAGCTTCTGTTAATCACTGATCTGGTTTCGCCCCAGCTGAACTGATATGACTTAAGTACTGCAAAATAACATTTTTCCAACTTTGAATTCAAATGCGCTCTTTGTAATCGCAACAACACACCCCTTCACCATTTGGCATATTCCTGAATTGTTCTGGAGAATACAATATCGTCACCTAAATAAACCAAGCATGTAGTTGTCTTAAAACCTATTAATGACAAGCCTGCAAATTGGAGAGCCATCAAAATAGGAGATGGTTGAGTGGTGAGCTTGTCTAAATTTAGGCTACCTGACATGGAATGACCCAAAGGTCTTGGGTTTGATCCCTAGTCAATTCTAGGATCCCTGTCACGCATCACTACTCCCACCTCTTATAATGTTTGTTGATGTGAAAAAATGCTGAGTTGCACCATGGTTCAAAATTCACATTTAACTGGTTTGCCTTTTGAACAGATTGTAGGATTTCTTGCTTGTGCTTATGGCAGTAGATGATGGACCTCTTGTGTGCTACCAAGAACAGAAAAAGAAGAAAATATTTTATTTACACATCTTTGTGGACTAGCTCCTCCTTTTTCATATCCATATAAATTGACTGTCCAAAAATATTTCGTACTTTCATTTTAATTGATTCAACAGTTCCCTCTGGTTAAATATTGCATTGTTGTTGTTATTGTGGTCTTCAGTCCTGCGACTGGTTTGATGCAGCTCTCCATGCTACTCTATCCTGTGCAAGCATCTTCATCTCCCAGTACCTACTGCAGCCTACATCCTTATGAACCTGCTTAGTGTATTCATCTCTTGGTCTCCCTCTACGATTTTTACCCTTCACACTGCCCTCCAATGCTAAATTTGTGATCCCTTGATGCCTCAGGACATGTGCTACCAACCGGTCCCTTCTTCTTGTCAAGTTGTGCCACAAACTCCTCTTCTCCCCAATTCTATTCAGTACCTCCTCATTAGTTGTGTGATCTAACCATCTAATCTTAGCATTCTTCTGTAGCACCACATTTCTAAAGCTTCTATTCTTTTCTTGTTGAAACTATTTATCATCCCTGTTTCACTTCCATACATGGCTACACTCCATACAAATACTTTCAGAAACGACTTCCTGTATACTGTATTAATTAAATGACAGATTCAGTTTTGTTTCCAAACCACAATTTTGTGAAATAAGTATATATAATAGAGGGAAACATTCCACGTGGGGAAAATATATCTAAAAACAAAGATCGTTATAATAGAGGGAAACATTCCACGTAGGAAAAATATATCTAAAAACAAAGATGATGTGACTTACCAAATGAAAGTGCTGGAAGGTCAACAGACACACAAACAAACAAACACACAAACAAACAAACACAAACATACACACAAAATTCAAGCTTTCGCAACAAACTGTTGCCTCATCAGGAAAGAGGGAAGGAGAGGGAAAGACGAAAGGATGTGGGTTTTAAGGGAGAGGGTAAGGAGTCATTCCAATCCCGGGAGCGGAAAGACTTACCTTAGTGAGAAAAAAGGACGGGTATACACTCGCGCACACACACACATATCCATTCACACATATACAGACACAAGCAGACATATTTAAAGACAAAGAGTTTGGGCAGAGATGTCAGTCGAGGCGGAAGTGCAGAGGCAAAGATGTTGAATGACAGGTGAGGTATGAGTGGCGGCAACTTGAAATTAGCGGAGATTGAGGCCTGGTGGGTAACGGGAAGAGAGGGTATATTGAAGAGCAAGTTCCCATCTCCGGAGTTCGGATAGGTTGGTGTTGGTGGGAAGTATCCAGATAACCCGGATGGTGTAACACTATGCCAAGATGTGCTGGCCGTGCACCAAGGCATGTTTAGCCACAGGGGGATCCTCATTACCAACAAACACTGTCTGCCTGTGTCCATTCATGCGAATGGACAGTGTGTTGCTAGTCATTCCCACATAGAATGCGTCACAGTGTAGGCAGGTCAGTTGGTAAATCATGTGGGTGCTTTCACACGTGGCTCTGCCTTTGATCGTGTACACCTTCCGGGTTACAGGACTGGAGTAGGTGGTGGTGGGAGGGTGCATGGGACAGGTTTTACACCGGGGGCGGTTACAAGGATAGGAGCCAGAGGGTAGGGAAGGTGGTTTGGGGATTTCATAGGGATGAACTAACAGGTTACGAAGGTTAGGTGGACGGCGGAAAGACACTCTTGGTGGAGTGGTACAGATTTATTGATGACATCTTCATGATCTGGACTCACAGTGAAGAAGAACTCCAGAATTTCCTCTCCAACCTCAACTCCTTTGGTTCCATCAGATTCACCTGGTCCTACTCCAAATCCCACGCCACTTTCCTTGACGTTGACCTCCATCTGTCCAATGGCCAGCTCACACGTCCGTCCACATCAAACCCACCAAAAAGCAACAGTACCTCCATTATGACAGCTGCCACCCATTCCACATCAAACGGTCCCTTCCCTACAGCCTAGGTCTTTGTGGCAAACAAATCTGCTCCAGTCCGGAATCCCTGAACCATTACACCAACAATCCGAAAACAACTTTCACATCCCACAACTACCCTCCAGACCTGGTACAGAAGCAAATAACCAGAGCCACTTCCTCATCCCCTCAAACCCAGAACCTCCCACAGAAGAACCACAAAAGTGCCCCACCAGTGACAGGATACTTTCCGGGACTGGACCAGACTCTGAATGTGGCTCTCCAGCAGGGATACGACTTCCTCAAATCCTGCCCTGAAATGAGATCCATCCTTCATGAAGTCCTCCCCACTCCACCAAGAGTGTCTTTCCGCCGTCCACCTAACCTTCGTAACCTGTTAGTTCATCCCTATGAAATCCCCAAACCACCTTCCCTACCCTCTGGCTCCTATCCTTGTAACTGCCCCCGGTGTAAAACCTGTCCCATGCACCCTCCCACCACCACCTACTCCAGTCCCGTAACCCGGAAGGTGTACATGATCAAAGGTAGAGCCATGTGTGAAAGTACCCACGTGATTTACCAACTGACCTGCCTACACAGTGATGCATTCTATGTGGGAATGACCAGCAACAAACTGTCCATTCGCATGAATGGACACAGGCAGACAGTGTTTGTTGGTAATGAGGATCACCCTGTGGCTAAACATGCCTTGGTGCACGGCCAGCACATCTTGGCACAGTGTTACACCATCCGGGTTATCTGGATATTTCCCACCAACACCAACCTATCCGAACTCCGGAGACGGGAACTTGCTCTTCAATATACCCTCTCTTCCCGTTACCCACCAGGCCTCAACCTCCGCTAATTTCAAGTTGCCGCCACTCATACCTCACCTGTCATTCAACAACATCTTTGCCTCTGCACTTCCGCCTCGACTGACATCTCTGCCCAAACTCTTTGTCTTTAAATATGTCTGCTTGTGTCTGTATATGTGTGGATGGATATGTGTGTGCGCACGCGCGAGTGTATACCTGTCCTTTTTTCCCACTAAGGTAAGTCTTTCCGCTCCCAGGATTGGAATGACTCCTTACCCTCTCCCTTAAAACCCACATCCTTTCGTCTTTCCCTCTCCTTCCCTCTTTCCTGATGAGGCAACAGTTTGTTGCGAAAGCTTGAATTTTGTGTGTATGTTTGTGTTTGTTTGTGGGTCTATCGACCTGCCAGCGCTTTCGTTTGGTAAGTCACATCATCCACACACTCTTCTCCTTTTTCAGCTCCTGGTAGCACATAAACCTGAAGTTTGTGAAACATTCACACTTGTACACAACACCACCACAACTGCCACTGCAAGAACACCGGGACTGTCAGCTGAAGATGTGTAAAACCTCAAATATTATGTTGGAAATAAATGTGTTGTAATACAAAGAAGAATAAGTCGTGGAAATTAATATATTAACAATGTAGAAAAAGATACATTACAATTCATTGTAAAGACGACACATTATGCTGCAGATACGTACAATTGGGAAAAAAAAAAAACTTCAACATATGCTTTTGGCCACAGCCTTTGTCAGAAATAGAGGAATACACACCATTCATTCCCACATGCAAGAACACCTCATGCACACGTGACCATCAAATCTGACCTGAGCTGCCAGAGTTGGCAGTCACGTGTGTGTGAGATGTGCTTCCTTGTGTGAATGAAGTTTGTGTGTTTTTCTCTCTGTTTTTTAGAAGGTTGTGACAAAAAGGTTATGGATAAGTGTCTTAATTGTGCCTATCTGCAACTTAGGCATGCTGTCTTTACAGAAGTAGCAATCTATCTTTTCCTGATTTGTGGCTGTTGGTACCTGGAGGTTCCACTGTTTCATTCAATACAACTTTAGACACCAATAAAACTGAAAATGGATCACCATAAAGTTTCTCTAGTTGTAGATAAGTAGAAAGTTTCTCATTACAAGGCAGTCAAATAACACAAATCTTAAATAGAAACAGCTTCACCAATAATTAAGTAACATAAATTAATATTGGTGTATCTGTAAAATAAAGGCAACGGCCTTGCTGCAGTGGCTACACTGGTTCCCGTGAGAACACCGAAGTTAAGCGCTGTCGGGCGTGGCAGGCACTTGGATGGGTAACCATTCAGCCGTCATGCGCTGTTGCCATTTTTCGGGGTGCACTTAGCCTCGTGATGCCAATTGAGGAGCTACTCGACCGAATAGAAGCGGCACCGGTCAAAGAAAGCCATCATAACGACCGGGAGAGCGGTGTGCTGACCACACGCCCCTCCCTTCCGCATCCTCATCTTAGGATGACACGGCGGTCGGATGGTCCACTTGTGGCCTGAAGACGGAGTGCATGTAAAATAAAAGTTCAGTTAAGTAAATTATATGTAGACTTTATTATTAACTGCGTGTTACTATGATGTTGTTGTAGTTGTTGTGGTCTTCAGTCCAGAGCCTGGTCTGATGCAGCTCTCCATGCTACTCTATACTGTGCAGGCTGCTTCATCTCCCAGTACCTACTGCAGCCTACATCCTTCTCAATCTGCTTAGTGTATTCATCTCTTGGTCTCCCTCTACGATTTTTACCCTCCACGCTGCACTCCAATACTAAATTGGTGATCCCTTGATGCCTCAGAACATGTCCTACCAACCGGTCCCTTCTTCTTGCCAAGTTGTGCCACAAACTCCACTTCTCCCCAATTTTATTTAATACCTCCTCATTAGTTATGTGATCTACCCATCTAATATTCAGCATTCTTCTGTAGCACCACATTTCGAAAGCTTCTATTCTCTTCTTGTCCAAACTATTTATCATCCATGTTTCACTTCCATACAAATACTTTCAGAAATGACTTCCTGACACTTAAATCTATATTCAATGTTAACAAATTTCTCTTCTTCAGAAACACTTTCCTTGCCATTGCCAATCTACATTTTATATCGTCTCTACTTCGACCATCATCAGTTATTTTGCTCCAAAAATAGCAAAACTCCATTACTACTTTAAGTGCCTCATTTCCTAATCTAATTCCGGCAGCATCACCCGATTTAATTTGACTACATTCTATTATCCTCGTTTTGCTTTTACTGATGTTCATCTTATATCATCCTGTCAAGACACTGTCCATTCCGTTAAACTATGATGTATATTAAAATATTCTGATACGATACATTATACATTGTTTTTGAAACCTGTATTAAAATATTTTCACAGTTTTTCAGGTAAAACCAGATATGAATATAAAATTTAAATTATAGCCTACCATACCACAATCTAATAAATACCCGCTTCCTAAACCAAATATAACAATGATTTGACAATGTTATTTGTTTTTCATCATTTTAGTTTTTCATAACAACCTAGGAACACGTCCAAAGAAACTACACACTGGATGCTGAATAACTAACAAAATAAAATTCATTTTGATGTGTTCCCACTGGAATACCAAATACTAACACAGCGTTTTTTAGAACAATGAATAATTCCAATTTCTGAAAAAAAAAAAAAAAATGTTCGAGAAAATTCTGCATTTTATGAAGAGTCAAGTAGCATGCTTTTTAACAGCTTCAAAAGAAACTGAATAAAACAATACAAATTTTAAGCCTGAAAGTCAAATAGTTAAAGAAGTGATGCGTATGTTTTAGGGTTTCAAAAAGTGTCAAAAATCACACAATTTTACGAAAAAAAGTTAGTTTAGGGTTTTTCCATGTAGAAAACTATATTGTGAGTGCAGAAATTTTATCAATCTGCGTTGCCAAGTAACAGACTAGCGGTTAAATTTCACATGGACTGCCTTCAATACCTAAGCAACATTAATTTACAAATTAATGTTTCCACAGTGACTTACCTCTACCTTCTCTGAAATCTTTGACCTTATGCTGGTAGTATGCATGATATGGATCTCCAAAGTTTAGAAAGTTAAACTTGGGGTTTCCAATCTCATTTTGCCTAATCCTAGCTTCGAATTCTGGTCCGTTTCTGGCAACAAAGCTAGCAGTTTTGTCAACAATATCTGGAAAATAATATTAAGGAAAACTCGAACATGAATCATTATTCCAAAAACCTGTAACAAAACGATCAATTTCCGCCATGAAAGGATACTTCTCACCTCTGGAGGTGGATAAATAATCCCAACGATTGGTTGTGTTGATGGAGTTGTATCAGTTTCTTGTTGCACCTCCGGGGCCGGTGGCGGCGGTGGAGGTGGCGGAGGGGGGGCTAACACGTCTATCGATGGCATTTTTCAGATTTAACTATAACTACTTCACTTTTTCATACACACGCCTCCTCCAGTCTACACAAAACAACACACTAACACGGTGAGCCAAAGATTGCGCACCTGCATAGATTTGCTTAATCTTAGGCCGGAGGTACACAATATATTAGCTTTGTACTCGACCACCCTAGATATTGGTGATCAATTACTTCTCCTGTATACTTATAGAAAGTAAATAAAATATTTTCTTCAGATATTGTAAGAAATGTTATTTGTTTCTAAGTCATAGATGCTATTGCGCTGCAGCAGCTGTTGACGTTTAGCTGTTTGTACCTTTGCCTTAGCGCTACAAGGCGAGTGCCGAGTAGCAAACTGTGCATGTTTATTTACGAAGGCATTTAAATGATATCCAGGTTATACGGCGCAGATTCAGATAATGCCTCTTTAAAGCGAAAGAGGCAAATTGACACACTGAAAATCTTCAACGCTAAGTAAGTTCTCACTTTATTTTAAAGAATTCACAACAAACATTAAGTTCATTACAGAGAAAACTGCAACGTATTCAGCTGATTGCACGTACTATAGTGTTAGTTTCTTTCTCGGTGTCTATTCATCCATCATTTTGCTTGCCTTGTGAATTCGGTGACAGCAGAGGACACGAACCTAACCATGCTCTTGACATTGCCTTGCGAATTCGGTGACAGCAGAGGACACGAACTTTACCATGCTCTTGACACCATCATAATATGTAACTGTTCGAAGGATCTAAAAGAATTGGGCATTTTTAGTAACATGTGATTTACTCGTTGATGCAATTTCTCGTCCCGCAATAATAGAGCTTGCATTTAGATCCAATGATGATGCACACAAATTTTCGGCATTTCCTTAAAGTCGCAGAGAGAACTTAGGAGTTACTTGTGCAGTTAGTACTGACAGCCCAAGTATTGATGAAAGATTCCAGACAATGTAGGATGACGTTTAATATTAAGTGCTCTTTGTGATTCACCCATACATGACACCTCGTATTTGTTTGCAAGGAAAGCAGAACTGAGTGGATTTACAACAGAAATCCCTAGATGTAAGCTACAGTGTAAACAATTGTAAGAAACCATAAGACAGAGTACTACCATCTAGGCCATTGCATATTGTGGCGAAGGCTACATAGATCCTTTCAAATCAAGCTTAAAGACATGTGCTTGAGAATCATGCTGCTGCACAATAGTAAGTATTTGGGCAAATGGCATTTAATATGAAAAGGGAGAACTGCTTGGAACCTTCATTACTTGTCTCTAGAACTAAGTACTACATATTTCTGGAGAATGTATGAAAATAATGGTACACCTTCACAAAAATGTCTTAATCATTGGAATTACGAGTTGGAATCCAAAATTTTCAGGGCTGGTGCTGCCATCTGGAAAGTAGGAGTAGTAGATATTTGCACCGCTAGGTGGCGAGAGCTGCATATCAGAAGAGTCAGTGTGCGGAGTGGCATTGAGTTGGGAGGACGTTTTGCATGTCCACAGTTATTTCCATACTAGTATTGGTTAAAAATAATCTTGGTTGCAAGTTTAGTTTTTTATTTTTCAACGAGAAGTTTCGCCTTATTTAGGCATCTTCAGGTTATCTTTCCTTGATCGACGCGAGAGGCAGCAAGATCAGCATAACTACCTGAGCCCCCATCTTACTCTGTTACTCACTCCTGTGAATGGGAACGCGTTATGCAGATCTTGCTGCCTCTCGCGTCCATTTGGAAAAGATAACCTGAAGATGCCTAAATAAGGCGAAACTTCTCGTTGAAAAATAAAAAACCAAACTTGCAACCAAGACTGTTTATAACCAGTACTCTTAAGCACTGGTTTGCTGTATGCCACGTATGGATTGGAAGAATTTCTATTTCCATACTACTTTGTATTTGGTGTGTTGTGATTTTACGATGCATTCGCAAGCAGAACGGCGCGTGTGTATCAAATTTTGTGCGAATCTCGGGAAAAGTGCTACGGAAACCCTTTCAGTGATTCAAGAAGTGTTTGGGGGACAGAGCTTGAGCAATATGCATGCGTTTGAGTGGCATGCTCGGTTCATGGCCGGCTGTACAGACGTCGAAGATGATGCTCACACTGCAAGGCCCGTGGGCCGCACAATGCCAGACATTGTTGCCAAACATCAACAATTGGTTCGTGCGGATCGGCGTCGAACCATGCGAGACCTTGCGGATGAAGTGGGTATTGGTTATGGGACATGTCAACAAATGTTGACTGATGAACTGGGCAGGCATCGTGTCGCTACAAAATTTGTGCCAAGGATCTCGAATGCTGAACAGAAGGCACAGTATGTTGCAGTGTGCACGGACCTTCGTCAGACTGCATCTGATCACCAGTGACAAGAGCTGGATTTATGGTTATGACCCAGAGAAAAAGCAACAATCCTCCCAGTGGAAGAACCCGGGCTCTCCAAGACCCAAAAAAGCGAGACAGGTGAAGAGCAAAGTGAGGAACATGATCATCGTTTTCTTTGATGCCAAGGGAGTTGTGCACAAAGAATTCGACCCACTCAACCAAACAGTGAATTCCACTTACTACTGTGACATTTTACGATGGCTCCGTGAAAACCTGCAGTGACGACGGCTGGAACTTTGGCGTCAAGGGAACTGGCTGCTGCATCACGACAATGTGCCCTGTCACACGTCCTTGCTCACCAGGACCTTTTTGGCAAAAAAACAAGTTGGCAGTTGTACCCCACCCACCGTACTCGCCAGCTTTGGCACCTTGCGACTTCCCATTATTCCCTAAACTGAAACTCAAGTTGAAAGGCTGTCGGTTCGACACTCTAGAGAGGATTCAAATAGATTGTTGTATTTTACAGATAGAAGAGCACTCCTTGCAAGAAAAGAAGAAATTAACAGACCAAGTCCTCATGGTACGAACGACGATTCCTATTTTAACAGCTACACGATACAGTAGCTACTTCAAGCTGTTAAGAGTTAAAGGATGGGTACTTCGCTTTAAATGGCACTTATTGAAAGAAAACAAAACATCTGGAGAACTAACAGTATCAGATTTGGGCGAAGCACGCACTTACTGGATTAAAGTTGTTCAACAGCAACATTTTGCGCTCGAACTGCATGCACTATACAACAACATGCCTCTACCACGTAATTCTCAGATAGCTCGCTACAACCCATTCTTGGATAACGGTCTTATTCGTCTCGGTGGACGGCTGCAGTTTGCAGAATTAACCAGAGATCAATGCCACTCGATTCTTCTCGATGGACATCATCATTTCACACATTTAATGATCCAGCAGACTCACATTCGTTTGCATCACCTCGGAGTAAACATAGTGTTATCTGAACTGAGAACAGAATTTTGGATCCTTAGAGCTCGACAGGCAATTAAACGTGTTCTACACCGTTGCCTACCGTGTAAGATGGTGAAAGCTCACGTTGTTCAACAAACTGAGGCTCCATTACCAGCTGAACGAGTTTCACTACTGAAACCATTTATAGTAACAGGTATTGACTTTGCTGGTCCATTATACGTCAGACAAGGACATATTACGATGAAAGCGTATGTTGCTCTATTCACATGCGCAACAACACGAACCGTACACCTGGAACTAAGCTCAGATATGTCAACTGACAGATTTCTTCAAGTCCTACAACGGTTTGTCGGAAGACGAGGAGTGCCCAGCACAATTTACACTGATAACGCTACTACCTTCCGTGCCACGCACTTAGAGCTGAAGGAGCTCTGGCAGGCTCTCATGGCAAGCAAGACGCACAAGTACCTCGCCCGGCAAGCCATCACTTAGAAATTCATCGCCCCACATGCGCCTTGGTGGGGAGGATTCTGGGAACGGATGGTGGGATCTGTGTCAAACACTGCCTGAGAAACGATTTAGGACAATCACAGTTGGACGAAGAAGGTCTCAACACAATCCTGGTCAGCATAGAAGCAGCACTAAACTCTAGACCAATTACGCAAGGGGGAGAGGAATCTGAGCCACTGACGCCCACACATTTCTTTGTAGGTGATCGACTCACAACACTACCTACTGGCCCAGAATCACCAGTTAGAAAGGACTTGTCCAAGGAATTTCAAAGGCTGCAGAAGATGGTAGAACACTTCTGGAACAGGTGGAAGAAAGAATATCTGATCCTGCCCAAAAACTTCCATGAAACTCATCAACCAAGGCCAGGTTTAGGAAGACTCCAGCTGGGTGATGTCATTCTTCTACAAGAGGGTGTTCGTCCACGACACATGTGGAGGAAGGTGCGGATAGAAGATCTTCGTGAAGGAAGAGATGGGAAAATATGAACTGTAACCTTACGCACTTCAGAAGGATCCGTAATCTCACGTCCCGTTCAACTGGTCATTCCTCTAGAAGTTGACCAGGGTGGGGAGGGTGTTGCGGGTTGATATTTGTAATTATAGACACTCTGGAAATATTGATTATCCTTGAATTAATGTTTTATATTCCATGATGTACGTGCCTTGGAGAGAAATAAAATTAATGTTGTATTGGAATCACGGTGTTGTGTGTCCGTAATAGCATCACTGGTGGTGATAAACACCCTCAGGATTTGCAGAAAACGTTTCACCAATGGCGGAAGCGCTGGGTCAGGTGCGTACATGTGGATGGGAACTACCTCGTGGGTGATGGTTAAGGTTTTCAACAGATGGCAGCACCAGTCCCGAAAATTTTGGATAGCACCTCGTATATTGAAAAATAGGCAGTATACTAAATGTGTGTTCTCTGTTTTAAATCATTTCTGATATTCACACTCATTTCTGTTTCTGTTGAAGTCAGGTGTTAGGTAAAATACCTTTTTTTTTCTTTTTTTTTTCCAGGTAACCTTCAGTTATACCCCGTGTCATTCCTCTATTCCCAGATGCAAAATGTGTGTTATCATATGTAACAGTCAATCACTTAAAAGCTTAACACTTGACACAACATATGTGTTTGTATATTATATTGTGTGCGAACCTGTAATTTAATATGATAGGCATGGCATCAAATTGCACACAATTTGTGGAAGAGTAGCAGCATGCACATAGTTATCTCCACATTGCTGTCATTGATTTTCACGTACAGTGTCATATCTCACTTACCGGTTATATTACGTGATAGTTCATATGGACAACCTGTTGAACATACTTGATGTTCATTCATATTGATAGCAGCCGCAAGAGTTTACCCTCACTGTTCTCTAGCTGCAAACTGATAACACCTCTCGTAAACAGAATTTTGTTCCCATAATGTACTATCACTCTCTTCCAGATATAATCATGTTACATGTTCCCCTCCACAAGATGTATTGTCACACAATGTTGTTCCACAGGTGCAATACTTTTTGCCACATTTGAGTCCACTGATGTATATGTACAGTCAGTATCATGGGGAATGAACAGTTGTTACTTTCAATTAAGTTGCCTTCACAGCCAATTGGGAAATACAGAAGCATCCAATCCTGCCCATCTGCTTTGACCCATGACATCACAAATATGGCTGAAATGACCATAAACCACGATTCCAATATGGTGCATATAAAGTCGTTACGTACACATTATGAGGATGAAAATACATCTAAAAACAAACACACACACTTTCCACAAAAAGCCTAATGACACTAATGTCATGTGGTGTTTTTGGGTGGGGAGCAAACTAAATATAAACAAATTTAGACACCCACCCCCATACAAAACCACACAAAAAGACGAAAAAAACTGACATCACGAAACTTCCCAAATACCACTAAACACAATATCATCTGGAATCGGACACTTCCCTTGACCTATATAGCTTAACAGCATCTCCCGATCCCATAAATTAGGATCAAACACTTCCCTTGGCCTATATAGCTCAAAAACATCTCCCGATACCAATACCAACATACACAACCACACATTGGGATCGACACTTCCCTTGAACTGCACACTGTTAATTTTATCCGTCATATCCATTCCTGAACAAAAACAACAACCGATTAATTTTACTAAAATTACCACATGATGTACAGCGAACAACACTAAATTAACCTTCACACAAAATCGTTAACTCACTGAAACGAATACCACTACAAACACAGTCGACACTCTAACAATGCTGGATAAGGAGCAAAAGCAAACTGAGCCCATTACGCCACACAAATGAAAACCCTGAACATACCACCAGAGAGCACAACAAACCACAACACGACGACATCTACAAACACGCCACACTCACAAAGCAAACTCTGCGCCATCATGACGTCACACACGACAACACCCTTACATCGTGTGTCAAAGCCGACGCATGGGATCGGACGCTTCTGTCGACCTGCCAATTGGTCCAGCTCTACGTGTGCTCCCTTTTTGGAGGACAAATTTAGGCTACAAATGAAATTTGAATGACATTTGTGTTGACATGTACTCAGCACAACTCTGAGTGTAACTACTTGTGTCACGGCTGAGGCCTAATAATTCTGTATGCATTTCATATTACAAAAAGAGGGGAAAGTTCAGCAAATAAAGAAAGCAAATTGTGAGATTGTCGATGTTAGTCACAGTGGAGAAGATTGAAAAACTGGTGGTTGGAACAAAAAGTCCCATGTGGAGAGACATCTAGTTTATATTTGACCTTCTGTGTTTCAGTGTAACAGAAGTGCACGCCGATGTGGAATATCGTGTGGACTTTGTCTCAGGAGACCACCAGATGGCTCTGCACGTGATATTAGGACCAGAGTTTCCCTTGGAGAAACCCATTCTCCGTGTCGTGCCTGCTGTCAGTCACCTTTGGGTCAACGAGACTGGAGAAGTTGTCGGTGCCCCGGGTCTTATAAGTGTAAGTTAATCTCCTGACTGAAACGAATTTAAGTAATTAATAAATGACGGGTTCACCATAACTGATGACCTCTCTGTACACTTGATGATCGAACAACGCAGCCTATTGCCATTGGAAGGCTGCTAAGTGACTGTGTCGCTATATCACCAATTTATAAACAGATTTCATTGGAGAAATGTTATGTATTTTGCTGCTACCTTAATGTGCCAGTCTTCTCAACCGATTTCAAGGTTGTAGTGCAGTTTGGGATAAAGCTGCCATGCTTTGACCGATGAGTTCACTGTTGGCACTAGTTTTATGGAGTATGGGTTGTTGGCATCGAGGTATAGGCTTAGGTCACTGACAAAGTCATGTGTTGTAACAGTAATCTGTCTCTTTAGTATATATAGTGTAGTATGTAATTATATTTATGAACTTTCTGGAAATCCGTATTTTTCCCACTGTGGTCTGATATTTTGAAGATTTTAATATCTTTCAACAGTTTCATTACAATAACATCCCTGTGCAAAACAACACACAGCTGCATGGGTCCCGATACTTTGATAACGTGTGTGTGAGTATACGATATTGTAGTCACCGTAATGGTCATATGATGTGAACGAATAGTTGCCGTGGAGATGGCAAAACTGATGGTAGCACTGTGTTGTTTACTACTTCCAGTTTTACTATTGTTATTGATCACATTATTACACTCTTGCTCTAATATGCCCTCATTCATATTGCCTTTGCTTAACGTCAGATAATCAGATTTCTAATTTGCAGGAACCGTGCGAGTATTCTTCTGACATCTGCAATACAGATTAATGGTAATTTAGTTTTTACTAATATACTGCAGTTTTACATTTGTGTTATACTCTGAAGTTTTGCAATTGTACAGGCCACCACCCCTTCAGAGTGACCAACTGGAGAAGTTATTGGGAAGTTATTGACAACTGAACATTTTCTTTCATGTTCAATAGAAATATACGTACTCTGTACACTTCATAGGGCCTACATGTTATCAGGGCCAACCTGTATTTCACGCTAGAAGTGATTAGCAGCTGTTAGGATTGCTGACAGCCCACGGTTTGCGAATGGTGCCGTCAGCAACAGATAGGGGACTTGGGAAAAATGTCAAGGCTGATGCCAGAGGATGTGGGCAGATTGTGAGTGTCTCTCTCTCTCTCTCTCTCTCTCTCTCTCTCTCTCTCTCTCTTTCCGCAGCCTCTGGACCGACAGCATGCATTTGTCTTTCCCAACCTACCTCGACTTACCCATTGTCACTCCTCCACCAGCCAGTGTCAAATACGCTGTCATTAGAGCGTGCCACCTGTATCCCACCTGTTGAATATATTGAGCTTTTTACATGTGAAATCTCTGGTTCAATTCAGTATGGAATGTGTGTGTGTGTGTGGCTACTGCATTTCTTTAAAGCTGAGAAAATGTTCGGCTATCAGTTACTATTAATCTGATTTTGTAGATTTTCCCAGCGTAATAACTTCTGATATTCTTCACGGGTTTTAAAACCGACCGAGGTGGCACAGTGGTTAGACACTGGACTTGCATTCGGGAGGACGACGGTTCAATCCCGCGTCCAGCCATCCTGATTTAGGTTTTCTGATTTCCCTAAATCGCTCCAGGTTCCTTTCAAAGGGCACGGCCGACTTCCTCCTCCGTCCATCCCTAATCTGATGAGACCGATGACCTCGCTGTCTGGTCTCCTTCCCCAAACAACCCAACCCAACCCTTCATGGGTTTGCAGCCGGATCATGTCGTCATCCAGACACAATATTTCGGCGGACCAGCTGGCCGCCGTCTTCAGGTGAGTTAATGCTAGTGCACTGCCTCGCCGGAACTGAATTCCAGCCACGACGACGGAAACCAAATTATGTCGTCATGTGTTGACTTCAACATATTTTCTTCTTGATGATGTATATTTTGAGCAAACTGATGGGGTAGCTATGGGGAGTCCACTCTCCCCCATAGTTGCCAACCTTTTTATGGAAGACTTTGAAGACATGGCACTCAAAAATTTGTTTCTTAAACCAAAGTTTTCTTTTAGATACGTTGACGACATTTTTATGGTTTTGCCACATGGAATTGATGCTTTGCATCGCTTCTTAGATCATTTTAATTGTCTACATCCAAGTATTAAATTTACTATGGAAATTGAAAGTGATGGTAAACTTCCATTTCTTGATGTTTTAGTGCAAAGAAAGGATGATGGGACTTTTGGACATACTGACTGCTATCTTCATGCAACCAGCTGTCATCCGCCACACCAACGTAGTGGAGTTTTGCGGACTCTGGTCGAAAGAGCTTTTGCCATTTCTGACAACGAACATTTGAAAGAAGAACTTGATCATTTGAAGATTGTTTTTGAACAGAATGGATATACGGAACAACAAATATGCCGTGCTCTTCAGTTTGGTCCGTCACACGAGCCAATAGAGGATACTTTTGAAGCTGTTGCTTATTTACCGTTTGCGCGGGAAGTATATCATCCAAAATTTCAAGAATTTTAAGAAAATATAATAGTAAAAGTGTTTTTACGCCGGTGGCCAAGACTAGAGCCCTTCTTGGCTCAGTTAAAGATAATTTTGGCTTGAGGAGGCCCGGAGTTTATGAAATTCTGTGTCACTGTGGAAAGAAGTATATTGGTCAAACTATTTGAACTATTCAGGACCAGTACGTGAAACATCATCGGCACACTCGGTTGTTCCAGCCTGAGAAGTCGGCAGTGGCGGAAAATTGCCTTAATGAAGGACACAGGGTGATGTATGACAAGACACAATTGATCTCTCCTGCTTCTCGCTATTGGAAATGTGTTCTTAAAGAATCCATTGAAATTACCGTATTTACTGTAATCTAAGCCGCACTTTTTTCCGATTTTTGAAATCCAAAAAACCGCCTGTGGCTTAGAATCGAGTGCAACGTAAGAGGAAGTTCTGAAAAATGTTAGTAGGTGCCACCACAACTAACTTCTGCCGTCGAATATATGTAGCACTACACAGGCATGCTTTGCAGCCACAAAGATAAATACTGGCGCCAAACCTCTGCGCCATTAAATAAATTTTTTTTAAAAATAGGTGGAAAACGAGCTTTTTTCTCCGCCCCGAGTTTTGACCACTGCATTTTCATACATTATCCAACGAAGTAAATACAAATTCCGTATTGTTCATCTTCGAATGTAGCAGTCTTTCAATGTACTACGAAAATCCGACTGGCAAGACTGTTCGGGATGTTTGTCAATATGGCCAACTCTATGTTCTGAATTTTTTCCTACCTGTGAGAAGATATGGTTGCTAATAGTAACTTTTATGAATTGTGAATCACATGCAGTATTCTCTTCATCATAAGAATAATATGAATATAAACATTTTGCCATGTATTGTTTTGTGTTTGCTGCTATCTCATTTAAATCCTGTCTGCCTAATAAACTAAGACACTAGATGAGACAACAGCAAACGCGGAAGAATGTACATATCATGTCATGTCCATATTCGTATTACTCTTATGCCTAATAGTGATACAGTCAGAAATTAAGCACGGCAATTGACTAGATTTTTAAATCTAAGATGACTCTAATTTCTGTGCAGAATGTTATGTACTAAAGAGTCGTGTGCAAAGATTTTCAAACGGAGAAAAATTTTCGCTAAACTCTCGTTCAGAACATCATCTACCATACGCAGTCTATTATCTGGTTCTTGTTGATCCTCTCCTTTTTTTTTTAAAAAAAAAAAAAAAAAAAAAAAAGGGGGGCGGTTGTAGCACACACAAAAGTAAGCCATGCCGCGCGCGGCGACAGGCCGGAAACACTCATTATCAGAATGCGGCAAACAATGCATGACACAGTACAATACGTTTTCAGCTTAGAGTGACGTAAACACCTATAATAAAAGAGAACGGCAGTTAACAGATCAAAGAAAAATAAGCAATTAATTCAATCCAGATGAAGCACGTGAAAAAGGAAGGGTACCGGTACCCATATAAATATGGATGGAGCACCTGACGCATAGCAATGGCTACCTGGTAAAGCGTAACTGCTTATCTTACGACTCAAACCACACTACTGTAGCTGTATCGTCAACCATTCGACCTAAATTGTGTCTCATATTACAATGGACCAACTTTGTTTCTGCCCTTGAATTTCGAGTCTCAAATTTAAGGTGTGGCTTAGATTCGGGAAATGTTTTTTTCCTTGATTTCGAGTCTCTTTTTTCAGGTGCGGCTTAGATTCGAGTGCGGTTTACATTCGAGTAAATACGGTAGATTATCCAGTAATATTATTAACAGGGATAAAGGTTTTCCTCTAAGTAAGATATGGAATCCGATTTTGTCTGACATTAAACAACAACGGTCTTCTTTTCGATCATTGGATTCTTCCAACTAGTGCTGTTGCAATTTATCGTTTCTGCCGTCTTCTCCCACCGGCGCACTGCGTGTCAACTTGCCACCAGGAGGCACTGCCCGTCATCTCACGCACCCACGATGCTCTGTTTGTGGTGTATAAAGGCTTCCGTCGTTGTGGCCGGAATTCAGTTCCGGCGAGGCAGTGCACTAGCATTAACTCATCTGAAGATGGCGGCCAGCTGGTCCGCTGAAATATTGTGCCTGGACAACGACATGATCTGGCTGCAAACCCATGAAGAATATCAGAATACTATTAATCTGTTCATTGCAGATCTAGATTTCAACCATTGTTTCTTACTACATCCATAATAGCCACACAGTGATTGAAATGTAGATCTACAATAAACAAATTATCAGCGACAGATTGCCATATATTTTCTGAACTCCTGTTCTTATTTAAACAGTTTACTAATGCCCACTTCTCCTGGTGCCTTGACTGTCCATTCTTTCTCAGCCTCCGTATCACTGTACGTGACGTCACTGAGAAACTCTAGACGATTAGTATGCTACGACCCCCACTACCCTCCCTGCTCGTCGATTCGTCAGATACAAATGTGTAACAAAATTTGTGCCACTGTCGAAGTTAGGTGTTTGAAGAAAAGCTCTTGTTGCAGTCAGTACAGTAAAGTTAGTACAAACCTGATCTTTTACAAAACACCTCATGAGAAAGCAGACTGGGGCTGAGTTGAGTTACTGTAGTGTTTGTAAAAGAAATTTATATTTATTGTTCCCAGTATAACCTTAGTATCATATTTTTTAAGGTTTTACAGATGCAGTGAACTTCAAACTCTGAGATTACACAACACTAACTTTTTGTAGGTCATATGTATATTGCATGTTACTTTGGGATATTTGTGTCCTAGACATGCTCATTGTTTCTGTTCAGTGTACCATTCACAGTAATGTTGTTTCATTATGAGACACACATCTCACAAGAACCATAAAACCATAATCTTCAAGGTGCTGTTCACATTTAAAAGCCATTTACTTTGTTCCCAGATATCGCACCCTGTAGCAGTTGCAAATGGTAGAGTACCTGCTTGAAATGTTTCTGGAAGAACTACCATTTATCAGAATTAGATTTTCACTCTGCAGCGGAGTGTGCGCTGATATGAAACTTCCTGGCAGATTGAAACTGTGTGCCAGGCCGAGACTCGAACTCGGGACCTTTGCCCTGTCCTTACAGCTTTACTTCTGCCAGTACCTTGTCTCCTACCTTCCAAACTTTACAGAAGCGGAGTGAGTCGTGCTTGGGTAGCTCAGTTGGTAGAGCACTTGCCCGCGAAAGGCCAAGGTCCCGAGTTCGAGTCTCGGCCTGGCACACAGTTTTAGTCTGCCAGGAAGTTTCATATCAGTGCACACTCCGCTGCAGAGTGAAAATCTCATTCTGGAAACATCCCCCAGGCCGTGGCTAAGCCGTGTCTCCGCAATATCCTTTATTTCAGGAGTGCTGGTTTGCGAGGTTAGCAGGAGAGCTTCTGTAAAGTTTGGAAGGTAGGAGACGAGGTACTGGCAGAAGTAAAGCTGTGAGGACGGGGCGTGAGTCGTGCTTGGGTAGCTCAGTTGGTAGAGCACTTGCCCACAAAAGGCAAAGGTCCCAAGTTCGAGTCTCGGCCTGGCACACAGTTTTAATCTGCCAGGAAGTTTCATACCAATTATCTGTTTGTTAACATTTTGCCCTCACTATCAAGCGGCCCTCCGAGGCATCTGTGCACTATCAGCTAACACTGCCGTTCGTTGCCAGTGTGTGTTGTCGAAACCTCGTTTCGAAGCGTAGTTGTGCTGTGTATGTGTAATGTGTATAAAATTTGAATGCACCATACGCTTTCCCGGTGACTGTTGCCATCTTTCGTAACTGCTGCACTCTACTGGAACAATCAGGTAACAACTTTCTGTAAAATTCCATACTTTTGAATTTCGCAATGTGATTGTAAAATTCTGCAGTTTTATGTCAGAAACATAGGTCTTGAGCAGTGATTCAATTATTTGTCATAACTCTGTTTTGCAACTGTGGGTGCAATAGAAATCTATATAAATAAAAATGTAAAGGTTCGTTTGTTCGAAATTTTGTATCTCCGAAAGTTCTCCACTGATAGCTTTGAAATTTTGACACAATATTGCAGTGTTGCATGCTAATACAGGTACCTTTTTCTAACTTTTTAAGATTTTTTGTAACAAGTTTCACTATTATTAAATTTATAAAAATTACATATATTTAAAGAAATGTGTATATGAAAGCACACATGTTCCAATGCAACATTGTGTCAAAATTTCAAAGCATTCGCTCAAAAACTTCCAGAGATTTGTGATCAGAAACATTTGCAGTTTCTATGTAAATACAAAGATGTTTGTTTTTCTTCAAAATCACAAATCTCTTAATGATGTTCATGAGTCACTTTGAAATTTTGGCACACATGTTTTTTTATACGTACTGGAAAAGTTACAGAAATGTAAATGTTCATTTGTTCAAAATCATTAATCTCCAAAAGTTCTTGACTGATTGCTTTGGAATTTTAACACAGAGTTGAGTTTTAATACAAGCATGTTTTTAGGTACCTAATTCTTTAATGTGTGATAGATATAAGTGTAATTGTATAGATAAAAAATCTACTCACCATGTTGAGGCAGAACAAACAAATAAAAGGCAGTTGCAACTGGCAAGCTTTCAGAGCCAATGGCTCCTTCTTCAGGCAGAAGGATTGAAGGGGAATGAAGAGGGGTGAAGGAAAAGGACTGGAAAGGTCTAGGGAAAGGGGTAGATTTCGGGAAAGTCACCCAGAACCATGGGTCAGGGAAGACTTATACCAGATGGGATGAGAAGGAAAGACAAGTTGTTGGGGACTGCGTCAGATGAGATTTGAAAACCTGAGAGGTTGAAGATGGAAGATAGGATAATGTGGAGACAGAGCTTACTGCTTAAACTTCATGCACGAGTTAATAAGAGTGAAAAGCTAAGTGCATTGTATGTACCAGGGGTGGGAGGGGGGGGGGGGCGGTGCAAAATAGATGGGAAAGACAATGTAAGATGTAGAAAACTCGCCACCCATCTCGCCTTAATTTACGTTAATTTCTTCCATCTCTTTCCCATCTATTTTTCACCCCTTTCAAATTGTGCAGTCAACTTCATTCAGTTCATGGAAATTACACCATATGTCGTTGCAAGTTCATCGTTTCTGTTGTGGGTCCGCCATTTCAGTTTGCCGCAGTGGCGGACAAAGGACGATTGACCATTATACGAAAGACAAAGATTGTGTTACTGTTCACGGTGATGAACAGCATTACATTGACACAGAGAACATTTCGTGCTCATTTTGGCACGCGATGGGCTTCCAACCCACAGACAGTACGCAGATTATATGAAAAATTTGAAGGTACTGGATCTGTTTTGGGGTGTCAGCAGCCTCATGCACGTACCATACATTCACCGCAAAACATTGAAGCAGTTCAAGTGGCTTTGACTCATAGTCCAAGTAAATCGACAAGAAGAGCCAGTGCCGAGTTGCCAATTTCACAACGATCTGTACAAAGAATTATTTAAGCCGACCTTCACTGGTATCCGTACAAGATGGCTGTGATACATAAGCTTACTGCAGCGGAGGGTGCAGTTTGCAAGGTGGGCAATGTAGACCAAGAGGGAGTGCTACAAAACACACGGTTTTCTGACAAAGCTTATTTTTACTCGAACGGTGTCACGAACAAAGAGAACGTTCGATTCTGGGCATGTGAAACTACACGAATAATCCACACGAAATACACCTACAGGGAGAAAGTGTGCGTGTGGGTCATGATGTCGAGCCGTGGAATCGTCGGTTCGTTCTCCTTCGACATTACTGTAACCGGCGAATGCTGTTTACGTGTGCTGCGAAACAAGTTCTTTCCTCAACTCGTGGCCTCACGTCTTCCATTGCAGACACAACGGTTCACCCTGGACGGAGCATACCCCCACACTACCGACGCCGTGCTCTATTTCCTACACGAAAGACTCGACCGTAGGATATTGTCAAACAGATTTCCAGAACGTTATGCAGGAGGGGGAATGTGGTCGCCCCACAGCCCGGACACTGACACATGTGACTTCTTCATTTGGGGGTTCCTTAAAAAGAAGGTGTATCACAGAAAACCAGAAAATGCAGTGCAACTTTTGGCCACCATTGTGGAGTTATGCCGCGCCATTCCGGAAGATTTGTGTCGGAGATTTGTCACAAATGCACATGTGCAACTTGAAAAAATTGTAAACCAAAACAGCAGTCATATTGAACATGTGATTCATTAAGTTGTATTTCCAAGCTGTATTATTTACTTCTACATCGATAAATTACAAATCTTGTCAACAACAAATGTGTTATTCACGAAACAACATATCAGGTGACTATTGTGTGCCACCGTGTGTGTGTGTGTGTGTGTGTGTGTGTGTGTGTGTGTAGACAGAGGGGGGGGGGGGGGGGGAGGAGGTGATGAACACTGAGGGAGAGAAGATTAGGATGTACATGCAGTTCAAATACATATTAGAAATGTGTGCTTTCTCTTTTCTTTGTGTTCCATTTCAGCAGTCTGAGCCATTAAAAAAGTATGTGCTTTGTCAACTCAGCTGGTGGACGACACTCGAGGCACAATTACCATTAAGGAGCTCTTTTGGGGTTGGTACACGAGTTGGAAGAGGTTTTGGTTCTCGGTGTCCCATGTGACCAGATTCGAGATACCTAATTTTGCTCTGAGCACTTTTTTCAGTAAGAGCACATTAACTAAAAAAATCTTAGGACAGGGTAATGATCAAACATCATTAAAACTGAGAGTAAAAATTCACAACAGTCCCTGTGGTGTCTCAAAATGTGTCTGAATATGAGAGATGCCTGTGTCAAGACAATAGCCTGAATCTCGTAAAGAAAACACCTTTCATATACACAACTGGAGCAGCTTTTGAGCTCCATAAATTTTGGCACTAAGGAGAGTAAATTTCAGACATGTCGGAAATGTGTAACATTAAATATTCACTTATCAATTCATTCATTCATGGATTTCCTGTAGAGAAGAAGAATCTGCAGGGATGAGGAGAGGGGAGTCGAGCCATTAAATTAATGTGACACGGAGACATTCCGGAGACTTATGCTGTGCGTCATCACTATACTCTTCGATGCCGTTCGCACTTGTGCCTTCTGAATTTACTCGAGTAAATTACCTAGAAGGCTTCCACTTTGAAAAAGCTGCTGATTGCGCAGTTTTGCTATATATCTGCTGAGTATCTGTTGTTAGTAGCTTAATGTGTGACTTTTCAGGCTTTACCGACGGATCTGTTGCAAATACACTTCTCGGGGATCCCACTGGATAGTATTGTGCAAATCCCACAGTATTTCGCCAATACAACTGTTTGACATCTTCAGGTGGTGGTAGTTGCTATTGGCACTGCTGCAGGACGAGCCTCACAACAATCGCGTGGCAGCCTCAAAATTTATCAGCCCAGGAGCAGGCAATAAGTGTGTGCGTGAAGATGTTCACAGTAGGAGAAAAACAGTGCTCGTAATGCTCACTAATGGGAGTTGCACAAATGCCTGCTGTGCGTGCTCTGTGGGCAATGACTGTTCTACCGGATGCTCCTCCGGTTATTGCCGAATTAAATCTCGGCAGTGCACTGCATCGAGTCACGAATCGGAAGTTCTCGTTTCTCCCGTTTCGATTTAATGACAACCTGTGCTGGATTACAGGTGGCACTTACTTGAAAACCTCCACAATTGCGGACAAGATTGTCTGCTGTACAGATACGTACAGCCTCCAGGAAGACGACGCCGGAAATAATGCTTCGGTCCTCTCGTAAAACGTGTATGCCCCATGTCCGGGCAGTTGTGGAACACCGCCAGTTTATCCGGTTGCCCCACTTGCGTGTGACGACGGTGTTCAGTGCGACATTCTTGCACGGTTCGGCACGTCTGCCCGATATAAGATTTCCCACATTGGTAGGGGATCTTGTACGGGGTGAAGCACGTAAAACTGTGGAAATAGAAAGAGTTATTGATGTGTGGGTTTCACAGAATGGACTGGTAGTCAGGGGTTCATATTATTAGCCAAAAAATGGGCTGTAATAATATGCAGAAAGAGTATTTTTGGTGCAAACATACACTCATTTAACTGGAACATTGCCTAGTGACATTAACAGAGTAAAAGTAAGGTAAATCAGAGTGAGAGTAGTGTTTTTTGCACAAATCTAGTGCCAGTCATTTATGAGATATCATATTTTAGAAAGTTTCCTCACCGACATTTGTCTGTGCCATTCAGACTACACAGTTGCTAGGTTGCGTACAGTGTGCTCGTGTGTTCCCGGAGTACACTGCCACTTGCCAGTCAGCCAGTGTGCGACAGCCCGAGCGGTAGCTCACGAGTCGACGGTGGGACTTGCAGTGCGGGAAAAGCTGACACGCTCGTGATGTATGGAGAGCGCAGGAAGAATTCGGTTCCTTCTTGTACTGTGTGTGCGACAAGACACCCCGATAGAAGTCAACTGTCTCGGCAGTTATTTATCGACCTCTTCGACCGGTTACACGAAAGTGTCAGTGTAACACGGAGACAGTGTAATAGAAGGAAACAAATGACGACAGAAGAGGGGAAATTAATATTTATGCTGCTGCAGCAGTTGATCCACACTTTAGGTGTGCAATCTTGTGTGGAAGTGACACGAGTCAGGTAAATGTCCTACGCATTCCCCGACATCGTAGGTTCCGTCCCTATCACGTCTCTCTCCGTCGCGAGCTGTACGGAAACGGTTACGAGAATCGTGTTAACTTGTGTACGTGGGCATTGAGACGAGATGCTCCAGATGCATCGCGTATCTCATTTAGTGATGAAGGCACATTTACCAATCACGGCCAAGTAAACTACCAAAATGTGCACAATTGAACTGTCGATAATCCCCGTTAGTATTGTCAGGTGGAATGTCAGCGTCCGTCGAGTGTAAACGTGTGCTGTGGGATAGCGGACATAAAATGAGAGGTCTGCTTTTCATAGACAGAACATTGAACACGCACAAGTATCTCAGCCTCTCAAAGGACCGTCTTCGACGGACGATCGAAGACGTACGTCTGCCGACTAGGAGGAACTCGTACCGACACGGTGGCTGTCCGGCCCTCGGTGCACGAAGTACTACGGCACGTCTTCACAAATTGTTTCCAAATCGTCAAATCGGATGCAGAGGACCTGTACTTTCGCCAGCCCCTTTCCCCCTCCCGAGGGTTTGATGCCTGTAGAAAATTTACTTTGGGAAAATCTAAAAGACACCATCTACATCTGTCGATATGCAAAGACATATTACTGCAGCCTGCTCGGATGTCTCTGCTGCAATGCTAGCTCACGTGAAGCAGTCATTCTGTACCCGACTGGAAGCAGCGAGAGCACAGGTGCCCCAGAAACGCGAGGGGCACTGGGGCACCAGCACCGCCACAACCGTACTTCAAAATTAATAAATCAACCTCGGGCTGCGAGAGGGAGGCGACAGTTAGCATGTCCACACGGAAGTGTGCCAGACGGCACCTCGAAGCTCTCGGTCCACAGAGGCCACCGAGTGGGAGTTAGCCCACGTATAGAGGTAGTACACGTACAGAGCGAGACTCACCGACGGTCTGGCAGAGACCAGACCCGTGGAATGCCATTCTCCTAGATTTGCAGAGAGCTGAAAATGGTGGCAACTCGAACTCTGGACTACCGGGGAGACGGCAACTGGGAAATAAAAATCGTGAGTGGGCCCCGAATATCCCACTCGTGGAGGATAAGGAGGACGTGACGGCACCGAGTCGTATCGTACGCCTAGTGAAGATCGAAGAAAACTGCGACGAGACGGCCGAACTGCAGTTTCCGACCGAAGCGGACGATCGATCGGAGACTGTCCCCTCCGAAAGCCACACGGGTAAGGAGGTAACGGGTCCCGAGATTCGAGCTGACGAGCCGCCGTACGTTCGAATAACTAGTAGGGCACACCGGTCAGACTGACTGGCCGACCGGTCGCTGCCGAGGAGCGACGGAGCCTCGCCGGGCCACAAACTGTCTCTCGACTGGGACGGTGAAACGCCTCGGAGCCAAACACGATTGAACACCTGGAGGAGATACTGTCGTCGTGGAGGATCGAGGTGTCGAAGCGACCGGTTACGGGTGGAATCGGGATCGGGGACCGAATTGTGGGTAGAAGAGAGGGCCAGAAGAAGCTTCCACTCGGTGAAAGGTGCACTGTAGGATTCCGCCTGACAATGGGCAAAATGTAAGTGGGAAGCTTCATCTCCCTGTTTGCGGAGGAAGGTGGCAGGATAGGAGGCTGAACCGATGCCGTCACGGGTCGTGAGGTGTTGCACGATAACGGACCGATCTGTCCGAATGCCACCCGGAAGGGCGAGTCCCGGAACGGAAGACTGCTGCTGACAACTGCGGAGTGTACCCCACACCCGTGACGAAGGGACAGAAGAATTTGAGAAGGAGACAGTGCATTTCCAGCACACCCGCCGGCTCTGTTCGATTAAGTAACCGGCTCCGGTGCAATGACGTTTAAAGGTAATAAGACCGACGGAGAACGGGTGCCGCTTAAGATGTTACGAGGCACGACGGCAGCCACAGACGGCCGTGGCGATGTAGTGTGCTGCCGAGATTTAATTCTGCATTAACCGGAGGAGCATCCGGCAGCACAGTCGTGGCCCACAGTGCTCGCACAGAAGGCATTTGTGCGACTCCCGCTAGGGGGCATTACGAGCATTACTTTTGTCCTACTGGGAATGTCTTCGTGCGTACACATATTGCCTGCTCTTGGGCTGATAAATTTTGAGGCTGCTGCACAATTTTCTTGAGGCTCATCCTGCAGCAGTGACAATAGCAGCTGCTGCCGCCTGAAGATGTCGTACAGCTGTATTGACGAAATATCGTAGGATTCGCATAGTACGATCCGGCGGCAAACCTGAGAATGTTTACTTGATTACAGTGATGTTTTGCAAAGGAAATGCATTTACATATGTTAATATTGAGTCCTATTTACAGTACATTACTGCTAGCATGGGGACAATAGAAATCTTTTGTGTGCGTGTGTGTGTGTGTGTGTGTGTGTGTGTGTGTGTGTGTGTGTGTGTGTGTGTGTGTGGCTTTTTCAGTTAAGGCGTGACAGCTCTTCTCCAATGGACTTCATCCTCAAGATTTATCACGTCAAACAGTAACTCGTGTTTTTACTTAGTTGCTTTTTTTCTTTCACAAGTTTAATTTTTTGTTCTTTTTATTCCTAACTGAATGAAACGTGAAGTTGCTCTGTCTTACCAGCATTCTGGTATTGTCTTTCCTGTTTTTACAGTTCACAGTACATTCTGACCTCGGTCGTGTGGTACAGGCCATTATTCGAGAGTTCGAGAAAAACCCTCCACCCCTTGCAGCTAATATCAACATTCCAAATTCGATGCTCACTGGAGGTATGTTGCATTGAACCTTGGTAAATCTCAGCTACTAGAATTAAGCAAAGAAAATACTTCAGTGTATTTCTTGTCTGTAAAAAAACTCTTAAAATGATAGTAAAAGTACTTTTATACCTAAATTAATGGAAAAGAGGGAAAAGCAGCTACTCACCTACAGTGGACATCTGTGTCGAGCACAGAAATGCCTAACATGAAACAGTATTTGTACTAGCTTTCGAACTCTTGCCATTTTTGTAGCATAAATACACATGCCGACACGTGCGGCAACACGAGCACCCGATGTAACAATACGATTCAAGATAGATGCAACACAACTTGAATAGCGTATTTGCCTCTATTGGTTATGGTAGAGAGATCGATCTTTCGGTCCTATCTCTATATCTATGTATAGTATTGCATGAATAAAGGCTGAGTGAGTGTAAAGCTATCGTCAAAAACGCACTCCGCGCGATTTGTTACGATTTGGTCGGTCATAATGATAATAACAATAACATGCTTTTGAATACAATAAAAATGTAATGGCTATACCTGTTTAGTGTTATTGGAAATAATATGTAGTAAATTAATGAGTAAGGTAGCCGATCGTATTAAAAGAAGTAAAATTGGGCGTATTGAGGTGTTTTGCTTTATATCGATGAAGCTGATGATACGGCATAATTTTTTTCGTTTACTCTTAGAAATAAACAAGTAAAGAAGTGCTAATTGTGTGTAGTGAAAAAATATAAGGGCGAGTTTTAAATAACTACGATATACAATCAGAGTAAAAAAAAGGACATTTAGTTACACGAAACCGTGGATAGCGAAGTGTGGTCATTAAATTGAGTACACCTACAGGGTGGTCAATTCTGGGATAAATCTATACGCATCTCACAAGGGACGCGGTATTGAGACCGTTTTGTTTTTGTTTTCTTTTTTATCGCGGAGAGCGGACTTCAATTTATGAAAAGGCGAGAAACTGTATCATTGTCATTGACTGTTGGTGTCAAGCAACCAAAACTGTTCATCAAAGGGTTTCAATGGAACTTGGGAGTTAGTGTTCAGGCACTCGCATATACTCCACATCAGAGTGTGAATGAATGGTGAATGCGAAATAAAACTGTGAACAAAGTTATGTTAAATAAAACAGAAGAAGCAAGACAGTTTGGCCGTATCTGTTATTATTCCATAAACTGTAACATTTCTTACCGTTGTACGAAGCCTTTATAGATGATCGTTATGACAATTTGCTTCGAAGGGATCTCGTTAAGAGTTAAGTTTTGGGGACCTGGTCAAGAGGGGGTAGTTCGTAGATCCTAACTACCGCAGCTATTCTCGAATCAGGTGCCACCGAGACCGTTGTGTGTTGTCAATGGCTTAAGGTTACCATATCTCATGCTCTAAGATCGATTCGCCTTTCCACTCGGTATAACAGTGCCTCACGGCAACAACGACTATGCCGACGACAAAGGAAGATACGGTGGACCGAACAAAAACTACTGTGGCCACGGTGAGACTGGTTATTGATAATTGATTACGGAAGGCATTTGCCCGAGCTAATGTAGGGGATGGGGGAATCGGTAGGGAAGAACACGAGGAGGTGGCAGCGGGAAAGAGGCAAACTGCACTCGGCAGCCTCTACTCCGTTCACTCTGTGACCACAACTTACCGAACCCCGTCACCGTAACGGCAACTTTCACCCTTCGACAGCACCGTCTGTGGAAGCTGTCATACCTACTCTGTCGTACACTCACTCGGGACTACCTGTAGCCGATAAAAAGTCTACCGTTCTGATTCGCCCCACAACCCCGACCCCTGTCGACCCCCCACAACTCTGTGACTGTGCCTTGCTGACTTACTCTACCTTTCACATCCCAAAGAAATTGCTCCACCCTCTGTCAAACACACTGCTCCTGAACACCAATCCTGAAACACTGTTGTCAATGTTTCTGCAAAACTTTGACCGCTCCAGAAGTCTCGGCACTTTCTAACGGCCTCACCTTTAACCTCAAATCTGATTTTTCAGTCGTGCTTAATTCGTAAAGGAAATTCTTTCCCTTATTCGTTTTCTGAAGTGGAAATATTTCTTCATCTCTCATCTCTCTGACAACAGCAAACCAAAATGCAAATATAGGACCTCTTCAAAACCACGACATTGCAGTTCCTTTATTAATCGGAATTACGGTGCGACGTTCCTTTGGGTGTGTGCGTGTTGTCCGAAGGTACAGGCACTGTGGCAACTACAGCCCTTATTAAATGCCAAAGACATATTTGCATTTACGAATGTGGACAATGTCAGCTGTATATTGGAATGACAGTGAAAATTTGCACCAGACTGGGACTCAAACCCAGATTGCCCACTTATCACTAGAGGTCGCTTTACCTTTAGGCCATCCGAGCACAGCTGATGGCCGGACACGCGGTTGACGACGTACGGAAGTTTGGATCTGGCTGTCAGTCGTGCTCGGATAGCCTAATGATCGGGCGACCACGGACGATAAGTGGGAAATCTGGGTTTGAGTCCCGGTTCGGCTCAAATTTTCGTTATCGTCATACCATTATACAGTTGATGGTTGTCCTAATTTGCAACTGTGAGTACATCTCGTGTGTTTGTCTAAAAACTTCCAACCTTTCTCAAACCGTAATCCTCCTGCCCATCCACCCAGTCGTTCCCTGTAATAATACAGAAATCCCTCCCTTGTAAAGATAGCCTCACCATTATTTCCTAAGTACATCTGCAGTGAATCTTAACACACTTCTATCTACAGCCAGAAAAACAAATCAAACCTTATCATCCTTCCCACTTACAGAGACTCCACCACAGTGGTGATGAATTGTAAAGACTGTGTGGCTGAGGGTCTCCCCCAGCTTTCCTACACCTCTGCACACGAGCTTCACAACCACGCTCCCATCCAGAAGTCTGACATGACCTCCAGCAACTTCTCGGGGCTTTAGATTTGTTCCGAAACCTGACACCTGTAACACCTACAACGCCTCTCGGTGTTAGTAAACCAAAATAGTTCCCAAATTAGCTCCCGTGCCCTCGAAATATAAATTCAGAAAATGTCCCAAACCCCTCCACAAGTACTAATTTACGAAATAGAAATAATAGACAAATAGAGGGAAATCTATAGTAGAAAAATAATAGAAAAAGAAAAGAATTTTAATCATAAATTTTGAAAGCATGGGAGGTGGAAAAATGATAGAAATGGTTAAATTATTAGTTATTCTTATATATGAGAAAATCAATATTATAGTCACAGAACGTAGGTCTTGAACACCACAGATAGCGTTTACTAAAGTATAAATAGACATACAATGCAATTATGATACTCCAGTCTCTATCCTCTAGTCTGTTCGAAGTCAATTAGGACGTGCAGCTTTAGGAAGCAACAATAGGAGCTTTATTAAACCAGGGCACAAGAATAAATCACGATGAGATTGTTTTATGGGAAGCATTAATTTCAGATCAGAATTAGAACTTTTGTCATATTAGAGGAAAGAGGAGGTGATCAATAATCTCTATGACTTTAACGTCACTTCGTGTGAAGATTTAAATATTTTACGGAATTAACTATTTTTGGACAGATTCGGACTTTGTATTGTGATAGTGGAAAAGCTTTACTTCATGCGACTAGTAATCATACTTCGTGACAGTTTGAATGCGATCGTGTGAATGAACTGATTTATTAATAATTATTGTTAAATAAAATAACGTGTTAATTTGAAACTGACTATTCGTCTTGAACTTTACTTCGATTTAGGTTCATAAATAATTAGGTTACGTGATTTTCACCAAGAATAAACTGCAGACTAGTAACTGAAACAAGTGAACTAGAATCTATTGAAAACACTAGTATTAATTTACTTATGGTTTTTTCCTTTAAACTGGGAAGACAATACGTGTAGTGACTCACTGGGGATTAATTTAAGAACTAGGCGGGATAAAACAAAACCCCTCAATACCAGTCAATGTATAGATAAATTTAGATAAATTAACATTCCTACTTTCATGCAAGATACGGAAGTCGGGATAGAAAAAGGGTCGCTACACACCCGACTCTCCTCTCTCTGCACACAAGCTACCCCGTGCTCTCTTTCCTTTTATCAACTCCCCAAACTGCTCAAACCCAACCTCACGGACCTCCTTGCTGGCCGTCCCGTTGTGTCTGGGCGCAGTGCTCCGACAGAATGAATCTGTGCCTTTGTTGACTGTCACCTTCAAACTGTTGTTCATTACCTCCTATCCTACATCAAAGACACTGCTCACTACCTTTGTTACCTCTCCACAGTTCCTGTCCCATTACCACCAGACTTCTTGTCGGTCACTGCGGGCGTGACATCCTCGTACACAGACATCCCCCACGCCCACGGCCTCGTGGCCATCGAACACTACCTTTTCTCACGTCCTCCCGATACTGAACCCACTACCTCTTTCCTAATACTCCCAGCCAGCCACATCCTTACACACAATAATTTAATTTCGAAGGGCAAATGTGTGAACAAGTTTCTGGTACTGCTACGGGTACTTGCAAGTGATCATCCGATGCCAACTTATTCACAGTTCATCCAAAGGATTCCTTCCCAACCTAAAGAGTATCCGTGCCTGTCCCTATTTCAATTGTTCTCCCAGTCCTGCACTTCGTGGCTCGTTCCTCTGTGGTCGGCTCAGGTACAGGACCCGTCCCGTACACCCACCCACCCACCGTGTCCTGCCACACCCTAGTCACAGGCATTTAGTATCCAATAAAAGGCAGGTCCACACATGAAAGCAGCCACATTGTATATCAGCTGCACTGCAACTACTGTGCAGCATATTTTGTGACACGACAAGTATCCGTGTGCCTACTCACACGAATGACCACCGCCAGACAGTGGCAGATCGCAAACTGCACACCACAACACAAATGACTTAACAGCTGAGATTTGGACACTACCTTCCAGTAGAAGATGAGAATTCTCACTCCAATCTCTCTGCACAATTACAATCTCCCTGGCCTAAACCTCTGCTAATCATTTTGCACTGCCTCACCTTGCCTTTTCCCCCACACTCTCCATCCGTTCCTGTCATCCATTCAGTCACCCTCCCCTCATGCAAGCATCCTTCCTCCCTCCCCTCTCCCCCTCCCCCTCCCCCTCCCCCTCTTCCGCTCCCCCTCACACCTTCCCCTCCCCCTTCCGCCCTTCCCCCTCTTCCCCTCCCCCTCTCCACTTCCCCTCCTCCTCTCTCCTGCCCCTCCACCTCTCTCCTTTCCCTCCCCATCCCCCTCTCCCTCCACTCCCCCCTCTCCCTCCACTCCCCCCCTCTCCCTCCACTCCCCCCTCTCCCTCCACTCCCCCCCTCTCCCTCCACTCCCCCCTCTCCCTCCACTCCCCCCTCTCCCTCCACTCCCCCCTCTCCCTCCACTCCCCCCTCTCCCTCCACTCCCCCCTCTCCCTCCACTCCCCCCTCGCCCCCGCTTCCCCCTCTCCCTGCCCTCCACTCCCCCTCTCCTTGTCCTCCACTCCCCCCTCTCCCTGGCCTCCACTCCCCCCTCTCCCTGGCCTCCACTCCCCCCTCTCCCTGCCCTCCACTCCCCCCTCTCCCTGCTCTCCCCTCCCCCACTCCCTGCCCTCCCCCTCCCCTCCCCCTCCCCTCACGTCCCCCTCTCCCTGCCCTCCCCCTCCTCTCACGTCCCCCTCTCCCTGCTCTCCCCCTCCCCCTCTCCCTGCTATTAAAAGTGCGGCATTACAAAGATCGACTTCCACAAATGATGAATTTGCATGAAGCACATTGGGTGTTTGGATATTCAAACAATTAGTGTTTCGGCATAATCCTACAGAGTAGGTAGAACAAATAGTATCTGCATTCAGCACATAATGAAAGTTTACACAGTCATTTTCTCATTTGTAAATTACATTTGGGTGTCATTTGTGTGTGATAAGATTGAATTACACCTCAAAAAAGACTGATAAAGATCTAACATCGTGTCACAGGCAGCGGCAGGATTGTTGGCCGGTCGAGACTGCTGCTTACTGTTCTCCAATATCGCTGCTCCTGTGGATCGGGATCCCGTGACCGTGCGAATAGGGATGTGACGAGGCGGGGGGAGAGCACACGGGATTGTGCGGCCGCATCGCGTACCTCGAGTCTGGAACGGCCGGATTGCAGCGAAACGAGTATCTGCCCGTGTAACGGGAAAGCGATCGGAGCACGGCGGCCGTCATCTGGGCTCATTTCGACACGGCTGACGAGTCCGCCTTTTGGTGTACACATTACAATTGGGTGCACACTGGCCGATAGCCAGTCAGGACAATCGTGACAGGTGTCATTCGGTAATGAAATGTAGGATAGAGAGAGGAGGAAAAGACCCCAATATTTGCCAAAAGCTGGACCAGACAGGGTGCCCGTCTGCCAACCACTTCTTTGGTCACCCAAATGTGGCGTGTAAAAACTTTGCCTTTCACTGCTACAGACAACTTCTGTGTCGAGGTGACGGTTCTACCGAGAATTAGAGGAGAGGTGCCGGAAGTGAAAATGTCGAGTAGGAAAAATTTAAGATTGACAATAAAAGGTGCCATTGGCACTGGTGGTTGTCGCACAGAACTCCGATTGTTCTTCCTTTAAAAGTCATTAAATGTGAGGGTGGTCACAGAGCTTTTACCGTGCCTGTTTTTTGTGGTAATTGTTAATATTTTGTCAAGATAACTGCCAAAGTGATTGAATTGTGGTATTTTATTCTGTGATCTTCTAAGAATGTAAGTGGTCTTTTTCAGTGGTTACGTGTAAGGCAACTTCCATTGAATTGCCAGAGTACTGTTCACTTAACGAATTTTGTGATAGGGTTTGAAATGATTGACCTGAAAGTAATCTTTACTACACGTGTAGAATCTGTGTTAACTTCATCCACTTTGAAGTGCATCTGCACGACGACCGAACCCTCCGAATGGAAATCTTTAGTCACTGCGCAGAATAAATTATTCTCTACCGTGCAGCACTGATCACTCTGTGTAGCTTGCCAACAACTGACTGTAGATTTTATTTCATCCATTTCGGTTAGAGAACACTGCGTCTGTTTTTGTAAATTACGCCGTAGGAAATTCTGTGACCAGCCAAAAGTTTTCTTTAGATGATTTTATTGTACCGTTACTAGTTTCGGGCCCGAGCCTGCCGTCACGTGATAGCATCGACTTCTTTGTGAACTTTACATTTGTTTCTTAAAATATAATAAAGTTTTCATGATGCGTAGTTTACAAAAGTTCTTACATTTGCATCCTAAAATGTAGCAATGTTTTTGTTATCACGTAGTTTTGATATATGCTCTATACATTACAGTTACTTTACGAAAAGACCTCCTTTATGTGTTGTAAGACAGGGGTTTGATTTTCTTTTACAATCCTTACCGATCGGTGGGATGGCCGAGCACTGCATAAATATGTACCGAGTAGGACAGTTCACGAGTGGTGTACAGTTGCAATAAATAAACAGGAACTACTGCACAGTAGGTGTAAAACAAAGTGTATGGCAATAGAGAAATGCCAGACAAAATGTGCCCAGCCTTCAAAAGCCTCCGACGACAACTGTATCAAAATCTTATCGAAATACATATCTTGTAATCTAGAGTATGTCTGGTCTGACGTAAATTGGAACTGGAGTTAGTGTCAAGAAACTAGTGATGGGAGAATTGAAACTATGTGTAGTAAAGCAAAAACAGATAGGCCGAACTCTATTTTCAAATGTTCTGTTACAGAAAATGATCCGGGAGTGCTGGACTAGTTTAAATCTCACTCCACTGGAGTAATGAGTGATGTAGATATTAAGAGAATGATATACCAGGAAATTACTAAAACTGGAACGAGGCCCAAGTACCTGAAGCAATCCCTATCGGAGTATGTATCGAGTTTGTCTTCGGGTCGACCCCTATTTTTTAACTGTGTGTACTCTAGATCCCCCGACCAGAAACTGTGCACAGCAGTCGGAAGAAAGTGCAGGTGACACCCGTCCACAAGAAGGGTAGGTGAAATGATCCACGAAACTAAAACCTGAACTCAAATGTAATGAGGAATCTCATAGAGAACGACCTCCCCAATGCCGGCCGCCACGAATTCTGAAAATGTCAGTCGTGGGAAATCTGGCTCGAGCTTTTGTCAAATCGTATCCTCAAAGCTGTCGATCGAGGGGTCCGGTACGTGCAGTATTTTCCGATTTCCGAAAAGCATTTCACTTCACCACACTGACACCTTTTAAGGAAAATTCAGTCGTTCAGGATCTGTGAGCTTACCGCTGTGACAGAAGTGTTATCCAGTCTCTCGGTTTTGTGACCAGAGCAGGGAGATTCGTCAAATTACTGTTCGACTGTCGCGAGCACCTGCGGTGCTGTGCCGCAGTGTCCGAATGCGAGTTAAGCGTATTTAAATGAAGCACTGGTAATATTCAGTCTCCAGTTTATTTCACCAAATATTAACATTGACAAATATCAGGCTTTGACAACCTTCGAGCTCCTCTGTAGCGGTATATCCTACTACCACCTATATCTTGATGTGCACTGTATGAGCCGTGCTACAATTTGGTACAAATTATAAAAATTCAGTAACAAATCGGTACGTAACTAAGTTAAAGTACAAATTGCTCTGTTGGAAGCGTGCTTCAGCCGATTGCCACTCTCTCTCTCTCTCTCTCTCTCTCTCTCTCTCTCTCTCTCTCTCCGTGCAGCAGTGCGGCGTGCCGGTGGTCGGAGTGGCAGGCGGCCCTTTTATCCTCTCACTTCCATTTTGCACGAAGAAGCTTTCTAATTATCCCCACCGTTCAAATTATATTAGTCGTACATTTGCAGTATACGTACCAGTTTACTCGTATTGATAGACTGTTTCAAATGAGAGTATTTGTGAACACAGTAATACTAATATGTTTGAATAAAATGCAAATAAATGTAAATTTTAGTAACAGTGATCTAAATTACACAATGAAAACCTGCATTTAAATTATTTTATAGATGCGAGCAGGGTATATTCTAGCACTGTCTTCAAACGAGGTATCTGGCTGTACAATTTATTTGATTACTCTGTTTTGTATCAATTATCAATTAATTGCAAGTGTACATAATAAAATTGCAGTTGTGCCCAACTAAACAGTTTAACGATACCACAGGGTCGAGGGACGGGACCAGTTGTAACGGTCGACTTAAATGTGTCGTTATTGTGTATGTCGTGTCACTGGCTCATTTGAGGCTTTTTCTTGTCACATTATTTTGGGTCACACAGCCGAACAGTGTGACCGATTCGTTTGGCGCTTTAATACCTACTAGCTCCCATCGAGGTCTTCGGTGTGAGACATTTCGCGGCTCCGTAGTTTCTCGAATTGAACAGCTGTCGGTCTTAACATCTTATTAGAACTTTCTCTCCCTTCTAACAGCCGTGTACTGCAAGTCTCTAGAGGAACGGAAGGTTCCAAATGATTGCAAAAGAGCACAGGTAGTCCCAGTTTTCAAGAAGGGTCATCGAGCAGATGCGCAAAACTATAGACCTATATCTCTGACGTCGATCTGTTGTAGAATTTTAGAACATGTTTTTTGCTCGCATATCATGTCGTTTCTGGAAACCCAGAATCTACTCTGTAGGAATCAACACGGATTCCAGAAACAGCGATCGTGTGAGACCCAACTCGCTTTATTTGTTCCTGACACCCAGAAAATATTAGATACAGGCTCCCAGGTAGATGCCATTTTCCTCGACTTCCGGAAGGCGTTCGATACAGTTCCGCACTGTCACCTAAACAAAGTAAGATCCTACAGAATGTCAGACCAGCTGTGTGGTTGGCTTGAAGAGTTTTTAGCAAACAGAACACAACATGTTGTTCTCAATGCAGAGACATCTACAGACGTTAAAGTAACCTCTGGCGTGCCACATGGGAGTGTTATGGGACCATTGCTTTTCACAATATATATAAATGACCTAGTAGATAGTGTCGGAAGTCCGATGCAGCTTTTTGCGGATTATGCTGTAGTATACAGAGAAGTTGCAGCATTAGAAAACTGTAGCGAAATGCAGGAAGATCTGCAGCAGATAGGCACTTGGTGCAGGGAGTGGCAACTGACCCTTAACATAGCCAAATGTAATGTATTGCGAATACATAGAAAGAAGGATCCTTTATTGTATGATTATATGATAGCAGAACAAACACTGGTAGCAGTTACTTCTGTAAAATATCTGGGAGTATGCGTGTGGAACGATTTGAAGTGGAATGATCATATAAAATTAATTGTTGGTAAGGCGGGTGCCAGGTTGAGATTCATTGGCAGAGTGCTTAGAAAATGTAGTCCATCAACAAAGGAGGTGGCTTACAAAACACTCGTTCAACCGATATTTGAGTATTGCTCATCAGTGTGGGATCCGTACCAGATCGAGTTGATGGAGCAGATAGAGAAGATCCAAAGAAGAGTGGCGCGTTTCGTCACAGGGTTATTTGGTAAGCGTGATAGCGTTACGAAGACGTTTAGCAAAGTCGAGTGGTAGACTCTGCAAGAGAGGCGCTCTGCATCGCGGTGTAGCTTGCTGTCCAGGTTTTGAGAGGGTGCGTTTCTGGCTGAGGTATCGAATATATTGCTCCCCCTACTTACACCTCCCGAGGAGATCACGAATGTAAAATTAGAGAGATTCGAGCGCGCACGGAGGCTTTCCAGCAGTCGTTCTTCCCACGAACTGTACGCGACTGGAACAGGAAAGAGAGGTAATGACAGTGGCACGTAAAGCGCCCTCCGCCACACACCGTTGGGTGGCTTGCGGAGTATAACTGTAGATGTAGATTAGTAGTTGTCCGTCTGATTAGATGCTTTAAAAAATGGAAAATCCAGGGTAGAATAATGAAAATATTACAAAAAGGATAGATCGATACCCTGTACCGTAAAATTGATCAGACACATTGTAACTTCTATAGTTTTTATCATACAATTATGTTACATTGATCAGTTACATTATTTGCTGTACTTCTCTCTTAAAGATGACTCTTTGGAGCTGTGCAGACTGTACTTAGTGCAAATCGTTGCCGATACGGCGTTTTTAGCACAGCACTGTGGACCGCACGAGTGTGCCACCTGTTGTGTATGTTTTACCAAAAGCGGGGCTGGAGTAGGTGGTTGTGGGGGGGATGCATGGGGCAGGTTTTGCAGCGGGGTCGGTTACAGGGGTAGGAACCGCTGGGTAGAGAAGGTAGTCTGGGAATATTGTAGGGTTTGACAACTAAACTGGCTGAGCGCATGAACGGACACAGACGAACTGTCCGGCTAGGAGATGTCTAATACCCAGTAGCAGAGCATGCCCTACAGTGTAATTCTAGGGATCTAGGAACCTGCTACAACGTACGTGCCATTTGGCCTCTCCCACCCAACACCGGTCCCTCGGAACTGCGGAGATGGGAACTTACACTCCGACACATCCTTTCATCCCACCATCCCCCTGGACTGAACCTACGTTAAACAACCTCACTCCCATTTACTCTTCAGTCTTCTCCTTTTTCCCTCTCCTCTTTAGCAATTCACGCATCTTTTCAACCTACATAGTTGTGTTTATCTTTATACTATGTACCTCTTTACTTCTATATGCATCCTCTTTCGTTTGAAGCTGGCACAGTACCTACAGTAGAATATCTTTGGCTTCTCTTTGGCTTCCCTGTGACAACCATGCCTCCATCCTTGCATCCTTGCTACCCTCCCTGTTTAACTTTCCCTGTTGCTTCATAACCTGGGTTGTGAGTGACTTAATCCACTTTCCCTTCTTCCCTTTCTTTCCCCTCTCTCCTCCCTGACGAAGAAACAAAGTTCCGAAAGCTAGGAATGTAATTTTTCTGTTCTGTTTTGTGTTATCTGTTGGCTGTACTGAGCTGAGGTAAGCACTGGCCAGCCCCTCTATCTCTTTGTTAGTAGTTGATGTTGAACATTGTGGGCTTTGGTATTTGCTGCTGGTGTCTGAATGCAGACTTTTATAGGGGTTTTGCGCCAGAATGTAAATATCCATCCTGAACCTTAGACAGAGATTCATATTGTAGATGTTAATTTTACAATTCATTCTATATTTAATCGTCCTTTTAACTTCAGGTACCATTGGGGAATAAATTCTTTGGCACATAAGTTTAAGAAATCCCGAGATTGTGAAGAAGCTGCTGTGAGATGTTTGGTTATCAGTTATTCATAATATCCTTAACTGCGAGCTTCTGTAGAATAAATACTCTTATTGGCTTCAGCTCCATTGTTACAGATGCTGCCTTAGTGCAGTAGCGAGTGAAAAAAAATTGTTAGTCCGCCAGCAGTCGTGCCCGCACGTGAACATAGTAAGAGATTTTTCGGTGCAGCGCTGGCAGCAGTGACGTATTTCAGTAAATGATCCACATGCTAGTACCACCTCAGTTTGTTATCCCCATAAATGCCTAGCAATTTCAATCATACAGATTAGTTTAGTGCGTGCCAATTCATCTCTACTTCTAGTACCTGTAAGTCATATTTATAAATATTTGTGTGGCGCTGCATAACAAAAGTTGTCTGTTAGACTGCGAGTTAAGCTGTTTGCTGTGAACCGGTTGTTAGGCTGTTCTATTATTCTCCCATCTGTGACTGGTACAGATGAGATTGGGACCTCTATCACTATACCTGCATCGCCAACAAACGTAAGTTTTTGAAGGGTCATTCAGTCTCTTCAGTAAATACACTACTGGCCATTAAAATTGCTACACCAAGAAGAAATGCAGATGATAAGCGGGTATTCATTGGACAAATATATTATACTAGAACTGACATGTGATTACATTTTCACGCAATTTGGGTGCATAGATCCTGAGAAATCAGTACCCAGAACAACCACCTTTGGCTGTAATAACGGCCTTGATACACCTGGGCATTGAGGCAAACAGAGCGTGGACGGTGTGTACAGGTACAGCTGCCCATGCAGCTTCAACACGATACCACAGTTCATCAAGGGTAGTGACTGGCGTATTGTGACGAGCCAGTTGTTCGGCCACCATTGACCAGACGTTTTCAATTGGTGAGAGATCTGGAGAATGTGCTGGCCAGGGCAGCAATCAAACATTTTCTGTATCCAGAAAGGCCCGTACAGGACGTGCAATATCCGGTCGTGCATTATCCTGCTGAAATGTAGGGTTTCGCAGGGATCGAATGAAGGGTCGAGCCACGGATCGTAACACATTTGAAATGTAACGTCCACCATTCAAAGTGCCGTCAATTGAAACAAGAGGAGACCGAGATGTGTAACCGATGGCACCCCATTCCACCACGCCGGCTGATACGCCAGTATGGCGATGACGAATACACGCTTCCAACGTGTGTTCACCGCGATGTTGCCAAACGCGGATGCGACCGTCATGATGCTGTAAACAGAACCTGGATCCATCTGAAAAAATGACGTTTTGCCATTCGTTCACCCAGGTTCGTCGCTGAGTACACCATCGCAGGCGCTCCTGTCTGTGATGCAGCGTCAAGGGTAACCGCAGCCACGGTCTCCGAGCTGATAGTCCATGCTGCTGCAAACGTCGTCGAACTGTTCGTGCAGATGGTTGTTGTCTTGCAAACGTCCCCATCTGTTGACTCAGGGATCGAGACGTGGCTGCACGATCCGTTACAGCCATGCAGATAAGATGCCTGTCATCTCGACTGCTAGTGATATGAGGCCGTTGGGATCCAGCATGGCGTTTCGTATTACCCTCCTGAACCCACCGATTCCATATTCTGCTAACAGTCATTGGATCTCGACCAACGTGAGCAGCAGTCTCGCGATATGATAAACTGCAATCGCGATAGGCTACGATCCGACCTTTATCAAAGTCGCAAACGTGATGGTACGCATTTCTCCTCCTTACACGAGGCTTCACAACGAAGTTTCACCAGGCAACGCCGGTCAACTGCTGTTTGTGTATGAGAAATTGATTGTAAACTACCCTCATGTCAGCACGTTGTAGGTGTCACCACCGGCGCCAAGTTTGTGTGAATGCTCTGAAAAGCTAATCATTTGCATATCACAGCATCTTCTTCCTGTCAGTTAAATTTTGCGTCTGTAGCACGTCATCTTCATGGTGTAGCAATTTGAATGGCCAGTAGTGTATTTACATACATCAAAAACGGTTGGGCAGAGTACCGAACCTTGCACAAAATCATATTTTGGTGTCTACCCTCCAAATTTAGCTTTATTGCTGCGGTATCATTTGTCAGCAGGACCCTCCGAATTTTGTCGTCGAGATACAAATCCGTTTGAGCAAGAGGGATCCCTTGGATGATCAAATTTTTTAATTTCCCGAGTATAACTTTACTATGTACACAACCAAAAACCTAGACGAGGTCCCAGAAAGAGACTAAGACGTCAGTTTTCGAGTTCACATTTTCTGGAATAGCAGCCCTCGTAGGAGCCGAGAACTTTTCCCACACTGGTTCGGCGGTCGGCTGCCGTTTGTAATGGTACTTTGACTACCGCGCCTCCGCGAAAACAAAGATATGATTTACGATCGCGCATGCAGAAGAGCGCTGCGCCAGCGACCGATTTTTATAAATAATTGTGATCTTTCTCTCTCTCTCTCTCTCTCTCTCTCTCTCTCTCTCTCTCTCTCTCTCTTTTTTGCGTAGGTGTTTGTTTTTAACAACTAATTAATTACTCTCTTGTCTTCATACGTTCAAGACGTGTATTTTTCGACGCTGTGTTAAACAATGAGGAAATTAAAATTATATTACGAAACGAAGTTATTTCAGTAGTGATTTGCAATGGTTATCGCCAAATTTATAAATTAATCCTGACAGTGACAACTTCAAGAAATTTTCATCAGCCTTCATCGGCCTTATCCGTAACTTATTCCATCAAATTTCGAAACCCAATCAGATTTTCTATTTTGTATTTTCACGGCAAAACCCCGAGGAAAGGAAGCACTATACATTGACACAGTTACTCTGTCTTAACATTTGGGAAGGTAGCGAGTGAGTCGGATGGAATTTGTGACGCAGGTGCCCCCGCGATTCCGCCCGCACTGTCCACTGCTCCGCAGCCGCAGCTGCAGCTGCCGCCGGAGCCGTCGGAGCTGCGAGACCTGCTAGCAGGCATGTCCGTGGCGGAGCTGGAGGAGCTCCGCCGGGACGGGCCAGTTGCTGACGACCGCCTCGCAGAGCTGGTTTCCGACCTGCCACCGCTTCGCAGGATGGAGCAGCAGCGCGACCAACTCGTCGCTGGGATTGTCGCTCTCGCAGGTTGGAAAATCGCTGTGCCTCTCCAGTTTTCTGCACTCTCTACTCTAAACTGATACATTGTAAATTATTTTATTTAATATTCAGTGTACTCCTGAAGACATTCTCGGCTCGACTCTAGAATTGGGACAGAGCCGGTCGATGTACTTTTCTTTACGGTACACGGGTCGACAGAGAGTATGCTTCAAGTAGCGAGGATAGGACAGCTTTAGATAATTGATGAGAGGCCACAAAAATGGTCGTGTAACTCGATCACCAAATTTGAAATAGTTACCCGTCTTTGCGGAGTATTCCCAGTCGACCTCTATAGCCGAACAGTTAGTACGTCTTAATTGCTGTGCAGAAGTCCTGGGTTCGATGCCCAGTACAGTTAGGGATTTTTTTTCCTCAGTAGGAAAAGTGATACATGCTGCCCCTGGTCTCCTAAGCAAATTGAGAAGGTTCGGAAAGCCGATAGTGACTGGGAGTTCGGTTCACCTTGTCTTTTGCATCCACTGATGCCACCGATCAAGGGAGTCGTGGAGCCCTGTCGGTATTGTGTGGTCTCCTTCTTCTTTGAATGAAGTTTGTGGTAAGCAACCAATATATAGCGTAGACTAAGAGCTATGTTTGCTTGATAGGTGATAGTTTTCATATAGGATGGAAATCTGCTTGATTGAAAAACATTGGAAAACTTACATTGTCCTAAATAGATTAAGCAAATTTGTATCTAAAGGAGTAGTAGTGAATTGTAAAATTGAGAGCGATATACAGTGTCCTCATAATAGTAAAATTTATCATTATCGTCAGTATTATCAGTAGAGGTCACATTTTATTGAATTAATGAATGTGACTCACCGATAAATGAAGTTGGTGATGACAGTGTCCTATGAGGTGTGTCCAAAAAGTAAGGTGACTTTTTTATTTTTATGAAAATATGTTTATTTATCCATCAATATTCATGTTGTCCCCTTCAAAGTAATCCCCCTCAGATACAATACACTTGCACTAATGCTTCTTCCAATCCTCGAAGTACTTCTCATAAGCACTTTTTGGTACAGCCTCGAGTACTTCCAGTGATGCAGTTTTTATTTCATCGGTCGTTGAAAATCTTCGTACTTTCATAAATCTCTTCAGTTTTGGGAACAGGAAGAAGTCACGGGGGGGCGGGCAAATCCGGAGGATATAGTGGCCGGCTGAGACACGATTGTCGTGTTGTTGTCGGTCAGTAAATTTGTCACAAGCAACGATGAATGAGCAGGTGCACTGTCATGATGCAAAAGCCGTGAATTGTTTTTCCACAGTTCTGGACTTTTTTTGCATATTGTTTCTCACAAATGGCGCATAATATGAAGGTTATACTCCTTGCTGACTGTACAACCTTGAGCAAGAATTCATGAAATACTACGCTGTGTTAATTGGGGGGGGGGGGGGGGGGGGGGACTGTGAGCAAAACTTTGACATTTGATCGAACTTGGCATGCTTTTTTCCGTCTTGGCTCTCTGGGATGCTTGCATTGGGATGATTGGGCTTTGGTTTCAACATCATAATGGTAAATCTATGTTTCGTCACCAGTTATGACCATTTTGAGCAAATTGGGATGATCATTGACGTCATTCAAGAACTCCTGATTAATGTTCAGGCGACGTTTCTTCATATCAAAATTGAGGTTTCGGAACAAACTTCAGTGACACACATCTCATGCCCAAAACATCTGAAAAAATTGCATGACATGAGCCAACCGATATGCCAACATCCTCAGCAACTTCTCTTACGGTAATTAGATGATTTTCCAAAACAATTTTCTTCACAGCTTCATCTGTTGTTGATGTGCTGGGGCGTCCAGACCGAGGTTCATCATTGGCTTCTTCTTGGCCATCTTGGAAGACCCTGTACCACTTGTAAACAATTTTTTTTTACTGACAGCAGACTCACTCTATGACACTGTCAACATTTCAAGTGTTTTAGAGCACTTGATTCCATTTTTCACATAAAATTTGATGCAAATTCTTTGTCCCATTTTTATAATAATCGAAAATCACCGAGCACACTAAAACATGTCTAACCTATCTGTCAAAATGTCAAAAACAAATGAAGCATGCTGTATACTTGAAACTGAACATATGTTCAAGACACACACAAAAAAGAAGCTCGATAATCGAACGTACATTGCCCGCGCAATTTGAAAAGTCACCTTACTTTTTGAACATCCCTCATATGTGACTATTATGACTGGCTAACAAGAAAAAAACACATTGACATTAATATTGAAGATTATAGCTGTACTCAATATGTACGAGGTTGATTTTGACTGTTATTGTAGCGTGTGATATGACTACAAAACCCGCTAGATGTGCAGCTGTACAGGAATTGCAAGGTTGTCACATGTGACGACTGTTAAATTTTTGAAGACAAGAATGGAGCAGCGAGAGAGAAGTTGTTTCACTTTATGGGAGTTTCCTTTGATTGCTAGCCTGTGCCTTAGAATGTCAGTGTTTCCTTTATTTGTAGTGTCAAGTTTTTGAATCATTCCCTGATAATACCATCTTTAATGCTGTTTCTGAGAAAGAGTGTACAGATTTACAACTGTTAATATCCTAAGCCTGCTAAAAAGAGGGCAAAAGTTCTCTGCAGGACCAGCCTTGCATATTATATGGACAATTTTTTATTTTAAAATGTTAGTGGTACAAGGAAGATGTCCCCATATGGGAAGGCCCTGAGAGGTATGTGACTGTAAGAGCCATGTTGTACGGACATAGTTATTACTGACCTTATTTCTCAGTTTCCACACGAGGTAGGACACTCGTGAGATCTTTTTACAAACGTGGTCTATTATAAGCTTGTCCCGATTGAGTTTGGCGTCGGCATGTATTCCTGAGAGTTGACACATTTATTTTCTATATTCTTAGACATGCGTTTTTTTGTGGATTACAAACAAGTTTATTGGCTACATACCAATTTAATACAAGGTTAGACAGTGATACACAATGGGGCAGGTCTTTGACAGCCACAATGAAAAAGAAGGAGCCAAGGACAGATCCTGGTGAAAAGCCTGTACCAATTTTTACTAAGGAGTAATGTGTATTTCTAATTGAGGAAAGTTGTTTTCTTTTGTTCAGATTGGAAGAAATTACTGCTAATGTTTGTTTGTGTACACCATAATACTCAAATTTTGTTATTAATATTTTAAAAGGAATGCATTCAAATGCTTTACGTAAATCGTATAATACGAGTGAAACCATCTTCTCGTTTTCTAAAGCTGTTAATCTGATCGATAATTTCCAGATAAGCTGCAGTGGTATTTTTTATCTGGCCAAAATCAGGGATGACTGTTGTACAGGTGGTCTTGCATTTCCAGATAATTGCATAATTAATGATATGGATATAATGAAGGGAAACATTCCACATGGGAAAAATATATCTAAAAACAAAGATGATGTGACTTACCAAACGAAAGCGCTGGCAGGTCGATAGACACACAAACATACACACAAAATTCAAGCTTTCGCAACCAACGGTTGCTTCATCAGGAAAGAGGGAAGGAGAGGGAAAGACGAAAGGATGTGGGTTTTAAGGGAGAGGGTCTTTCCCTCTCCTTCCCTCTTTCCTGATGAAGCAACCATTGGTTGCGAAAGCTTGAATTTTGTGTGTATGTTTGTGTTTGTTTGTGTGTCTATCGACCTGCCAGCCCTTTCGTTTGGTGAGTAACATCATCTTTGTTTTTAGATATAATTGCATCGAGAATCGGGTGATTGAGCACTGGCACAACAGAAACTGGTTGTTGTTCTGGCGGAGTTGCTTATCACCATTTTTTAATATGGGGATAACTTTTGAGATATTGCATGAATCCAGAAAAACTCCATATACTAAACATTTATTGAAAAAAAAAAGTTAGTGGCTTACTTATCAATTGAACTGTTCTATTAACAACATAATTAAACATCCAGTACCAGTCCATACATTTGGTATTAGATAATTTAAAAACAGTTTCTCAGACCACATTAGGCTGATTTTATACCAGTAAACAAAGGCTGCGTGGACTGATCGGATCCCTCGTAGGTGCATGTGTCGCCTCAATTTTGTCTCGGAGTTCTCTGACTGAAGAGACAAAGTAGTCACCCCGTTATCCTGTATTGAGTAGAGTGTTACATGCTTGACTGGAAGAATTATGTCATCTAATAATTCACTGTGCTGTCTTACACTTATTTGGAGCACTTTCAGTGTATCTTTCACTGGCTGCTTTTTTGACTTATATGAGCTTTGTAATACTTTTTACTTCTATATATTTTTAAATTATTTGGTATACCAGTTAATTTTTGTATTTTAATGTTACCTGAGGAGCTAATTTATATTATTGGTAGGCAGGAAAACCATAAGTCTTTTTTAAAGTGATCAAAATGATTTTCAACTCCAGCTTTCGCTAACAATCGTACATACAAAGTCCCAATTTGTGTTTTTTAACTAGTCAATAAATAATATAATGTGCTTCTCTCTCCGACCTCTTACCTGTACCACACTAAGTTGGTTGCTCATGATAAAGTGTTAAAAGCTGTGGATCAAGATCTGTAAGAATAATGTAAATTAACAAAAATATTATCTACAAATGCATCATTATGAGCAGGGCACATGTTCATGCTATGAAAGATTAAGGATGTTAAAATATAAAAAATAAATAAGTAAAAAAATAAATAAAAATTCTGGAATCTTGTTGCTCTGATACACAGATAACAACCTTTATTTTAAACTTAAAAAGTCTCTTAACCACTTATTATAAGTGATCAAAAAATATGTTTGGAGACCAATGCAGGCTATTTATTATTACACCAATGTACAAAATTAAAGCAAAAAACCGCTATTTCTCCGTCCTGTGTCTAATTCGGCATATAATAATACAAACAGTTGACAGATGTCCATACAATCATATTCTACATGGAAAATGGCACTCCAATCAACAGGCAACCGTGCGAACTATGTGCCAGGGCACCTATCGAATGGGTTAGTGTTTGCCGGGTAATCACACATCCACAATCACTGTGTATACAGTCACCGATGTTGCAGTACGACGCAAAGAAGACGCCCACCAGACTCTCTGTGGTGGAGGGCCGTAAGGACAGTGAGAGCAGGACAGTCTCAAACTGACTTAATGTGAATTGTCGTGTTGTTTCTCGGATATGGCAACAATTTATAGATACAGAAACAGTACCCTAAAGACCAGTGCAGGGCTGACCACGTGTGATATCAGAAAGAGAGGACCGTTATTTGGCTATAAGGGCACGACTGTACCACCTCAGTACTGCACTGCAACTGGCATTCGAGCTCATAGCATCCACTGGACGTGTTTTATCGAGACAAACGGTACGAGTGACCTTTTTTGCCAGAGACCCGCCGTATACGAACGTCTGATGCGTCTTCACAAAAGGCGACATCTAGAGTGGAGTCGTCAAGGTGCCACCTGCGTGGTCAAACAGGGGGCCGATGTTCGTTTCACAGACGAGTCCCAATTTGAAACGGAGATCGATTCTCGATGCATTCACATCTGGAACCAACGTGGAACAGGATTTCGGAACCCAAACATTGTGGAAAGAGATAGATATCGAGGAGGACCCCTAATGTTGTGGGAAAGGATTATGTTGACCACACGGACATCTCCTTGGGAAGCTGTGTGGGTGAATCGGCAAGGTTTAACTACTGTCAGGTGTTGTGACGAGATCTCACGTGCAGTTGTTATGAGGTGGTGCGGGCCAAGACTCCGTATCGACGCACGATAATGATCGACCTCATAGAGCAATAGTGGTTGATGTTTTCTTGGCAACGGAAGATATTGCACGCTCAGTGTGGCCTGCTCGCCCTCCCATTTGAATCCCGTAGAGCACATCTGGGCTGCACTAGGGAGACAGGTTGCACTGTGTCTGCATCCACCAAGACTTGCAAGCAGCTCTCCAGAAAGAACGGTTATTGCCTTGACATGAGATAATAATAATAATAATAATAATAATAATAATAACCCACTATCCAACATGTTAATTATACAAATTATGGATATAATATTACTGGAACATACCCACACAAAATCACACATTTGCTATACATGGATGACCTAAAACTACTGGCAGCAACCAATCAACAACTCAACCAATTACTAAAGATAACAGAAGTATTCAGCAATGATATAAATATGGCTTTTGGAACAGACAAATGTAAGAAAAATAGCATAGTCAAGGGAAAACACACTAAACAAGAAGATTACATGTTGAATAACCACAGTGACTCCATAGAAGCGATGGAAAAAATAGATGCCTATAAATATTTAGGATACAGACAAAAAATAGGAATAGATAATACGAATATTAAAGAAGAACTAAAAGAAAAATATAGACAAAGACTAACAAAAATACTGAAAACAGAATTGACAGCAAGAAACAAGACAAAAGTTATAAATACTTATGCTATACCAATATTGACCTACTCATTTGGAGTAGTGAAATGGAGTAACACAGACCTAGAAGCACTCAATACACTTACACGTTCACAATGCCACAAATATAGAATACATCACAAACATTCAGCAACAGAAAGGTTCACATTAAGCAGAAAGGAAGGAGGAAGGGGATTCATCGACATAAAAAACCTACATTATGGACAGGTAGACAATTTAAGAAAATTCTTTGTAGAACGAGCAGAAACTAGCAAAATACACAAAGCAATCACTCATATAAATACATCGGCTACACCACTGCAATTTCATAACCACTTCTACAACCCTTTCGATCACATAACATCAACAGATACGAAGAAAGTAAATTGGAAAAAGAAAACACTACATGGCAAGCACCCATCATCTAACACAGCCACACATCGATCAAGACGCATCCAACACATGGCTAAGAAAAGGCAATATATACAGTGAGACGGAAGAATTCATGATTGAAATACAGGATCAAACAATAAACACCAGATATTACAGCAAGCATATTATTAAAGATCCCAATACCACAACAGATAAAGGCAGACTTTGCAAACAACAAATGGAAATAGTAGATCACATCACAAGTGGATGTACAATACTAGCAAATACAGAATACCCCAGAAGACATGACAATGTGGCAAAAATAATACATCAACAGCTTGCCATACAACATAAACTAATAAAACAACACGTTCCCACATACAAGTATGCACCACAAAATGTACTGGAGAACGACGAATACAAATTATACTGGAACAGAACCATTATAACAGATAAAACAACACCACGTAACAAACCTGACATCATACTCACCAATAAAAAGAAGAAATTAACACAACTAATCGAAATATCCATACCCAATACAACAAATATACAGAAGAAAACAGGAGAAAAAATTGAAAAATACATCCAACTGGCTGAGGAAGTCAAGGACATGTGGCATCAGGATAAAGTTGACATTATACCAATTATACTATCAACTACAGGAGTCATACCACACAATATCCACCAGTACATTGTGGCAATACAGCTACATCCAAACTTATATATACAACTACAGAAATCTGTAATTATTGACACTTGTTCAATTACCCGAAAATTCCAAAATGCAATGTAACATATACCGTACAGTTAAAAGGAAGTCACGCTTGATCAAGGTCTCCGTCACCTTCCATTTTTAACCAGACATAACGTCTGAGACAAGAAATAAATAATAATAATAATGGTTTATTTGTCCATAATAACTTTTACAGTCGTGGACATAGTCAGTCAGTACATACATGAACAGTAATAATAGTTTAGTAGTAGAAATAAAGTACATACAAAAAAATCCTTGATGGAGTGCAAACATTTAGCAATTAACAGCTGCTTTAATTTTATTTTAAATATGTTTCCTTTTAACATTGTTATGGTTTTTGAGGGTCTGTTGTAAAAAAAATCTTCCAAGAGAAAATGGATTATGATCGGTTGCTTTTTTATTTATGAATTTTATGTGGTAATCCTCTTTCTTCCTTGCATTATAACTATGGGTATCACTATTTATTATACTGTGCTCCATATTTTCTTTTACAAACAATATAGTCCTTAGAACATATAATTAATACAGTGTTAGTATATTATACTTAACGAAGTATTCTCTACAGGATTGATGTTTACTAATATTCGCTATTATCCTAATTGCTCTCTTCTGGGCTCTAAAAGCCCTATCTGTGTATAATGTTGGTGCCCCGCCCCAAATCACAATACCGTATTGTAGGTGGGAGTGTATAATACCGAAATAGATTTGTCTTAAGACTGGTGACGCTATTACGCTAGAATGGAATTTAGCAGGTAGGTATTACACGAGATTTTTTTTTTCACATGTAGCTGATGTGCTCCTTCCATGTAAGATGTCCATCAACTATAATACCCAGGAATTTATGTTTATCAGTTGTTTCAGTTGATAACTCTGGCTCAGTATCCATTTGTCTTGATTTGTAATTTAGCATAAACTCCATTAGAATTGTATTTTCCTTATTTACTGCCAATTTATTTTTAGTCATATGTTCTGTGATGAGGCTAGTGTTCTTCATATTATTTTGCACTGCTAGCTGTTTTGTAGAGCCACAGCTTATGAAGGAGGTGTTGTCAGCATAATTCACAAGGTCTGTATTTTTTGGAATTATTATATCATTGATATAAGGCGTAGGGGAACAAATGGCAGGAATGGGGGAAAGAAATACAGTAGAAGAAGAATGTGGGTAGTTTTGAGGGATGAAGTAGTGAAGGCAGCAGAGGATCAAGTAGGTAAAAAGATGAGGGCTAGTAGAAATCCTTGGGTAACAGAAGAAATATTGAATTTAATTGATGAAAGGAGAAAATATTAAAATGCAGTAAATGAAGCAGGCAAAAAGGAATACAAACGTCTCAAAAATGAGATCGACAGGAAGTGCAAAATGGCTAAGCAGGGACGGCTAGAGGATAAATGTAAGGATGTAGAGGCTTATCTCACTAGGGGTAAGATAGATACTGCCTACAGGAAAATTTAAGAGACCTTTGGAGAAAAGAGAACCACTTGTATGAATATTAAGAGCTCAGATGGAAACCCAGTTCTAAGCAAAGAAGGGAAAGCAGAAAGGTGGAAGGAGTATATAGAGGGTCTATACAAGGGCGATGTACTTCAGGGCAATATTATGGAAATGGAAGAGGATGTAGATGAAGATGAAATGGGAGATATCATACTGCGTGAAGAGTTAGACAGAGCACTGAAAGACCTGAGTCGAAACAAGGCCCCGGGAGTAGACAACATTCCATTAGAACTACTGACGGCCTTGGGAGAGCCAGTCCTGACAAAACTCTACCATCTGGTAAGCAAGATGTATGAGACAGGCGAAATACCCTCAGACTTCAAGAAGAATATAATAATTCCAATCCCAAAGAAAGCAGGTGTTGACAGATGTGAAAATTACCGAACTATCAGTTTAATAAGTCACGGCTGCAAAATACTAACGCGAATTCTTTACAGACGAATGGAAAACCTAGTAGAAGCCGACCTCGGGGAAGATCAGTTTGGATTCCGTAGAAATATTGGAACACGTGAGGCAATACTGACCCTACGACTTATCTTAGAAGCTAGATTAAGAAAAGGCAAACCTACGTTTCTAGCATTTGTAGACTTAGAGAAAGCTTTTGACAATGTTGACTGGAATACTCTCTTTCAAATTCTGAAGGTGGCAGGGGTAAAATACAGGGAGCGAAAGGCTATTTACAATTTGTACAGAAACCAGATGGCAGTTATAAGAGTCGAGGGGTATGAAAGGGAAGCAGTGGTTGGGAAAGGAGTGAGACAGGGCTGTAGCCTCTCCCCGATGTTATTCAATCTTTATATTGAGCAAGCAGTGAAGGAAACAAAAGAAAAATTTGGAGTAGGTATTAAAATCCATGGAGAAGAAATAAAAACTTTGAGATTCGCTGATGACATTGTAATTGTGTCAGAGACAGCAAAGGACTTGGAAGAGCAGTTGAACGGAATGGATAGTGTCTTGAAAGGAGGATATAAGATGAACATCAACAAAAGCAAAACGAGGATAATGGAATGTAGTCGAATTAAGTCGGGTGATGCTGAGGGTATTAGATTAGGAAATGAGACACTTAAAGTAGTAAAGGAATTTTGCTATTTGGGGAGCAAAATAACTGATGTTGGTCGAAGTAGAGAGGATATAAAATGTAGACTGGCAATGGGAAGGAAAGCGTTTCTGAAGAAGAGAAATTTGTTAACATCGAGTATAGATTTAAGTGTCAGGAACTTGTTTCTGAAAGTATTTGTATGGAGTGTAGCCATGTATGGAAGTGAAACATGGATGATAAATAGTTTAGACAAGAAGAGAATAGAAGCTTTCGAAATGTGGTGCTACAGAAGAATTCTGAAGATTAGATGAGGAGGTGTTGAATAGGATTGGGGAGAAGAGAAGTTTGTAGCACAACTTGACTAGAAGAAGGGATCGGTTGGTAGGACATGTTCTGAGGCATCAAGGGATCACTGATTTAGTACTGGAGGGCAGCGTGGAGGGTAAAAATCGTAGAGGGAGACCAAGAGATGAATACACCAAGCAGATTCAGAAGGATGTAGGTTGCAGTAGGTACTGGGAGATGAAGAAGCTTGCACAGGATAGGGTAGCATGGAGAGCTGCATCAAACCAGTCTCAGGACTGAAGACTACAACAACAACATATCATTGATGTACACAATGAACAGAAAAGGCCCAATAATACTTCCCTGAGGGACTCCACAATTAAGAATTTTATAAGATGATTTTACTGTTTGTATAAGTCCCCCGGTTGTATGATACAACTTAACACATTGTCCCCTGTCAGCAAGGTACGATCTTAACAAATCTAATGCCACTCCTCTGATCCCATAAGTTTCTAACTTATGTAGAAGAATGGAGTGATTTACAGTATCAAAAGCCTTAGATAGGTCTAGAAAGGTGCCAGTAACTTTGTTTCCATCATCAAGTTTATTCAATACTGCTTGAATAAATGTGGCTACGGCTGTTATTGTAGACTTGCCCTTCCTGAAACTGTGTTGAGAACTTTTTAATATATTGTACTTAGAGATAAATGATTCCATTAGATCAAGAAATAGCCTTTCCAACAACTTACTAAGTTCTGATGTCAATGAAGTAGGCCTATAATTTTGTACGTCAGTAGTTTTTCCCTTTTTATGCACTGGTCTTATTTCAGTGACTTTTAACAAGTCAGGAAATGACCCCTGTCTGAAAGAGCTGTTTAGTAAGTGTTGCAGTGGCTTTATTAACTCATTACTGCATTCTTTCAGAAATTTGGCTGAGATGTCATCCCAGCCACTGGATGTAATGTCATCCCAACCACTGGATGTACTTGCTTTTAAGTTGGAAATGGTTCTCAGGATTTCCTGTTCTGTAACACACCTCAGGAGGAACGAATTACTAACATTACTGGGATTTAGCACCTGCGATGGGTCGATCACATCCTCCTTACTCATCTTACTAAATTGATCTATGAATCTCTCGCATACTTCTTTTGGCTCACTAACCAATTTTTCATTGCCCCTTATTATTATGTTGTTACACAATGCCTTGTCATTCCCCCACTTTCCTTCTTTACTATATTCCACGCTGTTTTGGTAACATTAAAGGATTGACTCATCTGTTCTGCATACTTCTGTGCTTTAACTTGATGATATCATTCACAGTGTACTTCGTCGTTGTCAGACCTGTTTGGTGCCAGAGGTGGTCACACGCCATACTGAGTACTTTAACCAATTGTAACAATGTGTGTGCAAATCCGTTACGATGGGAAAAAATGAAGATCATTTTTGTCTACCTTTATGCTTGTTGCTGTGTCGACATTCTGTATTCTTTACATTGTTTCTACGTTACTGCCACCTGTTTATGCTTTGTGACAAAATAAACAAAACCTTGCAAAATTTCTGTTATGTTGCTTTAGTTTTGGACACCAATGTATATTTCCTTCAGTCAGTTTATACAACTGAACACAGCATCTATTTCTGAACAGTATGGTGTCATGTCTGATGTTGAAAATTTTGGACTGTACTTGACATAAATTTCGGCACCATCTTTTTTTCTACATTTCCTACACATTATTTCGGCTACAACATATCCTCGAGAAATGAAACTATCTACTCGATTTTCTGTTTGCTCGTGTTTTGATACACGTGTCAAGTCTGCATCTTTAATGCTACAAAAATGCTCCGGTACTAACAATTTATTTGTTATACAACAGATATAGACTTGCAGCAGCGTGATTTGATCACAGTTTTCATTCTGAATCGAGCACTTGTCCGCGTGTGGCAGATCCGAATTATACACATTGTAATTTTCTAAATTGGAACTGCTGTAAGGTTTCTGTCCCCTAAAAAAGCATTTTCATCATTGCTATTGGTTTGGGTAGGAATCGCTGTTCCATCACATTCCACATTCAGTTCTGAAAACACACAACTTTTGGCCTTCAAGGTTACAACTCGCCTGATACATCGCTTCATGTTTGATCTTGTACAAACTATATCTGAAGTCTTATGATTAAAAAATGCCCTCCCCAGTGTGTGTAGAGCACACTATGTATGAAATCATTTCCCTAGTGTGCTTACATGGATGTACGTTACATTTTGAAATTCCTCACACACATCGGCCTTATTGGTCTTTTGTACTTCCTTGCCCGCTCAGGACCAGTTCTGCAGGTCGTGAGGATGTAGTACAGAAAATGCAATCCCATTCATATTTCTGAATTTGTGGAGTCTCCATTTGAGGGGAAGCACAAAATCTTTTGCACAGTTTTTTCTATGTTGGCCCCCCCCCCCCCACCCCCCACCCCCCCACCCCCCACCCCACCCCTTCCACTCCCCCCTCCCAGAAAGACAGAAAAATCTATACTGTTGAGTTCTGAAATTTTTTTGTGGCTGACTGCTGTTACTGCCTCAAAATATGTGACGGATTTTACCATACTGTCGATCCCACGTCTACATATACTTCGGAATTCGGAGGCTACTCCTCGTCCTCAGCCATCGGCAGAAATGTCAGTTTTACACATACTCGTAGTGGGAAGATTACTCTTATTTTGACTATAATCACTACTGGTATCTGTGGCATCTCCATTAAAATTTTCTACTTTGTTCTTTTTGTTGTCAAGAGATGACTATATCTAATAGTCAGTAAATAAATGCTGTTCACATTGACGTTATGTCGGTTATTTTTCTGCAGTGAAATACTTTCCTGTCTCTTCGTCTTTGTACAGTCTTCAATACTGCCACTCAGTTCCACTCTTTCCACACAGTCCATACATGAAAGTATTTGAAAACAACTGTCAGTCACTAAATTTTTGTATACTGCACAGTCTTTAGTGGTTTTCACTTTATCTCTGAAAAAGTGTCAAGACTGTGTCAGTATGATGACCCACTCGTAGAGAAACTGTGGAACATACACATCGGAATTGTTTTTGTGACCTGATAAAATCTTATCTGATTGAAATCAATTTGTACTATTGAAAACAGCAAGTGGTACCACACTTCTTTTCTTGATCTATTCAAATGACAGAAAATACTGCTCCTTATATTCAAAGGAAATCTTTATGCTAATGACACATCTATTTTGTGCAAGCATAAAGCAATTAAAAATATTGTGCAGCTGTATTATAAATAAAATATTTCAGTACTTCAGTGAAAGTCACCTCATTGTCAGCAGCAAGAATACATTAGTAATGGGTTTTAACTCCCGGAAGTGAAAACATATTTTAAAATTCAGTTGTGCATTGGAACTGACATTGCCACTAAAAAGTTACACTTCAGTGGGATTTGCATGTTCGCCCTCTGGCAAGCAAACTAGCTACAAATAACAAGGTGGTCAGAAACTGCCTGAAAAGCTTGAAGGGTGTTGTAGGGGAGTTTCTGGTGAGAAATAATTATCGAGGGGAAAGAAAATACATTGTGCATCCAGATTTGAGCACTTGTGTCCACTGAAATGCTGTAATGCACAGACATGATATGTGGGTCTGTGGCTTACCACATCTTGAAATGCTCATTACCAGTTAATATGTGACTCTCTCTTTGTTGTTTTTTTTGGAAGTGATAAATTTAAGGTAGATGAGGAGAAACAAAATTTTGTTCAGTCTGAGGAAAAGAACAGAGAAAAAGTCTGGCGGCACTGTACCCGGGAGGCTGCTCGACTGTGCGCACGTGTCGACGCGACTGGCCGACTTAGGTGCCAGATAACTCAGAAACTGTGCAGTGTGTCGAATATTTTTCTTAACAATTATTTCTGAGCACTACCACCTCTGCAACACCCTTATGAGCTCCCTCAGACTGTTTCTGACCACTCTGTATATTTGCAAAAACTACACTTAACAAGTAATGCAATGATAGCTGTGTAATACGGACTGCATATCGTGCTTTGCTCTTGTCCGGTATAGACTGTGGAACAGAAATATGGGGTGCCACAACACGAGCAAAACTTTACAAGCTTTTAAAGTTGCAGAGAAAGTCTGTTGCTGTAATTTATGCAACAAAACTGAGAGGGTAGTGTCACAATGTGTTCTCTAAAGCAACCATAATAAGTATGTATATTTTTAAATCAGTCGTGCTGCCCAAACACTTAAGCAAAATATGAACTCTGACCAGCACAAAAACAATATAAGAACAAAAAGTTTCACTCGTAAGCCACAGTACTGCACTGTGTCAAAGAAACCACTGTAAGCAGTACTGGGCTTGCCAGTGCACTGCCAGGTTCTGTCACATCTCTCCACTGCAAAATTTAAAGCCAGCCTAAATCAAATATTTATTGTCTACCCTCGCTATTCGCAGCTTAGCTCAGAATAGTGAAAATTTGCACACTGGCAATATTATGAGGGATAGATTGCCACCCACCGTGTAGCGGAGATATTCAGTCGCATACAGGTACAAAAAGAAGGCTTCTAAACAAGTAAGCTTTCTGCCAAAAGGCCTCCTTTGTATACACTTCGAACACATGTATTAGTTTTATTTGAGATAATCAGTTATCATTCAATTTTGTTTCATTCACTTCTAAAATAAATAAACTGGAATATGTCTTAGTTTGTAAGCTGAAATGTTTCCATCATCAAATCGAGGCTCTCACATAATCATTTACTGTGTAAACTTGTCCTGTCAAACAACAGTGTGCTGTAAAATATAATATTGTAGAAAAATCCACTTATCGTGAACTGATGAATTTAGAAAATTTGACTTTGTCATTTAATGTTGCATAAATTTATTATTGTTGTTACTACTACTATTATCATCAATAATGACATTAATTCCCCCTTAAGAAGAGCACTAAAACACAACAGCATTTTTGCTGTCTCTTTCCTTTTTCTGCCCCCCCCCCCCCCCCCCTTCCACAAAAGCCTCTTGACTTTTTGACCTCTTGACTTTGTTTCTTCTTCAACTCTTCTGTCCACTTCTATCCTGTTTTCTTCTATTTGGCTATTTCCTGAAATTTCTATTTTCTGACTTTTTCTCTGTATTTCTTCCTGTCTGTCACATCTTGTGTGGAAATGTTTGGTTTCTTGAGTTCTTCCAGCCAGTTTTCACTATATCAATCATCACTACGTTAAAAATCTTCTCGGTCAGTCTGTTTTTGTTCGTCATATGTATGTGTCTGAACAGAAGTACCTTTCTTTTCCTGATGTTGATTGTAATAATCTATGTCTGTCTGTACACAGTTCTTTTCTCAACTGGCTCTATGAGCCAGTTCATTCTCTTGTTCTTCCAACTCCTCGATTTTCATTCTTCCCTCGATTATTATTGTTTCTGAGGCGTGCAAGGCCTCTGGTAAAACTGCGGTAATATGGTGTCTTAATTTGTGATTGGTAAAGATACTTTTGTTTTAGTGGTACCATGCTGGTTTCTGTAGTTTCACAATCCTTCCCCCCCTCCCCCCCTCCCCCCCCCCTCCTGTTTTCTGTATAATCTCTTCCAGATATTTGAAACTGTCTACTTGTTTTACCTGTATGTACTCAGTTACCAGTGAGTGTCCGTCTGTGGATTTGTGTCCGTGTACTGCTTTTTTTCGTTGGAGATTTGTGCTCCTCTGTGGGATTTTGTATAGTGTCTCTAGAGCTTCTTTTCTGTCATCGTGATGGCTATATCGTCAGAAAAGCCGGGCATTTTATGTTCTGTCCTTGTGTCTCCTTTGTCGTATATCCTGATTATTTTCACCAAAACTGAGTTAAAGAGAATGGGTCCACCTCCCTGTCTTACTTCGGTGTCAATTTCGAACAGTTCTGAGATCTCTGCCACGAATTTCACTGTGGATGTTGTATTGGTTAATGTTGTCTGGATTAGCTTTCTGGGATTCTTGTCTACCTAGATTTCTTTTGGTGTGTTCAAGAGTGTTTCTTTGTGTGTGGTGTAGGTCTTCTTGAAGTCAACAAACATTATTGTGGTGTTCCTGGAGTTTCTAGTTGTTAATATTGTTGTCAGGCACCAGATCAGTTCACTGCATGGTCATACCTTTCTGTACTCTCCTTCTGATTCCTTGTGGATGGAGTGTATTAGGGCTCTCTTCCACTCTGCTGGAACCTTTCCTGTTTCCCAGAAGTTTTCAATGATATCTGTTTATTTTGGGTGTAATATTGTTGTGGCCTAATTTCCAGATTTCCAAATCCAGTCCATCTTCTCCAGGTGCAGTGTTATTTTTCAATGATTTTATTATTTTCATGATTTTATCGGAATCCAGGTTACGTTTCGGCATTTCAAACTGTGGTCTCTGTGTCGCTTTAACCCAGCACGAGTAGTGTGTCAAAGTGTCGCATTAATATTTCTCAGTTCGTTTTTTGGTTTGTCTGCTGCGTTCTGTCTTTTGATGCGTAAGCTCTGTCTTTGGTTCCCCCCTTTTGTATTTTCTCTGAGTGTTCTGTAAAAATTTTGTGTGTTGTTTTTATTCAAGTCCTCTTCTATCTGCTTCAGCCTCTTGTTTTCATAAGCTCTTTTATCTCTGCGGATTATTTTCAAAGAAGTGTAATGTACCCTGTTGAAATCTTTCCAGTTTTTGGGTGAGATTTTTGAATTTTTGTAGGCTTGTATTCCATGGTTCTGTGTATGTCATGTTACACCATCCGTGGCTCTTCTTTCTTTGTGGTTGCTCCAATTTTATTAATTTTTTAGTGTTTTCTGACAGCTTTGTCCAGTCATTACTGCAGATTTTCTTCTTTTTCATGTTATTTCTTTCTTGTTTAATTGTAGGTAGTCTAGGTTTGGTTTGAAAGTTCTGTCGATTCTCTTAGCTTGTGTGTTGGGTATAACTCCATTTTGATTTGGAGTGGATGGTGATCGGATTTGAAAAATCCTTTCCTTGTTCGTACATTCGTAATTTCTCTGGCATTTTTCATGGATGTTGTTATGTGGTGTACCTGACTTTCTTCTAGTGCGTTGTTGGAGAATTTCAAAATTAATAGTCATTCGTGTGATTTCTAGAATTATTATTATTATTTCTTTCCTTTCTCAGACGTTATGTCTGGTTAAAAATGGAAAGTGACGCGGACCTTGATCAAGCGTGACTTCCTTTTAACTGTACAGTATATGTTACATTGCATTTAGGAACTTCCGGGTAATTGAACAAGTGTCAATAATTACAGATTTCTGTAGTTGTATATATACGTTTGGATGTAGCTGTATTGCGTTGATGTACTGGTGGATATTGTGTGGTATGATTCCTGTAGTTGATAGTATAATCGGTATAATGTGAACTTTATCCTGATGCCACATGTCCTTGACTTCCTCAACCGGTTGGGTGTATTTTTCAATTTTTTCTCCTGTTTTCTTCTGTATATTTGTTGTATTGGGTATGGATATTTCGATTAGTTGTGTTAATTTCTTCTTTTTATTGGTGAGTATGATGTCAGGTTTGTTATGTGGTGGTGTTTTACCTGTTATAATGGTTCTGTTCCAGTATAATTTGTATTCATCATTCTCCAGTACATTTTGTGGTGCATACTTGTATGTGGGAACGTGTTGTTTTATTAGTTTATGTTGTATGGCAAGCTGTTGATGTATTATTTTTGCTACATTGTCATGTCTTCTGGGGTATTCTGTATTTGCTAGTATTGTACATCCACTTGTGATGTGATCTACTGTTTCCATTTGTTGTTTGCAAAGTCTGCCTTTATCTGTTGTAGTATTGGGATCTTTAATAATATGCTTGCTGTAATATCTGGTGTTTATTGTTTGATCCTGTATTTCAATCATGAATCATTCCGTCTCACTGTATATATTGCCTTTTCTTAGCCATGTGTTGGATGCGTCTTGATCGATGTGTGGCTGTGTTAGATGATGGGTGCTTGCCATGTAGTGTTTTCTTTTTCCAATTTACTTTCTTCGTATCTGTTGATGTTATGTGATCGAAAGAGTTGTAGAAGTGGTTATGAAATTGCAGTGGTGTAGCCGATGTATTTATATGAGTGATTGCTTTGTGTATTTTGCTAGTTTCTGCTCGTTCTACAAAGAATTTTCTTAAATTGTCTACCTGTCCATAATGTAGGTTTTTTATGTCGATAAATCCCCTTCCTCCTTCCTTTCTGCTTAATGTGAATCTTTCTGTTGCTGAATGTATGTGATGTATTCTATATTTGTGGCATTGTGATCATGTGAGTGTATTGAGTGCTTCTAGGTCTGTGTTACTCCATTTCACTACTCCAAATGAGTAGGTCAATATTGGTATAGCATAAGTATTTATAGCTTTTGTCATGTTCCTTGCTATCAATCCTGTTTTCAGTATTTTTGTTAGTCTTTGTCTATATTCTCACACTGATTATTATTATCTTTCCTTTCTCAGACCTTAGGTCTGGTTCGGAATGAAAGTGACGCGGACCTTGATCAAGCGTCACTTCCTTTTAACTGTACGGTATATGCTACATTGCGTTTAGGAACTTTCGGGTAATTGAACATGTATCAATAATTACGGATTTCTGAAGTTGTATATATAAGTTTGGATGTAGCTGTATTGCATTGATGTACTGGTGGATATTGCGTGGTATGACTCCTGTAGTTGAAAGTATAATTGGTATAATGTCAACTTTATCCTGATGCCACATGTCCTCGACTTCCTCAGCCAGTTGGATGTATTTTTCAATTTTTTCTCCTGTTTTCTTCTGTATATTTGCTGTATTGGGTATGGATATTTCGATTAGTTGTGTTAATTTCTTCTTTTTATTGGTGAGTATGATGTCAGGTTTGTTATGTGGCGTTGTTTTATCTGTTATAATGGTTCTGTTCCAGTATAATTTGTATTCATCATTCTCCAGTACATTTTGTGGTGTATACTTGTATGTAGGAACGTGTTGTTTTAAAAGTTTATGTTGTAAGGCAAGCTGTTGATGTATTATTTTTGCGACGTTGTCATGTCTTCCTGGGGTATTCTGTATTTGCTAGTATTGTACATCCGCTTGTGATGTGATCTACTGTTTCTATTTGTTGTTTGCGAAGTCTGCATTTATCTGTTGTGGTATTGGGATCTTTAATAATATGCTTGCTGTAATATCTGGTGTTTATTGTTTGATCCTGTATTGCAATCATGAATCCTTCTGTCTCACTGTATATATTGCCTCTTCTTAGCCATGTGTTGGATGCGTCTTGATCGATGTGTGGCTGTGTTAGATGATACGGGTGCTTGCCATGTAGTGTTTTCTTTTTCCAATTTACTTTCTTTGTATCTGTTGATGTTATGTGATCTAAAGGGTTGTAGAGGTGGTTATGAAATTGTGATGATGATGATGCTGTAGTATACAGAGAAGTTGCTGCATTAGAAAATTGTAGCGAAATACAGGAAGATCTGCAGCGGATAGGCACTTGGTGCAGGGAGTGGCAACTGACCCTTAACATAGGCAAATGTAATGTATTGCGAATACATAGAAAGAAGGATCCTTTATTGTATGATTATATGATAGCGGGACAAACACTGGTAGCAGTTACTTCTGTAAAATATCTGGGAGTGTGCGTACGGAACGATTTGAAGTGGAATGATCATATAAAATTAATTGTTGGTAAGGCGGGTACCAGGTTGAGATTCATTGGGAGAGTGCTTAGAAAATGTAGTCCATCAACAAAGGAGGTGGCTTACAAAACACTCGTTCGACCTATACTTGAGTATTGCTCATCAGTGTGGGATCCGTACCAGGTCGGGTTGACGGAGGAGATAGAGAAGATCCAAAGAAGAGCGGCGCGTTTTGTCACCGGGTTATTTGGTAACCGTGATAGCGTTACGGAGATGTTTAATAAACTCAAGTGGCAGACTCTGCAAGAGAGGCGCTCTGCATCGCGGTGTAGCTTGCTCGCCAGGTTTCGAGAGGGTGCGTTTCTGGATGAGGTATCGAATATATTGCTTCCCCCTACTTATACCTCCCGAGGAGATCACGAATGTAAAATTAGAGAGATTAGAGCGCGCACGGAGGCTTTCAGACAGTCGTTCTTCCCGCGAACCATACGCGACTGGAACAGGAAAGGGAGGTAATGACAGTGGCACGTAAAGTGCCCTCCGCCACACACCGTTGGGTGGCTTGCGGAGTATCAATGTAGATGTAGATGTAGATGTAGATGTAGTGGTGTAGCCAATGTATTTATGTGGGTGATTGCTTTGTGTATTTTGCTAGTTTCTGCTCGTTCTACAAAGAATTTTCTTAAATTGTCTACCTGTCCATAATGTAGGTTTTTTATGTCGATAAATCCCCTTCCTCCTTCCTTTCTGCTTAATGTGAATCTTTCTGTTGCTGAATGTATGTGATGTATTCTATATTTGTGGCATTGTGATCGTGTAAGTGTATTGAGTGCTTCTAGGTCTGTGTTACTCCATTTCACTACTCCAAATGAGTAGGTCAATATTGGTATAGCATAGGTATTTATAGCTTTTGTCTTGTTTCTTGCTGTCAATTCTGTTTTCAGTATTTTTGTTAGTCTTTGTCTATATTTTTCTTTTAGCTCTTCCTTAATATTTCTATCATCTATTCCTATTTTTTGTCTGTATCCTAGATATTTATAGGCATCTGTTTTTTCCATCGCTTCTATGCAGTCGCTGTGGTTATCCAATATGTAATCTTCTTGTTTAGTGTGTTTTCCCTTGACTATGCTATTTTTCTTACATTTGTCTGTTCCAAAAGCCATATTTATATCATTGCTAAATCCTTCTGTTATCTTTAGTAATTGGTTGAGTTGTTGATTTGTTGCTGCCAGTAGTTTTAGATCATCCATGTATAGCAAATGTGTGATTTTGTGTGGGTATGTTCCAGTAATATTGTAACCATAATTTGTATTATTTAGCATGTTGGATAGTGGGTTCAGAGCAAGGCAGAACCAGAAAGGACTTAATGAATCTCCTTGGTATATTCCACGCTTAATCTGTATTGGCTGTGATGTGATATTATTTGAATTTGTTTGGATATTAAGTGTAGTTTTCCAGTTTTTCATTACTATGTTTAGGAACTGTATCAATTTAGGATCTACTTTATATATTTCCAATGTTTGTAGTAACCATGAGTGGGGTACACTATCAAAAGCTTTTTGGTAATCGATGTATGCGTAGTGTAGCGACCTTTGTTTAGTTTTAGCTTGATATGTCACCTCTGCATCTATTATCAGTTGCTCTTTACATCCTTGTGCTCCTTTGCAACAGCCTTTTTGTTCTTCATTTATAATTTTGTTCTGTGTTGTATGTGTCACTAGTTTCTGTTATTATTATTATTATTATTATTATTATTATTATTATTATTATATCTTGAAGAATGGATTCACTAGAAACAAAAATCTCAACTAGATTTTCTGTAAGCCAGTATTCTGACACATGATATATCACATTCCGTCATCTTACGACAGTGTTCAGACTCAATTAGTTTATTCATAATATCGTGAGTGTTAACTAGGAAGAGCATAATTGTTGTACCTCTGTTATGCTTGAATAAGCTGTTTGTATTCTGCGTTTTACTTGTAGTATTTCCACCCTACAATGATGATTCTATAACTAAAGAGTTAAAACATTATATATAAAATAGCTGAATCCTTCCTGGTTGTGTAATTAGTGGAATGTATTCAGTTATTTATTTCCGCTCCATCCACAATTATTCTTTTAACCTCCTCGCTAAGAAAACCGTTACCTTAATCATTTAAATGTGTTTTATGTTTGGTATGCTGATGTAGCGGGACTTTGAATTTCACCGCGCTACACTCGTTCCCTCAGATATAAATTATACCGTCACAGCGGTATGAGCGCTCAACGGCAGAGAAAATACTAAAATTGTAACTCTTCTTTTTGTTTTCTATCCGTCTATTGTCTCTTGAGAGCCAAAGCTTAATTCAGACGTAAAAAACTTATTAGCTAGTCTTGATCTGATTTTAATGTGTAGACTAATTGTGGAAGTTGTTATGAAATTCGGAGGATGGAAGTAGCAAAGTAAATTAAATTGCATTCAGTATCAAGATGATTTTAATTTGTATAAATTAGTGATTCCTGGACGATTGTAAGATTTTGGAGCAGACTTTTCACGCAGAAATGAAGTAGGAGATTTTTGAAGACCTGGACGCTGCACGAAAGAAGACATGTTCACATGGTAAAGGATGAACTGTTTAACTATGCCATTTCCCACTGTCAGTTACATTTTGTTATTCTCTGTTCTTTTTCAATAATTTTTGTAGTGGAAATTGGTTTAACTTTTGCTCACAAACGCCACAAGGACCACCCCAACAATAGCTTTTCCGAATCACGAAGTCCGATAGCTTTTTTGTAATACGAAGTCCGATTTGCATTTCATTCTTTCTCTTTTTCACGGTCATTAACGATTTTAAAACCCCCTTTTCATTCACTATTTCTTCCCACATTTTGAACCTTTTCTTTTATTCTCTTTTTCTTTTTTATTAACCACTACACTGAGATTTGTCAAGATTACCCATATCTAAAATGTCACATTTATCACACATTGAATAGAGCTGCCTGTTTTATGTATTTATCTATTTACACATGAACAATTTATTAAATTGTGCCTCTGAGGTATTGAGGCCACAGTGGAATTTTTTGATTTGTTATGTTCTAAGATAGTCCTCGAACTTGTCAAACGGGCTTATGCTTTGATGCTGGCGGTGACATTTGAGCCAGTTACACGCACAATATAATCATTTTCTTCTAAAATTGTTTCACGTTGGCTGATGATGTCTTTTAAGGTACCATTTTTTATCGCTCTCGGCTTTACGATTCCAGTTGCTCAAATGTCATTATTAACATCCTCTAAAATACTCGATAATTCTCTGCCGTGGCTACCCGTCACAGATGGCACTTTGCAGTTTTCGCCTACCTACAAAGTTATATTGTTCACATTGCTGTGGCTCTTAGCCTGCAATTTCATTTTGCATTGTACTTGTTGTTTACAATGTTTTTTATTGCATAACTGGTTTTGGTGCCTGTGTGAAAAATATCAAATTTGTTGTAATCCTCCAATTTATAGCTTTTGGCTCCCTTTTTGTCCATAATGTTCTGGTTTTGTCATCGACTGGCTTTCTTGCATATTTCCAGCAGAATCTTGCAGGAATGTACAAGAACTTTGTCTTTGTCACAGGATTGAACGTGAATTTAGTTTCGAACACAACTCGTGGCTTTTATTTCTAAGATGTAAAATTTCTCTGTTTAAACTGTTGATAATTATGTGTAGGCTCATTCTGTGTCAATATGTGTGAGATTATTTTGCTTCAAGTAACAAAACCCCTTTTTTAACCTTTTTGCACAGTCAAATTGCTTGTTTTTGCTCGCAACTGTATCTTGTGATGCGTATTGTTTTTGTACAGTGGAAGACAGTTCAGTTGTTACAGTTTGCTGACAGTATAGTTTTATTTGTGGTCGTGTCTTGAATTAATTTAGTGCTTTGCTAACCTGTGTGTGATTTCAGCCAAAACTTTGATAGGAATACTCCAATTGTTTTGTGAATTTTAGTCTGATTCTTAGAGAATTTTGGTTATTGAAGTTCATAAATTTTATGAAAATTTATTTGGGGGAATCTTTACAAATGTATTGATGCAAATGGTACTGCGAATAATTACAATTTTTTCTACAAATGAGTCTGTCTGGGAGTCTATTTTTGCCCTTCCCTCTAGGAATGTAAGCAGTTATGTTAGAAACTCCATAGGAATTTGTCAGGTGCAAATGTTGTCTGACAGGTGTTTTACTTATGCACATTGTATCGTGAAACTGCAGCTATATAACCCAAATGTGTCTTTGTTTCTAGAATCGAACCTGTCCAGGCAACCTGAACTACAGGCAGCCAGAGAGGCCGTCCGGGCCAAGGCAGAGAAGGTCTCCGCATTGCGGGCACGCTTCGAGGAACTGGGTGTCGAACACAGACGACTCGCGGAGCGGTACGCGCCAGACAATATAAGGGTGAGTGCATTAATTTAGAAGAAAAGAATGGATAGTGGAAGTTTAGCAGGATTGAAGATTGTGAACCGATTGTCTGAAGAAACTGGTACTGACTAAACTGGCTTTTTATACTGACAGCGAATATGCAGAAAGATAAAATGAGTGTCTATAAAATTGTCAAAGGAAGCTCTCCGAAGAAAAACGACGTCACACATCACGGGTCATACATCTGCTGCTCGTAACACGAGAGAGACTGCTGTGGTGGAAACGGAAAGCAACTATTGTCTACAAGGGATCAAAGTTCAATCCACAGATAATGTGTAATGATGTGTATACTTAAGTTTACCAGATGCGTCAACGCAGGAGGGTGTCGTGTCAGAACTTTGACCCAAGGACTGCCCGGGAACATACAGAGTTTGCCAAAGTCGGCCGTACCTGCCCTGCAGCGAGAGGAGTGCCGATCGCACGACCGGATGGGGCAGTCGCTACGGAATGACGACGGTGTTTAAAATTGGCTGCCAGGTGTAAGAGGTATATGGCCGGCTGGTACCCGTGTTCACCACGAGGGTATTGTGACAAATGTCGTGTCGATTTGCATGCTGGGAGAAGTTGGGAGCAATGGGAAATGATCCTATCTTACTATTTGACTCTTCTAATTTAGCCTTCTCATCAAAATATCAAACTAGGCAATAAATGATACAGAATACGGAGTGAACAGATGTATCTGACGGCACAAATTTTGAACTTTCACCGTCAGATTATTTTGATGCCCAGTTGCAGTTGGCGTCTGTCTTTCCTTCAAAAAGCCCACATTGCATTTTTGTCACACAATGCTACAGGAGGCAGTGCACTGACATAATGGAGGTGTGTAAGTTGAGTCGTGGAAATATCGTAGGTGCACTTCTCCGACCATTTGCCCGGCCCGATGAGGCTGCGACATTTCTGCTGCTGCCAGAAACAAATTACCACACAGTACTCCGCTCGGTCAGTGGAAGTTATAGCTGTCGTAGGTGGGTGCGTCAGCTCGAACTCGAAGTGAGTGCCTCGAAGCTGAAGCGGGAGAGAGATTTCGCTGTCTCGCAGACGGCTCTGATGCTGCAGTAAGTCAGAACCCAGTGTGGCAGCAGTCAGCTAGCAAACTGACAAAAGTATTGGGTCGGTGCGTAAGTTCGTAGCATTTTTCTTTAAGTTTAAAGAACACAACAGATACTCGTAACAGAGACTCGAATCGTCAATAATATATGCTCCTTCACTATTCACAACAGTCCGCTAACGCTGGGGTAACTTTTCTGTTCCACAACTGTAGAAGCTCGATAGAGGGAGAAAAGTAAAAATCTGAGGGTGCAAAATCAGGTGAATAAGATGGGTGCAGAAATACTCCCCGACCCGAATCCTGTATACTGCTTTCTGTTAGTCTAGCAAAATGTGGGCGAGCGTTACCGTGGAGTACAGTCAGTTCGCATATTCTTCTTGGTCATTTTTCTTGGACTGTGTCTGCAAGATGTCTCAGTTGTTGATGATAAATGTCAGCAATGATGGTTAGACCTGGAGGAAGCAAGTCGTAGTGCACCGCACCGCACAGTCACTGTTCCACCAGATATGTAACATACGTGAGCATAAAGACACCATTTCTTGTCACCAGTAATGGTACCGGATAGGGATGGTCGGTGTTATTCGCTAGCCAGGCAGAGATGCACATACGATCATCCACTAATCTTTGTGATTTTGGCTCAAAGCGTGCAGTACCCGTACACTCGATTTGTGAACCTTCCCCGTTGTGTGCAATGTCACACAGTGGTGGGGTTCATCACATTTGACAGTTTTTGAGTACACTGTGATTGATAATTGTGGATGAATGTGTTTGAATGATCTTCATGGTAACCCAAAGGTCTTCCCGATTGTGGAGCGTCACTAATGTCAAAACAAGTCTCTTTAAAATGAGAAAACCTCTTTCTTCCCGAGCTCTGTCGAGTGGCATTGTACACGGCACAAATGCTTCTGGCTGCCTCCACTGCAGCTACCCCTCTATTGAACACAAACAGAAGGATATGTGAGACATGTTCTGATTTCTCCACTTAGCACCCAATTTTCTAGTGTCCACAGCTCCACTCGTTGTTGTTGTTGTTGTTGTTGTTGTGGTCTTCAGTCCTGAGACTGGTTTGATGCAGCTCTCCATGCTACTCTATCCTGTGCAAGCTTCTTCATCTCCCAGTATCTACTGCAACCTACATCCTTCTGAATCTGCTTGGTGTATTCATCTCTTGGTCTCACTCTACGATTTTTGGCCTCGATGCTGCCCTCTAATACTAAATTGGTGATCCCTTGATGTCTCAGAACATGCCCTAGGAACCGATCCCTTCTTCTAGTCAAGTTGTGCCACAAACTCCTCTTCTCCCCAATCCTATTCAATACTTCCTCATTAGTTATGTGATCTACCCATCTAATCTTCAGCATTTTTCTGTAGCATCACATTTCAAAAGCTTCTATTCTCTTCTTGTCCAAACTATTTATCGTCCCCGTTTCACTTCCGTACATGGCTACACTCCATACAAATACTTTCAGAAATGACTTCCTGACATTTAAATCTATACTAGATGTTAACAAATTTTTCTTCTTCAGAAACGCTTTTCTTTCCATTGCCAGTCTACATTTTATATCCTCTCTACTTCGACCATCATCAGTTATTTTGCTCCCCAAATAGCAAAACTCCTTTACTACTTTAAGTGTATCATTTCCTAATCTAATTCCCTCAGCATCACCCGACTTAATTCGACTACGTTCCGTCATCCTCGTTTTGCTTTTGTTGATGTTCATCTTATACCCTCCTTTCAAGACACTGTCCATTCTGTTCAACTGCTCTGCCAAGTCCTTTGCTGTCTCTGACACAATTACAATGTCATCGGCGAACGTCAAAGTTTTTATTTCTTCTCCATGGATTTTAATACCTACTCCGAATTTTTCTTTTGTTTCCTTCACTGCTTGCTCAATATAAAGATTGAATAACATCGGGGAGAGGCTACAGCCCTGTCTCACTCCCTTTCCAACAACTGCTTCCCTTTCATGCCCCTCGACTCTTATAACTGCCATCTGGTTTCTGTACAAATTGTAAATAGCCTTTCACTCCCTGTATTTTACCCCTGCCACCTTCAGAATTTGAAAGAGAGTACTCCAGTCAACATTGTCAAAAAATGACAATCGATAAATAAACCCATAGCAATCAGTATACCAACATGCAAATAAAAAATGCAATGAACTTGTGCACCAACCTAATAACTAAGAGAAGTGACGCCCCTTCTGCCTTAATACGTCACCCCCAGTTCGAGTATAGCTTAGGCTGCCATATGCTGTCTCTCTCTCTCTCTCTCTCTCTCTCTCTCTCTCTCTATCTGTCTCTGTCTCTGATGGAGCCTTCCCTTTACCTCCCATCCCGTGGCAGTGCGAGTACAAGCCACGTGTGATTGCATGGCAGCAGCCATTGCATTCTGTAGTAAAAACGGACGGTGCACATCCACTTGTCATTTCTCCTCAGTTGACAGTGGGACGACACAGCTTAAGATCGTCACCGGTTCGATGCTAGCTACCGATTTCCACTGAGTCGTGTGAGCAACAAGTAGTTTACTGTGAGCTGTGGCATTTTATGGCCAAAAAATTCTGAAAAGTGTGACATTGCTGGACATATGACACTGTCACAAATGCATGACTGGTGTCTAAAGAGGATTGTACTTGAAAGGTGTTCAAAATAGATTGAACTTTTTTGTTCTCCCTGTGCCCAGTTTGTGGAGAGAGGTGTCGGTGGCAATGATTGCTACTGGATACGCTCAAGTTTTGATTGAAATATCCACCATTCCGAAGACCACAATTAGCTGCGCAACAACAGAAGGCATGTTGTGTTGTGGAACACTGAAAGACAGTGTCTGTTATCACAGTTTGTCACAGCTTTTGGTGACAGTTTCTGTTCAGTCCACCTGATGAAAACTCCAGTGAGCATCAGCATAGAAAACTTGTAGAGACAGATGCTTATGCAAAGGCCAAAGTAGCAGCAGTCCACATTCACTGCCTGGAGTTTGGCAAACCTTCCAACTGAGCTCCACAAATTCAGTTCAGAAACCTGTTAGCATCACTCAACACTCTGGAATGTTGTTTGTAAGTGTTTGATATTCGGGAGGAACTTGCTTCACCTTGTGGAGGCATTCACCCTTGCACCATCTTTAGTTGGGATAGTTGGCAAATGAAAATTTTACGGACAGGGTAGTCTTCAGTGGTATCGAGAGCAGAACCGTCAGAGAGAATGTTTGAATCTGGGGTTCAAAAAACACTCGGTGAATCGCTGGAGAAACTGTCATGTGTTCAGAGTTAAATGTCTCTATTTCCAAGCACCGAATGGAGCTATACAGGCCATTTTTCTTTGCAGAAGGAACTGTAATGGGACATTCGTATCTCGATACAATCCGTATGCCGTCGATACGACTGAGAGGGGACTCTCGAGATTTCATTTTTCTGGCAGGACAGATCCCCACCACACCTCTGTAATGACGTGAGAAAGTATCTGGACGAACATCGTCCACAACGTCAAGATCGCACTAGCCCTGACGTAGACGTGTTGTCGAGACGGACCTCGAGGTCTCCAGATGTGACACCGTGTGTGATCTTTTTGTGGTCTTTTTCTCACCGTCACCTCGAGATCTGACAGGGGTGCGAGAGTGGATTGCAGAAGCTTCTGCTACCATTGCGAGAGAGGAAATGGACTGTCAACTAAATGTGTCGTGAAGGGTGGTCTTATTGACTCTTCGTAAGGTAGATAAAAATATTTTGACGTGTCACTGTATGTACGGTATATAAAGGATTGTAATCCGGTATCAGGAGGCTGGAAGCTATAGGTTACATTCTTTTTCAGACACCCTGTATATTGAAAACCTACGTCCCAAATACTCAGGCTGTCCCCTGTTTTATTGCGAGTAGTAGTGTTCTCGGGCAGTTGTAGTTTGGCAAGTGTTCCCACATGAGCAAGCACTGGTGCTGAAGCAGGGAGCAACATATAGCTTGCTGTAGAATGGGCCGGTCAGCTAGTGTGTGCCTGGAGGTGCAGCACCGGGACGGCACAAAGTTTAGTTGGCTACTGTAATGAAACATTAAGTAAAAATGCATTACTCAAAATAAATGTAGCAATAAGTGTTAATTCATTCCCTCCACACATTTATTAATTTAAGTGTCCAGCATACATGTAGGCCCTGTAGCCATAATTTTTATTCTTATTATTACAGGTTTCAAGCGTTGCGCATTTTTCTGTTGCGATACCTGTCTTTTCCTCGACTACTCCCTTTTGATTTTGTTGCAGTTTTGAGACGTAATCTTCAGGGATTCATTCTGATAACATATTAGTTCCATATGGTTCTGTTTTCAAGGATTTTGTTTTCTGATCTATAAATTCAATTCATTCCTTTCTCAGTTATGTCTGATCTGCAGTGCCTTTTTACTGCCCTGAGAAATCTCATTTCTGCTGTCTGAATTCTGCACTCGTATTTCTATGTGACCCACGATTCAGTTCAATACAATAAAACAGGAAAGGCCACAGTTTTATAAAACTGTAATTACTCTGCTTCCAGTGTTTTGTTTTTCAAGCAGCATATATTTTGATTTGAGAATTTTGCTAGTTTTTTCTTTTTATCTCTATCATACTCATATGTAATGTCAGATCCTAGATAGTTAAAACATTTAAGTTTTTTTATTTAACTATCAACGACAGTGCTTGATCCTTTGGAATCTTTTTCCTTATAAGCCAATTTTTTACTGTTTGTATATTTGTGTTACATGCTTTGAATATTCTGCCTGGCAAATAATCTTTTTTTTTTTTTTTTTTTGTCAAAAGTGTGTGCATAATTGATAGACGTTGTGAAAGTGATGGCAGCAGCCATAAGTAGCACGGATAATGATATAGGAATTTGCCCTCATGTCTCAGAGTGTTACATCTGTATAATACACGTCAGAAAACAAACCACTACTAACAAAAGCACGGCAGCAGAAAAAAGTAATCTCATTGTCTGAAAAGGGAGACCGGCATAAATGTGAGGGATCGACCTGCTGTCACTGCGTACTAATTATCCAAAGATATTTTTAGTAGTATATCTGAGTGCGTCTAAAGTGAAAAAACAAATGGGCTTTAGATAGGGATGCTGTACAGCAGGTGCAGCACTCAGGTCAAAACAAATAATTGAACAACGAAGAGGATCTGCAGAGAAACCACCTCCATATTCCTAAACATTATAAAACCATTCGATAATGTTAGAAGAGGAAGTCCGAATCACAAATCGAGAAGAGACTATCGTTTACAAGTGACAGGCACCCTGAGAAGCCTGTGTAGAGTTACCTCTTTCATCTCGGATTTAAATGGTATATTATTGCACCGTAGCTGAAATTTTTTTATTCCACAAATAATTACTAAATCTATTCTGAGGACTAATGCTGTCAGCAATCACATATATTTCTCCCCTGTAGACACCAGTCGGTGTTAACACACCGAACCAGATGACGGACCGAGACTCGAATTCGGACCCGTACCTTTCGCAGATGGCAAACTACCTACTGTGCCGGCCGAGTGCGATCCACGGACCGGTTCCAAAGTTTCTCCCGGTTGCAGGCTTCTTACATTTTCCATCGAAAATTGTGCTGCCATCCGGGATGCGGACTGTTTATTATTTAACTGCGGACTGTTTATTATTTGATGTTCTGAGCCTAAATCTGTATCGACTCCCGAAAGTAGACCCAGTGGTCGTGAAATAGTTGAGTATTAAGTACACATTCTTCGGCATTGTCTACCCACCACTCTGTGCTCTTCTGCAGGAGACACTCTGCCTGGCGGCCCAGCAGAGCGACGAGGAAAGCGACGCCGTGGCGGAGGCCTTCCTCTCCGGCCGTGTCGACGTCGAGCGCTTCGCGGCTCAGTACATCAGGATACGCGCGGTGAGTGCCGACTGCTTGCCGTAGTCCAGCTTCCACCTCCCTTCCACTTTCCAGCGTTACGAAACTGACGATTCTCGGAGCCTCTGGCCGTCTCGTATCAGCCGATTCCACCTTTTAGTCGAGTTGTGCTACAACTTCCTTTTTTTCCTATTCTATTCGTGACTTCCTTATGAGGTATGTGCTCTACCAATGTAATCTTCAGCATTTTTCTGTAGCACCACATTTCAAAAATTCTATTCTCTGCTTGTCTATCATCTGAGTTTCACTTCCGTATGTGGCTACACTCCAGACAAATACTTTCAGAAAAGACTTCTACATCTACATCTACATTTATACTCCGCAAGCCACCCAACGGTGTGTGGCGGAGGGCACTTTACGTGCCACTGTCATTACCTCCCTTTCCTGTTCCAGTCGCGTATGGTTCGCGGGAAGAACGACTGTCTGAAAGCCTCCGTGCACGCTCTAATCTCTCTAATTTTACATTCATGATCTCCTCGGGAGGTATAAGTAGGGGGAAGCAATATATTCGGTACCTCATCCAGAAACGCACCCTCTCGAAACCTGGCGAGCAAGCTACACCGCGATGCAGAGCGCCTCTCTTGCAGAGTCTGCCACTTGAGTTTGTTAAACATCTCCGTAACGCTATCACGGTTACCAAATAACCCTGTGACGAAACGCGCCGCTCTTCTTTGGATCTTCTCTATCTCCTCCGTCAACCCGATCTGGTACAGATCCCACACTGATGAGCAATACTCAAGTATAGGTCGAACGAGTGTTTTGAAAGCCACCTCCTTTGTTGATGGACTACATTTTCTAAGGACTCTCCCAATGAATCTCAACCTGGTACCCGCCTTACCAACAATTAATTTTATATGATCATTCCACTTCAAATCGTTCCGCACGCATATTCCCAGATATTTTATAGAAGTAACTGCTACCAGTGTTTGTTCCGCTATCATATAATCATACAATAAAGGATCCTTCTTTCTGTGTATTCGCAATACATTACATTTGTCTATGTTAAGGGTCAGTTGCCATTCCCTGCACCAAGTGCCTATCCACTGCAGATCTTCCTGCATTTCACTACAATTTTCTAATGCTGCAACTTCTCTGTATACTACAGCATCATCCGCGAAAAGCCGCATGGAACTTCCGACACTATCTACTAGGTCATTTATATATATTGTGAAAAGCAATGGTCCCATAACACTCCCCTGTGGCATGCCAGAGGTTACGTTAACGTCTGTAGACGTCTCTCCATTGATAACAACATGCTGTGTTCTGTTTGCTAAAAATTCTTCCTGTCACTTAAATTCAGTGTCGTATTCAATGTTAACAAATTTCTCCTCTTCAGAAATGCTCTTCTTGCCATGGCCAGTCTACATTTTATATCCTCTCTACTTCAGTCATCATCAGTTATTTTGCTGCCCAAATAACAAAACTCATCCACTACTTTAATTCTCATTTTCTAGTCTAATTCCCTCATCATCAACTGATACAATTTGACTACATTCCTTTACTTTTGTCATTGTTCATCTTATAACCTCTTTTTTAGATCCTATCCATTGTGTTAGACTGCTCTTCGGAATTCACGGCTGTCTCTGACGGAATTGCAGTGTCAGTGTAGACTGCAGACGTCTTATTTCTTCTCCCCAAATTCTATTTCCCTATCCGAATTACTCCTCGGTTCACTTCAGTGCTCAGTCAGAGTATAGATTGAATAATGTTGGCAACAGATTACAATTGTTACTGATTCACTTTCGTGTCCTTTGACTCTTAAAACTGGAGTCTTGTTTTGATGCAAGTTGTAGGTAAAGGTTCACTGGCTGTATCTTACCCCTGCTGCCTTCAGAATTTCAGAGACTATTCTGAAAAGGAAAGTTGTTACCATATAGTGAAGGTGCCAAGTCGCAGGTAGGCACAACAAAAAGACGGTCACAAATAGAGCTTTCGGCCCTTGTCCTTTGTCAACAAAACACACACACACACACACACACACACACACACACACGACTGCAGTCTCAGGCAAGGCCTTGTTGGCCGATAACTCACTTTCCGTCAGTCTTTTTGTTGTGCCTGCGTGCGACTCGCCACCTCCGCTATATGGTGAGTAGCAACTTTCCTTCTCATAATATTGTTACATTCCATTGTTTGAAGGAGTGTATTCTAGTGTATATTGTCAAAAGCTTTAACTAGACCTACAAATGCTACAAACCTAGGTTTGCCTTTTGTCTGTCTATTTTCTACAATAGTTCGTAGGCTGCTTTGTGTTCCTACATTTTTCCGAAATTCAGTCTGGCTTTCCCCGATGTCAGCTTGTAGTACTTTGTCCATTGTTCTGTAAATAATTTGAGTCAGTATTTTCCAACTGTGACTTCTCAAATTTGTAGTGTGCCGATATCATAGCTGGTGGCACTTACCTTTTCTAGGATTAGAATTATTACGTTCTTCTCAAAATCAGAGTGTATTTCACTATTCTTGTACACTAGGTGAAATGTTTTTTTCTCTTCTGGCATTTACTCTTCCCTTTATATAACACTGTCTTCAAGTTCATTTCCCTGCTGTAGCCCCTCTATATATTTCTCCCACCTTTCACCTGTCCCTTCTCCTTTCGACTCCGCCTCGCCGTCCGAGTTCACGATGTCGTACGGCTAGTTCTCCTTTCTGCAAAGCTCTCTTTAATTTTCCTATACACATCTACCTTTCCCCTAGTCGTGCACGCTTCTACGACCTCACATTTGTCGTATAGCCAGTTCTGCTCGGCCACTGTGCATTTTCTATCAGTCTCACTTTTTAGACCTCTGTATTCAGATTTTCTTCTTCCATTTCATGCATTTTTTTTATATTTTCTCCTTTTGTAAATTAAATTAAATATCCCCCGTGTTATCAGAGGATTTTTGCTATGTGGTCCTATGCTGTCTTCATAAATGTGTGCGGTATTTTAATCTGTGTGAGCAGTGTTGTCTTACAAGCAGTGTACTAGTAGCACTAAGGTGACAGGGGGTGTGGTGGTGCCTCGTGTTTCAGCTGAGCCACGAGAGGAAGACGAAGGAGGAGAAGCTGCAGAGCCAGCTGAGGGAGCTGCAGAGGGCCGGCTATTGACGGGTGACGGGGCAGCGGCAGACTACTGTCACCACTGTCGCTATTTTTGTTAATTATAATATTCAGTTATTTATATGCAAATGTGTTCTTTTTATTTAAGTGTCCCCTGTCTCAAAGAAGAGTGTGTGTGTGTGTGTGTGTGTGTGTGTGTGTGTGTGTGTGTGTGTGGCATCTGCCGAGACTGACGTACACCGTCTATACTTTCCTGCCTGTATTATAGTGCTGCTTTGCAACCGGGAATTATTTTGAGCACACTGTCGCACGCGGCTCGTGGAGTGGAGTAGTATGGCCTACAGACCGATTCCGAGAAAATGGTTTCGTTGACTGCCAAATCCGGTGTGCTGTAAAGTTAGACAAGCCTGTGGAGCAGTTTACAACAGAAGAGAAAACTGGCATAATGGGACGTATCTCTTATTTCATGAAAATACGTCGGAAATATAAGTCTGTATCCTGCCTGCACCCGAGTCAAAAGCCGTGTCGGGGTCATTTAAGAACAGTCTGAGACTCTGGAAACTACAAGTTTACTGCATCCTGTGCAAGTACACGAAAGAGCCACTAGGCCAAACTGTCGACATGCTACGGGAAAGGTGCACAGACTGTTAGCACTCTGCAGACCGAGAGCAGATTTGCTCTCAGAGCACTGCGTCTGCAAAGAAGAGACTGCGAAGTACGACGACGTCAGTTCCGGCTCGACAGCAGAGTGTGGTTCCCTCAGTCGGATGTGTGTAAAGTGAGTTACTGTTTAATGTGGAATCCATACCGTGTCTCTCTCCTGGCAAATTTTCACATCGTCGAGAAGTGAAGGTTAGGTTAAAGGGAGACCAAAATATACCACAGCCACACCAAGATTCGACCCTGCAATCTTTCAGTTTCCGGCATTACGCTTGATCGTGGGGCTGACATGTACTGCCATTTCATTTTAATAATGATCCAGCTACACTATTTACTTATAAATAAAAAGTAGTTTCCGATTAAGTAAGGTTTGTGACGCAGCCTGAGCTGTACTTGTAGTGCAGTGATGGCATGTGGGAAGATCCACACGAACTGAGTAGCACCTCCCCCACCTGGAGCTGAGGCGTAGTGAGAAGCTGTCCCCTCCACCCACGCCGGGCTCTAAGGGTCTGGGATCGACAGTGGGAGATGGCACCCGGCAGGAAAAAGTCGGCTTTCCGAACTGCCCGAGGAGAGTGACGAGCCGGCTCGACGAGACGTCGCACGCTCCATTTCGGGCTAGTCGACCTAAGACCTGAAAAAGGTTCAAAATTTGTCGGCAAGCTTTTCCGGGATTGTCGACATCTGCCTTCGAGTGTTCGCCAGTGTAGGACATTCCTGTGAACTGAGTAATGTCTGCCTAATGACTTTATAATAGTGTACTTACTTTGGCAATACATTTTGAAGCGTGCTTCACCGTTATGACTGCATTTGGCTATTGAAGATCCTCCATTGTGATGTCGAGAAATGTGTTTCTGTTAATTTTGCCAATTTCTGTCATACGACACATCAATGAAACAACTTCCACTTATCGATTACTCTATTATACGAATGTACGTAGTTTTCGAGTTACATCAATTTGTAGGTTCCTTTAAAATTTCAAGCACTGTCTCCAAAAAAATGTGTGTGTTTGCAAACACACACATACCCACTAAACTGTTTTGCTTTTGCACGTCAAATGGTATCGACATCAACTACATTGTATATTTGTAGTAGTTCAAAGGGAGTGTTTGTTTGTATTGCAGGAAAATGGAATTGAGTAATCGAATAAATTCAGACTGCCAGCCTGTACCTACCTTTGAGAGCTGAAATATTTATTACTGCAATGGGACACGTATTGACGACAGCCTAGCTTTTGGAACAGACAGCTGTTTCACGGTGGAGGAGAGGGATAGGTTTGGAAAGGTTTACAGGGAGGGCAGCTAACTGAGATAAGAGAGAGCAATCTGTAAAGTAAGGCAGTAGGCAAAGATAAATTTTTGTTTATTACACACTTTCAAAATTTATCTTCGTACCAAATATTTTGGGCACGAGACATAAGTTGTCAAGTCTCGACCCTCGCCATATCTCCTTCTCCTCGAGCACACACCGCACATTTTCTCGTGGTGAATTTCTCTGCAAACCAAATCACATTTCGACACTGGTTGTATTTTGGAAACCAGTAAGACTGTCGCCGTACTCGTACTCTCCCCACGGGGTTCCGACCGGTGATGTCTCGTATTAAAAGCTGGGGTGCTAGCTGCGTGGAGACGCGTGTAGCTGGCAGATGTGCACACAGTTTACTTTAGAGAACTTATCTAACTCACAGCAGTAAGCAGATCAATACGAGCACTGGTTCGCGTATTTAAATGGTATATACAGTCGGACTCATCTCCCCCAGTCTGCGGGTCGATAGTCTGCCGACAGCATTTCGGAGACTCTTATCCGGATAATATTTTCAGATATACACTGCTACACAATTACCACTTTCGACATACAAATAGCTGTCTCACTTGCAAAATACTACTTACCTGCCCCGTTCGAGAATATGCACCTCCGTCCGATAGGGACCGTCGCCGTACATCTTGTAGGCTCTAGTAGTCGGTGCTACAGTGAAGAGATGACATTACACTTCGGTGTTCCTTTTCAGTGTTTTTCTGACTTACTGACAGTTAGTAAAAGTACCTGTACTGTGTCAGGTTCCGAGTTGTCTGACACTATATTCAGTAATCCTGCTGCAAAATGCAAATCGAAGAGGATTTGTCCAAAAATTAAACAGTGTAATTATATTTTTAAATAAAAATTGAAAACATGTCAACTGTGCAATTGTTGTCGAATTATGTGAACACCCACCAATTATTGTGGCTTGAATTTTTCTGCTGCTTGTGATTTAAATATGGCACATTAAAAACCCAGAAGATAATGTTTACAACAAATATTTATTTTTTTTTTCTACATATCTCGGCAGTGTTAACATGAAGTATGTCAATAATCTTTTATTGTGCACGGGAAGAACACTAACACTGCATTCATGATTCCTTTTTTGTTTTTATTCGAACACTGGAACTGATATACTTGATTGTTTTCGCTATTTTTAAATACATTTGTGGTTCAAAGATTTAACAATATTAATTAGGATGGGTTGCTACCCACCACATAGAAAAGGCATTAGACAGTGGACAAATTACCCATCTTCAGCTGCAGCCCATCCTTCCACAATGACCTCTACATGTCGGAGCACTCATCGAGCTAATTCTACAAAACTGTATAACTCTTGCCCACACTTCCTTCCAGTACCTAATGCTCCATTTATTAAATCCCAAATTTCTACATTCGAAATTTGGGATTGCTGAGTATGTTTTAATAAATGGAGCATTATGTACTGGAAGGAAGCGTGGGCAAGAGTTGTCTCCCCGACTGAAACCCTTGCCATCCGAGAAAGAGACTGGCACACACGGTTCCGCCTGAAAAAGCTGTGCAATGTATTCACCTTATAAACCCGCCTCAGGCTACCACTATGGGCCACCACTACGGGGCCTCTGTGACACCTCCCACACGTCACCTCGTAGCCTCCGAACCTTGCCGCACAGACGTACTAAATCTGCCACTCTCTCAGAAATTCAGTTCTGTCCCCCTTCAGAAGCTCGAGTCTAAACAGTTCCATTGTGAAGCTGTCCTCCAAAACTCTTGACATACAGAAGTACCAGGTGATCAAAAAGTCAGTATAAATTTGAAAACTGAATAAATCATGGAATAACGTAGATAGAGAGGTACAAATTGACACACATGCTTGCAATGACATGGGATTTTATTAGAACCAAACAATACAAAAGTTCAAAAAATGTCCGACAGATGGTGCTTCATCTGATCAGAACAGCAATAATTAGCTTAACAAAGTAAGACAAAGCAAAGATGATGTTCTTTACAGGAAATGCTCAATATGTCCACCATCATTCCTCAACAATAGCTGTAGTCGAGGTATAATGTAGGGAACAGCACTGTAAAGCATGTCCGGAGTTATGGTGAGGCATTGCCATCAGATGTTGTCTTTCAGCATTCCTAGACATGTTGGTCGATCACGATACACTTGCGACTTCAGGTAACCCCAGAGCCAATAATTGCACGGACCGAGGTGTGGGGACTTGGGAGGCCAAGCGTGACGAAAGTGGCGGCTGAGCACACGATCCTCACCAAACGCCACGCGCAAGAGATCTTTCACACGTCTAGCAATATGGGGTGGAGCACCATCCTGCATAAACATCGTACGTTCCAGCAGGTGTTTATCGGCCAGGCTGGGGATGATGCGATTCTGTAGCATATCGGCGTACCTCTCACCCGTCACGGTAGCTGTTACAAAACCAGAATCACGCATTTCCTCGAAGAAACAAGGCCCGGTAACCGTAGATGTGGTAAATGCAACCAATACATTCTTGTCGTTCAATGGAGTTTCCACAACAGTTCTAGAATTTTCGGTAGCCCAAATTCTGCAGTTGTGGGCGTTGACAGACCCTCGGAGCGCGAAATGAGCTTCATTGGTCAACAACACGTTACTCAACCAATCGTCATCTTCCTCCATCTTTTGATATGCCCACACCGCAAATGCCTTCCGCTTCACTAAGTCGCCAGGTAACAGTTCATGATGCCGACGGATTTTGTACGGATAGCGTCGGAGGGTACGCCTAAGCGCCAACCAAACAGTAGTGTATGGAATGCCGGTGCGACGTGCGACTGCACGAGCGCTGACTTCCCCGTGCATAAACGAACCCGCTGCAGTCTCCATTTCTTCCTGAACTGTCTGAGCAGCATTACGCGTTGTGCTCGGTCGACCACTATGGGGTCTATCGTGTAAACAACCCATGGCTTCGAACTTCGAAATCATTCTCTCCACAGCTGCATTTGTCAACAGACCTTTACCCGTTCGAATCCCCTTCCCATGGCGATAGGATCGTAACGCTGAACTAGCACGTTCCCATTCTGATAATACAGCTTCACTAAAAGCGCCTTTTCAGGTAACATCAGCATGCTGCGACTGCTGGTGCATCTGATTCTCTCTCTCATTACAGCTCCTTTTATACACGATTCTCATGCGCAGTCACTGACGTTTTGCTGTCCAGCACCATCTGTCTGACATTTTGTGAACTTTGTTTTGTTTTTGGTTCTAATAAAACCCCATGTCATTCCAAGCATGTGTGTCAATTTTTAGCTCTCTATCTACATTATTCCATGGTTTATTAAGTTTTCAAATTTATACTGACTTTTTGATCACCCGGTATTAGGTCTTACCTTCTGCACCAATCCGAAATACAATTGTGATTGTCTGGCAAAAGATCTCTCCTTCTCTTGATCCTTGCAGTGGAAACACCTTTTCTTCATCAAACGTATCAAACTCTACTAAAAACTAATGAAGAATCCCACATAAGTCAATTTTCTCTTCTGTCTAACTGTGTCTCGATAACTCTACGTATTTTCGAAACCTCACCTTCCTCTGTCTCCGAATCCCTCAACTTGGAAACTGACCACACGTCTGCAGAGAAAACTGCAATCCACGACTTTAAATGTGATCCCGATCTAAAAGTTCCGACAGTGTGGACTGCACCAGCTATCGGATGTGTTCACCTAGGACCTCTGCCGCAGTGTCCCCGGCCCGGAGTCCGGCACAATCTCCCTCGGTTCTATTTCTCACTTCACCTCTGAGTGCTTCCCAAAATACACAAACCCGACCACACGGGCGCCCGTCGTGGTGGATACTGTGCACCCACAGATCGAATCTCTGCCCAGCTGCACCGACACCTACATTCTATTACCTGTAATGTATCCACTTACGTGATGCACTGATCGTTTCCTCTACAGACACCAGTTCATTTTACACCAACATACCAAATGCCTGTGGCATTTCCAGTCGGATATGATAGTCTTCGATGCATAACTGACTCTGAAGCTGAAACCTCCTCGCCGGTCGCTGTGACCAACTGTATCCTCACCCACAATTACTTCACCGTGGCACCTACGCAACACCGTGTTCTACCGTATCTTCCTTCGTCGTCGGCATTGCCGTGAGGCACCGTTATACCGAGTGGAAAGGTGAATCGATCTTAGAGCATGAGATATGGTAACCTTAAGTCATTGACAACACACAACAGTCACGGTAGCATGGAATTGAGTAATCGAATAAATTCAGACTGCCAGCCTGTACCTACCTTTGAGAGCTGAAATATTTATTACTGCAATGGGACACGTATTGACGACAGCCTAGCTTTTGGAACAGACAGCTGTTTCACGGTGGAGGAGAGGGATAGGTTTGGAAAGGTTTACAGGGAGGGCAGCTAACTGAGATAAGAGAGAGCAATCTGTAAAGTAAGGCAGTAGGCAAAGATAAATTTTTGTTTATTACACACTTTCAAAATTTATCTTCGTACCAAATATTTTGGGCACGAGACATAAGTTGTCAAGTCTCGACCCTCGCCATATCTCCTTCTCCTCGAGCACACACCGCACATTTTCTCGTGGTGAATTTCTCTGCAAACCAAATCACATTTCGACACTGGTTGTATTTTGGAAACCAGTAAGACTGTCGCCGTACTCGTACTCTCCCCACGGGGTTCCGACCGGTGATGTCTCGTATTAAAAGCTGGGGTGCTAGCTGCGTGGAGACGCGTGTAGCTGGCAGATGTGCACACAGTTTACTTTAGAGAACTTATCTAACTCACAGCAGTAAGCAGATCAATACGAGCACTGGTTCGCATATTTAAATGGTATATACAGTCGGACTCATCTCCCCCAGTCTGCGGGTCGATAGTCTGCCGACAGCATTTCGGAGACTCTTATCCGGATAATATTTTCAGATATACACTGCTACACAATTACCACTTTCGACATACAAATAGCTGTCTCACTTGCAAAATACTACTTACCTGCCCCGTTCGAGAATATGCACCTCCGTCCGATAGGGACCGTCGCCGTACATCTTGTAGGCTCTAGTAGTCGGTGCTACAGTGAAGAGATGACATTACACTTCGGTGTTCCTTTTCAGTGTTTTTCTGACTTACTGACAGTTAGTAAAAGTACCTGTACTGTGTCAGGTTCCGAGTTGTCTGACACTATATTCAGTAATCCTGCTGCAAAATGCAAATCGAAGAGGATTTGTCCAAAAATTAAACAGTGTAATTATATTTTTAAATAAAAATTGAAAACATGTCAACTGTGCAATTGTTGTCGAATTATGTGAACACCCACCAATTATTGTGGCTTGAATTTTTCTGCTGCTTGTGATTTAAATATGGCACATTAAAAACCCAGAAGATAATGTTTACAACAAATATTTATTTTTTTTTTCTACATATCTCGGCAGTGTTAACATGAAGTATGTCAATAATCTTTTATTGTGCACGGGAAGAACACTAACACTGCATTCATGATTCCTTTTTTGTTTTTATTCGAACACTGGAACTGATATACTTGATTGTTTTCGCTATTTTTAAATACATTTGTGGTTCAAAGATTTAACAATATTAATTAGGATGGGTTGCTACCCACCACATAGAAAAGGCATTAGACAGTGGACAAATTACCCATCTTCAGCTGCAGCCCATCCTTCCACAATGACCTCTACATGTCGGAGCACTCATCGAGCTAATTCTACAAAACTGTATAACTCTTGCCCACACTTCCTTCCAGTACCTAATGCTCCATTTATTAAATCCCAAATTTCTACATTCGAAATTTGGGATTGCTGAGTATGTTTTAATAAATGGAGCATTATGTACTGGAAGGAAGCGTGGGCAAGAGTTGTCTCCCCGACTGAAACCCTTGCCATCCGAGAAAGAGACTGGCACACACGGTTCCGCCTGAAAAAGCTGTGCAATGTATTCACCTTATAAACCCGCCTCAGGCTACCACTATGGGCCACCACTACGGGGCCTCTGTGACACCTCCCACACGTCACCTCGTAGCCTCCGAACCTTGCCGCACAGACGTACTAAATCTGCCACTCTCTCAGAAATTCAGTTCTGTCCCCCTTCAGAAGCTCGAGTCTAAACAGTTCCATTGTGAAGCTGTCCTCCAAAACTCTTGACATACAGAAGTACCGGGTGATCAAAAAGTCAGTATAAATTTGAAAACTGAATAAATCATGGAATAACGTAGATAGAGAGGTACAAATTGACACACATGCTTGCAATGACATGGGATTTTATTAGAACCAAACAATACAAAAGTTCAAAAAATGTCCGACAGATGGTGCTTCATCTGATCAGAACAGCAATAATTAGCTTAACAAAGTAAGACAAAGCAAAGATGATGTTCTTTACAGGAAATGCTCAATATGTCCACCATCATTCCTCAACAATAGCTGTAGTCGAGGTATAATGTAGGGAACAGCACTGTAAAGCATGTCCGGAGTTATGGTGAGGCATTGCCATCAGATGTTGTCTTTCAGCATTCCTAGACATGTTGGTCGATCACGATACACTTGCGACTTCAGGTAACCCCAGAGCCAATAATTGCACGGACCGAGGTGTGGGGACTTGGGAGGCCAAGCGTGACGAAAGTGGCGGCTGAGCACACGATCCTCACCAAACGCCACGCGCAAGAGATCTTTCACACGTCTAGCAATATGGGGTGGAGCACCATCCTGCATAAACATCGTACGTTCCAGCAGGTGTTTATCGGCCAGGCTGGGGATGATGCGATTCTGTAGCATATCGGCGTACCTCTCACCCGTCACGGTAGCTGTTACAAAACCAGAATCACGCATTTCCTCGAAGAAACAAGGCCCGGTAACCGTAGATGTGGTAAATGCAACCAATACATTCTTGTCGTTCAATGGAGTTTCCACAACAGTTCTAGAATTTTCGGTAGCCCAAATTCTGCAGTTGTGGGCGTTGACAGACCCTCGGAGCGCGAAATGAGCTTCATTGGTCAACAATACGTTACTCAACCAATCGTCATCTTCCTCCATCTTTTGATATGCCCACACCGCAAATGCCTTCCGCTTCACTAAGTCGCCAGGTAACAGTTCATGATGCCGACGGATTTTGTACGGATAGCGTCGGAGGGTACGCCTAAGCGCCAACCAAACAGTAGTGTATGGAATGCCGGTGCGACGTGCGACTGCACGAGCGCTGACTTCCCCGTGCATAAACGAACCCGCTGCAGTCTCCATTTCTTCCTGAACTGTCTGAGCAGCATTACGCGTTGTGCTCGGTCGACCACTATGGGGTCTATCGTGTAAACAACCCATGGCTTCGAACTTCGAAATCATTCTCTCCACAGCTGCATTTGTCAACAGACCTTTACCCGTTCGAATCCCCTTCCCATGGCGATAGGATCGTAACGCTGAACTAGCACGTTCCCATTCTGATAATACAGCTTCACTAAAAGCGCCTTTTCAGGTAACATCAGCATGCTGCGACTGCTGGTGCATCTGATTCTCTCTCTCATTACAGCTCCTTTTATACACGATTCTCATGCGCAGTCACTGACGTTTTGCTGTCCAGCACCATCTGTCTGACATTTTGTGAACTTTGTTTTGTTTTTGGTTCTAATAAAACCCCATGTCATTCCAAGCATGTGTGTCAATTTTTAGCTCTCTATCTACATTATTCCATGGTTTATTAAGTTTTCAAATTTATACTGACTTTTTGATCACCCGGTATTAGGTCTTACCTTCTGCACCAATCCGAAATACAATTGTGATTGTCTGGCAAAAGATCTCTCCTTCTCTTGATCCTTGCAGTGGAAACACCTTTTCTTCATCAAACGTATCAAACTCTACTAAAAACTAATGAAGAATCCCACATAAGTCAATTTTCTCTTCTGTCTAACTGTGTCTCGATAACTCTACGTATTTTCGAAACCTCACCTTCCTCTGTCTCCGAATCCCTCAACTTGGAAACTGACCACACGTCTGCAGAGAAAACTGCAATCCACGACTTTAAATGTGATCCCGATCTAAAAGTTCCGACAGTGTGGACTGCACCAGCTATCGGATGTGTTCACCTAGGACCTCTGCCGCAGTGTCCCCGGCCCGGAGTCCGGCACAATCTCCCTCGGTTCTATTTCTCACTTCACCTCTGAGTGCTTCCCAAAATACACAAACCCGACCACACGGGCGCCCGTCGTGGTGGATACTGTGCACCCACAGATCGAATCTCTGCCCAGCTGCACCGACACCTACATTCTATTACCTGTAATGTATCCACTTACGTGATGCACTGATCGTTTCCTCTACAGACACCAGTTCATTTTACACCAACATACCAAATGCCTGTGGCATTTCCAGTCGGATATGATAGTCTTCGATGCATAACTGACTCTGAAGCTGAAACCTCCTCGCCGGTCGCTGTGACCAACTGTATCCTCACCCACAATTACTTCACCGTGGCACCTACGCAACACCGTGTTCTACCGTATCTTCCTTCGTCGTCGGCATTGCCGTGAGGCACCGTTATACCGAGTGGAAAGGTGAATCGATCTTAGAGCATGAGATATGGTAACCTTAAGTCATTGACAACACACAACAGTCACGGTAGCATGGAATTGAGTAATCGAATAAATTCAGACTGCCAGCCTGTACCTACCTTTGAGAGCTGAAATATTTATTACTGCAATGGGACACGTATTGACGACAGCCTAGCTTTTGGAACAGACAGCTGTTTCACGGTGGAGGAGAGGGATAGGTTTGGAAAGGTTTACAGGGAGGGCAGCTAACTGAGATAAGAGAGAGCAATCTGTAAAGTAAGGCAGTAGGCAAAGATAAATTTTTGTTTATTACACACTTTCAAAATTTATCTTCGTACCAAATATTTTGGGCACGAGACATAAGTTGTCAAGTCTCGACCCTCGCCATATCTCCTTCTCCTCGAGCACACACCGCACATTTTCTCGTGGTGAATTTCTCTGCAAACCAAATCACATTTCGACACTGGTTGTATTTTGGAAACCAGTAAGACTGTCGCCGTACTCGTACTCTCCCCACGGGGTTCCGACCGGTGATGTCTCGTATTAAAAGCTGGGGTGCTAGCTGCGTGGAGACGCGTGTAGCTGGCAGATGTGCACACAGTTTACTTTAGAGAACTTATCTAACTCACAGCAGTAAGCAGATCAATACGAGCACTGGTTCGCATATTTAAATGGTATATACAGTCGGACTCATCTCCCCCAGTCTGCGGGTCGATAGTCTGCCGACAGCATTTCGGAGACTCTTATCCGGATAATATTTTCAGATATACACTGCTACACAATTACCACTTTCGACATACAAATAGCTGTCTCACTTGCAAAATACTACTTACCTGCCCCGTTCGAGAATATGCACCTCCGTCCGATAGGGACCGTCGCCGTACATCTTGTAGGCTCTAGTAGTCGGTGCTACAGTGAAGAGATGACATTACACTTCGGTGTTCCTTTTCAGTGTTTTTCTGACTTACTGACAGTTAGTAAAAGTACCTGTACTGTGTCAGGTTCCGAGTTGTCTGACACTATATTCAGTAATCCTGCTGCAAAATGCAAATCGAAGAGGATTTGTCCAAAAATTAAACAGTGTAATTATATTTTTAAATAAAAATTGAAAACATGTCAACTGTGCAATTGTTGTCGAATTATGTGAACACCCACCAATTATTGTGGCTTGAATTTTTCTGCTGCTTGTGATTTAAATATGGCACATTAAAAACCCAGAAGATAATGTTTACAACAAATATTTATTTTTTTTTTCTACATATCTCGGCAGTGTTAACATGAAGTATGTCAATAATCTTTTATTGTGCACGGGAAGAACACTAACACTGCATTCATGATTCCTTTTTTGTTTTTATTCGAACACTGGAACTGATATACTTGATTGTTTTCGCTATTTTTAAATACATTTGTGGTTCAAAGATTTAACAATATTAATTAGGATGGGTTGCTACCCACCACATAGAAAAGGCATTAGACAGTGGACAAATTACCCATCTTCAGCTGCAGCCCATCCTTCCACAATGACCTCTACATGTCGGAGCACTCATCGAGCTAATTCTACAAAACTGTATAACTCTTGCCCACACTTCCTTCCAGTACCTAATGCTCCATTTATTAAATCCCAAATTTCTACATTCGAAATTTGGGATTGCTGAGTATGTTTTAATAAATGGAGCATTATGTACTGGAAGGAAGCGTGGGCAAGAGTTGTCTCCCCGACTGAAACCCTTGCCATCCGAGAAAGAGACTGGCACACACGGTTCCGCCTGAAAAAGCTGTGCAATGTATTCACCTTATAAACCCGCCTCAGGCTACCACTATGGGCCACCACTACGGGGCCTCTGTGACACCTCCCACACGTCACCTCGTAGCCTCCGAACCTTGCCGCACAGACGTACTAAATCTGCCACTCTCTCAGAAATTCAGTTCTGTCCCCCTTCAGAAGCTCGAGTCTAAACAGTTCCATTGTGAAGCTGTCCTCCAAAACTCTTGACATACAGAAGTACCGGGTGATCAAAAAGTCAGTATAAATTTGAAAACTGAATAAATCATGGAATAACGTAGATAGAGAGGTACAAATTGACACACATGCTTGCAATGACATGGGATTTTATTAGAACCAAACAATACAAAAGTTCAAAAAATGTCCGACAGATGGTGCTTCATCTGATCAGAACAGCAATAATTAGCTTAACAAAGTAAGACAAAGCAAAGATGATGTTCTTTACAGGAAATGCTCAATATGTCCACCATCATTCCTCAACAATAGCTGTAGTCGAGGTATAATGTAGGGAACAGCACTGTAAAGCATGTCCGGAGTTATGGTGAGGCATTGCCATCAGATGTTGTCTTTCAGCATTCCTAGACATGTTGGTCGATCACGATACACTTGCGACTTCAGGTAACCCCAGAGCCAATAATTGCACGGACCGAGGTGTGGGGACTTGGGAGGCCAAGCGTGACGAAAGTGGCGGCTGAGCACACGATCCTCACCAAACGCCACGCGCAAGAGATCTTTCACACGTCTAGCAATATGGGGTGGAGCACCATCCTGCATAAACATCGTACGTTCCAGCAGGTGTTTATCGGCCAGGCTGGGGATGATGCGATTCTGTAGCATATCGGCGTACCTCTCACCCGTCACGGTAGCTGTTACAAAACCAGAATCACGCATTTCCTCGAAGAAACAAGGCCCGGTAACCGTAGATGTGGTAAATGCAACCAATACATTCTTGTCGTTCAATGGAGTTTCCACAACAGTTCTAGAATTTTCGGTAGCCCAAATTCTGCAGTTGTGGGCGTTGACAGACCCTCGGAGCGCGAAATGAGCTTCATTGGTCAACAATACGTTACTCAACCAATCGTCATCTTCCTCCATCTTTTGATATGCCCACACCGCAAATGCCTTCCGCTTCACTAAGTCGCCAGGTAACAGTTCATGATGCCGACGGATTTTGTACGGATAGCGTCGGAGGGTACGCCTAAGCGCCAACCAAACAGTAGTGTATGGAATGCCGGTGCGACGTGCGACTGCACGAGCGCTGACTTCCCCGTGCATAAACGAACCCGCTGCAGTCTCCATTTCTTCCTGAACTGTCTGAGCAGCATTACGCCTTGTGCTCGGTCGACCACTATGGGGTCTATCGTGTAAACAACCCATGGCTTCGAACTTCGAAATCATTCTCTCCACAGCTGCATTTGTCAACAGACCTTTACCCGTTCGAATCCCCTTCCCATGGCGATAGGATCGTAACGCTGAACTAGCACGTTCCCATTCTCATAATACAGCTTCACTAAAAGCGCCTTTTCAGGTAACATCAGCATGCTGCGACTGCTGGTGCATCTGATTCTCTCTCTCATTACAGCTCCTTTTATACACGATTCTCATGCGCAGTCACTGACGTTTTGCTGTCCAACACCATCTGTCTGACATTTTGTGAACTTTGTTTTGTTTTTGGTTCTAATAAAACCCCATGTCATTCCAAGCATGTGTGTCAATTTTTAGCTCTCTATCTACATTATTCCATGGTTTATTAAGTTTTCAAATTTATACTGACTTTTTGATCACCCGGTATTAGGTCTTACCTTCTGCACCAATCCGAAATACAATTGTGATTGTCTGGCAAAAGATCTCTCCTTCTCTTGATCCTTGCAGTGGAAACACCTTTTCTTCATCAAACGTATCAAACTCTACCAAAAACTAATGAAGAATCCCACATAAGTCAATTTTCTCTTCTGTCTAACTGTGTCTCGATAACTCTACGTATTTTCGAAACCTCACCTTCCTCTGTCTCCGAATCCCTCAACTTGGAAACTGACCACACGTCTGCAGAGAAAACTGCAATCCACGACTTTAAATGTGATCCCGATCTAAAAGTTCCGACAGTGTGGACTGCACCAGCTATCGGATGTGTTCACCTAGGACCTCTGCCGCAGTGTCCCCGGCCCGGAGTCCGGCACAATCTCCCTCGGTTCTATTTCTCACTTCACCTCTGAGTGCTTCCCAAAATACACAAACCCGACCACACGGGCGCCCGTCGTGGTGGATACTGTGCACCCACAGATCGAATCTCTGCCCAGCTGCACCGACACCTACATTCTATTACCTGTAATGTATCCACTTACGTGATGCACTGATCGTTTCCTCTACAGACACCAGTTCATTTTACACCAACATACCAAATGCCTGTGGCATTTCCAGTCGGATATGATAGTCTTCGATGCATAACTGACTCTGAAGCTGAAACCTCCTCGCCGGTCGCTGTGACCAACTGTATCCTCACCCACAATTACTTCACCGTGGCACCTACGCAACACCGTGTTCTACCGTATCTTCCTTCGTCGTCGGCATTGCCGTGAGGCACCGTTATACCGAGTGGAAAGGTGAATCGATCTTAGAGCATGAGATATGGTAACCTTAAGTCATTGACAACACACAACAGTCACGGTAGCACCTGCTTCCAGAATAGCTGCGGTAGTTAGGATCTACGAGCTACCTGCTCTTGACCAGGTCCCCAAAACTTAACGCGTAACAAGATCCCTTCGAAGCAAATTGTCATAAAGATCGTCTATAAAGGCTTCGTACAACGATAAGAAATGTTGCAGTTTATGGAATAATAACAGATATGACCAAACTGTCTTGTTTCTTCTGTTTTATTTAACATAACTTTGTTCATAGATTTATTTCGCATTCACCACTGGTTCACCGAAACCTTTTGATGAACAGTTTTGGTTGCTTGACACCAACAGTCAATGATAATGATACAGTTTTTCTCCTTTTCATAAATTGAAGCCCGCTCTCACGATATAATTAAAGAAAAGAAAAAAAAAAAGGTCTCAATACTGTGTCCCTCGTGAGATGCGTATAGATTTATCCCAGTATTGACCACCCTGTAGGTGTACTCAATTAATGACCACACTTCACTATCCACGATTTCGTGTAACTAAATGTCCATTTGTTAGTCTGATTGTATACCGTAGTTATTTAAAACTTGCCCCTATATTTTTTCACGACACACAATTAGGTCTTCTTTACTTGTTTATTTCTAAGAGTAAATGGAAAAAAATGACGCCATATCATCGGCTTCATCGATATAAAGCAAAACACCTCAATATGCCCAATTTTACCTCTTCTTATAGGATCAGCTACCTTACTCATTAATTTACTACATATTATTTCCAATAACACTAAACAGGTATCGCCGTTATATTTTAATTGTATTCAAAAGCATGTTGTTATTATTATGACCGACCACATCGTAACAAATCGCGCGGCGTGCATTTTTAACAATAGCGTTACACTCACCCAGCCTTTACTCGTGCAATATTATATATAAATATACAGACAAGACCGAAAGATCGATCTCTCTACCGTAACCAATAGAGGCAAATACGCTATTCGAGTTCCGTTGCATCTATCTTGACTCGTATTGTTACAGTGTTACAGTAACCTACTTGTGGATTGTGTATAGAAAACCCTCCTAACCACGCAGAATCCTAAATCCCACAACCCGGTCAAATTCGTCGATAACATCGTCACAATTTGGTCTGAGGCCGAAGACTTTCTATCCACATTCCTCCGGGACCTCGACACCTTCTCCGCCACTCACTTCACACCGCCCTTTTCAGCTGCAAAATCCACCTTCCTCAATGTGGACCTATACCTCATAGGTGGCTCTGTCAATATACCTGTCCACGGCAAACCTACCTACTGTCCACCGACAGTACCTCCGTCGCGATAGCCGACAGACATTCCTTGGCGAATAGTCCCTTCCGTACGGCCTAGGCACCTGTCACCGTCACATCTGCAGCGAGAAACGGTCCCTCTCCAAATATGCCAGCTCACTCTGTTCAAAAAACAGATTTCCCACACTCTCTCTCTGCAGTAACTTACCATTCCACAACCACTTTCTGGATGCAAAAGAGTACCCCAGTACTGTCCAGATCTGGAATAACCGAATCACACTGCCCGCCAGAGTTTCGACTACCTCCACCTCCTAGTGTGCCCTGAAATGTTAAATAACCTCCCCACCACAACTTGCAACACTCCCCCACCCCTACCCCACACCTCTTCTGCAACCGTACTGTCTGCAGCAGCCGAGATCGCTGCTGCTCACCCCGGCGAGGACACAGCACCGTGTGTGTTTGTCAGATATTATTAGACTCGATCGCACACAGTCTACTTTTAAAAGAGCCCTTCCACTGCTTAACACTGCCTCGATGTTGTAAGTAGTAATCTGTCTTAATTCATTTTATCATCCAGTCTTTTATTTTCTACTGTTAGATTTCAAACAGTTATGTAGAGTATTTCGAGCGAGGACAGGTACGACATATTCCGAGATGCTCGACTGTTATGGAGGTTCACACTTGGAAGGTGGTGCAGCCCCATTAAGTGAGGACAGCAAAGTACCGTCTCGCTCGGAGATACTCATCTGCGTAAGGCAAATGAAGGGGAAAAAAAATGATGCCCCGAGAGTACTGGAGTTGCAGTAGTGTCTCGATGCACCGTTACCTTCCCAGACGTATCCTTCACTCGATTGAGCTGTGCGAGTGTTTCTTCAAGAGAAAAAAAAGGAATTGACAGTAAACTGCTGATGCGACTTGCTGTATGTAATTCAAGTCACATTGATTAAATAATCAGATTTTGTGTTTATTCAATTCTCTCTTCTATTGAAGAAAACATGGCAGAAGACCTGAGCAAAGTACCGCTATTCTTTGTAGGAATCGGGAGTAGTGTGACACATTCTTAACTTTTACTAGTAATTTTAAAGTAGAAAATTGTTAGTCCATTTATAGAGGCAAGTGGAAAGCACAGTTAGTGAGATCAAAGAAGATAAACCCCCTTTTCTCCTCTCTTTAAGCAGAAAAAAAACTAATCTGAACCCCAATGTTACATTGGGGCCATTGCTCCTACCCTACTGGTTCTTATACGTGTCAAAACACACACACACACACACACACACACACACACACACACACACACACACACACACACACACCCACACACAGTTTAATAATATTACATATTGGATATCATCATAACTATTTACATTTACAACAGAGAGGAAGCATTGTGTGGTAGATATATAGATAAAACAGGGTGACAAACATAAACGTTTTTTCCTGTGTATCTACAGTTTGTATACTTTCCTCGCATGTTTGGCTCCCTTGTTGCAAAGCAGTAGAAGCTGGAAGAATTTAAGCATGTAGTATTTTGCCTGCACCCACTGCCAACAATGTCATTTGCAGTAGCTACCGCTCAATGTACTGTTTCATTTCGAAGAGGAAAGGAAGAGGCCTGTGACGATAATGCAGGAGTTCAAAATGTAGAAGGATGAAGCAAGAAATTGAGTGTATCTTAAAAGTAAGTACCCTGGCACTTGTCTTAAGCAATTTAAGGTAATTGCAGAAATCTTAGGTTGCGATTTGAACACAATCCATCATTTGACGAGTGTGCCACGTTGCAACAGTTATATCGGGGTAGTTTGTGTGAGAATGAGTGGCAAAGCAGTTTGGTCACTACTTGCAAGAACTACTCAGAAACGGGAGCTTACTGCCCACTCGGAAGAAGTTGGGATGTTGGCAGATTAGTGTTTGTTTAGCCCAGAGGATGTTTACGCATTGTACACCTTCTTCAGAGAGTGTGGCTCATTTACAAGAACACAAATTTGGAAACTGGGCTACAGTACAAAAAGCTTCTGTTGCCCAACACTTATCTGCAAGGTGTAACACTTTTTTTTTTCCTTGCACCATTGATCTGTACTCCATACAGCATTTTCAGCCATTATAATAAAAATTCACATTCTTACACTAACATCGATAATGAGGGAGGATTTTTTTTTATATTATATTATGATTATATTTATATAAAATCAGTTTTTGTGACTGTTGGTTAACTGATATATGATTTAGGAACAAGAGTATATACACTCCTGGAAATGGAAAAAAGAACACATTGACACCGGTGTGTCAGACCCACCATACTTGCTCCGGACACTGCGAGAGGGCTGTACAAGCAATGATCACACGCACGGCACAGCGGACACACCAGGAACCGCGGTGTTGGCCGTCGAATGGCGCTAGCTGCGCAGCATTTGTGCACCGCCGCCGTCAGTGTCAGCCATTTTGCCGTGGCATACGGAGCTCCATCGCAGTCTTTAACACTGGTAGCATGCCGCGACAGCGTGGACGTGAACCGTATGAGCAGTTGACGGACTTTGAGCGAGGGCGTATAGTGGGCATGCGGGAGGCCGGGTGGACGTACCGCCGAATTGCTCAACACGTGGGGCGTGAGGTCTCCACAGTACATCGATGTTGTCGCCAGTGGTTGGCGGAAGGTGCACGAGCCCGTCGACCTTGGACCGGACCGCAGCGACGCACGGATGCACGCCAAGACCGTAGGATCCTACGCAGTGCCGTAGGGGACCGCACCGCCACTTCCCAGCAAATTAGGGACACTGATGCTCCTGGGGTATCGGCGAGGACCATTCGCAACCGTCTCCATGAAGCTGGGCTACGATCCCGCACACCGTTAGGCCGTCTTCCGCTCACGCCCCAACATCGTGCAGCCCGCCTCCAGTGGTGTCGCGACAGGCGTGAATGGAGGGACGAATGGAGACGTGTCGTCTTCAGCGATGAGAGTCGCTTCTGCCTTGGTGCCAATGATGGTCGTATGCGTGTTTGGCGCCGTGCAGGTGAGCGCCACAATCAGGACTGCATACGACCGAGGCACACAGGGCCAACACCCGGCATCATGGTGTGGGGAGCGATCTCCTACACTGGCCGTACACCACTGGTGATCGTCGAGGGGACACTGAATAGTGCACGGTACATCCAAACCGTCATCGAACCCATCGTTCTACCATTCCTAGACCGGCAAGGGAACTTGCTGTTCCAACAGGACAACGCACGTCCGCATGTATCCCGTGCCACCCAATGTGCTCTAGAAGGTGTAAGTCAACTACCCTGGCCAGCAAGATCTCCGGATCTGTCCCCCATTGAGCATGTTTGGGACTGGATGAAGCGTCGTCTCACGCGGTCTGCACGTCCAGCACGAACGCTGGTCCAACTGAGGCGCCAGGTGGAAATGGCATGGCAAGCCGTTCCACAGGACTACATCCAGCATCTCTACGATCGTCTCCATGGGAGAATAGCAGCCTGCATTGCTGCGAAAGGTGGATATAAACTGTACTAGTGCCGACATTGTGCATGCTCTGTTGCCTGTGTCTATGTGCCTGTGGTTCTGTCAGTGTGATCATGTGATGTATCTGACCCCAGGAATGTGTCAATAAAGTTTCCCCTTCCTGGGACAATGAATTCACGGTGTTCTTATTTCAATTTCCAGGAGTGTAGTATGTGTCATGTTAGTAGTTTGTAAGATTCTCTACGTAGAGTTCACCATCCTCATCAAATTATTCCTTTTGCACTGTATGGTGTACAGACATGGTAAATGGAACTATGTCATACAGTTTTCAGTTCAAGTCAATCCAAAACAGTTTGTAGCTATTCACAGACCAAAAATATTGTCAACTGGAGAGTATTATTACATTACTTAGCAAAAAAATGACCGGAAGAATTAATATGGAGACACTTACTTTACAGTTCCTGAAACACAACAATCCGATGCCTTAAGTAATTTGTTACTGGTAAAGAAGGGGGAGGGGGTGGGGAAGAAGAGACTGTTGAGAAAACTCACTGTGATTTATTGCAGCACCATTCCTTTCTTATCCATACGGATTCATATTTTGTTTCTTCATCCAGCCAAAATCTCAATAATGCACTAAGGGGAGATACAGTTATGCATAAAAATCTTTTTTATGCAATTAACAGCAACCGGGAAAGAAGTAATCACATGTGATGATGTATCATATATTCCAAAAGTAACACATTCATCATTAAATATAAGTTCAGAAAATGCTATTTTCTATGTTTACAAATGACTAAATAATTGCTGCCTACATATTATAACATACATCATACATGTATTGCCACTGTAGTATCACATGTGACTTATGGAAGACAAATTTCAGAACACTTTAAAACTTTGAACTTCCATCTTTTCCCTTTATAGTGGAAACTATAAAAAATATGGTTACCATATCTTTATAGACACTTGACAGGTGCAATGACATGCAATCATTTACAGATATTACTTTGTGATTTTGTATATGCAGAGCAGTGTTTATGACTTTTTATAATGACATATAAACAGTCTCCTCCTTAGACTCACGCCAGATACTTAATGATCAGCTGTTATCATATACAGTTTCCAATTTATCTCATTTAAAACTCGCTAGTGAGCATAGCTTTATAAAATTGTATGTAGACAAACACAAATATAAATTAATTTACAAAGACTTGAGATTGGAATACAAGCTTTACCAGTAAAAATATTTCTGCTATGCTCATTTTTCCTTGCTAGACTAGCACAGGAAAGTATGTATTGTAAAACATACAGCAAGTTAGTATATCACATTTTGCACCACTGTTGCAATAAATAAGCCTCAGACTTGCTCCAAACTGTAATGACATATAGCTATTTAACTTACGACAAAAGGCAACTCGGAACAATTTTAACAAATTTCTTTGAGGAACTCTCATGCGGAATAAAAATATTTAAACAGTCAGGTACATGTGGAGAAACTAGCCAATAATCCAAAAAAGTGAGGGCAGTAAATGTGCCTCATTCCGTTTCCGGACTTTTGGCGACTAAACATATTTACCTCTTAAAAACTATATGCCTCATCATCATAACAGAGCATCCCTTTTACCTTTCTAGATCCCAGCAAAAGTATGTGCTACTTCCGAGACAATTTTGCACACCTTTTTGCAACAACATTTAGTTTGCAATCGGGATTACAAAATATTTACTTCCAGTCGCTACAAGGAAGCAAACCGGTGACGCCGAACAGAGGACGACACTGCTGGACGCTCAGCCGGTCCATTTGTGGCTCCGAGGAAGCGTCTCCGCACCTCGATGCCTCGAGGGGGGGTCTCTTCTGCCGGTGAGGAGGGGCAGGGCAGGTTGGGGGGCTGCGGTTGGAGGAGAGTGGAGAGCGCCGAAGTTTGTATGCCTTCTGCCTCACCCCTACACGCTGCCCGCTTCGCTTTCCGGAGTCGGCGGCTCTGTGCGGATGCTGCGGATAACGAGTCACTGTGACTGTGAATTGTCTACAGACTAGTATAATTTCATTGACTCTTTACAAATTACTTCCATCTGTGCTGTAATAAACATACGAGAAATCACATTCTGCAAACTTCGCTCTTTCTTGTCGACATTCCTCTTCCCTATTTTCCTTTACAGACTGTCGTGTCACATTATTTGTGTACAGGTGTCCAAGAAGTCCCCGTGACCTTTCGCCTTTGTACAATTGCCTTGTTAGTACTCATACTTTGTTATCAGTATTATATTGTTTGGTTTCAGTTGTGAATCAATGTCTGATGTGAGTGGATACAGTTGTCTCTGTGGGTGCACAAGTGTACATAAACAGAGCAAAAAATGTGAGAGATACTTAGTATATTTAGAGATCATTTTGGTGAGGCCTCCGCCTCAAAAGGTGACCTCTAGATTGGGAGAAACATGGTTTGTTTTGAGAAGCGTCAAAGTATTGCATAGTGGGCGTGAGAGAATGTGGTTCAATGAATTGAACAGCCTCAAGTGAAATCTGTTCTCACAAAAGTTACTGAACTTTAAATAGTGCAGTCCACAAGGTGTGACTGTATTTTAAAAAAATTAAATAAAATTGAAAATGAAAACAATTTAGATCGGTATTTGTGAATAAATTATCTGACAACTAAACAGAGCAGCGAGTTGCAGTCTGCCGTGCTTTCTGAATGTTCAGATCGTGTGCAAGAATTGGAAAGGAATCCACCTCCAGTTATATGGGCAAGGGTGTCATAATGATACTGCCTGGACAATATTTTTTGAACGGTATGTGAATGGAAATTCTTATAAGGGCACATTGCAAATGTGGTTAATACCTCAGCTCGAAGACAAGGAAATAGTGGATCGTTTGATGTTATAGCAGGATGGAGCTCCAGCATACTTCAGCATTAAGATTTCTCGGTAAACATTTCTTTTGTCACTGTGTCGGGTATAGTTCACCAACATTGAAATGGCCACCACCCGAGACAACTCGTAGGGACCAGTCGAGGTTGTCGTGGCTCAGTGTCAGCACAAGACAGGTGCAGAGTTGTCCAAAAATATTTGGGAAGCCTTTCAAAGCCTTGCAGTTCTGGCAGATACATAGTTTTGACAACTTGTGGAGGACATGGAAATGCATTTACATTTATAAACTATGTATCTAGCAGAACTGTAAGTTCTCCAAAATAGGTTTGACCTAGTCGTGCAAAGACTTTTCGGACACGCTGTATACCCGCGCCTACTATATATGTGTACACTGTGAAGGGTACGCAACAGACTTTTATCATTTTTTCTCCTCGCTACACCGTTCGCAGAATGGTTGGGAATAACAACTTCGTGAATGCCTCCGAGTACATTAGAATTTCTTTAGTTTCGCAGTTGGCAATCGTACAGAATATGTAGAAGGGCAAGTAAGATATTGTTTAAGTCAAAACTTCCCAGCAAATTAAGACTTTTTGCCAGTCTGGGATTTGAACACAGAACCTCGCCAGCTGGGCCATGGGGGCACACTTGGCCTGCCCTCTCAGCTTTATTTCTGTCAGTACTCATCCCCTACTTTCAAAATTGCACAGCAGTGAAGCTGTCCACTGCAGCAGCCAACTGAGTTATGAAAACAGAATTTTAATATTACAGTCTTTCATAAGCATGCTATTAAGTCAAATTTGGCTTTTGTTGTTTTCTTATTACATTCTTTTCCAAAGAGGTCTCAGCTTAAAGCCAGAGATACGTACACTGGTTCAGAACACTCACAGCATGTGTTTATATGTACTTTGAAAGAGCACAAAAAATTTTAATATTTCATATCCCTTTACAGGGATTCGTATAAACATAATAAAGCTTTTATACGACTCATGTAGCTGCTGGAAGCAAAAAGTCTACCACTGACTACATGACGCACTGCGCTTCATTCTCACAAATTGATCTGTGTGGGATGCCACTCCGTATTCAAAGGTGACCCTTATAATGTGACAACAATGAAATGGTGATATGCAACAGCTGTGATTTTTTTTTTTTTTTAAATTCCTGAACAACATAGGTTACACGCAAAGTTCCAGTTTACAGCTATTTAAATCGGTAAACATTACATTATCTTACCATGCATGATCTATTACTTATAAAAATGTCTTAATCTTATGAGCATTATAATACAATGCTAGCTTTGGTAGTCTATTAGTGAGATACAAATAAATAAGTACAAAGCAAAAATTAATATTTGTTCCTTTGTTAGTTGAGAAACTAGAGTAGAAATACACATTCCTAATACATAGCCAATTAACTACTTTAATTACATTACACAAGCATCTAACATGCTTTCAAAACACAACAGCCAATAAAACACCATGCTGTCGGTCAATCTACACTGTGTGCCACATCCAAATATTTAATCTAAATATCGCAGGACAGCTTCAGAATACAAATTAACAAACACAGAACATTCTTTTGATGTGTCTTACAAACACACAGTACAAACATAAAACATTATTTTGTTGGAATGGATATATTCCAGAGGAATCTGCATATAAATACATATACACAATGCAATCATAAGCACACAAAACAACATCAAGGATTCACAAATGCACAAAACATAATTGTACATAATATATTTACAAAAAGTCAGTAACATTAGACCAGTTCGAATAAATGTTTTCATTCATAAATATGAAATTGTTCTAACAAGGCAGAGTTGGTAGGATCTATTAAAACGAGCCAGTAAAGTTGATGTGTTGTACAGTCACAAATAGTCAGTTGCAGAGGTGGGGGGGGGGGGGGGGGGGGGAAATAAAATAATGTCACTCCAGAGAGTGACAGATTTCATAACCTGGTTCATAGACTTACCCTACTGACACTCTGACCCAAATAGTTCTCCAATAACGTATCACACGTGTGTGAACATGAAGTGTGAGAGATGCCAGAATACCATCCGTGCTTAAGGTGACCCCTAGCAGCAGACGGGTTAGTGAAAAGTTATAATTTTTCTGATATCTGTTAGCATATGTTGGATAATACAAAGTACGAACAACGACATCACAATTACTTTGTTCTCTAAACAGTAGTAGCTCGGTCGGTCAGTCAGAAGTTAGGGGACTAAGGAGAGAGATAATGTCATTCCGAGCTTTGAGAGCTAGTCCATCTGGAGTTGGTGACATCGCTCAGAAATCTAATCAAATTGTGGTAGGACATAGTAGTGGCAAAATTGGTGCATCAAGAGGAATATTGCTGCCAGAAATGAGAAGTAACTGCACCGGCTACAGAAGAGTGTAGATGAAGCCCACCCCAACTCCTCCCGCGGGGCTCGTCTGTGGTGACAGGCGACGGCTGGGGCGAGGTGGCGACTAAATAAATGATCCTCGACGCGTTTTGTTTTATTGGCCTTAGGACACAGTCCTGAGCGTACTGCCATATCTGATGTCTCATACTGCTGGAGACATTATAAGATGCTGCAAAGACTCTACTTAGCCCCGTCGAACTTAAACGAGCTCGGCGGGCCTCGACGCCACCGTCGAGTTGTGACTCCGTCAGACCGCCATCGAGAGTGGAGAGTCGTGTGGGCGTATTTTGTAAACCTCGTAGTCCTCTATTAGGCACTAAGGCCTTCTCTAATTTAAATCCTTCTTTTCTGTAACAGTTTTTGTGAACAGACAGTTCGTCGTAGCTTTGCGAGGAGGAGGACCGCAATACTATCTGTGTAAAGACTGGAAGTGTAATGAAAACCGGGAGGACTGACAACAATAAAACGAGCTTAGAGAAATAACGACTCGCGAAGGAGGGAGGGTACAGTCAGGAATCCTCCGTCTGTTTATCGCTAGCATCGAGGATAAGGAACCGTCGAGGGCACGCATTTGTCAGAGTGCTAAATGAAGAGACACTCCTAAAAATGTAGAGCAGTGTGTAGCAGAAAAGGACTAACCGTATGTAAAAGTAATTAACAGACAGACTAAAAGAGGGATGACCGAGGCAACTGGCAGAGGTAGTAAGCAGAAGACACCCCGCTCCCACGCCGAAATAGGATTTGAATGGTTACGCAGACTTTCCTGGAAGGCACTGTTTGTGGATATCCAGATCCAGATTATTTTCCCACAGTAAAATTCCCTGCAAGGACTGAAGGACATAGCACAACAGTTACGGACAATTTGTTTGTAGACCCAACACCCTGTAGTGATTTAGCTGCATAACAAACAGTCGACAGTTAATCTCACCGTGACGGTCAAATGTGAGCGATAAAATTTACTGACCTGATATGTGCAGATCACAGAAGAAAAGTATTGTGTGACAGACTCGTACAGAATGACTCAGTGAAATGATGCTGGGGAGAGATTTATAGAGCAGGCAGAGCTTACATTAAAGTTGACTCGTAGTTACCAAACATATTCCTACAGCGATTCTCGTTTCACCAAACACGCACGAGGGCAAAATCGAACAGAAGTGAGGACGAGGGTAGATAACTCTCGGGATTAAAGAGTCAAATGTCAGGAAGAGAGGGCTCTACGTAATTCGTAGAACAGGCAGTAGTCGACATCCGAAAGTAAATTACCACCGATATTGCCGAATCCTCTACTCTCGTCTTAAAAAGGCAAAGATCGTGTACAATTCTCAAAAGACCATAAACTCGACGAATAAGACAAAAACTATTTGCAAACTTATTAAATGAGGCAAAACTCCACCACTGCCGGTCCCAAGTACTGGGCCTCATTTCGCAAGTGATGAGGAAGGAGGAGGGGGAGGAGTAACACCTCGTACAAAAGCCTGGATCCATCTGGCTCCGGATGGCAGCACCCTGTAAGGGCCCCTGCCTAGGGTCACTAGGTGAAACCTGGTCAACGGTCTCAAAGGCGGAAGAGGAAGTTCAGATTCCAAACGGTGGAGAGAGCGGAAGAAATACCTCCAGGACTCACAATCTTGGTTGTATATTTTGTGGCCTTTGGGCCACACCCAAAATAACTTTCATCAATCACGGAAGTGTGTGATGTAAACTATTTTACCCCAGGCGGACGATCCACCGTACGCCAGTAAGTCAGCAGACATTCGGATTCTGGGGAGTCTGCAACATTGCACAAAGACAAGTTGGAGTGTCTTGGAATCTCATGCAAATTTCAACATAGGCAATCAACGTACCTAGCAACTTTCAATGCAAACTCATTGTTGAAAACCGCAAAATTAAAACATCTAACAGATATGCTAAAGAACCACAATGTACTCATAACAGCCATTCGAGAAACACGATACGTGGATACAGATACCTTCGATTCTGAAGGTTTTAGGATATACAAAGGGAAAATGGGACCGAGAGTAATGAAAAATGTACCACATCTTGGGACAGCCTTTATAATCAACAAACAAATCTTGAACTCAATAGTTGGCTTTGATTCCCAATCATAAAGAATCTCAAGTCTTACATTCACAAGCACAAACAAAATCTACACAATTATCAATGCACATGCCCCTATAAATGAGGATAACAGGAAAAACAAAGAAAAAGTGGAGGCCTTTTGGAATCATCTAGATGACATTATTCAGAAAATTCCAGATAAAAACATCATCATTCTTCTTGGAGATTTTAATGCACAGATTGGTAAAGAAAAAAGATATAAGAAAATAGTTGGAAAGTATCCAGCACACAAGAGAACAAACAGAAATGGTGTGAGACTAATAGAACTTTGCCAAGCACACAATTTAATTCTTAAATCCACAGCTTTCAAGAAACTACCACGAAGACAAAAGACTTGCGTATCCCCAAATCCTAGCCTTGGGGAATTTCAACTTGATCATGTGGCAATCAAGAAGATTTCTAACAAAGAAATCATGAATGTTAGGGTACTCAGGGGTGCAAACTTGGATTCAGACCACTACCTTTCTAAAATTAAGTTCAAAGTCATCCCAAACAGGAAACGCAGTATGGAACAAATTAAGGGTCGGAAGTATAGCACAGAAAAGATATTAAAATCAGATGAATTCACAAAAGCAACAGAAACCATTCAGACACAAAGCTGGGGGGATATCAAGGAAAACCTCATTACTACAGCTGAACGGATAGCACCTAACAAAAAAAGTAAAAAACATGCCTGGTGGTCGCTGGAATGTGATGCCCTCATTGAAACGAGAAAACAGGCATGGCAAAATTGGCAATCACAGAAAACAGAAGAAAGTAGACTGAATTTCATTACAGTTAGAAAACTGGTAGATAAAAATATAAAAAGGATTAAGAAAACACATGAAAACAAAACTCTCCTCCAAATTGATGAAGAATTTGCTAAAAACAACACAAGAAGCTTTTACAGAACTTTCAAACAAAGGTTATCAAGATACAAAGCACCCACCCTCCAATTTCGTGATGTAAATGGGACCATTGCTCTAACAACACGGAAAACTGCAAAATACTAGCAGGCTACTTTGAGAAACTCTTGAATTGTGAACCCATCCTTGAAAAATTTGAATCCATGCCAAACAACCGTGAGAAGCCGGATTCAGAACCACCGACGACTGAAGAACTACAGAAGGTCATTTCAGAACAAAAACAACAAGGCGTCCGGAGAAAATCAAATAGTGGCCGAACTATGGAAAAAGGCTGACAAAAATACAGTTACATCCCTAAAGTGTGTTTTCGATCAAATCTGGAAAGAAGAAGAGATCCCTGCAGAATGGAGAACAGCTCTCATCCACCCTATCCACAAGAAAGGTTTGATGACAGACCCCAACAATTACAGAGGAATATCACTGCTGGATATAACGTACAAGATTCTTTCTAAAGTCCTTTTGAACAGGGCAGAGCCGCAATTGGATCCACAAATCGGGGAATACCAGGGAAGATCATGTTCGGAACAAATACTAAACCTCAGAAACATTATGGCATACCAAAATTCAAGGGCAAAGACATACGTAATCTCCTTCATTGATTTCAAAAAAGCATATGATTCGATTGATAGAGAATCTCTGTTATCAGTCCTGGAAGAAATGGGTTTGGATAAGAAAACAACTAATATTATAAAAGCGATCCTTACAAATACTTTTTCGAAAGTTAAATTTATGGGCGAACTATCGGAACCCTTTGAAATAAAAACGGGAGTGTGACAGGGCGATGGGCTCTCACCGTTGCTGTTCAATTGTGCACTTGAGAAAGTAGTCAGAGAATGGAACACAAGTATTAAGAGTGGTATAAGACTGGGTTGCAAAAAGAAGAACCTTAAAGTAAATTGCATTGCTTTTGCAGATGATATGGCCCTGTTTGCTGAAACAATGGAAGAAGCACGGGAGCAAATCCTTGAACTAAAGAAACAAGCAGCTAAAATTGGTCTTCACATCTCCTTTGAAAAAACTAAGATATTGACAAACATCAAGCACTCATGTAAACACCTCAAAGTTCAAGAACAGAAGATTGAAATAGTAAAAGAATTCAAATATCTCGGAGAATGGATTAGTCGGAATGCTGGGGAAAGCAAAGCAATGGAATCCAGAAAAAATAAACTTGAATTGGCCCACCAACTAACAAAAAATCCCTTTCATGGGGGTCCAAAATTACACATTACAAGACAGTGATTAAGCCAGAACCACTGTATGCAGCAGAAACACTTAACATGAATTTCAAAGGCGAAATGGAGAAACTTGAGCTAAAGGAAAGAAAAATTTTAAGAAAAATCATTGGGCCAAAATTTCAAGGCAATAAGATTATATACATCAAAAATGAAACTCTCTACAAGGAAATTGAAAAACTTTCAGATTCTATGCGAAAAAGGAGAATAAATTTTTATGGTCATCTTCTCAGAATCAGTTCCAACAGATTAACTAAACAAATCTTTGACTTCTTCCGTAACCGAAAAACGAAGCCCAACTGGTTTAAAGAAACTGAGAAAGACCTAGTGGAATTAAAGATTTCAGAAAATTCACTTATTGATCGAACTGCTAAATTAATTACTAAAGATGAAAACATAAGGTTGCAAGACAAATCCACACAAAAGTCCAAACCCTTCATCTTAGAAGAAGAGAGGAGAAGAAGATCAGAAAGAATGAAGAAATACTGGGCCCTAAGAAAAGAACAACGAACAAAGAAATGATTGATCCAGTGTACCCCAAAGAGGGTAAAATGAAAGAAGAAAGAAATAAGGGCAAACAAAAGTAGCCCTCCAAATGAAATTGACCCCCAAAAAATAATTGTCGAAGAAATTGTGACGCTTTCCGGTCACCGGCCATGAAATTTAACGATTACTTCCTCACAGTGGCTGCAGACACACCCAGAATGAATTACCAAATACAGATGCATTACAGATGCAGACACTGCATGCATCACCGACATACTTTGGCTTCAGACATATAACCCCTAAGGAGCTTACAGAAGTCACCAGGCCACTAAAATGTACTTCTACTGGCTACGATGGTGTTTCCAGCAGATTCCTAAAATCTTGTGCCGACCTGATAGTACTATCCTTAAGCTATCTTAGCAAATCGGTCAATGACTCTAAGCGTATTTCCTGAAAGGTGTAACAGCCATTTAAAACCTGGAGACAAGGAAGCTGCAGGTGTACATCACTCTACCATTTTGTCTGAGTTAGCAGCCTACAGTAGAATGATGGATCAGAACCCATTAACAGCCCCTCAATTTTGCTTTTGTAAAGGATTATTCACACAGAAAGCAATACGAGAGCTCACAAATTAATTGCTAACAAAGCTTAACGAGAATAATTATCCCATTGACGTATTCTGTGAACTTGCCGTGGCCTTTTATTGTGTGGCTCACAAAATTCTAAAAGCGAAGTGTTACGGCATTAATGATATATCTCTCTCACACAGATGGAGTCTTACATATGTAACAGAAAGCAGCAGAGGGTTTCATTAACAGGTATGAAAATCACCTCAGAATTTGGGAGGGGTAACATACAGAATGCCACAACTCTCGTTTCTATCTTACGTGGATTGTCTTCTGACGATTTTAAAGAGCAGTTCCAAAACTATAATGTTTGTTGATGGCTGTAAACTGAGTGAAGCTCATATTATGCAGTTTCAAACTGGAAATAAGACCTATTAGCAATATAAGTAGATATTTGTGGTCATTCACTGAATGAAGCAAAGAGAGAGAAATTCCAAAGGGTCAGTTTAATAGCAAGTTTAAATGGAGTTAACACACAGATACGCTAACTGAGAAGCTCAGTTCAGTATGTTATGCCCTCGGGAACGTTTTTCATTTTGTTGACCTCAGAAGAAAAGGCAGCTTATTTTGCATATTTTTGGTCCCTATTGTCTTATGAAATATCTTCTACAGCAGAGCACCTAAAGTAAATAAAATGTTTGTTTAGCACCAAGAAGGTAGGTAACCACACTCCTTGTGGAAGCCTTTGAGTTCTGGCACTTACTTCCAAAAACATTAACTCCTGAATGGTTTTCATTGCTGATGATAAAAATCAGTTTCAACTAAAATGTGATAAACCCAAGTCACACTTCAAAGCATGAACACAATTTTCGTGTAGACTTCACCTTCTCATCCAGGATCCAGAATGGAGTTAAGTACACCAGTTCGAAGATATTCAACAAACTCCCATCCACCACAAATCGAGAAACTGAGTGTCTTTAGCAAGTCGAAAGGAAATTAAAAGGAAAAAATTGAAACAAAATAGTTTGTCAGTCATTCTTTCTATAAATCAACTGGATATGTACATTCGAGGACTGAAAAGTTGTGTTAGCTACATGGCAAGTAGTAGTGTGTGTTGAGGAGCTGTGCAACAAGTAATGATGTTCTACATAAAAAAGGGAGATAAAACAGATACTGACAATTCTAGAGGAATCTCCCACTTGCCAGTGACCTGTAAGATCCTGTCAAAGGCACTTTTAAGCAGAGCTGAAAAAAGACTCAATCCACTGTTAGAGGAGTATTGAGAAGGCTTCAGGAAAATCAGATCACGTGTACTGAGAGTCGTAAACTGAAGACACATCTTAGAAATCAGGAAGATCATAAGTTTGAAATATGTGGTAACATTTGTCAATTTTTAAAAAAGTGTACGAGTCTGTTGGTGGAAATAAGTCACTCGATATTTTAAAAAGTGTTAGGCTAGATAACAAAAATAATTAAACCGACTTTAACCGATACAATATCAAAACTAAAAATTATGGAAGAATTGTCATAAAATTCCGAAATAAAGGAAACGGCTTGTTGCCCCTTCTTCTTAGGTGTGAATTACAGGAATCTCTTGCCCAACGTAAAGTCCCGAGCGACTGGAAAAAAGCGCAGGTGACGATTGTATATAAGAAGGGTAGAAGGACAGATCCTCAAAATTACAGACCAATATCCTTAACATCTGTTTGTTGCAGGATTCTCAAACATATTCTCAGTTCGAATATAATGAATTTCCTTGAGACAGAGAAGTTGCTGTCAATGCATCAGCACGGCTTTAGATAGCACCACTCCTGCGAAACGCAACTCGCCCTTTTTTCACAACATATCTTGCGAACCATGGATGAAGGGTATCAGACGGATGCCATATTCCTCGACTTCTGGAAAGCGTTTGACTCAGTGCCCCACTCCAGACTCCTAACTAAGGTACGAGCATATGGGATTGGTTCCCAAGTATGTGAGTGGCTCAAAGATTTCTTAAGTAATAGAACCCAGTATGTTGTCCTCGATTGTGAGTGTTCATCGGAGGTGAGGGTATCATCTGGAGTGGCCCAGGGAAGTGTGGTAGGTCCACTGTTGTTTTCTATCTACATAAATGATCTTTTGGATAGGGTGGATAGCAATGTGCGGCTGTTTGCTGATGATGCTGTGGTGTACGGGAAGGTGTCGTCGTTGAGTGACTGTAGGAGGATACAAGATGGATTAGACAGGATTTGTGATTGGTATAAAGAATGGCAGCTAACTCCAAATATAGATAAATGTAAATTAATGCAGATGAATAGGAAAAAGAATCCCATAATGTTTGAATACTCCATTAGTAGTGTAGCGCTCGACACAGTCACATCGATTAAATATTAAGGCATAACACTGCAGAGCGATATGAAGTGGGACAAGCATGTAATGGCAGTTGTGGGGAAGGCGGATAGTCATCTTCGGTTCATTGGTAGAATTTTGGGAAGATGTGGTTCATCTGTAAAGGAGACCACTTATAAAACACTAATACGACCTATTCTTGAGTACTGCTCGAGCGTTTGGGATCCGTATCAGATCGGATTGAGGGAGGACATAGAAGCAATTCAGAGGCGGGCTGCTAGATTTGTTACTGGAAGGTTCGATCATCAGGCGAGTGTTATGGAAATGCTTCAGGAACTCGGGTGGGAGTCTCTAGAGGAAAGGAGGCGTCCTTTTCGTGAATCGCTACTGAGGAAATTTAGAGAACCAGCATTTGAGGCTGACTGCAGTTCAATTTTACTGCCGCCAACTTAGATTTCGCGGAAAGACCACAAAGATAAGATAAGAGAGATTATTGCTCGTACAGAGGCATATAGGCAGTCATTTTTCCCTCATTCTGTTTGGGAGTGGAACAGGGAGAGAAGATGCTAGTTGTGTTATGAGGTACCCTCCGCCACGCACCGTATGATGGATTGCAGAGTATGTATGTAGATGTAGATGAAGCGGCTAGAGCATGGAAGAAGGCCATAAATGGCAAGAGTTTACAGCTAGATATAAAGCCAAAAAAGATCACTGTAGATTGTCTAGCATTTGCAGATAAGGTGGGACTTATTACACACTTTTTTTAAATGCACAAGAACAAATCACAGAACTTCAATGTTAATCAGCAAAAGTAGGATTACAAATACCAGAAAAAAAAAAATATTTCAATTGATTGACAAAAAAATAAGTACAAAAAATGTTGAGGAGAAACAGGAATATGCCAATGTGAGTGACTGAGGGATGAAATAAGAAATGCAGAGAACCCGAGGTGAAAAGGCTACAGGAAAAATGCAAAGAAGTGGTCATCGGATGGACCATTCAGAACAACGTACAGTGATATTAAAAGCAAAGGCATTGACATTAAAAGTTCAAATGAGAGAGCAGATAGGTGGAAAGAGTACACTGAAGCCTCTACGATTTGATGACATGATTTAAGAAGAAATTAGAAGAGACAGAGCATTGTCATAATTTAACAGAGCTTTGGAAGAGCTGCAATTAAGGAATGTGAAGCATAATTAACTTTCCTGTGGAATTTCTGAAGTCGCTGGGAGGAACTGGTAACCAAACAATCATTTACATCTGTTTGTAGATTCTGTGAGTCTAGACACATACCATCAAACTTTCAGAAAAATACCATCTACATGATCAGGAAGACAAGTACTGCACAGCCAGCTTAACATCTTCTGAATCCGAGGTGCTGACAAGAATAGTAAATAGAAAAACTGAGGATCCGTCGGATGACAACAAGTTTGGCCGCAGGGAAGGCATTTCTAATGTCACACTCAATATTTGGAACGACACATAAAAAATTTTTGTGGCAGACTTGTTGATCGAAAGTAAGTGTTCGACAATGTAAAATGGTGGAAGATGACTAAAATTCTTGCAAAAATAGGTGTAAGGCAGGTAATACAGAATATGTCCCATCTGAGGGGGAAAATGAAGAATGGAAGGCCGAGAAGGAATTCCTCAGTTTGGAAAGCTTTAGAAGACAGGGATGTAGTGATCAATCAACACACTGAAGATGCAAATGAAAGAAAGGTTCAGAAGTGAGATTAAAATTCAGGTTGAAAGACGCCAATAATAAGATTTGCTGATGACATTGCTGACATCAGTGAAGGTAAGGGTGAACTCAAGACTTGTTGAATGGAATGGACACACTAATGAGCAAACTATAAATTGTGAGTAAATCACAGAAAGATGAAAATGATGATTAGTAGTAGAAGTGAGATTAGTAATAAACTTAACATAAAAAATGGGATGCAAGAAGTAGACGAAGGTAAGGAATTCTGCAACTTAGACACGAAAATAACCCACGACAGATGGAGAAAGGAGGATGAAAAAAACAGACTAGCACTGACGGAAAGGGCATTCCTGTCCGAGTGAACTCTACTAGTTTCAAATATCAGCCTTAATTTGAGGAACAAATTTCTGAGAATGTGTGTTTGGAGTACAGCACCTTACGGAAGTGAATCACGGACTGTGGAAAAATCAAAACGAAGAGAATCAAATCGTTTGAGATGTGGTATTATAGTAGGGTGTCGAAAGTTAGGCGGACCAGTAAGGTGAGGGATGAAATGAGGCGAGGAGTGGTAGAGTGTGTGGTGTCACAAGGCTTAGGCCTGTCCCACCCCTCATTAAATCGACCAAGACTCATACGAATAATTATAAGAACAGTTATTATTATTATGTTCTTTAAGTTTGTTTTTGGGTTTTCAGAAATACTGTGGGAAGAAAGTTTATTTATGTTGCAGATAACGTGGAAGACGTCGCCCGACGATCACCACGAAAGTTCGCCGTAGCGGCAAGTGGGCGAGGAATAAAACGAATACTGCAAACTACCGTGAGCCACGGAAGAGCCCGGGCTGTGAGGGTGTCGAGCTTCCTAGGTCGTTGTTGGACGACGTCAAAGGAAGAGATATTCTGCTTTCTCTTTGTAAAACAGATCGATCGAGTCTTAAATAGGTTCATGTAAAATGTATAGGTGGGAGACACATTAGGTGGGACCCGATGCCAGTAATACTTCCACAGTTATAAAAAAGTTGTTAAGCAGCAAAACCAATAGTTCATCATTTATATAGATAAAAAGTAGTAAAGATATAGGAAAGAAAGAGTTGCAGCGTCAGAACGAAAAGTGATACATCGCTCAGCAGTGAAGAAGGATGTAAGCAGCGGGCGTTACGTGGTGAAAACAAATCAACTGATAAAATAGCAAGTCCGTAATTAAGCATAAAGCCACATAACACTGCAAGTGACACTAAGACGGGACAGGATGATGGGACACACGCTAAGGCGCCAGGACACTTGAGGCAGCTGTAGAGGGTAGAACCTGCAGGGGAAAACAGAACCTGTAATACATCTGACAAATAATTGAGAATGCAGAGTGCGAATGCTACTCTGAGATGTAGAGGCCGGCGCAGGAAAGGAATTTGTTGCGGTGAGATTAAACTGGACAGAAGATCGATGACCGCCACTCCGACCACAATAAAGGGTTCCATTAATGTCGTACCTGATCGGTGGTAAATGTAGAAATATATCCTATCCTGTCCTGTCCACAGTTTTAAACTATCACTGTTAAGATGTCAGCACTCTGATATCGCCAAAGAACTGAGAGGGAAAGATGCAGAAAGGTCACGAGGAAGACAGGAACTTTCGGTCCGTGAAATACGTGGATCCGAGTGCTAGCCGGCGAGGATTGCACGGCAATACACGGGGAGGGCACTGAGGGCCCCGGGGCACATTATGTCCGAGTACAGCTCCCACTGGTCACTGTATGCGAGAAGAATTTGATGAGTAGGGCGATTAGGAAGTTGTCACGTGGTGGTTTCGTAAGTGAGCGAGAGTAGGTGCTGTCAGAACTGAAGAGGTACGACTCGACTTCGGCAAGAAGACTGCCTGCAGGAATAGTCCAGAAAGTGCCAATGGCCAGTCCTACTCCGCAATGACGGACTGGGTCCATTACTATCAAATTAGAATGTAGAAATCTACTCTGTAGCAATCAGCGTGGGTTTCGAAAAATACAGGGTTATTACAAATGATTGAAGCGATTTCACACCTCTACAATAACTTTATTATTTGAGATATTTTCACAATGCTTTGCACACACATACAAAAACCCAAAAAGTTTTTTTAGGCATTCACAAATGTTCGATATGTGCCCGTTTAGTGATTCGGCAGACATCAAGCCGATAATCAAGTTCCTCCCACACTCGGCGCAGCATGTCCCCATCAATGAGTTCGAAAGCATCGTTGATGCGAGCTCGCAGTTCTGGCACGTTTCTTGGTAGAGGAGGTTTAAACACTGAATCTATCACATAACCCCACAAAAAGAAATCGCATGGGGTTAAGTCGGGAGAGCGTGGAGGCCGTGACATGAATTGCTGATCATGATCTCCACCACGACCAATCCATCGGTTTTCCAATCTCCTGTTTAAGAAATGCCGAACATCATGATGGAAGTGCGGTGGAGCACCATCCTGTTGAAAGATGAAGTCGGCGCTGTCGGTCTCCAGTTGTGGCATGCGCCAATTTTCCAGCATGTCCAGATACACGTGTCCTGTACCATTTTTTTCGCAGAAGAAAAAGGGGCCGTAAACTTTAAACCGTGAGGCATCCAGAATCTTTAAACTGCGCATACCATCGCCGAATGGAGTTAGCAGTTGGTGGATCTTTGTTGAACTTCGTCCTGAAGTGTCGTTGCACTGTTATGACTGACTGATGTGAGTGCATTTCAAGCACGACATACGCTTTCTCGGCTCCTGTCGCCATTTTGTCTCACTGCGCTCTCGAGCATTCTGGCGCCCAAAACCTGAAGTGCGGCTTCAGCCGAACAAAACTTTACGAGTTTTTCTACATATCTGTAGTGTGTCGTGATCATATGTCAATGAATGGAGCTACAGTGAATTTATGAAATCGCTTCAATCATTTGTAATAGCCCTGTACATGTGAAACCCAGCTCGCGCTATTCGTCCACGAGACTCAAAGGGCCACAGACACGGGTTCCCAGGTAGATGCCGTGTTTCTTGGCTTCCGCAAGGCATTCGATACAGTTCCCCACAGTCGTTTAATGAACAAAGTAAGAGCATATGGACTATCAGACCAATTGTGTGATTGGATTGAAGAGTTCCCAGATAACAGAACGCAGCACGTCATTCTCAGTGGAGAGAAGTCTTCCGAAGTAAGAGTGATTTCAGGTGTGCCGCAGGGGAGTGTCGTAGGACCGTTGCTATTCACAATATACATAAATGACCTTGTGGATGACATCGGAAGTTCACTGAGGCTTTTTGCAGATGATGCTGTGGTGTATCGAGAGGTTGTAACAATGGAAAAGTGTACTGAAATGCAGGAGGATCTGCAGTGAATTGACGCATGGTGCAGGGAATGGCAATTGAATCTCAATGTAGACAAGTGTAATGTGCTGTGAATACATAGAAAGATAGATCCCTTATCATTTAGCTACAAAATAGCAGGTCAGCAACTGGAAGCAGTTAATTCCATAAATTATCTGGGAGTACACATTAGGAGTGATTTAATATGGAATGATCATATAAAGTTGATCATCGGTAAACAGATGCCAGACTGAGATTCATTGGAAGAATCTTAAGGAAATGCAATCCGAAAACAAAGGAAGTAGGTTACAGTACGCTTGTTCACCCACTGCTTGAATACTGCTCAGCAGTGTGGGATCCGTACCAGATAGGGTCGACAGAAGAGAGAGAGAAGATCCAACGGAGAGCAGCGCGCTTCGCTACAGGATCATTTAGAAATCACAAAAGCGTTAGAGATGACAGATAAACTCCAGTGGAAGACTCTGCAGGAGAGACACTCAGTAGCTAGGTACGGACTTTTGTTGAAGCTTCAAGAACATACCTTCACTGAAGAGTCGAGCAGTATATTGCTCCCTCCTACGTATATCTCGCGAAGAGACCGTGAGGATAAAATCGGAGAGATTAGATCCCACCCAGAAGCATACCGACAATCCTTCTTTCCACGAACAATATGAGACTGGAATAGAAGGGAGAACCGATAGAGGTACTCAAGGTACCCTCCGCCACACACCGTCAGGTAGCTTGCTGAGTATGGATGTAGATGTAGATACCAGTGAGCCATAAACATGGCAACCGTACTCCAGTTGAGATGAAAAAAGAGCACACACACAAAGGAGAGTAGCAGTACCTACAGAGTCTGTGAGCTACATTCTGATGTCAGATCGTCCAATTGCGAGCAGAATCCGGGCCCGGGGCCGTGTCGTGACACTTCCAGAGCCCGGAACAGTTTCCAGTCGGCAAGAGGTTCACTGTATAATTCAGGGTTACGGGTAGTAAACGACACGGGATGCCTTCGACCTGTCTTTTACGAGTTCAAAAGTTGTTCGAGTACAGAGAGTACAGTAACACTGTCGCAAAATGGGTTGTGAGGTGTCTGGTGAGAACTGACGTGTCGGTAGAAATGCTGTCACGAAGGAAGATATCTGGCGCAGTCTTCAATCTCTTGGAGCCCAGTAGACTACCTGGCAGAAAGAGGCATATGTTGCAGAGAAGGAGACATAGTGCTTCCAATATTCCTTCTTACTGCATTTAATTAGGCAATGAGCCCCACACGGAGCCGTCAAAATGTGATGAGAGCAGTTCGTAGAGGACGTCACTCGAGACACTGCCGGGCCCTCTGAGGATTCGAAACAGCCGAAACACTTGTATTGTTGTACGAAGGATGAATACACACACTGAAGATGTCTGTGCAAACTAACACAGAGACCGCTCCTAATGTTCTCTCAGACCAATAATGTTCTGACAGAAGAGACAATAATATCGAACAATCAGTAAATTGTATTTCTCAGAGAGCTACGAGATTGTGGAACAGGAGGACGCTTATTGTCACAGTTCCCACACCTGACAGAAATGTAAGTTGTAGTCCCATCGAACTACCACATTACGGGCAACCCGGTCAGATGTGAAGGGACCGAGAGCACAGATCATGCACCACGACCACCGTCTGCCACCGACAAGGGTGAAATATCGTCGACGAACGTCAGTTCCGAATTTGATGACGTGGGGAGATCTGCTGCATCCGGGATTACTACAGTGTACTTGTTACACGATTATTTCTTCTTCTCCTTAACTCCTTAACCCTCCGCTGTGGGGGTTCGGAACTCGAAAGAAGTGGCTGCCTCAGGGTCTGCAGACCGTGGCTCCCTCAGCTACCAGCTGGCATCAGCTCACCCGTCTGTAGATTTTTGAGAAGAGAGTTCTGTAAAGTGAGTGCTTTCACTGGTAGATGCTTCGGGATACGATCAGAAAGAGACAAGAGCGAGTGTGCTTTTCCACAGTTTCAAAATAACGAGAGACAACTGGAGACCCTGAGTTCTCAGATTTTGTAATCCTTAACTACAGTACATTTCAGGGGTTCAGAGAGGGGTCATCTCTACAACTGAAAGAGAAAGGACGATAGTTCACATTGTGAGTTTTCGTGAAGCAGCCGACCAGTCTCCACAAATCGGGTCGTTTGTACGGCGGAAAGACGTAAGCTGAAGATTTGGCATTTAATGTAAAGCACTGTGAGTTGAGAAATGAGGTTTCACATCATCAGGAAATAAGTCCCTCCTCAAAAGTAAAGGCAAATACTCCTGTATCAACTTCATCGTACAAGGGACCTGGACGTATGTGACGCACAAAATGTATCCGAAATGTTGCACAATTCCCAATCCACTTGCAGTGTTGAGTCCTAACGATGTATTAAACCGTGCACCGCGCTCACATTCCCGTGGGGTGTTACAGCGACAGGTATCTTAGAAAGTTTCTCACAAAGTAATAGTGTTCTGGACAGAATAGAACCACTCTGTAGTTTATCGAGGAAAGAGATTTCTCAAAATACAATTTTCGATATCCTCTATACGGGGGAGGGTTTTATAGCTCAATAACTTCAGTTACTATAGGTTAGTGACTCTAGTTTCTACTTGGAAACAGAAGTTCAAGTTCTGCCTTTTTTAAGAAAGGCTGATGGCATCCAAACATATAATACGTAAAACTTTGAAATACATTAAAAGTTTCACTTGGCCACTTAACACAAAATTTCAGATTTGTCTAGCTGAATGTGACATCTGGTTGACTGAGTTTCAGTACATTATTTCATACAAATGCCGGAATGCTAAAACTGATTTCTACTCGCACTCTTCCTCTGATGACCATGGCATATACTGAGTGTAGGACCCTAGTCCTCCCTCACCCTATTTCACTACTTTGCATCTCGTAGTCACCAGTGCTACAGCCGCAAGTGGGTAAACTTTGTGGACAGGTGTAGGCCTCGGGTATCCGGTGACAATTCTGACAGTCTCATCTGAAGTGATATCTACTCATCTGTAACAGCTAGACACCTCCCGTACTGGTGCCACGTACTCTCCGGCTGCAAAACTGGGTCCCACTGCTGACGATCGAAGAACTTGAGGTTATGCTGCCTGTGTCAAACCAGTAGCCAGTTTAAATATAATATTGTTTCTTACACATATTTTTGCTTTTAGGACACTGCAGTTTTTCTAAATGACAGTGTACAGTCCAGGATGACTCACAAGTATTTTGGTTGGGTGCAGTGTTGTAGTCTAATCCCTCTCTATTCTATTTCTAACTGTCTCGAGGCTCGTCCATTACGCAGGTAGAGTGCAATTGTATTTTTTCTGGGTTAGGTCACATGCGATTTTCTTCGTAGTAGTTCCCCGAGGTATGTAAAGCCTCTGTAAGTTTTCATTTAACTTCTTCAGGCGTCCTTCTGTGAGCAGTAATGGCAGTGTCATCTCTCTTCATTTCCAGCTGGTGTGGCTGGTAATTTGTGTACGTATTGTGCAAATTCTTCAAATTCTGAAGGTGGCAGGGGTAAAATACAGGGAGCGAAAGGCTATTTACAATTTGTACAGAAACCAGATGGCAGTTATAAGAGTCGAGGGGCATGAAAGGGAAGCAGCGGTTGGGAAAGGAGTGAGACAGGGTTGTAGCCTCTCCCCGATGTTATTCAATCTGTATATTGAGCAAGCAGTAAAGGAAACAAAAGCTGGTGTGGCTGGTAATTTGTGTACATATTGTGCAAATTCTTCAAATTCTGAAGGTGGCAGGGGTAAAATACAGGGAGCGAAAGGCTATTTACAATTTGTACAGAAACCAGATGGCAGTTATAAGAGTTGAGGGGCATGAAAGGGAAGCAGCGGTTGGGAAAGGAGTGAGACAGGGTTGTAGCCTCTCCCCGATGTTATTCAATCTGTATATTGAGCAAGCAGTAAAGGAAACAAAAGAAAAATTCGGAGTAGGTATTAAAATTCATGGAGAAGAAGTAAAAACTTTGAGGTTCGCCGATGACATTGTAATTCTGTCAGAGACAGCAAAGGACTTGGAAGAGCAGTTGAACGGAATGGACAGTGTCTTGAAAGGAGGATATAAGATGAACATCAACAAAAGCAAAACGAGGATAATGGAATGTAGTCAAATTAAATCGGGTGATGCTGAGGGGGTTAGATTAGGAAATGAGACACTTAAAGTAGTAAAGGAGTTTTGCTATTTAGGGAGTAAAATAACTGATGATGGTCGAAGTAGAGAGGATATAAAATGTAGACTGGCAATGGCAAGGAAATCGTTTCTGAAGAAGAGAAATTTGTTAACATCGAGTATAGATTTAAGTGTCAGGAAGTCGTTTCTGAAAGTATTTGTATGGAGTGTAGCCATGTATGGAAGTGAAACATGGACGATAACCAGTTTGGACAAGAAGAGAATAGAAGCTTTCGAAATGTGGTGCTACAGAAGAATGCTGAAGATAAGGTGGGTAGATCACGTAACTAATGAGGAGGTATTGAATAGGATTGGGGAGAAGAGAAGTTTGTGGCACAACTTGACTAGAAGAAGGGATCGGTTGGTAGGACATGTTTTGAGGCATCAAGGGATCACAAATTTAGCATTGGAGGGCAGCGTGGAGGGTAAAAATCGTAGAGGGAGACCAAGAGATCAATACACTAAGCAGATTCAGAAGGATGTGGGTTGCAGTGGGTACTGGGAGATGAAGAAGCTTGCACAGGATAGAGTAGCATGGAGAGCTGCATCAAACCAGTCTCAGGACTGAAGACCACAACAACAACAACATTGTGCAAAGTAGGGGATATAATTAACCCTTGTTATAATCCATTCTTTTGTCTTCTTGGTCCACTTTTCTTCCTCCGGAGGGTTATGTTGAATCTTCAATTCTGCAACGCACCTCTCTATATGTAAATTAGTACAGCAGAAAGGTCGACAAAGACAGCAGCAGTTATCAACTTCCTTTCGAAACTGTCTTCAATGTGTTGAGTCGTATTGACTTTCCCTGGTCTGAATCCAGCTTTCTCAGGTCGGTTGCTATTCTTGACAGAACAATTCTTTCAAATAACATATATAGTGGCGGGTTAAGGAAATAGAGCGGAAATTTTTTGACTTGGTCGGCTCTTTGCCAGGCTTTAGTAATGCTACTACTTGTGCATTCCTCCACATTTGTTCATCATCTCCACTAGACATTCATTAGTTTTTGGACCAGATTGCTTTATTTTTCAGTTTATATGTCATCTGTGTCTGCTGCTTTATTTTCTTTCAGTTTTCAGACTACTCTGCTTCAAATGAAAATAGTGTTTCTAGAGATTCGCTCTCTCTTCCTATGTTTGGCTTGAGATTGAACTTTCTGTCTTGTCACACCATACAGTAACAGTTGTTGAGCAATCTAGTCCGGAGTGACATTTGTTGTCAATGGCTCGCTGATTTTTTATCAGCTTTCACACTCTTCAACTGTTCTGTTTCACGTCCACATCAGACAGCAATTTAGTCCATCTCTCCCTTCTTTGTTCAGCTATGTTTCAGAGTAATTCTTCTCCCACATCAGTCATATCTGCTGAGAAAGCATCTGCACTGTACTCGGTACAATAGTCCCACGAGAGGTCTCGTGAGCTCGAGTCGAGGCCGCATAAAAATAAGGTCTTACATACGAGGGGAATATGCCTCCGTGACGTTTTCTTTACAAGTTCCCAGTTTTTTTTAGTTTTTTCGGTCTGCTTCTATTTTTTCAACTTTGAGATCCAGTTCTTCTCTGAAAGCATTGCATTTGGCTTTCTCAAAGTTGAAACGGCATTTGAAGAGTATGCTTTCTACTCAAACAACTCCAGAAGCTGTACAAGATGAAGGACAATGTTGTGTCCTGTGGAAATTTCCTTCTGCTGTTTTTGTTACACGATGAAGATTGTTGTGAGTGAGGAAGATGTTGTCAGGGTTAAACCCTCTCTGCCATCTGCCACATCTTAGATTAGAATCAAAAATAAGTTTCAGTTCCTCTTTTTCTGCCCAACTTTCTAGTTCTTCCCCATTTTTTTATGCTGAGTTATGTCCCCAGTTGACAGTTAAAATCTCCCTTGATGTTTTCATTCTGAAAGTTATCTGGCTTCTGAAAGGTAAAATCAGTATTAGGTGGTTTGTACACAGATGAAACAGTACACAACAGTAGCGCAATTGTCATAATTTCAGTGTTGTTTATGTCTGTGATACTTGTCGACTTAATCTCTATATCGGACTTACAAAGAAAGCACTACCGTATTGTTTATAAGGGAATTGTAATACCGTCTTCATGTCTTCAATTTTTGGTCTGCAGTCATTTACCTCTCTGTGTGTTTCTTGCAATTTCCCACAAATGATGTTTGCACTTCTCTGATAGTAAGACTTCTTTCTCTCTCGACAACCCTTTTAAAAGCCATCGCAAGTTTTGGTTTTTGAGAGGTCCAGTGTGGTGTGTTTGCCATTTCTCTCTGACATTTCCCTGTGACAGGAGGATCTGTCATTGGCATTAGTTCAAAATTTCCAGGGTACACCGGATCATGTTCACTCACAATCATTTGTGGAGGCTCCATCCGTGTACTCCCTCCCCGGTTACCAGCTTGCACAACAGAGTACAGCCTAAACAGGCCTGCAAACGGGAACAGTCTACCTGCCGCCAGGCCTTTAGTGACAGTAGCCAACATATGTTACCTGTATCTTTTTACAATACAACTTGTCACCTTTTGACAACTCGTCACCTTTTATGTGCAGTGTTCCACCAGGTCAGCTGCCACGCACGAATCAGTTCCCCCACAGCTCACAATGTGTCAGTACTTTCCTCCTTACCTTTCCCCCTGACTTGCGTACTGCCTCACATCCAGTTCCCCCACAGCTCACAATGTGTCAGTACTTTTCTCCTTACCTTTCCCCCTGACTTGTGTACTGCCTCACATCCAGTTCCCCCACAGCTCACAATGTGTCAGTACTTTTCTCCTTACCTTTCCCCCTGACTTGTGTACTGCCTCACATCCAGTTCCCCCACAGCTCACAATCTGTCAGTACTTTTCTCCTTACCTTTCCCCCTGACTTGCGTACTGCCTCACATCCAGTTCCCCCACAGCTCACAATCTGTCAGTACTTTCCTCCTTACCTTTCCCCCTGACTTGTGTACTGCCTCACATCCAGTTCCCCCACAGCTCACAATGTGTCAGTACTTTTCTCCTTACCTTTCCCCCTGACTTGTGTACTGCCTCACATCCAGTTCCCCCACAGCTCACAATGTGTCAGTACTTTTCTCCTTACCTTTCCCCCTGACTTGTGTACTGCCTCACATCCAGTTCCCCCACAGCTCACAATCTGTCAGTACTTTTCTCCTTACCTTTCCCCCTGACTTGCGTACTGCCTCACATCCAGTTCCCCCACAGCTCACAATCTGTCAGTACTTTTCTCCTTACCTTTCCCCCTGACTTGTGTACTGCCTCACATCCAGTTCCCCCACAGCTCACAATCTGTCAGTACTTTTCTCCTTACCTTTCCCCCTGACTTGCGTACTGCCTCACATCCAGTTATCCCACAGCTCACAATCTGTCAGTACTTTCCTCCTTACCTTTCCCCCTGACTTGTGTACTGCCTCACATCCAGTTCCCCCACAGCTCACAATCTGTCAGTACTTTCCTCCTTACCTTTCCCCCTGACTTGCGTACTGCCTCACATCCAGTTCCCCCACAGCTCACAATCTGTCAGTACTTTTCTCCTTACCTTTCCCCCTGACTTGTGTACTGCCTCACATCCAGTTCCCCCACAGCTCACAATCTGTCAGTACTTTTCTCCTTACCTTTCCCCCTGACTTGCGTACTGCCTCACATCCAGTTCCCCCACAGCTCACAATCTGTCAGTACTTTCCTCCTTACCTTTCCCCCTGACTTGTGTACTGCCTCACATCCAGTTCCCCCACAGCTCACAATCTGTCAGTACTTTTCTCCTTACCTTTCCCCCTGACTTGCGTACTGCCTCACATCCAGTTCCCCCACAGCTCACAATCTGTCAGTACTTTTCTCCTTACCTTTCCCCCTGACTTGTGTACTGCCTCACATCCAGTTCCCCCACAGCTCACAATCTGTCAGTACTTTTCTCCTTACCTTTCCCCCTGACTTGCGTACTGCCTCACATCCAGTTCCCCCACAGCTCACAATCTGTCAGTACTTTTCTCCTTACCTTTCCCCCTGACTTGTGTACTGCCTCACATCCAGTTCCCCCAAAGCTCACAATCTGTCAGTACTTTTCTCCTTACCTTTCCCCCTGACTTGTGTACTGCCTCACATCCAGTTCCCCCACAGCTCACAATCTGTCAGTACTTTTCTCCTTACCTTTCCCCCTGACTTGTGTACTGCCTCACATCCAGTTCCCCCACAGCTCACAATCTGTCAGTACTTTTCTCCTTACCTTTCCCCCTGACTTGCGTACTGCCTCACATCCAGTTCCCCCACAGCTCACAATCTGTCAGTACTTTTCTCCTTACCTTTCCCCCTGACTTGTGTACTGCCTCACATCCAGTTCCCCCACAGCTCACAATCTGTCAGTACTTTTCTCCTTACCTTTCCCCCTGACTTGCGTACTGCCTCACATCCAGTTCCCCCACAGCTCACAATCTGTCAGTACTTTCCTCCTTACCTTTCCCCCTGACTTGCGTACTGCCTCACATCCAGTTCCCCCACAGCTCACAATCTGTCAGTACTTTTCTCCTTACCTTTCCCCCTGACTTGCGTACTGCCTCACATCCAGTTCCCCCACAGCTCACAATCTGTCAGTACTTTTCTCCTTACCTTTCCCCCTGACTTGTGTACTGCCTCACATCCAGTTCCCCCACAGCTCACAATCTGTCAGTACTTTCCTCCTTACCTTTCCCCCTGACTTGCGTACTGCCTCACATCCAGTTCCCCCACAGCTCACAATCTGTCAGTACTTTTCTCCTTACCTTTCCCCCTGACTTGTGTACTGCCTCACATCCAGTTCCCCCACAGCGCACAATCTGTCAGTACTTTTCTCCTTACCTTTCCCCCTGACTTGTGTACTGCCTCACATCCAGTTCCCCCACAGCTCACAATCTGTCAGTACTTTTCTCCTTACCTTTCCCCCTGACTTGCGTACTGCCTCACATCCAGTTCCCCCACAGCTCACAATCTGTCAGTACTTTTCTCCTTACCTTTCCCCCTGACTTGTGTACTGCCTCACATCCAGTTCCCCCACAGCTCACAATCTGTCAGTACTTTTCTCCTTACCTTTCCCCCTGACTTGTGTACTGCCTCACATCCAGATCCCCCACAGCTCACAATGTGTCAGTACTTTTCTCCTTACCTTTCCCCCTGACTTGTGTACTGCCTCACATCCAGTTTCTCCCACAGCTCACAATCTGTCAGTACTTTCCTCCTTACCTTTCCCCCTGACTTGCGTACTGCCTCACATCCAGTTCCCCCACAGCTCACAATCTGTCAGTACTTTCCTCCTTACCTTTCCCCCTGACTTGCGTACTGCCTCACATCCAGTTCCCCCACAGCTCACAATCTGTCAGTACTTTTCTCCTTACCTTTCCCCCTGACTTGTGTACTGCCTCACATCCAGTTCCCCCACAGCTCACAATCTGTCAGTACTTTTCTCCTTACCTTTCCCCCTGACTTGTGTACTGCCTCACATCCAGTTCCCCCACAGCTCACAATGTGTCAGTACTTTTCTCCTTACCTTTCCCCCTGACTTGTGTACTGCCTCACATCCAGTTCCCCCACAGCTCACAATCTGTCAGTACTTTCCTCCTTACCTTTCCCCCTGACTTGCGTACTGCCTCACATCCAGTTCCCCCACAGCTCACAATCTGTCAGTACTTTCCTCCTTACCTTTCCCCCTGACTTGCGTACTGCCTCACATCCAGTTCCCCCACAGCTCACAATCTGTCAGTACTTTTCTCCTTACCTTTCCCCCTGACTTGTGTACTGCCTCACATCCAGTTCCCCCACAGCTCACAATCTGTCAGTACTTTTCTCCTTACCTTTCCCCCTGACTTGCGTACTGCCTCACATCCAGTTCCCCCACAGCTCACAATCTGTCAGTACTTTCCTCCTTACCTTTCCCCCTGACTTGTGTACTGCCTCACATCCAGTTCCCCCACAGCTCACAATCTGTCAGTACTTTTCTCCTTACCTTTCCCCCTGAATTGTGTACTGCCTCACATCCAGTTCCCCCACAGCTCACAATCTGTCAGTACTTTTCTCCTTACCTTTCCCCCTGACTTGCGTACTGCCTCACATCCAGTTCCCCCACAGCTCACAATCTGTCAGTACTTTTCTCCTTACCTTTCCCCCTGACTTGTGTACTGCCTCACATCCAGTTCCCCCACAGCTCACAATCTGTCAGTACTTTTCTCCTTACCTTTCCCCCTGACTTGCGTACTGCCTCACATCCAGTTCCCCCACAGCTCACAATCTGTCAGTACTTTCCTCCTTACCTTTCCCCCTGACTTGTGTACTGCCTCACATGCAGTTCCCCCACAGCTCACAATCTGTCAGTACTTTTCTCCTTACCTTTCCCCCTGACTTGTGTACTGCCTCACATCCAGTTCCCCCACAGCTCACAATCTGTCAGTACTTTTCTCCTTACCTTTCCCCCTGACTTGCGTACTGCCTCACATCCAGTTCCCCCACAGCTCACAATCTGTCAGTACTTTTCTCCTTACCTTTCCCCCTGACTTGTGTACTGCCTCACATCCAGTTCCCCCACAGCTCACAATCTGTCAGTACTTTTCTCCTTACCTTTCCCCCTGACTTGTGTACTGCCTCACATCCAGTTCCCCCACAGCTCACAATGTGTCAGTACTTTTCTCCTTACCTTTCCCCCTGACTTGCGTACTGCCTCACATCCAGTTCCAATGCACACCTGTCACTCGTTTCGCAGTTCGTAGCCCGATTATTTTTTCCCGTACTTGACGTGGAAAACATTCTGACTGTGGAATTACAAGAAAGGAATGAGACTGCAGCCAATCACTTTTCCACCCTCCATTTAGGTTGCTTATAAAACTATGCCAGTTTTGAGCTCTTCGAGCTCGTTCTCAGTGGCAATACATACATTTAATGAACAGACATTGTGACTGTAAATAGTCTTCACGGGTTTGACGCCGGTTGACGTTGTGCAAATTGCACAATATTTCCTCGGAGCAACTGTCCGACATCTTCAGGTAGTTCAACCTTGCTGGTGGCTAGGTACGACTGACGGTATCTGCACCTCGAGGCCCGCACACAAAGAATGTGCAGGCATTGAAATTGAGCATGTGCAAGGATTTGCAGATAGTTGGAAAATCGGAGAGTGGTTCTCCTGCGCGTGCATTTGCCAGCAGTGCAGCCAGACATTACTCACCAACGGCTGAACTAAAACGATGTTATGACAGGTCTGTTATCGAAGAATCGTGATTTAATAGCAGCCAATGCAGGGTTCCAGGCTGTGCTCAGTTGAAATCCCACATTCCTGTCGATGGGATTATCGGCTGTACAGATATGTATTGGTTCCTTAAGGGGTGGTAAGACGTGAAACGGGCCGACTTGGAGCAGGAGAGGCACCACAGGACATTAAATTTCCACTGTCTACACTTTTACAAATAAATTCATAAAACTTTGTCAGCATGACCAGGAAGGATTCTGAATTAACACTCACAGCAGTGGAAGTTTGAAAACATAACGAAGTAGTTTTTTTTACTTTTGAAATTTCATCATTTTTTTCACTTACTAATGGCAGCATTTGTTGCTATAGGTACACTTTTCTTCATAAGTAAGAGAGATGGTTCGATGAATTTTGCACAGCATACAAACCCTACTTAAAGGTGTATGAAACTTTACAATTTTCCAAATCTATTACAAACTGTGGTAAAAATTGAGGTAATTAACGACAAAATTTGTGTTTTTTCTAAACATAAAGTTTAAAATACAACAGATCATCCGTGTTTTCATAAATTAAATAAATTCTAGAGTTTCATTTATACACCTGTAAGTATGGTATGTATGCTGTGCAAAATTCATCGAAGAATCTCTCTAACGTATGAAGAAAAGTGTACCTATAGCAACAATGCAGCCATTAGTAAGTGAAAAAATGAATAAATTTCACACGTAAAAAAAAATATATAAATTTTGTTACGTTTTCGAACTTCCACTGCAATGAGTGTGAATCCTGAATCCTTCCTGGTGATGCTGACATAGTTCTATGAATTTATTTGTAAAAGTATAGACCTTGGAAATGAAAGTCATGTGATGCCTCTCCTGCTCCAAGTTGGTCTCTCTGACGTCCTACCCCCCTTAACGACACAATCCCAGAAAGATGATGCCAGGGATAAAACTTCCATCTTTTCACAAATCACGTGATGTCCAGTATTCAGACAGTGTTCTGCAACTGCCGACTTTTCCGGTTGACGTAAGTGTGTACGATGCTGACGTTCATCGTAGTGTTCTTGTACTGTGCAACGTATCTGGCCTATATATGCTGCCCCACATTGTCAAGGAATCTTGTACACATCACATTTCCTCAGGCCAAGATCATCCTTAACAGAACCCGACACGTTTCTCAGTTTTGCAGAGGGTCGAAAAACACACTTAATGTCATAGCTTCTGAGGACTCTTCCGATTCCTGGTGACACGGCACCATAATACGGCAAGAAGGGCAAAGTGGTGGTATCTTCATTCTGCTCCATAGACTGAACTTGCTCAGGCCTGAATTCATTACGTATCTGTCTCTCAGACTAACCATTTTGTTGGAACAGTGTCTTCAAATGTTGTATTGCACTCGACAGGCTTTCACGGTCAGATACCACATGTGCTCTACGAACACAGGATGATGGTAGCTTGTCGGCTGCAGATATAGATCTGTACGCATTGGCTTGCAGTAGATGCTGTGTCCCAAGGTTCCATCTGCTTTCCTTCCTGCCAAAACGTTAAGAAAAGGTAAAGTACCATCTTTTTCCACTTCCACTGTGAAGTTTATATTCAGATGGAGTGAAATTCAGTACTGAAGAAACATAGGTAGAGTGTCAAGTTCATGTGGCCACACTACGAACATAGCGTCCACATACCCCAGAAAATAAGAGGGTTTGAGAGTAGCTGACTGTAGTGCTTTTTCTTCGAAGTCCACCGGGAAAGCTCGAAGAGTCACAGACATTGTGATGTTTGTTCTCCGTTTTCCACTTACTGATTTGTGTGTTCAGTCATTGTGAAACACAGCAAATTGAAGTAAACCTATTTATTAACGAATCAGACAAAGAGAGTGACACAATGATACTAATGTTTACTCTATTTGGAGCAAACAGTGACACTACTTGTGCAAACATTGTCAAATAATATTAAGGGCAATCAAAAAGTTTCCATTCAAAGGCTGTACAGTCCAGAGTCGGTATACCAATTGGACAAAATTGCTGTAAGCATCGAGGAAATCATGCCACCGATGCGACGGGTCGGAGATAACCGTTCGGTAAAACAGCGTGTCCTGCTGCGTGGAGGCTGTAACCACTCACCGCATGTCCTCGTCTGACAGGAATCGTTGACCCTTCAAGGAACTGAAAGTGTGATAATCACACGGATAGAGATGAGGAGTACAGGGCGGGTGCTCGAGTGTGTTCCACTCAAGTCAGAGTTACTTCAGTCGTACAACCTTTGTGATACGGAGACGGCACAATCTAATGGATTGTCGACTTGTCTCTGTCCTTTGGCAGCCAAGAATATAACAGGACATTGTCCTGTTTGGACGCATTTGGTAATAACAGTGCCACAGTACCACATTTACCACACACTTGTCAGAAAGACACAAATGTCACGCAAATCCGCCGCCTACAGACAGACGCTTATATACCTGCATCGGAGTCGTGCTATGTCGCATATACGCTGCAGTGATGCCCTCGGACTGAAACTTTTTGATCACTCCCTATATTGTGTGTGTTCTTCAGTACTTTGACACAATTCTGCAACTCGAATCACTGACCTTCCCAGTGTAGACTACCTTAGCACCTGTTTTCTTGCCTATTGATTCTCTGTGTGCTTTAGTTCTTTTTGTCTCATCAGTTGTATCTCCACTATCAGAGCTACAAATAAGTAAGTCGTAACTTTCTCCTTCATTTTGGTGTAGCGGGACTTTGAATTTCGACGTGCTACACTCGTTCCTTCAGATATAAATTATACCGTCGCAGCTGTATGAGCAATCGACGGCAGAGAAAATATATAAGAAAAGGAAAGTACTCAAAATGTAACCCTTTTTGTTTTCTATCCATCTTTTGTCTCTCGAGAGCGGAAGCTTAATGCAGACGTAAAAACGTATTAGCTAGTCTTGGTCTCATTAAGACGAAAACAACTTATTGATGTGCAGACGTATTGTGGAAATTTGTATGAAATTCAGAGGATGGAAGCAGCAACATAAAATACATTGCATTTAATATCAAGACGATTTTGATTTGTATAAATTAGTGATTCCTGGACGATTGCATGATTTCGGAGCAGCTACTACTTTTCACGCAGAAATGAAGTAGGAGATTTTTGAAGACCTGGACACCGCACGAAAGAAGACATGTTAACATGGTAAAGGATGAACTCTTATCTACGCTCTTTCTCCCTGTTAATCACATTTTGTTATTCTCTATTCTCCTTCAAATACACTCCTGGAAATTGAAATAAGAACACCGTGAATTCATTGTCCCAGGAAGGGGAAACTTTATTGACACATTCCTGGGGTCAGATACATCACATGATCACACTGACAGAACCACAGGCACATAGACACAGGCAACAGAGCATGCACAATGTCGGCACTAGTACAGTGTATATCCACCTTTCGCAGCAATGCAGGCTGCTATTCTCCCATGGAGACGATCGTAGAGATGCTGGATGTAGTCCTGTGGAACGGCTTGCCATGCCATTTCCACCTGGCGCCTCAGTTGGACCAGCGTTCGTGCTGGACGTGCAGACCGCGTGAGACGACGCTTCATCCAGTCCCAAACATGCTCAATGGGGGACAGATCCGGAGATCTTGCTGGCCAGGGTAGTTGACTTACACCTTCTAGAGCACGTTGGGTGGCACGGGATACATGCGGACGTGCATTGTCCTGTTGGAACAGCAAGTTCCCTTGCCGGTCTAGGAATGGTAGAACGATGGGTTCGATGACGGTTTGGATGTACCGTGCACTATTCAGTGTCCCCTCGACGATCACCAGTGGTGTACGGCCAGTGTAGGAGATCGCTCCCCACACCATGATGCCGGGTGTTGGCCCTGTGTGCCTCGGTCATATGCAGTCCTGATTGTGGCGCTCACCTGCACGGCGCCAAACACGCATACGACCATCATTGGCACCAAGGCAGAAGCGACTCTCATCGCTGAAGACGACACGTCTCCATTCGTCCCTCCATTCACGCCTGTCGCGACACCACTGGTGGCGGGCTGCACGATGTTGGGGCATGAGCGGAAGACGGCCTGACGGTGTGAGGGACCGTAGCCCAGCTTCATGGAGACGGTTGCGAATGGTCCTCGCCGATACCCCAGGAGCAACAGTGTCCCTAATTTGCTGGGAAGTGGCGGTGCGGTCCCCTACGGCACTGCGTAGGATCCTACGGTCTTGGCGTGCATTCGTGCGTCGCTGCGGTCCGGTCCCAGGTCGACGGGCACGTGCACCTTCCGCCGACCACTGGCGACAACATCGATGTACTGTGGAGACCTCACGCCCCACGTGTTGAGCAATTCGGTGGTACGTCCACCCGGCCTCCCGCATGCCCACTATACGCCCTCGCTCAAAGTCCGTCAACTGCACATACGGTTCACGTCCACGCTGTCGCGGCATGCTACCGGTGTTAAAGACTGCGATGGAGCTCCGTATGCCACGGCAAACTGGCTGACACTGACGGCGGCAGTGCACAAATGCTGCGCAGCTAGCGCCATTCGACAGCCAACACCGCGGTTCCTGGTGTGTCCGCTGTGCCGTGCGTGTGATCATTGCTTGTACAGCCCTCTCGCAGTGTCCGGAGCAAGTATGGTGGGTCTGACACACCGGTGTCAATGTGTTCTTTTTTCCATTTCCAGGAGTGTAATTTTTATAGTGGAAATTGGTTTGACTTTTGCTCAGAAACGCCACAAGGACCACCACAAAAATAGCTTTTCCGAATCACGAAGTCCGATAACTTTTCTGTAATACGAAGTCCGATTTGCATTTCATTCTTTCCCTTTTTCACGGTCATTAACGATTTTAAAACCCCCCTTTTTATTCACCATTTCTTCCCACATTTTCAACCTTTTCTTTTCTTTTCTTCTCTTTTTCTTTTTTATTAACCACTACATTGGCGTTTATGAACTACATGAATAAATGAATTCACATCATCTTCCAAGCATCTTCTTCCACATTACATACAATGATATCAAATAAAAGCCACGAACCAGATGAAACAATTACAGGAACATAAGTAACCATTCTTATCCACAAAACTGTACAATGGTCCATTATACGTTAGAAGTTGCCCTTCGTACCACACAAAGCCACTGTAAACTGGCATGGCCGGTGATTGCAGCTTGTTTAAATTAAATAGCTCTGGTTGTACATTCACAGTTTTATAGTTTACTTTTTAAATCCACGAGTTTTACCAAGAAGTACTACTCACCTTAAAGAAATTGCTGTGAACTGGCCACATCACACATATTCACTAGCTCACTTCCAGGAATCTACAACGCAGTTCCCTCGGTGTGAATATAATCTAATCTTTAATCTCTCTCTTTATCTACTGGTCTAGTTCCACACTGCCAATGGTCTTCCAGTTATAGAGAACCTGTTTCCTCCTTCTTTAAGAAAAGCCTCGAGAAAGATGTGGAACCCTTGGGTAAAATAATATAAATGTAGTAGTTCTTTGGCACAAATACAGAAAATTGAGAATTTTTCAATTTTATGATTAAATTGTAGTAGTTAATACATAATTACCACCTACAGATAAGAAAAACTACAGAATTCATCTGGATACCAACAACAGTAAGAGTGAATATTGGTTTGTTCATTTTGAAATATAACAGTTATTTGATAAATCGGCCAAATTTCCATGAAATAGCAAGAATTTTGTCAAACAAAATCATTGTATGCAAACAGGATTCTTATAATGACTGGGGGAAAACAAACAAACAAACAAACAAACACACACACACACACACACACACACACACACACACACACACAGAGAGAGAGAGAGAGAGAGAGAGAGAGAGAGAGAGAGAGAGAGAGAGATGCAACAGTCATCTAAAGTAGCCATTTGAAGTTACACAGGCAGGCAGCAGGAGGGGGAGAGAATGAGAAGGAAAAAACCAAAGAGGGAAATGTCTTTTGTGATGTTCCTGAACCTGTCTCATTTGAAAGATTGGGTTACTGAACTGTAGAAAGTAAACTGGATGAAGTACAGGCAAACCACCACCAGCATTTGAATTAACAAGTCTAAATTTGGTCACGAGGGCACTGAAGGCGATTAGTTCTCTGGGCACACAGTTGAGGTTTTGCCGGGCAAAACAAACATTGACACCATCGTGCGAGACTACCGAGTGGAAGTCTGAGTGGATGCCGGGACTGTTGGGGCTGAAACTTAATCGAATACAAAATGCCTGGGAATTAAAATAATGAAACTGTCACCTTCTGACAAGAAAAACGTGTCCAGAAGACTGTAGTGTTCGACTGTGTTGGCTAGCAGCCTGCGGGACTTTTGGTGACAGTCTGTGACTGTGGATGAAATTGGATCCACCATTACACACCAGAGATGAAACGAGAGACTGAGGCTCGTAACAGTGTGTCGAATGAGACAAAGACCGACTTGTCCACTGGCAAAATTACGGTTAATGTTTTTTTGAGAGTACACACAGTTTTAATCTGCCAGGATGTTTCATATCAGCGCACACTCTGCTGCAAAGTGAAAATCTCATTCTGGAAACATGCCCCAGGCTGTGGCTAAGCCATGTCTCCGCAATATCCTTTCTTTCAGGAGTGCTAGGTCTGCAAGGTTCGCAGGAGAGCTTCTGTAAAGTTTGGAAGGTAGGAGACGAGGTACTGGCAGAAGTAAAGCTGTGAGGACGGGGCGTGAGTTGTGCTTCGGTAGCTCAGGTGGTAGAGCACTTGCCCGCTCAAGACAAAGGTCCCAAGTTCGAGTCTCGGTCGGGCACACAGTTTTAATCTGCCAGGAAGTTTCAGTTTCCCACATGTCTAAAGTATAATCTCCAGGGATTATCTGATTATTGGTAAAGTGCAAACTGGTTCTGAATTCAACCAAAAAGTAAGAACCTTTTACAGGATGACACAATTCAAGAATGAATAAAATCAGGGATGTTCATATACCGGTACAGAACTCCAGTGTTCGAGCACAGACAGCTGTCGAGACTCTGGGCATCGGAAATGAAATTCCTTACATCCCAGTCCAGAAGAGCAAGACGGAGTAGCAAAGGAATGAGAAAGGAATCTGAAATCGAGACGTCCCTTTCAGATCGAATTGTCACATTTGGACTGTGACCGTACAGGTACGTAATGAGGGTGGCACCTTGAAGGAGAGCTCGAATAAATATGGAAAAAGAGGTGAAAGGAAACATCCCGCAGGAAGACCCAGAACCTGCAGGATAGACACGATACAGGGTGACCTCGCGGCCAGAGGAAGGATGACGGATGGTGTTGTCTGTGGCAGGTTGCAGGTGGACAGGAGGAAGTGAAAGATTCTTGCTAACAGTACCCGGGAAACTGCAGCTGTCCGATGGTGGTGGAATTCCTTGTTCCACAAAGTTTAAGCTCGGAGGCTTTGCTACCTATTATTCTCTATATAGGGAGTGACACAGGGTTGTAGCCTATCCCCAATGTTATTCAATCTGTATATTGAGCAAGCAATAAAGGAAACAAAAGAAAAGTTCGGAGTAGGTATTAAAATCCATGGAGGAGAAATAATAACTTTGAGATTCACCGATGACATTGTAATTCTGTAAGAGACAGCAAGGGACTTGGAAGAGCAGTTGAACGGAATGGACAGTGTATTGAAAGGAGGATATAAGATGAACATCAACAAAAGCAAATCAAGGATAATGGAATGTAGTCGAATTAAGTCGGGTGATGCTGAGGGAATTAGATTAGGAAATGAGACACTTAAAGTAGTGAAGGAGTTTTGCTATTTGGAGAGCAAAATAACTGATGATGGTCGAAATAGAGAGGATACAAAATGTAGACTGGCAATGGCAAGGAAAGCGTTTCTGAAGAAGAGAAATTTGTTAACATCGAGTATAGATTTAAGTGTGAGGAAGTCGTTTCTGAAAGTATTTGTATGGAGTGTAGCCATGTATGGAAGTGAAACATGGACGATAAACAGTTTGGACAAGAAGAGAATAGAAGCTTTTGAAATGTGGTGCTACAGAAGAATGCTGAAGATTAGATGGGTAGATCACGTAACTAATGAGGAGGTATTGAACAGGATTGGGGAGAAGACGAGCTTGTGGCACAACTTGACCAGAAGAAGGGATCGGTTGGTAGGACATGTTCTGAGACATCGAGGGATCACCAGTTTAGTATTGGAGGGCAGCGTGGAGGGTAAAAATTGTAGAGGGAGACCAAGAGATGAATACACTAAGCAGATTCAGAAGGATGTAGGTTGCCGTAGGTACTGGGAGATAAAGAAGCTTGCACAGGATAGAGTAGCATGGAGAGCTGCATCAAATCAGTCTCAGGACTGAAGACCACAACAACAACAACAACAACAACAACAACAACATTCTTTATATCTTCTAGATGTGCACATTTCTGTGTGGGCTTAGTCACTGTTTTTTAACACAATTCCCATTTTTGTTTACTTAACTTAGTGACTATTTTTCCACTCCAGTAATCAGCCTACACAATATGGCTAATGAAAGTATATTACTCTACAGAAGTGTGGTGAAGTGTCAGCAATACACACAAGAGCCAAGACTGAGAGCATCTGTACTGCACTCTATCCTTACACTCTTCAGTTCTCTGTGAGAGTGACCTGAAAACCAGCCCACCCGGTTATCTGCGCGGTCTAACACACTGCTTTTTGGGCTGGAAGGCGTGCCGGTCCCCGGCACGAATCCGCCCAGAGGATTAGTGTCGAGGTCCGGTGTGCCGACCAGCCTGTGGATGGTTTTTGAGGCAGTTTCCCATCTGCCTCATCGAATGCGGGCCGGTTCCCCTTATTCTGCTTCAGTTACACTGTGTCGGCAATTGCTGTGCAAACACTTTCTCCACGTACGCATACACCATAATTACTCTTGCCCACGCAAACATTGGGGTTACACTCGTCTGATGTGAGATGTTCCCGGGAGATCCACCGGGGGCCGAATCGCACATTAACCCTGGCTTCGGTGTGGGGCGGCAGAGGGGTGAGTGGACCGCTGTAGTCTGTTGTGGGGTTATGTACCACTGAGGGCTACAGTGGGGTTGATGCCACTCCATCATTTCTAGGTCCCCAGTTCCATACAATACAATACAACCTGAAAACTATCCCCACAAAATTTCAGTTACCTTTTTGCTAACTGATCTTTATCACTTAAACACTTGTCATGCCATTTCAAATGTAAAGGAAATAATATTAAATGGTTTAGGGACAATATTTATCACACACAGCTACAACACTCTCAACAGAAATAAAATTAGCAATGCTCTGGAATAATAATCATTATTGCTACACATTTTTGTGAGAGAGAAAAATCTCAACTGGGAATGTTGAATCGGTTTCTTCTTCCTAGCAACGCAACACTCTTCAGTCTGTTGAGCTTTAGCTCTGGTAGAATGTGCCGATGTCGGCACCACGGCAGGAAGACCGGCCTAGAAAACATTTATTAGACATCAGTATCGGCCACACGTCTACTATGCGAAAGCCATAGATGCAGTGTAGTAACCGGTGGCAGCTGTGCCGTGCAGGTCGTGCTGCTATAGCTTCATTCGGTGATGTTTCTAGTTACTACTACTTCTGATACTTTTTAATATTTTTTCTATTTCAGCTGCTCCATTTCTCACTACCTAGAGTACATTATTAAGAGCAACTTGTGATTTCGACTGAAGCTGATGATGAAGCAGTGCAGTGACAGTTCATTGTCAATATACTACATAGGTTAAGTGTCTTTTGTTAATGTACACTGAACTATTTCATCACCACGTATTCTCCCCCTTGACAGAACTACAGAACACAATGAAAGATGGATGAAATCAATCAATCAATCATTTCTTCTTATTCATTCACTCCTATGCTCTTCTTGATCTTGAGTTTGGTTCAAGTATTCCTCACCTTTGTCATCAGAGTATACACTTTTCTTATTCTATTCTCCACACCTACCCTTGTGAAATTTTCGGAAAAATTTTAAAATATTGAAATTAATATATTTTTAAATGTGCATCTATGTATATTTTTATAATTACTAAGATGATACTACAGACTGTAACTTTTCCATTCAGACTTTTGCCCGATTTCTGACATTTTGGATAAAATTAAAACATATCCAGTCTCTTTCACTAATAAACATCAAAGACGAAACTCTAATTTTTGCAAAAACAGACATAATGTCTGATGGGATAGCAGCAATCAGTGATTGTATAATGTTACTTATAATCCGTCTCGATTGCAAAATTTTTTATTATTTTTTATTCATATGACCAGTTTCGGTTCATTCAGAACCATCTTCAGATCTGATATTTCAGTTACAGGAGTAACCCGTCCAAATCCAGCAACTTTCACATGCTGCGTCACATATGTGACAGTTCATATATGTGACGCAGGATGGATTTGGACGGGTTACTCCTGTAACTGAAATATCAGATCTGAAGATAGTTCTGAATGAACCGAAACTGGTCATATGAATAAAAAATTTTGCAACCAATACGGATTATAAGTAACATTATACGAAACTCTAACTCAGACCTATTGGCAGAACCATTCCTATAGTTGGGAGAATCCTTCGACGAGTTTTACATAAACCTCAGCACTCTGCCAGATGTCAGATCCAAAACACTTCTTTAAACGCCACGGTTTCCGAACACTGCCACCCAGCTGGAAACCAAATAGATTTTCATCGGCAGTTTTATGAAATTTGCTTCACACCTTCTCTCCAGATATAATTTTTTTAGATTCACAGATTAAGAGGTCAAGGTGCAAACTCTTCAACAAGTCTGAAAGTGGAATTTATATTAACGAAATTTTATTCCCATTATGTCAACACGTATTCCACAGAGATACAACTCGAAAGTAGACTCCATCTGCAAAGCAATTTTGCTTATACAGTTTCCTTAAGTAGTAATACTGTGAGTGTGTCACGCTCACGGATGATCTGGTATACTGCCAAATAGTAACATACCCGGTCTCAAATTGCTTATTGTCTGTGAACTTCATCCAAAGTTGGTGATCCTTTATGAGAAGTTTCCTTATTCATCTAAACAATTAAGAAATGTGCAGCAGAGTTCAAACGTGATGGTACATCCAATTCTAATGATCTAATGGACAAATGCAAGTAAATTGCTACAACAAACAGAATGGGGACGAATCTCACCGGTTACAAGAAAGATAAGTCCAAACATTTCAAGCATGACATGTGTGGTGTCACAAGGCTTAGGCCTGTCCCACCCCTCATTAAATAGACCAAGACTTATACAAAAATTGTAAGAACAGTTATTATTATTAAGTTCTTTAAGTTTGTTTTTGGGTTTTCAGAAATACTGTGGGAAGAAAGTTTATTTATGTTGCAGATAACGTGGAAGACGTTGCACAATGATCACCACAAAAGTTCGACATAGTGGCAAGTGGGCAAGAAATAAAACGAATGCTGCAAACTACCGTGAGCCACGGAAGAGCCCGGGCCGCAAGGGCGTCGAGTTTCCTAGGTCGTTGTTGGACAACGTCAAAGGAAGAGATATTCTGTTTTCTCTTTGTAAACAGATCGATCGAGTCTTGAAAGGTTCATGTAAAACGTGTAGGCAGGTGACACATTAGGTGGGACCCGATTCCTGTAATACTTCCACAGTTATTAAAAAGTTGTTAAATGGCAAAATCAATAGTTCATCATTTATATAGATAAAAAGTAGTAAAGATATAGGAAAGGAAGAGTTGTGGCGTGAGAATGAAAAGTGATACATCGCTCAGCAACGAAGGAGGACGTAAACAGTGGGCGTTACGTAGTGAAAACAAATCAACTGATAAAAGAGTAAATCTGTAATTAAGCATAAAGCTACGTAACACTGCACATGTGATTGAAATATTTAGCAATAATACTGAGAAGTGATGTGAAAAGAGATGAATGTGTGAAGTCAATATTAAGGAATGCAAACGTAAGACTTAGATTTGTAGGAAGGGTTTGGGGAAAGTGAAGTGCACACGGAACCAAAACTGGATTCGAGGCACTAGTGTGACCAATTCCACAGCAGCGCTCCTACGTTGTGGCACGTACCCACTAGTGAGCAAAGTTCTGTATATGACTCTGATGTCAAAACATCCCTGGCAATTTGATTTCCATAAGTAGTTTCTGCAGGTCAGTCTTACATTTTGCAGCAATTACTGGGCAATCTTGCTAGTTATCAGAAGTTTGTCTCAGACTTACTGAAGTCTTGTGCATTCAGTAACAGTATGAAAATGTCTGTCACAAAGTGAATAGTGTGTGAAGACAAGTGAAAGAGTCACTGTTAATTTGGAAAGTAGGGTGCTTTCCTGTCTTACGAGACACAAAATACATGAATTTTAAGAATAGGGTTGTGAAGCAGGACTTTCACGGTAATATTACAGCAGACTTTGAGACAACAAATTCCAAAATATGCAAAATAATTTCCAAATTGAGTATTTGGTACAAACGAGAGATTAAAAAAGTGTTTCTCAAAAAGACAGATATGTAAGCTCTGTATTCATTTCTTCACCCGAACATTTCTTTTCTTCTTAACTTTTTGTTCTTCATCAGGATTTTCTTTATAACGATAGTAATAATGCAAAAACTGTCTCAAGTTGTGAGGCGGCAGCCTATTCCAGTCCTTCCTCCTCCTATTTGCAGACTGAATTTGCATACGAGACTTTCACTTCAGTTACTTCCCGATACAATTTTATTTGTCACCTTTCTACCAGTATTGTGTGTTGTTTGCAATAGTGGCTAGGCAGTAGTGTGTAACAATGTAGTGTAGCGGGGCTTTAAATTTCACCGCGCTACACTCGTTCCCTCAGATGTAAATTATACCGTCGCAGCTGTATGAGCGCTCGACGGCAGAGAAAATATTTGTAAGAAAATGAAGTTACAAAAATTGTAACACCTTTTGTTTTCTACCCGCTACTGTCTCTTCTCAGCGAAAGCTTAATTTAACTTATTCGCTAGTCCTGGTATGATTTAGACATAAAACTTATTCGTTAGTTCTGGTCTGATTAAGATGTAAAAACTTATTGATGTGCAGACATATAGTATTGTGGAAGCTTGTATGAAATTTGGAGGATGGAAGCAGCCGTAAAATACATTGCATTCAAGATCAAGATGGTTTTAATTTGTAGGCATTGGTAATTCCTCGACGATGAAATTTACTGCAAGATTTCGGAGCAGCTACGACTTTTCACGCAGCAATGAAGCAAGAGATTGTTGGAGAACAAGATCTGGATGCCGCACGAAAGAAGACATGTTAACTCGGTAATGAATGAACTCTTATCTACGCCATTTCCCCTATTAATCACATTTTGTTATTCTCTGTTCTCTTTCCAATAATGTTTGTAGTGGAAATTGATTTGACTTTTGCTCAGAAACGCCACAAGGACCAGCCCAACATTATCTTTTCCGAATCACGAAGTCCGATTTGCATTTCATTCTTTCCCTTTTTCACAGTCATTAACGATTTTAAAACCCCTTTTTATTCACTATTTCTTCCCACATTTTCAACCTTTTCTTTTCTTTATTAGCCACTACATTAGGTAACCCATCCCTCTAACTTCTCATTCTCGTAGTAACTTTTTCCGTTACATACATCTGGTATCGACCGAGGGAACTCCTTTCCCCTGAGGTGAAAACGGGAGGAACTTTTGCAAGTACTGAAAGAGCTGCTGGACATTTAGAGTGCAGGGTCTCACACTAGTGGTCCGCACGTACAGTCACGCAACCCATTCTCAGGACTATACTACTAGCTGAGCTTCTGCGAACGATGAGTGGCAGAACAAAAAACTGGCGTGTTCAATAGCCGAATAGGAAACCACTGGTGAAATGCACGCTCTGCCTCGTCATTTGCGGCGGAGTCCTCAGTTGCCCACTTTCCATTACGGCGCTACCTTTGGTCTCCACACACATTTCCTCAAGTGGAATATATAGCCACTCTCGTGTCTGCAAATTTGTAAACTTTGCCCTTCCCATTGGACCGGTGTCCGAAGCCAGAGAAAGTTTGTGACAAACTAGTCCGGACGTGTAAATGGGGCAACACTCTTCTCCCGTTTTCTTAAACACGTATCACATTGGCGGACGGATTTTATCTTTACGGTGGGACCTAGGAAATGAACATCCAAATTCCTGACTGGGTGAGCACTTAGGCCCTCTCTGGGATGGGCTACAACAGATTGTGCAGGGTGCCTTTTCAGGGTCCGAAGGAAGGCTACCAAAATTCAGAGAGGCTTCTCGCATTTCATTTTTGATTCGTATCAGTATTCCGTTGACTGGAATACTCTCTTTCAAATTCTAAAGGTGGCAGGGGTAAAATACAGGGAGCGAAAGGCTATTTACAATTTGTACAGAAACCAGATGGCAGTTATAAGAGTCGAGGGGCTTGAAAGGGAAGCAGTGGTTGGGAAGGGAGTGAGACAGGATTGTAGCCTCTCCCCAATGTTGTTCAATCTGTATATTGAGCAAGCAGTAAAGGAAACAAAAGAGAAATTCGGAGTAGGTATTAAAATCCATGGAGAAGAAATAAAAACTTTGAGGTTTACTGATGACATTGTAATTGTATCAGAGACAGCAAAGGACTTGGAAGAGCAGTTGAACGGAATGGACAGTTTCTTCAAAGGAGGGTATAAGATGAACATCAACAAAAGCAAAACGAGGATAATGGAATGTAGTGGAATTAAGTCGGGTGATGCTGAGGGAGTTAGATTAGGAAATGAGACACTTAAAGTAGTAAAGGAGTTTTGCTATTTGGGGAGCAAAATAACTTATGATGGTCAAAGTACAGAAGATATAAAATGTAGACTGGCAATGGCAAGGAAAACGTTTCTGAAGGAGAGAAATATGTAAACATCGAGTATAGATTTAAGCATCAGGAAGTCGTTTCTGAAAGTATTTGTATGGAGTGTAGCCATGTATGGAAGTGAAACATGGACGATAAATAGTTTGGACAAGAAGAGAATAGAAGCTTTCAAAATGTAGTGCTACAGAAGAATGCTGAAGATTAGATGGGTAGATCACGTAACTAATGAGGAGGTATTGAATAGAACTGGGGAGAAGAGGAGTTTGTGGCACAACTTGACAAAAAGAAGGAACCGATTGGTAGGACATGTTCTGAGGCATCAAGGGATCACAAATTTAGCATTGGCGGGCAGCGTGGAGGGTAAAAATCGTAGAGGGAGACCAAGAGATGAATACATTAAGCAGATTCAGAAGGATGTAGGTTGCAGTAAGTATTGGGAGATGAAGAAGCTTGCACAGGATAGCGTAGCATGGAGAGCTGCATCAAACCAGTCTCAGGACTGAAGACCACCACCACCACAACAACAACAACAACAACAACAAAAACAACAACAACAGCAACAACAATGTATCAGGGCACCATCTCAACTGTAACTCTCCAGCATCATGCTGGTAGCAACATTAACCATTCATTTTTCTTAACACTGTGTAGTGGTTAATAAAAAAGAAAGAGAAAAGGAAAGAAAAGGAAAGAAAAGGTTGAAAATGTGAGAAGAAATGGTGACTAAAGGGTTTTAAAATCGTTAATGACCGTGGAAAAGGGAAAGAATGAAATGCAAATCGGACTTCGTATTACAGAAAAGTTATCGGACTTCGTGATTCGGAAAAGCTATTGTTGGGGTGGTCCTTGTGGCGTTTCTGAGCAAAAGTCAAACCAATTTCCACTACAAAAATTATTTGGAGCAGAGAATAACAAAATGCGATTAACAGAGAGAAATGGCGTAGATAAGAGTTCATCCTTTACCATGTCTTTTCTCATGCGGCGTCCAGGTTTTGTTCTCCAAAAATCTCCTGCTTCATTTCTGCGTGAAAAGTCTTAGCTGCTCCGAAATTTTGCAATAAATTTCGTTATCCAGGAATTACTAAAGTATGCAAATTAAATCCATTTTGATATTGAATGCAGTGTATTTTACGTTGCTGCTTCCATCCTCCGAAATTTCATACTAACTTCCACAATACGTCTGCACATCAATAAGTTTTTTTCATCTTAGTCTGACCAAGTCTAGCTAATAAGTAAGTTAAGCTTCCGATCCCCAGAGACAAAAGTGGATATTTAACAAAAAGAGTTACAATTTTAGTACCTTCATTTTCTTATATATTTTCTCTGCCGTCGAGCGATCATACCGCCGCGACAGTGCAATTTATATCTGAGGGAACGAGTGTAGCGCGGCGAAGTTCAAAGTCCCGCTACAAATGTTCTATTTTAATGTAACCTCATTGTTAAATTATTTTAAAACCTTGATGTTTGGGTGTCATGAGTAATTGTTACATTCTGTTTGGATAAATAATACTTCACTAGATCAAACTCTATCATTCAGCAACCACTAAAGTAAATTATTCAATTGAAATGTTCAGGTCCTCCAACCATAAGCAATAAGGTGAGCCCCCAACGAGTTCAGGAACTTATCAAATAACGTTTCGCGATGTGCGTGGCAGTCGATTTGTTAAATAACCTATTAGCTTCATTGAAGCAATCTATCATTTTACTCGTTTTGGGGTGACTGATTTAGTACCAGTCAAATCTTCACGCCCACGGGGCACTCGATAAGTGAGAGGTCGTGTTCACAGCACACCCAGTTTCTGGCAATGTGCTCCGATTTTTAAGCACGGCACCGTAACCTTCCACTCGTATATCTGACAGTGCTACTCTCCTGCGAGTACTCGCGAGTTCACAAAAGTAACTTGCCTGAGCAACTCACAGACGTGAACTGAGACCAGTTTTCATTCTAATGCAAACAGCTCAGCAAGTCTTCAAAAAAGTTAATTGTAGAATTTACTCACTCTAGGATACACACGTTCAGGAGTCCTCACTCAAGTTGGCAAGATATCGGACATGTGACAAATGGAGAGAGACGCTGCTACCATTTTAACAGGTCGGTACCGTACATATAAAAATGGGAATCTCTGAAAGAGAGACGGTGTACTTGTCTCGAAACCCTGTCTCGTCAGTTTAGATATCGCATATTTGTGGAAGGCTGTGTGAGCTTTCTGCTGTCACCAGCGTGTACATGTTATATCTTGTAACGATTGTGACAGACGAAGACATGCACAGAGACATGTAGAGAGCCATCCACCCAAAGTTCAATACGAGTGAACAGCAAATGTATCCTCCACCGTGCACTGCTAAGTAGCTCACACAGTGTGTCACTGTAGCTGCAGTTATAAATGTGGATTCGTGCGAGTGCTGGCCCAGAACTGTGGCCACAGATGAGACCACTGAGAAAGTGCAAAACACTGCTATCTGTCAGTAGTGAAATACAAATGTGTGGAACTGCCGATATGTGTGTACTAGGAGAAAGATTACAGCACATATGTTAATGTTCTCTGCCACATTGTTCTGGCTGTATGCAAAGGCTGACCTCAGGAGCTACACAGGGATTTCAGTACAGTTTCCACTATTAGACAGATCAATTTGTGGAGAAAGTTTTCGTACACAATTAATTACCATTACGACAGACGAGTCCTCTGATCTCTGCCACTTAGTGCCACTCTTCTAGGCTGGGGCGAGTCACTAGTTTTACACGCAGAATTAAATAAGAGAAAGGTAACTCATTTACTGAACTCTAAATGAAAGCAATCACGAACACGAAGTTCTCAGGAATGTGCGGACTGTTTCGAAAAGATCATCAGAAGCAAAATAAGGGTCATCACAGTGGGTAGGTGCACCATAGGAGGTGGAGCCATCTGACAGTTCCAGGAATCCTGCTGGTAGCTGGAAAATACCACGATACTCTTGTGGACCAACTGGATGAGAAGAAGTGTTAGAAGGATGCTTTTTTTGGGGGGGGGGGGGAGGGGGGGGGAGTCTTTGGAATGGCATCGGACCACAAAGTTGCTTTGGCAACGGAAAAGCGGAAAGGTGCAAAGTACAATTTGTCAGAACACACTTCCTCTCAAGCAGATTAGGTGCTGTAACGGTACTTTGACTACCGCGCCTCCCCCAGTGCAAAGATATGATTTATGATCGCAAATGCAGAAGAGCGCTGTGCCAGCGACAGATTTTTTGTAAGTAATTGCCCCCCTCCCCCCCTCTCTTTTGCGTAGGTGCTTGTTTAACAACTAATTCATTACTCTCTTGTCTTCATACGTTCAAGACGTGCATTTTTCCGCGCCGTGTTAAACAATGATTTTAAGTGGAAATTAAAACTATATTATGAAATGAAGTTATTTCAGTAGTGATTCGCAATGGTTATCACCAAATTTATAAATTAATTCTGACAGTGACAACTTCAAGAAATTTTCATCAGACGGAGAACAGGAGGACCAGCAAACAAATGAAAAAAAGGACATCCTACAATAAAATTAAGAATTATTCCAGACGCAGCCACAAAGACTATATTATAATAGATACTACGTTTCTGACAGAATTATAAGGTAAATTTCAACTTATTTCTGATGCTATTTCCTTACAGTCGCTTTTTGTAGTGTTGCCGACTCGGTCTGCCATTCACGGTCAAATTACAGCACTATCTCAATCAGTAATACGAAGTCCGCCTTATCCGTAACTTATTCCATCAAAATTCAAAACCCAGTCAGATTTTCAATTTTGTATTTTTACGGCAGAGCCCCGAGGAAAGTAAACACTACGGCGCTTCCGAGTTCCGCACGTAAATTAGGTCGGGAAGTAGAGTTTGATGGAGAGCTCAGCGCAGTTGCATACAGGTGTCTCGCAGGCTGCTCCGGGGCCCAAAATCTAGCCAGTGCACAAATGTCGACTTACTGCGTCTTTCTGAAAGGAAGCTCCACCAAACAGTACGTGATCTCATTTATTGCCGAACTGTCGATTCACCTCGGCCTCGGGACAGATGTGTACGCTTTTCAAAGTAACTATTTTTTTAAATGCTTTGGCACTCCTTATTTAAGTTTGTGAAGTTACCCTTAGGATAGCCCCCTTCTCTACTCTCCCTCCAACTTATCTAAGCTTAAGTTCACCAACAAAGAGACAAGGTAAGCTGAAGCAGCCTGTGTAGCAGAGGACACACGGAGTACCACTAGCGTGTCTCCCACTCCCATCTCCCCACATTCCTATCCCATTCCAGACAGTACGCAGGTACCAAGATTTCATTACCCCACCGTACCGGGTCCAAATTCTCCGAGGTCGGCACCGTCGTCGCTACGAGAAGAAAAACTGTGTTCCTCGGCTTATTTTGGAACACGAGCTCTCCGACTTCTGTCAGTAATACTGTCCACGGTGCACGGTGTTCCGTGGACATTTCTTCAAATGTCTACCACTGCACTTTGTACACCGCTTCTGGCACATTTCCACACCGAATAAAAGAAGGCTGTGACAAACTGTCCATCTGTTATTTTAATCTTGTCTCTGTTCCAATAATTAAACGCGAGTGATTTTGAGCACCGTGCACACTTCCTCAGGATCCTTCCAGTAAGTCCGAGTCTGCCACCAGACTTCCCTGTGGCTCGACATACCCGGTCGTTCTGCCTTACCTCACTCCTTACGTCAACTCCCAGATACTCCGAGGTCGAGAGAGATTCCAGTAATCGACTGCCGATCGCGCAGTCGAGCGATATCCGATCCGTACATTTACGTAGGTGCACTGCACCACATTTACCAAAGCATCAGATGTCAATATTTGCGACTTGCACCGATCGTCTATATTTCTTAACACGTGTCAGCTACACAGGGGCACACGTGTAGTCCACTATATATACAGTGGACACTACATCAAGGTACGCTACGGGCTCTCTTTTTTCTAACGGTGTCACTCCGTCGTGATATAATTTTGACAATATTTAGAATGCACATGCGAAATCTACTTTACGTGTGATGCATACGCTAAGACGACACATTGCCAAACTACCTATTGTGTCTAAGGTATTTGTTTTAGTAGAGGAAGTACAATTAATACCTTGAAGAGCTAAGGATCCTAACTTACAAACTGTAACACTTTTTTCTTTCATTATTCACTCCCTTTTTATTATTAGCTACGTAATTACCTGTACTTTTCGTATTTCACTAATTGCAATCAATTTCAGAGCCAAAAGGTTTCATCTCCAGGGACACACTGTGGTAAGTGATGTATTACACATGTGAAAATATATCTCTTAACAGTGAGGGAGCATCTATCCATCACCACATACAGTTGCTGTGTGGCTACCTGATGGCGATAATTGCCATCTTCCACATATCAGGTATGTCGAGTGTTTACACGTCCGTTGCCACAGTATAAATCAGATAGTTGTGCTTTTGCTTTAAAATTGACTGCAATTAGTGTGGCAATAAATACAGTTGATTGGACATAACTAAATATAAAAAGGTAAAAAAAACAGCCGAGGTCACAACTCTTGCGTCACTATGGAAGATGGTGATTCTGCTGTGAGGGGAAGTGTGGAACACTCAAAAATAAATACAGCAAACAAAAAAATTTAACATTCACCAGTAGCTGCTACAGAGTTTAACACACGCTATTATCGAGGCAGTTAGCAGAAATGTCTCGACAAAGCTGAGGTGTCATTCAACTTTCAGAGGTTTCTCTGCACTTAATAACACTATTGAACATGCTGTCTTACAGTGGATGGAAAATAACGTGTAATAACACGTGTGGATGATAAAACAACTAGAAGGTAGGAACTATAACACACAGTTGGAAAGGACAAAATATCTCTGGATAAGGCCACAGGTCTCGGTGTCTTAGAAGTAACAAGTTTATTATTATCAATATTGGCATTTTTATTATTATAAAGTCTCAATAGCATTAATAACATTATATTTACCAATGACGTATTATAAATTGCAGTAAAAGCCTCAGTCAATAAAAATAATGACTAAATTAAAATACAGGGCTCTAACCATTCTATACACAAATTTGGTTGTTTGTGCAACCTTTCCTACATCATTTAAAATGAAGCTGTCCCAGTCCTTCAAAACTTTTTATCTAAAAATTATTTAACAATGCATAATGTAAAATTTAACTCTATAACACCACACCACCCAAGTTCTTTAATTTTATTGTACTAAAATTTGAATATTTTCATTGCACAATTTTAATTTCAATGTACTCTGGAGGCAAATATGAGACTGTACTTCATATGTACATAGAAATTGCTGCTTGCACTTCCTGATGCTTTATACAATGGCCTGTGCATTTAGCTCCACAAACGACACCTATAATATTCTTGTCTCCGATGAATCTTTATTTATATGGTTGCACCAGATAATTTCAACAAAGTCTCTGATGACTGAATGCAGAAATTCCTTTCGTTTTTGGCACTATCAAAAAATAATATGGAGTAAAATCACTCCCATCTATCTCAACCATTTACAACCCACAAATGCATCTATAATAACCAGTCAAACCAAAATTTATAACATACACAGTCAGTCAATGTGAAAAATATAATTCTTGCTTCACAGGAATAGTAAATTAGAAACTATATCATATTAAAAAAAAGAAGATAAAATAAATGCATTTCTAAATATTTATAATTTGATAATTTCATATATAAAATTTTCTTTTAAAAATATTACACATATAATCATGGTACCACATAATATCTTTGAAGATTTTTCTATCCTATTGACTTCTGTTTGGCAATAAATTGAGGGCATCAAAAGAACCTCATTTTCTTTGTTATTAAATGCATGAAGAAATGCCACAGTAAAATGCCTACGATTAAAAGATAAATTCCTGCTCAGTCTCAGTGAAGAACTTCCACTGCCATACAAGACATTCATCATAAAAATTCACTCACATAACACACTTATTAGTGGTGGGACAAGCCCACGTTCTGTGGTGGGACTATGAAAAAAAAAAAAAAAAAAAAAATCCAACAGCCTCGCTGATGCCAGGCGTTTCACAGATGCAAATGCTACAGTGCATTTTGCAATTGCACTCTTCCCGATACTTAAGTTGCTAAATAAGGGTTTCTGTAGTAAAAGTATCGAGTAGTGTTTGTGTCGATGTTTTTTTGACTAAAGCGAACACCGTCCAAATGTAGTTTGCCTAAAACCAAAAGAGAAAGAAAACAAACAAAATTCAGTTTAAAATGCTTTATTCTCATCCAAGGGATAAAAAAAGAAAAAGCAAATGTGGTAGTCATAGTGAGTATTCATGCTGCATACACACACATGCACACACAACAAACAGTGAACATCACGCTTATCTACAAAATGACTGTCTGTTCACTCTTTGAGACAAAAATTGTCAAAACATCTCATTACTACAGACGATTGACATTATGCAAATAGTGTTACAAATGTAGCCGACAGTGGTGCCTCTTGTGTGGAAAAGGAGACTTTAGTAGAGCACATGCATTTTCCTTCAACCGCAGGATGCAAGTAACTGTTATATTTTTTAATTTCATGCACAGTCATCATTAGAATTAAGACTGATATATATTCACAATATATACACAGAAGAACGTCGACCTGCACTCACAATTGTGCGTTTCAACAAAAATTACAGCATATTCTGAACCCAAGGACTGAACTTCAGGTGGTTAATGTATCAATCTGTCATAATTTGTACACAGCAGCTCCCAGTGGTCCGTTTCTGTTATCAGTTGTACAGCTGAGAAGTAAAGATAACTGACATAGTAAAAGAACAGATCGCACATATTGCACAGCTTTTTTCTTCCACATATTAACATTTGACTAATTGTGTACAGCCGATGACAGAAACAGACCTATGACAGGATAGCATTTCATCTGAAGATCACGCTTCAGGGCTCGAAATGTGTCTAGCTTTAATAAAACCCTTCACGTGGCTGAAAGTGAATGCTTTTACTTACTATTTTATGCTGTTATATTTATTCCCCGAGGCACGATTACCTGTATCAGATTACGAGACGTATTCAGTTTTAATAGCATCAATACGAGGAAGGAAAGAAGGGAAAAAAGGAAAAAAAAAGAAACGTTTATCATCATCACAATGCCGAGGTCATAGAAGACCGAGTACGAGCTCATACTGAATGGAGAAATCAGTTAGGGCCTGTTTGAGGCAACTGTCCTAAGAGTTGTATTAATTAATTTAGGGAAAAATCACAGAGAACCTAGACGCGGCTTACTGCCAATGACCCTCCGGGACACGAGTGCATCGAAATAACCACTCACACTCCCTCACCAACACGAGGTGCGTCTCGAAAGGGTATAGTTAGTAAGCCTCATTTCATCCGGAGGTGTACGTGGAGACAAAATGACAAGTGTCAGAAGAAGTCACTTTGTGTCAGAAGTCAGTCAGTCAGCGGTCCTAAAGGATCACAGTCTCAGCTACACTATATTTTATTACGATTTCCTTAAATAACGAGGTCACCTGTATTGCCCACAGGTAGAACCAAACTCTTCTCAAAACAGTAGGTACGTGAGTAACTGTACCCACTGCCCAGTCTGTGTCTGCCCCACACGCCATTCCATTACAACAGTAGTTAGCATTGGCAACGATTACCACATCTGCTATTGCGAGCACCAGGGCCACGGAACACACCTACCGCTGCCAGCTGTGTCCACAGCCGCGCTGCTCGTTCTGGTACTACGTTTTGCACCTCTCCTTGTTGTATCAGAACTATTGACCCTACTATGCTGTCCATTTGCTTTGATACAAAACAGTGGCAGACACAAACCACTCTCTGAAATCCACAATATACATAAAATATACCAGGTGATCAAAAGGTCAGTATAAATTTGAAAACTGAATAAATCACGGAATAATGTAGATAGAGAGGTACAAATTGGCACACATGCTTCGAATGACACGGGGTTTTATTAGAACCAAAAAAATACAAAAGTTCAAATAATGTCCGACAGATGGCGCTTCATCTGATTAGAATAGCAATAATTAGCATAACAGTGTAAGACAAAGCAAAGATGATGTTCTTTACAGGAAATGCTCAATATGTCCACCATCATTCCTCAACAATAGCTGTAGTCGAGGAATAATGTTGTGAACAGCATTGTAAAGCATGCCCGGAGTTATGGTGAGGCATTGGCATCGGGTGTTGTCTTTCGGCATCCCTAGAGATGTCGGTCGATCACGATACACTTGCGACTTCAGGTAACCCCAAAGCCAATAACTGCACGGACTGAGGTCTGGGGACCTGGGAGGCCGAGCATGACGAAAGTGGCGGCTGAGCACACAATCATCACCAAACGATGCGCGCAAGAGATCTTTCACGTGTCTAGCAATACGGGGTGTTCTTTTTGGGTTCTAATAAAACCCCATGTCATTCTAAGCATGTGTGTCAATTTTTACCTCTCTATCTACATTATTCCATGGCTTATCAAGTTTTAAAATTTATACTGACTTTTTGATCACCCGGTAAATTTGACACAGTGCCCCACTGCACACTAAGGTCTGAGTGCACACATTAGGTACCAAGATATACGAGTCGCTCTAAGACTTCTCAAGTACGAGGAGCCAGCTACTACATAATCGCGAATACAAACAGTGATTTTGGTACTGTAATTTTTTTTTCCATTTTTTGATCACAATACAAAGTCCTTTGGCGATGGCCGGTTTCAGTCGGTAATGACCATTTTCAGATCTGTTCTACACCATGTGAAGATTGTGGTTACTGACTGAAACCGATCATCATTGAAGGATTTTATGTTGTGATCAAACACTAGAGAAAAAAAAAATTATCATTTGAGAACCTGGTACGTCATCCTCAGCAGCAAGTGTTCATCATAGATGAGCATATTGTCATGAAAGCTCAGAACGGGGGAGGGATGGAGTGCAATCTGACAGCTATTATTCTCTGCATACGTACACGATCTGACAAATGAGGTGAGCAGCAATTTACAATCGTTTGCTAATGGTGCTGTGGTGCTAGGGAAGATGCTATTGTTCAGTTACTGTAGGAGGATACGAGAGGTCTTGAACAAGATTTTTAATTGGTGTGACAAATGACAGCTTGCCCTAAATGCAGAAAAAATTAAGTTAATGCAGACGAGTAGGGAAGATGCTATTGTCCAGTTACTGTAGGAGGATACGAGAGGTCTTGGACAAAATTTTTAATTGGTGTGACAAATGACAGCTTGCCCTAAATGTAGAAGAAATTAAGTTAATGCAGACGAGTAGGGAAAACAAACCTGTAATATCTGAAAACAGCTTTAGTAGTGCGCTGCTCAATAGCCGCATCAAATATCTAGGTGTAATATCGCAAAGTGACACGAATCGGTACGAGTACGTCGAGTCGGTAGTAGGGAAGGCAAATGCTCGACTGTTTTATGGGGAGAGTTTTGGGAAAGTTAGCTCATCCGTAAAGGAGACGGCGCACAAGACACTAGTGCACACAGTCCCGAATACTGCTCTAGTATTTTGGCTCCCCATCGAGTTGAAGTAAAGGAAGACATCGAAGAAAATTCACAGGTGTGCTGCTAGATTTGCTACTGACAATTCTGATCAGCACACGAGTGTTACTGTGACACTTCGTGAACTCTGAAGGGAATCCCCAGAGGGAAGACTACGCTCCTTCCCCGAGGCCCTGTTGCGGAAATTTAGACAACCGGCATTAGAGGCCGAATTTGGAACGAATACTACTGCTGCCGACGTACGTATCGCACGAGGACCACAGAGATACAGTCAGAGAAATCAGGGGTCATACCGAGGCTTATGGACAGTAGTCTCCCCTTCACTATTTGTGGGTGGAAGAGGAAAGGGAATAAGTAGTAGTGGTATAAGATACCCTCCACTATACCCCATAAAGTGCTCGGCGGATTACGTATGTACGTAACAAGAAAGAGTTTTATTCTCACAACATTACATTTGTCGGCTTTGCCAATTTGCAACCAAACTTATCTTCTAACCGGATCAAAATGTTGGGCTACAGTCATCACAGACTACATCCCAGAAAGTAATGCAGAAGCAAAACAAATATTGCAAGTGTTCCATTCTATCTCCGTTTGCACAAGCATCGCATCCTACGCCACTACGATCTCGCGGGTAAGACTCGTACGAGCTTACATTTAAGGCTGTCACATATGAAACATTCACAGAAGAAAGAATACACTGCCGGAGTCACTGTAGGATGTATGCCCTCAGAATTTTTTCGGTAAACTCCCCGTGTCGCACAGTACCCCCTTCTTAACATAAGCCACTGGAGTCACTCTGGAACCTCTTCGGTGCTCTCACATTTACCGAGCAAACCTACGATGACACTTGCCACTCTATTTTAGAAATTGCCCTACTTCCTCTGTCAGTCCCGTTTGGTAAGGGTTCCCAATCGGCAAGTGATACTCCGGAATGGATCGAATGAGTGTTCTGCAACCTGATTCTGTGGCGGGTGAATCTTGTTTCCTCAGGATTCTACCAGTGAATCTGAGTCTGGCACTGTATTTCCAACAACTAGTTTCACACGTTCATTCCACTTTACATCACTCTAAATCGATACTTTCTGGATATTTTACAGGTGTTACCATTTATAGATATTTTGTTTGCTTACAATTTGACAGAACGACGAATGGAATGTGAAGAATTGATGAGATGCTCGGGAGAAATTTTGCAGTTTAGTCTACAATTTAATAGAGAGATGGGAGAGCTGGCAATGACAACAAGGAAAAACAATAAAGCAATGCTACAGTGTGCGCCTGACGGGAGACGCAATCTGGCGTGGGTGGTGGGGATAAGGAGGCAGCACAGGCCAGGGAGCTGGAGGAATAGCAGGGTAGGGTGGAGGAACGTGTAGTGCTGCCTGCGGGAGCACGCGGGGGAGAGGGTAGGGGTGCCAGGCGCAGTCAAGAGCTTTTTGTTTGTGTGTGCAACTTTGCCACTGTTCCCCCCGACGAGAGAGTAGATGCATTATCGTATTGCAGAAGAATTGTGTCTGTGCTAATCTTTGTTGCTTGTACTTCAACTTCGAGTAACACTGGAGAGAAAAAAAATAAACAAATAAAAAGAAAAAACTAAACATATCGTTTTAGCTTTAGGCTGTAGTAGTGTGCACAGTCTCTTAATAGTGCAAGATGTCTCTCGAAATACGCTTCAAATTTTCCAAATACAATTCTGAAAAGACCTACCACTAGTGTTTCTCTGCCACAATTAAGAGAGACATCAACTTGGCAACTTCCTGCGGCTTCACTCAAGGCACTATACAACTGTTTGTACGAGATTACTAGCCTCACACTGACCACTCAAATCTTAATAAAATGGCACAAATGTTACGAATCATTTCTCCGGCAGAAAACTTGAAGCGTCAATGACATACCAGATCTGCTAAGCTCGTAGGCTATTTATTCAGTAATATAAATGGTCTGAACAAGACTTACTCTTACCAGAAACAATATTTTCCAATTTGTGACAAATCTACGAGACATATTCGCCTCGAGAATCCATTCTTTCCTTCTGGGTTCTAAATTTTGTGTTGCACTAGAGTACGTTTCAAACATTCTGATCGTCACACATTGATCAATTAAATAACACAACTTTTCACGAATCCTTTAGGAGTACAGGAGACCACTCACCGAAAGGCAGGGGCACCGAGTCAGCTAGAGCGAAACGAACACACACAAACTGTGCCCTCAAACACTGCCGCTTGCCATGCGGAAAGCGCCGGCACAGCATATCGAAAGATGGACTAGGTCGTCGTAGGGGTAGTGTTGAGTGAGGGGCGGGGTGGGGGGGTGGGGGGGGGGAGAGGCATGGAGAGCGGGTGCCCAGTGGCTCGGAGGGAGGCAGCCGGCTCGCCAGCTGGGGATGTGGGAGGGAGCAGTAGTGGGTGCACGAAGAACGGGTTTCAGTGCCACACTGTAGGTGACTCGGGGACGTGAACTGGGAGGGGGTGACAGGACAGAAGAAGGGGAAGCTATCAGACGGAATACCCCCCCCCCCCCCCACACACACACGTGTACACGTGCTCGCGTGTCTTTTACTTTAGCTCAAAAAAATGATCACTCCGAAACTAGCTAGTTTTCTTTTTTTCACCTGTGCTCGTTAACGACTCGACGCCTCTGCCTTTCAGCGAGTGATCTTCTTTACTCACCAAGTATTTCTATTCTAACAGGAACTTTCCTTGAATGTTATATTTGTGCATTCTCTAAGGTCAAAATACTGTACACCTCGTAAATTACAGTTATAAACTAGCTACAGTTTAAAGAAACCTTCACCACAATTGGTTTACTTCAAGCAAAGCACAAAGATGCAGAAGAAATAAGATAAAGAGCACACCACCACATCATTAGTCTTAAGTGAACAGTTTGTATTAAAACATATAAAAAAGTTATTTAACTAAAATTATTTTATTTTTATTCCTTTCAGTACACAAGAAGAATCACTGTACAAAGTAAATTTAGCTGCCAATTCACAACAACTTTCAAAAAATAATTTCTTACACCATTTAAAAGATGGTTACAGTCCTGTATTGCAAAGTTCTTGCCTGAAAAGAGAGAGGATACAACTTTGCAAGGGTGACACCAATGTTAAGGGTAACACAAGTTCACAGAATCTACAACATCATTCAGACAGATTTGTATTTTTGTGGTAGGTAAGACTACTGACAATTTTTTGGAGGCAGCCTGCGCCTTCACAAACAGAGCTTTTACGAATGCCAGTCTAGAATTGCCCCGTGCAGAAAAGAAAATTACCCAGTTTTACAAAGTTTCTTCAACTGCTCTTTTTTTATTTTTCACACAGCGACAAACTTGCGGGGGTACCCTTGTTGCCAGAAAATGAAACAGAAGAAGAAAACCCCAATTACCGTCTTTCAAGAGACACACTCGACATTTAACCCTCCCTTATTGTCGTACAAATACTTACGGGCTCTGCAATTTCTTTTAGAACTGGTTCCCGAAATACCGGGTCAATTTCCAACATGTAAAAGTATACAATAACTTTGTACAAAAATAATTCAGGTACAAATTACGCTCAGATATTCCCAAATACATATAAAACACAAAATTACAATGGTAGGAATTACAAACATTTTCCGAGCATCAACTCGTTGTCAGTATTTCTGTTCTACGGGCACTCGTGCACAACTAAAAACTACATAAAAATGGCAACAATTCAAAAAAGAAAAATAAGCAATTATCAGTTCACAAGATGCATAACAGTCATTCTCTTTGGTTTTTTGAACTGCAGTTTTGTAAGAACTCAGATTCTTGGCACAATGCTACACAGTACAAAGAACTACAATACAGTTCTGTCATCTACACTACGATACACTACACTACTCGGCAGAGATTAAGTTGCTGCCTCTACGAGAGCACTGTCTAATAGTCGTAGCATTTAGTCTCTCTTCCCTCACTGTGGTGTGGCAGAAGTCTGGTACCGTCCACATTTTTTCCACTGTTACAATGCAAACGCAATCTTTATTTCCCCTCACACACAGTGTGAATGGAACCGAGACGATGATGGCAGTCAATAACTCCCAAAACAAGTATTAAGTAATGGAGGAGGAGATTAGTGTTTAATGTCCCATCGACAACGAGGTCATTAGAGACGGAGCGCAAGCTCGGGTGAGGGAAGGATGGGGAAGGAAATCAGCCGTGCCCTTTCAAAAGAACCATCCCGGCATTTGCCTGAAGCGATTTAGGGAAATCACGGAAAACCTAAATCAGGATGGCCGGAGACGGGATTGAACCGTCGTCCTCCCGAATGCGAGTCCAGTGTGCTAACCACTGCGCCACCTCGCTCGGTCTGTTAAGTAATGTATATTGCAACTTCAACTAAATGATTAAAAAATGATAATTGTGTGAGGTGGGTGCAGCTTCCCTAAATTGCAATATAAACTATTCTCTCTCCTTTGTGTGGACATCTAATAAATTGTAAAATGTGACACGATTGTTGTTTCAGAGACTGCTGTAAGTACAGAAATCATTCTTATTTCTTTAATTTATCCAGATCACAACTTTTAGTCTTCAGTTTTGACAATACACTGGAGTCGCCTTCAGAATGAATACTGCAGAATACAGAGCCCCATAGATATCAGTAGAAGTGAGTCACAAATCTCTATGCTGCAACATTTGATCTAATGGTGACTGTACCTTACAGTCAAAGACGAATCCTTAGGTGATAAACTGGAGTGACCATGGAGTAAGGGAGGAGGGGGGAGGGGGAGGAGGGAGGAGGGGGGAGGGGGAGGAGGGGGGAGGTTGAGGAGGGGGAGGAGGGGGGAAGGGGGATGAGGGGGAAGAGACAACAGTGCACATAAAAGGAGTGAGAACCAACTGCTGTAGACTCAAATGGGGAGGATGCCAGACTGTTGAAAAGAACAGCTATCCTCTTTGAACACACTGATACAATACGTGAGGAGAAATTAACACATTACGAGTACACAAGACGTCCAGGGTATGGTAGAAATATTAGAGCACAAGGAATAAGAATTTATAATGGAGGAACTTTGAAACTCCCAAAGGGCTCCAAGACACAAACACCGTGAGCAAAGATTCCAACGAAGAAAAAGTATAAAAACAGGAACAATTCGATTTATAGTAATGGGCTTCACAGATGATCAAAAATAAAAAGAATAGAGTAACAGCTATCTTTGTTTTATGAAATACTCTGCTTATTACTTTTCACTTTGCCAGATCATTTGCTTGGTGCGGGACCTGCTTGGAATGTGCTACAATTGCAAAGATGACTGTTTATTAGAATATATCAATAGACAAGAGGAGTTCAGGCAGGTGCAAAAAAAAAGTAATAACAGAAATATTCAGCTTTCAAACTAAGCTCTTCATCGGACATGTGTGGCCACATGTGTGGGAGAGTTGTGTTCATGTGAACGAGTGTAAGTTTTGTATGTCTGGCAAGGGGCTTTGTCCAAAAGCTGAGTGTTTACAGCATTCTTTTTCACTGTGCCTGTCTGTGGTGCAGTGCCTCCTCTATGTGGTCAGTAGCAGTCTATCCTATCTGTGTTCTTATTCTTCTGCCCTGGATTTATCACTGTTGAAAAAGTAAAAATATACAAATAATGACAAACAGGCATTACACACCACGTGTAAGTGGCAGACACATTCATTTATCACCAATGTAATATTTTACTAAAGATAGCGTTATTACTGTTCTGTTTCTATTACATTTCTAGCAAAACCAGATGACTAAACTCGTACTACATCTCCATCTCAAAAGCCTTCTCAGAATTAACAATGGCCCCCAAACACACACAGTATCTGCCATTTCCATTGACTCCGAATCCTTTTCTTTAGCTTACGTCTCAGCTTTGCATAACACTCGTCTCAGCCTAGTAAAATTCTGACAGGTTTGACACGATTCTCTGTAATGTACCAATATTTCAAAATGTACTCTTCTCTAGAACAGTTGTTTCAAACACATATTTGCAATAGTAAATTTGTAACGTCCTTTTTCTCAGGCGGATTTACAATTGTGTGTCTTTCCCTCTTGCAGTTACTTCAGTTTCACAAGTGTTTATCTTTCATAATGTCTTACCAAAAATGATCACAGGTATTGACACAAATAGTGTTGAATTTGACACGTGTAATGAATTTGAGAGCTGCCTCAAACCAGTCTCTGGACTGAAGACCATAACAACAACAATGAATATATGTCAGGGGCCAAATGTTAGTGTTAACTTATGACACACCTGCTTTTTTCTTGCTCTCCCTGACAATTCTGCCCAGCCATGCCTCAAATGTCAATGGAAGGCATATCTCCAAGTCTTACAAATTTATCAAGGCTCTTCTGCAATGTGTACAGATGTAGCAATATCTGCAGCTGTCGCCACAGCCACCTGCATTATAATGGTACACATTGCTGTCATTCGTAATGACGGACTCACTGTGCATTCGATGTCCGCTTGTAATGAAAACAAGTCTGGAGAGCAAAATGTATGCAGCTATGAAACAGAAGATTACAATTTGTCAACAAAGTCACCCTTCAGCTGCTTTCATCGGGCTTTCTCGTTTCTTTTATGCGGTGCACAAATTTCTCTTCCACGTTAACACCTTCAGGTCGAGTTGTTGCACTTCGTAAGACTCAGATCAGAGGTCAATAATGAGAGGATTGTGTCCCTTCCATTTTCCAATCCTCCCGTTACATATTAACCTTCACACTTTCAGTACTACGTGCGGATCTTCGTGCCACCTTTCAAAACTTTTGTCACCGATAACTCTCACTACAGTATCTCGAGCGACGGAAACTCAAGCTCGGAAAGGCAACAGTGTAGGAAAAGATAGATTTCTGCTCACCATACAGATGACACGTTAAGTTGCAGACAGGCAAAATTAAGAATAATTGTCTCAACTGTGTATCTCTGCAACTTATAAAATGTCATCTTTAGGGTAAGCAGAAACCTATCTTTCCCTGCCTCAAATGTCTTCCACTACCACGTGTGACACTCACAAACAAGAAGTACAGAGTGTCATTACATTTACACATCACAAATGTGCGAGGGCCAGCAAAGGTACAAATTTTGCAAATTATTGACACCTGCCATCAAGCGTACACAGTGCGAGGGGGTAATTGTCGCCCGTGTGGGAAAATAAAGAAAGAGGGTGACCAGTGCCACAGAAAGAGCCCGCCCGTCGCCCACCACCAGCGAGGGAAGCGAGTGAGCGAGGAACTTACATGTGTTCCGGGTGATTCCGGACATTCTCTAGCAGGTCCGCAGCCTTCATCTGGCCGGTGCAGATTTTGTGCACGGCCGTCATCAGAGGGAATCTGAAAACGAGAGAAGGAACATTCACTTTTGTGACAAGACCTCTCACTGAAATTTACAGCTTCAAAGTTACAACTACATAACCGGAGCAATATCACGACGCATTACCCGACTGTAGTACAAGTACTTCTCTGATAACTGCCGTGAAGCCCACCTCTCCAGATAACGACTGTAATAACATACACTCAAAATTGGGTGCTACCTTGCATATTTCACGCATAAATGATTTGGTAATTGGGTAAGGAAGTACCAGTTCATATTTTTTTTTGTGGTTTTAGGGCACACAAATACAGTGTTCTTTAGCGCCCAGACTAAATTACGAATGCACTGCAAGGCAAAATGTTAAAACAGCAATTAAAAAGGACAACACTACAAAAGGCACACTAACAGGCAAGGGATTAAAAGAAAACAGCATAGTCAAATGTTCTTAGACAGGTTTGCCAAGTGGATAAAACGAAGGATGCGGGCAGCTGCTCCTGGGTCATCCACTAAAATGGTATCCAGAGTACACGGCAGGCCAAGATCAATGCACAGTGTATTAAAATTCGGACACATGGCGGACCGTCAGCTATTGCCCACACAGGCAGAACGGCGCCAGCGCAGCCATCAGCAGATGGCGGTGGCTGAACCGGCAGTGTCCACTTCGTAACCAGGCCAAAACGACCTCCTACCGCCGAGAAGGGCGTGAAGAGGTCGTCCGAGCCGCGGGAAGATGTTTCGAGGCCCGAAGCTCGTTTTCAGTAAGTGTAGACCGATCGGCATGCCACAGCGATAAAATGCGCTGACAAATGACCCTGCTAAAATCAGATGAAGGCACACAACGAGAAGCTGTCCGAGGCTGGAGGACCGCAGCCTCGGCCGTGGCATCTGCAGCTCCGTTCCCAGGGATACCGACACGGCCAGGAACCCACATAAAGCTAACCGGAGAACCATCGTCCGCCAGCTGCTGAAGAGAGCGGCGGATCTGGTGCACGAAAGGGTGAACCAGATACGGATCGCCGAGGCTCTGGATGGTGCTCAGTGAGTCAGAGCAGATGACATAAGCAGAATGTCGGTGGCGGCGGATGTAAAGAGCAGCCTCATAGAGGGCAAATAGCTCAGCTGTGAAGATCGAACAATGGCCATGGAGCCAGAATTTGAAACTGTACGCCCCGACAATAAAAGAACACCCGACACCGTCATTGGTCTTAGAGCCATCTGTATAAATGAAGATCCTATTAACGAACTTCAAATTAAGTTTGACAAACTGCAAGCGGTATACCGAAGCTGGGGTAACCTCCATTGGGAGCGAGCTGAGGTCGGGAAGTACCGTCACGGGCAGCCAGTGGCGAATACATACGGGGTGCGCATGCCGTGCCGAAAGGAGCAGCTCGTGATCATCCTGTTCCAGCAGAGACCTCAAAGGAGCCACTGTGGAGGCTTATCACAGGCTTATCTGAACAACTTTACGAGGAGTATGCCCGACTACAATCTGAATTATGAGGAGGGCCTATTGGTTCATAAAGAATGAGTTATGCGAGGTGACAGTGAGAAGAAACTGCAGTGTTTGCAGTGGAATCTTTTGCAAGGTTTCATATTGGTTGTTTGTTTGTGTGTATCGAGTGGAAATTTATTCACCTTCTTTATTTTTGTTTTCTTATGACTGTACCTGGCAGAACAAAATCAGTTTTCTTTCCTGTTACATCCAGTAATGACAATAAAACAATAAGCAACATTCATTTTGTTCACTGTATATTTTGTCACTAAAAAGGAGCTTTTTTTCGCAGCACTACCAGCAGGTCCAATTCCGAGAAATGCAGATTCCTACTCTGAGAGATGACTAATAGTACCTGTTCCACCTGTGAGGACGACTGAGCAGTTAGTTGTGGGAGAAGCTGTCAAATTGACAAACTAGTGCCAAATTTAATGTCTTATACTGTGGTACCATTAAAAGGAATTATGTTTTAGCACTGTTTAAGATCTGTTAAGGAGTCGTCAGTGTGACAACGAAGGTACGCTTTCTCGCATCAGACAGAACTGTCGATTCCATTTTTACGCACCGTCAACCGAGCGTCAGTAAGTGTACCTTTAACGACAGTCGTCCTGTACGTTCCTGTCGACAACGTCTTTTGCATTTCAGAAATGCCGACAAAAAGTTTAGGTAATCCAAACAACACATATCGAGATAAAAGCTCAAAAACTATCCTGCAGATAACCGTTTGAGAATCTTTTTTCTTCGAGAATGTCACCATACAATAATGCACAATTTTATGTATTTCTCACCCAAGTTTGGGCTGCTGTACTGTAAAGAAATGCTTCTACCCGTAACAATAATCTACTGCTCTCTAAACATTCTTTATACATACAACTGCATCAATTTTATTAACACCAAAGCCAAGAAAACATTCAAAAATGCGTATTGATGCTGTAAGAAAAGGAACACGTGAAAATACATCTGTAGGATCCATAATAGTGTAGCGGTAATGTTTAAAAAGTCACATTGTAACTGAAGGTATTCATTTGGACTGTTAATCTATTGACTGTTCCAGACTGGAACCTACCTCGCCTCCATGCCTTTGCTCTTGAGCATGAAGTTCACCTCTGCCGCTGTGATGGGTCCCTGTAGTTTCTGTCCGTTCAGTAGCTCTTTCTCCAGTTCTTCAATTGACTGAAACATTCATCGATACAGCTGCAATTATTTGACACACACAGCAACATTGTCAAAGAGTGTAAAACACACACACACACACACACACACACACACACACACACACACACACACACACACACTCTCTCTCTCTCTCTCTCTCTCTCTCTCTCTCTCTCTCTCTCTCTCTCTCTCTCTCTCTCTCTCCCCCCCCCCCCCCTCCTCCTCCTCCTCCTCCTCCCCCCCCCAACCACCAATCCTTTAAAGAATCGGATACCTTGTAGAAAACAGTTTCAAATGTCTGATTACTTTACAAATGAGATAATGCGTTAAATATTTGACTTTAAAAAGTTTATGAAAGGTTTGCAAATATGTGTAAGTTTATCAGAAGTTGCTATGTGCTCTCATTATGAAACACTGGGCATAAATGAACTGGGTAATTTGCGCTCCATTTCAAGCAAAACCTAGTTTTTCCATGCATTTCACTGTTTATGTTGTCATATCTCCAAAATAAAACAAAATAATCTATTCACCACACGGCAGCAGGAGGAAACATGTATAAAGGTTAAGTAAATATGCAATCTTTCAAAGCCAGATGCTCCTTCTTCTGGCAGAAGGTTGAAGGGGAAGAAAGAGGACTGGCGAGTTTTAGGAAATGAGGAGAGTTTGGAAAAGATACCCAGAATCCCATGTCAGGGGAGACTTCCCAGACGGTATGAGAAGGAAAGAGACTGTTGAGGATTGCACCAGAAAAAAATTTGAAAGTCTGGAAGCTTAAAGGTTGAAGAAATGTTAATAAGCAAGACAAATCACTAACAAAACACTGTACAAGAGTTACTAAGAGCAGAAAGCCAAGTGCATTGTATCTGGTAGACTGAATTTGTTAAGTATTTTCCGTAATTACTCGCGACAGAAACGGACGTACACTTTTTTGGAGAATGACCGAGGTGACACAAACTCTCATTTTGAACTCTTCGATGTTTCACATTCCACTCGCAACCGGTTATCTAATCGAGCCAGGTTTCTTCCGGTCAAGATCCTCCTCAATATTAGGTAAGTTCACAGCGAGACTGTTCCCGAATTTGTGTATTTATAATTTTAGATAAATAACGCCCGTTATGGCCGATCGATACTCGCCACAGAGAAAGTGTCGAGTGGCAGTCAGGCTCATTTAAAATCATACTGACAGTATCATTCGGCTACTGATCGAAGTCCTTCCACCTCTGGGTGTTGTGGCTACACTAGATGAAATGTCATACCCAACACGAAGCACAGATATCCCCCGACAATTATCCGAGTCAGTGTGTATAGCTGCTGGATTAATGCTGTGTTCCATCGATTGGGCTTTTTCTCAGTATTATAGATGGCCATGGAGTGTTTACGAAGGTTTCCAAGGGTTTAATTGTTTTCACCTTCCACAGTTATGTAACTAGTCTATTCTCACCAGCTGCTCGATAATTCTCGAATGGACGAGCTGACACTATTTGGAGGTAAGTGTACAAAGCCCCGGCACTGACTTTATAAAGGAGTCAGCCCAGCTGCTCTCCAGGACCCCACAAGTCTTTACTGTCAGAAGTCGACAGTAGTAGAGTTTTCATTTTCAGTGGTGCAACGCGGCAACACAATCTGCCTGACTGAACCTGAGTGAAAGTGACGGATTGAGTTTTAAAGAGTCCTCGCGTGATCTCACTGTCCGTTAACAATACTGAATCTCTTGTGTTCATTTAATAAAAGTTAGCAGTTGCTAATGACTGCACAAGTATGTGCAGCCTGTATGTATGTATGTATGTATGTATGTATGTATGTATGTGTCAGTAAACCAGTTACAGGAATGTTACCGAAGAATAAATGTGTCAGTAAACCAGTTACAGGAATGTTACCGAAGAATAAATATTAATGATAGTCATATATAATTACTGATGTCAATTTCCAGAAACTGAAAAGACAATGTGACAAATTGACAAGTACAAGGAAAAACATTGGCTTACACCTAACTTTGGCACTCAAAACTCTTACACCAATATCAGTACGAGTGGAAGATCGAAATTAAATATATTTTGATAAAGAAAAATGACGAACAGTGGGGACCCCACACACTAGGACACAGTTCCAAAGTGCCTTGCCGGAATACCAACCGCATTCACTGCACTACACTGTGGTACACTTTCTGAACAGTCGCATAGCCAAAACATCTGCATCACCAATACCTGTACTAGTGTTAGTCCAGAAGACAACTGGAGATCAAATATTCGAGTAAGACACTCTTATCTGTCACATTAGTAACTCTCACGAGTGCGACACCGGAACGACCGCAATTTTTCGTCTGCAGTCTAGAAAGTATTGTCGTATATCAGTTACTCAGCCCCACTCCCAACCAGCAAATTGTTTTGATATGTTTACATTCTAAATATTCAGCAACGACAGTTACATAATTTTCAAAATTCTTATACCCCACTACTGCAGTGCCATATTTATTGATCTTACTGGTCCGACGCTAAGTCCTCACAAAGGATTAAACAAACACAGCCACAGGATGCCACTTACCTTTCCAGTCTTGATAAACGCTTCACCGACGCGCCTGTTTCTGCCGCCGAAACAGGTCGTGATGAGGTCAGCCACACCGCAGCTTTCGAAGAAGGTGGACAGCCGGGAGCCGGGGAAGAAAACGTCGACAAACTTTATCATCTCCATGAGTCCCAGCCTGATGACGGCTGCTTTGGTGTTGTCGCCGTAACCCAGCCCGTCCACAAACCCCACGCCAACTGCAATGATGTTCTGCAGGGAAAACAAATGTCACATTTCAGAAGGAGTGCAGGTCAGAGGAAAACACTCTAGCACTCTCATTTTGGCCACAAATAAAGACAGATACTCTTGAGTGAGGAAGGACAAGAAAAGTGTAAACACACGCAACCAAACTCAGTTAGTGTAGCAATAATCTCCTACAGTAATGACACTGAAAGATACATACAAAAATGATTTAAACAAACAAGAGGTGCAAAAAATTGCCAGAAGCTAAAATTTGATATGATGCCATAAGACAATACACAGATAAATCATAATTAGGAAGCAACAGCAACATTATGTAAAACTGTGTGTTGTAACTTGTTTAAAGTGTGCGAGTTTGTTTTACTGCATATTGGTCTCTCCATTTTAAATCATGGTGTGGTATCAAAATGTTAAATTTATCATTTTTGTATTCCGACAAAATCATTATAGATTTAATTCTGGAATGGACATTATGTAACCAACAATTAAGTGTATCACCTGGTCATGTAAAAATAAATAAATATCAACTATTAGCAAATTTTCTACACTCATAAAAAAAAGTTTTGCATCACCTCAGTTCCGAGAGTTCCAGAACCTGTACAGAAAACTGGAATAGAGATCAACATAAACATCATTTCCGCCCTTTTCATTGCTCATGAAAACCACACATTGCATGTTTTACCACCATACAGCGAGACCTTCAGAGGTGGTGGTCCAGATTGCTGTACACACCGGTACCTCTAAACCCAGTAGCACGTCCTCTTGCATTGATGCATGCCTGTATTCATCATGGCATACTATCCACAAGTTCATCAAGGCACTGTTGGTCCAGATTGTCCCACTCCTCAACAGCGATTCGGCATGGATCCCTCAGAGTGGTTGGTGGGTCACGTCATCCATAAACAGCCCCTTCCAATCTGTCCAAGGCACGTTTGACAGGGTTCAATGTCTGGAGAACATGCTGGCCACTCTAGTCGAGCAATGTCGTTATCCTGAAGGAAGTCATTCACAAGATGTGCACGATGGGGGTGCGAATTGTCATCAGTCAAGACGAATGCCTCACCAATATGCTGCCGATACGGTTCCAGTATCTGTCGGAGGATGGCGTTCACTTATGATAGAGCCGTTACGGAGCCTTCCGTGACCACCAGCAGTGTACGTTGGCCTCACATAATGCCACCCCTGTAGTGTTCCAAAAATTTCTGCACAAATTCTAGAACCACTCTGCCTTCTACTGTTTCAAACACACGATATTTTAGATACGAGTGCGAGAAAGTGGAATCCTACCTACTGTGTGTCACATGTTTGTGTGTGCAGGTTGGAAACGAGTCGCGAGCAGAATGTAGACGCGGCGGTCAAACTGCACCGACAAGTACTTGTCGGTTGATCTGTGGAAGTTTAGTGAAAGTGGGCAGAAGAACCATGGAGTGTTTATGTTACTCTGTTCTAATTGCATTTTGACCATTGTTATGGTAACATGAACAGTTGAAAAAGCTCCATTAAAAACTTTTGTCTTAGCCTCGGTGAAGGGACAGACGCGTATAGTTTCGTGTTGAGGATGAACATGGTTTTTAAGCCAACTTTCTGTCATATGTAACTTGTTTTGTTTCTAATGCTTGAAAACACAAGAGGCATTTATTTATGTGAAGTTTGGAATTTGTAAAATGTCAGAAGTTAAAATATATGTCATTAATTGAAGCAAATGAAACTTGGTATGTCTACTTATTTTTATAGGTAGAAAGAGTCTTAAGAAATTCCTGTACCTAGCAGCATACTTCGGAGAAGGAGTGAAAGAGTTTGCAGCAGCAGGCCAGTCAGCAGGGAAGTTTGGCCGAACATCTCGAGTAAGTCGTCTCATAAAAGAAGTGGAAGTTTGCATACATACTTCAACACTTCAAGTCATCCAAATTGTTGGAACCCAAAACAGCAGGGAACCTCCACCTTGCTGCACACGCTCGACAGAGTGTCTAAGGCGTTCAGCCTGACCGGGTTGCCTCCAAACACCTCTGTGACGATTGTCCGGTTGTAGGCATACGTGACACTCGTCGGTGAAGACAATGCGATGCCAATCCCGAGCGGCCCATTCGGCATGTTGTCGGGCACATCTGTATCGCACTGTACGGTGTCAGGGTTACAAAAATGGACCTCGCCAGGGACGTCGGGAGTGGAATTGCGCATCATGCAGCCTATTGCGCACAGTTTAGTCTTGGCACGACGTCATATTGCTGCAAGAAAAGCATTATTCAACATGGTGGTGTCGCTGTCAGGGTTTTTCCAAGCCATAACCCATAGGTAGCGGTCACCCACTGCAGTAGTAGCCCTCGGGTGGCCCGAGCGAGGCATGCCATCGACAGTTCCTGTCTCTCTGGATCTCCTCCATGTCCGAACAACATCACTTTGGTTCACCCCGAGACGCCTGGACACTTCCCTTGTCGAGTACCCTTCCTGGCACAAAGCAACATTGCAAACACGATCGAATCACAGTGTTGAACGTCTAGGCATGACTGAACTACAGACAATACAAGTTGTGTACCTCCTTCCTGGTGGACCCCTCCATCTAATAGTCGCTGCTCATCCACGATTGTTTACATCTTTGGGTGGGTTTAGTGACATCTCTGAACAGTCAAAGGGACTGTGTCTGTGATTAATACCCACAGTCAACGTCTAGCTTCAGGAGTTCTGGGAACTGGAGTGATGCAATACTCTTTTTGATGTGTGGGAACACAGTAACTAGCTACAACAGAAGGTCCAGGCTTCACAGGTTTGTATATTTTGGGACGCACTTAGAAGATGCATGTGGAGAGGTCATTGGGATGCGGACGGAGATGGACTCAGGAGAGGGATGGGGGGGGGGGGGGGGGGGCAGATTCTGGGATGGGTGTAACAATTTCAGTAGAAATTGGAGGTTACGCTGGACTTCTGGGACACCGTCACTATGACAAAGGTCATAGGTGGATTACTCTCAAATTTTCTGTGAGGCAGTCACTGCGATTCATCACATCACCGTTGGAGCTAGTCTCTGCAGGGAGGACGATGTTTGTTTTTGTTTTGATGTCGGGAATGGCAGTGCTTTTGTCTGTTGCGAGGTTTGTTTTCTTGGGAAGAGACCTGGGGGAGGATGGTGGGGTGAAGTTGGAAGGAGACCACGAGGTGCCTAGGTGGGAGCAGGGGAGCATGATGATATGAACAACTGGGAGAGGCAAGATTCAGTGTCGGGATTAGGTTGGCTTTGGGTGGAGGGATTGACAGCAAGAAGTTTTTTTCACTATGGAGATCAGGAGAAGGAGAATAGGCCTTTGACGAGTCCAGCTGGTGAAAAGGAAAGTTGCCACTCACCTTATACAGAGATGCTGAGTTGCAGATAGGCACAACAAAAAGACTGTCACAAATAAAGCTTTCAGCCCGTAAGGCCTTTGGAAAAAAAAAAACACCACACACACACACACACACACACACACACACACACACACACACACACCGCTGTCTTTTTTGACAAAGGCCTTACAGGCTCAAAGCTTTATTTGTGCCAGTCTTTTTGTTGTGTCTATCTGTGACTCAGCATCTCCGCTATATGGTGAGTGGCAACTTTCCTTTTCATAATATTGTTAACATTCCATCCTGGATTCTCCATTGTTTGATTTCTGTAGACTTAAGATTTTTGGTGCATAGATTGACAACAGCATTCTGGGTTTGTTTACGTTCTGGGTTTGATGGTATGCTGGGAGAGAGTTAAGGGGGATGGGACAGATGACGTTGAGCAAGGCAGGGTTCGGGTGCTACGAACGAACGACTGGGGAGGGGGCAGGGTGGGGCAAGTACAGGTTTCGACAGGTGGCAGTCGGTGACAGCAGGATCTCGACACTGTGGATAATTTATGGAGGTTGTGCCTGTGTTTAGAGTGCTCTTCCAGGTGTTTGAAGGCAATGTTTTCAATTTGGGGGAGACAGTCTAGGCAGCTGGGACGACAGCACAGTAGCCGTTTCGTGTGCAGAGACCAGAGATGGTTCAGGGCTACTTGGAAATGGAGATTTGTTTCTGCAGTTTCAGGCTGTCGAAGGTCACTGTGAAAGGAGGGTGGGATCTAGGAAAGGGGATTTTTACGGTTAGGATGTTCGGGGCATTCTGTGGCTTAGGAACACTTAGGGAAAAGGATGCAGGACTAGGTTTTAGTTACGGAGAGGGATACTTTTCCGAATCGATTCGACGAGCAGGGAGCCATCTGGGAAGGGTCATCACTACACAAAAAAAGCTCTGTCACAGTGATCCCATCCCAGAAGTCCAACGTAGCTTCCGAGCACTGACGAAGTCTGTAGGTCCGTCCCAGAAGTTAAATCTATCCCCCACCCCCACACCCACCTTCTACTCAAAATCCATTTCCTGCCACAAATTTACACACCACATTAAATGTTTGTATTTTTTTTGTACGTAACATATTTCTATTTTTACTATGTGCTGAGAGTTTCGGTGGGATACGTCGACGAAATGCGGTTCGAGCACGGTCAGCACTTTGAGTTGTATTTCAGTGGGTAGACATAGTGTAACTACCAGTGTGTGGAGCTGTGGCTACATGAGCAGAGTGGAAAAGTCAGTTGAAACATTACATGTTCAAAAGGATATAAATAACCACAAGAATAACTGACAGCATATTTAATTAACAAACAAAAAAAACTGTTGCATACAATTTATTCAAAATTAATAAAATCCTGAACTTTTCTGAAAATAATGAAGTGCCTACAACAGACAGAAATGATTACAGGTAAATACAGCTAAAGTTTCATTTTCTGCTTGAAGATAATTTTGAATTGTTGCAATAAATTCATCAATTTTGAGTAAAATTCAATTACAGTTAAATTCTCTGCACCTTCACCAACATCGACAGCAGGAGCACTACAGTGTAGTTGTAAGAATCTTGTGCACGTAGTGTTCGTGAGGCAGTTACGATTTCTCACCACGATTTGAGCTTACCTTGAGGGCTCCACAGGCCTCGACAGCGTTCACGTCGTCCACGACGACAACTCGGAAATTCTCTGTCTGAATCAGGTCTCTCAAGAGTGGAGCCACACGCTTGTCTCTGCATCCTGCAAGAAAAAGATTACAGAGTTACTCCGCTGATGACAAACATTAGGTGGACGATAGCAATCCTCCTCTCTCTCCACGTGAAGAAAAGTGCCAATGCCATGTGCGTGTCCCAAATTACGTCGACACCGAACCGTGTCTTCTGAATGCTTCGCTCTTTTGTGAGGCAGTGTATTGTACTGAAATGCAGGAGGATCTGCAGCGAATTAACGCATGGTGCAGGGAATGGCAATTGAATCTCAATGTAGACAAGTGTAATGTGCTGTGAATACTTAGAAAGAAAGATCCCATATCATTTAGCTACAATATAGCAGGTCAGCAACTGGAAGCAGTTAATTCCAAAATTATCTGGGAGTACACATTAGGAGCGATTTAAAATGGAATGATCATATAATGTTGATCGTCAGTAAAGCAGATGCCAGACTGAGATTGATTGGAAGAATCCTAAGGAAATGCTATCCGAAAACAAAGGAAGTAGGATACAGTATGCTTGTTTGCCCACTGCTCGAATACTGCTCAGCAGTGTGGGATCCGTACCACATAGGGTTGGTAGAAGAGAGAGAGAAGATCCAACGGAGAGCAGCGCGCTTCGTTACAGGATCATTTAGTAATCGGGAAAGCGTTATGGAGATGATAGATAAACTCCAGTGGAAGACTCTGCAGGAGAGACATTCAGTAGCTCGGTACGGGCTTTTGTTGAAGTTTCGAGAACATACCTTCACCGAGGAGTCGAGCAGTATATTGCTCCCTCCTACGTATATCTCGCAAAGAGACCGTGAGGATAAAATCAGAGAGATTAGGGCCCACACAGAAGCATACTGACAATCCTTCTTTCCACAAACAATACGAGACTGGAATAGAAGGGAGAACCGATAGAGGTAATCAAGGTACCCTCCGCCACACACCGTCAGGTGGCTTGCGGAGTATGGATGTAGATATAGATGTAGTGTATTTCACCAACTTGACACACCCCTCTGTACACGAAGCATTATTATACAGCTCAGTTAATCTGAAGCCGAGGCCACCAATACACACAAATTTGTTAACACTACACAGATGTAGTAGCCTAGCCTCCGTCACCGGTGTTCGGCCGACGGCAGGAAAGTAGTGGCCGTCTACGGCTACCGACCGTCCGGCATCCCGGGTCGAGTCTCTAATCTCGTTCCGGCGTCTCACAGGACGGGCGGTACGTCACGCCGTTTGTGACAGTACACAATTTCTCCGAATAGAACACTCGCCGCCTTGTACCTCAGAATCAACTACTTTATCTGCAGGTGCGTAAGTTAAATTATCTCTAGCAGAAGTCAAATTCTGGATTCCGTAAGTAGAATTAGAAACACTGAAGGGAGTACCGAAATATGTGGGTAAATTGGCGACAGTAAATTAACAATTAATTTTCACAAAGTGTGCCACTCGACACGCGGAAATTACGAACACACGTTCGAGAGATTGTGGGAATGACAGTTACGACACGGCAGCCGGAAAGGATCTGGCACGTGCGCCAATCGGTAGTTACACCTTGTAACAATACGAGTCAAGAAAGATGTAACGGAACTTGAATGGCGTATTTGCCTCTATTGGTTACGGGAGAGAGATCGATCTTTCGGTCCTGTCTCTATATTTGTATATAATATTCCATGAATAACGGCTGGGTGAGTGTAAAGCTATCGTTAAAAACGAATGCCGCGCGATTTGTTACGATTTGGTCGGTCATAATAATAATAATAATAATAATAATAATAATAATAACATGCTTTTCAATACAATTAAAATATAACAGCGATACCTGTTTGGTGTTATTGGAGATAATATGTAGTAAATTAATGAGTAAGGTAGCTTTGCTTTATATCGACGAAGCCAATGATACGGATTCATTTTTTTCCATTTACTCTTAGAAATAAACAAGTAAAGAAGTGCTAATTGTGCGTAGTGAAAAAAAATATAGGGGCGAGTTTTAAATAATTATGGTATACAATCAGAGTAACAAAAGGACGTTTAGTTACACGAAATCGCGGATAGCAAAGTGTGGTCATTAAATTGAGTACACCTACAGGGCGGTCAATTCCAGGATAAATCTATATGCATCTCACGAGGGACGTGGTATTGAGACCGTTTTTTTTTTTATTTCCCCCCCCCCCCCCCCCCCCCCTTCATTATATCATGGAGAGCGGGCTCCAATTTATGAAATGGAGGAAAGCTGTATCATTATCACTGACTGTTGGTGTCGAGCAACCAAAACTGTTCATCAAAGGGTTTTGATGCAACTTGGGAGTTATGGTTCAGGCACTCGCATATACTCCACATCGAAGTGTGAATGAGTGGTGAATGCGAAATAAAACTGTGAACAAAGTTACGTTAAATAAAACAGAGGAAACAAGACAGTTTGGTCGTATCTGTTATTATTCCATAAACTGTAACATTTCTTACCGTTGTACGAAGCCTTTATAGACGATCATTAATGACAATTTGCTTCGAAGGGCTCTCGTTACGAGTTAAGTTTTGGAGACCTGGTCAAAAGGGGGTAGTTTGTAGATCCTAACTACTGCAGCTGTTCTGCAATCAGGTGCTACCGAGGCCGTTGTGTGTTGTCAATGACTTAAGGTTACCATATCTCACACTCTAGTATCAATGAGCCTTTCCACTCGGTATAACGGTGCCCCACGGCAACGACGACAACGCCGACGACGAAGCAAGATACGGTAGATGCACAAGTCAAATTATCTCTCGCAGAAGGCAAATTCTGGATTCCGTAAGTAGAATTAGAAACACTAAAGGGAGTACCAAATTATGTGAGTAAATTGGCGACAGTAAATTAACAATTAATTTTCACAAAGTGTGCCACTCGACATGCGGAAGTTACTAACACACGTTCGAGAGATTGTGGGAATGACAGTTACGACACGGCAGCCGGAAAGGATCCGGCACGTGCGTCGATCGGTTGTTACACCTGACGTGTGTGCAGGAGACCCGAGTGTACCTACCTACGGCACGAAATGAGAAGTGGCAGAACTCCGCGCACAGGGGGGGCAGTCCTATCGACTTCTGACAGACTCCCACTGCACCACGAGAGGCCAGTTTCATGAGGTACTTGCAGGAGGTGGAAGGCAGACGGTTCGAACGTACGTTCGTTGCACCGAGCTGGGATGACAGAATAAAGTCTCTAAAAATTGAGAACCAGTTGGAAATGTACAGCAGAACTTTCTACCCTCGCAAATACCCCATGCCTAGTAGCACGAGGTAATTTTTCTAGGTTTCGAGCAACACTAATGTTCGACACAGTGTTCTGAAAATGGCCCCCGTAACTACTACTGCAATCGTGTGTAAACGTCTGTAAATTATGTGCTTATTTTACGGCCTCACATTTTCCACGATACAGTAACAATTTAATTTTCTGTACGAGATGCTTTCACAATGCAGAAATTCCGACCACTGCGCTCAGTCATTACACCACATTCCGGGCAATCACATGCCACTTACCAAAAATGACAGGATGAGCCAAATTAATTTCCAATAGAGACTATGAAGACAATTATACAGTGTCTAATATAAGGAGATAGTGAGTCAATATATACTGGGCTATATTTCAGCTCACATATTTGACAAGAATATTGAAATTGAGAGTTACGCATTGATCTCTTCGAGTATACTCTACAATATGTTTAGGAATAAAAAAGGCAAAATTCCTGTGACAACATTTTTGCAATGCAATTTGTTTTACAAGCAACAGCTCCAAGGTATTGTACTGAGTGTAATCTTTCACCCACAACAAGCACACTGGAAAACAAATAGAAGGTAACATTCTGCAAACACCGAAACCCTGCGACGTTTTTCTCCCCTTTACACAAAGAACATATATGGGGTTCACTCCTATCTACATCTGCACCCGTACTCCACAAGCCACCGTACGGTGCGCAGCGGAGAATATGTCATACTGCTACCTGCTGTTTCCTTTCCCGTTCCACTCACAAACGGAGTGAGGGCAAGAGACCGCTACACGCCTCCACACGATCCCCAGCTACACTCGTCTCGACTCCGCGGTTCTCACACGAGATGCTGTCCGTGGCAGTGTGACTGTTCTGCAGTGTGTCACAAAGGTCAGTTCTCTAAACTTTCTCTTTAGTGTTTTAGAAAAAGAATATCTTCCTCCTCCTGATCCCCATTTAGTTTCACGAGAGGGTTTCCGTAACAGTCACGTGACGACCAAAGCCACCACTACCAGATCTAGCAGCACACTGTCGACGTCTCCCTTCGGTCCGATCCGGCCGGGATCTCGAACACGAGGCCTCCTTTATGGACGAGTTACACTTTCCTAGAATTCTCCAACCAACAAAGTCCACCGATCCCTCTTCCTACAACTGACTTTACGTGCTCGTTCCCTCTCTTATCACTTTGCAATACTGCGTCTAGATATTTAGTCTAGATGACCGAGTGTAAAATAAACACGACTGATGCTGTATTTGGACCTTACTGTAATCTTTATCCTACTCGTATGCATTAACTTATATTTTACGTGGGCCTTCGTAAACTCTTGGTTCATCCCTATTAAATCCCCAAACCACCTTCCCTACCCTCTGGCTCCTACCCTTGTAACTGCCCCCGGTGTAAAACCTGTCCCATGCACCCTCCCACCACCACCTACTCCAGTCCCATAACCCAGAAGGTGTACACGATCAAAGGCAGAGCCACGTGTGAAAGCACCCACGTGATTTACCAACTGACCTGCCCACACTGTGAAGCTTTCTACGTGGGAATGACCAGCAACAAACCGTCCATTCGCATGAATGGACACAGGCAGACAGTGTTTGTTGGTAATGAGGATCACCCTGTGGCTAAACATGCCTCGGCGCACGGCCAGCACATCTTGGCACAGTGTTACACCGTCCGGGTTATCTGGACACTTCCCACTAACACCCACCTATCCGAGCTCCGGAGATGGGAACTTGCTCTTCAATATATCCTCTCTTCCCGTTACCCACCAGGCCACAGTCTCCGCTAATTTCAAGTTGCCGCCACTCATACCTCACCTGTCATTCAACAGCATATTTGCCTCTGCACTTCCGCCTCGACTGACATCTCTGCCCAAACTCTTTGTCTTTAAATATGTCTGCTTGTGTCTGTATATGTGTGGATGGATATGTGTGTGCGCGCGAGTGTATACCTGTCCCTTTTCCCCCCTAAGGTAAGTCTTTCCGCTCCCGGGATTGGAATGACTCCTTACCCTCTCCCTTAAAACCCACATCCTTTCGTCTTTCCCTCTCCTTCCCTCTTTCCTGATGAAGCAACCGTGGGTTGCGAAAGCTTGAATTTTGTGAGTGTGAGTGTGTTTTTGTTTGTGTCTCTATCAACATACCAACGCTTTCGTTTGTTAAGTTACATCATCTTTGTTTTTAGATATATTTTTCTCATGTGGAATGTTTCCCTCTATTATATTCATATGATTAACTTATATTTTTCTATGCTTAAAGTAAGCAGCCATCCGTGACAGTGAATCGAAATTCTGTGCCAGTCATCTCGTATCCTCCTACGGTCACTCAAAGTCTTCTGTACACTATGGCGCTGCCAGCACACACACACACACACACACACACACACACACACACACACACACACTATCGGTCATCCTATCTATCAACTGCTGTTTATCTGTAGAGAAAATAACAGTCGCTCTGTCCACTTCCCTGGGGAGTGCTGACAGTACCTTTCTGTCTGTCAGTACCTTCGGAGATGAAAGGGTCAGTTCTGTTAGGTCGAGTATTTGAGCCACTCACATACTCACTAACTCAATCTGTGCGCTCCAACCTCTGTTAATGGCCTGCAGTGGTGAATGATGAACATATTTTGAGATTTCACAGCACATTTCTTGAAAAAACTCGCTACTAGTTAGTACCCATTACATGTTCCGATTCTCTTCTTCAGCTTATCTGTCTCTCCTGTTTGGGGGACAGGAGAAGGTCGGTCACCGGGCACGCCTGTACTCTGCATTGTGCCAGCTGATCGAGTCGTACTCACCGCTCCACACCTCCCGTCAACTCACCGATGGTGGTTTCACAGAACATGCCGGCAGCCACCTCGCTGGCCAGGTTGGCTCCCATGAGGACGCAAACTTGGATCTTCAGTAAGCGGCTGATCGTATTCGAGATCAAGTCGATGGCTCCACCTTCGACGTGGTCAAAACCCTGGAAAATGGAAAGCACTGATGTCCGAGACTATTTTTATAAAAAGCCCTGACCGAATATAAAGCACAGGAGGCTGTGGATACGAGTTGGGTTTATGTCATTTGTAAAGTGTAAAAGTCAGTTTTTTGCTGATAAATATTGCACGACAGAACCTTTAAAAGTGCAAGCAGCAGTTCTCAAACTCTCAAAACTACTACTAATGAGAAACATTGTGAAATGAAATGATCGTATGGCATTGTTGGCCGGGAGGCCCCTTGCGGGGAAGTTCGGCCGCCGTATCGCAAGTCCTTTTTAGTTGACGCCACTTCGGCGACTTGCACGTCAATGATGATGAAGAACACACAACACCCAGTCATCACGAGGTAGAGAAAATCTCTGACCCCGCCGGGAATCGAACCCGGGACCCCGTGCGCAGGAAGCGAGAACGCTACCGCAAGACCACGAGCTGCGGGCGTTGTTTTTTGCTGATAAATATTGCACGACATAACCTTTAAAAGTGCAAGCAGCAGTTCTCAAATTCTCAAAACTACTACTAATGAGAAACACTGTATTTAGGACCGACGACTAACACAGAAACAGTGAGACTAACACCAGTACACAGAAGACTACTACACTGGGAAGAAAGGATCAGCTGCTGATCCGTAGCAGCTGGCAGCAAGGGATCTCGAGGCCACGGCAGCTTATCGTGGCGGCAAAGTGACTCGTTTGTCGGATCGTTAAATTTGTACCTGTGTGAGCTACAGTTCTGGTGGGGGTGATCGAATTATCACGTGTAGGATGTTTTGTGCAGATATACGTTCACATACTCTGACAAAGGTAGAAAATTTCTGAGGAGAAGAAGTGTCTCCAGTCATTTAAATAAAATAGCTCTGAATATTTATTGAGAGTAACTGACTTAGTATCGAGGAGTGTCGGCAACGCTGGCAGGAAGAAACAGTTCGCTAATCTGGAAATAAGAGCAACTTTCACCACCAGACAGATTTAAATTACTATCAGATCTAACCCTGAAAGAGAATTCTTACGGACATTCAACAAGTCGAGGTATGCACTGACAAAAAAAGTACGTTTTTGATACTGTATCTTCACACAATCCAAAAAAAAAAAAAACTGTCACTACAGATGTGAGAAATTATCAGCCAACTCATTATTCTTGAAAGGACTTAACTCCCAACATACAAAACAGCTTCAAACTTGTCATTACAAATGAGTTAGTGTGTTAAATATTTGACATGAAGTGCAGACATAACAGACAACTTTGAATAGGTTTGAAATTGTGCATAACGTTTGTCACTAGTTGATAAGTCCTCCCACTCTCAGATATCGGACAAAAATAATCTGCCCAATTTGTCCACCCCCAGTTACGCTGCCGTGAGACTCTTCTTATCGTGTTAAACCTTTAACATAATATTATACCTCTCAATTAGGAGATAAAGACAGCATTCTAAATTTCTAAATTATGTCAATAACTATACACAATATTAAAAATCAAAATTTTGGTCATCCCTGGAAGTCTTCAGATATGTTGTTGTTGTGGTCTACAGTCCTGAGACTGGTTTGATGCACCCCTCCATGCTACTCTATCCTGTGAAAGCCTCTTCATCTCCCAGTACCTACTGCAGCCTACATCCTTCTGAATCTGCTTAGTGTATTCATCTCTTGGTCTCCCCCTATGATTTTTACCCTCCACGCTGCCCTCCAATACTAAATTGGTGATCCCTTGATGCCTCAAAACATATCCTACCAACCGATCCCTTCTTCTAGTCAAGTTGTGCCACAAACTCCTCTTCTCCCCAATCCTATTCAATACCTCCTCATTAGTTACGTGATCTACCCATCTAATCTTCAGCATTCTTCTGTAGCACCACATTTCGAAAGCTTCTATTCTCTTCTTGTCCAAACTATTTATCGTCCATGTTTCACTTCCATACATGGCTACACTCCATACAAATGGTTTCAGAAATGACTTCCTGACACTTAAATCTATATTCGATGTTAACAAATTTCTCTTCTTCAGAAACACTTTCCTTGCCATTGCCAGTCTACATTTTATATCCTCTCTACTTCGACCATCATCAGTTATTTTGCTCCCCAAATAGCAAAACTCCTTTACTACTTTAAGTGTCTCATTTCCTAATCTAATTCCCTCAGCATCACCCGACTTAATTAGACTACATTCCATTATCCTCGTTTTGCTTTTGTTGATGTTCATCTTATATCCTCCTTTCAAGACACTGTCCATTCCGTTCAACTGCTCTTCCAAGTCCTTTGCTGTCTCTGACAGAATTACAATGTCATCGGCGAACCTCAAAGTTTTTATTTCTTCTCCATGGATCTTAATACCTACTCCGAATTTTTCTTTTGTTCCCTTCATTGCTTGCTCAAAATACAGATTGAATAACATCGGGGATAGGTTACAACCCTATCTCACTCCCTTCCCAACCACTGCTTTCCCTTTCATGTCCCTCGACTCTTATAACCGCCATCTGGTTTCTGTACAAATTGCTAATAGCCTTTCGCTCCCTGTATTTTACCCCTGCCACCTTTAGAATTTGAAAGAGAGTATTCCAGTCAGCACTGTCAAAAGCTTTCTCTAAGTCTACAAATTCTTGAAACGTTGGTTTGCCTTTCCTTAATCTTTTTTCTAAGATAAGTCGTAGGGTCAGTATTGCCTCACGTGTTCCAACATTTCTAAGGAATCCAAACTGATCTTCCCCGAGGTCGGCTTCTACCAGTTTTTCCATTCGTCTGTAAAGAATTCGCGTTAGTATTTTGCATCTGTGACTTATTAAACTGATAGTTCGGTAATTTTCACATCTGTCAACACCTGCTTTCTTTGGGATTGGAATTCCCAAGGTCAGAGCTCCGGCAGAGACCACCCTACTGCAGGGGGTGAGTACGACCTCGCCTTCCTCCCACACGTGCCAGTTACGGGGTGACCTACAGTTTAACACCGACGCAGAATGTCAGTGAAACTGAGCATCTGCCACACGAACAAACCACTGCCACACGTAAGAGAAGCGACGAGCGACAGAAAAAACTTCCAGGCCCACCGAGCACTGAACATTGGAACTTTCTCATCTGACAACTGTTTTATTACAAACTTGTCAGTAGGCATCTGAGCTTTTGCTCTGTTTCCCAAGTAAGGGTGGAACCACTCATTCCTAGACCTCCCACACCTAGTGCTTTTAGCCTGTTTAGCAATATTTTATGGGCAACTGTGTCAAAAGCTCGTATATGCTTGACATTTTTCAACTGCAAGAGTTATCTAGATTAATACAAAATTAGAAGTAATAACTTCAAGATAGCAAAGATCATTAGTATACTGCACTTATTTTGATTACTTGTTTCGGCAGGCTATCCTGCCATCTCTGGATCTGTGAAGGATTGGATCCAAATTGTAAGGACAGCGAGGTCAAAAATAATCGGGAGCAATACACTTTTATACATAATACGGATATATTCCACATATGTTATGCAATACATTTCAATGAACCTTGACTACTTAATTACTTACTGACTCACTGGTCATACCGGACTCGAGAGTCCATTACCGCAGCAACGTATTTTCGCCATCTGTTCCTGTCTTGGGCTATTTCCTTCCATTCCCGTTCAATATCTAGGCTCCTCAAATCAGCCTTCACATTGTCCTCCCACCTACGCCTCGGTCTCCCCACAGGACGTTTTCCCTCTAGGTGCCCTACCAGTACTCTGCGCACTGCCCTGCTCTCATCCATTAGAGCTACGTGACCCGCCCATTGCAGCCTACGTGATTTAATAATACTGATTACGTCAGGGCTTTAATAGAGTTCGTGAACCTCTTTGTTATGTAGTTTTCGCCACTCTCCTCTAATGTCATCCCTTTTTGTTCTGAAAACTTTCCTCAAAATTTTGTTTTCAAATACTCGAAATGGCTTTTCATTTTGCACAGCGAGCAACCAAGTCTCACACCCATACAGCGTAACTGGTAGAATAATAGTTTTGTATTTTAGTAATCATTACATGAAATGCCATGCTTATTGCACCAAATATACATGCTCGTGTCCGTACAACAGCTGAATGAAGACAGATTCTAAAGTAAACAATAGAGATGTCACGATCAACGACCAGGTGGCACTGTACTAGTAACAGACAGAAGTACCTCAGGTAATATGAAGTGTAGGAGCACAGTAACATCCTAGAATCATACAACACAATTATAAAATTTGTCTGTACATATAATGAGAAGCAGACCAAATCGGCACATTGTAAGCTGATTTTGTTGAAAAATTAAAGTTTTAAAAATGTTGTTTTAAAATATTGTTTATAAACAGTATAACGAAGTGTTGTGTGTTCATTATATCACTTAATACACACGTAGTCAAGGAAGTTACAGTTCATGTAGAAAATATATCAACAAATAACTCGCAGAAGTTCACTTAATTGTAGGTAACAAGGATACACTGCACTTCACATGTTTCTGAAATCTCTTTTTATAATCGGACACATTACATCGTGCATATAGTCTATGTTCATTGAAAGGTAGTTCATAAGGCATGTAGTTTATTACATATTATGTAAAAATGTATGACATCTCATTATTTCTGACACCACTGTGCTAACAATTTTCATCCAATGCTTTTCAGATCTGAAGACGGTAAATAGCTTGCCGAAACAGGTAATCGATATGAATGTGGCACCGTAGCAATCTTGTCTGTTTTGAAGCTTTTACTTCCAATTTTAGTGTCAAAAACCTTGGACAAGTCTCAGAATGAGTCTGTAACAGAGTCATCGTTGTAAAGAGTTTCAAGTACCACTTTTTTGAACTCTGTAATAGCTGACAGTGTACATCCCCTACTTCATAAACCAAACTGCGCTTTGTTAAAAAGGTTGTGCTTATTTGTGTAAATCATTACTCTGTCTTACACAACTGATTGAATTAAAAAAGTTCACAAAATGTCCGACAGATCTCTTGGGCGCGTCGTTTGGTGATGATCGAGTGCTCAGCCGCCACTTTCGTCATGCTTGGTTTCCCTGACCTCTGTCCGTGCGATTATTGGCTTTGGGGTTACCTGAAGTCGCAAGTGTATCGTGATCGACTGACATGTCTAGGGATGCTGAAAGACAACATCCGATGCCAATGCCTCACCATAATTCCGTACATGCTTTACAGTGCTGTTCACAACATTATACCTCGACTACAGCTATTGTTGAGGAATGATGGTGGACATATTGAGCATTTCCTGTAAAGAACATTATCTTTGCTTTGTCTTACTTTGTAATGCTAATTATTGCTATTCTGATCAGATGAAGCACCATCTGTCGGACATTTTTTGAACTTTTGTATTTTTTTGGTTCTAATAAAACCCCATGTCATTCCAAGCATGTGTGTCAATTTGTACCTCTTTATCTACATTATTCCACAATTTATTCAGTTTTCAAATTTGTACTGACTTTTTGATCACCTGGTACATCTGTGGATTTCTTATTTTTTTAATTTCTGCTCCACCTTTCCGATTTTGAGCTCCGGCGCACAAAATGACACCGCCGTGTTAAGTCACTGTGTATACTGTATGTGTTTTAGAAAGATTGTGTCACAGTACTTTAAGTTTCCACCCTGAAGGTAGGTACTTGCTGGCCCTCTTGTATCTTTCCAGACACTATACCCTTATGAACTGAATTTGCCTTTCAAACAATTAACACAATGGCACGTAAGCAAAGTGAGGAAGTTTCAATTTCCAGAGTTTCTCAGATTCCCAGTTCCACATTTTATGTCAGATGGAAAATTATCGAAGTCTTTTGCGCCACAACATTCAACTACAATCTGAAACTCGGAGAAGGATGCAGACTTTAAGGTATTAACCCTTTCAGGGGAAGTGGTTCCGTTTGAAATCACCTACAATTTCCTCATTTTGTGGCAAAAGGGCAGGAGCTACATTTGGGGACACCATTCAGCAGCCTAGTTGCTGCTGCCCTTTAGCGGCTGTCACTGGAACCGCAAAAAAAATCTGTAAATATTAGCAAGTAGCGAGGCGAGTTGGATAGCCATTTTTGTACACTGTGCGCGAACGTCTCTGTTCTCAAATTGTGACTGTATTCTTCTGGATTAGGTAACTTTTATGCATGTATTAAATGCAGAATACTGTTCTGCTTACATTAATACTATATGTACTGCAATAATAAATAAATAATGCATTTATTTCCGTGAATGTTGTGATGGTTCCATTTGAAACCACTGCTCCTGTAATGGCAACATTAGTAGGTGTGACGAATTTCTTTTTTTCAGTTTCACATGATGTATTCTCACAGACTAAAGGATGAGGAAATTCTGGAGTGCCTTTTCGCAGATATTCTTTCAGATCCCGACTCACAGATTGACACTAACAGTGACAGTGAAAGTGATGTGCTAGCTGAAGACAGTGATCTGGATTTGCAAATGAAAACACCTGTTTTATCTCGAATTATTTCGGAAAGTGAGAGTGAAGACTATTTTGACAATGACAGTGATGATAGTTTCAGCACTAATGACGATTTGCCACTGTGTTCCATTGCAAATTTTTCATGGAGAAAGGACATCAGTGCAATGAACTTTGCAGCCAATTTTTCAAAGGAAGCTGGTGTACAAGGAAAACTTAATTACAGTGAAGGTATGCAACCAGTAGATTTGTTTTGTCTGTTTTGTGACACTATGTTAGAACACATAGTCTTCCAGTCTAACCTGTACGCAACACAGAAAGGTGGCAATTTGAAGCCTCTTTCTAGAGCAGAACTAAAAGTATTTTTGGCTATAAACATTCTAATGGGAATCAAGAAACCTTGTTATCATCGCAATTGCTCGTCATCCCATAAGGAACTTCGAGATGAGTAAAAAGGTTCAGCTGGATTTTGACGCATATTCACATCAATGACAATGCTGTTATGCCTTCAAGGAAGAGCAGAAATTATATAAAATCTGTCCACTAATCAATCAGATACTGATAAACTTCAAAGAATTCTATGCACCTACTAAGGAGCAAGCTATAGATGAATGCGTGGTGAAGTTCAAAGGACAAATTGCATTCAAATAATATGCCCCAAAAGTCAATTAAAAGGGGATACAAAATCTGGGTCGAAGCTGATAAGCTCGGATATATTTGCGATTTTCAGATATATACTGGAAACGTCGAAGGCATAGTGGAAAAATCCTTAGGACAGAGAATTGTGAGAGATATATGTAAAGGCTTGGAAGGAAAGGGATACCACATATACTTTGACAATTTTTTTTACCAGTGTCTCACTTTAACAGAAGCTAGTAGATGACGGACTTTTTGCCTGTGTAACAATTAGATCACACAGAAAAGGACTTCCTACACTAAAAACAGACAAAGAGTCGCAAAGAGGAGAGCTTGACTGGTTAGTTCGTTCTGACGGCATTGCCTGCATCAAATGGAAAGACAAACGTGTGATCATATTGCTGTCTACAACTGATTCGCCTGTATATGTTGAAGAAGTAAGCCGTAAAGAAAAGCACGGAAAAATCACAAAGGTACCTTGCCCAAAAATAGTGAAATCATATAATACAAATATGGGTTGTGTCGATAAGGCAGATATGATGAACAGTTTTTATGCAATAGACAGTAAATCACGAAGGTGGTGGCTAAGATTATTTTGGTATATAGTTGATATTTCTATTGGAAATGCATTTATTCTGTTTCGATTATGTAATCCGACAGCAAAGCAAGTGCTAAAGGATCTTCGAAGACGTGTTGCCACAGGCCTGGTGGGCAGTAATGTCTTCAAAGATGGTCCTGGCCATCCCAGTACACCGCCAGAACCATCTGCAAAAAATTCAAAACTGTTGTTCCCCACGAGAAACGTATATCGGAAGCAAAACATGGAACCTCAAGGTGGTGTGTGCACTGCAGTACAAAGGAAGCAGCTGGACATGTAGTCACTGCCATGTAGCATTATGCTTATCTGCAGAAAGGAATTGTATCATCAAAAGTGATGACATTTAGCGGGCAGTGGCTCCCTTTGAAACCACAATGTGTGTGTTCAGTTTATGTAGATTTCATTTAATTTTTACATTTTTCTGTCTCATTGTATGAAAACTAATACAATACAAATAGGGAAAAATTAAAAATTAATTTTTTATTTATTTTGCCCCTGAAAGGATTAACAACTGTGTGTGTCTTCCAGTTATTGTGACTGCATAGACCGTATACAAATCCGACAGATTATCAAGAAGACTTTCCACCGTATTTGAAACTGATTATTATTAAATACAAGTACTGTTCTGGGATGAAGAGGGCTGGGAAACAAGTAAGAATTGCAAGATATTCAAAGGAGCATCAGCAAGCGTGCAGAAAGCGTTAATCCGCAGAACTGAGCTATAAGTCTGTCGCTTTTACCCACAAGATGACTCTCGTTTTGTGCATTCGTTTGTGCTGTGCAGGAAACTGCCAGCCCACCTCCATTTATTTTCCTACGAATGTGATTTATTACTGTGTACTTTTCACTACCGAACTCAGTTTAGTGACAGCCGGGTGTGAGAGCAGCATTAATCTGAGAGCAGAGGGCGCATATATCGAGTCCTCGACCTCCGGTCACAGAGATAACAGCAGTGCATCTTCTGACCTGAAATAACTCCCTAAAAGATAGCCCTTATCACAGTGATACGAACCTTGCTCAATATTTCTGTGTGTTATTGATCAGAGGTGGGTTAGAAAACAGATAGGTGAGAAAATACTCCTCGCCTCTACAGTACTGAGAAACCGTGTTATCACACAACTGCTGTAAGAGTAAACAACAGACTTCATTACAGTAATAACTTGCACGGCCACAGGTGTACGGAAATTGCCTTCTTCCACACGTGCACACAGACACGCAGTTGAACAGAGCTGGAGGGGGGGAAGGGAGGCGATACAACTACAAATACTGACAGAATTACGGGTCATTTGCTCAAGTGGTTAATAGAGCAATTTTCTTAACAACACATCTCATGTTTCATTCTCTACGTACTCCATCACATTTCTCTGGTTTCCCCAAGAGTCGTTCCTAATAAGATAATTCAGAATGAAGTTAGTAATCGTAAGACACAAATTATAGGAACCCTACCCTATTCAATTCAATAGATCTAATGAACAATTCTTTTAAGGCAAACCCCAATGATATTGACAGAAAAAATTGCTAGCCTGCCTCCTCAAAGTATCATATGACTTGAGTGGAATTTCTTCTCTTATAGATGATACCACCCTAAGATCACAACTTTTCTCAGTTACAAGACTAGGAACAATAAATTTTGCAAAAAAAGTGGAGCTTTCTACTTTCTTTAGTTGTGTGGTGTAATACTATGTTGTTAATACCTATTCTATGGGTCCATGTACTACAACTGAAGCAAACAAATTTTTTGTGCCACACACATTTATTATTTGAGAAGTATCTTCAGTAGCCTGAAGTGTATTACAATTTTATTTTTACATATTTAACATAATATTTCCTGCTTTTCTATGGAGCAACAATAATTTAAATTTCCACTTACAAATTTACATGACAGGAAACCAGAAAGTACCACAACTTTCCACAACCTCAATGTATAATGCTGAATATGAAAAACAAAATAGTATACACATAAATATGTATATATTTTTGACCACTGAAGGTGCTTCAAAAATAACAAAGGCAAAACACGTACGACACAAAAATATTGTTTTTGATTCAGTTTGGATGATATGGATGCAGAGTAGTAATCAACAAAATCCTGTTGTAGACAGTTGGCACAAAGTGCCAAACCACGTACAAATTACATTGCCACAAATGCCCGGACAGGAGTTGTGACAGTACGGGTGTAGCGAAGCAAAGTAATGATTCCGAAGATGGCTAATTAGCAGATACAGTAAATTATTAAATTAAGTGGATACTGAAACCAAAAATGCCACCAAATTTGCTACACAATTCTGGCAGGACCAAAGTGTCTAGAGTAAATCACGACTCAGAGCACCGACCAGGAAAGGTGAGGTTCTCAGTGCGGCACACAGCTTTAATTCGGTAGCAAGGTTCACGCATTCCCTGTGTTTTCGGCACAAAAATTCTCAGACAGTAGCAAATTCTCACCTACACTACCTCGTCTCCCACATCCAAAGTGTTTGGGTGAAGTTGGACTCTCAGATCCTACACCAGTATTCTTATAATTACCTGTACCCCCATACACTATTTGATTTTCATAATTGAAAAACTACTGAGCTCTGAGCTACATTCGACAAGTTACTTTTTCGTCAATATTTGCTTCTCTCTTCTCACCTTATTTCCATTATAAACAAGGTGGTGATCAAATTACACATTCTGTTTTATGACAGAATGTAAACAAGACACGGAGAAGTGGTCAGACTGAAGGAAGAGTTAAAAGTGCAGCTGTCACTACACACGTACAGTTCACAGAGTTCGCCAAGTTATTAACAGTTTAATTGAAAATGTTTACAGGGCATTTGGCATCAATTGAGGAAAAGGAAGCTCGATAAATACAAAAGTACGGACCGGCACATTGAACAATCACCGTGCATTTTCTCGAGTGTGTCTACCGTACAATTTGTGAGCTCACCGAATCTACCCTCACCTGTGACAACACTGAGATGTATACCTTGAGGTTATCTGATATCTGATGCGCTATCTTACACATTGTGGTTTTCAAATTTTCGCTCAAGCTGACTTATATTTTTTCTTTAAATGGACAGGCATTAGATTTATAGACAGTTCTATACTGTTTATTCTCTTTGACAATAAGAAACATCCCTTATTAAAATCTGACTCCTCAATGTTCATAAATTAACATTTTCACTCCAGAGAAGCCGTTTCTATTCTGGTTTTCATGCTGCTGATCACTCCAGGTAATATCTTCATCTAGTACCTCTTTATTCCTGAGCTCCTCTGTGTACACATCCCTCTGCCTCAGTTTTAAATTGCCAGGAAGTTTCATATCAGCAGACACACTCCTGCAGAGTGAAAATTTCATTCTGGAATGGAAAACTTACTGGATATAAAAATTTACACTAAATTAAAGGTGACAAATTAAATAAAAAAGACCCACAGATCTGGTAAACTCTATGCTCCCTCAGCAATACTCATTATTATACCTACGAGGACCTGGCAGTGGTCACAGAGTCCCAAAATAACTAGATAAACTGCATCTACACATACACTCGGCAACCCACTATAAAGTGCATTAAAGGTACAAATAAAGTGCAGTAAAACAAAAGCGAGGAATTAAAGGCCCATCTCCGAACAGTGTACTTACAGGGTGTTTCAAAAATGACCGGTATATTTGAAACGGCAATAAAAACTAAACGAGCAGCGATAGAAATACACCGTTTGTTGCAATATGCTTGGGACAACAGTACATTTTCAGGCAGACAAACTTTCGAAATTACAGTAGTTACAATTTTCAACAACAGATGGCGCTGCGGTCTGGGAAACTCTATAGTACGATATTTTCCACATATCCACCATGCGTAGCAATAATATGGCGTAGTCTCTGAATGAAATTACCCGAAACCTTTGACAACGTGCCTGGCAGAATGGCTTCACATGCAGATGAGATGTACTGCTTCAGCTGTTCAATTGTTTCTGGATTCTGGTGGTACACCTGGTCTTTCAAGTGTCCCCACAGAAAGAAGTCACAGGGATTCATGTCTGGCGAATAGGGAGGCCAATCCACGCCGCCTCCTGTATGTTTCGGATAGCCCAAAGCAATCACACGATCATCGAAATATTCATTCAGGAAATTAAAGACGTTGGCCATGCGATGTGGCCGGGCACCATCTTGCATAAACCACGAGGTGTTCGCAGTGTCGTCTAAGGCAGTTTGTACCGCCACAAATTCATGAAGAATGTCCAGATAGCATGATGCAGTAATCGTTTCGGATCTGAAAAATGGGCCAATGATTCCTTTGGAAGAAATGGCGGCCCAGACCAGTACTTTTTGAGGATGCAGGGACGATGGGACTGCAACATGGGGCTTTTCGGTTCCCCATATGCGCCAGTTCTGTTTATTGACGAAGCCGTCCAGGTAAAAATAAGCTTTGTCAGTAAACCAAATGCTGCCCACATGCGTATCGCCATCATCAATCCTGTGCACTATATCGTTAGCGAATGTCTCTCGTGCAGCAATGGTAGCGGCGCTGAGGGGTTGCCGCGTTTGAATTTTGTATGGATAGAGGTGTAAACTCTGGCGCATGAGACGATACGTGGACGTTAGCGTCATTTGGACCGCAGCTGCAACACGGCGAACGGAAACCCGAGGCCGCTGTTGGATCACCTGCTGCACTAGCTGAGCGTTGCCCTCTGTGGTTGCCATACGCGGTCGCCCTACCTTTCCAGCACGTTCATCCGTCACGTTCCCAGTCCGTTGAAATTTTTCAAACAGATCCTTTATTGTATCGCTTTTCGGTCCTTTGGTTACATTAAACCTCCGTTGAAAACTTCGTCTTGTTGCAACAACACTGTGTTCTAGGCGGTGGAATTCCAACACCAGAAAAATCCTCTGTTCTAAGGAATAAACCATGTTGTCTACAGCACACTTGCACGTTGTGAACAGCACACGCTTACAGCAGAAAGACAACGTACAGAATGGCACACCCACAGACTGCGTTGTCTTCTATGTCCTTCACATCACTTGCAGCGCCATCTATTGTTGAAAATTGTAACTACTGTAATTTTGAAAGTTTGTCCGCCTGAAAATGTACTGCTGTCCCAAGCATATTGCAACAAACTGTGTATTTCTATCGCTGCTCGTTTAGTTTTTATTGCCATTTCAAATATACCGGTCATTTTTGAAACACCCTGTACAAAGCAGACACTTACCTTTATAAGGGAGAGACCGACAGCATCCGGCTTGATGCGACCGAGGAGCGACGCGCAGATGTTGCGGATGAACTGGTGAGGCACCACGAAGATGAGCACGTCCGCTCCATCCGCCGCCTGCACCACGTCGGGTATCGCCACCTGTTTGAAGAGGCAAATACGGAGGGCTCAGTAATTTTACAGAAAAAAAGGTTACGTTCCACATCGTGGGTCATTCTGGAGTCCAAATCTTTAACGAGTGACAGTTCGGTAGCTAGGACGGTGGAGCAACTCGAAAACTGAGACTCGAAAACTAAACCTTTAACGTTTTTCCCGAACTGTGCATTTTTTCCACCCCCGGTAGTATATCACGTATGCAAAAATGGTAAGTTTCTCAACAGTCTAAAATGGAGAAAGAATGTTTGAATCTCATATTGACCAATCCACATTACAGATGCACAGGTCGAGACCTCGCGTCACTTCACCCGATGAACTGAGTTTGAATCTGCATAACTCAATGAACGACAAGTACGGAGCAGTATCCCTGCCTAACAATAGAATTTCAGCTGAATGGGATGGTGTATATAGTGCAATTAATAAGGTGTGCTTAAAAGGAATCTCAAAACCTCTTGCCTACCTGATTAAATGCAGAATTAGGGAAGACATGTACCCAACTGTTCTAAGAGTGATTGTTGCAATACCAATGTACATAAAAAGGTAAGTAACTAAGATATTTCCAACTATACACCAGTATCGTTAATTCCCACCTTTTGTAAGATATTTGAAAGTATTACACTGTCCCTGCTCAGAGCCCCAAACACGAGTGGCTTTAGACAAGAGCTAGGCACAACAGCAGCAATCACACACTACTTCTGTGAAGTGTGGGGTAAGTTGGACCAGAGAAAGCAACTACAGGTATATTTTCAGACCAGACAAAAGATTTCAGCACAGTAAACTGTACACTACTTCTAAAAACTCAAGTTACAATGTATTAGGGATGTGTCTGTGCATCTCCTAGCCACACACCAGTTATTTCTAAACAATGCACTAAATTGACATACACCAAGTGAGGTGGGGCAGTGGTTGGCATGCCGGAATCACATTCGGGAGGACTCAATTCCACGTCCGGCCGTCCCGATTTAGGTTTTCCGCGATTTCCCTAATTTGCTTCAGGCAAATGCCGGGATGGTTCCTCTGAAAGGACAGGGTCGATTTCTTCCTCTTCCTTCCCTAATCCGATGGGTCTGACCACCTCACTGTTTAAATTCCTGGAATTTAAAATGGGCAGTTCTTGCCACACCAATGTAATCAATACATGTGACATCTCAGCAACAGAAAGTGGCAACCGTAGATTTCTGTGTGTGTACGCCAATGAAAACTTTTGGTGGGTGAACCGCATTAATTTTGTATGTGGAAAAGCTAGTAGCAGCTTTTATCTGCTTAGCCAGCTCCTAGCCAAACATTAAAAATAATATGCTATGAGCAATTTATCCCTTTATTACCTATGGGATTGAATTATGGGGTTGTGCAGTTTATGTCCGCTTAAAAAGAATATTATTGTTGCAGAAGACAGCAATAAAACTTCTATATATACACGTTTCAAAGAACGGACACCACATAAATACCTGGTGGTTGTAACTAAACTAAAGGGAGGGAGGGAGCTAAATCATTCCAACTGCTTGTTCAGGCATTATAGTCTGTCGGTAAACTGGAGAGCAATCTAGCGAGTCCCCACTCTGCCTACCCAGCTACGTCACGAGGCACTTCTACAGGCTGTTTCACAACGTAGTACCGGCCCTGCCGCGGCGCGTGCTTTAAATCTGTGGCATATTTCTTCCTCTGACGAAATTTTTGAATTTTGCCCACACCCTTTCAATTCGATTTAAATCACAGTTGTATGGTGGAAGTTGCAGCACACTGTGCCCATAATCTTCAAGTATTTTATTAATTTCAAATACTTTGTCTTCCAGCTTATGCTCTTTAATTAAATGAAATAATTTTGTTTTCATCATTGACAAATCAACTTCCACCTTATTTTTTAATAATAATTCAATCATTTCCCTTTCATTCGAGGACCTAGTTGGAGCTTTGTTATGCTCCTTGTTGTGACTTGAGGTGTTGTCCATTACAATAACAAAGTTCGGTAGCAGATTCGGAATTACTTTAGTCGGTATCCAATTTGAAAAATTTTCGTAGTTCATTTGCCCACGGTAGTCCCCTACTGCATATCCCGCTTTATAAATTAACTGTGCATTGGATAAAAACCGAAATTTTGACTCAATATTGACCACTATAATCCTATTGCTTCAGCTAACATTGTCGATAATGCTATCAACACCAGGGGCCCACCAACATTTTCTATAAGTAATATTATTGTCCACCCAAGTTTTATCAATATAAAAGAAATTTTCTGCCTAGCTCCCTTAATTTCCTCGGTTCAGGTACTAAAATCGCCAGTCAATTATATCCGTTCCCTCTATCAGAATCTTTCTTTTACTTATAGATCTTTTCCAAGTAAATTCCATTTCAAGCGGTGTTTTATGTAAAACATCTTTCTGCCAAAGAAAAGCGATTTTTTGTTTCACAGCTGTAAGTAATGCAGTAACGTCAGCATTATTTTTTGGTTTTTGTGAAAGTCCTCCATCGTTTGTCAAATGACCGATTTTGTGAAACTGCCTGCAACGATGAGTTTCCTCCCAAAATTATCAGTTTTCCTTCGTGGCTGTTTCAGTAAACCACGCAGTTTATTTTCGCGCTTCTTCCTTATGCGTCCTACTGTGGCGAGGCTGACGTTTGCATAAATTGCATCCCTCTGACTGGGACTGGTAATATTAGCCAGCAGTTTTTTTTTGTGCCGCCTCTTTAACACATGATGTTGTAACATTAGAGACGATCGAACGCTTGTTACTCCATAAATACCTCATCTTCTCCATATTCTGCACATTTTCTTGCAATGCATGTCGCTTATCAATCACTTTCGGATACCAAAGTATATCAGTATGCATACAAAATTGCCTGACTAACAATGGCAATTAAGATCCCACGAACAGAACAACGTGTATCACTGCACGCCAATCTACAGCGCTAGACAGGTAACGGGCGACAGATTTTGGGTGGCCCTGTAGGCCAGTGGCAGGGTTCTTCTGAGAAAAGCCACTTCCCCCACCAAAAGCGCTGTTCTCTCTTGAGTTTACAGACAGACTATAACCTGTCTTGCAACAGTACCACAGGCAGAACAGTGCCATGGCTTAAATAAGAAAGATGATTGCTGCCATTCTCAAAGTGTGCCGGGCTGGGCTGTGCTGTGTGCCAAGTTATTCTGGTGGGGATCAAGGCCAGCATTAAAGGTGAGAACTGGCCCAACATTCTACAGGCGACATCTGGCAGTACTTGGCGACCTACATACAGCACCTATTAATACACCCGCTTACCGCAAGTGCACCGAGCCACTGGTAGGAGCAAATAACTATGTGGGCTGCAGAAAATGGGAAATAAGGGGAGACAGAAGGTAGACAGGCTCAAGAAATTTCTTTCTTTTTTTTTTTTGTGTGTATCTGAAATGCCTACTATTTCCCCCACATAAAACAGTTTTTGTTCCATGTAAATACAACAATTTTTTCACGAGTTACGATGGTTTTCCTGACACACTGTGCGACCTGCCATTTAAATACCATGCCTTCTTTTTTTCACCACGAAGATATAACGCAAAGGTTTCTTTTATTCTTTGTACATTATTTCCTGCCTCTATTTCCAAATTAGAATATGATGGGCATGTCCAGAAGACAATAGGGTCCAGGTTGAGAAGACTATTAATAGAAAAAGTTAAAAAAGTACTGAAAGATGCTAAGAAGATAGATGGTAAAGGTTGCCTAACAAATGTTGAAACAGAAAGACTGCAGAATTATTATGGCTTGGCCATAAGAAGAAATGTTGGGAATTTACAGAACATTTACTTGTAGCAGTAAGGAATGAAATTAAATCTATATTTAAGAGATCTTCGAATATGTACTTTGTTAAGGAAATGTCTTCATCGGAAAATGCAAAATTTAAATGTATGTGAATTCTGTCATCTGGACCCAGTTAGCGAAAACTGTATTTGTTCAGATTACAGTCCTCAAATTTGGTGTTTATGATTGCTATTTTACGCTTCAGTGATGGTGTAACAAGAAAACTGGATGTTATGAAAGTATCGGGCATAAAATCTAGTGGAAATACTGAAAAAATCGTTGGTACAAATATATATAAAAAAAAGAGAATCCACAAAGCATGAATTGCTAATTTAAACTGCACAAAGGAGCTAGATAGAAAAGAAGATGGACCAAGGGAAGACTCCAATGATGCTCAGTATGGTGCAGGAAAATATTAGTGGCAAGTAATTCTCATTAATAATTATACTAAAATTCCGATACTTAAATTTAAATCTATTTTTCTCAAAATTATGTCTTTTGACTTTAGGTACCATTATTTTCTGAACTAATTGGGTTATAAATGTGAAATTTGGTCAATTTGTACTCAGGATTCTGATAAGTTATTACAAAGAAATTGAAGACCACCAACTCGACAGAAAAGAGAGAGAGAGAGAGAGAGAGAGAGAGAGAGAGAGAGAGAGAGAGAGAGAGAGAGAAAGGAAGAAGAAGAAGAAGAAGAAGAAGAAGAAAGAAGTGTAATTTTACTACTGAAAGAGTTTACAAAAATTCTTCAAATCCATATGAGGTATTTTGTTCTTTTTACTTGTAAATGCAGGCATATATACATTATATACATTCAGTAAAAGTTTCATTATTTTTACACTTCTTTTTCTTTTGAAAAGTGTACCTAATCAAAGGGTGAAATAGCATTGGCAGAATAGGGATAAAGATTGCCTCCCCTCTCCCTTTAAGCATTTCACTCAGAAATTCTGACCCACGAAGCAGTGGGTCAGTAGCCACAGATATGGATTATCTCTCAGTACACAAAGGTGTTTCCAGATAACCAACTGCGCTTTGTACACATCCTCTTTAATGGCCAGCTTTATGGTACTGAAACAGTACCTCAAGAAATGAACAGAATCAAGATCACAAAATAAACATATAAAAAAATATAAGCCTTAATATGAAGATTATTCATAACACCATGTAAGCTGGAGAATGTTGCATAGACACTGAAATAAACATAAGTAATAGTCACCAGACTACAGAAAATAAACACACATTTTTAAGAGTAATGATCAACTGGACACTTTTGTTAACAACATAAACAATTAAATGAGTAAAGATAACTCATCTAGCACACCAACAAAAGAAAACACTCTAAGACAATAGCATAGCTCGCTTTTTTCTACACTGCCTGCGCTGACTGGTCACAGTAGTGTGCTCCGACTAGGGGGCCGAGCCGATAAACACGGGCGACACACTTCATTTCTCGTTTATACACATGATGCCGACAACTACTGTGTCCGACTATCTTCACTTGGTCCACTGTTGATGTTACACTTGAAAATTTGTAAAACCGTATTTATTTATTTATTATAGCTGAAGTATACATTTATGTGAAAATAAAAGTATTTGTGATCTAATTTCATTTCAATTTCTTTTGCACATCATCTGATTTTTGCAACTATCCATTAGAATACATAGAGAAGGGAATGCGATGGCGGAAGAAATATTGAAAGAGAAGCCCACACAAAACACCCCAGACGAAAGGCAGAAACACAATTAGTGGACAGAGGCTGCAGGACATCCAACTCATTATAAAGTTCAAAAAATTATTACATCATGATTTGGGATGGTCAGTTTCTGTGGTATTCTTGCAGAGGAGAATAATTTTGTGCCAGAAGGTGTGTGTGTGTGTGTGTGTGTGTGTGTGTGTGTGTGTGTGTGTGAATGCAAACAGTAAAAGTGAGCTACAACATTCAGTTCCTCATGTATGTGCCTATCAATAGTTCAATACTTCCCGTGTTGTTGTTTACTTATTCCATTATGTCAGAGCTATCAGTAATTATAGGAAATGAAGAAGGAACAAATGTAAGTGAAAGGGTACTGCAGAAGAGGTATTAATATTAAAGAATAAATATTTTGTAACCATTTCACACAAATGGTCAGAATAAAAGAAATTGCTTATTACGCAAAAAATCTGAATCGGTGCGTAAATGGGTACTGGAAAATGTGTGTCTCCTGCATCAGTGTCTTTCAGCTAAATTAAAGAAATAGTTCCCGTCGGCTCAAATGTCGCACCTCTACACACCGCTGCCATTTGGTGTTACAACAGATGCAGGGACTGTGCGGAAGGTCACAGCGCCTTTTACCTCGTGTAAACAGTGAGCAATGGCCTTAGCCGGGACAAACACATTCGAGGTAACAGATACAAAATAACAAGTCATTTCAGCTGGCAATGTGTACGTAACACAAACCTCACACATTCCACCAGATCTCACAGCTTCTGCATCTGCCTCCAGATAGCAAAATGTGTTTATAGTGAAATCTAATTTTTCCTGCCTGGGCAGAATTTCCCAGTGTCTGCAGTATTTTGTACTGTAATACAATTTATTCTGTTCTTATGTAAGGAGGCAGAAATATTGTTGCAGCTATTCCAGTATGTCATGCTGTTAAATTGCAAGTCTCATCTTGCCAGTTCTCTTATTTCCCTAAATTCATCCCTCTGTACAAGGATATGTTGGTGAAAAAAATATTGCAGGACGCAGTTTAGCCACCATCCTTATTAGGTGGCCAGGGAAGGGAAGGGTGAGGCAGCAAAAGTAGGAACAGAAAGAGAACTGTTCCCGTCCAAAGAGACTGCCACAAAAAGTAAAGAGAATTTGATTAGTAGAATGGGAGACACCTAAAAGCCACACTGTATCAGTCAGTTTAGACTAATTACTGGAACAGTTTGTTCTACATCTACATTGATACTCTGCAAATCACATTTAAGTACCTGGCAGGGTGTTTAGCAAACCACCTTCACAATGCTCATCATTCCAGTCTGGTAAAGTGCGTGGGGAGAAAACACCTATATCTTTCTGTGCAAGCTCCGATATCCCTTATTTTATGGTGGCAATCATTTCACCCTAAGTACGTCTGCGTCGACAAAAATATTTTTGCATTCAGAAAAGAAAGTTGCCAATTCAAATTTTGTGAGAAGATGCCGACACAATGAAAAAAGTCTTTCTTTTAGTGATTTCCACTCCACACTCTTCCTTATTTAGTGATAATACAAAACGTGCTGGCCCTTCTTTGAGCTTTTTTGATGTACTCCGTCAATACTATCTCTTAAACATCCCACACCGCTCAGCAGTATTCTAAAAGAGGTCAGACAGGGGTAGTGTAGGCCGTCTCTTTAGTAGATCATTACATTTTCTCAGTGCCCTGTCAATAAAACGCAGTCTTTGGCTCACCTTCCCCACAACATTTTCTACGTGTTCCTTCCAATGTTAAATTGTTCATAATTGTAATTCCTAGGGATTTAGTTGAATTTACAGCCTTCAGATTTGATTGATTTATTGTGTAATCGAAGTTTAACGGATTCCTTCAGCACTCGTGTGGATGACGTCCCTCTTTTCATTATTTAGAGTCAATTGTCAATTTTTTAATTTGAGATCCCTTGTCAATAGCACTCGACAATTTGTGCGAGGAAAGAGCTAATTGTGTTTCACAAGAACAATGTTTTCTAAATCCATGTTTCCTAATACGTTTTGCAATTCCTTTTGATCTTCTGATGACTTTAGGAATCGATAAATGACAGTGTTATCTGCAAACAACCTAAGACGGCTGCTCAGACTGTCTCCCAAATAGTTTACATAGATAAGGAACAGTGAAGGTCCTACAACACTACTTTGGGGAATGCCAAAAAATCACTTCTGTTTTACTTGATGACTTTCCATCAATTAATACAAACTGTGACCTCCCTGACATGAAATCACGATTTCAGTCACATAACTGAGGTGATATTCCTTAAGCACACAGCTTCACTACAAACCACTCACGTGGCACACTGTCAAAAACCTTACGGACACCCAGAAATTCAGAATTAATTTGAGATCCCTTGTCAACAGCACTCGACAATTTGTGCGAGGAAAGAGCTAATTGTGTTTCCAAGTACAATGTTTTCTAAATCCATGTCGACTGTGGGTCAACAGACCATTTTCTTCGAGGTAATTCATAATGTTTGAACACAGTATACAGGGTGTTACAAAAAGGTACGGCCAAACTTTCAGAAAACATTCCTCACACACAGAGAAAGAAAATACGTTATGTGGACATGTGTCCGGAAATGCTTACTTTCCATGTTAGAGCTCATTTTATTACTTCTCTTCAAATGACATTAATCATGGAATGGAAACACACAGCAACAGAATGTACCAGCGTGACTTCAAACACTTTGTTACAGGAAATGTTCAAAATGTCCTCCATTAGCGAGGATACATGCGTCCACCCTCCGTCGCATGGAATCCCTGATGCGCTGATGCAGCTCTGGAGAATGGCATATTGTATCACAGCCGTCCACAATACGAGCATGAAGAGTCTCTACATTTGGTACCGGGATTGTGTAGACAAGAGCTTTCAAATGTCCCCATAAATGAAATTCAAGAGGGTTGAGGTCAGGAGAGCGTGGAGGCCACGGAATTGGTCCGCCTCTACCAATCCATCGGTCACCGAATCTGTTGTTGAGAAGCGTACAAACACTTCGACTGAAATGTGCAGGAGCTCCATCGTGCATTAACCACATGTTGTGTCGCACTTGTAAAGGCACATGTTCTAGCAGCACAGGTAGAGTATCCCGTATGGAATCGTGATAACGTGCTCCATTGAGCGTAGGTGGAAGAACATGGGGCCCAATTGAGACATCACAAACAATGCCTGCCCAAACGTTCACAGAAAATCTGTGTTGATGACGTGATTGCACAACTGCGTGCGGATTTTCGTCAGCCTACACATGTTGATTGTGAAAATTTACAATTTGATCACGTCAGAATGAAGCCTCATCCGTAAAGAGAACATTTGCACTGAAATGAAGATTGACACATTGTCGGACGAACCATTCGCAGAAGTGTGCCCGTGGAGGCCAACCAGCTGCTGATAGTGCCTGCACACGCTGTACACGGTACGGAAACAACTGGTTCTCGCGTAACACTCTCCATACAGTGACGTCGTCAACGTTACCTTGTACAGCAGCAACTTCTCTGACGCTGACATTAGGATTATCGTCAACTGCACGAAGAATTGCCTCTTCCATTGCAGGTGTCCTCGTTGTTCTAGGTATCCCCCAGTTGCGAGTCATAGGCTGGAATGTTCCGTGCTCCCTAAGACGCCGATCAATTGCTTCAAACGTTTTCCTGTCGGGACACCTTCGTTCTGAGAATCTGTCTCGATACAAACGTACCGCGCCACGGCTATTGCCCTGTGCTAATCCATACATCAAATAGTCATCTGCCAACTCCGCATTTGTAAACATTGCACTGACTGCAAAACCACATTCGTGATGATGCTACGTACTGATGTGCTTGATGCTAATACTGTAGAGCAATGAGTCGCATGTCAACGCAAGCACCGAAGTCAACATTACCTTCCTTCAATTGGGCCAACTGGCGGTGAATCGAGGAAGTACAGTACATACTGACGAAACTAAAATGAGCTCTAACACGGAAATTAAGCGTTCCTGGACACATGTCCACATAACATCTTTTCTTTATTTGTGTGTGAGGAATGTTTTGTGAAAGTTTGGCCATACCTTTTTGTAACACCCTGTATATTCCAAAACCCTGCTGCATATTGACGTTAATGATATGGGCCTTTAATTTAGTGGATTACTCCTACTACCTTACTTGAATTGGTGAGACCTGTGCAACTTTCCAGTCTCTGGGTACGGATCTTTCATCGAGTGTTCCATTGAAACTGATGAAAATATCACAGTATAATCTATACAGACATCTAACACACTTACATTGTGGGATTTTATGTACATTAGCTACAACAAACATGTACAAACACTATGGGAAAGAAAGACTGTCAGCAACAGGAACAAAAATAGAGAGATCACGCATAGGCTGAATAAATAAGACTGTTTCCGTCTGTGTTCAGCTCCACGAGTGAAAGCCGAGTAATGAGGCTGTGATCACTGGCTTTCTTATCTACAGTACAATAATCAGCAGGGCAAACAATGCATTCAGTACAGAGGCACACAACACTATTTGCAAATCGGGACATGTTATGAATTCTGTTAACACATTGCTGCTGAGAAAAATCTTCAAACATTTGCTTCAATACGTGCACTGTCGAGGTACGTGTGGAAATTAGCAAGGAAATGTGGCCAGCTGCAGAACACTGCTGATTAATGTCTGTAATCACTAATCAATGTCAGTATGCTCACAAGTGACCTCCGTGTTGTTTACTCAGTTCATTATCACCATTATGTAAGCTCCACTCAGCAGAGCAGGCAGCTACCCGCCAACACTTCCACACACATAGGAATTCCTCACACGTCACGACTTCTTTTAATACACTGATACCAAAGCACACTTCTTATCTGCTGACAGAAGTTGCCTGTAAAACATCACCGATGAAAACATTTGTTTACTATTTCACACCAGTTTAAGTTTTCTGACAGGTTGAAGATAAAGTCTGGGTCTTTTTTTCTTTCTTTAACAGTGTAATTCAGTCCAAAACTTCAAGAATTTTTTTGGAATTGTATAAATAAAATGTATCAGTCAAAAGAGAGATAACAATAAAAGTAGTTAGGTGTGTTTAAAAGTTCAGAATGCACCCACGCCACAGCAAAGTGCAGCCCTCAACAAAATTCCTCGACAGGCCAGAACTGTGAGCCATAATGGGACAGACCTCCAGCTCGGACAACGCCTTCCTTACCAGACGATCTGGCCAGCTGGAGCTCTTGCACAGATTCAGTCTCCCCCGTTTACGTAACTGTCCCGTATACACTGCCAGGTTACCTCCCTCGGGTACCAGTCAGATTCTCACACGCCACTGCCCGCTAGACCTGCGAAGCGGAGAGGTACGGAGGAAAGCTCGCAGGCTGGGATAGTAGAAGCTGTGCTCGCAGATTCCAGCTCCGGTGTGGGTTACAGAGTGTGTCCAGATTGCTCACCTGTAAACGGTAAGCATCCAGGTTCGAACTTCGACGAGGCTCTTACTTAAAAAAAAAAAAGGCAGAAAATCGTTGTATTACCTACATTACTGTTTGTAAAAACAGCAATGCTACAGAGGAGACGTGCGATTGCAGTGAAATTTATTCCACAGATTACAGACGCATCAGTATACGGAACTGTACCCGCGCTCTGGCCGAGAGAATTCGGCACGGCGTGAAGCTGCCACGCGTTGCAATGTAAGACTCTAGATGTCGTGGCACAGAATTGGAGAGAACCAAATACGCCGTTCGGGAACACGCGGTCGCGCAAGTTTGTAGGCAACCGGCAAAGCGTCTACAGTAGAGCGGGAGGACGGTGATTAACAAGTCGCAGACCAGTTACGTCCCCGAAGTGTCTGACAATTGAAATGCGGGGTGAACGGGCTGATCGGGAAAGTCGCGGTAATTGCCACCCTCCGAAGAAGGCTCGAACTGCTGTCACCGCGTGTGGCTCGGCACTGTCTCGACGAAACGGGGCGTGTGGAGCTGCCACTGTCTCGGCTCGAGCTTCACCGACACAGTGTATACCCGAATTAGATTTTCACTCTGCAGCAGAATGTGCGCCGATACGAAACTTCCCAGCACATTAAAGCTGTGTGCCGGACCGAGACTCGAACTCGGGACCTCCGCCTTTCGCGGGCAGGTACACCGGTGACTGCGTCCGAGAGCTTACCGCACGACCGAAGTCTCGGCAATTACCGGTCGACAGAAGCTGACGATCGCCCCGAGCAGACGGTGCCAACTGTCGAAGTGCACATGTCTACACCAGTTGCACTGCTACTGTGTAAGGGCAGAGACTGCGGACAAATTTGTTCTGTCCGTCACGGCTACCGGTACGGGTGGTGGTACTGTAACTGCTCGTCACGGTGCACAGTCCTCTTCTATTCGTCAGTTCCAGACACGCACCAGTCTCAGTGTAAGAGGCACAGAGGCATTTATTGTGCACTTTAAAGCAGACGCGGCATACTCGCACTCGCTTACACATTTCCTCTCCGTCTGACAGACTCTGCGACGATCGAGCACGGCGTACCGTCGAGTCGTCCGATCGCACAGAGGAATGTGCTGCCGGGCCTACGTGTGTGTCCTCTCACTGCAGTCTCTATTACTTATTGTGGTTCCGCTGTTCTACACATCCTCTAATTTGGGAGTAATTTAGAACACACAAATATTAGTGTACTTCATAATGTAACAATGATGCAGTTATCTGCATATTTAATCACTGTCCTGACACAGAAAGGGCACAGTAACAGACACAGACCGAGACAAAATTCTGGAACAGACAGGAGTGTTAGAGCATGTGTGAGAAAAAACTGTTAAGTAGGACAGAAACTTTCAGCTGCCACCTTCTTCTTCTTCTCTCTCTCTCTCTCTCTCTCTCTCTCTCTCTCTCTCTCTCTCTCTCTTTCTTTTTTAAATATTAGGTGAACAGTTTTGCCAATCAATGTGAATATTCTACACACCAGTTTCCATTACGGTAATTAAGCCTATTACACCACCATCGTCGTCATTATTATTAAATATTTGACAATTCTAAATTGCGCATTCATAGGGTTTAAACCCCAAAGAAAATTAAAAGCTACAGGTTAATAATTTAAGAACAAAAATGTTCAAGTAATATAAGATAGAATGGAATGCAAAGGCCTCGCTAGAGAGTGTGAAGAAAGTGTTGTCCATTTACTGAAGACCTGCAAGTGGCCATGCTGTGTAGGAATTGCCATCCAATCACCTACGTTTAGCAATGTCGGGCCCAGTGAGTACTCGACCGGATGACCATTTGGGTACGCCTTACGTCACTGGATCAGTCCGGGACACGCGAGTTGCCGAAGCTGCACCCAATTTAAATACTCGCACCGGGCCGGTGGGTCGTACTACTACCACTATTATTATTATTAGTGAAGAAGATCTCAGATTTTACTTGTACAACAGTCAAATTAGAAAACAACTAATCAAAATATCCACAGGTGTACTGCCAGTCTACAGTGTCCAACAGGCACAATATTTTGGCAACCGTACATGTCGCCACTATCAGGTGAACTGACGGACTGAGCTGCTGCGAACATGCCGGCACGGAGATCCGTACGCTATGGCCGCTCAGAGGGAACTGGGTTCGGTGGCGGTGGCGGCCGATTTAAATACCCTCCGCCTGCGGCGCGCTCCTTCCGCCGTCCGCGACCCGTTCACATGATGGAACAGATTGCGACGACATCTGAGATAACGTCAGTGTGATGGCTCTGTCCGCCGTGGTTATCACAACTATATGTTTGCTTGATTTACTCTCGATTAACCCAATCGCCGGTTCCCGAGCCTTGCTAAGATCATAGTCACAGTCACGATTTATGAGGTAGTCATCGGTGCGAATTTCGATGGCCTCTCTAACAATGCTGTCCCAGTATCTCGACGTCTGTACCAGAATCCTCGTGTGTCCGTACTCCGTAGAGCGAATTTCCGACAAACAATGTTCAGTGGCCACCGAATTGCTAGGATACATCAGTCGAGTGTGGTCAAGAGAAGGGCTGACGGCACCCTAGGTCATGGGGTGTGTCGGAAGACAACGCACACCGATCTGTATTTGCACGCAGACAGCTACCACCACCCTTCACAGAGGAATGGGGTACTTAAAACTCTAGTACATAGGGCGCGCACTATCTCTGACACAGATAGTCTACCCGAGGAATTGGAACATCTGAGAACTGTATTTCGAAAAAATGGGTACTCAGAGTGGCAGATTCAATGTGCTCTCCGCCCAACCTCTACAGCACAACCTGTGGAGATGGATGAAATCACGAGGGAGGAGGTAGGCACTGCGTTTATTCAATATACAGGTGCACTCTCGGGGAAAAATCGCCTGCATTTTGAAGAAACACCAGGTTGGAACTATGTTTTGTCCTCCGAATAAAACTCGTGCACTGATGGGGAGTGCCAAAGATGACCTCAGTTCGAGGAAGGCCGGCGTGTACCAGATTCCGTGTCAATATGGCAAGTCGTATACTGGTCAGACGATGCGTACCGTCGAGGATCGATGCCGTGAACACCAGAGGCACACTCGACTGATGTATCCGAGCAAGTCGGCGGTCGCTGAACATTGTTTGTCAGAAAATCACGCTACGGAGTACGGACGCACAAGGATTCTGGTACAGACGTCGAGATACTGGGACAGCGTCATTAGAGAGGCCATCGAAATTTGCACCAACGACGACCTCATAAACCGTGACTGTGGCTATAATCTTAGCAAGGCTCGGGAACCAGCGATTGGGTTAATCGAGAGTAAATCAAGCAAACATATAGTTGTGACGACCACGGCGGACAGAGTCGTCACACCGACGTCATCTCTGATGCCGTCGCAATCTGTTCCACCGCGCGACCGTGGTGCAGGGCGCGGACGGCAGAAGGAGCACGCTGCGGGCAGAGGGTATTTAAATCGGCCGCCACTGCCACCGAACCCTCTGAGCAGCCATAGTGTACGGATCTCCGTGCCCGCACATACACAGGAGCTCAGTCCCTCAGTTAACCTGATGATGTCGACACGTACGGTCGCTGAAATATTGTGCCCTCTGGACACTGTAGACCGGCAGTACACCCATGGATATTTTGATTATCAAATACGGTGGGAGAAACTTGAGAATCATAGAAAACAACTGCACAAAAATAAAAGATTGAGCTGTTCACTTTGCTACAGAATATGTGGATCATTTGTCCTCATTTGTAGTCCGATTAAAATTAGTCGTCAGTCGACATTTGTGATAGGGCACACGAACGGTGTCACGACAGCTGTCGCCGGCACGCGAATTACGGCCCGGCCAAACAGAGAGCGAGCGGCCGACAGACTATGTCATGCGCCGTGCGCAGGACGGAACCGGAATGCCGCGAGCGAACCTGCGGTCCGTCCCGGCCTGTCGGCCTTGACGTTACGTCGGGCCCTCCGACCAGATGCCGGGTGTCGACTGACCTCGATCAGACGTAAGTAAATAGCAGCCGGCACTCACCACATTAGGGGGCAGCTTGTGCCCGGGCAGGTACTTCACATTTTCGTGGGTCTCGTTTATGATCTCCGTCAGCTTGCGTCCCTCCACCATCTCTTCGTACACGTACATCGTGACTCTGCTGTCCACATAGTCCAGCCGTTCTGCATTGGCTCCTACGATTTTGGCAATTGCGGAGCCCCTGAAAATGAACTGTTGTCAGTTATGCCCGTTCCGGCATGCAGGTGATGCAGTAGAAAACTATTCTAAACACAATCACTTTAAGCAATAGCTAATGTGTCAATTGGTACAAAAAGTTTAGAAGGAATTGAGACAAGTGGGTTCTGCAACACTAAATTAGGTAAGTAGCGGGGAAGTAAAATGGCAACATTTTTCGTGGTGCCGTTCTTTTAATCGGCACAGGACTCAGTCAAAATTAATAAATATGCTGGCCAGTACTTAGTTCTACATTCAGGGGGTAAAGTGACGACTTACCCGCATATATCGGCAGTACTAGACACGTCACCTCCGAAGGAACATACCACTTGACAATTACGCCTCATTTACTTGTTTTCTTTATTTGATACAGGTACATGTAGCAGACCAGAACAGATCTATCAATTTCAATTTTTATTGTATTCTAGTACTTTCGAGTACATTTCAATCGCTAACAGTACAAGTGTTCCACCAAAAATCCAAATGTTTATGTTTCAATTTCACCTTGTCCTAGCAGCTATTTTTCTGTCCATTCACTCATTTCACCTCTGGCAAAGATTTTTGCATAGGAAAAATTAAGAGTCATACAATGACCTTTTAAACCCCTGTTATAACTAAGTACAGGCAGTCAAAAGTCGACTATCTCCAATGTGACTCTCCCTGGCACAGCACAATAATGTTCAAACTGAGCTTCAGGTTGAGAACAGCTTTATTTAAAACAATCATATGAAAAGTACCCAAAATGTGAGAGAAAAACAGTTCGAGTCCCCAAGGATTATAATCGCTTGTGTTTTTTTATTTTTATTTTATTTTTGTTAAATGTACTTGCTCCTCGCATTGCCCAGTCGAGCACAGGCTCGTTCTGCACTTCTCCACACTTTCCACCATTTACCTGCCATTTCTTGCTCACTACTCGACAGCCTCTTACATCTTCAGTATGCCAGTCAGTATTGTTGTTCCATCTCATTTGCAGCCTATCTCGCCTTCTGGCACTATCCACTGCTTGCTCAAATATCTTGATGAGCATTTGTGTCCCTCTCCCCCCAATAATGAAATTTCTCAAATCCACTGCACCCCTTCTTGTATTTCCACTAAGGAGAGCATTGAAAACCAAGGATTTCTGGCTGTCAACACAGTACTTAATTTCTCACTACCTCTGGAATGACCAATTTCTGCCTTATCCACCTCTTAATTCTTTCAACCAGTTATGTTGTATCATCCCGCTTTCCACGTATTCCGGTAACCTTTCGGCCATTCTTTTGACAAGAGGACAGAGATTCGGCCTTCCCTCACGAACGATGTTCAAGCTTCTTTCGTATATTCCTTATTTTGTCACAATTTGTATTCGTGACCATCTTTCTTGAGCCCTTACATTTTCCATAGAATTTATCATCTCCTCTACTTAAAGTTCTATAGCAGACATTTTCTGTTCTACAGGACACATTTGACTATATAGACTCTCTCCTGTGATAGCCAACTTTTAGTACCTAAATCTGAAATTGATTTTTTTGTTTGTGGACATTTCAAGATGAGCAAACTTGCACAGGATAGAGTAGCATGGAGAGCTGCATCAAACCAGTCTCAGGACTGAAGACAACAACAATAACAACAACATGATGTGGTACGATACTCTGAAAACTATCGCACCGTACGGTGTCGTATTCTGATCTTCATTCACCAGTTGGTATTTGTGTTCTTAGTGCAACAGTTCTGCCTACACTAAGTGTGGCTTTCAGATTTTGTCTGCTACCTCTTACCGGGAAGGTGTCATCCACATCAGCAAGGTGACACATTATTGCTTTGACTGCATTTATTTTTATAATTTGCGAAGTACCGCAGGTAAGATATTCTTGTTCAAAACCACTTTTGACGTCCACTTAAACTTGCTCCATTGGTTGTATAGTTTGCAGAATGCTTGACAAATAAGCTTACAAGGGAACCTCCCCATCGCACCCCCCTCAGAATTAGTTATAAGTTGGCACAGTGGATAGGCCTTGAAAAACTGAACACAGATCAATTGAGAAAACAGGAAGAAGTTGTGTGGAACTGTGAAAAAATAAGCAAAATATACAAACTAAGTAGTTCATGCGAAGATATGCAATATCAAGGACATTGCGAACGTGGGAGCACCGTGGCCTTGTGGTAACGTGAGCAGCTGCGGAACGAAAGATTCTTGGTTCAAATCTTCTATCGAGTGAAAAGTTTAATTTTTTATTTTCAGTTTATGTGACAAACTCTTATGTTTTCATCACTTTTTTGGGAGTGATTATCACATCCACAAGAAAACCTAAATCGGGCAAGGTAGAAGAATCTTTTTACCCATTCGCCAAGTGTACAAGTTAGGTGGGTCGACAACATATTCCTGTCATGTGACGCACATGCCGTCACCAGTGTCGTATAGAATATATCAGACGTGTTTTGCTGTGGGGGAATCGGTTGATCTATGACCTTGCGATGAAATGTTTTCTGTTCCCATTGGAGAGGCACGTCCTTTCGTCTGTCTACTAATCGCACGGTTTTGCGATGCGGTCGCAAAACACAGACACTAAACTTATTACAGTGAACAGAGATGTCAATGAATGAACGGACAGATAATAACTATGCAAAAATAAAGAAAGTAAAATTTTCACTCGAGGGAAGACTTGAACCAAGGACCTCTCGTTCTGCAGCTGCTCACGCTACCACGGCGCTCCTGAGCTCCATGATGTTGCCTATGTGGCCCATGGACTACTCAGTTTGTATATTTTGCTTATTTTTTCACAGTTCCACACAACCTCTTCCTGTTTTGTCAATTGATCTGTGTTCAGTTTATCAAGGCCTATCCACTGTGCCAACTTATAACTAAATCTGAGGGGGGTGCGATGGGGAGGTTCCCTTGTTAGTACAAACTAAAATTCTTGTAATTCGTTCAGTAAGACCACTTTATGAATTCATTTCTGTTCTCAAAGAGTAGTTGTGCATCAATTTTAATACTCCTCAGCCCATACGTCTGTTCTCAGCCGCCGAGAGACATGAGGGCACAATTTTACAGCACATACTTAGTAGCAAGCTGTTCCTGCAGCTGACACACGATTTCACCGGTGTGCTATTAAAGTGTTGTGGCAAAGAAAGGATCACTGACACAATATGAGAGTGCTCCCTAAAATACACGAAGAACTTTAAAAACAACAAATACACATTTATAAATATGTGCAGCTGTTTATTTATTAGCGTGCCAACATATAAGGATTATTAAGTTAAATATATTTATAACAAACATTTTTTTATACAAATAAAAGCAGTATCTATGTTTACATCACCTACAACTGCTAGTGTTAAGCACTACACATCCATGTTCTAATGCTAATACAATTTTCTTTTGAGTTTAATAAGCACACATACCAAAATTACAAGTATTACTAAAACATAAACTGAAATGCATGAGAACTTTATTTACAAAAATATATGGTAAACACTTAGAAGGGTAAACAGTGGATGGAAGATGGCAGGAGTTGCAGTGATGTGAGGGGCGGAGTAACATTATGTTGCCCATGAAGAGGATTAGACGCATATCAGAGGCAAAAAGTGGAGGGGCTGATGGCAAACACAAACAGGAAATTATGTGAGAATGGTGTGTGGAGAAAATGGGGGTGGGAGGAGTGGAGGAGACAAAATGGTGGTGGTGGTGGTGGTGGTGGTGGTGGTAGCAGCCTGGGAGGGGAGGAGGAATGCTGGTGAGCAAAATGGTGATTGTGGAGAGGAGGGGGAGGGCAGTGGTGGCATTAGTGACAGGGCAAACTTATGGAGGTGGCAAAATGGTGGTGATGGGGAGCGAAATGATACTAATGTGGGATAGTATGTGTGGAAAGGGAGAATATGGTGGAGGGGGGCAGGGAGGGGGGGGGGGGGGGGAAAAAAGAGAGAGAGAGAGAGAGAGAGCACGTGTACGTGCATATGTGGGGGAGGGGGGGGGGGGACTGCATCTGCAGGGGTAAAGGAATATGGTGTACAGGGGAAATTTGTATGTGGGAAAGTGAATTGTGTGTCTGTGAGAGGAATTTAGTTTCTTTTTTTCGGGGGTGGGTGGGTGGGGGGAGGGGCGACAGCAAGATTTTGTGCCGTGTGCAGCGACGGGAGTGGGCAGATGTATGTATACAAAGGGGCAGAGAAAATGGCTTTAAGAAGACAGAGAATAAGGAGGTCTAAGCAAGTCATAGCCCAATCTGGTTAGTTACTTGCATGTTCTGTGGATCATATCTGGGAAATCTTGCTTTGATAAGGAATGTGTTAGTTTTACAATTATAGTATATCATCTCAGAGGAATAAAAAAGGCAACACACCAACTAAGATTTCTTATTACTATTATTATTAATAATTTTACTGCACATTAAATTGTTTGTATCATAATTTAGGCAGTCAACATTTTGCCGACGAATACTTACTATTTTCTGTGCCACACTTTGGTTGAGTGGTGGACATGGTAATCACTTCCCCTTCTTGTATTACAGTTATGGATCTTAGTGTTGTTTTACAACTGTGACTGTTGACAGCAAAATTTATAAGGGAATACATTCTCTGAGAACCTGTTGTCAGGATACTGTTTAAGTAACTGACAACAAGGCACCCACTGTGCAACACACAATTCACATAATTTTTTTCCTGTGACATCATTTGTGCAAATGACGTTTGTGCATGCGAGTATAAATTTATTTTGTCTGTTCTGATGATGGCCTGTTCAGCTGAAAACTTTCGTTTGCCCTTTTTTTGTTATTGTGCCAGTATGCAACTCAGCATCTCTGCTATACAGTGGGTAGAAAATTTCCTTTTCATAATATTGTTACTATTCCATCCCGAATTTTCCACTGTTTAACTCTATCTTTTGGCATTTTAATCTGCAAAATCTGATAATATCTCTAATGCAAACGTTGCAGAGCTTAGACATTTGAGAAGTGCGACCTGTGACTCAGTTCAACTTCTTATGAATATAAATGTCTTTTCCTTTGTCAATTTACACTCAAGAATTATTTCTAATGGCATGGCCGGGCATTGTGCTTTACTTAAATACAGTGACAGTCCGTTTGCGAAGACCAATTTATTAATTTCTGAGGAAATATTGTTCACATTTTCAGCTGGTGAAATTGCTCCACTAGGCTCGATTGACATCTTCGCATCGTCAGCAACAAAGCATTTTTGTTTTCAGCCTGAAGACTGGTTTGGTGCAACTCTTCGTATTAGTCTACAGGCAGTGAATTGTCTGCTACATATAAGCATTCACTGTAAACTCTCCGATTCTTCATGCTGCCTCTGAAGTACAATAAAATGATAATATAGATGCTTTGCAATCTTATGATTATCCATTGTGTCAGACACATAAATGGTATTTACGCACAAGATTTGGTGACAGGATCACAAAATAACTTGGCACATTACAGCTCCAATTGGTACTTTCATCCCACAAAATCAACACGTTGAGCACCTCCACATTGATGCCAGTGGACTTTTACCACCATCCGAAGATTACAAATAGCTACCGACAGTGACTGACTGTTTCTTTTGTTGGCCCAAAATCTATCCCGCAAAGGACACAACGGCAGCTACTAAGGCTGTGTCCTCCCTTCACGAGTGGATCCTGTGCTACGGTGTTCCTCTCCACGTCACCACTGACAAACAATTGGAGTCATATCTCCTTAAAGCACTCTCACCATTGCTCGGCACAAATTGTATTCAAACCTGTGCCTGCCATCCCACTGTCAATGACCTCGCAGAACAGCTCCGCTGACAGAGACCTCACTCACATGCTGTGCCACAGAGCATCAGAGTGACAGCCTTCTTACTGTCCTACTAGGCCTCCGGACGGCTTTCAAAGAAGGTGTCAACCCTATAGCAGCTGACTCTTAAGCTCTGTCCTGTGATTCAAATGCACATTCTACCCAGTGGCCATTCATTTTCTGCAACTTTTAGTCAGACAGGTATTCACCTGACACGAGGCCACTCAAAATGCGCCATACAGTGATCCAGACCCAGTACTGTCATGCCACGACAAAACATTCAGTGTTATCAAGGGCTCTTCCGTTACAATATCCCTGCCGCACTCAAGCCAGCCTTCGCCCCAGCTAACCCTCGCGAAGGTAGAGCGGCAGCAGCTAGTACCGAGGCACTAAGTACGGCCGATTACACGAGGACACTGGCTGCACCCGGTCTTCCACTGCCACAGCCTGTGCCTCAACATATAAGTCACCACTCATTTTGGGCACCCCATATGTTGTGACCTTATGCTGAGCTCTTTGTCTCTGTACTATGTAAGCTACACCTGTCTGCAACTATTTACTGCAGAGAAGCCTTGATCTCCCTCAACTTTAACATCCCTCTACTTCTTTCTTTCCATTACCACACACACAGTTCCTTGATACTTCAGGAAGTGTCCTGTCAGCTGGGTCCTTTTAGTCAGGCTGTGCCATAAATTTCTTTTCATTCCATTTCGATTGAGTACTTCCTCACTAGTTACTCGATCTACCCATTTAGTCTACAGCATTTTCTGTAGCGACACATTTGAAAAGCTTTTATCACCATCTTTTCTGAATTGTTTGTTGTCCACATTCTGCACGGGTCTATAGTTCCAAACAGGCTTTGTCTTTCTCTACACAACTTCAACTGACATGGCTACTTCCACTTCTTTATCTGCAGCTGCCCCTTCTACAGTCCTTTTCGTGTGGAGTTTCAATCCTTTATGTGAACGTACAGTTTACCTCCTCTATATTTTCTTCTTATCTTTATGAACAACAGAGCAAATATTTTTTTTAAAGTCAGCACACAGGTATTTGTAGTCTATCAGTTGGTGGAACGGTTCAGAATTGTCACTTTGAATAGATGGTTTAATTTTGTGTTACTGGCTGTTACCTCATCATGTTAACTACTAACAAATTATTTAATAACTTTTTAAGATGAAATTTATTGCATTGCAAAGCAATAATTACTTCCTACTGTGACAATGTTAGACAAGAATACGAATAAAAATTTAAACATTTTTTTTCCAATTTTATACCATTTACAATTCGTTTATGTGGCTTCCAAGAGAGGGCAATATCCAATAATGCCAACGATATTTTATGTCTTTCTGCGTGCGTGTATTGGGGAGGGGTTGAGAGAGGGGAAGGGAGCGCTTATGTTTTAGCTTTTATACGCTCTTCAGCATCTGCTTTCACATTTGTAACACGCATAAGCAATCCCAGAAATCCAGTACACAAGCTTTCCAACTCTCAGTAATAATTAGCACAGCTGCAGCACAATACCGTGTACTGCGTCGGGTACTTCCGAGTGTTTTGCACGTTTTATGTATTCATAATGTGCGCGACCATTAATACGCTGAGAGTACCTCTTATCGCGGATGACGAGGTAAGAATTTTCCGCAAACATCCGAGTCTCAAGGGCGACTAACAGACGCGTCATGTTAAACTATTACACAGACGTCTCCTCTTTTATTATGCCAGTGACGTCGTGTTTGTTGTTTGAGTGAAGTGTCGTTGTTCTGATATTCTCACGAGGATGAAGGTCAGTACTTTTTACGGACGCATTTTCCAGTTTTCCTAACTCCCCGTCAGGACTGGGATCTAATTTCAAATTGAATAAATTCAAGACTTGTTTAAAAACGATAGTGCAACTAGAGGTTTTGATTACTAGTGGGAATTCATAAGGTGTATTCAACATGCACTGTTCTAACACATACGTGTAGTGCGTAATGAAAGTTTCCACTATTATCTACACAGTTGGTTAGACATGCGTATATCGCAACTAAAAACAAAACAAAAATGAACATACTATCTCATTCTAAGACGGTGACACGCAACAGAAAAACAGCAAGCCTTTCTCCTGTTCTACTACATTATAGTACGTGAACGATCGTCGCGCAAACACAGCTGCATCGTTCGTAACATGCTGAATTTTTAGATGGTGACACGGTGTGTTGTGAAGCACAAAGAAAACACAGATCATGCAGAAACGCGACTCACCAGTTACCGGAGCCAATGATACAAACTTTCTTTTGCTTCGGCATTTCTAAATGTGAACGTATGTGCTGACCGCTCTGCGTACCTATAACAGACTGCCTCCGCCGATACGGCAGCGTATCGTGCTTTCTTAAACCTTGGAATTTGGTCTTTATAGAACTGTTGCCAAGGATAGTCGAAAACCAACGGCAAGGTCGATTAACATCAAATTGCAATGAAATCGATTTTATACCAGTCGATAGTCGTAATAACTTGGCCATTTGCATTTTGTAAAGTATTGCGATATTGACAAATTTGCGTATACTATATAAGATATTAAAACATAATTAAGGTTGCATATTAAATGATATAACTTATCTTAGTAAAGCATTTGATGCCGTACCACTGTACTTCTGCACTTGTCCTGAATCAATCAGAAGACCTCCACTGAACAGAATTAGATGAAGTTCGCAGTTCTCGAACCCAGGCGGCAGGCACAAATGACTGATGCCAAAAGCAACACTGTACATGTAGTATAACACAAGTCCCGAAATCTAATAGCAAAATGACGAGGACGCGGAGAAACGAGGTATCTGGAACTTAACTCCTGTTTGAAATATTCGTAGCCTAAAACAGTATTGATCGGCCGTTCGCAGCAATTAAAAGCCTCTTACAAAATAAACATTTGACGTAATGATGTGTGTCCCTGAACTCCGCCAAACGCTCGTTCGCTCGACATCCACATAGTACATACAGCTCTACTTTCGCATGAAAATGCCATCTCCCACTTTCCGCAGCGGACATATTACCAGGGAGGATATAAGTTGCGGATCATCAGCGTAGTCTGTTATACATTTTCCATTTAGTGCTCGGTAACAGATCACCTGCCTTATATATTTTTCTGAACATGATATAGTATTTCCAACATGTTGCCGTGGGTAAACTACATATTTATATCGAATATTGCGAATTCCAAAGGAAGTGCATTACACAAGAAGTGTAAAAAGCTGAAGATCACGTTTTAGATAGTTATAAAGGCATCAAGTCACTTGCAAATTTATTTAAATTTAATATTTTTCAATTTGGATGCGACCGTATTGGGTCGTACTTTTTTAATACCGAAGGGTTCATTAGTAATAAATACCGCGTCTATATCAAATTGTGTAACTACGTAACAGTGTAAGTGATATTTTGCACCCGAGTAATATGTGCAGTAGGCCAAATTATAAAAGCCAAAATTTAGTGCTTCGTAGGAACCTAGTTTAAACCCTAACGTTTAGAATCAAGTTCTGCAACCTAAAACTATTCGCATTTAACTTACAAATGTTTAAGGCAGACTCTTCACTCTGTATGACAATCGCCGGTCCATACGTTTTGTGACTACTGTAATTTGCCGCCGTCGTTACAGCATGTAAATGATTAGTGACGGTGTAGGTCTGGAACTATTTGTAACTTTTTGCTAGTAAGTAAACACGCTGATATCTTGTTATCCAGCTGAAAGTAACAGAAAGCTTTTAGAAAAACATTGATATAAGAGATTTGTATATATCTTTTCTGTATATTGGAGTCAGCGTTTAAAATGCTTCAGAAGCTCAAAAAATTTAGTTTCTGTTTAACATAGCTTTTATTTCAGTTTTATGTTGCTTTCTGAGAAAACAATGGTAATTTTATGAGAAGCTGTTGACAATGCTTCTGGATCAGAGTGAGACTTGCTTTATTCTTGTTTCCATCTTTCTTCTTTTTTTCGTTTGGCCCTACATTACCACTGTCTCTTAAACATGGAAGACAGGGCCAACTTGTTTCAAAAACTCTCGTGCGTTTTAGCCCTAGCAGATTACTTGAGGTCAATGCAATGTCAGCTCTGAGAGGAACAGTGGAATGGTTGGCCTTGTCTTTCTGAAAGAACCATTGTAGTATTTGATTGTCATAACTGTATGAAAACTTGATCAGTGTGTCCATATCAGAGTGTGGACCACATCCACATGGAATTAAATTCACTCTTCCTGCTTTGCAATCCTTGCATTACTTGGAATTTTTATGAAATATGTTCATAGTGGAAGATTGTTAAATCGGTGCCACATAATTTGCAAACTGCTCCCAAATATCATGACCATAGTTTATACATCAAGTAACGATTGTCATGCAGCCGTATTGACTGTAAACGGCCAATATTATTTTAATTAAACAGCACATTCACATATTTCAGCAGGTCTTTATGTATTCCAGTATGCTCTGTAGGGACATTCCGTAATAGGATCTGCAGTTTATTTCACACAGTCTGCCTGTTAATACTTGGGCTCTCACTGCATGAAAACATTGGTAGGATACAAATTTAAAGCATCACTTGGCCTGAACAATTAAGGTTAATTTTTTGAGTTGTAAAAATCAAAAACTAAATAAATCATGTGATTGCTACATACCTGAAGAATTAGAGTAGTTGGCTCACAATCAAAATTCCTTGGAATGAATGCTTGAATTTTTAATGATAGCATGGCGTAATCAGATTATTGTTTCTTCACAGTAATGATTATTCCTATATCTTACTGAAAATATGTTGAGAAGTTGAACAAATGGAAAAGAAGAATTCTGAGTTTCTGGATCCAGATTGAAGAGACAAGAAAGTGCTGGGTATGTTGTTAGTGTGAAATAAAATGCGTTATACTAGAACTGTGTGGAGGGATAAGTAGAAAGGGAGAGCAAATTATGGAGAGCATTGAGAAGACAATCAAACAAGAAATGCTGTTTAGCATAAAAAAGCAGCTTTCTTTTAAAGCAGACATTTTCGTGGTAATTATTAATGTTTGTAGAGAGACGACAGTTCACCAACGTGTATTTTAAAATTGTACTTTATTAAACACAACTAGTTTTGAATGTCACTGATCTATAACAGACATGGACACATCATGCTTGTAAAACACAAATCGTGTGCCATGTGTATAGCACATTGGTCAAATGCACAGCACACGAGTTTTGTTTGGTGAGCAGAATGGGCTGTGCTCAAAGCTAGCAGTGCTTGATAAACTATAATTTTAAAGTACGGCCTGTTGGAAATGAATATGTCTCTTCAAATTTGTGGAGACTGTGGTGCCCACACCGAAGAAACTGATTTATAATGTTTGTTTATAGCATGTATGAACATTAATAAAACATCAGTCTAATGATGAGTAATTACTAACATAGCCAGCCAAATTAATTAGTTTCCAACAGCTGTTCAGTTTATTATTGTATGCCTTGCATTGTTACTGAAATCGGCAATCAATGAACAGGCACAAAATTAAGTTGTGTGTGTGAAATTTTCTAATAACAAAATAATGAGCACCAAGTGGATAATTTCAAGAAAATCCCAGTTCTGCTTCCTTTGCACTTAGATTTCTATTTTACTGTGTTGATCCATGGATGGAACTGTTAGTATACTTAGCATCTTCTCACAAAGCTGTACCCTGTGGTATAATCTTCTGGGCTCCGCAGCTAAGGAAAAATGTTTTTTATTCTAGAGCATACATTAAAAATAAAAGATAAAGTTCACAACTTAACATTTTGCAGAAACTTCTTCAGGGACATATGGATTGAGACACTTACATGGCAGTACCTTATTCTCGCACAGCATTTGTGGCTAATAATAAGTGAGATTGTATTAACTAAAAGAAACACTTTTTTAGCTCAGTTCGGAAACTTTATTTTTACTGTACAGCCTAGGTTTCAGGTTAGAAGCCAATTTTCTGGTACATACATGATTGCAAAGATGAGAACTGAGCAAGTGATTAACTCCAGCTCACTTAAGTGATTTTTTTCTGATGGGTGCCATAAAAAGGACAAAAAGTTAAGTGCAGGAGGAATAAATACCTCAGTCAATACATTAATAACTACACATCAAAACATTAGAAAGCAGTGGTATAAGACCTAGTGTCCTCTGTTCTCAACAAAAATGAAGATGTACACCACCACTACACCAGAAACACCAAGAAATTAGGAATCCCACAGCATAACATAACTCTATATGAGAGAAGCAGGGGTTACAACTCTTTAGCACCACACATCACTAATGCTAAATGGATAATTTTAAACAGTCAATCAAACAACTGCTATTAGAAACCCCTTTATATTCAATCAGAGAATTTCTTTCAAATGAAAATAACTGAAGCAAACAGGTATAGTACTATAAAAGAAAAATGTACACAGGTATAGAGAAAAAGAAAAAGTAAAATGTTAAAATGTGTTAACTTCTTAACAGCATTATTTTGTCTAATGATTTTGTTTTTCTACAGTATTATAGCTGTTAATTTTTTTTAATTTTTTTATAAATGTAAACAAAACAGGATCTAGAATATGTATGTGCTATGTGACTGTATTATATCATATACATAAAATGATGGACCCATACCATAGAATTATTGCAATTAAATGTTCTGTAATTTAGGTACATAGATTAAGTATGCCTCATAAAATCCGTTTAGTTTACAGTATCTAAAATGTTGTAACTATGATGTTAATTTTCAGAAATTTTGTGGCGAAAATTTATTAGTTATCTTAGCAAAATTATAGTTAGAATCAGTAAAAGTAATGGATTTTGTTGGAAAACTGACAAAGCAAATATGTACTTGGACTTCTACAACTACATCCATACTCCGCAAGCCACCTGACGGTGTGTGGCGGAGGTTTTTTTTTTAATTTTATTTATTTATTTATTTATTTTTTTAATAACGTATGATGGTTTCAGCAAAAGGCCATACACTAGTTGCTGGCATATTTAACAGCTGTCTTAACAATTGAGCAGTTCTTGATGGACATGTGGAAATATGGCTGAATGCTGCCTTCTTCTATGGCAGCTACTGTCACTGGTGCCTGTTCATGGCTCTCAGTAACATGCCCCCTTGGTTCTTCATCAAGCCAGTCATCAACAAAAGACAAGTGAGAAAGTGTGTTGCAAGTAATCTCAACAAGGGAGAAAATAGGCCTGCATAGCTTTGTTGATCTTTCTGTGCCTGCTGCAGTAAATATTTGATATGCAGTTCAGCAAGAAACTCAGCCGAGTAACTCTTCACTTTGCGACCAGCAGCTGCATGGTTATGAATGTTGGCCAGTCTGACATCTTCATACAGCAGCAGGTAGTACAGCAGCAACAACTGTGATGTTAGGGATGGTGCTGCTTCGGCATTTTGGCTGCCAGCGCTCATGCCAACAACAGACTGTGTATTCAGAACTGAATTCTGAAAGACCCTCTGGATTTCTTCTTCATCAAGGGGTTGGTTTGTATGTTCCAAGTTGTGTGCTTTAGAGCTTGGTACCAATATAGAATTGACATAAACCTCCACTAAAGCTGGTAATAGGGGATGAAGGGGTGAGACACTGCTGCATATCTGCTTGTAAATCCAGTCCTTGATGGGCACCCTATGTTTTGTGAATGCTCTGCTCTTCAGCAGCTGGTGAATGCAGTGGATTGGCAGGAATCCTGGAATGTCAGCATTGAGACTGGCTGTAACTGGCACTTTCACAGCATGTGATGTCACAACCTGCTCTGTAAAAATCTCCTGTGTGAAAATTTGTTTCATTCGTGTCATGTTGTTTGAACGTATCTGTACTTTCATTCCAAGGGTGGAACATACTAGTTCACAGATACCACTTAGCTCATTGCTGTGGAAATGGATTGCCATAAGCAACAGCATTTCTCCAAATGATGCTGTCACTCCACTTGAGCTTTCAAAATATGCCTCTTCCCTAAAAGTCACTGAACCCACTCTATGCTTTGCTTTTTGTGTTCTTGTTGACTGATGAGAGAGGGACAAGCAATGAGCATGCAAAGACCCAGTGACACAAATCAGACTCCAGCAGGAGATGGCGGGGGATGAGATGTCAAAAGCTCTACTATTAGTGACACTTCCTCTTCCTGGAACTTTGTAGCAGCAATGCCACGCAATGCACAGTATAATCTTAGTAGAGCTGATGCCTATACAACACAGGAATCTGGAAGCTGGCTGTCTAAAGAAAACAGCACAATGGTCTGAAGACGATGAAGCAATTCATCACAAAGCAACTGCAATGCTGTATGCGATTCCCATTTATGCTTTTGTCCATTGCGAACAAGCAGCGCAAACCAGCTGTGAGTTTGCTGATCGTTACCCAGAAGTAATCCTGATACAAAGGCAACCATGTCTCCCTCAGCACCTGCTCCTACTGTACGACCAGCATGCTCTAGACTTAGCGTGATGGCGAGGCCTGGAAGTCGACACAGCTCCACACATTTAGCTCTGGTGGCAAGGGCTTGGGAGGGATTCATCTGACAAAGTATGCTAAGTGCTTGTATTCTTGTTCTGCTGCCGACATTGTCTTCTTCTTGACATTCACCATTTGCTATGAGACTTGTGCAAGCTTCTCTGAAGCAGTCTGGTGAATTTGCAACCATCCAACAAATGATTTCAGGGCCATTCTTAATATGTAAAAGTGTTTCCACAACATCCAAAGTATTTAAGACTGCTGGAAGTTCTGCAAGTGCAATGAAAATTACATCACAGACTTCCTCAATGTATAGAGCATTGTCAAATAAATCCGAATGTTTTGCATAAAAGTCTGGTCCCCGTTGTTGCTCACGAATCTGTGACGATATGAACAACAATTCACTCAGTACAAGCCGGAGTCTTCGAGTTGAGTCACTCCACTCGAATTCCTTCATAGATGTACATCATAAGCTGCTAAATAAATAAATAAAATGAACATATAAACATGCCAATTCTGAACCTTTCAATTCTCGACTTAAGTTGTAAAAATTATTTCTGTTAACAATTTTGACAAATTACATATGGATTTACAAAATCCATTAGGACAGCATTTACAATAACTATGACTAAATTATACTGGAATAGGGTTGTGCTCAGGAATGCGTCAAATTACGGAATTTTTTGTTATGCGAATGAAGGGACCAAGGTTCTTTCTCTGTGTAGAGGTTGCAGTATTGTCTAAAAGGGCTGAATAACTGAATGTGTTCATTCAGTAATAAATGTAGGAATACACACATCTGTTTCTTAATTTCTAACCGAGTAGGCTTTGCATCCTTTCCTTTTATGTGTAAGACTTATATATCTATTATGTACCTGTGATTTTCATTTACACACTGTTCAGTAAAGGATGAATGTGGCTTCTGTAATCTACAATTTCTATAGTATTTTCTGAGTCTAGAGTGGATTGACCTCCCAGTCTGCCCAGTATGGTAAAACTGACAGTCTCGGCAGGTGAGATCATGTTGTTGTTGTTGTTGTGGTCTTCAGTCCTGAGACTGGTTTGATGCAGCTCTCCATGCTACTCTATCTTGTGCAAGCTTGTTCATCTCCCAGTACCTACTGCAGCCTACATCCTTCTGAATCTGCTTAGTGTATTCATCTCTTGGTCTCCCTCTACGATTTTTACCCTCCATGCTGCCCTCCAATACTAAATTGGTGATCCCTTGATGCCTCAGAACATGTCCTACCAACCGATCCCTTCTTCTGGTCAAGTTGTGCCACAAACTTCTCTTCTCCCCAATCCTATTCAATACTTCCTCATTAGTTATGTGATCTACCCATCTAATCTTCAGCATTCTTCTGTAGCACCACATTTCGAAAGCTTCTATTCTCTTCTTGTCCAAACTGTTTATCGTCCATGTTTCACTTCCATACATGGCTACACTCCATACAAATACTTTCAGAAATGACTTCCTGACACTTAAATCTATACTCGATGTTAACAAATTTCTCTTCTTCAGAAACGCTTTCCTTGCCATTGCCAGTCTACATTTTATATCCTCTCTACTTCGACCATCATCAGTTATTTTGCTCTCCAAATAGCAAAACTCCTTCACTACTTTAAGTGTCTCATTTCCTAATCTAATTCCCTCAGCATCACCCGACTTAATTAGACTACATTCCATTATCCTTGTTTTGCTTTTGTTGATGTTCATCTTATATCTTCCTTTCAAGACACTGTCCATTCCATTCAACTGCTCTTCCAAGTCCTTTGCTGTCTCTGACAGAATAACAATGTCATTGGCGAACCTCAAAGTTTTTATTTCTTCTCCTTGAATTTTAATACCTACTCCGAATTTTTCTTTTGTTTCCTTTACTGCTTGCTCAATATACAGATTGAACAACATCGGGGAGAGGCTACAACCCTGTCTTACTCCCTTCCCAACCACTGCATCCCTTTCATGTCCCTCGACTCTTATAACTGCCATCCGGTTTCTGTACAAATTGTAAATAGTCTTTCGCTCCCTGTATTTTACCCCTGCCACCTTTAGAATTTGAAAGAGAGTATTTCAGTCAACATTGTCAAAAGCTTTCTCTAAGTCTACAAATGCTAGAAACATAGGTTTGCCTTTCCTTAATCTTTCTTCTAAGATAAGTCGTAAGGCCGGTATTGCCTCACGTGTTCCAGTGTTTCCACGGAATCCAAATTGATCTTCCCCGAGGTTGGCTTCTACTAGTTTTTCCATTCGTCTGTAAAGAATTCGTGTTAGTATTTTGCAGCTGTGACTTATTAAACTGATTGTTCGGTAATTTTCACATCTGTCAACACCTGTTTTCTTTGGGATTGGAATTATTATATTCTTCTTGAAGTCTGAGGGTATTTCGCCTGTCTCATACATCTTGCTCACCAGATGGTAGAGTTTTGTCAGGACTGGCTCTCACAAGGCCGTCAGTAGTTCCAATGGAATGTTGTCTACTCCGGGGGCCTTGTTTCGACTCAGGTCTTTCAGTGCTCTGTCAAACTCTTCACGCAGTATGATATCTCCCATTTCATCTTCATCTACATCCTCTTCCATTTCCATAATATTGTCCTCAAGTACGTCACCCTTGTATAGACCTTCTATATACTCCATCCACCTTTCTGCTTTCCCTTCTTTGCTTAGAACTGGGTTTCCATCTGAGCTCTTGATATTCATACAAGTGGTTCTCTTATCTCCAAAGGTCTCTTTAATTTTCCTGTAGGCAGTATCTATCTTACCCCTAGTGAGATAGGCCTCTACATCCTTACATTTGTCCTCTAGCCATCCCTGCTTAGCCATTTTGCACTTCCTGTCGATCTCATTTTTGAGACGTTTGTATTCCTTTTTGCCTGCTTCATTTACTGCATTTTTATATTTTCTCCTTTCATCAATTAAATTCAATATTTCTTCTGTTACCCAAGGATTTCTACTAGCCCTCGTCTTTTTACCTACTTGATCCTTTGCTGCCTTCGCTACTTCATCCCTCAAAGCTACCCATTCTTCTTCTACTGTATTTCTTTCCCCCATTCCTGTCAATTGTTCCCTTATGCTCTCCCTGAAACTCTGTACAACCTCTGGTTCTTTCAGTTTATCCAGGTCCCATCCCCTTAAATTCCCACCTTTTTGCAGTTTCTTCAGTTTTAATCTACAGGTCATAACCAATAGATTGTGGTCAGAGTCCACATCTGCCCCTGGAAATGTCTTACAATTTAAAACCTGGTTCCTAAACCTCTGTCTTACCATTATATAATCTATCTGATACCTTTTAGTATCTCCAGTGTTCTTCCATGTATACAACCTTCTTTCATGATTCTTAAACCAAGTGTTAGCTATGATTATGTTGTGCTCTGTGCAAAATTCTACCAGACGGCTTCCTCTTTCATTTCTTTCCCCCAATCCATATTCACCTACTATGTTTCCTTCTCTCCCTTTTCCTACACTCGAATTCCAGTCACCCATGACTATTAAATTTTCGTCTCCCTTCACAATCTGAATAATTTCTTTTATTTCATCATACATTTCTTCAATTTCTTCGTCATCTGCAGAGCTAGTTGGCATATAAACTTGTACTACTGTAGTAGGTGTGGGCTTGGTATCTATCTTGGCCACAATAATGCGTTCACTATGCTGTTTGTAGTAGCTTACCCGCATTCCTATTTTCCTATTCATTATTAAACCTACTCCTGCATTACCCCTATTTGATTTTGTGTTTATAACCCTGTATTCACCTGACCAGAAGTCTTGTTCCTCCTGCCACCGAACTTCACTAATTCCCACTATATCTAACTTCAACCTATCCATTTCCCTTTTTAAATTTTCTAACCTACCTACCCGATTAAGGGATCTGACATTCCATGCTCCGATCCGTAGAATGCCAGTTTTCTTTCTCCTGATAACGACATCCTCTTGAGTAGTCCCCGCCCGGAAATCCGAATGGGGGACTATTTTATCTCCGGAATATTTTACCCAAGAGGACGCCATCATCTTTTAATCATACAGTAAAGCTGCATGCCCTCGGGAAAAATTACGGCTCTAGTTTCCCCTTGCTTTCAGCCGTTCGCAGTACCAGCACAGCAAGGCCGTTTTGGTTATTGTTACAATGCCAGATCAGTAAATCATCCAGACTGTTACCCTTGCAACTACTGAAAAGGCTGCTGCCCCTCTTCAGGAACCACAAGTTTGTCCGGCCTCTCAACAGATACCTCTCCGTTGTGGTTGCACCTACGGTACGGCTATCTGTATTGCTGAGGCACGCAAGCCTCCCCACCAACGGCAAGGTCCATGGTTCATGGGGGGGGGGGGGGGGGGGTGAGATCATAAGCCCAGCTTTTCATAATGTCTGATGGTTTATCTTTAGAGTGAAGAGACTTCTACAAACTGCCTGTGGGATGTCGGAAAACACCTTTCAAATTTTGCTTGTCTTATTTGCAGTAAGCTGCACCATTTCCTTTCCAGTCTATCTATGTTGTTCATTGATGCAGTAGGGACCTGGCTTGCTTCTTGAATTTTTTATTGAGAATTTTGTGTATAATGTTGGAATCAAATTTATTATGTGTGGCTATTGTTTTTATTGTATTGAGTTCCTGGTCATAGTGTTATTGGGACTTGGGAATACAAAGAAGTTGGTGGATCATGTGATGGAATGCTGCATGTTTGTAGGCTATAGAATGTTGACAGGAAGCTTGGATGAATGTGTCAGTAATGGACTCTTTTTTTTGGTAAATTTTAAATTTATGGTTGCTATTTTCTGTCTCTGTACAGTGTTTTACCAAGAACCCGCATCTGGATCATTTAAAATAATAATAGTAAATTTAGAATGAACAGTGAAATTACAATCACCAAAGCCACCCCAGTTGCTGCATCTGTCAGTTAACGTATAATCTGACTCTTTCTGTGCCTCTCGAGACTCTCTTCACAATGGCAGTTTAAGTCTTAATGTGACAAACACTCGTATTGTGCAATTTCAGGCCAACGATAATGAAATATTAGCAGCAGAAGTGGACATTAATGGTCATACACTGAATGGAGCACCTGATTAGATAACAAGCTAAAAGGGATGAAATTTTCCCTCTGCAACAGATTGTGCACCAACACGAAACTTGCAGACAGATTAAAACTGTGGGCCGGACTAAGACAAACTCGGGACCTCTGCCATCAGCTCTAAAATCTGAGTTACCCCAGCTCAACTCAAGACTCATTCTCACAGCTTTACTTCAGTCAGTACCTCGTCTCCTACCTTCCAATTTTCACAGAAGCTCTCCTGTGAAAACCGAGCGAGGTGGCGCAGTGGTTATCACACTAGACTCGCATTCGGGAGGACAACAGTTCAATCCCGTCTCCGGCCATCCTGATTTAGGTTTTCCGTGATTTCCCTAAATTGTTTCAGGCAAATGCCGGGATGGTTCCTTTGAAAGGGCACGGCCGATTTCCTTCCCAATACTTCCCTAGCCCGAGCTTGCACTCCGTCTCTAATGACCTCGTTGTCGACGGGACGTTAAACACTACCCACCACCACCACCTCTCCTGTGAAAATTGTGATACTGGCACTCCTGGAAGAAAGGATATTGCCGAGATGTGGCTCACTCACAGGGCTGTTACTGAAGGTCCTGCGTTCAATTCTCAGTCTTGCACACAGTTTTAATCTGCCGGGAAGTTTCGAGCTGAAAGGGAGTCGACACACCGATAAACTAATTGAGAAGCTCAGTTCAGTGTTTTATACTCTCAGAAGCAACTCTCATTATAGTGACCTGAAGACAAGTGTGTTGACTCATTTTTATTGCCTGTTCTCTTATGGAATTACCTTCTTAGGCATGCACCTAAAGTAAGTAACATGTTTATAAAGAAGAACAGTAAGAATATTGTGCTAACTAGATGAATGTAGCTTGTTGAGAAGCCTTTTTAAGTATCTTAGAAGTTTTACCCTCACTTCCCAACACATTTTCTCCTTAATTATCTTAGTTGCTGATGATAAAAATCAGTTTCAACTGAACTGTGATGTAAGGAGTGACAGTACAAGACAGTAAAATAATTTTCGTGTAGACTTTGTCTCCTTGTGCACGGTTCAAGATGGAGTAATCTACTCTGGTGCCATTGAATATATATATATATATATATATATATATATATATATATATATATATATATATATATATATATATATATAGGGGGAAACATTCCACGTAGGAAAAATATATCTAAAAACAAAGAATATCTAAAAACAAAGATGATGTGACTTACCAAATGAAAGTGCTGGCAGGTCGACAGACACACAAACAAACAAATACAAACATACACACAAAATTCCAGCTTCGTCAGGAAAGAGGGAAGGAGAAGGAAAGATGAAAGGATGTGGGTTTTTAGGGAAAGGGTAAGGAGTCATTCCAATCCCGGGAACGGAAAGACTTACCTTGGGGGGAAAAAAGGACAGGTATACACACACACACACACACACACACACACATATATCCATCCGCACATACACAGACACAAGCAGACAAATGTCCTTTTTTCCCCCCAAGGTAAGTCTTTCCACTCCCGGGATTGGAATGACTCCTTACCCTTTCCCTAAAAACCCACATCCTTTCATCTTTCCTTCTCCTTCCCTCTTTCCTGACGAAGCAACCGTCGGTTGCAAAAGCTGGAATTTTTGTGTGTATGTTTGTGTTTGTTTGTTTGTGTGTCTGTCGACCTGCCAGCACTTTCATTTGGTAAGTCACATCATCTTTGTTTTTTTTATATATATATATATATATATATGGGGGGGGAAACATTCCACGTGGGAAAAATTATATATAAAAACAAAGATGAGGTGACTTACCGAACGAAAGCGCTGGCAGGTCGATAGACACACAAACATACACACAAAATTCAAGCTTTCGCAACAAACTGTTGCCTCATCAGGAAAGAGGGAAGGAGAGGGGAAGACGAAAGGAAGTGGGTTTTAAGGGAGAGGGTAAGGAGTCATTCCAATCCCGGGAGCGGAAAGACTTACCTTTGGGGGAAAAAAGGACAGGTATACACTCGCACACACGCACATATCCATCCACACATACAGACACAAGCAGACATATTTAAAGACAAAGAGTTTGGGCAGAGATGTCATCAGTCGAGGCAGAAGTGTAGAGGCAAAGAAGTTGTTGAAAGACAGGGGAGGTATGTGTGGTGTCACCGCCAGACACCACACTTGCTAGGTGGTAGATTAAATCGGCCGCGGTCCATTTAGTTCATGTCGGACCCGCGTGTCGCCACTGTGTGATCGCAGACCTAGCGCCACCACAAGGCAGGTCTCGTGATACGAACAAGCACTCGTCCCAGTTGGACGGACGACCTAGCTAGCGACTAGATGTACGAAGCCTTTCTCTCTCATTAGCCGAGAGACAGAATAGCCTTCAGCTAAGTTAACGGCTACGAACTAGCAAGGCGCCATTAGCCTTACAGTGATTGTAATTAAAGTCTCCTGTGTATAGTCAAGAGCGATGTACCACAATGATTGATTAAAGATAAGTATTAATCCAGCTACGTACTTTTCTTCATAGCATTAATTACGTAGCCTGTTCCAGTACTTGACGCCTGTCGGCGTGTGTGTGTACGCGTGCCTTTCTTTCGGCTACCCGTCACTGTGGATTGGCTGCCTTGTCAGTCCACTTCATTGGCGACGAGTTAAAGTATTCTTTCTGATTGCTTACATTTACTTGTGTCATGGCTTCGCCAGATGTACTATCCGAATTTTATCGCTTGCAGAATCAGCAGACGCAGGCGTTATTGGATGCCCTTGGACAGCTCGTCCAGGGTCAACGTGCCATTCAAACCGATGCGGCGGCCGCCGCTTCACCGGTACCGCAGCCACAACCTGCCGTTGCACCGCCTTTTAGGCACTACGACCCGAACCACGAGACTTGGCAAGAGTGGTCCCGCCAGTTCGCCTTCCACCTCGCTGCCTATAGAATTCAAGGTAATGAGCGGCAGCCGTTTTTGCTTTCTTGTGTCGGTGTGTCCACCTACCGTGTGATAGTGAAATTGTTTCCCCGACGCGACATAGCAACTCTGTCCTACGAGGAAATTTTGTCTGCTTTAGATGCCTATTTCAAAGAAACAGTTAATGTGGTTGCAAAACGGTATACGTTTTTTCGTACAAAACGTACGGCCGGTCAAACTAATAGGGAGTGGGTAGCAACATTGCAAGGACTTACTAGGGACTGTGCCTTTGACTGTGACTGTGGTCTTTCTTATTCAGATACAATGGTACGTGATGCAAGTGCACAAAACGTTTCTGATGTTCGCATACGGGAGCAAATATTGAAACTAGTTAATCCCTCCCTTCAACAAGTGATCGACATATTAGATAGACAAGACACACTTGACTGTGCTCAGGAATCTTTTGAAACTTCGCCAGCAGTGTGTAACATTAACCGGCCCGCCGGGCGAGCTGCGCGGCCCGGTCAACTGCCCTCGCGCAAACAAACGCAGCTGCCGCCGCGTTATAAACCAGGTGTGCCGCGCCAGCCCACAAATGCAGTGAAATCATGCCCGCGGTGTGCTACTAGACATTCGCGTGAACATTGCCCGTCACGCCAAGCTATTTGCTTTTCCTGCAATAAGAAAGGACATGTTCAAAGTGTTTGCCAGAAAAAGCTCAGATCAGACAATCACAACCATTCCAGGCCCTTTGCTTCGCGCCGGAATCGAACCAAGGACACTCAGGCTCGTGGACCTTCGCCCATTGACATTCATGTCATTAATTCCACTTCGTCCAGTGCTACTTTCTCTAACAGTGACTGTGTTCGTCCCACAAAAACTGTGCGTCGACGTCGCCGGAAATCACGTCCATTAGCAAGTGATTCTGTACCAGTGTCTGTTCAAATTGCACAAAACAGTCGCTCTTGTCGTCAGCAGGACAATAAACTTTTTGTGGACTTAGACTTTGAAGGCAAAGTGATACCATTCCAGCTCGATACCGGAGCTGCAGTTTCATTGCTCAATCACGACACGTACAAACAACTGGGCGCACCTCCGTTGCGTGCCGCAAATATTAAGTTACATAGTTATTCAGGACAGACAATACCTGTGTTAGGACAGTGCACTCTTCTTGCAACATATAGGGGACAATCAAAACTTGTGTCATTTTACGTTCTTCGTTCTTCTACTGCAGTGAACTTGTTTGGTTTAGATTTATTTCAGTTGTTTAACATGTCTATTGTAAATCAGGTGCTATCAGTGAATCAAACTGTGCCTTCAGACAGTGTTTCTCGTCTATGTGACGAATTTGCAGACATTTTTGCACCGGGCTTAGGTTGCGCTAAAAACTATGAAGCACATTTGGAACTGAAAGTAAACGCGCAACCGAAATTTTTCAGAGCGCGCAATGTTCCCCACGCATTGCGTGATGAGGTCGCAAGTACGTTAAACAATGTAGAATCACAAGGTGTGAGTGAATGTGCACAATGCCTCTTCTCTTTCAGCTCCGCTTCATCGCGTACGCCGTACAGGTGTTCCGTTCGTCTGGACGACGGAATGCGAACGCGCCTTTCGCCAGTTGAAATCGGCTTTGCTTTCTAATACTTGCCTCACGCCTTTCGATCCCCAGAAACCCCTTTTGTTTATGGTAGATGCATCGGATTTCGGGATCGGTGCTGTGCTTGCGCACAAATTTGGCTCCCATGATCGCCCTATTGCCTTTGCGTCCAAATTGCTCTCGTCTGCGCAAAGAAATTATTCACAGATAGAGAAAGAAGCTTTGGCTCTCGTGTTTGGTGTTACTAAGTTCCATGATTTCTTGTATGGTCGTCACTTTACCATCATCACAGACCACAAACCTTTGACATCGCTTTTTCATCCGACCAAGCCTGTACCTCCACGTACAGCGCAGAAATTCATTCGCTGCTCTATTTTCCTCTCGCGGTACCGCTACGATATCTTGTATCGGTCCACTGCTAAGCACGGAAACGCCGATGCGTTGTCCCGTTTGCCTGTTGCTGAGGATCAAGCATTCGATTCTTCCGAACTTGCTTGCATGTTCATTGATTCGGAAACCGATGAAGTGGTCGAATCGTTTCCGATTGATTTTCGTCGTGTAGCTACAGCCACAGCTGCTGACCCTGTCCTTGCTACTGTTTTGCGTTTTGTTGCTACGCAATGGCCTTTGTCAAAGTCTCGGATCGAGGATCCGTTGGTTCGCAGATTTTTTTGCTCACAAGGAGAGCCTTTTTGTTCGGCGTGGTGTTTTGTTGTTGCGTTCTGATAATGATCAGTCCCGAGTCGTGGTCCCACCTTCGTTACAGTCCTCTGTTTTACGGCTTTTTCACCAAGGACATTGGGGTATAGTGCGAACGAAACAACTTGCTCGTCAGCACTGTACTTGGTTCGGAATAGATGCTGCGATTACGAATATGTGTTCTTCTTGCCCGGCGTGTGCCGAACAACAATCCGCACCGCCGCGGAAAGTCTTTGCATGGCCAAAAGCCACTTCCCCTTGGCAACGCTTGCACGTTGATTTTGCTGGTCCATTCTGGAATGCTCGATGGTTGGTTCTGGTCAACGCCTTCAGTAATTTTCCTTTTGTTGTCCGGATGTCTTCCACGACGTCCTCCGCCACCATCCAAGCGTTGTCTGCTATCTTTTGTATTGAAGGTCTTCCGCAGACTATCGTTTCCGACAATGGCCCACAATTCATGTCCGCAGAATTTCAGTCATTCTGCCAGGCCAATGGTATTCAACATCTGACATCCGCGCCGTTTTCGCCTCAGTCAAACGGTGCCGCTGAACGATTGGTCCGGACTTTCAAGTCACAGATGTTGAAATTGAAAGAGTCGCATTCTCGGGAGGACGCATTGTTGCTCTTTTTGTCTTCGTATCGCTCTCAGCCCCGAGATGGTCGCTCGCCGGCTGAGTTGCTCCACGGTCGTCCTCATCGCACCTTGCTGTCTTTGCTGCATCCGCTGCATCAGGTTCCTGTGCAGCGGCAGTCTCCTGCTTTTGCTCCAGGCAACGTTGTATTTTATTGCAACTATCGAGGTTCACGGCGTTGGCTCGCAGGGCGCATTCTCCGCTGCCTCGGCCGCGCGATGTATTTGGTTTTGGGGGCCTCTGGTGAGGTGCGTCGGCATCTCAATCAGCTGCGCCTCTGTCGTCGCACGGGTTCTGCCGCTCCCCGTCTGCTTTCAGCGACGGTGCCGTCCGGTCAGCGCCCTGGGGACCCATCTACTGGCTCGCCTCATCCCCAGGTGTTACCGACGATGCCTTCCATTTTGCCCCATGGCAGCGCGCCGCCGCAGCAGCCGCCGCCGCCGCCGCCGCCGCCTGTTCTCCCGCCGGCGCCGCCCGCATTCGACGCTTCGCTGCAGCCGCCACGCGCCTCCCTGGGTCACGCGCTGCCGCTCGTTTCCCGTGACCGGCTGTCCTCCGCCATGGAGCTCTTGCCCGCTCCGGACCACATGACGTCATCGCGCGTCGGCTACCCCGACGCAATGGAGGTCGACCCTTCGGCCCCTCCTGTTTCTTTACGGGCGCATACACCACATGTTGACGTGCACCCTGGACTAGTTTTTCAGGCATTTCCTAGATCCCCTCGGACCGAATGGCCGGGTGCGGGTGGCACAGCCTCGCCTGTTGTTAGGCTCCCCACCTCATCGCATACGTCAACATGGGGTCCTCCCCACGGCGGGCGGAAGCCTTATCTCACGACCGTTCGCCGATTTGCGGGGTAGGAATGTGGTGTCACCGCCAGACACCACACTTGCTAGGTGGTAGATTAAATCGGCCGCGGTCCATTTAGTTCATGTTGGACCCGCGTGTCGCCACTGTGTGATCGCAGACCTAGCGCCACCACAAAGCAGGTCTCGTGATACGAACAAGCACTCGTCCCAGTTGGACGGACGACCTAGCTAGCGACTAGATGTACGAAGCCTTTCTCTCTCATTAGCCGAGAGACAGAATAGCCTTCAGCTAAGTTAATGGCTACGAACTAGCAAGGCGCCATTAGCCTTACAGTGATTGTAATTAAAGTCTCCTGTGTATAGTCAAGAGCGATGTACCACAATGATTGATTAAAGATAAGTATTAATCCAGCTACGTACTTTTCTTCATAGCATTAATTACGTAGCCTGTTCCAGTACTTGACGCCCGTCGGCGTGTGTGTGTACGCGTGCCTTTCTTTCGGCTACCCGTCACTGTGGACTGGCTGCCTTGTCAGTCCACTTCAGTATGAGTGGCAGCAACTTGAAATTAGCGGAGATTGAGGCCTGGCGGATGACGAGAAGAGAGGATATACTGAAGGGTAAGTTCCCATCTCCGGAGTTCGGATAGGTTGGTGTCAGTGGGAAGTATCCAGATAACCCGGACGGTGTAACACTGTGCCAAGATGTGCTGGCTGTGCACCAAGGCATGTTTAGCCACAGGGTGATCCTCATTACCAACAAACACTGTCTGCCTGTGTCCATTCATGCGAATGGACAGTTTGTTGCTGGTCATTCCCACATAGAATGCATCACAGTGTAGGCAGGTCAGTTGGTAAATCACGTGGGTGCTTTCACACGTACCTCTGCCTTTGATCGTGTACACCTTCCGGGTTACAGGACTGGAGTAGGTGGTGGTGGGAGGGTGCATGGGACAGGTTTTGCATCGGGGGGCGGTTACAAGGATAGGAGCCAGAGGGTAGGGAAGGTGGTTTGGGGATTTCATAGGGATGAACTAACAGGTTACGAAGGTTAGGTGGACGGCGGAAAGAGACTCTTGGCGGAGTGGGGAGGATTTAATGAAGGATGGATCTCATTTCAGGGCATGATTTGAGGAAGTCGTATCCCTGCTGGAGAGCCACATTCAGAGTCTGGTCCAGTCCGGGAAAGTATCCTGTCACAAGTGGGGCACTTTTGTGGTTCTTCTGTGGGAGGTTCTGGGTTTGAGAGGACGAGGAAATGGCTCTGGTTATTTGCTTCTGTACCAGGTCGGGAGGGTAGTTGCGGGATGCGAAAGCTGTTGTCAGGTTGTTGGTGTAATGATTCAGGGATTCCGGACTGGAGCAGATTCGTTTGCCACGAAGACCTAGGCTGTAGGGAAGGGACCGTTTGATGTGGAATGGGTGGCAGCTGTCATAATGGAGGTACTGTTGCTTGTTGGTGGGTTTGATGTGGACGGACATGTGAAGTTGGCCATTGGACAGGTGGAGGTCAACGTCAAGGAAAGTGGCATGGGATTTGGAGTAGGACCAGGTGAATCTGATGGAACCAAAGGAGTTGAGATTGGAGAGGAAATTCCGGAGTTCTTCTTCACTGTGAGTCCAGATCATGAAGATGTGGCTGAGGGACTGCGTCAGCTTTCAGACAACACCACATACAAAGTTTGCCAAGGTAACCCCATTCCTGATGTCCAGGCGGAGCTTCAAGGAATCCTCAGAACCTTAGGCCCCCTGCAAAACCTTTCACCTGACTCCATCAACATCCTGACCCCACCGACACCCCGCACCCCTACCTTCTACCTTCTTCCTAAAATCCACAAACTCAATCATCCCGGCCGCCCCATTCTAGCTGGTTACCAAGCCCCCACAGAACGTATCTCTGCCTACGTAGATCAACACCTTCAACCCATTATATGCAGTCTCCCATCCTTCATCAAAGACACCAACCACTTCCTTGAACGCCTGGAATCCTTACCCAATCTGTTACCCCCGGAAACTATCCTTGTAACCATTGATGCCACGTCCTTATACACAAATATTCCGCATGTCCAGGGCCTCGCTGCGATGGAGCATTTCCTTTCACGCCGATCACCTGCCACCCTACCTAAAACCTCTTTCCTCATTACCCTAGCCAGCTTCATCCTGACCCACAACTTCTTCACTTTTGAAGGCCAGACATACCAACAATTAAAGGGAACAGCCATGGGTACCAGCATGGCCCCCTCGTACGCCAACCTATTCATGGGTCGCTTAGAGGAAGCCTTCTTGGTTACCCACGTCTGCCAACCCAAAGTTTGGTACAGATTTATTGATGACATCTTCATGATCTGGACTCACAGTGAAGAAGAACTCCAGAATTTCCTCTCCAACCTCAACTCCTTTGGTTCCATCAGATTCACCTGGTCCTACTCCAAATCCCATGCCACTTTCCTTGACGTTGACCTCCACCTGTCCAATGGCCAACTTCACACGTCCGTCCACATCAAAACCACCAACAAGCAACAGTACCTCCATTATGACAGCTGCCACCCATTCTACATCAAACGGTCCCTTCCCTACAGCCTAGGTCTTCGTGGCAAACGAATCTGCTCCAGTCCGGAATCCCTGAATCATTACACCAACAACCTGACAACAGCTTTCGCATCCCGCAACTACCCTCCCGACCTGGTACAGAAGCAAATAACCAGAGCCATTTCCTCGTCCCCTCAAACCCAGAACCTCCCACAGAAGAACCACAAAAGTGCCCCACTTGTGACAGGATACTTTCCCGGACTGGACCAGACTCTGAATGTGGCTCTCCAGCAGGGAGATGCAAAACCTGTCCCATGCACCCTCCCACCACCACCTACTTCAGTCCTGTAACCCGGAAGGTGTACACGATCAAAGGCAGAGGCACGTGTGAAAGCACCCACGTGATTTACCAAGTGACCTGCCCACACTGTGATGCATTCTATGTGGGAATGACCAGCAACAAACTGTCCATTCGCATGAATGGACACAGGCAGACAGTGTTTGTTGGTAATGAGGATCACCCTGTGGCTAAACATGCCTTGGTGCACAGCCAGCACATCTTGGCACAGTGTTACACCGTCCGGATTATCTGGATACTTCCCACCAACACCAACCTACCCGAACTCCGGAGATGGGAACTTGACCTTCAGTATATCCTCTCTTCTTGTCATCCGCCAGGCCTCAATCTCCGCTAATTTGAAGTTGCCGCCACTCATACCTCACCTGTCTTTCAACAACTTCTTTGCCGCTACACTTCCGCCTCGACTGACATCTCTGCTCAAACTCTTTGTCTTTAAATATGTCTGCTTGTGTCTGTATGTGTGGATGGATATGTGCGTGTGTGCGAGTGTATACCTGTCCTTTTTTCCCCCTAAGGTAAGTCTTTCCGCTCCCGGGATTGGAATGACTCTGTTTGTGTGTCTATCGACCTGCCAGCGCTTTTGTTCGGTAAGTCACCTCATCTCTCATCTTTGTTTTTTTTATATATATATATATATATATATATATATATATATATATATATATATATATGGGAATGCATAAGCAATTGTGCAGTAGGTATAATACAGTATTTTTAACTGTTCTAAGACCATTTTTCTATTTTTCCAGATTTTCTGATAATTGGGGCTGGTAATTTAAGCAACGACCAACAGAAGTGGATAACGAAACAGTACTGGAGGACAGAATGTGCCAAAAAGGCTCGACAGAAACGGACGGGAGAATCCGGTACACCTCCATGGAATAGGCTATCAGTTGCCATCGAATTTGATAGCACTGGGTCTACCTGTAATGTGCCGAAGAATGGTCGACCTGTGAGTAGTACTAGCAGTGATAATGAAATGTCAGTTGCACAGGCCAAAGCCCGAAGAAACTCGTACGGAGAGTCTGTGCCGAGTTGGCCATTTGCCATAGATCCTCGAGTCTTCTAATGCAGTATTTAAGTTTGCAAGTGCATCAGCCAAGATTACTTCACGGGTTACTAGAGGATGATCCAGGTCACCATTTAGAATTTCGCGAGATTCTTTCGAATGTAGAAATGTGAATTGAAGGCACAATTTTAAAAAATTGTCAGTTCAATGAACTGAATTTTAAGCTGTCAGGTGCTGCTAATAGGCACACCTGTTTGTACTAAATCCCCACGCTGTAATTGAAAAGCAACTTTTTCGACCTGGGGTTACAATCCAGGCGTGCCTTTCACACTGAGGGATCATCATTCGCGTTTATTTTTCCATACAACTGTTACCTACAGTACCTTATCTTAACGTGCTGCAGGATACCGGTATCCCACAATGACGTCTACATCGAGATAATGAGAAGTTCTACTTCTGGCGAGACGGAGCGTCTCACCACTATTCTTCGACAGAGTGCGGGTTTCTCGACAACAGATTACCTGACAGGTGGATAGCCAAACGGTGGTCAATCACGTGACCACCACATCTTACTCCGATCGACTTTTTCTTTTGCAGCGTTATCGGAGGTAAAGTCTTCGCAAGGAAACCGCACACTGTTGACAAGTGTCAGTTCGTAACACAATTGTGTCGAGACGTTCTTAATTGTAAATAACTTTGTGTGGAAATGTGCTCAAGTGTACAAACCCCGCAACAGGAATGTGTAAATGCTGAAGGTTAGCAATATGAGCACCTCGTACATTGAGCGCTTAAGACATTCCACATATTGTGACTTCAAAACCTGTAATAATATCTACTGTAGATGTACTTATGCCCGGGGGCCTGTGTATTGAGGTATTGAAAGGTTAAGGTAGCCACACGGCAAGTAGCAGTGTTTGCTATAAAGCTACCTGACAAGTAGTGGTGTACTGTAAATACAATTCATTATTTACAGATTAAGATAGAAATTGAGCTACTGACAGTGGTAAACAGAAGCTGTGTTAAAACAGATGAGACAATAGTATTTTCTTCCCCCCTCTCCCCAAATCCGTGAGGGTTCTCCTCCTTTACGGGATCTGCATAACTTTGGGAGTGGGTGAGCCGCCACTTTCTGCCGGACACGGTATTTTGTGCAGGGACTCAGCACACAGCTGTCCGAGTCTGACACCGGCTACCCATATCACACAGTTTACCAGCGTACTGTATTCGTCACGGTGTAGTTTTTACGCTGGAAACAGAAAAAGGTGGGTGTCTGGTGTCCTCAGATGTTCTTGTGGGACAGAATATGATGCCTCTCGGACTCATTCTGTTCGTGAGAGGCCTTCTCACACAGATCAATATTTACAGTCTTCGAGCTGTCACCACCCGTCACGAGCCACAATTGTGCTCCTGACACGAGCAGTTTCTGCTGCCGAGAGTTTCTCCAAGGAGCTCACGGATTTCCGAGTGGAACTCTTTGCAGCAGATTGACAGGATGTAATTGGCTGAAGCGGATAACTGGAACTTGGACGAGGAGTATAGTACACTGGAAAAATCTGCAGAATTCTTCTGTGGAGTGTTGGCAATTTCTAGTGTGTGATAGGTAGGATTCTTCAGAGAATTTAAGTTAAAGTGGTTTTCCATCCACTGCCCGAGACTTTCACTATATTTTTCTAAAGGACTTTGTAAAGAAAAACAATTAACAGATAACATGTCTCGAGCAATGGTAATAGCTGGAGCTACTACACGAGCAGAATGGGAAGAAACTGCTACGCGTGTGTAAATTAAACAATTTCTCATTTCTGCAAAATCGAGTTTTGTAAAGGTGCAACAGAAATGTAGAATGAAACACGAGTTTTGTAAAGGTGTGACAGAGTTATAGAAAGACACATAAAAGAGTCAGCGGGAGATTTGGAACTCTGTGCTTGAGAAATCTGTAGCTTTTGATCCTGTTCCTAAATCCGTACCTGTTATTATTAATATTAGGAATAGTGCACTATTTTATGAACAATACAAAATAGAAATGGCTGTTGAAGCTTTTACATGTCTTAGTGATAACTTTCAACAACTCATCTGTTACATACATCACAAAAATCATTAAGTCACTAAAAAGTAGTAACTTCCCTGGTTGTGATGGTATCTCAGGCAAAGTACTAAAATTTTGTGCTGACTTCATTGTGCTACCCTTCAGCTACATTTGATGAGTCGAGGGGTGTCTCCTGAAAGACAAGTATACAGTAGCGATACCAATACGTGAAAGTGGAAATAAGAAACTGACCTCTGATTGTAGACCAATCTCACTCCTGCCAATGTTCTCAAAATGTTTTTAGAAAGTAGCTTGTGACAGAATGCTGAACCGAGAATAGCCTATTAACAACAGCTCAGTTTGGTTTCTGTAAAGGTTTCTATACTGAGAACGCAGTTTATGATCTCACAAGCTCAATTGTAGTAGAATTTAACTAGAAAAATTAAGCCCTCAGCTTTTTCTGTGATCTCACTGTTTCTTTGACTATGTAGATCATAAAATTCTGCTATGGAAACTAGAATAGTATAGTGCTAAAGATCTTTCATCTTGCACGGATGGGCATATTCTAGCAATAGAAAACAAGCCACATTAGCAAATGATGCAGCAGGTTGTCAAAAGGTCAGGTGCTCAGCCCTCTGCTGTTCTTTGTGTAACTAAACAATTTACTGGGGACACTGGAGGACCCTTCAGAAACAGTAATATTTGTCATCTTGGGATCGAAGCTCTTACAATACGTATGCATAGTAATATTTATTGTTGACACGAGTGTACTGATAAAAGGTCTGAACACGTCAATAGCAGACACGGCCAGAAGGATAGTGTAAAAGGTTACAACTGTTTCCCAGCTGATAGCTTAACCCTCAGTCTCTCAAAAACTCATATTATGCAATTCTGAACAAATACAAATGACTTGTAGGTACGGGAAATGTACATTGGTGGCCATACATTAGATGAGGCTCTATGCATGAAGTCCCTGGGTATCCAGATGAGTAACAAACTGTTGTGTACATAGTTCCACGTAGTCAGCACGTACACAACTTTCCCACTAGAGCGCGCCCCGCTAAGCACAACAGCGCAGGCGCAGCGCTCGTCCGCCTCCACACTACGAGATGGCGCTGTCTTAGAGACGGACCAAATTCTGCTTCCGCCGATCCGCGTATTAATATGTAACGCAGCCAATGAGATTGCTGCTAACGTAGAATCTTTTCTCCTCGCGGATCACACTCGAGCAGTGATACCTGAACGCAAGAGGTATTATAACGAGTGTACAGACCTCTGATTAGTCTGTCTGCATTTATCTGCACCAGTCTGTACCAGTCTACATTAGTCTGTACCAGTCTGCATTAGTCTGTACCAGTCTATAGTCAGTTTCAGTCTGCGCCTAATAAGATTGTCATATTCCTGTACATAACCATGAAGATAAATGTATAGACACTTTGTCAAGTATCAGAGATATGTGAGAATAAGATTAACGTACCAAGACCAAAGGAACTTCAGATTGTCAATTGTAAATAGCATCCAGAACCAAGTTAAGTTATTTTTATGCTTATTATTATTTTAATAAATGTGTGTGAAAATTAATCAAGTTCTGTTTAAAGTTGGTCACCGTCACTCTGCTACTCTAAGCGTGCAAGTGGCATTTCTATCATCTGACCTAACAGCAGAAGATAAACACGCCACGATAAGACCACGAGACGTATTGCTGACACTCGCCTACTTCGTTAGAGCGACAAGTGAAATAATCTGATAGTGTGTGTACGGAAGGTCTTACAGTACGCACACCACACAAACTGATGTAGCAACATAGTAACAAACTGATGTAGCAACATCACGTGGATACGTTAGCAAAAAGGCTCTGTTCTGCCTGCTGTGCTCTCAAATGTCTCTCTCACTGTGCTCACCTCCAGTCAAGGTCGACAGCATGCTGTGTATACGTTTAACTCGGTTCTACCCTACAACCCAGTCTTCCGGCTCATTGCAGCTACAGCGAAAAAGTGTGTGTTCTACAAAAGCGTGCTTGTGTAAAGTCGATAATCGAACACCTCGCATAACCTGAGGACTGGTGCACCTTTTTGCCAATAGGTGTACTGCCTAAAGGCATTTGTGGTCAATATCGAGAGGGAATTTGGGGCGAACTCGGCAGTTCACAATCGCAGTACTAGAACCCCCCAGGGGGCTCGCAACTCTTTGGTGGGTTTTTGCTCGGCTACCGCGGGGTCCCAGCCTATGCGGGATCTTTTCCCTTCTGTGCTGCGTGTCTATTCTCTTACTATTCTTTTTTCCCACTGTTGGGGAACATGTCTGGGGTGCTTTTGGAAATGTTCTGCATTGTCTGTAGGTGACATAAGAACAGTCTCATCAATGTTTTTTGTTCCCTTTTCCTTTCTCCGTTCACCTTCTCCTATCTTTCCTCCTCTTCAGTGTTCGAGGCTCCTCTTTTTCTTCTTCCTCCCCGTGCACTCCTGAAGGCCGGCCCGTGCATCTGATGAGTAACGAGTGACCGGGTAACGCGTAATTTCCGGCCCCGGGTCGACAGGTAGTGTTTGTATGTACCCCCTGTATAGGCCGGGCCCAGGGAGGGGTGATTGCCCGAGCTGCTACCTTCTCAAATTGCCGATCGGCCCCTCTGTCAGGTGTTCGGGAAGTGTGACCTGAGGTGTGAACGATCACCTAAGGCGGGTGCGCCCTCTTGTGAAGGGAGCCCCCAGTTGGAAGGAGCGCATCATCCGAGATGCCGGTAATCGTTGGGGATTTTCTCACAATGAGTCAATCGTCTTCACAATAAATGTCTATGAAACGTAAATGGAATGAGGCTAACGATTCAAAGACCCTTACAGCTGCACCAGTGTTCCTTATGGTTTCACGTACTGAAGGTGGTCAGTCCTTCGTGACAATAAATCTGTTTATTATTCAGAAAGATGTTGATGCAACAGCCAACCCTGTGAAATCCTGCTGTCATGTACAGAATGGCACTTTGCTTTTGGAGACTACTTACGATTCTCAAGCATGACGACTGCTTGTCACTTTGCTTCTCCACAACTATCCCATTCGTGTCAAGGCCCGTAGAACTCTGAACCCTTCCTGTGGTGTTATTTACACTAGGCTATTCAACGGTCCGACCGAGGCTGAAATCTAAGCGTACCTCTCTGATTAGGGAGTCATTGCTGTCCGTTGGGTGATGAAAAAGGTAGATACCTCCTTAGTGGCTTGATGCACTCTTTTCGTCATCTTTGCTGGAGTGTTGCTTCCATCCGAGATCCTATGGAGTTTTCGCATTCTCACTGTACATTCTTAACTCGATGCAGTGTCACCGTTTCAACCGCACTCGAATTCTTGTCGACATATGGCCAAGTGTGTCGCCTGTGGTGGGGATGCACATGAGGGCGATTGTCCGCCGCCTCCTCCCCACTGTATCAACTGCAATGGTGACCGTGCTACCTCCTCTCGAGACTGTCCAGTGTATCTCGATGAGTCCAGAAGATCCGGGTAAAGGAAAAAGTTCCTTACCCCGTCACTCACAAGTTATTGGCTAGTCACAAATTCTATGTTCCGCCACCTGGCACTTATAGTACTGTTGTTGCAACATCTTGCTCCACGAAGGACATGACCACATAGACGTGTGGCCTCAAATTGAGTCTGAGGTTGTGAAAGTGCCCAGTGTCACGGTAGCATTGCCGTCCCCCCGTCCAACTGTGCAAGGAGCCGTCAAACTCTCGCCTCGAGGGGCAAAGTCACGAGCTACACAACCGGCAGGCCACAAAGGACAGAAGGAATACTCGTGTGAAGACTTCCTATGTCCTTCCAGCCAGCCACCAGCTGAGTCTTCCTCTGCTAACCGGAAAGGCTCAAAGAAGTCTGCCAGAGGCAAACGGTTTTCTGCGTCGCCGACTCGTAGATCCTCTTCGGCGGTGTCGCCACGTGGTAACTTTGCCGAGACGGCCTCTGTCTTGCCGGTGCGCACCACCGACCATTTTTCATCATCGGACTCCACGGACCGACTGCACGAGTGAGCCGGTGCTTCTGTGGATCCCACGGAGTAGGATCCTCCTGCTTCTGTGCCCTGTAGTAGTGACTCCACCCCTCCATCTCTTCCTCCTCGTGACTGTCCTCCAGTGGAACATTTGCGGCCTTTGGTCCCACAAACAGGATTTACGGTTGGTTTTAGAATCACAGCGTCCACTTGTACTCTGTCTTCAGGAAACAAAATTTCATCCTGACTACCACTTTGAGCTTTCACATTTCTTTCCAGACCGTTTTGACCTTCCACCCGAGGTGAGCATTCCATCTCGTGGGGGAGTCGAGCTGCTTATACAGGATGATGATTGTAGTCAGCCCATCTCCCTGACTACCGATCTTCAAGCTGTTGCAGTTCACTTTTTCCTTCCGCACTTGACCTTTTCCCTCTGTACCGTATACGTCCCTCCATTGTCCGATGTCACCGGGGCCGATTTTCCTCCAGCTTACTGGGCAGCTACCTCACCCATTTCTGCTGCTCAGTGACTTTAATGTGCACCATCCTCTTTAATGTGACCTTCAATGAACAAGATTTCCCAGGTTGTGAAGACCAGTTGGAATGTCTTACAAACACTATCCTTACCACTGCAGAACTTTCCGTTCCTCGCACTTCATCTTTACTGTGCCGTTTCCCAGTCCCTCGGTGGAGTGAGGCATACTGCGACGCAATTTACGTGCGGAGACGTGCTCTCTGCATTTTTACGTGTCATCCTCCAATGGCAAACTGCATTCGTTATAAACAGATGCGTGTACAGTGTCGTCATATTCTTCAGGATAGTTAAAAAAACTAGATGGATTTTATTCAGTAGTTCTTTTAACAGTTCCACCCCCACCTCTGTCGTGTGGGCCAACCTCCGACAGCTCTCTGGGACCGAGATCCGTTCACCAATTTTTGGCCTGACAGTAGCAGACAATGTGATTGTGGACCCTATTGGTACCTCCAACACCTCGGGCCACCATTTTGTGGAAATTCAGTGCTCTTCCTACTATCACCCACCCTTCCTCCATTGGAAACGAGTGGAAGATGCTCAGGCAATACCTTTCTCTTCTCAGAATCATTAGTGCTACAATGCCTCTTTACTATGAGGGAGCTAGACTGTGCTCTCACTTTATCCTGATCCTCCGCCCCAGGGCCAGATGCTGTTCACATTCAGATGTTGCAGCACCTTTCTCTTGTGGGCAAGCACTTTCTGCTTAATACGTACAACTACATCTGGGCAGACGGCACGTTTCCCAGACATTGCCGTGAAGCTGATGTCGTCCCCATACCTAAGCCTGGTAAGGACAAACACCTTCCTTTTAGCTACCACCCCATCTCTCTCACCAGCCGTGTTTGCAAGGTGATGGAAAGTACGATTCGTGTCCGGCCGGTACGGTGGCTCGTGTCTCGCAGTTTATTAACCACTGCACAGTGTGGATTTTAAGCGTGCCATTCTCCAGTCGACCGTGTTATGACTGTGAATGGTTTTTTGCAGATATCCCAGACTGTGGCTTAGCATACTGGACTCGCATTCGGGAGGACGACGGTTCAATCCCGTCTCCGGCCATTCTGATTTAGGTTTTCCGCAATTTCCCTAAATCGCTTCAGGCAAATGCCGGGATGGTTCCTTTGACAGGGCACGGCCGTTTTCCTTCCCCATCCTTCCCTCACCCGAGCTTGCGCTCCGTCTCTAATGACCTCGTTGCCGACGGGACGTTAAACACTAATCTCCTCCTCCTCCTCCAGACTGTGGCCATGTTTTTCGATTTGTAGAAAGCTTAATTTTTGAAAGACCATGTTTTCAAAGTCCGTGTCAAGGAAAACGGTGTGCTTCAGGGTTCCTAATATCACCATTAACCCTATAATGGCCTGCCTCCTGCCAGGCATCTTCAGATCCCTTTTTTTTTTTTATGACTTTCCCATCTATTGCAGTTCTCCACAGACCTGTCTCATTGAGTCTGTCTTCAACAGTGTCTTGATCATCTTTGCTGACGGAGCATCACCAGTGGCTTTCAATTTTCCACTGACGAAACCATTTCTACGAATTTCTGGTGGTCTATTGGTTTCTCCCACCATGTTTACTTCTTGGACCTGTTGCAGTTCCGTTCGTTGAAACTACAGGCTCTCTACCCTGTCCACCCTCTGGTCCACAGGATTCAGGACTGCCTCCACTTGCTCCACTTGGGGGGCGTCTCGGTGGCGTTCCTCTGGCTCCCAGGACACGTTGGTACCTGTGGAAATGAGGCGGCCGATATAGCGGCCAAGGCTGCAGTCTCTCTTCTTCAGCCAGCTATTTGCACGATTCCCTTCACTGATCTACGGAGTGTCTTATGTCATTGTGTTGCTCTGTTATGGCACGCACATTGGTCGACACTTCCCAATAATAAATTGCGGGACGTGAAAGCTCTTTCCTGTGCTTGGACCTCTTCCTCCCGAACTCGTCGTCGGGAGGAGGTAAATTTAACTAGACTCCGGATAGGGCACTGTCTTTTTAGCCATCGACATCTTTAAGTGGCTATCCTCCCACACCCTGTCCCCACTGCTCTCAACTGTGGATGGTGAGACAACTTTTACTCGAGTGCCCCTATTTTACTCTGTTACGCGCCCATCTACAGCTGTCGCCTGATATATCTTCCATTTTAGCAGATGACACGCACTCAGCCGATCGCGTTCTCAAGTTCATTAGTGCGAGTGAGATGACGTCAGTCATTTGCAGCTCTTTTCGGGGACAACCAACCCCCTTCTATAGTGGTTTTTGTGCAGGGCCAATCATGTTGCTGGAAGGCGTTCGTTTCCGAGCGCCGACCAATCTCAGGTTTGCAACTGACCGAAGCTTCTAGAAGCTTCCAGACTGTTCCGGAAGCGTCCGCTCCGGCTATTGGGAAAACCACCTACACGCCGCCACGCATTTTGTGAGCGAGCCCCTGTGTCTTTTCCTTTGTCCTCGGCCACTAAGTCGCGGTCCACCCGCCTGGGGTTTCCAGGAGTTTACGTGCACTGTTGTCTTCAGCTCTCTGGCGTGCCTGCCTCGCTTATGTCTTTCCCGTTCTCCTCCCAGCCTCCCGTCTCCGTCCACTTCACTATCGCCCCACGTGCAGATATTCTGCTACAAATTAAGATCCCTAGCCGATATCAGTATCGTTAATGGTTTCCTGTCTCGACGTTTATACTATTAAAGGGTCTTCTTTCCGGAGTGGTAGCTGTAATGTGGCTCAAAATGATGCCACCTTACATCCTAAGGACACTATTCCAGCCTCGCTCTATCGCCTTCAGTTTCGTGACCTTCACGTGGAACTTCGCGATAGTACCTGTTTGTACGCTGACGGCTCTCGGAATGACCGTGGGTTCGGGTGTCATCGGCACCGACATTTTTCAGTACCGGCTTCCGGCACACTGCTCGGTATTTACAGCAGAGCTCTTTGTCCTGTATGAGGCCACGGAGTACACCTGGTGACACAGGCTTTTCAATTGTGTTCCCTGCTCAGACTCTCTCAGCACCCTTCAAAGCCTGTGTGCGCTGTACACCACCCGTACCTTAGTGCAATGGGTCCGGGAATCCTGTCACTTGCTCACTCTCGATGGAGCCACTGTGATGTTTATGTGGGTTCCTGGTCGTGTCGGTCCGCCAGGAAATGAGGCTGCTGACACTGCTGCCACAGCTGCAGTCCTCGGACCTCACCCCACGTTCCTATATTCCCTCCGGTGATCTTTGTGTTGCCGCCTGTCGGGAAGTGGTGTCACTTTGGCATCGCCGTCGGTCGTCCCTTCACGGAAATACGGTCCAAATTGTTAAGCCTCTCCCAGAGGCTTTGATGAGCTCCTCCTGGCCATTTTAGCAAGGGTTCGTATTGGGCACTGCCCTTTTAGCCGTCGCCATTTGTTAAGTGGCACTCCCCCACCAGTTTGTGCACATTGCACCCAAGTTTTAACTGTCCATTGATTTTTTAACTATTTACATTCCCTTCTCGGGTTTACCGTCTGAGTTATCGGCCGTTTTAGCAAACGACGCGGGACTGTCGACTGTGTTTTACTTTTTATCTGTCGTAGCAGTACAGCGAAGGCCATTTAATTTTTAGTTCGGGATCTCTGTTTTTCTATGGTGTATTTTATAGACCTTTCTCCACGTCCCAGTTTTTAGTTGTCTTCTCTTTCGTCGATTGGGATTGATGTGTAGTCATTTTTTAACTCCCTTCTGTCTTCGTGTTCTATAGTTTTGACGTGGGCATGTATAACTCTAGTTGTTTTTGCACTCAAAACAAAACAAAAGAAAACAGTAGTAGAAGCAGAAATAACTTCAATATGGACTGTGCAGCCCTCTCTAGGGTTAGAATGCAGATTTATATTCCTGACCAGTGTATATCAGGCAGGAAAATGAATACCTCACAAGTTACTCCTTTTACAGTTTATGACAGTACTTTGACTGAAGAACGTAACTTCTGCTTAACTGTAATGTGTGTATTAGCTGCGTCCCAGCCTTTGCCAGTATGCAGACAGCTGGGTAAAGTTAAAGGGCTATGTTTCCAGTATCAGATGATATCAGCAGCTGAGTAGTGTAGAAGGTGAAGCAGTGGGTTTTCAAAGTACGGTAACTGTTTTCCTCACTGTGCACACATGTAGTAATCTAGTAGTAATTACTGTAATTAGCAGTTTGAGTAGATTATCGCCAGCTATAATTCGTTGTCTGTATACTTTACAGATGCTACCAGCAGTGCCTGCTGTCTGTTAATGTGTAAATTGGGTCACTCCACATTCCTGAATGCACCCTTTCATTATGGCGTTTACAGAACACAGTGTGTGCGCAAATGAATGTATGAGTAGGCTGCCAATGGATGAAGTAAAAATTGTGTTTACTTTATTTCTGTTTCTGTACAGTTTCAGCAGTGATGATGTTTTCAAGCATAAGCATTGTGTACAATCTATCAGAATGGCCAGAGTCTGAAAACTGATCCACTCACACACGTAATAGTGTAATCTGGAAGAGTCGGGAAGTACCCTTCGACACTCCTCGGTAGTTTGCAGAGTGTGGATGTAGACTCAGATGCAGATGTAGATGCAGTCAGTCACATTTCGGATTTTGCAGTTGAAGGTATGACGACGACACTATTTGGTACTAGAGCTGTGCAGCTTTTGTAACTTAGTTTATGTATTTATTTTCTGTCCATATAACAAAAAGTTTTCGGACATTGTCAGGAAAATTTAAATTACATTACACATATGCAGTAAAATATTTACATTCTTTCATAACAACATAAGGATCAGACACATGTCTGTACACATTATTTTTCAAAAGCGCACTACAAGTAGATTCCTCTATAGTGTAATACAATTTAGCTTATATTTATAATACACTCCTGGAAATTGAAATAAGAACACCGTGAATTCATTGTCCCAGGAAGGGGAAACTTTATTGACACATTCCTGGGGTCAGATACATCACATGATCACACTGACAGAACCACAGGCACATAGACACAGGCAACAGAGCATGCACAATGTCGGCACTAGTACAGTGTATATCCACCTTTCGCAGCAATGCAGGTTGCTATTCTCCCATGGAGACGATCGTAGAGATGCTGGATGTAGTCCTGTGGAACGGCTTGCCATGCCATTTCCACCTGGCGCCTCAGTTGGACCAGCGTTCGTGCTGGACGTGCAGATCGCGTGAGACGACGCTTCATCCAATCCCAAACATGCTCAATGGGGGACAGATCCGGAGATCTTGCTGGCCAGGGCAGTTGACTTACACCTCCTAGAGCACGTTGAGTGGCACGGGATACATGCGGACGTGCATTGTCCTGTTGGAACAGCAAGTTCCCTTGCCGGTCTAGGAATGGTAGAACGATGGGTTCGATGACGGTTTGGATGTACCGTGCAGTATTCAGTGTCCCCTCGACGATCACCAGTGGTGTACGGCCAGTGTAGGAGATCGCTCCCCACACCATGATGCCGGGTGTTGGCCCTGTGTGCCTCGGTCGTATGCAATCCTGATTGTGGTGCTCACCTGCACGGCGCCAAACACGCATACGACCATCATTGGCACCAAGGCAGAAGCGACTCTCATCGCTGAAGACGACACGTCTCCATTCGTCCCTCCATTCACGCCTGTCGCGACACCACTGGAGGCGGGCTGCACGATGTTGGGGCGTGAGCGGAAGACGGCCTAACGGTGTGCGGGACCGTAGCCCAGCTTCATGGAGACGGTTGCGAATGGTCCTCGCCGATACCCGAGGAGCAACAGTGTCCCTAATTTGCTGGGAAGTGGCGGTGCGGTCCCCTACGGCACTGCGTAGGATCCTACGGTCTTGGCGTGCATCCGTGCGTCGTTGCGGTCCGGTCCCAGGTCGACGGGCACGTGCACCTTCCGCCAACCACTGGCGACAACATCAATGTACTGTGGAGACCTCACGCCCCACGTGATGAGCAATTCGGCGGTACGTCCACCCGGCCTCCCGCATGCCCACTATACGCTCTCGCTCAAAGTCCGTCAACTGCACATACGGTTCACGTCCACGCTGTCGCGGCATGCTACCAGTGTTAAAGACTGCGATGGAGCTCCGTATGCCACGGCAAACTGGCTGACACTGACGGCGGCGGTGCACAAATGCTGCGCAGCTAGCGCCATTCGACGGCCAACACCGCGGTTCCTGGTGTGTCCGCTGTGCCGTGCGTGTGATCATTGCTTGTACAGCCCTCTCGCAGTGTCCGGAGCAAGTATGGTGGGTCTGACACACCAGTGTCAATGTGTTCTTTTTTCCATTTCCAGGAGTGTAGTACAGTACACATAATACAGTGTATAATTACATTGTTTCATACCACTGATAGATCGGAGACATTGTCTATATACACTGTTTTCCAAGATGGCACTACAACTTAAAGTCCTCTATAGAGTAACAACACTTCTCTATCAATAATTGCTTCAGTCTACTCTTTAGCATATTTAGATTTACATTCTTGAGTTCAGAGGGTAGTGCATTGTAGAAAATTGCTCCCATTCTGTGTGGGCTGTGGTCTGTTGCCTTTTTATTGGTCACAATTCTATGAAAATTTTCCCTTCCCCGTGTATCATAGTTATGTACATTACTGTTTCTCATATTAAATTCAAGATTTTGTTTCACGGACATGACTGTCTGCAGTATATACATGGAGTACACCGTAAGAATTTTATATTTTCTAAAGATGTCTCTACAAGACTCTCTTTTCTTTACCTTGGCTACCATTCTTACTGCCTTTTTTTGTAATCTCTCTTAACACTGCAATCTGGCGTAGAACTTACAAGTGTGTCATCTGTATCAATTGTAAATTGTGTGCTAAATTCAGTGACTGATGTTTGAAACATAAACTTTGAAAAATATTTTTATTACTGCTGTAATGTTTGCATTGCTTTTTAACCAACAAATTCGTTACATTGTGATCTGAAAACAAGGATTATAACTTTTTTATTACTACAGTAAAAAGATTGCCGGCCTTATTTTTAAATGACAATGTAAGTGCTGTTGTTGAAAATTTATGTTTACATTATCTATTACAAGCAGAGAGAGAGGTTTCACGTCTGGAGACGACATCGATAACACTGCTCGGGAAAACACTGAAAAGGTTCTTGAGCTAAGTATAGCCAGCCACTCAGACTCCTTGTAATTTAACAGTTTTCTCAGTTGCATTTTTCCATTTATGTTTAAATTGACTTTGCACTCGTGTGCCAATACATATACTCGCTTATGGTTAATAGTGAGAATGATTGTAGGATGAACTTGGCAGTTGACAACCACAATGTGAGAAGTAGAAATAATTTCCATATAGGCTGTGCATCCGTCTCTGGGGTTAGAATGAAGTTTCATATTCTGGGGCAAAAGTCTGTAAAAGGTTGCCAGAGAACATCAGGCAGGAAACTGAAGAACCTTAAATATTTAAGAACAAAAGAAAAAATACCTCATTAGTGCCTTCATTTACAGTTATAAGGATACTTTACCTTGACAATATAAATTCCACATACCACTAATTTTTGTATTATATAGATACAATATACAATTAACAGATAGTTGTCTGTGGAAAGTTACAAAAATTCTTTGTTTAATGTGTTACATCAGCTGAGCAGTGTAAGAAAATCAACTATAGATGGCACATTTACAGCTAAAAAGGGGGTAGAAAAAAAATAGGAACTCAGAAAGCACATCATAGTTGGATTCGTGGATATAAAAAAAGGCTTACAGCATTGTTAGAAGGGAAGAGATATGGTGAGGTCTGAATAGACTGGAACTGTCAAAAGGAATGCAACCAAGAATCATGAGTATAACATCTACCTGAATTGTTTTATAATAGATTTCAAAAAATCAGAACAGTTTAAAAGAGAGGAAGAGGTTTGGCAAGGAAGTGTGATCTCACCAGTGCTCTTTCAACACACTTACAGACAACATCGTAAGCAGAATTCACAGAGGGTCAACAATAGACGGTATGAAAATTGTAGCATATGCAGACAATGTGACGTATGAAGAAACAGTGAGCAGAATACGGAAGAACAATTAGATACCTGGAGAAGGTAATTAAAGAAATGAGCATTGAATCTGCAAGAAATGGTGCACACTACCATTTCTAGGTCAGGTACCACAGACTGTAGCCAAAGCTCTGAAATCCTGCAAGTATAGGCTTTCCTACTATGTCAGGAACATGACAGCCCAGTGTGTTTTTAATAGCAAAGACAAGATCCAGTTATTAGCCAACAGTGGGGTATATAAAATCACCTGTTCTGATTGTGACAAATTTTACATTGGTCAGTCAGGCAGAGACATATCAACTAGGCTGGCTGAACATGAACGCAGCTGGAGGTTGCAGAATTCAGACTCTGCATTTGCTGAGCATGTACCGAGTGAGGGTCACAACTACTGGCCAGTGTCCCGTGTACTTCAGTTAGCAAACAAAGGCCATAAACTCAACCTACTGGAAGCCCTGGAAATTAACAAACATCTTGCTCACAGTCCAGATCTCATCCTAAATGACCAGACACAACTCTCAACACTTCCCCTCTCCTAAACTTCATATAATCATCTTTGTTGTTCATTACTTCCCACACTCTCTCTTCCTACATAGTCCCATTTTCCTGTAATCATTAAGTTGTTTTATTTGTTGCAGCTGTCTTTGTATTCCACATATTCTGAAGTTTCAATAGTTAAGGGTTTGCTTTTAACTTGTACTTGTATTACGGCCATGTTTAACACCCCTTGTAGTTGTCTCATCAAATACTGTTCATATTTTACTTTGCTCATTTATTTAATGTAAACTGGTATACAGCCACTGCTTTGATTATAATGTTAATGTTAAAATGCAGTACCATCACACTCTCAAACTGTAGGTTCCCTCAAACACCTCAATTTTCCTGCATTTACTAATTTTTTTTTATCTTATTGATATTGCTTAAGTTCCTCATTTATTCTGTATTTACATTGACAACTGTCTCTTCTTTCTTAATTGTTTGTGTATCACTCTCCATGTTTCATACCTCTTGATGCAGCCTTGTCTAGTACTAATTTTATCTTATTTTATTAGTTTTGTTTATTAATAGAAACTGTTATGTAGGCATGCTATTCCTATTTTGTGCTAAATGTTTTCCTGTCAACTCCATTGTTATTTATGTACTGCATAGTTTTTACTATTTCATTGCAAAGATGTTACTCGCTGTATGTTTCTGCTTCACTCTAGATGTGTTACTTCTCTTCCAATGTTGTCTGCTAACATTTAACTTCTTTGGTGATAATACTCAGTAAATGTCTGAAGATGGCCTTGTAAGCCGAAAACCGGTTAGCAATAAAAATAATATTGTAGAACAAAAGCAAACTTTATTATTATCATCGAAATAACCTTAACAAAAATTGAGGCAACGAAAATCATTGGGGAAACTGAGAATTAAAAACTAAAGAATGTGAGCTGTAATGCAAAAGCTGTTCAAGTAGTAGATGCATTCAAATGGGTAGGAAGTAAGCTAATCAGGAAATGAAACGTCAAGAAAGAAATTTCGGAGAGGTTAGAAAATTGATCAGAACTTTATTATTGTGTATCAGACATGATCAGGAACTGGAAAATACATGACAAAGCAAATGTCACGATATACGAATTGTATTATCTACCAGTTTGGATGCACGGAGCAGAATGTTTGACTGGACAAAGAAACATCCGAGCAGTATGTGAGCGACAGAGGTGTGCTTTCTACGAGGGATTCCGGGTAAGCTGAGAAAACCGGGATAAGAAATGAAACAATGTGAAACACATTTCAGATCAAATTGTGGAGAGAAACAGGCTGAAATAATTTGACCACATTAAAAGAATGGGAAGGAAAAACTACTGACAGAGCCTGCGAGAGGAACACAAACATGATGGATAGGCCAATTGTAGGATGATGTGAATTGTATGGCACTACAATGGAAGGAAATTCTGAACAATAAAGAAGACTGGTAGAAGAAGCTGTTTTTGTCAATGTATGTTGATAACAAATAATCAACACATACTTAGCATAATTATCAGTTTGAGCAGATCAGTCACAATTTCTTGTCGGTACACATTATAGCAGTGGTAGCTTCCACCTCTCATGTATAACTTGACTCATCCCACTTCACTAAACGCTCTTGGCTGTGGTGGGTCTGCAGGAACATGATGTGTCAATGAATGAATTGGAGAATTATTCCATTATAGAGCAACATATATTAAGTCTGTAGGAGTGCAACATGACTTGTTAGTTTTTATTTATGTTACTGAGGAAAAGTTTGTGTCTCAGATGAAAACTATAGTCGAATTGATTGTAAAGTCAATAAGTTGTAATACTGACACATCCACTACGATTGCTTGGTGTATAATTATTTGCATCGGCCAACTGTTTTCCTCCTCGTGTAGCATTCAGTTTGTGTGCTCTATTGCCTTAGTGGCTTTATTAATTGGCTCATTAGTGACATGTCTGGAATGGAATGGGTATACTCACAGAAAAAATTGTGCACCCTTTTCTTCACTGAGAATCAGATTACTGTAGCTGGAAATCTGAAGAATGGAGACTGACAATTAATGTACAGAAAACTGAATATTTAACATAAAGAGAAAGGAATTTAGATGACCTAGACACTGAGCTGATAAAATTATACACATACATCTACAGGAAACACTTTCAAATGCTTGGAAGTTGTGATATCCCCGCATCCCCGTAGGACACAATTCAGCTGAAATAGTAACACAGTAAAACAGTCCAGACTTCGAGTTATAGTTATTTGAGACTGATTAGGTCCATCACTGGATATTATGCAATACAGACTCACGGCAGAGAACTGAAAAGCAGTTTCGATCTTTGTGCATTTCTGTACGAAGGAAAACTTCGGAAGTTTTTGTCAAACTGTTGTTGTTGTTGTGGTCTTCAGTCCTGAGACTGGTTTGATGCAGCTCTCCATGCTACTCTATCCTGTGCAAGCTGCTTCATCTCCCAGTACCTACTGCAACCTACATCCTTCTGTATCTGCTTAGTGTATTCATCTCTTGGTCTCCCTCTTCGATTTTTACCCTCCACACTGCCCTCCAATACTAAATTGGTGATCCCTTGATGCCTCAGAACATGTCCTACCAACCGATCCCTTCTTCTTGTCAAGTTGTGCCACAAACTCCTCATCTCCCCAATCCTATTCAATACCTCCTCATTAGTTATGTGATCTACCCATCTAATCTTCAGCATTGTTCTGTAGCACCACATTTCAAAATCTTCTATTCTCTTATTGTCTAAACTATTTATCATCCACGTTTCACTTCCATACATGGCTCCACTCCATACAAATACTTTCAGAAACAAGTTCCTGACATTTAAATCTATACTCAATGATAACAAATTTCTCTTCTTCAGGAACGCTTCTCTTGCCATTGCCAGTCTACATTTTATATCCTTTCTACTTCGACCATCATCAGTTATTTTGCTCCCCAAATAGCAAAACTCCTTTACTACTTTGTCTCATTTCCTAATCTAATTCCCTCAACATCGCCCGACTTAATTCGACTACATTCCATTATCATCGTTTTGCTTTTGTTGATGTTCACCTTATATCCTCCTTTCAAGATACTGTCCATTCTGTTCAACTGCTCTTCCAAGTCCTTTGCTGTCTCTGACAGAATAACAATGTCATCGGCGAACCTCAAAGTTTTTATTTCTTCTCCGTGGATTTTAACACCTACTCCAAACTTTTCTTTTGTTTCCTTTACTGCTTGCTCAATATACAGATTGAATAACATCAGGGATAGGCTACAACCCTGTCTCACTCCCTTCCCAACCACTGCTTCCCTTTCATGTCCCTCGACTCTTATAACTGCCATCTGGTTTCTGTACAAATTGTAAATAGTCTTTCGCTCCTTGTATTTTATCCCTGCCACCTTCAGAATTTGAAAGAGAGTATTCCAATCAACATTGTCAAAAGCTTTCTCTAAGTCTACAAATGCTAGAAACATAGGTTTGCCTTTCCTTAATCTTTCTTCTAAGATAAGTCGTAGGGTCAGTATTGCCTCACGTGTTCCAACATTTCTATGGAATCCAAACTGATCTTCTCCGAGGTCGGCTTCTACCAGTTTTTCCATTCGTCTGTAAAGAATCGACATTAGTATTTTGCAGCTGTGACTTATTAAACTGATAGTTCGGTAATTTTCACATCTGTCAACACCTGCTTTCTTTGGGATTGGAATTATTATATTCTTCTTGAAGTCTGAGGGTATTTCGCCTGTCTCATACATCTTGCTCACCAGATGGTAGAGTTTTGTCAGGACTGGCTCTCCCAAGGCTGTCAGTAGTTCTGATGGGGTGTTGTCTACTCCCGGGGCCTTGTTTCGACTCAGGTCTTTCAGTGCTCTGTCAAACTCTTCACGCAGTATCGTATCTCCCATTTCATCTTCATCTACATCCTCTTCCATTTCCATAATATTGTCCTCAAGTACATCGCCCTTGTATAGACCCTCTGTATACTCCTTCCACCTTTCTGCTTTCCCTTCTTTGCTTAGAACTGGGTTTCCATCAAAGCTCTTGATATTCATGCAAGTGGTTCTCCTTTCTCCAAAGGTCTCTTTAATTTTCCTGTAGGCAGTATCTATCTTACCCCTAGTGAGATAAGCCTCTACATCCTTACATTTGTGCTCTAGCCATCCCTGCTTAGCCATTTTGCACTTCCTGTCAATCTCATTTTTGAGACGTTGGCATTCCTTTTTACCTGCTTCATTTACTGCATTTTTATATTTCCTCCTTTCATCAATTAAATTCAATATTTCTTCTGTTACCCAAGGGTTTCTACTAGCCCTCGTTGTTTTACCTATTTGGTCCTCTGCTGCTTTCACTATTTCATCCCTCAAAGCTACCCATTCTTCTTCTACTGTATTTCATTCCCCCATTCCTGTCAATTGTTCCCTTATGCTCTCCCTGAAACCCTGTACAACCTCTGGTTTAGTCAGTTTATCCAGGTCCCATCCCCTTAAATTCCCACCTTTTTGCAGTTTCTTCAGTTTTAATCTACAGGTCATAACCAATAGATTGTGGTCAGAGTCCACATCTGCCCCTGGAAATGTCTTACAATTTAAAACCTGGTTCCTAAACCTCTGTCTTACCATTATATAATCTATCTGATACCTTTTAGTATCTCCAGTGTTCTTCCATGTATACAACCTTCTTTCATGATTCTTAAACCAAGTGTTAGCTATGATTATGTTGTGCTCTGTGCAAAATTCTACCAGACGGCTTCCTCTTTCATTTCTTTCCCCCAGTCCATATTCACCTACTATGTTTCCTTCTCTCCCTTTTCCTACTACCGAATTCCAGTCACCCATGACTATTAACTTTCGTCTCCCTTCACTACCTGAATAATTTCTTTTATCTCCTCATACATTTCATGAATTTCTTCGTCATCTGCAGAGCTAGTTGGCATATAAACTTGTACTACTGTAGTAGGCGTGGGCTTCGTGTTTATCTTGGCCATGTCAAATTGTTAGGTGCCCCAATAATGAGAACTCTGAGTATGAGGTATAATTGACAGACTAAACTGTAAAGGATAATTGTCGATGAATGACAGCAAATTACACAAAATAGGCTTCTTGTTGTAAATACCACTGCACGCCAAAAATTGTGAGGAAGGAGGAGGACACGTGACAGAGTACTGAGATTGTCTGGTAGAAGAAGCAATGTTGACACAAATAACTAACAGACTGAGGGAAAACAACAACGAGATATCTCAGCTATGTTTCCTGGAATAGCAACATAACAAAAAGGATGAAGAGATGTCTAAATCAATTGCAGAGAGTATTGCAGATGTGGCAACTGAATGAGAGAAAGAGAGGAAGTTGTGTAACGTGCCGGGCTGTATCCTTGTATTAGTGCCACTTAAAGTTCACGTCACAACCGGATGTATTGAAACATTTCCTCACCCAGTAGATAGTGCGCAGTGTTCCCAACCTACCTCGCTTTGCTTATTCAATATTGTCTTCCCGGTAGCCGTGTCCGTCTCACCTAAATCGCACTGAAATTAAGAAGCCAGGATCCTAGATTAAGTTTCCCAAAATCAAAAGTCAAGACCGTATTCATTGTTGAACATTTATGACAACCACTGTGTGATAACAAATAAATCGCACTCACGCACACACAATATTCGTGTGACCAGGCCTCTTACACTTAATTGTCACATTAGGTAGGCCAAAAACTTCCAGTCTTCAACAATGTTCACAATTACACTTTTTTGGTACCGACCGGAAAAATTAAACGACTTGCCGCACTTTTGCTCCGTGAGAATCTGACCGAGAACTAACGGAGAACTGCACCAGCTCGGACCTTATATAGACGAGTGCTTGAATATTTGACTATTTCTGTTAATATATTATAGTTTATAATTTCCCAGGGTTAAAATGATCCTTTCTAATTGGTTTTGAAATTAACTATTGGGTTTTATTACTTAAATAACACGCGTGAATTGTATCAATTTAAATACGCGGAACTAACTTATGCATCCGCAGTGGGAATTCCCGACTTTAACCATTGCAGCCCTCTTGAACAATAATTTCTACTTCTTCAAATTTACTTAATTCTTAATTAATGCACTTACAAAGTTGAGACTGGAGTCATTTTACGTAGAAAAATAAAGGTAGCAAAAGTATCGAAACAGATCTCGGAATTATTTAGTAGTTTGGTCACAATTGGCACTGAAAGTCATACAGGCTACAGATTTCAAGTCTTAATTTCTATTTAACTAATAGACTTTTGGTTAATTTAAACACTTTGCTGGAATCAGTAAAATTTAGGCTTTCTTTTGGATGCAGTCTTATAGCTGAAATTGTTGTATTAGCTCACTCGAATTTTACTTAATATGTATTGCACAATATACATCATTGTTCATAACTTTTAATAGGATGCATTTCCAATAAAACTAATTAGCTCATTACTTTCAGAATAGACATTAGAATGTACTGAAATAATAGATTTTACTAGGGGAATTTTATTTAAACTATTTCTGAATTCTGTACTATGAGGCTGAAGGCCACAGAATCTGTAGTCGGAATCTGAGTAGTGAAAATGAAAAAAAATAAAAGTTCATTGCTTAACTAAGTTACTGAAGGAGTGTAAAACCAAAACAGGATAGCAGTGGGAAACCCTGCTTCGTTACAGTCGCTGCAGGCACTGGAAATGTACTTGTGGAGGAGGAGGAGGACAGACTCTGTGAAGAATGATAGAATAAGAGGTAAGAGATACTGTGGGAGCCCACGAGGTGATAACTGATGCGATACGACTCGAACAGCTGTTGTGGCTCATTCGGGAAGGAGGGGTGATGAAAAGTGGCCAAAACAAATTTGGAAATGGACCTCACAGGGGAGAAAGAAGAGAGGGCACCTACCTAGAACGTGGAAGGAAGACGTGTGAGACGCACTGGACGAATGTCCTCTGTTGACGAGCTACACTTTCCTAAAATTCTCCCAGTGAACGGAAGTCGACCACTCCACTTCCCTACATTAGGTGAACTACACGGTCGTCTTCTGAACTGATCGAAGCTAGTCTGTATCGGTACGGCATCATTAATGAGTCTAATGTAATTTTGACAGAAACGCTGATGTCGTAGACTGCACGGTACAACTGCTTTCTTCCGTGTAATGTTTGATGGGCGCACTTACATAAATACTCTGTAAACCCCTTTGATGTATGCAGAACAGGGTAGTTAGGTGAGTACCACATGTTAGGACATCGATGTCACACTGATTGTCTGTGCGAAAATGAAGAACGTCAGTTTTGGCAATGAGATTAATTCTGAATTGTGTGTTAATGGCTTATTGAAGAGGCACCAGGTTTTGGCAAAGTGGGCACTTTCTTTTTAACTTACTCAATGAAATTTAGACACCATAGGTATGTATAGTGATAATGAATATACTGCCAATGATACATTTATATTATTAAGAGGCTAAGCAGAAATCTGATTGCATGTTGCCTATCTGCTAGCTTGCATGGGCAACAAAAACAATGTTTTCAACTTTGGTGAGCAAGATGTATGAGACAGGTGAAATTCCCTCATACTTCAAGAAGAATGTAATAATTCCGATCCCAAAGAAAGCAGGTGTCGACAGATGTGAAAATTACCGAACTATCAGTTTAATAAGTCACAGCTGCAAAATACTAACGCGAATTCTTTACAGACGAATGGAAAAACTGGTGGAAGCCGACCTTGGAGAAGATCAGTTTGGATTCCATAGAAATGTTGGAACACGTGAGGCAATACTGACCCTACGGCTTATCTTGGAAGAAAGATTAAGGAAAGGCAAACCTACGTTTCTAGCATTTGTAGACTTAGAGAAAGCTTTTTGACAATGTTGATTGGAATACTCTCTTTCAAATTCTGAAGGTGGCAGGGGTAAAATACAGGGAGCTATTTACAATTTGTACAGAAACCAGATGGCAGTTATAAGAGTCGAGGGACACGAAAGGGAAGCAGTGGTTGGGAAGGGAGTGAGACAGGGTTCTAGCCTCTCCTCAATGCTATTCAATCTGTATATTGAGCAAGCAGTGAAGGAAACAAAAGAAAAGTTCGAAGTAGGTATTAAAATCCATGGAGAAGAAATAAAAATTTTGAGGTTTGCCGATGACATTGTAATTCTGTCAGAGACAGCAAAGGACTTGGAAGAGCAGTTGAACGGAATGGTCAGTGTCTTGAAAGGAGGATATAAGATGAACATCAACAAAAGCAAAATGAGGATAATGGAATGTAGTCGAATTAAGTCGGGAGATGCTGAGGGAATTAGATTAGGAAATGAGACACTTAAAGTAGTAAATGAGTTTTTCTATTTGGGGAGCAAAATAACTGATGATGGTCGAAGTAGAGAGGATATAAAATGTAGGCTGGCAATGGCAAGAGAAGCGTTTCTGAAGAAGAAAAATTTGTTAACATAGAGTATTGATTTAACTGTCAGGAAGTCGTTTCTGAAAGTATTTGTATGGAGTGTAACCATGTGTGGAAGTGAAACATGGACGATAAATAGTTTGGGCAAGAAGGGAATGGAAGCTTTCGAAATGTGGTGCTACAGAAGAATGCTGAATGTTAGATGGGTAAATCACATAAGTAATGAGGAGGTGTTGAATAGGATTGGGGAGAAGAGGAGTTTGTGGCACGACTTGACTAGAAGGAGGGATCGGTTGCTAGGGCATGTTCTGAGGCATCGAGAGATCATCAATTTAGTATTGGAGGGTAAAAATCGTAGAGGGAGACCAAGAGATGAATACACTAAGCAGATTCAGAAGGATGTAGGCTGCAGTAGGTACTGGGAGATGAAGAAGCTTGCACAGGACAGAGTAGCATGGAGAGCTGCATCAAACCAGTCTCAGGACTGAAGACCCAACAACAACAACATAATTATTGATGGAATTTAAAAATTAAAAATATGTCCATTAAGAGGCACACTGCTCTCCATATGAAACACCGATCGAATATGGGCAATGGAACGGAAATACATTATAAAATTACATTTTGCATTTTATTGTTTTCTAAATGTTTCTTAAACTCAAACAATACATAGGTAAATGCAGCTATTAAATTTTAGATTCCTCAAAATAGCCGTACAAGCTCTCGGTATGTGACGAGTCAATTTTGCCAGGGTTCCAGTCGGAGCTAGTCGCCGTTCTTGGTGCGGGACCTTCCACAAGCGTGTCCCACTCGCAGTTCTGCATTGTTTTATCCTCCAGTGCAACTCGTCCGATAGTAGCGCAATTGTGTTACAATTGGCAAATTGGAAAGGCCATTCCATGCTTTTCAAAATTTTTTTGAACCTCTAGAGACTTTGCACAGTTCTGATACGAGCATCTTACATGTTTCGGGTCACTGCTTGCTCCCTTTCTCAATCGGGAGCAAACCAGACGTCTCGGTATGTCATTGTGGAATGGCAAAATAGCCCTTTTGGTTCATTTTTCCACCTACTTTCAACAAATCTCCTATTTTATACCCTCCAGGAGCTCCCCATACCATCACAGGACTCCTTCTGTGCTTCGCAGTTGGAATTACGCACTGGAGATTAGAGCTTTCACGTGGTAATACAACTTGATGGCGTTTACTTCCAAATATCTTGAAGTAGGATATATCAGTGAATAAGACTCTTTCCTAATCCCCTGCTGTCCAGCATTGGTGTGTCGTAGCCCGTCAAAGCATTTTCTTCGTGTTAAAAGGGCGCAACAGTGGTTTTCTTGTTGCTGAGTAACTGTGGAGTTTTGTTTTCTGCCAGACGCTGTCTCACTATTGACTCGCTCACTGTTATCTCCCTAGTTGTGTTTTGTTCAGCAGTCAGTTCACTGACAGTGTTGAATCTGTTACATCCACTGGTTGCTACCAAATACTTTTCCTGGCGTTCTGATATTTTCCTGTGTGGTGCTCCTGAGTGAGGACGATTACTATAGGAGCCTACATCTCAATGCCTGTGTATGCTCTGATGACTTCACTGATGGAAATTTTCTGTTTCTCCGAATTTTGTCAGACCCTGTTGCCTTCTCTTTACCTGTGAATCGTACGGAATCTGGCACTTTGGGGCCATTTTCAATTACTTTCGGTGTGAGTACTACCTTCTTTTGCCCATGTCCTAGCTTCGTACAAATGGAATTACAATTGAGCTGTAAACAACTTACCTCTGTACATTCGTGTCATCTATTGGTGCCAACTGGCATGTTACAAGAACTGCTTGAACACATAAGTTCAGTTTTATACAAACTGATCAGCACCGGTATGTCCTGGTACGTATGTATGTAGTTATTTATGTATGTGTACAGTACTGTTAGTGAAAAGTGTGTGCTGTCGAATACCCAACCTGGAGAAGACCTACTCATTGAGGAGCAGCACTTTCCAGGGAAATGTGAAAAAGTGTACAAGAAGAAAGCAAAGGAAAGTCCTGAGGAGTGCGGTGGGGGGGGAAGGGGGGGGGGGGGCAGCACCGAACCTAGATGTGATTCTGGTTCCTGGGTGGTTGCCTACAGAAACACGATTGTCTGTGGCACATAATTAATGATTTAATGAATGCTTCCTAGTATATGTATTTATTTCTTAATGAAATTTAAGTTAGTTACTTTGCTGCAAAAAAGATGTATATTAATCAAGAATGCACCAGCAGCTGTGAAAAGTTTAGCTTCTAATAAGGCTGTTTAAGAGGAGGGTAAAGGATTTATTGATGTGGGAACTATTCCTACTTCATTGATCAATATGATGTACATTATATTGGTAACCCTGTAATTAAGTCTTGGAAACTAATTTTCTGTTTGATGATGCTCAGCTAAAATAACATAAGTGCGGTTTCAGTTGCCTGAGGCTGCAGTCGTGTGTGTGTGTGTGTGTGTGTTTTGTTGTTGTTGTTGTTGTTGTTGACAAAGGCATTAATGGCTGAAATCTATAATTGTGAGAATCTTTTGTTGTGCCTGTCTGTGACTCAGCATCTCTACTATATGGTGAGTAGCAACTTTTCTTCTCTAATATTGTTGCACTCCATCCATTGTTTGCTAACATAAGAATTATCGTATGCACTTCAGCTAATGAGCCAGAACATTATGACCACCTACCTACTAGCCGGTACGTCTACCTCTGCCACAGAAAACAGCTGCAAAGCGTCACGGCACTGAATTGGTGAGGCCTCGGTAGGTCACTGAAGGAAGTTGGCACCACATCTGCACACACGAGTCACCTAATTCCTGCAAATTCTGGGGAGGAGGATGACGAACTCTGATGCCACGTTCAGTCACATCCCAGATGTGTCCGATTAGGTTCAGATCTGGAAGATCGGAGGGCATCGCACCAAACGGTATTCGCCACCGTGTTCCTCGAACCACTCCCTCGCACTTCTGGCCTCGTGACGTGGTACATTATCTTCGCGAAAAATATCACTGCCACCGGTAAGTACGACCGTCACGAAGGGACGTACGCGGTCTGCAGCCGGTGTGCGATACTCCTCGGCCGTCGTGGTGCCTTGCCGGAGCTCCACTGGACTCGCAAATGCCCACACGAATGTTCCGCAGAGCGTAACGGAGCTGTGACCGGCTCGTCTCCGTCCCACAGTACAGGTGTCGAGGTGCCGTTCCCCTGGAAGATGACGGCACACCTCCCACTGCCACAGTGAAGAAGGGACGGGGGGACTGTGAAATGCTCTGCCACTGTGCCACCGTCCAGTGGCGACGGTCACGTACACACTCGTACTCTGCTCGACATTAAAGTCTGACGTCAGTTTGACAGTTCACCGCCTGCCCCATTTTACCGGTCTGACCGAACTGAGATGTAAGACGTCAGTAACGGGGGGTAATTGCCCGACCCCACAGTGCCCATAAGTGGTTTCACCTCGGTTTTGCCACACGCCACAGATACTCACCACGGCACTCCTCGAACACCCCACGAGTTGTGCAGTTTCCGAAATCCCCACTCCGAGTCCCCGGCCGTCGCAGTCGGTCTCGGTTGACCCGAGATGGATCGCGCAACTTCCCCGTTCTACGCACAGACACCACACTTGACGGTACCACGTGTGTGTCCGACTGGCAGTCCTTCTCCGTCAGGTCACGCCGCGATTGCCCGGACGGGTTTATATCGACAGTAAGTCTGCGGTAATTGTGCTGTCGCCGGCACGCCGGTCGGCAGAGGTACGGAGAGAAGATGGACAGTAGGTGCCGGATCGAGCACGCCTATCACGAGAGCGACACGCTGCCGACGCCCTCTGGACCGCGAGTATTTAGATTGCCGTCGCTGACCGGAGAGCCTCAGCCTCGGTCACTGTTGCACTAGCTCGGTCACTATCCTAGTCCACGTCACACGAGAGTGTACAGCGACCGGAGTAGTGTTTGTAGTGGGACTTGTACTTCGACAGTAGTGAAGCTAATGTGCACTATTATTTGAAGAGCTTGTACCACAACACGTGGACTCTCTTAAAGGTAACTAGCTTCCTGTTAATGTAAATAAAGAACCGTATTAATACATGTGTGCAGTTGTGGAGTAGAAAGAGGTTACCGCCCACCAAACATCATCCTCTCCCTCGACTCCCACGGTACGAGCCTCGACAGTCGGTGTTCTGGCTGATTAGTGTATGTGTACACGTTTATGGCGAGATTTATGTTAGCTCTTAAATGAAAATGTATTTCATATTTTTTGACTTATCCACATGTGTGAGCACCATTTCACTTAGAATCTGTAATAATCCTATCTCTTTTTCAACCGTATTATGTATTCTTGTTTTATGACGTACATTATTGAGGGGTTTCTTGGTGTAGTCCTGTGTCAGAAAAAGTATATCTAATCTAATCTAAAAGATGAACTTTTTATCAGTTGCTGATAGTTTTGAGTGCAACATTGCCAATGAAAGTGACCCCGTTATCTGCTGCCCTATTGAGTGCAACCTTGCCAATGAAAGTGACCATGTTATCTTCTGCTCTTAAAAAAATGCATTTTGTGTGTAGTTCAAAATGTGACAGTGATGATTTCACTTAAAAATTGAACCTTTGGAAAAATCAAATTCAAATTTGTGACACAGATCATTCTGTGGAACTCGGGCAATCAGTTGTCGACAAGAACACGGCAACTGAAACGGCGAGTACGTAGTTTTCAGAGGGGTCGTGAGACTTCACGCAAGTCGAGAGTGATAAGTTGTTAGGGTGTTGCTCAGTCGTCACTCGTTAGTTGCACAGTCTGCTCATCTGATCTTCGACACTCGTTGCAGCACAACATTTCAAAAGTTTGTATTCTCTTTTTTGTTTAAACTGATTATTGTCCGTGTATCACTTCGGTACTAGGCTACACTCCAGACAAGTGCCTTCAGAAAAGACTTTGTGACACTTAAATCTATATTCAGTGTTAACAAATTTGGTAAAGTTGGCCACAAATTTCTTGTCTTCTCAGTTCTATTTACTTCCTCATTATCTACCCATCAAATCTTCTGCATTCTACTGTAACAGCACAGTTCAAAAGCTTCTCTTCTTGTCTAAACCGTATATCATGCTTGTTTTATTTCCACACACTGCAACACTCCAGACATAAGAAAAGATCTCCTAACACTTAAATCTGTGTTCGGTGTCAATAAATTTGTCTTCATCAGAAACTCTTTTTCTTGCAGTTGCCAGTCTACATTTTATATCATTCGTTATTAAACCTACTCCTGCATTATCCCTATTTGATTTTGTATTTATAATCCTGTATTCACCTGACCAGAAGTCCTGTTCCTCTCGCCACCAAACTTCACTAATTCCCACTATATCTAATTTTAACCGCTCAATTTCCCTTTTTAAATTTTCGTACCTGGCCGACTAAGAAATCTAACATTTCACACTCCAATCCGTAGAATGCCAATTTCGTTTTTCCCGATTGTGACATCCTCCCGAGCAGTCCCCGTCTGGAGATCTGAATGGGGGACTATTTTACCTCCAGAATTTTTTGCACATTACGATTCCCTCACCATTTAACGGTACGGTAGATCTCTCAGGGGAATTAACGGCTGTAATTTCCCATCGCTTTCAGCTGTTCGCAGTACTGGCACCACGAGGGCATGTCGGCTGATGTTACAGAGCCGGGCCAATAAATCATCTAGACTGTTGGCCCTGCAACTACTGAAAAGGCTGCTTTCCCTCTTCAGGAACCATAATTATGTTTGCCTGGCCTCTCTGCATCCACGGTGTGGCTGCCCGTATTGTTGAGGCGCGCGGAGCCACTGCACCTCTGCAGTACTTGTGGTGGCTCGAGCACATTATTGTATCAGCTGCACTATATGTTACAGACAATATCTATGTGGTATTATACACGTAGCGTGCATGTGTGCACTAATTTTCAAACGAGTCAGACATGTGCGTATTTCCTTACACGTTGCTAACTACTTCGGCACATTTTTGTATTCGGTACAGTGTATATTGTACAAAAGTACATTTGAAAGCAGCAAATCAAATAATCTTTCAGTCTCTTGTGAAACTGACTGCTGCGGTCTCTGTAGAAAATCACAGGTCGCCTTTTGCCAGTGAGGGCGGTCCGGCAAGGGTTGCCACTTTCCGTTCGACGCAGTCGACAGTACGACACGTGATACGTAGAGCGCGGCGGGCTACCGCTTTCCGTTCTCTGCTTCGCCGAGCTGTGAAGCAGAAAGCGTGGGCCGATCAGAATATAAGCAATTTGGCACACGCACGGTAGTGTTAACTGCTTTGTCGGCAATATAACCTTCGTGCTGCAGTCGGTCCACTGTCAACTGCCTTTGAGAGATGTGCGTCAATCAGTGTTTTCATCGCCAAATGTGCGAGGTCAAAATGCTATTGAAATTCACTGTTGACTGTGTGAAAAATATAGGTTCAATGAAATGGGCAAAGAGAAATTGGTGCAATAGTGTCACAAGTTTACGGAAGGCCATCACAGTGCTGACAGTGGTCACAAAAGTGGTAGATATGTTGTCTGGACTGATGACCTCGCCCAGCTGCAAACGTAAGAATTAGAATGAATTGTCACTTACTGACAAGTGCTCGAATGTCTATTGTACAACACTGACAAATAATCACAAATGAGACACAATGCTGTCAGCTGAAAATGCTCTCAAAGCTTTTCTTGACCGCTCTACCTGAGGAGCAGACGAATTTCATTTTCTTATCACCACTTGAGATAAAATGTGGTGTTCAGATATCTTTACACTACACCTAAACTGGAAAAAAAATTAGTTTCAATGGAAAATCAGGTCAACTGTTTCTGTGACTACAAGGGTGCGGTTCTGATCAATTTTGTGGGACCTCGAGCCACTGCGACTGCGTCGAACAGAAAGTGGCAACGCTTGCCGGACCGCCCTCACTGGCAAAAGGCGACCTGTGATTTTCTACAGAGACCGCAGCAGTCAGAGCACCTCTGAGAAACACTCCTAAATTGTGCCACTGTAGTGTTTTCTTTTCTCGGGGTTCTGCCGTGAAAGTACAAACTAGAAAAATCTGATTGGTTTTTGAATTTTGATGGAATAAGTTACGGATAAGGCGGACTTCATATTACTGATTGAGATAGTGCTGTAATTTGACTGTGAATGGCAGACCGGGTCGGCAACACTACAAAAAGTGACTGTAAGGAAATAGCATCAGAAATAAGTTGAAATTTACCTTATAATTCTGTCAGAAATGTAGTATCTATTATAATATAGTCTTCGTGGCTGCATCTGGAATACTTCTTGATTTTCTTGTAGGATGTCCTTTTTTTTTTATTGTTCAGTGGTCCTCTTGTTCTCCATCTGATGAAAATCTCTTGAAGTTCTCACTGTCTGGATTAATTTATAAATTTGGCGATAACCATTGCGAATCACTACTGAAATAACTTGAAGACGCCGTGTGTTCGTTTCATAATATAGTTTTAATTTCCACTTAAAATAATTCTTTAACATCAGCGCCAAAAATACTAGTCTTAAACGTATGAAGACAAGATAAGAAGAGAGTAATGACTAGTTGTTAAAACAAGCATCTATGCAAAAGCAAAAAAAAGATCAAAATTACTTATGAAAATCTGTCGCTCTTGTTCTCCTTCACGATGCTGCAGATTTTTAATAACCTTCCTTACAATCTTAATCTCACACCCAGGTTCTCTTTTGATCTTTTCACACCCACAAAACTAATGTGAATTTGAATAATTGGAGGACAGTGAGAAAGTGATATTCTTAGTGCAAAACTGGCTAAAATCTGTGGTGGCATACACTTACACAGAAGGTCGGAAAGAAATTTGTTTTGCAGTCGGAAGTAAATTTTGAAATTATTAATGAATTGGCCTTTTTTCATTTTAAAATAACTGGTCCTTGATATCCAACCGCAGCCATATTAATTTTTTTTTATTTTCCTGGCAGATTAAAACTGGACATTGGACTGGCACCCGACACAGAACTTTTGCCTTTTGATCTACCGGGAAGTTTCAAATCGGTGCACTCCATTGCGGAGAGAAAATTCGTGATCGCCAGGGCTGTCACTAAGCCATTTCCCTGGGATATTCTTTGTCCTGGATGTGCTCCCTGGGAGATATGCAGAATTCCTGTAGGAGGTGAGGTAGTGGGGAAGTGGAGCTACGAGGGCAGTGCCCATAAAGCTGTCAGAAGAGCACTCGCCCACCAAACACAAATTTTTCAAGTTCACGTCCCTGGTCGGGCAAACAGTTTTAATTGGCTAGAAATTTTCAAATTGGTGCACACTCTGCTGCATAGTGAACATTCTTTGTGTTTGAAAATTTAGTTGGCCTTTCTCAGTGCCTCTAGTTCATTCGTTCCTTTGCAAAGTATTTTTTTCCTTATTTCAAACAACATTGTTCCTTTCTTTTTCTATGATTGTTACTAGTCAACCTGTACAAATAATTTTCACTCTAACAGAAATAATATAGTAAAGGAGAAATAAGTAAATGCAAGTATTTATTAATAAAATATTTTTGTATAGTAATAACAAAAAATAGTCTCACAGGCAAAAATCGATATCATTATATACACAATATGGTTAACTGTAAAACATATAAAAAGCAGATATTGTTTTTGTCCGATTTATTTCATTTCTTAAAAATTCTTTATTTTACAAAACTTCTTTGAAAGCAATGTAACCACTTATAATGTGACCATCATTTACTTTTCACCTGACATGTCTTTAGCACAAACATAAATATCACTGTTGTGCGAATTCGTGAAAAAGCCACTTATAACTGTCCGTGTGAGGGAAAGGTTCTGGTAAATACAATCCAGTGTTTTTAAGTGTTTGCATTTTATTAACAGTCGTAGTGAAGGACAATTTTATTGGGGATTGTTTCCTTATCATTTGGAAAGGCACGGTTGAATCAGAGTGGGGTGTAAGCACAGTTTTATTGGAGTCAGTAAATTTAGCAGTGATGATCACCTTAACTTATAAAAGTATACGGTACTTACTTGTGACAATCAAAGTTGACATAATTCAGTTTATTCGTGCAGTACATATCGCGTGCTAAAAGAAAGTAAACAGCTCCAACTACTATTGTGTATTATGGTAAAATTAGGATCGTCTGTAGATGGTGACTTCTACATTCTTTACATTTATGTGTATGACCAAAATTGTGTGATAGACCACACTTGCAATGAATCGAAACAACAGCAACAGCTGTCATGCATGTTTGTTAAACAAATTGTCAACAATTGGAAGCTTCTGCGTTGTTTTTATAAAAATGTTTTCAAAATAAAGGTTTTTAATGAAAACAATAACTTTAAACTAGTTGTGTATTTTTCATCATTAGTGGTGAACAAGGTCTTGAACATTATGTCTCAGTCATTAATTTTGATTAAGTAATTCGGGAGATATGGTGTATTGGCAAAAAAAAAAAAAAAAAAAAAAAAAAAAAAATCCAAAATAATATGATTCTTGTTCAGTTTTGGATAGGAAAAATTCTGTTTTCTGTAAATCGTCTTGTGTGATACCTTCCAAGTTAAGATAACTTTTTTACTTTCCCAACTGATTTCACAGTGCATGCATTATCCTTAGGTCTCATTCTCCTGGTACGGCCATAGTATTTTAATCCACAGTCTCCAATGTACTAGTGACTTGCTGGGCACCATTTGATCTCTGTCTGTACTAGTTACCTACAGATCTGGGTTCCAGAGTTTCTCATTTCATGTTTCATTCTGTTTTCCTGGTGTTGTCAACATCCGTCTTATTCTTGACAATTAGTTTTTTTTGGAGACTAAGGACATATCGACTGATAGTGAATTACTGAAATATTTACAAACTTATATGTGTGGTATACACAAGCACAGAAGCATTTCATTATTAAACTTTGATGTTGCAAAACTCAAACCAGCAAATTGCCTTGTCATCAGCTACATAGAGCGCATGATGCATTGTTGTTGTTTGAAAATGTCTTTACTGACAAAACTACAACAACACTGCAGTTTAATAAGGAAATGCTGTTGTGGTCATGTATACTGCACATATAGGTTTGGAAATATCACAATAATTCCCTGTCAATCCATATAATATTAGGCAAAAGCTGAGGAACACTATACAAAAATGTATCGAACATGTAAAAGTAGCATCTAAGTGCATGGAAGCAAAATATTTCAAAATTAGATGAATACCACAGTGAAACAAACAATTTAGGAAATTTTAATAAAAAGAAAAGATGAAAGATATGCCAGAATAAAATCTTTACTATAATATAAATAACTGAAGGAACAAGAATGTTGTTAAGGTTATGGAAAGTGTCCTCTTTGAGCGATACCAAGTACACAATACATTTACTTACATCTTTGAATAGTCAACATTTTTACAGTAAGCAACTCCTCCCTCTCCTTTCCAAAACGACCACGCCCCATGCAACTGCAGACAAGGGTACGCATCCGGCACTGCATGCACGCCCCCCCCCCCTTCCCCCACATGTATCTACAAGAAAAACATTGTTTACACCTTACCTCATGGATCTTTGGGATAGGAGAAGGGAAAAGCAGCAAATAAACACAGTTTGCAGTAAAAGTAGTTTATTATACCATTACAATACTGGTTGAAAAAGAAAGTAATATAAAAGAACCACTATGGTCTAGGAAGTTTGTAGCAGCTGTATCAGCCGATTGTGTGTCAAACAATTACATTCAAAGGGAAGAAAAGGAGCAGGCAGCTGCCTGCACCTGTGAAAATACACAACTGGAAGAAAGCTTCTGCATATATTTCCTCAACTGGAAGAAAGCTTCTGCATAGATTTCCTCTCTCACACTCAATTTGTTCACATACCAATTATGAATTAAGGAAAAGAATAAGATATAATTGCTCTCTCACACTCAATTTGTTCACATACAAATTATGAATTAAGGAAAAGATTAAGATATAAATACTCTATCACACTCAGTTTGTTCACATACAAATTACGAATTAAGGAAAAGAATAAGATATAAATGCCATTGAGTTTGGAAAAAAAAAAGTTCCCTCTCAGTACTAGTTGTCTGAATCAGTTTCCTGCAACAAAAACAAAACATACCTTCATTAATGTAAATCCACACTGGATGTAAGGTTGTAAAGAGTGGCAGCCAATTACTTTTTGACAAAAATTATATTGAACCTTTCAAACGAAACTGTTTTCAGTTTGAGATTTTACAATGCCAGGAAACAGATACACAGCAGGAATAACTTAACATTATATAGGCCTTTTTTAAAATACTGGGTTCAACATGCCTACACATTTTGAGCCCCAGTTCTTTATTAGGGGACCATTCAGAATATTTAACTACATTAATGTACAAAGCTTAATTTAAATTTCAGTTTTTCACTCATTTTACCTGCTGCACTCTATTGTGTTTTGCTCCTGGTATTTCTTAAAACAGTCTGGAGTAAGTCACATCAGTAACGTATCAAAATTTAAATTTGTATTATTATGTATTTTTAGCTCTCTCCTGTCTACGAAATGACACTGGAAACTACTAGTGTCTCTTAAAGCTATTCGTAATAAGCCTGTAGTGTTAATTTTGTACAGTCTGTACCTGGTGTGTTTGTTCCTGGACTGTGAAAAATAATCAGGTGTCAGACATCCGATTCTTTTATTTAAGTATGCAAAATTCTGCTTGCATTAATATGACTTTCGGGGAACTCAGAAAGTCTCTTTGCCGACAGACGGTTCTCGAGCCTTACGTGGTGCCTCCCGTACAACTACCTTTTAACGTACAGTGTGTTACCCGTCCCCAGTTTTGACATCACCCACGTCCTACAATCCTACCCGTAAAGATCTCCGTATCTGCGCGAGACGGCATGCGTTCCAGTGGGAGTGGGGAAGTATCTGTCGCATCTACAACTGAGCAGACGCGTAAGAGGGTGAGGAGGTACGTGGGAGACAGCTACAGTTCGAAAAGAATGACTCGACGGGTTATCAAGTTTCCGAAAGGACAAGCTCCGGGGCGCTGTCGTGTTAAATACGGGCTTTAAGACTAATTTTTACTATTAACTTTAAGGTACGTTATAGATAATATATTGCCCTCACCCACTATTCGTGGTCGACAGCTGGTAAGTGGGGTGAATTCTCTGGTTGGACTGTTCTGATCATTACTTCACATGTATGTGAGTTGATTCTTTTGGGATACATACTTAAATAGCAGTGAACACCACAGTGACATCTTACAAATCCCGTGATGAAACACATTGGTCCTGTTTGATTGTTTTCTATATGTTCTCTTAATTCTATCTGGGAAGAGTCCCAGCAGTACCCAATCAGTCGAATAAGGTTTTTGTAAGCTGCTTTTTTTTTGTAGGCGAACTATTTTTCGCCAGTGTTCTACCAGCGAATCTCACTTTAGTATCTGCCATTTCTACACACAGGTTTATGTGGTCACTCCACATTAATACTCCTAGATATTGTACAGTTGTCATCGTCACTTCTGGCGTTTCAATTTCAGTTGTGTAGCTGAACAATTGAGAGTCTTCCCCACCTATTTGCACATAATACAGTACATTTATTTTTTCTCAGAGTCCAAGCGCACGGAGTTATCACTGATCTACACATTTGTGTAAGGGACATTCAAAAAGTAACGAGCCGGACGCATAATTACAGAAATCAGTACCTGTATGTTAGAAGTATTGACCCTGGCTGTTGAGACGCTTGTCCCACTGTGACACAAGGCGGTGAATGGCTGTCTCATAAAATTCCCGGGGCTGCGATGTTACCCAGTTCCGCACGTACAGCTAGACGTCGTCGTCGTCGTCGTCCGAGGTGCCCCTGTGCTGACATTCTTCTTTGACCGAGATGGCCCCCTTCTGATTCACTTCCCTCAGCAAGGGACAACAGTGAATGCCCAGCATTACTCGCAAACCTCGACCACCCTTCACAGTGCAAAGCCTCGTACAGCCGACACGGTCACGGCACTCCTACAGAAATTCAAATGGGAGGTTCTCTGCCACCCTCCACACAGTCCAGACCTCTCTCCCTGAGATTCCGGTTAACATTGCAGCCCTGGGAGTTTTACAAGACAGCCATTCACCATCTCGTGTCACAGTGGAACGAGTGTCTTGACAGCCGGGGTCAGTACTTCTAACATACAGGTACCGGATTCTTTAATTATGCCTCCAGCTCGTTTCTTTTTGAACTTTCCTTATATATAGAGGTATGACTACCTGTGATAAGGACCACCCGGATTCTGAGGTCAATCGAAGTCCTCCAATAAATGGAAGACATTAAGCAAATAACTCACGTTTCTACAAGTTGGTCTCATTCCGAAACCAAAGTTAGTAGTCTCCGAGAAACGAAAATGCAATAATGTTGAGGTACGAGACCTGTTTTCCGGCTGCCCGAGAAGACGGATGAGACGTCGTGCCCGTTCGACAGCAGCCTCAGTTTCGAGATCTCCAAAGTTTATAACACAGATCGTACACCTACCTAGACATGACCCAAACAGTTATACGGGGGTCCACAGTTTAACACAGACGCCCGACCGTAGTTTTGGCATTTTTCGCGTCAATAAATTGGTGTGCGAGGTGAAAGGTGAGAGAAGTGACAGAAAGGAATTCTAGTGCCAACTGAGGGACCTAAATATATAGTAAAATTTGTGATGTGCAAAGTACAGAGATATGTGGAGAGAGTGTGTACTAGGAGCCTTCCACGTTTAAAAAGACAGTGTGCACTCTACTTCAAAACTAGAGTGTGAGTGGTTCCTTGCAGTTCGGGGAGGGGACGGGGAAGTGTTAGAGAGGTTGAATGCGTATTAATTGTGGGCAAGTAAGAACACGGTGAGCAGGGTCAGGACGTGAGCTTCCACTGTGCCAGGTGACACGGCAGACCGATCCGGAGACGCGCACTCGGCTGTGCGGGAACGGCGACAGGTGGTGCAGTGGCCGAGACTCTGCACTACAACTGTGAGGACCGGGCTCCGAATTTTCTTCCGGTTGTCGAGATTTAAATGATCCACTACATTTCCTCGTCCGATATAACTTACGACAAATACTGGGATATTTTTAAGGTGTGGGACAATTCTATCTTATTTCCCGGATCGACTAATGCTTCTCGAGTTGATTTGATGCAGAAGTGCCACTGTCTCCTCCTTTTGGGCCCAGCACTTAAGACCCTCATAAAAAAGCACCAATTCGCAATAAGTGAATCTGTAATCACTTATAGCTCTGTGATAGAATTGGGAATGGTCTTCTATGTATGTCCAAATAACTGATATTATTAGAAAAATCTCACAGCATCTAGTCAACTAACTGTAACAACATTTTCAATATTAATGCTAATAAACTGGAGAGAGAGAGAGAGAGAGAGAGAGAGAGAGAGAGAGAGAGAAAGAAAAGTAACATAATTTCTCTCGAACAAAAATGGAAGAAGGGAATAGTACAGAATATAAATGATACAGTGTTCAGGACTAAGAGAGGAGGAAACTTAAGACTCACACTGTCCAGGGTGACAATTTCATAACCACTGCAGTACCGACTCGGCACACCCACCTCCGACTTTAACTTCCCGACTGCTCTCCTAGCCCTGCCCTTTACCTCTGCTAAGCTAGATGCTCTAACAGTTGTGAACTGGACTCGTATTCGGGAGGACCTAGTTTCCGATACCTATCGGACAACTTGGATTTGCATTTTCTGTAATTTCACAAACAATTTTGAAAGTTTCAGGTGGGTACCTCTCACACAATTACAATCAATTTCAGTTACGTTCTTCTACAATGTGTGCTTGTGCTCCGTTCCTAATGACCAGAAATAAAACACTACCTTTCTTTCCTCATCTTATTTCTGGAATGGGATATTTCATAAACCATTTAATTTACTATTCTCTGGTGTGCCGTATTTACTTTATTCATCTTTTCCTCTTCAGTAGGACTGAGCTCTTTGTGCTCCCCAAGACCAGATTGAAAGCGACGTGAAATGATACATGTGTAAGGACAGTACTAGGGAAGACGAATGGTGGACTTCAATTTATTGGGAGAATTCCGGGAAAGTACAGCTCGTCTACGAAGGACACTGTGTATAGAACGCTACTGGTAGTGTGACTCATTCGTGAGTACTGCCCGAGTATTTGGGATCCCCAGCAGGACAGATTAAAGGAAGACATCGAATAAATTCTCAAGCATGTTGTTAGACTTGTTACAGGCAGGTTCAAATTGCATGTTAATATTACGGAAATTTTTTGTGAATTCAAAGGGGAATTGTAGGATGGAAGGCAATATTCTTTTTATGAAACACTATCGAAAAAATATTAGAGAATTGGCATTTGCAGCTGACAGCAGAATGATTCTGCTGGCTCAGGCACACATTTTGTGTAAGGACCGTGAAGACAAGATAAGGGAAATCAGGGATTGTATGGAGGCATACCGACATTCATTTTTCCTTCAATTCATTTGTGAGTGGAAAAGGAAAGGAAATGACTACTAGTGGTACAAAGTACCCTCCGCCACATCAGATTATTCATGCATGCATGTAGATGTAAATATTACATTGATGTTGCTGGTGTATTGATCTCTTTTCAACACTCCCCCCCCCCCCCCCCCCTCCCCCTCCAAAAAAAAACTTCCTGTGAAAATGATATACGTTGTGTTTATTTATTTATTACTGAAGAGAAACAGAGAAGTAGACTTGTACATAAGTGAAACACAGATGATAAGGTGTTCAGACGAGATGACTTTTGAAATGTGGTGTAGCAGAAAAAGGTTTAAAATTAGATGATATAATTGGATAGAGAAAATAATCTACTCACCAAGCAGTGGCAGGAGAAAACATGTAATGTGAAAATGCATAAAAAAACTAGGTTTCAGAGCCGGTGACTCTTCTGGCAGAAGGGTCGAAAGGGAAGGAAGAGGGATGAAGGAAAAGGATTGATGAGGTGACTGTGTGTACTCTAACTAGCAACAGATGAAGAACTCAAAACCTAGGGTTAACTGTTTCCTATTAGTGTTTCTGTGCACTATGCACCATTCCTCTACAGGTTAAGTAATTACCTTTCCTGTATTTTACATAATGAGTGTTCTCGGTGATATTTGACATGAGTATGGGATATCAAATGGTAAATGCTGTTACTGGACAATTAGTGCTCCTCCTCAATCTTTTGCAGGCATAAATGTGAACACATTTCAGCAAGTTTAATAGTTCACCAACCACTTTACCAATACTTGACACGCTGCCTCGAATCCGCAGGAAAGAAAGCCAACTTTAAAATTCTGTAATTTTAAAATGCTAAAAAGTTAGTATTATGAAATAGCGGCTTCAAAACCAAAGTTTTTAGTTTATTCCACTCATAAAACTGTCAGAAGATACGCTTTGCACTGTTAATCTGAAAATTATTTTACAAAAGAAACAAATTCAAACAGTGGAATAATGACAATATTAGGAAAATGATAGATTGCTACTCCCCATACAGAGGAGATGAGTCACAGACAGGTACAAGGAAAAGAAAACTAAATGTGAGCTTTCGGTCAAAAGACCTGCTTCTAAATTGGACAACACACATTCATTCACACAAGCGCAACTCGTGCACACACGACCGACGGCTGTAGCTACTGAGACCAGACTGCGAGCGACAGTGCACCGTGGTGGGGGTAAGGAGGATGCCGGGGCGGAGAGGGGAAGAGAGAGTACGGTACGGGTGGGGCACGACGAAGTGCTCCACATGGGAGCATACGGGGACGAGGCGGGGAGAGGGTAGGGCAGCTAGGTCAAGTCGGAAGGTTATACGGAAGGGAGTGGAAAAGGTGAAAAGTATAAAGAGTGTGGGTGCGTCGGTGGAACAGAAGGCTGTGTAGTGCCGGAGTGAGAACAGGAAAGGTGCGTGAAGGACAATTGCTATTGAAGGTCGAGGCCAGGAGGGTTACGGAAATGTAGGATATATTGCAGAAATAGTTCCCACTTGTGCAATTCGGAAAAGCTGGTGACGGTAGGAAGGATGCAGACGGCACAGGCTGTGAAGCAGTCACAGAAGTGAAGCACGCAGAGTCGAGCGGCACGTTCGGCAATTACACGATCCGGCTGTCTCTCGGCCACAGTTGGACGTATGTGCGAACAGACAACTCGGTTGTCGTGCCCGTATAGAACGTGGCACAGTGGTTGCAGCTTAGCTTATAGATCGTGTGACTGCTTTCACAGGTAGCCCTGCCTTTGATGAGGTAGGTGGTGGTACTGATGGTGGGAGGATGTATGGGACAGGTCTTGCATTTAGGTCTATTACAGGGGTACGGGCCACGGGAGCAGGGGTCGAGCAGGGAAGGACGAGGCCGATTCCGAACCAGAACCTCCTTCCCGGTCGCCACGACTGACTGTATCCTCGACCGCAGTTACTGTCGTTTGAAGGCATCACCTATAAACAAATCCAGAATATGGTAATGGGCCAGCATGGTACCATCCCGTGCCAACATATTCGTACGGCATCTTCTGGAATCCTTTCTAACCACCCAAATCTCAGACCCCTCACCTGACACAGGTTGATCTTTGCGACTCGGATAGAGGGTGAGGACACCTTATTCACATTCCTCCATAATTTCAAACCTTCTCTCCAATTTTCTTCACCTGGTCCTCCTCAACCCAACAAGCCATCTTCCTCAATGCTGATCTACACCTCGAAGATAGCTACAGCAGTACCTCTGTGTGTGTCAAAGCTACTGAGCACCATCAATACTTCCCCTCTGACAGTTGTCACCCTTTCTATACCGAGACGTCTCTTCCGTACAGCCCGACCACCCGTGGCCGTCACATCTGTACCGGTGAACGGTCCCTCTCGAAATATAAACAGTTCTCCCGTGCCGGTCTCTGCAGTCACACACCGTCTCCCAAAGACGCACCATCCAGCCACAAAGGAACAGTCCCCTTGTGACTCAGTACCACCAAGAACTGGAGCAACTGAACCACATTCTCCACCAGGCTTTCAGCTACCTCCCGTCATGCCCTGAAATGAGGAAGGTCCTACCCACTTTACTTCTCGCTCCTTCCACAGCGATTTTTCACCACCTACGGAATCTGAACAATATTCTCATCCCTACCTACATGACCCCTTCCCTTGTGGCTCGTATACCTGTAACAGACCTAGATGCAAGACCTGACCCATCCATCCTCTCACCAACTACTCCAGTCTGGCCACCTAGCTGCCCTACCCCATCTCCATCCCGTCCCTGTATACTCCCACAATCAGCACTTCTGTCCCCCACCCCTACACTGGTGTCCCCCCCCCCCTTCCCCACAGACTCCTCCTTATCCCCATGCCCAAATTGCGTCTCCCATCATACAATGTCGCTCGTAGTCTGGCCTTGGCAGGCAGAGAAAATGTGTGTGTGTGTGTGTGTGTGTGTGTGTGTGTGTGTGCACATGCATGTTGCCTAATTTAGATGAAGGCCTTTTTGGCTGTAAGCTTACTTGTCTAGCAATCATTTTGTTGTGCCTGTCTGCGAATCAACATCTCCACTATATGCTAATCAGCAGACTTTCCTTTTCATAATATTGCTAGTAAAGTAAGAAATGTTCTAGAGAGGAGAGAGAAATCTTATCTTTCCTCTACTTTTAATTATCTTTTTCAAGGAAAAAAATATTATTTTTAAATTTGAAATAATGTTTTGGTTTACAAATTATTACAAAATAAAATATTTTGTCTTTTGACTCTGTAGTATTTTTCCTCGGTGGTCAAATATAATTTTTCTTTGTCGATTGCAAGACAACTGAACTTAACTAGCACTCGATAATTTTTTTGGTGATAATTCATAGATGTATTTTAATGACAAGGACTTATGAGAGAGGTGCAGTGAAAGACTGATGCTAGTTACTCCTCACTGAGGACACACTCTCTGGGTACTTAAAATGCTCGAGATATGGCACTAGTGTGCTCACAACAAGGAAAAATACATTTTTATTATATGTTACAGTGAACAGGGCTTTTATTGCTCAGTTCATGTTATAAGTAGGGGGGTTCAGATTAGGAAGTAAGATGCTCAAAGTAGAGGCAAAGTTTTGTCATTTGAGCAGCAAAATAACTGTCGATGGCATAAGTGAAGGTGACATTCGACTTAGACTGGCAATAAGAAGAAACCATTTCCCCAAAAAGACAACTAAATTAATAATGAAAATAAATTTGAGTGTTTCCTGGAAGTATTTGTTTGTGATGCAGTGGAAGTGATATGCGGATGATAAACAGCACGCATAGAAAGAGAGAATGGAAGCTTTTGAAATGTGGTGCAATACAAGACTGCTTGAAGGGTAAATGAATAGATCAATGAAAGTCTACTGAATAAAACTGTAGAGAAATGAGCTTTATTGCACACTTTGACTGACAGGAAGAGTGGTTTGATAGTGCAAACTGATCCATCACAGATAAGTTAATTTGGTATTGGACGCAAGTGTGTGCTTCATAACACTACAGTGACATGTGGGCCTGAATACAGTACATAGGGTGAAACTGATGTAGTTTGCAGTAGTTATGCAAAGACGAAAACTCGCACATAAAGATGTGACTGGACTGAGAATATTTTGGTAGGGAGGACACAGCATGTCAGACGTAGATACCCTTGCTGTTCACTTTACTATTAATATTGTTTGGAAGAGCATTAATATATAACCTCAAACTTTACCCAGAGGATGCAGTTATGTACGATGAAGTACAGTACGAACGAAGCTGTACAAATATTGTGAGGCATGGATAAGATTTCAAAGTGGTGTAGTGATTGGCAACTTGTTCTAAATGATAAAAAATGTAAAACTGTGCACTTAAAAAAAAAAAACAAAAATGTAGTATCCTGTCACTATAATATCAATGAATCACAGTGGGAATTGACCAACTCATACAAGTACCTGGGTAAAACACTTTGTAGAGATATGAAATAGAATGGTCACATAGGCTGTCATGGGTGAAGCAGGTGCTAGGCTTTGGTTTATTAGTGTGAGGTGTGTAAAAAAAAGTAAGGCGATTTTACATTTTTATGAAAAAATATTTATTTATTCATCAATATTCATGTTGTCCCTTCAAAGTAATCCCCATTAGATACAATACACTTCTGCCAACGCTTCTTCCAGTTGTCGAAGCACTTCTCATAAGCTCTTTTTGGTACAGCCTCGAGTACTTCCGGCAATGCAGTTTTCATTTCCTGTCATTGAAAATCTTCGTCTTTTCATAGATCTCTTTACTTTTGCAAGCAGGAAAAAGTTGCAGGGGGCCAAATCCAGTGAACATGGTGGCCGAGGCACGATTGGCGTGTTGTTTTTGGCCAAAACATCTCTCACAAACAACGATGAATGAACAGGTGCATTGTCATCATGCAAAAGCCATGAATTGTTTTTCCACAATTCCAGACTTTTTTGCATATTTCTTCTCGCAGACGGTGCATAATGTCAAGGTAATACTCCTTACTGACCGTATGACTTTGAGGCAAAAATTCATTACGCACTGGGCCACTGTAATTGAAAAAAAGAGTGAGCAAAACTTTAACATTTGATCAACTTTTGTGTACTTTTCTCGGTCTTGGTTCTCCTGGGACACATCCACTAGGACGATCGGGCTTTGGTTTTGATGTCATAGCAGTTCTTCTGATCAAAATTGGGAAGTTTTGGAACAAACTTCGTTGACACACGTCTCATGCCCAAAACATGATCTGACCGATATGTCAACATCCTCAGCGTCTTCTCTTACGGTAATTTGACGATTTTCCAAAACAATTTTCTTCACAGTTTGGACCATTTCAACATTATCAACTGTTGTTGATGTGTTGGGATGCAAAACTATGAGCTGAATAAATGTGTGTACAAATTTTTGTAGATGTAAACCTTTACCAAAAGCCCCTCCAAAGACAAACCAAGTTACTGGAGGTGTCAGTGCCGTAACAGATATATATTTTAGGTTGCCAGGTGGCAGCTGCAGCTATTCAAACATTCCCACAGAGACAATGTAACTGCAACTGGTGAAATTAACAGCAAGTTGTTTATGAAAAATACACACTGTTTTATTAGAATAACTGTCAGTTTATATAGGGGGTCTAGCGACCAGCTGAAGACGGGACAATTCTACAGAGCCAGATCTATAAATGTACGACTAGTTCTATTTCTGTGTACATCTTGTGTGAATAACCACATTAACATTTTCTTAAAGAAGAAAAGGAATTTGGGATATTCCCAGTGTGGTCCAGTATGATGCACAGGTTGAGAAAAAAAAAATGCTTAGGGGACTCACTTGGTTGTACTAAACACCGTATCTGAAATTTGCCTCGAGGAATTAGGCTGAAGGCTCAGTGAAATATGTCTGCTTGTGTCTGTATGTGTGGATGGATATGTGCGTGTGTGCGAGTGTATACCTGTCCTTTTTTCCCCCTAAGGTAAGTCTTTCCGCTCCCGGGATTGGAATGACTCCTTACCCTCTCCCTTAAAACCCACTTCCTTTCGTCTTCCCCTCTCCTTCCCTCTTTCCTGATGAGGCAACAGTTTGTTGCGAAAGCTTGAATTTTGTGTTTGTTTGTGTGTCTATCGACCTGCCACCGCTTTTGTTCGGTAAGTCACCTCATCTTTGTTTTATATATATATATATATATATATATATATATATATATATATATATATATATATGAGGTGACTTACCGAACAAAAGTGCTGGCAGGTCGATAGACACACAAACAAACAGAAACACACACACAAAATTCAAGCTTTCGCAACAAACTGTTGCCTCATCAGGAAAGAGGGAATTCCCACGTGGAATGTTTCCTTCCATTATATATATATATATATATATATATATATATATATATATATATATATATATATATGCATTGTATGTAACCAGAAACAGAGTGAAAATGTAGATTGTAAATGGAAAATTGAGAAAAAAGATTGTGGAAGGAAAACCTAGGATGAGGAATGCTGGTAAGAGTGAAGATTAAATGGACTGATAGGGCCCAGTGGACATCTGTGGAACTTAGAAGAACTGGTAATCCAGTAGTTGTGTGTGGAAGCCACTGCTGGCACGCAGCGACAGGATGTTGTGTGGACAGTTACACTGAAAGGACTCTGACAACACAGTTTAGATCAGTGTGAAGGATACTAAAGAGTATTGCGGCTGCAGACAGCAGTCGCCAGTCCTTCACGAAATATTACTTAGCTTTCTTGAACTAGTTTTTGTGGGACTGAAATGGTTTGGGAAAAATAAAGTAATATTTCCTATATGACTGCAACAGTATCTGTAGTTACCTTTCCAAAACCCACAGAAGGGGCTTTGACCCAAGAGATAAAAAGAACAAATTTTAGGAACATCCACCGTATTGACCAGATACGGCTCACATAAAGAGTCCCATCTGTTGACTCATTTTTAGAAAATTGTGGCTGGGTGAGAAAATTATTGTAGCTGTAGTCTGATATAATGTTCAGACTGTTAACAGTCACAATTTGAGGGTAGAATCTATTCGCAGGACGTGTGTCGGTTGAAGTGTATTGAGGTAAAAGGTGACTATGTGGAAAAATAAGCGCATTTTTTACCTGAAAAACCTGCCGCCTCGTGTTCTGTTTTTGGATACACTATAAAGAACGGTCCGAGTGTTCTGCCATACGAACCAACTTTTGCAGTCAGCACCACTGCTGTAATGGTAACAAGCTTCCCACTTTCCTCTACTTCTGATGCTTCATTACTCCCATTTGTAAGAGACTTATGTATTCTTCTGTGCATTTTGGCATGTCAAATACTTTGTAAAATAATCAAAGAGGCAAATAAATATTAACATCTCTTTGGCCAATTGCATATCACTCCATCCACTTCTCTTCACTATACCAATGATCTTGATATAGTTATTCGAAACAAGAAACAAAGATAATAACACATGCCACACAATGGCAGAGGTTTTGTGTGTGTGTGTGTGTGTGTGTGTGTGTGTGAGTGAGAGAGAGAGAGAGAGACTATGATTACATATATATGTAATTTTTGGCAAAAGTTAAAATACATTGCAGCACATGAGAAAGAAACACACACATAAATAATGTCCAGTTTTTTTGTGTATGGAATGCTCTTCCCCATCACTGGTTGAGTCAGCAAAACAACCATTCATTCGACATGTGAGAGACTGTTAAACTGTAGAAAGTGAAGTAGCAAGAACAAAATTTACGTTGAATAAAAATACTCAGATAAGAGTAACAAGAAATTGTACAATATCATGATTACTACACTGGAGTTGTTTGTGAACACAGACCATTAATGTGATGAAACTTCTGTTCAAAAATCTCTCTCACAGACTCAGTGAAATGGAAATGTTCTTCTTTGTCATATTATAAGACAGGCACCAGGAACTCAACACAAATCATAAAAATAGTCTACATTTCTAATTTTTTGTTCCATTTTGTTGAACCACTGTTGAAAAATCAATAACGATGAGCAATAGTTTCTCAGCACACTCTCTGCCCAATGTCTACAGTAAGAACATAATGTTTTTATATCATTACTATGTTTCTGATGGAAAAAAGTGCAGTGGAGAATGAGGTGTACTTACAGTATGTAAGAAGAAATTTAATTTGTTTTAGATTTGTTTATTCTTGTTATACAAGAGACTTTAGAAGGCAAGATCAGTATATTTGTATCATATAGCATCTTGTCCAACAGGATGAATACACACAAAGTAAAAATAAATGTTCAAAGCTACCATGAACTCATGTAATGGAACAATATTTTAAAATTATAAACAAAACATTTTATTCTAACCACAAACATTTTCTTCCTCGTGTTAACAAAAATCCTTCTGGTTTTAATTCTTCACACGATTGATTTTGTTTTACAGCACGGGTAACCTTTCTGCAAATACAGGCTGATGACATTCACACGAGGATATAAAAAAATAAAAGAAGGGCATATCTTGCAGAGTAGCACTGTGTACTAAGCTAAACATATTGTGGAACACATCAAATACTGTGGAATATAGGTTTCCAGTATATTCCGAGAGAGGCCGATTGTGCAGTTTTTGTGTCAGGCATCACAACTGGCTTCCTGCATAAGAAAATCAATGCGCTGTTTCCATATTACTTAAATATGACAATCACAATACACAAATACACTGGCTGATGCTACTCGTTTACAAAGAAAAACAATTTCATAATCTCTTTCAGTCTTTGTCAATTATTATAGGTTAGTGAAATCTTCTCGGGTGATCAGCCGAGTAAAGGCGTCGTCTTCTCGCAACGTTTCGAAGGGTTTCGTACCCATCATCTTCAAGCGAAGTGTCGAGATGCTGTGTTGCGCGGTCCTATAAAGGCTCCTGGACCAGTGACTGATTCCGGGCGCCGACCAATCAGGTACCTGCGGAATCGGCCGCCACGCCAGTGGTGGAGGGTTCGCGGCGCGGACCGGGCGTCGAGTCCCTGCCGGTTCCTAATACGTCTGTGGCCGCTACCGTCTTCGTGCCGGAGCGTTCTCTTCTAATTTTAGTTATTGCGGGATTCCAAGCTGTACTAAGTTGGAAACCAGTGTCTCGATTGATCAGGTTGCTGTTCAACCGAATTTCTACAGCCTCTTTGAAAACTGAATCCCAAAATCCTTTAGCGTCACACAGCTTCTTCGTACCCTCAAAGAGGAAGGTGTGTCCTTCGTTAAGGCTATGTTCCGCTACCGCCGATTTTTCTGTCTGACCAAGGCGTACATTTCTAATATGTTCCGAGCGCCTCTGCGTGATGCAGCGCTGCGTTTGTCCGATGTATTTCGTACCACATTCACATTCAATACTGTATACGCCCGGAGTCTGCAGTCCTAGGTGGTCTTTGACTGAGCCAAGTATGTCCTTAATTTTACTTGGGGCATGAAAAATTGTCTTGATGTTGTGTTTCTCCAGAATGCGGGCAATCTTGGCTGTTGGCGGTCCCGCGTATGGTAGAAATGCCAGGCATCTGGTCTCATCTTCTTCTTCTGGTGTGTCTACCTTCCTGCTCTTGTGTAGGGCGCGCGAGATTTGCATCTCATTATAACCGTTGCTGCGGAAGGTCTTCCTTAGGTGTTGTAACTCTGCAGGTAGGCTGTCATCATCACAGATAGACTTGGCCCTGTGCACAAGTGTGTTAAGCACTGAGTTGCGTTGTGCTGGGTGGTGGCAACTCTGTGCATGAAGGTATAAATCCGTATGTGTCTTCTTCCTATACACAGCGTGACCCAAGGTGCCATCAGGGTGCCTCTTGATTAGAATGTCAAGGAAGGGCAAGCTTCCGTTTTCTTCCACCTCCATGGTGAATTGTATGTTGCTGTGTATGCTGTTGAGAAACACAACATCAAGACAATTTTTCATGCCCCAAGTAAAATTAAGGACATACTTGGCTCAGTCAAAGACCACCTAGGACTGCAGACTCCGGGCGTATACAGTATTGAATGTGAATGTGGTACGAAATACATCGGACAAACGCAGCGCTGCATCACGCAGAGGCGCTCGGAACACATTAGAAATGTACGCCTTGGTCAGACAGAAAAATCGGCGGTAGCGGAACACAGCCTTAACGAAGGACACACCTTCCTCTTTGAGGGTACGAAGAAGCTGTGTGACGCTAAAGGATTTTGGGATTCAGTTTTCAAAGAGGCTGTAGAAATTCGGTTGAACAGCAACCTGATCAATCGAGACACTGGTTTCCAACTTAGTACAGCTTGGAATCCCGCAATAACTAAAATTAGAAGAGAACGCTCCGGCACGAAAACGGTAGCGGCCACAGACGTATTAGGAACCGGCAGGGACTCGACGCCCGGTCCGCGCCGCGAACCCTCCACCACTGGCGTGGCGGCCGATTCCGCAGGTACCTGATTGGTCGGCGCCCGGAATCAGTCACTGGTCCAGGAGCCTTTATAGGACCGCGCAACACAGCATCTCGACACTTCGCTTGAAGATGATGGGTACGAAACCCTTCGAAACGTTGCGAGAAGACGACGCCTTTACTCGGCTGATCACCCGAGAAGATTTCACGAATGGAATACGCCGAGAAAGTCTCAAATCACATTTATTATAGGTTAGTTACCAATAAGAAGTATTTTATAACATTTTTTAAAAATGTAATAAGCCCAAAGAAAAATACTGTTACTCTATTTGGAAACAGCCCCAGTCAACTAATTTGCACAGTCTATTACGCTCAGGTCTGCAGCACATTACATTCCTCAACAAACGTAATTTTCTCGTAAGAGGCCATTTTTTATTTGAAATAAAACACTTTATTTCACTGACAATTAGCTAATTTCAGCATCTCGTGATCCACACAGCACAAAAGCAACGACATTATGCAATGGAGCCCCACATTATTGTACAATGGTGTAATGACTTACACTCAACTATATGAAATACCTAGAACGAAAAAAAGTATAACCAGACTGTGGGTACGGTCATATTACTAGCATACGGCTCGGTCAGCCTCTTAAAATCAATTCGTTTACACCAGCCAATTCTACAGGAAATAAAGAGCTCATTTAAAGTATAAAATGGCCTTATGCAGAAAAATGACTTCTTTCACGAATTTCACAGAAACAGAGTTATTTGCAATTCTTACATTTTACTGTCAATCAATATAACACAATTCCATCAAAATCTTTAATTTGCCAGGAAGATGTGGACTGAAGTACTAGAGTAGACATATTTAATCCTTCTATTAAGAGTTACTTATTTTTACATGTAAGACATCAAACTGCTACATGCCACAATGTCCGTTTCACACAGGTAGTCCATATTTATTTATGATGAAATTTTCTTGCTCACTGTGATACCTATCTCGCTTCTTTACGAAGAAGTATATAAACTCTGAACTTGTGACAAAGACAGAAGAAGCTCCTACGTAATAACAAATGTAAAGCGGTCCTCCACTTGCAGTGCTCCGGTAGGCTCAGTGATACTGCAGGTGGTATGCCCCCGCCTTCCCTCCAAACTTTGGAGTGAACTGCTAAGCTACTCGTGGGGCGAACAACACTTTAGTGTGAAAACTGTACAGTAGTGTAACTTGTCACACCGACCGTTGCCAGATGTGAAAGGAGGGACAACCATCAGAGCCGACCGAGAATCGAAACCCCGTACCGGACCTCCACATTTACAGTCCGATACTCGGGTACTGAACTGCACGGGTGAAAGAAACGGGTTAACGGTTTAACAACCTCTTTTCAGTTTGTCAGCAGCAGTTTAAACTCTCACAGTCTTCGCTCACATATTTGCAATATTTGGACCTAGGAAATTCTTTGCCAGATTCCGAGAGATAGGAGACGACCGAGTCGGCGAAAAGACTGCTACGACTGCAATCTAATGAAATCTGGGTACGCGACACTAGAAAACTTGCAGCAGCAGTGGCAGTGCGGGTGTGTACAGCTCCAGCCTAAAGTGCGCCTTTATCTGGCAAGGGATTGAGATCCTCTGATTATTTCCGAGTGGTAATTATCGGTGCCGTGGGGGTCACATTACTGGGCCCGTTGCCAGTCTACAGCTACAGGAACCGCGCTGTCGATGCACCTTCTCCGACTTTGTGATGACAGCACCCCACACCGTACTCGGCTGCACATTACTGGGGATGTCGAATGTTTCCGGAAATTTTAATTTCTACAGTTTCTTTTACTGTGCTATCTCTGAAGAGGAATACACCTCGAGCTCTTGCCGCGACTACTGCACAGTACACAGGCTCGCAGACGCGGTCATAAAGGACGGGGTCCCACACGGTAGTGCACAGGATCTGGCTGTCGCGAGACCCGAGTCGGGCTCAGTGCCAGAGTAGTTGCCGTATCCGCCAGTGTGGCGGTGCGAGGACGGTGCAGTCCGCTACGTCCGAGGTGGAAGTAGCTACTCGACTACGGTCGAGGAGTATTCGGCTGAAGGAGTGTCGAATTTCGATCGCTCGGTGCGGGCAGAAGCCTGAGGAAATTTTATTAAACCTTCGACACTGTGAGAGAGGAAAAGGGAAAGGTAGTGAGATTTACAGATTTAGAGGGCAAACATCCGCACAGGCTCAGACACGGCAGGAATTATGCCACCGCAACTTTGCTCCTGACATTTATTTGGAAAACTTGTAGGGGGGGGGCGGGGGGGAGGGGTTTGCCCAATGGATTCAGAGGGTCCTCTTGTCAACTTCTTGTTAGATTCTACAGAAACGTCCACTGCCAGTAGTAAACGGAAATGGGAAAATTGACAAGACGGCACCTTACAGCACTATAATGTTAAAAAATCAAATATATGGGCCTGTTGTCGGGAAAGGACTAGCTGCCCATTCTGGCTGCCTCTCAGAATATGCACACTGACTGGTAAAGCAACTTTCCTATCGACCACACTCAATATGGCCCGACGCTGTCCGAGCGCACAGCTGAGGCCGGAGAATGACTGCGTGTTACTCGGTGACCTCGGCACGGAATGGGGGGCCCTCAGAATTGGAGCATTGAGAAACAAAATGGGACAAAATACGAAACTGGCCAAATGACCTGTACACACTTGAGATAAAATAAGAGACAATAGGACACAAGAGAAAATTGGGGCACAAGAGAAAATTGAAAATAGGTGCAAGCAGTCAATGAGGTGTGGAAAATGGAGATGTTACAAGTGGCAACTGAGAAGTGAGAATTCCAGAGAGGATAGAGTATAACTACAAGTATCCACACATAAGACTGACATATCACTGACAGTGGATTGCAGAGAAGTGCTCTATAACAATTGAATTTAAATGTGTATGTTTGTGCAAAGAAACAAATATTCGAACACCAATTTTTCTATCAATATCTCATATTTTGCAAGTATGAGCTTGCTGTATGGTTTAAGCTAGGGGTCAATAAAGACAATAAAATATCTGTCTACAAGTGTAGGTGGGACAAAGGTGGTAGGTGCTGGAGGAGTGAAAAAAAAGGAAACAGTGGCCAGAGTGGGTGAAAAATCTGGTAAGAAAGAAAATTTAATAGAGGATTTAAGAAGAATGAAACCTCATAAACAACGTGGAGAAGGAGAACAATATCAGAGGGGAAAGGAAGGGAGGGCGAGGGGGAGGGAGGACGGTGCACATTGGATAGAACTTGCAACAACTACTAAAATCTGGGGCCTCTGAATTGGCAGACAGGGTGAGTATGTAAGAAAGTGGACGTGTGAAATCCTGTGCAAAAAAACAACCACATAATACTGTGCCATGTCGTCAGTGTGCTATAGGTCTCCGACCCCCCACGACACGCCCAAACTGTTTCGTGCTCTGGCAACTGGAAAACAATGAGTGAAATCAGTATTAGTGTCAGTTGTGTTGCCTAGTGGTTGGAAGAAAGAACATGCAACATCCGTCTACAAGTGATCCACAAAACTACTGTCCAATGTCTTTGACACTGATTTGTTGTAGAATTGAAATAAAATATGATACAAACTAATTCTTAATCAAATTAATTATGAGTTTAAACATAATGAGGTATCTCAAACAGAATGACCTCCTCCACGCATATAGCAAGGATTCGTAAAACATCGATCGCGTGAAATCCGACTCGCACTTTTCTCACGTGACGTACTGAAAGCTTTGGATCGAGGGAGTCAGGTAGATGCAGTATTTCTCCATTTCCAAAAATTATTTGGCTCAGTGTCACACTTACACTTCTTGTCAAAAGTACAAGTGTGTTGGGACCCTTGTTCTTCATGTTGTATATTAAAAATCTTACAGACACGATTGATAGTAATGCCAGGCTTTTTGCAGATGATCCAGTGATCTATAATGAAGTACCGTCTGAAAGAAGCTCCATAAATATTCAGTCAGAGTTGACAAGATTTCAAAGTGGTGCAAAGATTGGCAAATGTTCAGACATGTAGAATTGTGCACTTCAAAAAACGGAAAAATGAATTGCCCTGTGACTATAATAGCCATCTCGTACAAATACCTATGTGTAAAACTTTCTAGGGATATCAAATGTAATATCACATGAGCTCAGTTGTGGATAGAGCAGGTGGTAGACATAGGTTTATCGGTTGAATACTGGACTGTACGAATTGTCGCAGGTTCATTGGACCCACGAGTGAGTGTTACAGTGAACCGAAGAAACTGAACTTGCAGACTATCAAAGACAGACGTAAACTATCCCGAGAAAGTCTACTAACAAAGTTTTGAGAACTGGCTTTGGATGGTGTCTCTGGGAATATCCTACAGCCCCCTACGTGTTGCTCACTCGGTGAGTGTGAGGACAAGACTAACTACAGCACACAGAGGCATTCGATCACACTTCCTCTGCTCCAAACGTCAACAGTATGGGAAAAAAACCCAATAACTGGTGCAGTGGAACGTACCCTCTGTCACGTACTTTCTGGTGGCTTGCAGAGCACGGATGTAGATGTAGATGTTGAGATGCTGCGACACGGTTTACATGCAGATGCTGTGTTTACCTGTAGCACTCTATCCAAAAAATTACGCACAGAGAAAACTATCCCCTCAATGAAAAGTTCTCAGATCTCCAGAATGGTGGCAGCATTAAGAGAGGAGACGAGCAGTACGCATACTGATCGTTGTAATGCCTCAACTCTACAGTAAATGACAGCATTACAATGTGTGAGCATTTTCAGTTTAATGACACCACAGGTTCACTTAACGGCAGGCTACAATTTGGCAGTCAGATACGGGGAATTGTGGGATCCCTATCGGGTAGGGCCGACAGAACACGTCTTGTCCCTACAGAGAAAGGTGGTGGGAATACACAAGTTCATTCAAATAGTGGGAGAGTGTAATGGAAATTTCAAGGGGCAGACACCTGAAAAAAGATGCCACACATCTTGTGACTACTATTCAGAAAACTTTGAGACCTGTTCTTTGGGTGAAACTGTTAATATCCTTCAGTCTTGCAGGGATTGTGCAGATACAATAAGACAAGAACTATAGGAACAGTCAATTCTTCCCACAGTCCTTCACTGAACAGATTGAGAAGTAACCTCAGAATACAGTACGATGAAAGGTACTCTCTTGTCACACAGTTCACAGTGCTTTGCAGAGGGCTGAGACATCAAGGAATGGTTAATCTGGCATTGGAAGGGGTAAAAAATTGGAGAGCCAGACCAAGACTCGACTACAGTAAGCAAGTTCAAACGGGTGTGAAGTGCGATAGTTGTTTGCAGATAAAGAGGCTTGTACAGCATAAACTAGCATGGAGAGCTGCATCAAAAGTTTCGGTCCGAAGACTGCCACCACTACCACTGCTAAAAAGAATAAATATACATCCAGATTTTCTACAGTCATTTCTAGTTGTTTCTCCTAGTTTACACTCTGACTATTACCTTAGGTTCAGAGGAAGAAAGTCACAAGTACTTACATAGTGTGCTTCTCATACTATTCTAACAATTTCAAATTTAACTTTTTCTTTGTTATCACAACAATGCTCCAGTCCACAAAAGTAAGGCTATGGCATCTGTGTTCTAAGAAAATCGCTGTACTGATCTCACCTGAACCTTGTCAACCATCTTCGGGGTGAAGTGTGGGGTCAGATACACGCCTGATCCATACACCTACAAACCTGGCTGCTGTTCACCACACTCGGCAAGAACTGCAGTACGAGTGTGTCGAGAACTTACTAGCAGAGCTCCCCAGAGTTAGCGCTCACTTTTTTGACACCGCCTGTACACTGGTGCAGCTTAGGCCGCCGGTCCCAGACATCGTACCCTGCATTCTTTCACCCTAGCTGGCTCTCATTTGTGACTAACTGACAAAAAAATAATCACTATCTTTATTCAATTAATTGGGTTGAATGTAATTACTTTTTCATTTGTAAGCCTTTGCTGCATCACTTTAATCATCGCAAAACTTGTTATTTGCTCCCATTTTGCCTTCCTTTCTTCATTTGGAGTCTTTGGCTGTGTGAATTTACTTCAATTTCTTTTATTTCACTATTTTATATTTCTAGTCACATTCTGTCAGAGACAGCCAAGGACTTGGAAGAGCAGTTGAATGGAATGGACAGTGTCTTGAAAGGAGGATATAAGATGAACATCAACAAAAGCAAAACGAGGATAATGGAATGTAGTTGAATTAAGACGGGTGATGCTGAGGGAATTAGATTAGGAAATGAGACACTTAAAGTAGTAAAGGAGTTTTGCTATTTGGGGCGCAAAATAACTGATGATGGTCGAAGTAGAGAGGATATAAAATATAGACTGGCAATGGCAAGGAAAGCGTTTCTGAAGAAGACAAATTTGCTAACATCGAGTATAGATTTAAGTGTCAGGAAGTCGTTTCTGAAAGTATTTGTATGGAGTGTAGCCATGTATGGAAGTGAAACATGGACGATAAATAGTTTGGACAAGAAGAGAATAGAAGCTTTCGAAATGTGGTGCTACAGAAGAATGCTGAAGATTAGATGGGTAGATCACATAACTAATGAGGAGGTATTGAATAGAATTGGGGAGGAGTTTGTGGCACAACTTGACAAGAAGAAGGGACCGGTTGGTAGGACATGGTCTGAGGCATCAAGGGATCACCAATTTAGTATTGGAGGGTAAAAATCGTAGTGGGAGACCAAGAGATGAATACACTAAGCAGATTCAGAAGGATGTGGGCTGCAGTAAGTACTGGGAGATGAAGAAGCTTGCACAGGATAGAGTAGCATGGAGAGCTGCACCAAACCAGTCTCAGGACTGAAGACAGCAACAACAAGAACAGTCACATTATTGCAGTTGTTCTACCCGCTTTGCTCAAATTTTGTTTTACTTATAAAATCCTCATTGCCTTACACCTTTATCTGAATTATTTTATTCCTGATGTGAGAAGAATTTATGTTTTTAAATATTACGAGAGATAAATAAAAATAACTGAAATCGTACAAAGATTCCAAATGAGAAAGGTTAAAAGGAAGGAATACAGAGGGTAAATAAAAAATTAATACAATTAAAATGACACGGCAAAGGATTAGAAAAAAAACCTTATATTCAAAACAATTAGTTTATAAAAATCGCAATGACAGTTATTTCGATAAATATATTTAAAAAAAGGTAGATAGCAGCCGACAGGACACAAACCCGGGATCTTTATCACAGGAGCCGAGCAACTTAATCACTACGCTATGCATCAATTTTGAAATTCACAAATGGGGGCCCATCATAGTGAATGGATGTAGGTTGTGACGACATCTGGGTCCCTAACCTGGTGCAGGGAATGGCAATTGAATCTCAATGTAGACAAGTGTAATGTGCTGCGAATACATAGAAAGAAAGATCCCTTATCATTTAGCTACAAAATAGCAGGTCAGCAACTGGAAGCAGTTAATTCCATAAATTATCTGAGAGTAGGCATTAGGAGTGATTTAAAATGGAATGATCATATAAAGTTGATCGTAGGTAAATCAGATAACAGACTGAGATTCATTGGAGGAATCCTAAGGAAACGCAATCTGAAAACATAGGAAGTAGGTTACAGTACGCTTGTTCGCCCACTGCTTGAATACTGCTCAGCAGTGTGGGATCTGTACCAGATAGGACTGATAGAAGAGATACAGAAGATCCAACAGAGAGCAGCGCGCTTCGTTACAGGATCATTTAGTAATCGCGAAAGCGTTATGGAAATGATAGATAAACTCCTGTGGAAGACTCTGCAGGAGAGACGCTCAGTAGTTCAGTAGGGGCTTTTGTTGAAGTTTCGAGAACATACCTTCACCGAGGAGTCGAGCAGTATATTGCTCCCTCCTACGTATATCTCGCGAAGAGACCGTGAGGATAAAATCAGAGAGATTAGAGCCCACACAGAGGCATACCGACCCTCCGCCACACACCGTCAGGTGGCTTGCGGAGTATGGATGTAGATGTAGATGTAGATGTAGAACCTACACTACGTTGCAGACGGTTTTAAAAAATCGATCCCAAAGCTGTTGCGGTGGAAGGAGAAGGCAGTACGGAAGATTAGGGTTTAATGTCCCACTGACAACGAGAATGCGTAAAGACAGGAAACAAAATTGGCCGTTTCAACTTGGGTAGGCTACTCCAGCATCTGCCTCGAAGTATTTGGGGAACTGCGGAAAACTGAAATCTGGAGGATCGGCCAGACACAGATTCGAACTACTGCCCTCCCGAATGCAGTCCAGTGTGTGTGTTACCACTGTGCCACCTCAATCAGCTGCAGAGGGAGAGATGAGAATACCGGCTAACTGGGCTGCGTCTTTGCAAGGAAGTCGGCAATAGTTGTTTAGTGAAACTGGCAATACACAAACTGTTTTTTAAACAACATGTCACAGGAGCTAGTATTGGTCAAAACTACAAGAAAAGTTCCTATAATGATATGCCTGGAAACCAATACTTGGACATGATTCGTTTAAGATCCACAGTTCACAGCCTGCATTTCATTTATAGTCAAGGGAAGATTCACAAGAGGCAAAATAATAAATTACCACAACACTTGCGTGTAGACAAAGAGAAATGCTCACGAGATCGCGAAGGTGAGGCATCGGGATCACTCCAGTATCGACGTACGGACGGGAATGGTCAGTGACAGAATCTTAGGGCCGAATACTTTATCAAACAGATTTGACAGATGACACACACCGACAACTTCTGCGCAGTGGGTTACCGGCACTACTGGAGAATGTTACCTGCACATAAAGACAACAACCACAGTCAGTAAACGGTAAAATACGACCCCATTTTCTACAGACTGTGTGACAGCATCTCACCCCGATATTTAGTGGTCGAGCAGATCCCGTCACACAGCTCACCGTTCACTGACCGTACATCAGTTACTTTTCTGACTGTGGGTCATTTACAGGCATCTGTGTATGCCCAACCCACAGACAACTGGCAGACATTACAGGAGAGTATGACCTATGCGCACGGCTCGATCTAAACAGAACCGGCCGAGTACGCGAGTCACCGTGAAGAACGGTGGAAGGATGCATCAGGATGTTTGGTAACAACAGGTAGCACTGCCTACAATGTCTGCTCCTAAATAACAGACAGATGAGAGCAAGAGGACAGATTGGCCAATATTTCAGCAGGCATTGGTTTCCAGGCATATCATTATAGGATCTCTTCATTTAATTCTGACCAGTACTACCTTCTTTAGTTCTTTAGGAATGTGTAACACAGTTTATTTAGTGGAGAACCTAAATAAGACTGATCCCCTATCCTCCAAATCCACCTACAGACAATACATCTGCCATTTCCCAATGAATCACTATGCTCAGCTCTCCACAAGTATTATTTGCAAATAAAAACAAAATAGAATTAAGATCTCGAATAGAAATGGAAACAGGTTTTGTACATAGCGAACGGTGTAGCGAGAAGTGGCAATCGAAGAGCGCTCAGAGTGTCTCCTCTACCACTTTTTGTGCCATTTCGTGAAGGGTAATTGGCGACAAATTTGCAAACTGTCAATTGCATCCAGTCTTCCTTCACCAAAATTCTATCAAAAATATACTGAGGAACTATAAATTGTCACAACTGCGATCCAAAGGCCCGTGCTGCCATTTTGCATCCACGGGAAACTGCTGCCATTACAATAATAAAACTAGATTACAAAATTTCACAGCAATATCTGCTTGTTAGCAAACTACGAGCTTACCGTCGGGTCACAATCGGCACAGTGCCAAGAGTACCCGCGCCTCTTCGGTGACTTCTTCACCGGCGGGTCCAGGCACGTGAAATGGAAACACTTGAGGCACTCGTCACATCTGTGGGAAAAATGTAAATGAGATACACAATTTAGCCGAGATGCAATCGAACCGACATATATATTTAATGTTTTTAGCGATTATTCAATTATATCTCACTGAAATGTTCTATATTCACAAATTTATGCCCGGGAGACATCATTCACGAAAATACAAACATCAGGTCGAATATTCTTTCCGGAATGTCATTATATGTTAAAGACCTGTTAAATACAGTAACAAACAACAAAAAGTTCTTATCAAATTACTACAGATGTTTACACAATACTCTAATGAACATTCAGATGGACATAGACTACATATTTTTAAATATATGTACTATATAAATATCAAACAAGAGAAAATCCGGGATGGAATAATGATAATATTATGAAAAGGATAGTTGCTACTCAACATATAGTGGAGATGCTGAGAGTTGCTGATAAGCACAACAAAAAGACTGTCAGCCAAGTAAGCTTTTGGCAAAAAAGGTCTTCTTCGGAAATAGACACACTCACGCAAATGCAACTCGCACACGCACGACTAGTCGTCGGCTGTCGAGGCCCGACTGCACGTGGCAATGTGTGACGGGGGAATACCAGGTTAGGGGTTGTAGATGGTAAGTGCTGCTTGTGGAAGCATACATGGATGAGGTGGGGAGAGGGCAGGGAAACTACAGGCAGAGGGGAGGGAATGAGAGAAATAAAAAAACTATGTGCGCATTAGTGGAATAGAAGACTGTATAATACTGGAATGAGAACAGCAAGGGGGTTGGTGTGTAAGGAAAATGACTAATGAAGGTCGAGGAAAGGAGCCCTAAAATGAGGAATGTCCTGCCAAAATACTTCCCACCCCTCCCACACTGGTATTCCGCCACCCACCAAACCCAGCACATCCTCCCACCACCACCTATTCCGGTCCAGTCACGAGCATCACCTATCCCGTCAAAGTCGGGGCTAGCTGTGAATCCGATCACACGATCTACTAGCCAAGTTGCAATCACTGTTCCGCATTCTACGTGAGGACGACAGCCGACGAGCTGTCTGTCACCACGTACTGTGGTGTCACCATCAGACACCACATTTGCTAGGTGGTAGCCATTAAATCGGCCGCGGTCCGTAAGTATACGTCGGACCCGCGTGTCGCCACTATCAGTGATTGCAGACCGAGCGCCGCCACACGGCAGGTCTAGTCTAGAGAGACTCCCTAGCACTTGCCCCAGTTGTACAGCCGACTTTGCTAGTGATGGTTCACTGACTACATACGCTCTCATTTGCAGAGACAACAGTTTAACATAGACTTCAGCTAAGTCATTTGCTACGACCTAGCAAGGCGCCATATTCAGTAATTAGAATGAATTCTGAACAGACAATATTGTGAATCATGTACCGTCAAGAGCGACGTTCATCATTAATGGATTAAAGTTAAGTATCAAACTAATTACGTCTGCTTTCTGAATTCTCATTCCTTGTCATGTTCCAGACCTCACGTCAGTATAGTTCTTCCCTCCTCACACCAGCCTGCCTGAGCTAAAACGCGTGCATTTCGGCCTCCACTCGTAAAACGGTGTTGGCTCTTCTGCTAACACAAAACCTACGTCTGCCGACAAACTGTGGCCGAGAGGCAGCCGGACTGCCCGGTCGCACAGCACGCTGCCCAACATGACGTTCTTCATTTCAATGACTGCTTCGGAGCCTGTGATATCTGGATTCTTCCTACTGACACCAGCTTTTCTGAACTGCGCAGGTGGGAACTATACCTGCAGTATATCCTATGTTTTTGTAACCCTCCTGGCCTCGACCTGTCCTTACACACCTATCCCTTCCAGTGTTCCTACTCCGGATCTACACGGCCCTCTATTGCACCGATGCACCCACAGTTTTTTTTACTTCCCTCCTCTTACGTGAATCTCTTCCCCCGCCCTCCGTCTTGCTGCACCGGGCTATCCCACCCTCGGTCCTGTATGCTCTACGAGTAGCACTCGCTGTCCCCCACACTTACTCTGCTCTCTCCCCCCCTTGCCCCCACACCGACCACATCCTTACCTCGACCACCTGCTCGCTTCTCCCGTCACGCACTGCTGCTCACAGTCTGGTCTCGGCAATTGGAAACTCTGGTCACGTGACTGCAAGTCACGTTCGTGTGAGTGTAGTACGCAAATTTCGTCTATTTTTGGTGAAGGCCTCTTTGGCCGAAAGCTTACTTGTAAACAGTCTCTTTGTGCCTACCTGCAACTCATCATCTCTGCTATACGGGTTGCAGCAACTACTTTCACAACATTGTTAATATATAAATATGTATGTAATATGTAATGGGGATACATTATTACCAATAGTCTCGATAAGCTCTTTGACCACTTATTTCAAATTTTTATTCGATGCTCTAATGACCATTCAATATATGTTAATGGGAAATTAGGAGGAGGAGGAGGAGATGTTTCAACAGTGTGTGTTGTGTGTGTGTGTGTGAGCGGGGGGTGGGGGGTGGGGGGTGGGGGGGGGGGGGAGGGGGCTGGACAGAGAGAGGAGGGAGAAGGACATTAGGGCATATATCAAAACTCCCATATATATTTAGCAATTGCAAAGCATTGCCAGGTTTGCTAGTGTTGTATAAAATACATAAGGTGTTCTTAAAAGAATCAATTTAGTATGCAGCTGAGAGCTGATTGGAGAGGAAAAATATGTGTAACGTTTGAAGCACAAGCATAATTTAGTTTAGCCATTTTTGCTTTCAAATTGTCACCCGGTAAATTAAAGTGCTCGGTTTATTTTCATTTGATTACTGCACACAGAAACACATCGGTGCATCGGCCAAATGTTTGTGTCGTGCAGATACTATTCTCAAGGATAAAACTTCTGTTCAACGAATTCGGGTGTGAAAAAAATTAGCTGCGTGATGAAGTGAGTTTAAGTACCTGACACTTCTATTGGGATTGCCTAATTACTGCTGCCATTACCAGTTCCAGCAAAGTATTGCCACCTTAAGATGTGACGACAGTCCACAAACAGTTTTGCCGTGACATATAAACTCCAGTTATATACGTACTGTACATCACGAAAATTCTGTACAATATATCAATAAAATATACATCACATCATTGCAGTGTCTCTTTTATCATGTGGTCGCAGTGCCTGGAGATGACAGTCCGTGTGTGTGTGTGTGTGTGTGTGTGTGTGTGTGTGTGTGTGTGTGTGTGTGCGTGTGCGTGTGAAATTTGTATGGAAAAAACAGTCAGTTGATCTTGAGGTCTTGAAAGATTAAGAGTTGTAACCTCATCTTGTTATAATGTTATATGACATTGCACACATTGTGACCAAATAAAACTTTTGAGAAGTTGTTGAAGTTGATTTGAAGATATCAATGTTCTGATGTATTTCAAAAATTCTAGAGAACTTTTTGAAAAAGTGGCACTGGAAAAAATGTTGCCAGTTTACAAAGGTTCACAATTAATTATGAGATTGAAATTGATGCTGATGAGGAGATAAACATTATCTATGGATTCAAAAAGTTGACACAAGAGAGCAAATGGAGTCTTAATTTTTTTGGTGAAAAAAAATCAATCTTGAGTTAGAACATTTTTAAACTTCAGTGAAGCGAATGTTGTAATTCAAACACAATTTCCATTCTGTTTGAAAACATGATTTTTGTACCAGAGACTATTCATTCAACTGTGCAGAAGTGACTACGATCTCTGGTAAAAACAAATTAAATGAATCACAACAAAAAAGTGCTAGTATATGAAGCATCATGGGGTAATAGGCCACAATATCTCTCTGATAAGAGAAGAAAATTTAACACTGATGGGTCAATGTTTCCAAAGAAACGGATGATATGCCAATTTAGTGTTTTTAGAGAGCAAAGATACTGTGACTATCTGACTTGACAGACTGTAATGACCATCTGAATTGACAGAGTGTAACGAGCACGGCAGTTAAATGTAATCTTTGGGTCGGGAAAAATCAAGGGATCCGTATGTGAATGGTTTCAGAATTTGTTTGGATAAATTATCAGTAATTACCTGGTACATCAATAGATTAATACCAAACTTCGGAAAGAATGACTGTACAAGAAATGGTCAGTATTAAACTATCCTTGGATGTATGTGATACAGAATCTTTATGCATGTAACTTGCAACCTGATGAAGAGTAAGTATGTCACCTTAGATATGAATGTCTCGATAAATTATGAGGTTACCCCATGTTAAAAAGGTCGTTCCAGTACAATGTCTGGTTACCTATATCTGAAGGAGAATTTTGTCTGACATTATAAACTATCTAAAAGTTTTCTCTCAATGTGTGTATCTTTCTGTCCCTCAGCATCCCTCATACTGAGTAACAACATATCCATTTCGTATTATTGTTATTCCATTCCTGATTTTCCATTGTTTCATGATGTTTAGTGCCCACATAACCAGAGTTTAAACAGCACAACGAAACTGTTTATGGATTATCATCGTATGTGACGATGGCAATAATATGTTGAAACCAGTAATATGAATGTTCACAGAAATTAAGCAATTTTAACATAATAAGTTAATATATGAATTAACTAACATAGATTTGAAGATACAAACTGCAACACATCGTAACAAGTGAATTCCTTTCTTACTCATTGTGAATTTACCCTTTTATACAGCCTGTTAAGTCATATTAGGTCAATCCCATACAATGAGGGCTCATTAACTGAGAGAAGTTTTAGCTCATTTACCGAGAGCAGTTATTTTTTTTATTTTAAGAAACATGAGTAGTTAACAAAGACATATCTCACTTTATTAGTATCTTTACTAGAAATTTCAACCATCTGGCTCCTACTTGTGAGATAAGGCCGAAACCACTTGTAATGCCGGAAATGCATATCCTCCTATTTCCATCTATTGTACTATTATTTTTTTTTTTCCTTGTTTTGTTACCTCAAGATATGACATTTCTGTCTCTTTATATATTGTAATTGTTTTACTGTTTGTATATATATATATTTATGCACTCATGTCGATGTATAATTGGTTTGTTTCGTAAATATTATTTGTATTTTTACGCTGGGTCTTGCCTAGGGAAAACTGCTATCGAACGATTACATCGATGGGTCGTGTGAAGAATCAAAGTGTGTAGGATCTTTGGTAGTGTTAACTCTGCCGCGTGGAGCGCGGGCAGAGAGAGTCTGGCTGGAGTAGCAAGTGGAGCAGGTGTGTTGTGTGACGCTCCCGCGAGTTGCCGCGCTTTCGGGATTTGGCAGCATGTAATTGCGCTCGACTCGCGATGATAGTTTCTGACATGGTGTCGCGGACGGGAAGCATTAGCTGGTGCACATCAAGAGCCCGTTTCGCCTGGTGACCGTGTCGAGAAGAAGGCGCGCCAACATCCAGCTTCTGCAACAGCGACGGCCGACAATGAGTGACTGTCGCCACCTCCTCGATCGACGGCTTCAAACCTTCAATCAACCAACAAGGAAGACTAAAAGCACGTAAAGTTTCAGAACTGTATGGCAGACCTCAGCTTTTCAAATTGTTCCATTTGCCTCGCAAAATTACAGCAACTTAGCATGAACCTTTGTTGCTCATTGTCCCAATTGCATTGCCAAGCAGGGTCCCTTCCTTTTCCGAAATGAGCCCGAGGGTCGTTGAAATTCAAACGCCAGCATCATTCGATTTCACTGCTTTAATTTCAAAGTTCAGCTGGCTACAATATTTAGATTGCACAAGCACAAATTAAGAGTGCGAGTTTTGTTACCGTATTTTAGTTACCTGTGACTGCAGCTCAGCTTGGTACGTACTAAATTTTACTATTGTTAATTGTCCAGAATCATTTAATTCAAGTTCAAAGTTAATTCTCTTATTTCTAAATTGCGTAGATTCAAGTAGCTTTTGAAACGATTGTTGAGGTAGTCGAAGACTAACCTTATTTTACTGAATGTCGATGTGCTTCAGAAAGAAAGCTCACTATTAACTTCAGTCACTAAATTAACTTTCGATTTTCCAGTTTTATTAATTCTTTTGCTAAATTAAGTCAGAGTGTAGCGAAATTTATTACTTCTGACAAACTTTCAGTTTTCACACTACACGTGTCAACCTTCAGTTGCCACGCTTCTAGTGCTAATTATATGTGTAATTACCTTTCTTTTTCAGTTACTATACTAATTGTCCTTAGGACTGGCGACCGTAATTTCCCCCAAATCTCAAATATCTAATTACCACTAGTTAATTGTTAAAGTAACGTCCGCACATTTACTTTCTTCATTAACTTTACCCCTTTTCAAAATTAATTTCCACCAGTTTCATTTGCATTTTTCCTTTCATTTAGATGTAACCCTTTCCTCCCTCTTTACCGACAGATTAACTTTGGTGACGATTGCTTTTCCCAAATTTCCATTGGGTACACGCGGTTTAATTTTTCACTGTCATTAAGGTCGATAAGTGAGGGGGAGGTTACACACTGACTGTGCGTGCCTTTATTTTATTTTCTTTACACGTCAAGTTCTGTAGGATCAAATTGAGGAGCAAATCTTCAAGGTCATGGAATGTGACCCTACATGAAATTACAACATAAAAGTAATAACAGATAAAAATATAATGTTTATGAATCCAAAGAAAGTCAAAAGTTTAAGTAAATGCAGTTAACAATATAAAATAAAAATCAGCTTAATTTTTCAAGGAACTCCTCAACAGAACATGAGGAGTGACCCATGATGAAACTCTTCAGTTTCAATTTGACAGTGCATGGATTAATGCTAAGATTTTCGAATTTTTGTGATTGCTTACTGAAAATGGATGCAGCACTAAACACCTTTCTGCACAAGAGTTGAGGAAGTGTGATCCAAATGCAGATTGGATTTCTATCGAGTATTAACTGAGTGAGAGCCGCTTATTCTTGGGAATAAGCTGATATCGTTAACAAGAAATGACAATAGAGAAATTCAAAATACTCAGGCTAGTGAACAGGGTCGACAAGAGGTTCACGAACTTACACCTCTTATTGCACGAACCGTCCATTTCTGAGCCAAAAATATCCTTTTAGAATGGGAAGAGTTACACCAAAATATAATACCATACGACACAAGCGAATGAAAATAAGCAAAGTAGACTAATTTTTGTGTCGAACGATCACTTACTTCAGATACCGTTCTAATAGTAAAAATGGCAGCATTAAGTATTTGAACAAGATCTTGAACGTGGGCTTTCCACAGCAGTTTACTATCTAACTGAACACCTAGAAATTTGAACTGTTCAGTTTCATTAACAATATGCCCATTCTGTGAAACTAAAATGTTGGGTTGTGTTGAATTGTGTGTTAGAAACTACAAAAACTGAGTCTTACACTATTTAGTGTTAGTTTATTATCTACAAGCCATAAACTTAGGTCATGAACTGCACTATTTGAACCGAGCCAATGCTGCACACAACATCCTTTACTACCAAGCTAATGTCATCAGCAAACAGGAATGTTTTAGAGTTGCCCATAACACTAGAGGGCATATCATTTATATAAATAGGGAACAGGAGTGGCCCCAACACTGATCCCTGAGGCATCGCCCATTTGACTGTAGCCCACTCAGACCTCACTTCACAACCGTTCTCAAGACTGTGAATAATGATCTATTGCTGTCTGTTGTTGTTTGTTTTGCTTTAGGGTGGAAAAAACAACTGGGGTCATATGCTCCCAAGTCAAAAACTGTAGAACACAAACACAGAGAGGAGTTAAATGACTATACGTCAGTCCCAACTGACATAATAGAAGACAGATAGAAACAGGAATGTGGAAAAAGTGCTAAAAAAAGACACCACACAGAAACGGAGGTCCTAAACTAAAAATTAAATGGCCTTCGCCACACTGCTTCAGAGGATAAAAAGTAAAACGTGGTCGACAGCCCGTGTGTCATTTGGTAAAACGGCTGATAAATCAAATGGCAAACCCGAGTGGGAATGTAAATGGTTAAAAAAAAGGGGAAGTCATCAGGAAGTGGCGGACAGTTAAAACTTGGGCGCAATGTGTAGAAAGTGGTAGGGGAGTGCCATTTAGCAAATGATGGCTAAAAAGGAAGTGCCCAATAGGCAGCCGAGTTCAAATAATTTCCTCCCGGCGGGAAGGCCGAGAGGAGGTCGTCCACATTGCTGGGAGAGGCTTAATAAGCTGGAGCTTATTCCCGTGAAGAGAGGACCATTGGCAAGGCCACAGGGACACCAACTCCTGACGGACGGCAACAAAGATATCATTGGAGGGAATAGAGGTACTCGTGGGCTGAGGTACGAGGACTACAGCCTTGGCAGCAGCATCAGCAGCCTCGTTTCCTGGCAGACCGACATGTCCTGGAACCAACAGAAACATCACACTGGCTCCACTAAAAGTGAGTAAGTGACAGTTTTCCTGGACCCACTGCACTAAGAGATGGGCAGTGTACAGCACACATAGACTTTGAAGGGCACTGAGTGAGTCTGAGCAGAGGACGCAATTCAAAAGGCTGTGTCGCCAGGTGTACTCCGTGACCTGATACGAGGCGAAGAGCTCGGCTGTAAATACTGAGCAGATAGCGAAAGACGAGGGTACCAATGATGAAGGCACACCCGACCCCACAGTCAGTCCGAGAGCCGTCAGTGTATAAAAAGGTACTATCGCGAAGTTGCATTCGAAGGTCATAAAACTGAAGGTGATAGACCGAGGCTCAAGTAGTGTCCTCAGGAAGTGAATGATGGCCGAGGTTAACACGGGGCACTTCACGAAGCCAAGGTGGTGAAGGGTTCACACTCGTCGGGGAAGTTGCAGGTAGTGTGAAGTTAAGCTGCCGTAGTAAGTGCCGAAAGCGGACTCCGAGAGGTAACAGAGAAGAGGGACGAGCCCCATATTGACAATCAAAGGGATCATTAAAGGAGGAGGCACAGGAGTGGTGGCCACGCATGGCAGACAAATGGCACGCGTACCTGCCGAGAAGAAAGTCAGGGGAGTAGGACAGTGGTAGTTCAGCAGCTTCAGCATACAGACTCTCAACCGGACTGGTGTAAACAGCACCTGTGGCCAAACAGATGCCGTGATGACAGATAGTGTTCAGACAGCATTACACGGATGGGCATGCAGACGCATAAACAAAGCACCCGTAGTCGAGTTTTGAACGGACAAGGGGGCAGAACAAATGGAGGAAGGTGATTCAATCGGCACCCCAGGAACTACCACTGAGGACACGTAGGACATTGAGGAACCGTGTACAGAGGGCTGCCAGGTACGAGACACGGGAGGACCCCAAGAGTTTCCTATCGAGCATGAGCCCCAGGAATTTCATAGTTTCAAGTAACAGAAGGGCAATGGGCCAAAGATGTAGACATGGTGGGAGAAACCACTTCTGTCAGCATAAATTCATACAGACAAGTCAGTGGAAAAGCGAAAGCAACTGTAGATGCTCCAGGAGTGAAGACACCACTTGAGATGCCGCTCAGTAAGACAGGTTCACAGAGAACTGCAATAGATGGCAAAATCGCCAACAAAAAGGGAGCCGGAGATGTCTGGTGGGAGACAGGTCGCGATGGGATTAATGGCGATAGCAAAGAGGTTGACACTCAGGATGGAACCCTGAGGCACACCATTTTCCTGGATAAAAGTGTCCAACAAGGCAGAACCCACACGCACCTTCAAAAGTTGATCTTTTAAAAAAGCCTGAAGGAAACAGGGCAGGTGGCCACGGAAGCCCCACGTTCAAATAGAAAAACGTGGCCACAGTCTGGGATTTCTGCAGAAAACCATTTGTGACACGGGTGGACAAAGTAAGGAGATGGTCAACTGCAGAACTCCGTGCTCGAAATCCACACTGTGCATTCGTCGGTAAATTATGAGGCTCGAGCCACCATACCAGCAGGGCACGAATCATGCGTTCCGTCACCTAGCAAATGCAGCTGGAAAGAGAGGTGGGTGGCAGCTAGAAGGAACGTTTTCGACCTTACCGGGCTTAGGTACAGGTATGACGGTGGTTTCACGCCAGAGTCCAGGACGTGGGCCCTCTGCCCAGATGCGGTTGTACGTGTTAAGCAAAAAGTGTTTGCCCGCAGAGAGAGGTGGTGCAACATCCGAATGTGAATGGCTTTTGGCACAGGACGGAGGATCGGGATGAACTGAGAGCACGATCTAGCTCCCTCATAGTGAAGGTGGCATTGTAGCACTCACGATTCAGAGAACAGAAGGGTATCGCCCGAGCCTCCTCTGCTCGTTTCCGATGGAGGAAGGCAGGGTGATAGCGGGAAGAGCTCGAAACTTCCGCAAAATGGTGGCCCTAGGTGTTAGAGATAGCAATAGGGTCTACAACAACATCATCTGCTACTATGAGGCCAGAAATGGGAGAACGACTCCCGGCCCCAGAGAGCCGTCGGAGGTTGGACCACACGACAGAGGAAGGGCTGGAACTTGTGAATGAAATCTAGCTACCTCGTTTGCTATCCCGAAGAATGCTATAACACTTTGCACGCATCTATTCATAACGAATGCACTTTGTCGCCATATGATGACAGTTAAAAATGCTGAGAGCAAGTTTCCGTGTGCAAATTGCATCACGGCATGCCTCAGTCCCCTAAGGGACGAGGACACGATGTGGTAAAGAGGAAGTGCGAGGAATGGAATGTTCTGCAGCAGTAAGTATAACGCTGGTGTGATTGTCCAACTGGTCATCACAACTGGGGAAATCTCGTTCTTTGAAGGTTGCCAGGGAGGAGCAAAGCTGCCAACCGGCCTTAGTAAACTGCCATTTGTGCACGTATGCGGATGGGGTAGGAGTCAGTAGACACAGAGCACACAGCAAATGGTCGTTCGAGTAGGTGTCAGAAAGAACGGACCACACAAGATGGTGGGCAAGCTGGGCTGTGCAAAAGGAGAGGTCCAAATGCGAATACGTGAGCGAGAAGTCAGAAAGAGAAGTGGGTGCTCCAGTGTTAAGGTAGAAGAGATTGAGTTCGTTAAGAAGGTCAGCCAAGAGGGTACCTCTCTGGCAGATCCTGGGAGAACCACAAAGGAGATGATCCGCATTAAAGTCACCGAGTAGAAGAAATGGGGCAAGTAGCTGACTGTTGTTAAAGTAAGGGGAGAACCAATTGTGAGCTACTCCCTGTATTCCGTAATGGTCCCATTCCTGGAGCACCATTTTGTGATCCACACAATCAAACGTCTTAATTAAATCAAAAAATATACCTAGCATTCGAAACCTGTTGTTTAACCCATCCAGTACCTTACAGAGAAAAGGAACTTCTAAAGCTAAGCCTTTTCATAACTTAAGCAAACACTGATGGCATAGCAATAGGTCTAAAATTGTCTACATTATTCCCTTCTCCCTTTTCATAAAGTGGCTTTACTACTGAGTACTCTAATCGTTCAGGAAACTGACCATTCCTAAAGGAAGACTTACCAACATGGCTAAGTACAGGGCTAACACGTGCAGCGCAGTACTTTGATATGTCCCAAATGACTCCAGCTTTTGTAGCAGCAACGAGTGATTCACTAAGTCAAATGCCCTAGTCAGATATGTGAACAGACCAGAAACAAGATGTATATTATGAAAAGCACTAAGGACTTGGCCAGTGAATATAAAAAAATAAATAAATAAAAATAAAAAAGGTTCACTGATTTATTTTTGTGAAACACGAGCTGATTCTATACAAGCAAGGTATTTTTATCCAAGTAATACTGTTACACAGTTGTACATCTCCTTTACCAATATTTTTGAGACAGCGGGAAAAATCAAGATTGGTCATTACTTGTTACCGTCATTTGTCTTCTTTTTTTAATACAGTGAAGTAACATTTCCAATTGTGAATGCACCTGGGAAATATCGTGTGATTATAGGACTATCAATAACATTGCAGTGCAGGTGACTCCAGTATATAGGAAGGGTAAAAGAATGGACCCGCAAAATTACAGATCAATATCCCTAACTTCTGTTTGCTGCAGAATCCTTGAACTTATTCTCAGTTTGAATGTAATAAACTTTCTTGAGACTGAGAAGCTTATTTTCAGGAATCAGCACAGCTTTAGAAAGCATCTCTCGTACATGACCCAGCTTGTCCTTTTCTCGCATGATACACTGAGAACTATGGATGAAAGTTTTGTCTCAAGTACAGATAGTGTTGAGGATCAGTGGACAAAGTTCAAAACCATCGTACAATATGCGTTAGATGAGTATGTGCCAAGCAAAATCGTAAGAGATGGAAAAGAGCCACCGTGGTACAACAACTGAGATAGAAAACTGCTGCGGAAGCAAAGGGAACTTCACAGCAAACATAAACATAGCCAAAGCCTTGCAGACAAACAAAAATTACGCGAAGCGAAATGTAGTGTGAGGAGGGCTATGCGAGAGGCGTTCAATGAATTCGAAAGTAAAGTTCTATGTACTGACTTGGCAGAAAATCCTAAGAAATTTTGGTCTTATGTCAAAGCGGTAGGTGGATCAAAACAAAATGTACAAACACTCTGTGACTAAAATGGTACTGAAACAGAGGATGACAGACTAAAGGCCGAAATACTAAATGTCTTTTTCCAAAGCTGTTTCACAGAGGAAGACTGCACTGTAGTTCCTTCTCTAGATTGTCGCATAGATGACAAAATGGTAGATATCGAAATAGACGACAGAGGGATAGAGAAACAACTGAAATCGCTCAAAAGAGGAAAGGCCGCTGGACCTGATGGGATACCAGTTCGATTTTACACAGAGTATGCGAAGGAACTTGCCCCCCCTTCTTGCAGCGGTGTACCGTAGGTCTCTAGAAGAGCGTAGCGTTCCAAAGGAATGGAAAAGGGCACAGGTCATCCCCAGTTTCAAGAAGGGACGTCGAACAGATGTGCAGAGCTATACACCTATATCTCTAACGTCAATCAGTTGTAGAATTTTGGAACACGTATTATGTTTGAGTATAATGACTTTTCTGGAGACAACAAATCTACTATGTAGGAATCAGCACGGGTTTCGAAAAAGATGGTCGTGTGAAACCCATCTTGCGCTATTCGTCCACGAGACTCAGGGGGCCATAGACACGGGTTCACAGGTAGATGTCGTGTTTCTTGACTTCAGCAAGGCATTCGATACAGTTCCCCACAGTCGTTTAATGAACAAAGTAAGAGCATACGGACTATCAGACCACTTGTGTGATTGGGTTGAAGAGTTCCTAGATAACAGAACGCAGCATGGCATTCTCAATGGAGAGAAGCCTTCCGAAGTAAGAGTGATTTCAGGTGTGCCGCAGGCAAGTGTCGTAGGACCGTTGCTATTCACAATATACATAAATGACGTTGTGGATGACATCGGAAGTTCACTGAGGCTTTTTGCGGATGATGCTGTGGTATATCGAGAGGTTGTAACAATGGAAAATTGTACTGAAATGCAGGAGGATCTGCAGCGAATTGACGCATGGTGCAGGGAATGGCAATTGAATCTCAATATAGACAAGTGTAATGTGCTGCGAATACACAGAAAGAAAGATCCTTATCATTTAGCTACAATATAGCAGGTCAGCAACCGGAAGCAGTTAATTCCATAAATTATCTGGGAGTACACATTAGGAGTGATTTAAAATGGAATGATCATATAAAGTTGATCGTCGGTAAAGCAGATGCCAGACTGAGATTCATTGGAAGAATCCTAAGGAAATGCAATCTGAAAACAAAGGAAGTAGGTTACAGTACGCTTGTTCGCCCACTGCTTGAATACTACTCAGCAGTGTGGGATCCGTACCAGATAGGGTTGATAGAAGATATAGAGAAGATCCAACGGAGAGCAGCGTGCTTCGTTACAGGATCATTTAGTAATCGCGAAAGCGTTACAGAGATGATAGATAAACTCTGCAGGAGAGACGCTCCGTAGCTTGGTACGGGCTTTTGTTGAAGTTTCGAGAACATATCTTCACCGAAGAGTTAAGCAGTATATTGCTCCCTCCTACGTATATCACGCAAAGAGACCGTGAGGATAAAATCAGAGAGATTAGAGGCCACACAGAGGCATACCGACAACCCTTCTTTCCACGAACAATACGAGACTGGAATAGAAGGGAGAACCGATAGAGGTACTCAAGGTACCCTCTGCCACACACCGTCAGGTGGCTCGCGGAGTATGGATGTAGATGTAGATGTAGACGTAGATGAAGGGCAACAGGCAGATTCCGTATTTCTGGACTTGCGGAAAGCACTTGACACGGAGCTCCACTGAAGGCTGTTGAAGAAGGTAAGAGCACACGAACTAAGTTCACAGATAAGTGAGTGGCACGAAGAGCTCTTAAATAATAGAATCTGGTATGTTGTCCTCAACGGTGAGTGATCATCAGAGACAAGGATATCGATATATCGTTAGGATCGCCCCAGGGAAGTGTGATACGACCACTGTCGTTCCTTATATACATAAATGATTTGGCGGACAGGGTGGGCAGCAATCTGTGGTTGTTTGCTGATGATGTCTCGGTGCACGGTAAGGTGTCGAAGTTGAGTGATTGTAGGGAGATGCAAGATGACTTAAGGTAAAATTTCCATTCTGTGTGACGAATGGCAGCTCGCTCTAAATGTCAAAAAGTGTAAGGTAATGCGGATGAGTAGGAAGATCAAACCTGTAAAGTTCGGATACAGTATTACTGGTGTCCTGCTTGACACAGCCAAGTCATTTAAATATATGGGTGTAACATTGCAAAGCTACATGAGATGGAGCGAACATGTAAGCACTGTGGTAGGGAAGACGAATGCTCAGCTTCAGTTTATTTGGAGAATTTTAGGAAAGAGTGGTTCATCTTTAAAGGAGACCGTATATAGGATGCTGGTGTGACCTATTCTTGAGTACTGCTCGAGTGTTTGGGATCCTTACCAGGTCAGATTGAAGGAAGGCATCGGAGCAATTCAGAGGTGAGCTGCTAGGTTTGTTACCAGTGGGTTAGAGCAACACATCAGTGTTACAGAGATGCTTTATGAACTCAAATGGGAATCCCTGGAGAGAAGGCGACGTTCTTTTCAAGAAAAGTTAGAGAACCGGCATCTGAAGCTGACTTCCACTAACACACATTTTGCAGAAGAACCACAAAGATAAGATATGAGAATTTAGGGTTCAAATGGAGGCATATATACCGTCGTCTTTTTTTTCCTTGCTCTATTTGCCAGTGGAACAAGGAAGAAACTGACTAGTAGTGATAAGGGTACCCTCTGTCACGCACCATACGGTGGCTTGCAGATTGTCTATGTAGATGTAGATATTGTGTGTCCTGAAAATTATGGTTACTGCAGGTAACATTCAAGAGCGTCCGCCATCTGTTGGCAACAGTCTTTACTTCTTTCTATGAACTTTGTGCCATCTCATCGAATATAAACTGTTCTCAAGAGACACAAGTAGGAACTAAAACTAGCATTTAAGCACTGTAACAATGAACGCCACATGCCATCTGTTTATCGACATTTGCACTCCATTCTACGAAACTTGTGGAACCCTGTGTCTCACACTATGGATGTATAAGTTACCTATGTTGAAGAAATGAACTGAGAACCTAATTTGCTACCACAAAAATTAACAATTTTTTAGCTGGCAGCAGCACTGATGTGTTCAGCTAGCACACGATATTAGAACCCCTCCTTCTTGCGAAATTTTGGTTGTGGTACAAGACTGTAATCTGCAGTGTTACCTAATGTTTACATCGCCACCATATTTATATGTATCAGCATAAAAAGTAGAACGCAAGGTAAATTAAGAAAATAAAAGCAAGACAACGGGCAAGACTGCGGGGAGTATTTTGACGTGCATTACACGCATATATTTTACACCAGCTACGAAAAATGCAGAGCCAACTATGAAACTTTTACCAAATGTTTAAAAGTAGTGTATTCATAAGCCAGAATGTTTTTCAATACTACAACACACAGGTAAACTTTTTGTATGTATTTTTATGTGCTTGACTCAATATTATTAGCCAATGTTTTGATACAAATGTGTACACAACAGTATACTGCCCGAATGAGATTTTCACTCTGCAGCAGAGTGTGGGCTGATATGGAACTTCCTGGCAAATTAAAACTGTGCGCCGGACCGAGACTTGAACTCAGGACCTTTGCCTTCCGCGGGGAAGTGCTCTACCAACTGAGCTACCCAAGCACGACTCACGCCCCGTCCTCACAGCTTTACTTCTCCAAGTACCTTGTCTCCTACCTTCCAAACTTCGCCGAAGCTCTCCTGTGAACCTTGCAGAACTAGCACTCCTGAAAGGATATTGCGGAGACATGGCTTAGCCACAGCCTGGGGGATGTTTCCAGAATGAGATTTTCACTCTGCAGCGGAGTGTGCGCTGATATGAAACTTCTTGGCAGTGAGTTGTGCTTGGGCAGCTCAGTCGGTAGAGCACTTGCCCGCGAAAGGCAAAGGTCCCGAGTTCGAGTCTCGGTCTGGCACACAGTTTCTATCTGCCAGGAAGTTTCAACAGTATACTGTCTTGTGGAATATTGTGACGAAATGATAGTGGATTTCAGTGCTTGAACTTTACACACACTTGAAGATTTTTAAATTTTATGACACACCTGTAGGCACGAAATCTCATACTCAACAATGACCGTAATGTCGAAAAAGTAACTGTGATGAACAGCAGCCGAAAATTTCGCACTCGACTACTACCTCTGCTCAAGAAAAAGTAACTGGAGGACAAATGTTGTATCTCTGAGCGACCACTACGTCTACTGGGCCGCACGCCTCACCTGACGAGGTTCTGGTTGCTGCCCGGCCCGCCGCACACGTCACAGCGCGTCATGACGTCGGCGTCGCCGCGGCCCCTCCTGTTCGCAGAGCCGGGGCCGGCCCCGCCGCCGCCGGTGACGCTGCTCGCCCCGCTGGAGCGCCGCTGCACCTCGGCCTGCTGGTGAGCCACGATGGCGGCGACAGTCGGCTGCGGGGGGGACGTCACTGCGAACGTCTCCGTGCTCGACGTCGCCACGAACATCTGCTGTGCACCCGTCGGAGAGGCCACCTCTCCCGGCGGCAGCGGAATCGGTTTGATCTGCCGACACGCCGTAAGGATGTTATAACACTTCACTGTGAAACTGAAATACACTGAAAAACTCTATTGAGGAAACTATTAAATTGTTGTGTTGTTGTCTTCAGTCCTGAGACTGGTCTGATGCAGCTCACCATGCTACTCTATCCTGTGCAAGCTTCTTCATCCCCCAGTACCTACTGCAGCCTACATCCTTCATCTCTTGGTCTCCCTCTATGATTTTTACCCTCCACGCTGCCCTCCAATACTAAATTGGTGATTCCTCGATGTCTCAGAACATGTCCTACCAACCGATTCCTTCTTCTTGTCAAGTTGTACCACAAACCCCTCTTCTCCCCAATTCTATTCAATACCTCCTCAGTACTTATGTGATCTACCCATCTAATCTTCAGCATTCTTCTGTAGCACCACATTTCGAAAGCTTCTATTCTCTTCTTGTCTAAACTATTTATCATCCATGTTTCACTTCCATACATGGCTACACTCCATACAAATACTTTCAGAAACGACTTCCTGACACTTAAATCTATACTCGATGTTAACAAATTTCTCTTCTTTAGAAACGCTTTCCTTTGCCATTGCCAGTCTACATTTTATATCCTCTCTACTTCGACCATCATCAGCTATTTTGCTCCCCAAATAGCAAAACTCCTTTACTACTTTAAGTGTCTCATTTCCTAATCTTATTCCCTCAGCATCACCTGAGTTAATTCGACTACATTCCATTATCCTCGTTTTGCTTTTGTTGATGTTCATCTTATATCCTCCTTTCAAGACACTGTCCATTCCGTTCAACTGCTCTTGCAAGTCCTTCGCTGTCTCTGACAGAATAATGATACAGTAAAGCTGAATGCCCTCTGGAAAAATTATGGCTGTAGTTTCCCCTTGCTTTCAGCCGTTCGCAGTACCAGCACAGCAAGGCCGTTTTGGTTAGTGTTACAAGGCCAGGTCAGTCAATCATCCAGACTGTTGCCCCAGCAACTACTGAAAAGGCTGCTGGCCCTCTTCAGGAACCACACCTTTGTCTGGCCTCTCAATATCCCTCCGTTGTGGTTGTACCTACGGTACGGCTATCTGTATCGTTGAGGCACGCAAGCCTCCCCACCGACGGCAAGGTCCATGGTTCATGGTTCATGGGGAGCACTATTAAATTAAGTACATAATTCCAGACATGTATTTACCAATTTTTGTAGCCGATAAATGCGTGTCATAGTAAAATTGTCGTTTCAGCACTAACGGTCCCTTTCTCTGAACTGAGAGAGACAGGCTGGTGGCATTTTAAAAGGAAGGTGACCTGTGGTTTATTAGTTTCATAACATACATAATCTAAATCATTTCATTCAGGTACAGGAGACAGGTCAAAATTGTGGTAAAATTTCACCATAAACCGTAGAACAGCTGACATTAACAAATAGCACAATAACAATAATAAAATTTTGTTATAAATACATACAATTAAAAAAATCTAACATTTAATTACTTCTTGTCCTATTTTACGAATTCTTCTACTGAATAGCAGCACTTCTCGCACAGAATCTGCTGTAGTCTAGTTTCTACAATCTCTAGCTTGGTATTAAATATGTTTTGCCCATTAACTTGTCATATATTGTCATCCCCATAAACTGTGGAGTCCGTGTATGTAATTTCAACTGGTGCTTAGGTTACATAACATTATTTTTATTTCTCATGTTACACGAGGTCTGTTCAGAGAATTCTGGAAATCTGTCCACAAAATTTTTTACTTGTTGCGCACGTTCTCCGTCTGCGAATGTTCTGTTATTTTGTCTATTGTTGCAAATCTTTGTCCTTTCGATGGAGTTTACAACTTTGGAATTAAAAAAAGTCTGCAGGGGTCAAGTCTGGAGGAGGAGACAGCACATCGATTTTGTTTTTTGTGCAACAGTCATGCACCAATGGGGATAAATATGTGGATGCATTATTGTGATGCACGACCTATAAACTGTCTCGCCACATTATCTCACAGATGTCACAACACATCCTGATTGTAGCACTGATTAACAGTTTGTCCCTGTGGCACGAATTTGTAGTCAACTAATGCTTCAAAGTCAAAAAAAGTGATTAGCACAGCTCAGACATTTGATCTGAGCTGACAAGCTTTTTTGGTCTCGGAGAATCTTTCTCGACCCGTTGGGAAGATTGAACTTTGGCCTCATCATCGTCATCATAACCGTAGACCCACATCTCATCACCAGTTACAATTCCCCTCAGGAGCATTTCTTTCTCATTTGCACAATCCAAAAGCTCTTTGCAGATTACGAGATACAGGTTTTTCTGATACTGACTCACGAGCCGTGGGACGAACTTGGCGGCAACATGATGCGTTTTAGGATGCTGTGTCAGCATTTCATGACAAGATCCTACTGAAATATTACATTCTTCTGCAATCTCTCGGACAATCAGTCTTCGATTGGCACGCACAATTTTGTTGACTTAAGTCAGTAGAATTTGCTAGTATTCTGCTTAATTTGTTTGATAATAGGAAGCTTAAGTTCTTTTCTACATTTAGTCCTAGGTATTTGATCATGTCTACTTTTGCCGTAAGTTTATTGTTATTTTGTATTTTAATTTCCACACATTTTGAATGTTTCGGTTTCAAATAATTGAGCAACTCCAGGTAGAGATATCAACAATGTACCAAAAGATAGATTGCTACTTACCATAAAGAAGACACTTCAGGTTGCAGACAGGGACAATTAAAAGCATGTAGCTCTCGGCCACAGCCTTTGTCAGTAGGAGGAGGGGGAGGGGGGGGGGGGGGCATTCAGGTCCAAGATGCTAGAGTTGGTGGTTGAGAGTGCGTGAAGAGCTGTCTGGATTAGTGAGAAGAGCGGAATAAGCAGGAAGTGGCGGTCAGAACAGCGGGGACAGGACAGAACGGGAACTGTGGATCGAGTGCTCCGAAGCGGTAGTGTGCTCAGAGCATAACTTTAGACACGACGAGAGCAGAAACGAGTTTACAGTGTCGCCGAGCTGTTCAAATTTATAAAATGAGGAGGAAAAATTATTTCAGAAAACTCAAATAGAGTTCGGCAGAACTGTATACGTGGGAAGAAAAAGGAAGCTCGGACATAATTGCAGAGAGAAACAGTAGAATATTGGCAGAGTGCTAGCGAGATGTGCGCCACTTGCACTTTAACTGGACTCGTGACAACAGTGCTAGGAGGAAGACCTGAGAAGGGGTGGTGCAAGCCACAAGCAGACGTAAAAGTAGCAAACCAGAACAGTGAAATAAAGAGCTGGTAAGGTGGCGGGGAGAAAAAATCCTTCACAACAGAGATACAAATAACTTTTTTCTTCTTCTGCATCTATTCACACTTAACACAAAGTGGACACTTCTGGTAACTTTCTCCCAATCTTCTCAGTCCCACGTGTCATCCGTCAGTTCTTTTCCCTCCGATCCTCTCAAATGCAGCTCGCCGTTCTCTTTTCGAGTGTTCCTGTTTGCCCGGAGCCTTCCACAGCCATCTCCGTCATTCTCCTCAGGACAAAAATACGATCTCCTCTCGGGATACGTCTGGACCGTTGGAGTCTTATCTCCTGCATTTTCTCGGACACTTTTAGAGTTCCGCAGATTTCCTCATTTGGAATCGAGACTCCACACATCCATCTCAACATCTTCATCTCGAGTACATCCACCTTTTGGTTGTTGCCTGCGTGTTTCCTACATGCAATAATGCTGGCCTTATATGCCTTCCCTTGACTCTGACATTCTTATTTTTGTCACAGACGATTCCAGACTTCCTTTACCAATTCCTCCACCTCCCTAGCACTCTGTGATCTAGCTCAGAATCCAGATTTCCATTACTTGCCACAGTTGATCCAACATGTTTGAAGCGGTCTACCCCCTTTAGGCTCTGCCCGTCCATAGTGCCCATGTCACTTTCCTCGTTTCCTCTTTTTTCTCCTTCTGATCAAGGCCTCTGTCCTGCCAGTGCTCCCCTCCAGTCTTCCAGTTTGCACTCCGCACCAATCTGCCAGTGCTACACAAAACAATTTTGTCCGCTACCGCACGCAGCGAGATGTCCGATCCCGAATCCTTCCGACAGGACGCTTGTAACGAGATCGAAGACGTAGGTCCCCAGTGGAGATCCCCGATGTGAGCTGACACGGATAGGAATCCGATATGTCACAGCTACACCACTTCTTATCCTCATTCAAATTTTAGTACATATCTTGAGCTCACTTCTCTGACATTAGCTTCCTCCTCATAAAGGGGTACAGACAAATACGGTGCAATAATGCTACTGGAAGTTAGCTATATCCTACTATTGAGATTACTTGTGAACTGACCCAAACAACAGTTTGGGACCAATAGCTCGCTTTATCAATGGTAGTACCAACCCGGAAAACTTGTGAATAGGCTGTGGTATGCATGGGGAATTTACTTACGATTTTTTGCAGCGGCGAGGGGTGGGGGAGAGGACGGAAAGAAGAAAAGACAGTACAGGGGTGACAGTGATGACTGAGAATAAGGGACAGGGGTACGGAAGGCAACTACTGAGAGAGAGGAGATGGAAAGAGAAAATAACAGATGGAATGAGTAGGTGGCGTGGGGTAAGAGGCAGGCAGGAATGGGAGAAGGAGAGGGACAGCAGAGACTGTAGGGATCAGTTACCATTGGTACAATTCAAATAAGTTCGCATTCGGGCACAGGGCGAGAATCTGGATGAGGAGGGTCACACAGTCGACCACCTTATATCGAGAGGTGTGCTCTGTCTCCATGTGATCCGGCCTCCTCCTGGCCACAGCCTGAAGTTAGGCAGTCACTCGAGTGGGAAGCTGTGTGGCAGTCCCGGCAAGGTTAGTGTACATTGCAGCTGCTTTCACAAGTGGCTCCACCAGTGAAGGAGTAAGAAACGTCACTGGCACGGCCAGAATACGAGAAGCAGACAGATTTGTGCTACAGGCCTCGTACCCGTGTCTTTTTTTCACGGGAACACGACCCAGGGAGCAGGGAGCAGGGGGCGAGGAGCAGGAAAGTAGCGAGGACGAGCGAGAGTAACGTGTAGGCCGAGTCGGCAGCAGAATTCTACTTCGAGTGAGAGGGTACAGAATTCGGCAAGAGTAAATCTTCCCGTACACTTTAAAGATTTTTAAGGTACTCCACAGGTTACGTGCAGCACAAATCCCGAGGTTACAGTATTTCGTTCCCGCTGAAGATGACAATTACGAAAATATTAGTGTCGAGACTGACAGCCGTTAATAGTGTAGTGCCTTCAGAATTTCAGTGTAAGTTCTAGAGACACTCAACTTTCCACCACCTCAAACACCCGATATTTTAAGTAATAGGGTGAGAGAGTGGAGATTGTCTACCGCGCTGCCAGTTTTTGTGTGTGCGGGACGGATGTGTATCGGGAAAAAAGTGCAATAGTCACGGTCAATCGACGCAGACAAGTGTTTGCAGCACGCGCCATAGAAGCTGTATGTCCAGTACGAGGAGCAAGGACGCTCTATTCTTTGATGGTGTAACAACTGTATTGTTGTGAACAAATGAATTACGTATTGACTAAAGACATTTAAATTGGATTTTCTGGTGCTGGACTTATGAGAAGCAGGAACTGGTTTTATAGTGGTTATTAAACCACACATATTGTAATTGTATCTGTTAGTATCTAACGGTCCAAGACAGGGCTGACTCGTGAGAGTTGGACCCTCTTGTGAAGTTGTTTTACTGAGGAGATGAAAATACAACAGAGTTGAACAAAAGTATCCTGAGAGGACAGACTCATTTCAAGAGTAGAAGAGTCTATTTTGAAATTCATTTAACCAGCTACAGTCTTCGGAGAAGAAGAATTTGTGAACACTGACGCAGCCGTCTGACCCGAGAAGAAGATCGGCTGCACACAATACGTGAGCCAACTGTCTCGCACCCCGGTACCACGCTGTCTCCTGTTGCCTCAAAACTGTTAGAACGTGGTGACCTAAGTGACAGGACACGAAGAAAATGGGGATTTGAAAACTGAAAAGGAAAGAAGATATTAGGCATTGCCATAGCAACCAGGCCTAACAAGATACGAGAACTGCTTCCAGAAATCGTACCGAGTCCAATGAACAAATGGAAGAAAGTTCTGTAAGCAACGCTGTAAAAGATGTGAGAAAGCAATAGCGGAGAAAACTGGACAGAAGACCTCAACATTTCAAATAAGAAGATCGAGTGCGGAGAGTAAGCAGTCTCCACACACGTACATCGCGCCAATGCCGACACATTAACCAGCCACCGACACCGACTGCACCAGCTGCTGCTCACCGGTGCTAACTCCGCGTCTGCTCGCCGTCGACAACGCTGAAACCGACGTTTGACGCCACCGGCACCGGCGCTGACCACCGACACCGATTACAAATCTGCTCACCGATACAGCTAGAACTCTACGCCGGGTGAGCGTAAAACAATAATTTTTTGGTAAAGTTGAGGGGACGATTGCACGATAAACTGTTATTATAGGTATTGCACTCTGTGGTGAATTTGCTTTAAATGATTACTAGGTCTAAGATCAATAAAACTATGGATCAGGAACAACAACGTGGAACAACTTCAGAGCCAGCCACGGCTGGGGATGTCGAGAGGGGAGTGCCAGACTGGACGGAGTTAGTAAAGTTAATAAGTGCCACTTTAAGTGAAAAATTAGAAACACAAAGAGCAGCTGCAAATGTACAAATTGCGACTTTGAGTGAAAAATTAGATGCACAGATTGCAATTTCAACCACTTTAAGACAAGAACTAAATGCTAGATTAGATGACCAAGGTGCTAAATCAGATGATCAAAGAACAGATTCAAATGCTCAGAATGAAGCTCTAAGAAAAGTAATAGGTTTAGTACATTGTAGTTTAAATGCCCAGAGAGAAACCTTGAACAGTCAAGCAGCAAATATAGTTTTGTTAAAGACTGAATTTGACTCTCTTAATAATAAGACAGAAAATCTGAAGTTAGATTTAAAGAGTGAACTCACTAGTTCTCTGAATACTCACGTTAATCAACTATTTATTGAATTTAACCAGAGACAGGAGAAGCAACTTCTTGAAAGAAACGCAGGTACACCTAAGGAAGTAATATCGATTGTTGTTGTTGTGGTCCTCAGTCCTGAGACTGGTTTGATGCAGCTCTCCATGCTACTCTATCCTGTGCAAGCTTCTTCATCTCCCAGTACCTACTGCAACCTACATCCTTCTGAATCTGCTTAGTGTATTCATCTCTTGGTCTCCCTCTACGATTTTTACCCTCCACGCTGCCCTCCAATACTAAATTGGTGATCCCTTGATGCCTCAGAACATGTCCTACCAACCGATCCCTTCTTCTAGTCAAGTTGTGCCACAAATGCCTCTTCTCCCCAATTCTATTCAATACCTCCTCATTAGTTCAGCATTCTTCTGAAGCACCACATTTCGAAAGCTTCTTTCTCTTCTTGTCCAAACTATTTATCGTCCACGTTTCACTTCCATACATGGCTACACTCCATACAAATGCTTTCAGAAACGACTTCCTGACGCTTAAATCTATACTCCATGTTAACAAATTTCTCTTCTTCAGAAACACTTTCCTTGCCATTGCCACACTACATTTTATATCCTCTCTACTTCGACAATCATCAGTTTTTTTGCTCACCAAATAGCAAAACTCCTTTACTACTTTAAGTGTCTCATTTCCTAATCTAATTCCCTCTGCATCACCCAACTTAATTTGACTACACTCCATTATCATCATTTTGCTTTTGTTGATGTTCATCTTATATCCTCCTTTCAACTGCTCTTCCAAATCCTTTGCTGTCTCTGACAGAATTACAATGTCATCGGCGAACCTCAAAGTTTTTATTTCTTCTCCGTGGATTTTAATACCTACTCCGAATTTTTCTTTTGTTTCCTTCACTGCTTGCTCAACATAAAGATTGAATGACATAGGGGAGAGGCTACAACCCTGTCTCACTCCCTTCCAAACCACTGCTTCCCTTTCATGTCCCTCGACTCTTATAACTGCTATCTGGTTTCTGTACAAATTGTAAATAGCCTTTCTCTCCCTGTATTTTACAGACTTAGGGACTCACGTAGCATGAAAGAAAAGTACGACAGGTACTGTTGCAGGGCACGAGGAAAGACTGGAGCAAAAGCGTGTTCACAGGTGAGAGTTGCTCGAGGTGGAAGACGAAAACTGCAGAAATAAGTAAGCTACAACCAATACACGATAGATGAAGAAAGGGACAGTCAGTATTTCACATGAAGAGTGGGGACAAAACACACCTTTATTTTGATGCGGGGCGCCTCCCCCTGGGCGAGCGGCGGCGACGGCTGGTCCGGGTTGTCCATCTCGAAGCTCTTGCGCTTGCGTTTCCGCTTGTGCTCGCGCGGCTCCCCGTCGGGCGAGTAGCGGTGGTGCTTCTCGCGGCGGCGTTTCTTCCCCGTCCGTCCCGTCGGCACCGCGGTGCTGCCGCCGTCTGCCCCCTCCCCGTCTGCCGCCGCCACCTCGGCCGCCTCGTACAGCTGGGGATCCAGCGGCTTGATCGTCACCTGGGTGTGCAGGCGAAAGTTACGGCAACCCGCTTTCACAGAGATGCCACTCTGACAGGACAGCCATGGAACAGTGTACAAAGAACAGGGTTATCTTTTAACAAAATTTTGACAAGTGAACATACAAGTTGTAGCGGGACTTTGAATTTCGCCGCGCTACACTCGTTTCCTCAGACATAAATTATACCGTCGCAGCGGTATGAGCGCTCGACGGCAGAGAAAATACTAAAATTGTAACTCTTTTTTTTCTATTCGTTTCTTTTGTCTCTTGAGAGTGGACGCTTAATGCAGACGTGATCTGATTAAGATGAAAGAACTTATTAATGTGTAGACATTGTGGAAGTTGTTATGAAATTCGGAGGATGGAGAGAAGCAACTAAAATAAATTGCATTTAATAACTAGACGGTTTTGTATACATTAGAAATTCCTGGACAATGAAACTTATTGCAAGATTTCGGAGCAGACTTTTCACGCAGAAATGAAGTAGGAGATTTTTGAAGACCTGGACGCCGCAAGAAAGAAGACATGTTAACCTGGTAAAGGATGAACTCTTATCTACACCATTTCCCCCTCTTAGTTACATTTGTTATTCTCTGTCTTTTTTCAAATAATTTTTGTAGTGGAAATTGGTTTGACTTTCGCTCAGAAACGCCACAAGGACCACCCCAGCAATAGGCTTTCCGAATCACGAAGTCCGATAACTTTTCTGTAATACGAAGTCATATTTGCATTTCATTCCTTCCTTGTTTCACGGTCATTTACGATTTTAAAACACCCTTTTATTCACCATTCCTTCCCACCATTTTCAACCTTTTCTTTTATTTTCTTCTCTTTTTCTTTTTCTTTTTTATTAACCACTACAAAGTTTTCCAGCCAGGATTATACACAATAAGTTACAAATCAAACAAAAGCAACTCACACACCACACACAACTGCAGTCTCAGGTAACAACAGTGTGGTTTCAGTTGCCTGAGACTGCAGCCGTGTGTGTGTGTGTGTGTGTGTGTGTGTGTGTGTGTGTGTTTTGTTGATGAAGGCCCGTGGCTGAAAGCTTTAATTGTGAGAGTCTTTTTGTTATGCCTATCAGTGACTCAGCATATCCGCCATGTGACTTGTAGCAACTTTTCTTCTTATAATACTATTACACAATAAGTTACGATACATGGGCAGCGAATGTCCTGCGCGACTGGAAAAAGGCACAGATTATTGCTCTTCACATAAAGGGTAAAAGAACAGATGCACAGAATCAGCAATGCCTACCTGTTGCAGGATACTGTGACATTGCTGGTGAAAAACAAGTTTCTCTCATACGACTGTTACTGATTAGTGAAAAAACCACTCATACGAAACAAAGCTCGCTTTATTTGTACTCGAAATAGTAAATGTAAATTCAGTACTCCCGATGTACAAAGGTATCTGATCGGCTCAATGAATATTTAACAGACAGAACTCAGCACGTTATAGTGGATGGCAATTCTTCCACAGAAAAGAAAGTAGCAGCATCAGCTGTTTCTCATGCATGTGTAGTAGGCCTCTAATGTTCCTAATATGCACAGACCATTTGTCATACAGGATCAGTAGCACTATACGATCTTTCACTAATGGTGCCGTTGCATTGTCTATACGTGGTCGCGAACAAAAATTCCCGGATTTCCCGGTTAAATCACGCTTTTACTCAAGTGAAAATATTCTTTTTCCCAGATGAAAGTACACTATATTCCTGGTGCAATGACACTGTATCCATATTAAGTGACTCCCTCGGAGTTGCAAAACTTGTCGATCTCTCAAATGGTGGTGGATTTATACACTGGCATAGAACTTCTCAGCACTTTAGGAAACAAAACCCAGCAAAAAACAATGAAATATCTTTGACTGGTGGCAACATTTACACTGCACATTTCGTATTACAAAGTATAAACATGAATTCCACCAAATACAGCACTGAAATTGAGATTGCCAATCGTAGCTCACGCCACATTATGTCGCCGGCCGATGACAGAGATATTCATAACACTAGGAGATGTGATGTAGCCAGCCAATAACGCTGCACGTGCCATACGGATTTTTATCCCGCACACCAGTTTCTCTGAACCCCACAGGTGGGAGCTGGCATTACAGCACATCTTCGGTTCTCCGACCCACCTGGCCTCAATTTACGTCAATTCCTCCGGCCTCGACAATTCTTCGCGGAAATACGGAAGTGTCCTATCCCACCCGTCTGCTTTGACCCATGACGTCACAAATATGGCGGAAACGACCATAAACCATGATTCCAATATGGCGCATATAAAGTTGTTACGTACAAATTATGAGGACGAAAATACATCGAAAAACAAACACACACACTTTCCACAAAAAGCCTAATGACACTAACGGGACAAGCGCGTGAAATGAGGTGCTTTTGGATGGTGGCAAATTAAATATAAACAAATTTAGACACCCACCCTCATACAAAACCACACAAAACGATGAAAAAAACCGACATCACAAAACTCCCCAAATACCACTAAACACAATATCATCTGGAATCGGACACTTCCATTGACCTATATATCTCAACAGCAGCTCCCGATCCCATAAATTAGGAAACACTTCCCTTGGCCTATATAGCTCAAAAACATCTCCTGATACCAATACCAACAAACACAACCACACATTGGGATCGAACACTTCCCTTGACCTGCTCACTGTTAATTTTATCCATCATATCCATTCCTGAACAAAAACAACAGCCGATTAATTTTACTAAAATTACCACATGATTTACAGGGAACAACACTAAATTAACCTTCACACAAAATCGTTAACTCACTGAAACAAATTCCACTACAAACACAGCCGACACTCGAACAATTCTGGATAATGAGCAAAAGCAAACTGAACCCATTACACCACACAAACGAAAACCCTGAACTTACCACCAGAGAGCACAACAAACCACAACATGACGACATCTACAAACACGCCACACTCACAAACCAAACTTCGCGCCGTCATGACGTCACACACAACACCCTTACGTTACGGGTCAAAGCCGATGCGTGGGATCGGACACTTTTGTCGACCCTTCTTCACAGTAACTATCCATTTCTTCACTCCCTTTTAGTTTTCTATATCTTTCATTTTCTGATCTGTCCGTCTTTTCCCGTCGCCTCCTCCCACTTTTATCATGTACAGTGCACTTAGCTTTCCTCTCTAATTAACAGGTGGAGATGTTTGGCACTAATCTCTGTCTCATGTGTTACCCTACCTCCCACCTTTATGCTCTCTGGTTTTCAAATCTCATCCGTTGCAGTTCCCAACAATCAGTCTTTCCTTCTCATCCCGTACGGTACATCTCTCCCGACCTGTGGTTCTGGCTGACTTTTCCAAAATCTACCCCTTTTCCTAGACCTCTCCAGTCCTCTTTCTTCACCCTCCTTCCTTCCCCTTCGACCCTTCTGCGAGAGGAAGGAGTCACTGACTCCAAAAGCACACACATTTACTTAACCTCTATACATGTTTTGTCCTGCTGCTGCTGCTGCTGCTGCTGCTAGGTGAATAGACTTTTTAATCTATCGATTTACACTACAAACAAATAACGAACCACATAAATACCAAATTTGACTGAAATTGTGTTAAGCTTCTACGTCACCTCCAACCCTACAGGTGATAGGTTGTACTCATCTACACACAAACTTCTGCAATTGTACGCACAGAAAACAACTGAAATTTCATCGTAATCAGAGGATAGACACAAGGAGGAATATAAAATGAACAAACAAATATTCATTTTTATATATTACACTGACCAGTTTCAATGTCACTGTCATTATCCAGAATATTACTATTAATACAAAACAGACAAACATGCCTTTAAATAAAAAGATATAAACTGTAGATAGAAAGTCTCAGGTAATTAATTGACAATAACGTTAAAGATATGTTACTCGTGTGTAAGTGTACATAATGCATACTGTTTTTAGACTACACATGTGGTCAAAAAACAATGTTCCAGCCCACATTGTCTAACTTCTTCATTACGCTGTTATGACCGATGTTACGATGTGTTACCAACTACCTGACGTTACACTGGAGCACTCTGAATCTTGTCATTATAACAAAAATCATATATAGCTACTATCGAACAGTCGTGCATTTCAATTGCAGGGCAGAGCTCGTTCGTAAAAATCACCAAGTCGGGTGCAGGTACTTTAGCTGAATATTTTCATTAGACGTGCTGCAGAGATGTAGCTAATCTTTGTGCACGACAGTGCTCGTACGGATTGGCATGAGCTGTGTGCGATCACTGCCTTCTGCGATAAGTTTCTGTGAAAGACGTTGTAAGTGTGGTCAACACATAATGCATATTACAATTGTGTACGATACTGTGCACATCACAAAATATTCAGTCCGATTATCTGCACGCGATCTGGTCCCTTTTACAAACGAGTTCTGTCCCGAAACACTCGCCGACTGTGTAACAGACGTCTCTGCCAGCGCATCTCGATATATCGATACGCCCGGGGCACGTTCAGAACACTAACAGTGCTCCAGTCAGTTCTCGCACAGAAATTAAATGTGACGTGCCGTTACTGGGCCACTTCCGCCAAGTTGTACAAATGTTGAATAACAGCCCCACAGTATGTTATTCGTATTATAATGACACAATTAAGCACAACAATTTAACGGGTAGAGTTGATACTTCTTGTAACACTGATCGTGACTACGTTATAAAAGAGTTCGACAGTGTCAGCTGACACACTTCAAAATTTTATTTTTTGATTTTGTCTATGGTCTACAAACACAGGCACATACATGTGAGGTAAAGGTTTTAAATGCTGGGACTTTGAAACTAGGATTTATATTTTTTCATTTAAAGTGACACGTTCGATTCACATTCGTCTGTTTTGTGTTAGTAGGCAAACACTTAATAATGATCGTGACGTATCAAATAAGTCTTACAACACTGATCCTGTAGAATTTGTTAAATATCACACTAATAACAAATATGGTAAGGAAAGTTCTGGAAGAATATAAATAATCTAAGAGTAAAGGAAACTGTCCACCAAACAGCAGAAGTGTTGCCAGAGTCGGATGCCAGCAGCTGTTTTATGCCACTCTCGGCTCTAAGTGACCTCGTGGCTGTCATTATATTCTGTGTAGTATTTTATCTATTTGATAATCGTGTTATACTTTTACATTTTAATTTTTATTCCTGTGACATTTCTGGTTGATATGAGCACTTTTGCTCAGACGTTATTAACCACAGTGAGATTACATGTATTCCATGCAACTTTTTTTTTGATAAAGACTGCCCTAGAGCAATGGAAACCATGATCAATTTACAAAACTTTTATGCAACCAAATTAGCTGTATATACATCCTGCAATAGTTGCTAGACAAGTGTGTGTGTGTGTGTGTGTGTGTGTGTGTGTGTGTGTGTGTGTGTGTGTTCCTCAAGCTTGTTAAAGGATTTTTCCAAAAGCTAGAAAATATTCATTCATTTCCGTGTGCCTCTTAACGTATGAGTACATATGCACACATGCCAGCAACGCCTGATATTTTTCCATTCCATTAACACATTTCTGCAACAAACAGTCAAAGTAATCAGTAGTGGAAACTTCCTGGCAGATTAAAACTGTGTGCTGGACCGAGATTCGAACTCCGGACCTTTGCCTTTCGCGGGCAAGTGCTCTACCAACTCCCGCCCCGTCCTCACAGCTTTACTTCTGCCAGTACCTCACCTCCTACCTTCCAAACTTTACAGAAGCTCTCCTGCAGGAGTACTAGTTCTGCAAGTTTCGCAGGAGAGCTTCTGTAAAGTTTGGAAGGTAGGAGGTGAGGTACTGGCAGAAGTAAAGCTGTGAGGACGGGGCGGGAGTTGGTAGAGCACTTGCCCGCGAAAGGCAAAGGTCCCGAGTTCGAGTCTCGATCCGCACACAGTTTTAATCTGCCAGGAAGTTTCATATCAGCGCACACTCCGCTGCAGAGTGAAAATCTCATTCTAATCATTAGTGTGTTTTCAGATATTCAGTCCAGTTGTCGATTGCACGTTATGTACAATAGTTTGAAAACTGGCACAGCCATCTGCTTCATTCAGATTCTGTGAGCAGCGCCGTGCCGTTTCGTGTACTCGCTGCTGGGACACCGACCGCACCGTGCAGTACTGCCAGTGTCACAGCCGCAATGCTATTTATACCCCGGGGTCGACGTCGACTATCCGCAGACGACAGCCGAGGAAATTGCCAAAATAATGTGCATAAATGGTACCGACATCTCGAACACGAAAACACGTGACAGATCGGTCGGGTCGAGACGATTCGTGGCCGGCCACTCACCTTGGGAGTGACCTGCGGGTCAGAAGAGCCGGCGCCGGGCTCTGCGGACGACTGGCGGCCGCCGGAGCTGCCTCCCGACGCGTCCTTGTGGCGCAGCTTGCGAGGAGCGTCCGTGTCCACACACTCCACCTCCGAACCGGAAGACTCCTTGTCACACTCTGAGCACTGCCTGCAAACAGGTCACGACTGACAGTACAAATTGGTAGAGTGAAGCAAATGCGTAAAGTGATACCGGTGACTCGTTTAACTGTGCACTGTCGGAAGAAATGAATGGACGAATGGACAAAAGCGACAGACGAGGGCACCGACGGGAGTAAGAAGATCCTTTACGGAGCGGTCAAGGTTACGAAGAGAAGCACAGTGGAAAATGTCCGGAACACAAATAAATGGGGAAAGGAAGCTGAGAACGTACAGGGACTCGGGGAGATGTGGATTGGATGGAATACTAAACCCTTAACCCTAATACAGGGAGTGAAAGGCTATTTACAATTTGTACAGAAACCAGATGGCAGTTATAAGAGTCGAGGGACACGAAAGGGAAGCAGTGGTTGGGAAGGGAGTGAGACAGGGTTGTAGCCTCTCCCTGATGTTATTCAATCTGTATATTGAGCAAGCAGTGAAGGAAACAAAAGAAAAATTTGGAGTAGGTATTAAAATCCGTGGAGAAGAAATAAAAACTTTGAGGTTCGCTGATGACATTGTAATTCTCTCAGAGACAGCAAAGGATTTGGAAGAGCAGTTGAACGGAATGGATAGTGTCTTGAAAGGAGGATATAAGGTGAATATAAACAAAAGCAAAACGAGGATTATGGAATGTAGTCGAATTAAGTCGGGTGATTCCGAGGGAATTATATTAAGAAATGAGACACTTAAAGTAGTAAAGAAGTTTTGCTATTTGGGGAGCAAAATAACTGATGATGGTCGAAGTAGAGAGGATATAAAATGTAGACTGGCAATGGCAAGGAAAGCGTTTCTGAAGAAGAGAAATTTGTTAACATCGAGTATAGATTTAAGCGTCAGGAAGTCGTTTCTGAAAGCATTTGTATGGAGTGTAGCCATGTATGGAAGTGAAACGTGGACGATAAATAGTTTGGGCAAGAAGAGAATAGAAGCTTTCGAAATGTGGTGCTACAGAAGAATGCTGAAGATTAGATGGGTAGATCACATAACTAATGAGGAGGTATTGAATAGGATTGGGGAGAAGAGGAGTTTGTGGCAGAACTTGACTAGAAGAAGGGCTCGGTTGGTAGGACATGTTCTGAGGCATCAAGGGATCACCAATTTAGTATTGGAGGGCAGCATGGAGGGTAAAAATCATAGAGGGAGACCAAGAGAGGTACTGGGAGATGAAGCAGCTTGCACAGGATAGGGTAGCATGGAAAGCTGCATCAAACCAGTCTCAGGACTGTAGACCACAACAACAACACAACAGAAATATGGAAGAGAAAAATGACGGGACCGGGGGTGTGGAAGAAGTCGAGAGGAATCTGACCCGGACAAACGTAGAGGAGCGATAAAGTCCACAAAAGGAGGAAAAGTGCCTGGACTGAATGAAAGAAGTGTGGAGGTGGCTCTATTGGGTTATGAGAGTGATACAAAAGAAATAAGGACATCTGAATATTGGAAAAAGCGAATCGCGGTGCCAATTTTTAAGAACGGTTACAGATCTCAAATTATAGGGAAGTTACTTCGAAGCATCACACTGCTGAGGTATTTGTGAATATCCTGGGAAAGACAGTACAAAAGACAGTAATGGGAGTATCAAGAGAAGAACACACACACACACACACAATAACAGAAAGGATTTAGTATCAAGAAGACGAGCAATGGTGTTTTAAGGGAACCACTTCAGAAAAGTGGAACAGGGAGGCTCATTACATGAAGAATAAAGGAAATGTGTTGAGGAAGTGCGAGTTGTGTAAAAATAGGACAATGTGACACAGATCAGTCAGAACACCATTATGGATGAGATAAAGGCAGGAGCAGCAGTGCAACTGGGAGACGAGTGAGTGAAAGCAAAATGTTTGCAGATGATTCGAAAGTGTGATGAGATGTAGAAAGTGAGGCACAACGAAGACTAAATGTAAACGAGGAGGTCGGGGGACAGTACAGATTGAAACTCAATACAAACCAGTGCAAAGTGACTGAGGGAATGAGGAATAAAGCTAGAGTAGTGACAGATACAAGTATTAGAGCGGAAATTCTAAAGAAACGATTACAAGATTAGTGAAACGGAAAGGTAGAGTGAAGGAAGCAAGGATGCACCATCAAAAAGCTAACAATGTTATACTGAGCACATTACACTCCAGTACTTGTGTAGGGATTGGAAATGTAGGAAACAAAGAAGAAGCAGGTATACAGGATACAGGCTTGTGAGACAAAATTTCAAAGAAGTGGAACAGTACTTATTAGAAAGGACAGAATAAGGAATGACGCGGTGAGAGAAATGGTGAAGGAGAAGCCAACACAAGAGACGATACAAAAGGAAGTAATACAGTACACACACACACACACACACACACACACACACACACACACACACACACACACACAGAAGGCGTCACAAAACAGAAGTGGCCTCATTGTGAAGCTCATACTTCACTTGGCTGAGGCACATAACTGCATGAAAAAGAAAATGATGAAATACATCGCAGTGGTGTTACATTTCAGACTAATTTTTTTTTTTTTAAATTTTTGCTATGAACAAGAAGTAAACATTGTTTCACATCTGCACATCATCACTGACGTCATCACTGCTTTCTGGTGTTATTGTTATAAATATAACATTATACTTTATGTGACTATCCCAGCTGTCTATGGGAAATGATAACACTACTGCCTTCGCTTCTTACGTACTATCCTCTTTCAGCAGTATTCTTCATTCTCTGAATCACTCCCAATTCCTCTACTTCTTCACAGAATGCTCTTCTTATTCTCCTTCTTTCCTCATAAGATAGGTCCGGACACACTTGCTATTTTTGCTCTTCACCTCCACCCGTTTCGTACGACTTCTATACTGGTGTCGATTCCCTAATGAGACTTGTGCCTTCTGTTCTCCTGGTCAATACCTTACCTGTAATCTCCTACGGTTTATTCACACACTCTATTATTACTATTATTATTGAGTTTTTTCCGAACAATACGTACAACTCCCTGTCTGACCTCAAGCAAATTGTAAACTTTTTGTTATTATTATCATTTTAATCTTGCAATGACTGTAAGTATAATCTACAGAACACAAAAAATGCCTATCTACAATATATTATAATTTGTGGAGCACAGGATAGCTGGTCCAGCAGGATACCTGGCCCTGCAGTATAATTTTCTCGTCTTTCTATTTTGTTTTTGGATGTTGCTTGGGAAGTAAAGGCCAATTGTATTCTTTGATTGAACAACATTTTTTTCTTATTTTGCCACCAAGGAGACTGTAGACTTCCAGAACTGCCACAACACTCAACTTGTCCCTGTAGTGCCTCCGTACTGCCACTCAGTAAACGATCTGTGATGCCCTCACTAGGTAAGTCGACTCGCAGATTCTTCCCCGATGGAGGACCAATAGCTGACATAAAAAGAAAACACCTTAATAATATGTACAGAAGTAAATAAATAACTACAGGACAGACAATAGAGACAGTTCTTAACACTACTCTACACCCCACAGGCTTCTTCACTTCCGAACGACTGCTGCGACCGATGTCCATTTCGTGCTGCTTCCTGTATTTGTGCCTTCGTCTCGCCCTACAATTCTCGTTTTCCACACTTCCCTCCGTCACGAACGAAATATTTCTCTGTGCCTAAAATGTGTCCTCTCGACTAATGGCTTCATATAGTCAACTTGCAGCATATGGATCTTTTCTCCCCAATTCTATTTGATAACTTCTCATTAGTTACTCGATATACCTGCCTGATGTTTGCCACTCTCCCATGTCTCCTCATTTCATAAGCACCTATTTTCTTTTCCATACTGTTTATCATCCACATTTCACTTCCATACTAAGATACACACCAAAAAAGTACTTTTGGAAAGAGATTTTATAATGCTTACTTTTATATCAGATGCATAGGGACTTCTCTTCTTTCTGTTGCCAATCCACATTTTACATCTCCTTTACTATTTTCAGCATGTAAGTTACAATCTAATTTCTCGGCATCACAGAACTTAATTCAACTGTATCCCATTAATCTTTACTTACTTTTACTCGTATTCCCCTCATAACTATTTTTTGAGACAGTACCCATTCCTTTCAACTGATGTTTCGTGCTCTTTGCTGTCTGTGAGGTATAAATGTTACCGGCAAACCTTAAAGTTTCCACTTCTTCTCCGTGGGATTCTAATTCTGTTACACTTATTATTCGATCAATGTGCAGATTGGAAAATGTGAGTGATAGGCTACAACACCGTCTCAGTCACTTGTCAAACAGTGACTTCTGCTACAGTGTCCTAGGACACCGGCCACAGCACACGAGACGGCCATAACACGCAAATCGGGAAAAGCGATGCTCGCACAGTCCGTAGCAGACACGTGGGCTTTTTGAGTATGTCCCCAGACCACGACAAGGTACACCGAGGGACCACCAGATACTTTTCCAGGTGACATCCGGTCACGAGTTACTACAGGGCAGCACATCTCTTCCTGGAGAATAGCTAGTTAAGGAACCTAGGAACCACTGTAGACAGTTCCCGACGTCCAGAGCTGGCCGATTTGTGCACCGACCGATCGCAGTCCCTCAGTTGCACTCTCGACGACGGATCGTCGGTGACGACAGTGTAATGCCTTGAAGTAGGCTTTTGCATAGCAAAACAGCTCTTTGAGTGTTGGTCAGTTCAGTGTTTAGTTGCGGCTCCAACGAGTTATTTGGAGCCAAATTCACAGAACTGTATTTTGGTCGGAACCACAGACAAAGTGGTGTTAATTTGTAATTGTAAATCGTGACGAACCATTTTTTGGTTTCCGGAAGGACAATAAAGAAGTTATTATACTCCTACTAGAACTATCCCTCAATCCGAAAAACAGACACATTTTACAACTTCCTCCCAAGCTCTTCTACTCTTATACAGGGTGTTACAAAAAGGTACGACCAAACTTTCAGGAAACATTCCTCACACACAAATAAAGAAAAGATGTTATGTGGACATGTGTCTGGAAATGCTTACTTTCCATGTTAGAGCTCATTTTAGTTTGTTCTTCCACCTACGCTCAATGGAGCACATTATCATGATTTCATACGGGATACTCTACCTGTGCTGCTAGAACATGTGCCTTTACAAGTACGACACAACATGTGGTTCATGCACGATGGAGCTCCTGCACATTTCAGTCGAAGTGTTCGTACGCTTCTCAACAACAGATTCGGTGACCGATGGATTGGTAGAGGCGGACCAATTCCGTGGCCTCCACGCTCTCCTGACCTCAACCCTCTTGACTTTCATTTATGGGGGCATTTGAAAGCTCTTGTCTACGCAACCCCGTTACCAAATGTAGAGACTCTTCGTGCTTGTATTGTGGACGGCTGTGATACAATACGCCATTCTCCAGGGCTGCATCAGTGCATCAGCGCATCAGGGATTCCGCGCGACGGAGAGTGGATGCATGTATCCTCGCTAACGGAGGACATTTTGAACATTTCCTGTAACAAAGTGTTTGAAGTCACGCTGGTACGTTCTGTTGCTGTGTGTTTCCGTTCTATGATTAATGTGATTTGAGTAGAAGTAATAAAATGAGCTCTAACATGGAAAGTAAGCGTTTCCAGACACATGTCCACATAACATATTTTCTTTCTTTGTGTGTGAGGAATGCTTCCTGAAAGTTTGGCCGTACCTTTTTGTAACACCCTGTATGTACAGTATTGTTTCTCCACAAATTGTGGATAATCTTTCACTTCCTGTACGAATCCTCCCACTCTACAGCCACGGTGAGGTGACTGTAAAGTATTTTCGGAATGAAGAAACAGTCTAGGTTACAATGACAGCTGTCTTTGCAACCTAGACTGTTTCTTCCTACTCAGACTTTCACTCCCTGTATTTTCTCTCTGATAATTTCAGAATTCCAAACAGTGTATTGCAATCAAAATTGTCAAAACCTTTCCCTAATCTACAAGCCATATATTTTTGTTTGGCTTTTTTCAACTTATCTTTCGAGATAAATAGTGAGTCAGTATCGCTTCATGTGTTCCCACGTTTCTCGGGAACCAGACCCGATGTTCCAGCTGGTCGGCTTTTACCACACTTTCCATTTTCTGTCAATAATTTACAAAAGTACTTTGCAACTGTGACTTGTTCAATTGATGGCTCAGCAATATTCACACCTGACAGCACTTTTCTTCTTCAGAACTGGAATTATTACATTCTTCTTGAGGTCTGGGGTCATTTCACCAGTCTCGTATCACACACACCGTTGGAATACTTCTGTTGTAGCTGGCTCTCCCCAGGTTCTCAGTAATTTTGACAGAACTAAGAGTGACTTAGCTTTTTCAGTGCTCTGTCATATCTGTCTCGCAGTACTGTACCTCGCATCTCACCTCTGTGTACTCCTACTTCGTTTTCTATAATACTGCCTCGAACTTCTTTGCTTTGTACAACTCTTCTTATGTACTCGTTCCATCTTTTGGCTTTCTCTTCTTTGCTGAATACTGGCTTGCCATCTGACCTCTTCATATCCATACAGCTGCTTTTTTTCTCTGTAATTTTCGTACTGGTGGCATCTATCTTTCCCCTAGTGTCTCATACTTTTACAGCATTACGTTTGTCCTCGAGCAATTCCCGACTAGCCGTTTTGTGTTTTCTATCTTATTTTAGACACTTGTGTACCCTTTTGCCTATTTTGCAGCATTACACTATATCGTCAAAAGTATCCGGACACCTGGCTGAAAATGACTTACAAGTTTGTGGTGCCCTCCATCAGTAATGCTGGAATTCAGTACGGTGTTGGCCCACCCTTAGCCTCGATGACAGCTTTCACTCTCACAGGCATAAGTTCAATCACGTGCTGGAAGGTTTCTTCGGGAATGGCAGCCCATTCTTCACGGAGTACTGCACTGAGGAGAGGTATCGATGTCAGTCGGTGAGACCTGACAGAAAGTCAGCGTTCCAAAACATCCCAAACATGTTCTATAGGGTTCAGGTCAGGACTCTGCGCAGGGCAGTCCATTACAGGGACGTTATTGTCGCGTAACCACTCTATCGCAGGCTGTGCATTATGAACACGTGCTTGATCGTGTCTAAAGATGCAATCACCAGCCCCTAATCGATCTTCAACAGTGGGAAGTAAGAAGGTGCTTAAAACATGAATGTAGGCCTGAGCTCTGACAGTGCCACGCAGAACAACAAGGGGTGCAAGCCCCCTCCATGAAAAACACGACCACACCGTAACACCACAGCCTCCGAATTTTACTGCTGGCACTACACATGCTGGCACATGACGTTCACCGAGCATTCGCCATACCCACACCCTGCCATCGAATTGCCACACTGTGTACCGTGATTTGTCACTCCACACAACGTTTTCCCACTGTTCAATTGTCCAATGTTTACAGCCATTAAACCAAGCGAGGCGTCATTTGGCATTTACCGGCGTGATGTGTGGCTTATAGCAGCCTTTCGACCATGAAATCCAAGTTTTCTCATCTCCCGTCTGTCATAGTACTTGCAGTGGATCCTGATGCCGTTTGGAATTCCTTTGTGATGGTCTGGATAGATGTTTGCGTTTAACACACTACGGCCCTTTTCAACTGTCGGCGGTCTCTGTCAGTCAACAGACGAGGTCAGCATGTGCGCTTTCGTGCCGTACGTGTCCCTTCACATTTCCACTCGACTATCACATCGGAAACAGTGGACCTAGGGATGTTTAGGAGTGTGGAAATCTCACATACAGACATATGACACAAGTGACACCCAATCACCTCACCACATTTAAAGTCCACGAGTTCTGTGGAGTGCCCCATTCTGCTCTCTCAGGGTGTCTAATGACTACTGAGGTCGCTGATATGGAGTACCTGGCAGTAGGTGGCAGCACAATGCAGCTAATATGAAAAGCGCATGTCTTTTGGAGTGTCTGGATACTTTTTATCACATAGTGTATCTATTTGTCTTCTAATATATTCCTCTCCCCTGCTTCAGTCAAAAATTATCAATGCTTCCTCCGAAACTCACACAAACACTAGTTCGTTTGATTTTCCCAGGTAGCATGTCCTCAATTTTCTACCTTTCAGCAACTGGTTCAGTTTTAATCTCCAGTTCACAAACAATAAATTGTGGTCAGAGTCCACATCTGCCCCCGGAACAAAATATGGTTCGGAAGTGACCGCCTTACCGTTATACATATTTTTCCGACTCCGGTCTCGAGTGCCCAGTGAAACCCCTACCGGAGTGCCGCACTGACCTCGCGCACGCGGTACGTTCACTTTTACGAGTACTTACCAGCCCATGAGTTTGGTCTTCTTGGGCATGCGGGTGAGGGGCGGGTTGAGGCAGCCCAGGTGGTAGAACAGGTGGCACGTGTCACACTTGGCCAGCAGGTGCTGGTCCGTCGTCTGCCGGCACGTCCCACACTCGTTCAGCGGCAGGCTGCCGCTGCCCTCTGGACCGACAACGACACTTACATCAGACTATAGACAATACGAGTCATTTTTATTTATGTTACAAGTATCACAACTATGATACACTGTATATTTTTGAACGAAAGATTGAGAGAGAGCCTCGTGCGTTGTTTTGTATCGGTGACGTACTGTACAGTACGTGGAAAGCTTTTCTCGGGTATGATCTGTCGACGTGCGATTTGGCCTCGGGACCGGTGCATCCGTTCTCTCCTTGCTCGCCACCCCACTTCCCGTCCGACGTTCAGCTGCACGGTACTGTCGAGGAAGCGCCGCTCGCTTTCGGATGTCGACACCGTGCTCGGAATTACGGTGCAGTAAGTTTTTTTTGGGGGTGGGGGGACATCGAGCCACTGCACAACACTCGACACTGTCTGCACTGCCCTCCTACCGTTCGGTACCTGGCCATAAACTGGCATAATTCGGGGTCATTTTAAATGGCATTAAAAATACAAGAATGTGATAGGAACACTGTTGTGTCTAGGCAAGACAGCCTAGACACAATGGGAGGAAGCCGAAAGGCACGCGCTTAAACTCACGCAGGCTGGCGTGAGGTCTGAAACAGGATACGTAATGAATGCTATAAAGAAAAGTACGTAGCTTCTGGAATACTTTAATCCACATTTGTAGAACATCGCTCTTGATGATACATGCTTCACACTATTAATTATTAAAGCTATGGCGTCTTGCTAGGTCATAGCAAATGTAGCTGAAGGCTATGCTAACTATCGTCTCGGGAAATGAGAGCGTATTTGTCAGTCCTTGCAAAGTCGGCTGTACAACTGGGGCGAGTGCCAGTACGTCTCTCTAGACCTGCCGTGTGGTGGCGCTCGGTCTGCAATTACTGACAGTGGCGACACGCGGGTCCGGCGTATACTAATGGACTGCGGCCGATTTAAATGCTACCACCCAGCAAGTGTGGTGTCTGGCGGTGACGCCACAAACACGATTATTGTCCACTTAAAAGATAAAAAAATGTGTGTTACAGGAATAGTATTTTATTTTAGTACACACAATTCAATAAAACACGAGAGAATCGACAAGAAAAATACTAGAATTCTATAGGAACTCTCTGTTGAGCAGTATAGCTATTATATTGTCTGATTTACGAGAGTACAGGAATGTTGAAAACTGGATATCTGAAGGGTGAATCTTTTCTACAGATTACGCACAACCGGTTTCGGTGTGGAAAAGTCGGGGGCACGACGTCACTGTCCGTCTACTCTCATTCCTGTAGCTTGCCTCTTTTCCTCCCTCCCACACCCCTCGGGCCTCTCTCTCTAATCCCCTCTCCCTTCCTGAGCAGTCTTTGGAGCAGCGAGTCTGATTGAGCTCACTTGCAGTAGATCACACATATGCAACAAAATACTGACAAAACTGTAAATTTCATATAGCAGATCATCTCTGTGTGCAACTTACGTCCGACTTCTTTGGTACATTGTCTTTACATTTCATTATCACATATCAATTCACTTCTCAAACTGTATGTAGTCGAGGAAACGAGTAAAATAATCAAACTCTTCACTCGTAAAAACAATTAAATAATACATAAATTTGAATCTGTCCCCAATTCTTCAGACGACATCTGCATTTTTGGCAGATTGCCTCATTATGACCGACGTCGGCCAAATTTGTCAGAATTATGTGCTAACCTTAGTGCTACAATTGGTGACTGCATATTTATCCCACTGTCCAAATAGCTCGAGTATGCTGGAATCGGCACTCCTAAAATGGAAACAAAGTCGTGAACACTGTTTGCAATGCAAAAACAGGGAATAAGCTACTCGCTTTAAAGTCTTCTGAAATACAGTGAATACAAAGATTTTCTGTCTGTACCTTCCATTTTCAGTCCCGGTCTGTACAAACTGTCTGAGGTCACCTAATCTGCCAGCACACTATACACCGTTTGACCTTTTTTTACAAACCTGAGAATGAACTGCAGATGAGTACCTTTGTAGCTCTTAAAGCACTACTACGATGAGATAGCCAGCCCTGTGGTAACAGAAAACTAGCTGCTAACATATTTCAAGACGAGATGAGAAAGTTCCAACAATACACTAAAAGACTCACAGAGGGTCCTGTCGGGATGCGACCACTGCTGGTAATGCACGAGCCTACACACAACTACGGCGTCAGGCACTGGAACTTCTCATTTGTTATTATTAATAGAAAAACTAGGTTTGCATGTCTATTATTTTATTTTGGAAACTAAGGTGAGTAATGTTGCACTACAGGTACAGAGCGCACAAAAATGTACATACATTACAAAAAGAAAAACACTGTACAAATAAGATACATCTTTTAGGATTCCCAACAGGAAGAAAACGAGTAGTGCTAGATGTGGAGAATGTGTCTGTTCATCCTGTCCGGTGCCCCAGAAAAGTGTGATAGGCACGAGCTGGCACACCTCAGAGATGCACCACACTGCCACAAATGAAACACTCCATTCCCACAAAACTGACACGACGAGTTATCGAATGCTGAAGAGTTACAAGTAGCCAAGTTTGAAATTGTCTCATTCATAGACACGTCAGATGCATTAAGCGGAGTACAATCTGTCAGACAACACGGTTAGCGAGCGTAAGCTGTTCGATACTTACCAACGACGTTTGATTTCCATCAATTCGTCTACTCCCTCGGTCTTTTGAAACTGCGTGGACAGTAGAAGGTACATGTGGATAGTGCGGTGGAAGAGATTACACTAGTCTCCCACATATTAATTTCTAGTATTTCAGGAGAGGGAGGGGGAGCACACAGACTGCTTGCACCTCACTGCATATTAAGTACACAGGTTTACTATTTCGTTCTGTTTGACAGAAACTGCTCTACAAAATCCTCATCCCCTCGATTGCCTCACACCGTGTTCAGGAAAAATTTACAGCACGAGCTTCTCCTGCTTGTTTTGAATAGTTATAGTGCGAGGCATCAGTTTAGTTATTGTTGTTGAAGTACATGGAGAGAGAGAGAGAGAGAGAGAGAGAGAGAGAGAACAGGATGGGACACAGAGGAGGATAAGCACATAGACATTACATTTTGATTTTATTGCATTCGTAAATGTTGGGCAATTAAGTAAGCCAAAAGTCAATTATATCTGCAGAACTGAGGAATAAGTCTATTTATTCACTTTCAAAGTATTCATGTTGTCTGAGTTTCATCCAATTGCAAGAAATGGAACAGAATGGTGTTGTAAAGTTCTAATTATCTGTAGTTTATTGCCTGTGGAAATTCATGCAAAGTCATTAAAGTTTGGTAAGAAGCCAGCCCCTGTCTTTACAACAGCTACGACATAGCCAGTTGAATTCAAATGCGCAATACTTCTGTGGGAGATGACCCGAGCTGAAGACGTCACGAAACTACAACTACAGAATAGAAACAACTGGGCTGAACAATTAACAGTCATCATCATAAACACATGGTGCTATACATTTTGTCAGCTTCCTGACATCACTGCTGGATCCATCTAATCCTTTAGTCCGTCTTTTCACCTTGTCGGGCCTTTTTTTCCCTTGTGTCCTTGCACCGTGCCTTCAATGGTACCTATCAGAATTCCTTTTCCTTACAATATGTGTCACAGTCACTCTACATTCTTTTCTTAATCAGGCTTATCGAGCTTCTTAGCTCCTTTTCCCTTTTCACTGCTTCACTTTATTGTCTCCATCCACAGCAATGCACATCTGACACGATTCAAATTTGTTTCTTTCTCTCTTCTTTGATGTCCAGCTTGCACGGCTGTGCACAAGAACACTCCACAAGATGCATTTAACCGACAGTTTTACTACATAATAAGTCTTTCTTTTTCTGGTAAGCTCAGTTTGCCACAGCAATTCACATTTTATTTCTTTATCTCTCATCCAGTTGCCAATTCACATGCTCCACAAATATCTGTACTGTGCAACAGGTCGAATTTGACCTGTTGTTTTCTTTCACATTCCTGCATTTATTATCGTCATCTTAAGTTTCGGGTGTGTCAATTTTCATTTGTACTCGTTGCAACGATTCGTGTTGAATGTTACTTAACTTAAGTTTCTTCTGCCTGGTCCATTGATGAATGAACGTGGAATTTTGATGTTTAAAGAAATTTTATTCACATTAATTGACATCCGAACTGCACACTCGTCATGTAAACAAAAACCAGACTTCACAAATCTCTTTGATTTCCAAACAGAGAGTCTAACAGGCTCAACAACAACAGACAACAACTAACTCACAACGTCACTGCTTTCCCTTATATAGAATTTTAACAACTGTTCACAAAATATTCCATTATCAATTTTGTATAATTTCAATGTTACAATTAAAACTTACAACATCCAAAGAAATGTAATTAGAAAGGATATTAATTACAGAGGAAAACATGAAACTAAATAACAAATGAAAATACATCGCTTGGTAATAACTTTTAAGCTGATTTTCAAGATAATGGGATTCTTTGTGTTAACTTGTTACTCAATTCTAATCATGGTAATTAGAGGTGCTGGCCACCTATGCCAAAACTTCCACAGCAATTGACTATTTTTAATTATTCCTTCAATTAGGTGATTAATCATTTAATTTACCATCTGTACGTAATTTTGTTGATGACAACAATCTCTTGATAATGATGACAATATATGTTTTTCCAGAACCTTCTATTTGCTTTTATAATGAATATCAAGTATTACTAGCAAATTGGACAGAATGATATATATATATGCAAATGGATATGTGTGTGTGTGTGTACGAGTGTATACCTGTACTTTTTTCCCCCTAAGGTAAGTCTTTCTGCTCCCGGGATTGGAATGACTCCTTACCTTCTCCCTTAAAACCCACATCCTTTCGTCTTTCCCTCTCCTTCCCTCTTTCCTGATGAAGCAACCGTTGGTTGCGAAAGCTTGAATTTTGTGTGTATGTTTGTGTGTCTATCGACCTGCCAGCGCATGATGCAGTCGATCTTTCAGGCTCAGTCCTTCCTTCTGGTCTCAGCACATCCTTCTCTATTTCTAGAGTCTCCATTACCGAGTCGTCTATATATACGATAAAGAAAGTCGGTAAAAGACAATGACCCTGTCATACTTTTCTTCCAATGTCAATCCAGTGTGTCATACATCTGATAAAATTAAAGGTGTATGAAACATGAGATGCCACCCACACTTATCAAAATAGGTCAAGCTGGACTCAACCCAGAGGTTAGCCGAAGATTGTAGTGCTTCTCTAGGCTCGGTCCTACCGGATGTAACCTGTCGTCTTCCCCAGACATCTGAACTCGCTTACCGAGACAGTTACCGTGCAACTCCAAAGTGTGGTGCAGTTTGGCATTTTTCACATTATTTTACGATTCACTGTCAGAGAGAAAAGAGGTGAGAGCCGAGAGAAAAGAAAAAGTCTAGGACTGACTGACGATCAAAACTGAGACTTTTGGATTTGTAGTCTGTCATTCGCCAACTGAGCTTACAATGTTTTAGGCCGTGTAACAGATACTACAATACTGAACTGGGTCTTGTAAGGGGTACTACTATAGTAGATGTTTGCACACTAAAACTGGCGAGGGAATACACATCACAGTACTGTCCTCGATATTTATAACTTACACAATTTTACGGTTTTCAGTCTATATTCCAACAGATTAATAAAGTAAAAACAGATTTCTGAAAACAGTAATTATTACTAAAGATAATATCTCGACAAGCAAATTTCCGTACAGCTAATACTCGACCTGCTTTGACACCTCCTGTAAAAATGCCGTTATTTTCCACTCGAGTAGCTCCTCAACGGCCTCACGTGCTGGAATGTAGTCTCTTCCAGTTCTTTCGACAAGGACGAGTCCACAACAATACCGGGAATTGAACCCGGGTTCCGCACACTTCAGTCAGACGGGCCAACCACTCAGTTACAGAAGTGGACTTATGTTCCATTCAACTCTCTACCAGTATAACTCTGACCAACTCAAAACTAACTCCAACTGACACAAACGACACACCAATTACATACGTATGCAAACGCCTGACTGAAAAACCCACACTGTCGATCCTAGGACAGGCGTCTCGGCACCGAGGAATTCGGTCCGGTAGATATGCTCGCGAATTGCACAGTTTGTGCCACATTCGAACAGCACACTTCACACTGCGTACACTCTGTCCGGTGCAGATTTTTTACGGACACGGCACTCCTCTAATTTTCCACTCGTGGAGAATACCGTCCCGATATTACACTTACCGGCCCACGACGAGCACTTACCGCGCGAGTGGTGCTGGGAGCGGTGCGGCTGTACGGCACGGGCGGCGGCGTCCGGGGGGGCGGGGCCGCGCCCGCCCTTGCCCGGGGCCGGCACCGGTGGAGGCAGTGCCCGCTTCTCCATCTCGTCCACCGAGGGCAGGCCCTTGTCGGGGCACACCAGCAGCAGGAACGAGTGATACTTGTGGATCGCCTGCTTCAGCCCCACGTTGATGCGGCTCAGCTCTGCGTTCTCCTTCACGAGCTGCACAGGTAAGTCAGTGACAGCTGGTAAGTGTGAGCAGCACAACATCCTGCCACTCACCGTGGCGACTTAACTCACTGGAAACACACATACACAAGGTAGTGATGTGGTGCCAACTGGCGCTGAACAACACTGTGTGTTAGTGTTAGGTCATCCATGTGAGTACTAATAAAAGATATAAAATTTAAAAAAAAACAATGTTTTTGTTGTTGTGGTCTTCAGTTCTGAGGCTGGTTTGATGCAGCTCTCCATGCTACTCTATCCTGTGCAAGCTTCTTCAGCTCCCAGTACCTACTACAGCCTATATCCTTCTGAATCTGCTTAGTGTATTCATCTCTTTGTCTCCCTGTTCGATTTTTACCCTCCACACTGCCCTCCAATACTAAATTGGTGATCCCTCCATGTCTCAGAACATGTCCTACCAACCGATCCCTTCTTCTAGTCAAGTTGTGCCACAAACTCCTCTTCTCCTCAATTATATTCAATACCTCCTCATTAGTTATGTGATCTACCCATCTAATCTTCAGCATTCTTCTGTAGCACCACATTTCAAAAGCTTCTATTCTCTTCTTGTCCAAACTATTTATCGTCCCCGTTTCACTTCCATACACGGCTACACTCCATACAAATACTTTCAGAAACGACTTCCTGACACTTAAAATCTATACTCGATGTTAACAAATTTCTTTTCTTCAGAAACGCTTTCCTTTCCATTGCCAGTCTACATTTTATATCCTCTCTACTTCGACCATCATCAGTTATTTTGCTCCCCAAATAGCAAAACTCCTTTACTACTTCAAGTGTCTCATTTCCTAATCTAATACCCTCAACATCACCCGACTTAATTCGACAACATTCCATTATCCTCGTTTTGCTTTTGTTGGTGTTCATCTTATATCCTCCCTTCAAGACACCGTCCATTCCGTTCAACTGCTCTTCCAAGTCCTTTGCTGTCTCTGACAGAATTACAATGTCACCAGCGAATCTCAAAGTTTTTATTTCTTCTCCATGGATTTTAATACCTACTCCGAACTTTTCTTTTGTTTCCTTTACTGCTTGCTCAATATACAGATTGAATAACATCGGGGAGAGGTTACAACCCTGTCTCACTCCCTTCCAAACCACTGCTTCCCTTTCATATCCCTCGACGCTTATAACTGCCATCTGGAATCTGTACAAATTGTAAATAGCCTTTCGCTCCCGGTTTTTTTACGCCTACCACCTTCAGAATTTGAAAGAGAGTATTCCAGTCAACATTGGCAAAAGCTTTCTCCAAGTCTACAAATGCCTGAAACGTAGGTTTGCCTTTCCTTAATCTATTTTTTAAGATAAGTCGTAGGGTCAGTATTTCCTCATGTGTTCCAACATTCCTACAGAATCCAAACTGATCTTCCATGAGGTCGGCTTCTACCACTTTTTCCATTCGTCTGTAAAGAATTCGTGTTAGTATTTTGCAGCTGTAACTTATTAAACTGATAGTTCGGTAATTTTCACATCTGTCAACACCTGCTTTCTTTGGGATTGGAATTATTATATTCTTCTTGAAGTCTGAGGGTATTTCGCCTGTCTCATACATCTTGCTCACCAGATGGTAGAGTTTTGTCAGGACTGGCTCTCCCAAGGCTGTCAGTAGTTCTAATGGGGTGTTGTCTACTCCCGGGGCCTTGTTTCGACTCAGGTCTTTCAGTGCTCTGTCAAACTCTTCACGCAGTATCATATCTCCCATTTCATCTTCATCTACATTCTCTTCCATTTCCATAATATTGTCCTCAAGTACATCGCCCCTGTATAGACCCTCTGTATACTCCTTCCACCTTTCTGCTTTCCCTTCTTTGCTTTGAACTGGGTTTCCATCCGAGCTCTTGATATTCATACAAGTCGTTCTCTTTTCTCCAAAGGTGTCTTTAGTTTTCCTGTAGGCAGTATCTATCTTACCTCTACTGAGATAAGCCTCTACATCCTGAAACTTAACGGCTCTGAAAACTAGGAAAATGTCAAAGCTTTAACGTTACGTCTGCCTGCTGTCGTAAATATTTTGCCTCCAGAAGGGAGACACTAGGCAGCGATCCCGCCTCGTATTTATTACTTTTCTCCGACTTCGATAGTATTCGTGTTGTCGATAAGGAAGGACGTTAGAGTCTAATTACCCACAGATGAAGCACAACTGGGAATACGGAAGGGGAAAGAAATTAGCTTTGTCCTTTCCAAAACAGTCATCCGTGCACTCGTGGAGTGATTTGGGTAAATCACTAAAACCTAAATATGGATGGCCGAACAGAGATTCAAACTGTCACCCTCTCGAATGTTGCTCACCACCGTGCCACGTCGCCCAGTCGTGCCGCACAGAACTCGTCCAGTTAATTCTGGGGACGAACAGAGTCGGTCAAAAGAGGACGACATACAGAAGCGGCACGCACCTTGTCATACTTGTGGCGCCAGTCCTGCTGCTCCGCCTGCAGCTCCTTGTTCAGGTCCAGCAGCTCCTCCAGGCGGTGCTTCATCGATGTCAGCCTCACGTTGCGGTCCAGGTAGTAGCCGATGAACTCCACACTGTAACACGGAGAAAGCAGAATGCGATACGAGGTCGTGCCTTGCCGTACCCTACTACTAATTGGGAGCCCTGTAGCTTCTTTCCAATGCAACACTGCCAATGTACTATAATCCTCACTCCCTTGCATTGACAATTTAACACAGAAATTGCATCGATATTCAATACTAAAGGACCCATGCTGACACCAACAAGAATGAGTAACGCTCCTACAGCCAAAGTATAGAACACCACATGCCAGTCCGTAGCTTCTTTCCGATGCACCAGTGCCAGTTTACTGTATTCCCCACATCCTCACATTGACGATTTAACACAGAAAGTGCGTCGATATTCAATAGTAATGGACCATTCCGACTTCTCAAAGGGCGAGTAACTCGCTTACACTGAACGTATGGTACCCTACCTGCGAGACCTGTAGATTCTTTCGGATGCACCACTGCCAGTTTACTGTAACCCTCACAACATTACACTGACAACTTAAAACTGAAATTTCGTCGCCATTCAATAGTAAGACACCCATGTAGACATCTCCAATAGCAAAAAACGCGTCTACAGTCAACGAATTCAACACTACCTGTGTATCCTGTAGCTTCTCTTTGATGCACCAGTGCCAGTTTACTGTAACTCTCACACCGTTACACTGACGGTTTAACACATAAACTGCGTCGCTATTCACTAGTACAGGACCTATGCTGACATCACCAAAGGCGAGTAACGCGCCTACAGACAACGTATAGAACACTACCTCGGTGACTTGTGGCTTTTTCTAATGCACCATTACTTGCTCCCTGTAACCCTCACAACATTACATTGATTATTTAACATGGGTATTGTGTCGATATTCAATAGTAAATGACCCATGCCGTCTTCTCCAAGGGCGAGCAAACTGCCTACAGTCAACGTATGGAACACTGCATTGTGTGGTGTCACAAGGCTTAGGGCTGTCCCACCCCTCATCAAATCGACCGAGACTTATACAAATAATTGTAAGAACAGTTATTATTATTATGTTCTTTAAGTTTGTTTTTGGGTTTCAGAAATACTGTGGGAAGAAAGTTTATTTATGTTGCAGATAACGTGGAAGACGTTGCCCGACGATCACCACGAAAGTTCGACGTAGCGCCAAGTGGGCAAGGAATAAAACGAATGCTGCAAACTACCGCGAGCCACGGAAGAGCCCGGGCCGCGAGGGCGTCGAGCTTCCTAGGTCGATGTCGGACGACGTCAGAGGAAGAGATATTCTGCTTTCTCATTGTAAACAGATCGATCGAGTCTCAAAAGGCTTGTGTAAAAAGTATAGGCGGGTGACGCATTAGGAGGGACCCGATGCCTGGAATACTTCCACAGTTATTAAAAAGTTGTTAAATGCAAAACCAATAGTTTCATCATTTATATAAGTAAAAAGTAGTAAAGATAAAGGAAAGGAAGAGTTGCGGCGTCAGAACGCAAAGTGACACGTCGCTCAGCAACGAAGGAGGACATAAACAGCGGGCGTTATGTGGTGAAAACAAATCAACTGATAAAATAGTAAGTCTGTAATAAGCATAAAGCCACATAACACTGCACCGTCTGCACGTTCCTTTTAGCGCACTACCGGACCCTGCCAATTCGCGTGCACTGCCCTAACGCACTACCCCGCCCGGTCGACAGGTTTTGCACGGGACCGGACGCAAGTCTATGCCCGCACACAGAGGTGCGTACGGTGCTACGCGGATCGTGCCGACGGGAGCTTTACTCGCGCGTACTCCCGTCGAGTGGACGGAGAGTCTGCCCGTGTGTACTCGACTGCTCCTGCGGCACACCGACAGTGGTTCTACATCTACATCTACATTGATACTCCGCAAGCCACCCAACGGTGTGTGGCGGAGGGCACTTTACGTGCCACTGTCATTACCTCCCTTTCCTGTTCCAGTCGCGTATGGTTCGCGGGAAGAACGACTGTCTGAAAGTCTTCGTGCACGCTCTAATCTCTCTAATTTTACATTCGTGATCTCCTCAGGAGGTATAAGTAGGGGGAAGCAATATATTCGATACCTCATCCAGAAACGCACCCTCTCGAAACCTGGCGAGCAAGCTACACCGCGATGCAGAGCGCCTCTCTTGCAGAGTCTGCCACTTGAGTTTATTAAACATCTCCGTAACGCTATCACGGTTACCAAATAACCCGGTGACGAAACGCGCCGCTCTTCTTTGGATCTTCTCTATCTCCTCCGTCAACCCGACCTGGTACGGATCCCACACTGATGAGCAATACTCAAGTATAGGTCGAACGAGTGTCTTGTAAGCCACCTCCCTCGTTGATGGACCACATTTTCTAAGCACTCTCCCAATGAATCTCAACCTGGTACCCGCCTTACCAACAATTAATTTTATATGATCATTCCACTTCAAATCGTTCCGTACGCATACTCCCAGATATTTTACAGAAGTAACTGCTACCAGTGTTTGTTCCGCTATCATATAATCATACAATAAAGGATCCTTCTTTCTATGTATTCGCAATACATTACATTTGTCTATGTTAAGGGTCAGTTGCCACTCCCTGCACCAAGTGCATATCCGCTGCAGATCTTCCTGTATTTCGCTACAATTTTCTAATGCAGCAACTTCTCTGTATACTACAGCATCATCTGCGAAAAGCCGCATGGAACTTCCAACACTATCTACTAAGTCATTTATATATATTGTGAAAAGCAATGGTCCCATAACACTCCCCTGTGGCACGCCAGAGGTTACTTTAACGTCTGTAGACGTCTCTCCATTGATAACAACATGCTGTGTTCTGTTTGCTAAAAACTCTTCAATCCAGCCACACAGCTGGTCTGATATTCCGTAGGCTCTTACTTTGTTTATCAGGCGACAGTGCGGAACTGTATCGAACGCCTTCCGGAAGTCAAGAAAAATAGCATCTACCTGGGAGCCTGTATCTAATATTTTCTGGGTCTCATGAACAAATAAGGCGAGTTGGGTCTCACACGATCGCTGTTTCCGGAATCCATGTTGATTCCTACATAGTAGATTCTGGGTTTCCAGAAATGACATGATACGCGAGCAAAAAATATGTTCTAAAATTCTACAAGAGATCGACGTAAGAGATATAGGTCTATAGTTTTGCGCATCTGCTCGACGACCCTTCTTGAAGACTGGGACTATCTGTGCTCTTTTCCAATCATTTGGAACCCTCCGTTCCTCTAGAGACTTGCGATACACGGCTGTTAGAAGGGGGGCAAGTTCTTTCGCGTACTCTGTGTAGAATCGAATTGGTATCCCGTCAGGTCCAGTGGACTTTCCTCTATTGAGTGATTCCAGTTGCTTTTGTATTCCTTGGACACTTATTTCGATGTCAGCCATTTTTTCGTTTGTGCGAGGATTTAGAGAAGGAACTGCAGTGCGGTCTTCCTCTGTGAAACAGCTTTGGAAAAAGGTGTTTAGTATTTCAGCTTTACGCGTGTCATCCTCTGTTTCAATGCCATCATCATCCCGTAGTGTCTGGATATGCTGTTTCGAGCCACTTACTGATTTAACGTAAGACCAGAACTTCCTAGGATTATCTGTCAAGTTGGTACATAGAATTTTACTTTCGAATTCAATGAACGCTTCACGCATAGCCCTCCTTACGCTAACTTTGACATCGTTTAGCTTCTGTTTGTCTGAGAGGTTTTGGCTGCGTTTAAACTTGGAGTGGAGCTCTCTTTGCTTTCGCAGTAGTTTCCTAACTTTGTTGTTGTACCACGGTGGGTTTTTCCCGTCCCTCACAGTTTTACTCGGCACGTACCTGTCTAAAACGCATTTTACGATTGCCTTGAACTTTTTCCATAAACACTCAACATTGTCAGTGTCGGAACAGAAATTTTCGTTTTGGTCTGTTAGGTAGTCTGAAATCTGCCTTCTATTACTCTTGCTAAACAGATAAACCCTCCTCCCTTTTTTTATATTCCTATTAACTTCCATATTCAGGGATGCTGCAACGGCCTTATGATCACTGATTCCCTGTTCTGTACATACAGAGTCGAAAAGTTCGGGTCTGTTTGTTATCAGTAGGTCCAAGATGTTATCTCCACGAGTCGGTTCTCTGTTTAATTGCTCGAGGTAATTTTCGGATAGTGGACTCAGTATAATGTCACTCGATGCTCTGTCCCTACCACCCGTCCTAAACATCTGAGTGTCCCAGTCTATATCTGGTAAATTGAAATCTCCACCTAAGACTATAACATGCTGAGAAAATTTATGTGAAATGTATTCCAAATTTTCTCTCAGTTGTTCTGCCACTAATGCTGCTGAGTCGGGAGGTCGGTAAAAGGAGCCAATTATTAACCTAGTTCGGTTGTTTAGTGTAACCTCCACCCATAATAATTCACAGGAACTATCCACTTCTACTTCACTACAGGATAAACTACTACTAACAGCGACGAACACTCCACCACCGGTTGCATGCAATCTATCCTTTCTAAACACCGTCTGTACCTTTGTAAAAATTTCGGCAGAATTTATCTCTGGCTTAAGCCAGCTTTCTGTACCTATAACGATTTCAGCTTCGGTGCTTTCTATCAGCGCTTTCCCGGAGGAAAGGAGCGGAACATGGCAACTACTCGGAATGAAACGGACGGTCGAGTGTTCTAACTGAACAGTGCGAACTGGAGCAGTGTCGCTTTGACAGTGGAAGTGAAAATTACTACAACGAGAACAAATGTGACACGGCACGAACGAAACTTGCCGCCCAGGGAAAGACCGTAGGTCACAGCTGACAGTAGAGAAAATTAAAAAGAAAGTAAAAACTCTGCCTCGCAGTACTGCTGAGAAATCCCCACTGTCGAGACATCGAATAAAAGCGGTGATGACAGAGAGGATGTTTACGTACTGAAAGTACAGTTTTTTTGACACATTTCGATTTACCATCGGCACGGAATCTTAAGAGCAGCCGATAACTTCTTGGAGGAAGTAATTTCTTTTTTAAATCACAGTGTCCTGCTTTCTTTATTTCTGTTGCACGAGGTCTAGTAGGAATCGATAATTATTCTCACTCGTCTTCAATTTCAAAAGGAGTAATTGCTCTGTAAAATATCTAATTTTTGTAGAAATTTCACACTTTCCTGTCCTCTCGTCTACCTGTCCGTGTCCTGTACACCCGTGAGGACTTTTTCATTTTTTTGTATTCTTCACTGTCCAGCTATGTAATACAGCAGACAGAGAGAAAGCAAGAGCTGCGAATTTCGTGTCAGCAGTCGAGATCTCTGTGTACGCAATACTGAAGTGCGCTTTGTGGCGCAACTATCTGCACTGCAATTTTTTACGTCAGCTTCCGTGCACGCGATAAGCAACTTGTGAATGGACACTGAGCACAAATGAAGATTGTATCACACAGCAATCTACGTATATAAACAGCTTCAGCCAGTAGAGATACCACGGTAAAATCAGTCAAGCCCAGAGAGGGGGTGGGGGGAGGGTGTTAGTGCAACAAGCTGTCTGTGCTCCTGTGTGGGACGGGCAGCATTTATTTGACGTGTACAGGACTTAGGTAACACAAAATAGTAAAAGAACACAACAAATAAGTATACAATACAGTAAATAATAAAAATAACAAATTTCTGCAAGACGCTACTGATTTTCAAATAGGTGGACATTAAGAATTCCAATGTCTTGATGGCCTTGTCACTTGCTGCTTATAGGTCTTCTGTAGTACAAGGATCAGCCAGGTTACTGCAGACCAGGAGATACTGTGGGTTCTGCAGGTCACCATACTCGCAGAACTCTTCTTCGTTTGTGAGCCCCACTATCTGAGGCTCGCCTCGCACCGTAACACACCTGTCGTCAATCGGTACGGTGCCCTCTGTGACACGTACGACAGATGCAATTCCACAGCGGTTAACAATTAAGAGTACCGTTCCGCACTCGGTATACACTTCCGGGCTGATCTGTTGACTGCAGTCACGAGCATTAAATTTTGTTAACAAAGAAAGAGTCCCAAACTGTGTGTGTGTAAGTAATTATAATAGCGTCTATATCTACATATGTACCCCAATATCTTACCAATTCAGAGGACCACAGTTGTAACGAGACCTCGTATTGTGCAGCGGTCCCTCGTTTATCCGTGTTCTGGTGTCGTGTCTAGGCCATCAGAGATAGTTTGGCCAGGACCAACACACAGGAGGTGTGGCTCCCAAGTGCAAACGACAGAAACACACAAAACAACGTTTGTGAAAGTTTTTACTTTTGTAGAAGAATAGGGGGAAAGTAGAAATTGATGATCTGCCCTCTCCTCCTTTTCTCCAACATTCAAATTTTTTCCTTTCTTTCCTCTGCTGTCACAGGTTTCATTTTCAATCGGAGTGATCGTGTGCAGCACCCGGCATTTATCCGAACGTCAGCGCTTGCCGGCTCTCGCCTTTCGTGTGCCTTTTCATTCCTGTTCTGTGAATCCCTTCACCGTAAGAGTTTGTTTATTACTATCGTCCACAGTGGGAGATGCTCCTTCTGACTGTTTGCATTAGAAGTGAAGCACACAGACACTCAGTTAGCCACACCGTCTAATTTCTGCCGACCGGTGTCCTGTGCTCAGTCGCCTACCGTTTCCCAGCACTAACCTTATCTCTGTACAGATGGCATCCCAGAGGGAGTGTTCCAGAACGCCTTTTCCATTTCTTCCAAATTTCTGCAAGAACGCGACCCGTCACTAAGTCGGCCAGCCCTCTCCGAGAGTTTCAGTGTTGTAATAGGAGCCTCCGTTCAACATTCTAGTCAGGTGTACTTACCAGCTGCAAACATATATGTGGAAACGTACCTGAAAGCTGGAGGGATGTGCCACTTCTTGCGGACGTCGACAAGTGCCGCCACCTGCGCCTCTTGCAGCTCGAGCGCTCGCGTGTCCACTCCCATCAGTTCCGCCTTCTGCAGCAACCGGCGGACCGCCGACGCACTCGTCGTCAGCAGGCGAGGCATCTTCTGCGTGGGTACTGGGGACCGAGTGTACCGAAAACTATTTAGCCTAGCACACGTATTCTTTCCTTTCCCCATTTACTATTCTCAAAATTCTATCGAAATTCGAGTGAGGGTCAGGAACGGGAGTCCGAATCTACAGAGCGAGTCGAACACCTTGCGGTGAGCTGCACTGCCGACTTTTGACGACCGACAGCCCATAGGTATAATTGGTAAAAGTGGGAACAAAGATAAGGGTTTAACGTCACACTGACGACGAGATCTTTAGAGGTGGAAAAAGAGCTCAAATTGTCGCCCGTGCACTCTTCGGAGGAACTGCCCCGACATTCACCTGACCCCGGTTAACGGAAACTGTAGAGGTTCTGATCTGTCACCTCCCGTGTCTTACTTCTGTGGGGCCACGACAGTCGTTCTCAACTTCCGAGGTCATGGGCACCACTAGGCATCGAAAGCTTCACGATCTCCGTGTCCCGTCACCGTCTTCCGGATACCACTGCCTCACAGAGGCTCAGTACGGACCTCACTCTCGACCTTTTCATGTCACAAGTGAGAATGACACCCCGTCGAGCGGCAGTTTCGAGCGGTTCCTATGTAATTTGTGGGACCGAAAGACAAGCAGTGATACAGCAATGTTCTAGGTTTACTTAATTCTCTGTGTGTACTAAAGTTTTTAAATTACACCATATAATACGATCACCTCCAAGAAATCAAACAATGGAAAATCCAGAATAGAACGTAACAATATTATGAAAAGGAAAGTTGCTACTCACCATATAGCAGAGATGTTGACTCACAGATAGGCACAATGAAAGGACTGTCACAAATATATCTTTTGGCCAGTAAGGCCTCATTGGCCACAAACTTTAATCATGACAGTCCTTTTGTTGTGCCTATCTGCGACTCAGCATCTCCGCTATATGGTGAATAGCAACTTCCCTTATCATAACACTGTTACACCTCCAAGAAATATTAGAGAGAATTGTATGCCACCATACAGAGACTTCCAAAAGTTGAATGTCAAAGTTGTATCGTGTATTCGTCTTTTCCTTAGAGTTGTTGAAATTCAGATTTTCTGTAAATTCATCAGATGTAGGGAAGGTCAAGTACATTAATCAGTTTGACTCGTAAACTCGCACCAAAACTGTAACCGATTATTCTAAAGATGTGCATAGTTACACGAATTGGACTTAGTGTACGATGAGTTACTGAGTGAGGATGCGAGACAGTATCTGAAAGAATTAAGAAAATAATTCTGAAATTCTAAGGATTGTGCTCCGAAGATGGCATATTCCGACCTCTTTCAGTCTCACGTCTCGTGCAGCATACTGATATGGGGTTATTCCTACTATGTAAGTGAAATTCTGAAAATACAAAAAAAAAAAAAAAAAAAGTAACTACAATAATGAGCAAAGCAAATCCTAAAGAACACTGCCAACTCCTCTTTATCAAGCTTGAGAAACTGACAGTAGAAACCTACACATATACAAGGCACTGCTTTATGTAGATAACAACACGAGTGAGTTCGACACCAGAGAGAATATATGCCATCGCAAGACTGGAGACGAACTCAGCTTCGGTGCACTGAGACAGAGACTTAAACATTATCGACATTTGTTTTTACAGCCACTTAAAAAGTTGAATTAAATTGGAAGAATTTTTCTGTAATTTTTTTTTTTAATTATTTGTATATCTCATGTCCAAATGTGAACCAATGTAAATGGTGAACAATAATACGGAATTGAACTATGTACAGTTTCTGACACACGACTAATAAATTATCAGAGCACGCTCGTACAATCGGTGGGTCCAACATTTTAAGCACAAGCGTGACATTATTGTTAGCTTCTGGGCACCAGCTGAACTACTCCAGGCTGAGTCACTACATCAGAGTTCTGGAGATTTCTACATTCATTGTCTATTCTCGTATGCCACGAACACTCGAGTTCTTTTACTCGACTGCTGCACCATCTCGTACAGTACCGACAAACCTCAACTGCCGTTCACAACATTCCAGTCAGAAAGACGGCACCGTTTTTAAATGCCCGTGTGGCACAAAGTTTGAGTACACGGTTGTGGGCCGCCTGTAATTGGAACAGAATATTTTGGCTGTCATTTCTGTATTCTGACCAAAATTAAGCAAATGCCTCAAAAAAACTTCTTGACCCAAACTATCAAATTTCTAAAATGTTCTAAAACTAAATGAAGTATAGAAACAAATAATTAAAACTTCTCCAAATATAGAATCTAAGTTTGTTCAGAAGGATGACAGATATGTGGTAGCTTCCTTTAGCAAATTTTTTACAGACAAATTTCATAATTCTTCTATGCAAACTCTGACATTTCCCACGCATACCTACGACAAGCAGTGACAGAGATATCGGACTCGAGGCCAAAGATATTATTCGACAAAACTAACTGTGGGTCCAGTAGCGACGATAACCGATTATACAAATGTGTGGTGTCTGTTCTTTAGCACACATCCAAAAGAACAGACACCACACACTCGTACAACTGATTCGACTCGACTTGCTACGAATCCGCCACCTTCAATGCAGACGCACAGTTACATTCTGCCTCCTGCGGGAATCTCAAAGTAGTGACCACGGAGGATACAGACGGGGACTGCAGATACGTGGCACTAGGTGGGAATGTGAGTAAGCCGGCAAGCGTACCGGGACAGTACGCGCAATTTCAATAAGTAGTGCCTAGTAAGCTGGAGATCCTGGGTTCTAATCCACGTCCACACACATTTTCACTCGTTACTGCCGATTCTGCAATTAAGTCCCGATGCAGCTGACAGCAATATTTCCTTCCCTTTCCTTTCCTTTCCCCTCTCCACCTTCAATTTATGCTAAATGATAACTGACTCGTTATTGACATTTGGTACAATCACATTCCAGGTCAAAAGTAGTGTGTACTGTTATCCTGCAGTTCAACAATTTCATTAAAAAAGAACTGTTATTTGGAAGTAACAGATCACAGTCCAAAAAATGTAAAACTAAATTAGATATGCACAATAAAAATAACCCGCATTCTACTGACCGACAGTTTATCTAGACAAAACGTGGATTCTCAAAAGATTCCCGTTTTAATAAATTCCAACACTATGCGAGAAACAGTGTCTGACGAGGGTGCCGAGCAATGTTTACCTGCAGAGCGTGCAGGTAGGCAGTCACTTTCACCTGACACTGTTGCACCATTCAGTCTGCTCCCCGTGGAAGCCTGCACCCTCTGCAATCTCAGTCTGCTCACCGGTGTCACACTTCAGTCCTCCTCTACAATTTTTACCTCTCACCCATCCCTGCCATACTGAACTGGCAATTCTTAGACTAATCGGGAAGTGTCCTGTCGACCTATTGGCAAATTAGCGAAGCTGTGCGACGAAATTCTTTTCTCCCCAATTCGATTAAGTGTGTCTCCGTCAGATATTTGAAGTACTCGTCCGATACTTGAAATTCTTCTGCAGAGCCTCATTTCGAAACCCACGGGACTCTCCTTGCCGATGTTTCATTTACGTAGCAGACTATACACGAGGAAAATCCTTTCGTAAAATATACCCTAAACACAAATTTATATTCAATGTCGACAAATTATTCTTTTTCGGAAAAGCTTTTTTTACTATTACCGGCCCACTTTGCTTCTGCCAATGTCAGATTCTTTGCTGCGCAAGCAGCTGATCTCACGAACTCCTTTTAGTCTCTCTTTTCCTAATCTGGTTACCTCAGTATTGCCCAATTTAATTCGACTATGTTTCATCACTTTTGTCAAACGACTGCCTGCCACTTCAGTATTTTGAGCATCTCTGTGACACTCCTCACGGGTCAAACAAACCTGTGACCGTCTGTGTTGTTCTTCTCCGTGTACATTCAGTATCCTCTACTAGTTCTGTTTGCTATGGGCCCGACACACTTTCAGCAGTAATCTGCACAGGTATGACGTCGGTTGGTTGACTGGGTGGTTGGGTGGAGAAGGGACCAAACTACACAGTCATCAGTCCCTCCGACCACAGATTAACTAAAACCGATAAAATTCCACATTATAAGAGGGAACTGCAATGTACATAAAATGATAAACTAATGACAGGGAAGGAAGGAAGGGCAGAAGAAGTGGTGAGCGAAAGAAAGTGACTAATGACAGGGGCGTGAAGGAAGAAGCACAGGAGACAAAGAGTGACGCTCAAGACATAACAGACCCCATAAGGAAAGGTATGGGAAGGCAGAGGACCGGGTTGCACCACCGAACCCAGTTGAAGTCAATCCAGTCAGGGCGAAGGGTGGAGCCAGAGGGCCCACTGTCCCCTCCACTCACCGATAATGTGGTGTCACTGCCAGACACCACACTTGGTAGGTGGTAGCCTTTAAATCGGCCGCGGTCCGTTAGTATAAGTCGGACCCGCGTGTCACCACTATCAGTGATTGCAGACCGAGCGCCGCCACACGGCAGGTCTGGAGACTTCCTAGCACTCGCACCAGTTGTACAGCCGACTTTGCTAGCGATGGTTCACTGACAAAATACGCTCTCATTTGCCGAGACAATTGTTAGCATAGCCTTCAGCTACGTCATTTGCTACGACCTAGCAAGGCGCCATTACCAGTTACTATTGATGCTGTAAAACATGTACCGTCAAGAGCGATGTTCACCAATTATGGATTAAAGTTAAGTATTCCAGCAGCTACGTACGTTTTTGGCTAGTCTCATTTCCTAAATCTGTTCCAGACCTCACGCCAGCCTGCGTGAGCTAAAACGCATGCCTTTCGGCTTCCTCTCATAGTGGGTTGGCTGTTTTGCCAATACACAACAGATAAGATCGAAGGTCCCTCTCTTAAATAAAGCAATAAAAACCCCCCATCAGGAATAAAACGTAAAACGAGATCCGCCACTGAGGCACCGTCAGCCGACACCAGGGGTAGCAAGTCTGGAAAGCTAAGAGTCCGTTGTAGGGTGGCTAAGTTGGGGCAGTCCAATAAGATGTGAGCCACATTCAACATCGATCCACGACGACAGAGAGCGAGGTCCTCACGACGGAGGAGATAACTGTCAGTCAAAAAAGTATGGCCGATGCGGAGCCGGCTTAGGACGTCAGAGGCCTTACGAGAGGAGGACTGCCGTGGAGTTGTAGAATCATTACTTGCCCTGAGCTCGTTCAGTGAAGAGTGATCCATTCTGCATCCCAAAGACCCAAAACTTGATGACGTAACGCCGAGCGAAGGCTTATTTCCAGAATGCCAATAGCAAGAGGTGGCCCGGTAGTAGCTAATTTAGCCAGTCGATCGGCAAGTTCATTGCCAGGAATCCCAACACGGCCTGGGGTCCAAATGAAAACCACCGAGCAACCACGATGACAGAGGAGAGAAAGGAAGTCCCGCATAGCGATGACCGATGGGTGGCGAGGGAAGCACTGGCCTCTCAATGAGTCACTACAGATAGTGAATGACAGTACTAAGAAGGGGCAGATATGGTCCAGTGCATGCAAGATGGCTACCAATTCTGCAGTAAAAACACTACAGCAATCTGGCAAGTAACGAAGTTCCGTGTGTCGTGCATAGGTGTAAGCAAAACCAGTGCGGCCAGCAACCGTGGAGCCATCAGTATAGATCACTTCTGAACTGAGCAGACAGGACAACTGGTGGCGAAGAGCCATCGGAGGGACAGAATCCTTTGAATCGATCGAGAGATCGAGACAGAGCTGCGACAAGAGACGCACCGAGGAGGGGTACCTGCGTGAGCAGAGAAGAGAGGCGGTAAAGGCAATTGTTGGAGCTCAGGAAAGAGCGACTGAATGCGGACGGCCACGGTAAGCCCACATCGTGGCCGCCGCTGTGGCAGGGTGATCTCCGTGTCTGGATAAAGGAGACCGTAATTAGTGTGCTTCGGGGTGCAGCGAATGTGGAGCACATAAGATATCAGCTGTTGCTGGCGCAAAACTCGCAGTGGTGGAATCCCCGCCTCTGCAAGAAGGATGCGTACGGAGCTAGTCCAGAAGGCACCAGTTGGAAGTCTGACCCCGGAGTGGTGGATGGGGTGTAGTATCAGCAGTGTCAAAGGCGACACACAACCACAGACAGGACTTCCGTAGTCTAAACGAGACTGGATCAATGCTTGATACAATCACAGAACAGAGAGGTCTGCACCCCAGGTGGTATTGCACAGACACCTAAGAACACTGAGATGGGACCAGCACGTCTCTTCAGCTGGAAAAGATGAGGGAGCCGTGTCAACCGCGCATCGAAGACCGGACCCGAGAAGCGGCGGGTGTCCACCACCTCGAGGGGACGGCCATCGAGGCAGAGTTCCGGATGGGGACCGACTGTACGGCGATGGCAGAAATGCACGACACACGTCTCGGCCACCGAAAACTGAAAGCCACGGGACAGAGACTACGAGTGTGCCCGACAGATCGCCCCCTGTAGACGGCGTTCTGCAGTGCCCATTACGGAGGAGGCGAGGTAGATACAAAAACTGTCAGCATACAGAGAGGGAGATACTGCCGGCCCAACAGCGGTCACCAGTCCATTAATGGCTACGAGAAAGAGAGGGACGCTCAGCACGGAACCCTGTGGAACCCCATTTTCTTGCCGACGGGGAGAGCTGTAGGAGGAGCCAAATTGGACCCGAAAAGAGCGATAAGAAAGGAACTTACGGATAAAAATGGGAAGAGTGCCACAAAGGCGCCATTAGTGAAGGGTGGTGAGGATATGGTGGTGCCAGGTGGTGTTAAAGGCTTTATGCAGATCAAAGAAGACTGCAAGGAGGTGTTGCCGGCAAAAGCCGACTCCAGTTGGACCAAGTTATCCACCGTAGAGCAGCCACAGCGAAAACCACCTCGAGTCGATGACAAAAGGTCACGGGATTCGAGGCTCCAAAACAGCTGCCGACTCACCGTGTGTTCAAGGAGCTTGCAGAGGGTGTTAGTAAGGCTAATTGGACGGTAGCTATCCAACTGAAGAGGCGGCTTCCCTGGCTTCAACACTGGAACAACAATACTTTCCTGTCACTGGGTAGGAAAGACTCCATCACTCCAGAGACGGTTGAAGAGGGTCAGTATACGATGGTGGCCAGCCACTAACAAGTGTTGGAGCATTTGGTTACGTATCCCATCTGGTCCAGGAGCCGTGTCGCGACAAAGAGAGAGGGCGCTGGCGAATTCCCACTCGCTGAAAGGGGCATTATATGGTTCTGAGCAGCGAGAAACAAAAGACACAGGTAGTCGTTCTGAGTTCAGTTCAGAAGAAGGAATGTGGGCGGATACTGAGCCAATGCCGAAGCTTGAGCAAAGCGTTGAGCAAAATTTTCTGCTACAAAGTCCGGATTAGTAACACCGTGCACAGAAATGCCTGCATCCCTGGTGGTAGGAAGGTGTCCAAAATTTCGCCTGAGTTTTGCACAGACTTGAGAAGAGGGGTGTGTGTGGTCCTATGGCAGCTACAGATCGTTCCCAGCAAACCCGTTTCTGAAATTTGATTAGGTAGCGGGCCCGGGAACAGAGTCATTTAAAGACCAGAAGAAGAGCAGTAGAAGGGTACCGCTCGAAGTGTTGAAGAGCACAGCGGCGGTCTTTTATGGCCGCAGTAATTTCCGGAGTCCACCGAGGGACCATCTACAGGCGGGGGGAACCTGAAGAAGGGATTGCTGAAATGGCTACTGAAAGGATGGTGGCAGTCAAAGTCTGAGTAGACTCATCAACACTGTCATGTGGCAATACACAGGGGATGGGAGCAGAGGAGAAGGCACCCCAATCAGCCTTAAACATGGCCCACCTGGGAGGGTGACGCAGTGAGAGACACTGAAGGAAGGTCGAAACAATCAGGTAATGGTCGCTGTCACTTAAGTGCGTGGGGGCGCCTGTGTTTAGTAAACAGAGGTCAAGCCCTGCCAGAACAGCTTCAACTGCCCTGCCTAGGGCAGTAGTCGTATTACTACCCCAAAGAGGGTTGTGGGCATTAAAGTCCCATAATAACAGGAAGAGAGAAGGGAGTTGCTGAAGAAGGGTGGTGAGGGCATGGGATGTGGGCGGCCTGTCAGGTGGAAGGTAGAGCTTACGGATTGTGATTGGAGTGGCCAGATGGACCCTGACAGCAATGGCTTCCAGAGTGGTACGGAGGGGAACCCATTTACTAACAATGTCCTTGCGGACCGAGGTGCAAACACCACCAGAAGCCCGCAAGGGGCCAAAAAGCACGGAACCCCCAAAGGGCGGGTGAGTAAGAATTGACGAAATGGGTCTCCCGGAGCGCAATACAAGCAGCAGAGTAGAAGGAAAGAAGGGGCGCCAACTCTGGAAGGTGACGCAAATATCCATTACAATTCCACTGGAGGATTCTCAAGCCAGAGTCCGAATGGGAAGCGAACGGACCGGAGTCGGTCACGCCGCCGAGTCGTCATCTGTCACAAAAAAGGATGGGCTAATATCCATATAGGTGGGTTCAGACTCTGTCGGTTCACTGACTGGAGGAGGGGAGGCTGCACCTCAGGGGGTACTAGAGCGGCCTTGCCCTCGTTCTTGCGTTTCTGCTTCTTCTCTCGGGAAGGAAGAGAAGGGCAGACTTCAGCGAGGGCGGGCACGGAATTACGTCGGGCAATCTCGGCGTCCACCGGCCACAGATCATGCTGCCGATGTGGAGCTGTACATCGCCTTTCAGTGGGGTGCCGGGAAGAGGAGTTCCGGGAGGGGCCACCGAAGGAGGGGAGCACTACTCTGGCAGGGGAGGGGGAGCAGCACTTGAAGGGGTGGGTATGGGTACTGAGGGGGAGGGGGAGTGGGGAGGGGGGGAAGAGGAGGAAGAGGAAGCTGAAGGCATTCGGTGAGGGGGTGGGGCTGGGAAGAGGAGGGGGTAGGAGGGGGAATGGACTTAATTGAAGCAAAAGTAGAAGTCATAGACACGGGATGGAGCCAGTCATACTTTTGACGAGCCTCAGTGTAGGTGAGCCGATCTAAGGTTTTATACTCTTGAACCCTTCTTTCTTTCACAAACACTGGGCATGTAGGCGAGCGTGGAGAATGCTGTCCATTACAATTTACACACATTGGCGGAGGAGCACAGGCACTCCCCCACGGACGGGGTGCCCACAGTCGCCACAGAGCGGATCAGTGGTGTAGTGGGAAGACGTGTGTCCGAACCGTAAGCATTTAAAGCACCTCGTCGGTGGTGGAATATAATGTTTTACATCACAGTGATGCACCATTACCTTGACCTTTTCTGGGAGGACATTTCCCTCAAAGGCCAGGATAAAGGTGCCCGTAGCGATGCGATTGTTCAGAGGGCCTCTCTGCAAAAGGCGGATAAAACGAATCCCTCGCCACTCGAGGTTAGCACGGAGCTCCTCGTCAGTTTGCAGAAGAAGATCTCGGTGGAAAATAATGCCCTGTAGTGAGCTCAAAGATCGGTGGGGCGTGACGGAGACTGGGACGTCACCGAGACGGCCACAAGCACGCAGGGCGTCGGACTGGGCAGCAGAAGATGTCTCAATGAGCAAAGCATATTACTCATCGATTCAACTTCGCCATACTTACCTTCACTCGTCTCCACGAAAAACAAAGGCTCGGTCGTGGCAAAACTTCCGCCACTAAGGTTTCAACCCGAGCCGGCGAGCTTGACCCTCCTCCATGGAGGTGGCCAGGGAGGGGAAGGCCGAAGGTTGAGAAGAAGAAGGAGTGTCACATTTGATAACGCTATTAGAGACGGCCACAGAATGGCTAGGAGGGTGAAGCTTCTGTCGCTTCATGCGCAGGGCGTCTGCCCTAGTGCCACCGACACCGATCAGGGGCTCGCTCCGTGGGTGCCACCCGGCCACAGCGAGGGCCGTCTGGCACGGCAGCCATTGCCGGGAGTTCTGGTGCCCCAAAGTGATGAGCATCAATTCCTGGGCATACATGAGGTGTTAACAGTACAGGTACTACCAGTGGGATCCCTGTGGTTTCAGGGGGCTCGGTGAAGTGGGTACTTAACAGCCCCACCACACAGACTGACTACCGTGCTGGTGACCTAGCAGGAAGGGGGCCTGGGTGCAAAGGGAAAGGGGAGGGGAGAGGAGAGGAACCTGCACCCTGGAAGCTAGGTAGGGAGTTCATCCCCAAATGTCTCACACTGAACGGAAAATTTTGGAAATGGGGGTCAAATCCCAAGGGGACCAAAAACGCCAAAAAGGAGACGGAAACCGCAAACTAAACAATAGCACAGACCAAAACAAAGCCAGGATAACCAGGCCGACATAAAGAAGTCCACTAAGAGGGAAAAGAGGGGGCAGCAACAAAGGAGCAAGGAGAGAGAGGAAGAGGCACAGGGATGGGAACGCAGCCTGGAAAGGAAAGGAAAGGAGACTGCAATAGCTCAGAGCCCCGTGTACGCCACACACGTACCCACAAAAGGACTGTGGACCCCCTGGGGGGAGTTATGATGTAACCAGTCTTCTTTGTACACTAACTTCTATATCTGTTAGACACACACTGTCCGAAATAATGTGGCCCGTCCGCCCTATTAAGAAACTGTCAGTCCGATTACAAATTTCGCTCGATACTTCGTACGACCGTAGTTTCGATAATAAACGTATGTCTGGCACTGGCTAGAGCGCTTTCCGGAAGTCGAGAGACACTACATCTACCTGATTCCAGAAAGAATATGTGCCGGCTGGCCTGGAGGAGGTCATTTTGTTCGAGATGCCTCATTATTCACAGAGAGGTATGTTCCATCTACGCAACTAAATGAAAGGCAGTTTGTATGTTGCTATTTGGGTTTTGCTTCTTTTATTTGTGAAGCATCTTCAGTGGCCTGTAATATAAGTTTCTTTTTAAACATATAATAGATGTGTTTTGTAGTAGTTACAATATGTTACTATGTTAGATTTTGTCACATTTTTCTCTTGTTTTTCAGATTAGAATCAACTTTTGTAGCACAAATTTCATGAGGTGAAATTATGTTTCGGTGTTACATACAATTTCCTGTGCCCATATGTGTGGTCCTGGAGATGTGTTCATTAGACCCCATGCTCCAAATGGCCGATTTCTGGAGATTTTTCTGCCCATATTTGTTACAACACATCACTTACATCACTTGTACTTTTCATTTTGTGATCAACATGTGTGTATTTACAGTGTGTAGTGGTGCAAACTGTCGCTGTGTGTTTATCTTTTGTTATCGTTTTAGTGGCTAACATGATTGGAGAGTTATTGCTCATATGGATTTGGTCGTTAAGTACTTACTGTATCATTGCACCCCCCCCCCCCCCCCCAATATTTTCACATCATAAAATTTGTGCTAGAAAAGTCGATTCTTATCTGAAAAAGAAGCAGAAAACATGACAAAATGTAACCTACTGTAACTACTGCATAATATGTTTATTATATTTATAAAAGAAACATGTATTACAGACCACTGAAGATGCTTCACAAATAAAATGAGCAAAGCACATATGACAATAACCAAACTGCCTTCCATTCGGTTACACAGAGAGAATATACCTCCATAAATTTTGAAGCAACTAAGGGACGACAGAAAACAAAAAAATGATGGTACCTCATTATGTTTGACTCAGAATACAGGTGGTTGTCACTGAAATTGGATGGGGACTTTTGTGTATCATTCCTACAACCATTCTTCTAGATGTATGTGGCATGTGCCTCCTTCTACCCACTGCACACAGTTTTTCGTATACTAAGTTCAGAGAGGTGGTAGCTCAGCCACAAATTCATGTTATAATCTGACAGAGACTCCATAGGGGCCTGGAGCTTCTTTCAGTTTAGTAATTACATCAGTTTCTCAAAGCAACTGACGTTATATTTCACTCATTTTTGCTGCAGTGTTGGAACTAAATGGGGGCAATAATCCTGGATTTTCCTTTGTAAAGGAACATTTGAAAATGGAATTCAGCATTTATGCTTTTGCTTTGATATCAATTTCAGTTCCTGTTTAGTCCGTCAATGTCTAGGTCACTTAGTTTGTTGCCATCAACAGGCTATACATGCGACCAGAATTTATTTGGGTTTTTTGTATGTATGTTTGTCTACAGTAATATAAATGTTACTTAAAAGTCTTGTAGAAGGCAGGCAACTATCATTATAATAACTGACTGTGTTGCAATGGTATATTGCAACCCAATCAGCCTATTCCTTTACAGAGACTGGATACCATAGACACTCCCTCCCATTATGAGCTATTCTGCTGGATGCACATCTGTCAAGTGTCTTTTAAACTTGAGCCAAAGTTCTTCTACACACTTGTGTCCAGAATTAAACGTTTCAAGTTCCTCACTGAGATAAGTATCTCTTCGGGGTAGTTTCCAGATGAGACATTTAATAATGTTTTCCATAATATCCTATCTTGCACACGACATACAAAGTTGTAACTGTCCCAACTGATTGTTGGATGGTTGAAATCTCCCCTGGTGATAACAATACCCAGAACTCACATACAGGGGAATTGAGGCTTTTCTAAAATTTAGGGTTCCATCTGAGTGAGAGTCTGGTGTGCAGTGGAAGGATCTGCTTATCAGTTTGTACTCAGCCCCAGTACCGAGTCTTTCCCAGACACTCTCTCATTCAGTTTTAATTTCTGTCTCGGTCTAATTGAATTTCTTGTGTACTGAGAGAAATATGCCCAATGTGTGTGTGTGGGGGGGGGGGGGGGGGGGGGGGAATCCTGGATTTTTCCCGGACTTTCCGGTTAAAAAAGGCACATTTTCCCCCACATGAAAATACACTTCTTCCAAGGTGAAAAATACACTTTTGTTGTAAAAATATCAGTCCTCTGAATGGTAAAGGTTTTATATACCAGCAAGGAACTTCACAAAACAAAAACAAAAAAAATAAGAAGTAAAAAGAAGAAGAAGAAGATTAATCTGGAAAGATGTGTGACGTACAGCAACATTTACGCTGCATATTTTAATATTACAATATGCTGCATTTTTTTTGTATACGTACTGTGGAAGTATTGATTTGAAACAGCACATTATTTTCTAAAGCACTGAAATCGAGACGGGAGTGTGCTTTTGTAAGCCAATCATAGCTCGTGTCACGTGATTTCGCCAGCCAATGAATTGAGAGCACAGAACACGTGATGTCAGCCAATAGCAACATCACTGTTAAGTAGTGTGTAGACACAAACAGGAAAATTTAATGGTTTAAATTAATGTAAACAGTGTAGCTCAAAAAGGCTAAGCTTTCACACATAATACTGGTCTTTTTTGCCCGTGTTACACTTTACGATACAGCACACGAATGTGCTAGTAACATTTTAAATAATGACCTTAATGACTGGTCATCTGCGCTCAAAATTCTTCTAAGGGGCTAGTCTTCAGTGTGTTAAGTTTTAAATGAGAGTCGAACACAGTGATTTGAGAAATTAATTGCACATTCGCACACTTAACATTAGTAATCTTGCGCGAAAGGAACTTTACTTTGAAACTAACACTTTTCAAAGCACCATTCGCAATATTTTCCCGTGACCTGCTTCTTTTCAGCAGTTGCACCAGAAAACAGGCATTATTGTGCGTGGGCAGCTACGGTGACGAAGAAAGCCCTTACGTTTGTACGTATCTAGTATTAAGAGATCTTACATGACATCATAAAAGAAATAGGATACTCCAAGATGATCAGAATTTCGTAAACCGTACCAAAATGCATTAGCCGGCTTAAAGTGCACATTTGTATGTCCAGATTTACAATGAAGTATGCCCCAACCTGATATTAAACTTTTCAGTGTGGTTTTTGGAATGCAAATTTTCTTGTAATACCAGTACTGTATTCTCATGTATGGTTCCTTATTATATGCCATATGTGCCAGAAGATGAAAATGTGCACTCGAAAGTCAGTGAACAGTTGAAACTAGCCAGCAGTGCGGAATGAAACACTTCGTTTCTAATAAATTGATTGCCTCTGGGGAAAAGATTAATACAAGTCACATTTATTTAGCAAACCGACAAAAATAACTTCACTGTTCTGCAAGGTAACTGACAGCCAAAAACGTAGAAATACAATAAAATCAGAGAACTGAAACTAGTAACGTATGTTACCCTTCTGTAATTACATAAATGTATCTTAATTCACTCTAAGCTCCCAACTACAGAAATCCGCTAACCTCTTCCCGACTACAATCGAGACTGCTATGCGCGTGTGCAAACCTGGCAGCTTGCGGGCGCCACAAAAACTTTTCCGGGTAGCATCAGGCTGCTTGCTGCTACTGCACAGCCACACTTTAAGTAGCCAGAAGTGGGAGAAGGTACTGTCCATACGCAACTCAACTGCACACACGTCAGCCCGTCGGCAACTGTTCGAACAACATTAATGTAACCAGTTGTGACACCATGCTCATCATTAGCAATTTACTGTTAGTATTCTGTAGTCTTCAACCTAAAGCCTTTGACACGTTTTGCTCTTTATGACTTCTCACCCGTCAAAATTACAAAAATTTAACTGAAGACAAAAACAATGAAAAATTCCTGGAATTCTAAAAAATTACCGGGTCTTTCCAAATTTCCCTGGATCGTGTACACACTGTACGCCACTTCCATTTCACATTAGGCTGTCATTTTCAGATACTCTTAAATATTCCCCAAAAAACTTACCACTGTCAATTTTTGGTTTTAACAACATTTCTGTACGTAGTATTATGTGAGATTCACTGCTCCAGTGCAATAGTGCAATGCTGGGAGATTGGAGGGATTTTTTTTTTTTTTTTTTTGGGGGGGGGGGGGGGGGGGCTGTAGTGCTGACAATAATGTTTTGTGTCAACTTCAAAGCAGGTAAGCAAAAAAATAAATAAAAAAAAATTATATCATCAACTGTGCCAGGTCAGTGGATTTAGGTCTTCTTGTCCACCTGCTTTACCTATGACCAAGTCTATATAATCATTTCGTTTCATATCCCCACAAAGCATTACACCCACGTATTTGTATGAGTTGCCTGATTCAAACAATGGCTCACTGATATTATAGCTGTAGGATATTATGTTTTCTTGTTTTGTGAAGTGCACAATTTTACAATTCTGAACGTTTAAAGTTGCCAATCTTTGCACCACTTTGAAATCTTATCAAGATCGGACTGAACAGTTATGCAGCCTCTTTAAGATGGTACTTCACTGTAAATAACTGCATCATCTGCAAAAAGTCGGAGGTTACTGTTAATATTGTCTGCAAGGTCATTAATACACAACGTGAACAGTAAGGGATCCAAAATCTTCTCTGGTTCACACCTGAAGTTATCTGACGACGACTCTCCACCCGAGATAACATGCTGTGTCCTTCCTACTGAAAACTCCTCGATCCAGTCAAAACTTTCACTCGATATCCCTTACGATCGTACCTTTGACATTAGGTGGAGGTGTAATACAAAGTCAAATGTTTTTTGGAAATAAAAAAAAAGCATCTACCTGACTGCCTCGATACGAAGCTTTCAGTACGTCACGAGAAAAGTGGCAGTTGGGTATCACACGAGCATCATTTTCAGAATACGTGCCGGTTGGCACTGAGGAGGATATTGAATGTATACGGAGAAGGGCACAATTAATGGTCGCAAGTGGAGAGTGTCACAGTAATATTGAAGGAACTGAGCTATCAGATTCTTGAAGGTAGAAGTGAACTATTCTGAGAAAGTCTATTAACAAAATTTCAATACCCAGTGTGGCGTCACAAGGCTTAGGCCTGTCCCATCCCTCATTAAATTGACCACGACTTATACGAATAATTGTAAGAACAGTTATTATTATTATGTTCTTTAAGTTTGTTTTCGGATTTTCAGAAATACTGTGGGAAGAAAGTTTATTTATGTTGCAGATAACGTGGAAGACGTCGCCCGACCATCACCACGAAAGTTCCACGTAGCGGCAAGTGGGCGAGGAATAAAACGAATGCCGCAAACTACCGCGAGCCACGGACGAGCCCGGGCCGCGAGGGCGTCGAGCTTCCTAGGTCGTTGTCAGACAATATCCAAGGAAGAGATATTCTGCTTTCTCTTTGTAAACAAATCGATCGAGTCTCGAAAGGTTCGTGTAAAACGTACAGGCGGGTGACACATTAGGTGGGTCTCGATGCCTGTAATACTTCCACAGTTATTAAAAAGTAGTTAAACGGCAAAACCAATAGTTCATCATTTATGTAGATAAAAAGTAGTAAAGATATAAGAAAGGAAGAGTTGCGGCGTCAGAACGAAAAGTGATACATCGCTCAGCAATGAAGGAGGATGTAAACAGCGGGTGATACGTGGTGAAAACAAATAAACTGATAAAATAGTAAGTCTGTAATTAAGCATAAAGCCACGTAGCACTGCACCAGCTTTAAATGAAGACGGAGGAATATACTACAATAACCTACATACCGTTCACGTAGGGATCATGAGGATAAGATTAGAATAATTACCGCACGCACAGAGGCATTCGAACAATCGTTCTTCCCACAGTCCGTACGTGAGTGGAATGGGAAGAAACTCTAATAACTGATACAGTGGGACGTAGCCTCTGCCGTGTACCTCACAGTGCTTTGCAGAGTGTAGATGTAGATGTAGATCTGCACAGTAGTGTAGTGCTCGGGTTAATCGGGAACACAAGTAAAGAGCTGTGAAAGTCAACGAACGTGATGTCAAAGAAATAGCTACAAAACTTCCTGGCAGATTAAAACTGTGTGCCAGGCTGAGACTCGAACTCGGGACCTTTGCCTTACGCAGGCAAGTGCTCTACCGACAGTTACCCAAGCACGACTCACACCCCGTCCTCACAGCTTTACTTCTGCCAGTATCTCGTCTCCTACCTTCCAAACTTCACAGAAGCTCTCCTGCGAACCTTGCAGAACTAGCACTCCACGGAGAAAGGATATTGCGGAGACATGGCTTAGCCACAGCCTGGAGGATGTTTCTAAAATGAAATTTTCACTCTACAGCAGAGTGTGCTCTGATATTGAAACTTCCTGGCAGATTAAAACTGTGTGCCCGACCGAGACACGAACTCGGGACCTTTGCCTTTTGCGGGCAAGTTCGAGTCTCGGCCCGGCACACAATTTTAATCTGCCAGGAAGTTTTGTAGCTGTTTCTTTGACATCACATTCGTTGGCTTGCCCACGAAAGGCAAAGGTCCCGAGTTCGAGTCTCTGCCCGGCACACAGTTTTAATCTGCCAGGAAGTTTCGTGTCAGCGCACACTCCACTGCAGAGTGAAAATTTCATTCTAAATAGCTACAATTTTTTTCACAGCACACATTTTACGGATATCGCATTCCCACGAGCGATTTGCGTGTGGTATTTTAGGGGTGACACAGCTCAGTGCGGACTGGCGGAATCGGCAGATTCACTATTACTTTGAGAAGTGCTTCAGCGCAATGAAAGCACGTGCCCTCATCACCGGTTTCAAAATGGGACACCTAAAGGATTCGGAATACGAATTGCCAGAACATTCACAACATTTGTCACTTTCTGCTTCACTCTATTTCCACACTGAGACAGAGTTTACAGCAGCTGTAGACACTTACCCCAGGGTGGGATGCGCGTGCTCTTGTGCTGCAGGTACTTGGAGCGGTACTTGGCGAGCTTGCGCTGCGTGCGCTGCTGCTCGGCCGTCGCCTGCGTCTGCTTCTCCTGCTCCAGGTGGCGCTGCTGCGTGCGCAGCTGCAGGGCCAGCCAGTTCCTGCGCCGCCGCCTGCCACACCGCAAACTCCAGTCACACTCGGCGTACCGAATCTTTTAGACGAATCCGGCCAGGTGGCACCTTTGACAACTGCCAATATTTTGCCACGTGAACACCGCACCGTTTTCGAGGCACGGGTGCGACGAGAGCACTCGGTGCGAGACAATTTAAACCTCGGGGCGGGGCCGTACCGACCGAGAACACCGACGCGGCATACGCGGAAAGACGGGTCGGGGTCGAGTTGTTTTGGGGAAGGAGACCAGACAGCGAGGTCATCGGTCTCATCGGATTACGGAAAGACGGGGAAGGACGTCGGCCGTGCCCTTTGAAAGGAACCATCCCGACATTTGCCTGGAGCGATTTAGGGAAATCACGGAAAACCTAAATCGGGATGGCCGGATGCGGGATTGAACCGTCATCCTCCCGAATGCGAGTCCAGTGTTTAACCACTGCGCCACCTCACTCGGTGCGGAAAGACGGTACGTGCACTGCACGCCACCGGTCCTTCCGCACAAATGGAGACGGTCGACGTCGGAAGTGATCGGCGACGAATATTTATTACCGACGGGAGGGTGTGTAGCATTTACTCCATCCCTGCGTATGATACGTCTTTCACTGTAACCCTTCTCTCCAAAGGTGACTTCGAGATCGGCTAACTCGGCTGACGAACTTAGGGCGTGGGCGTTACCGGAGAGTTAGCCGAGTTAGCGCAGGTACAAGTCACTTCGAGACAGAACGGTTACGGCGAAAGGCGGAAGTGAGACACATCGCCCTACTGAGTGAGTGACGGTAATAGCTTGACGGAACCTGAGCTTACGATCATTTTATATACAGAGAGAGACAGCCGACGATCTCTTCAGTGCAGGTGCGTACCGTGGGTAGACCGTGCAGCTGCAGTGGCCACCTTGTCCGGAGTCGACACTGGTCACTCACCCGATGTTAATTATTATTTACATGATTAATGCAAAATCTCATATAAAGATGTGAAACAAATACTAACAAAGAGAAAGAGGGGCTGGCCAGTACTTACCTCAGCTCAGTACAGCCAATAAATAACACAAAACAGAACAGAAAATTTACATTCCTAGCTTTCGGAACTTTGTTCCTTCATCAGGGAGGAGAGAGGGGGAAAAAGGGAAGAAAGGAAAGTGGATTCAGTTACTCACAACCCAGGTTATGAAGCAACAAGGAAAGGTTACTTCATAACCTGGGTTGTGAGTAACTGAATCCACTTTCCTTTCTTCCCTTTTTTCCCCTCTCTCCTCCCTGATGAAGGAACAAAGTTCTGAAAGCTATGAATGTAAATTTTCTGTTCTGTTTCGTGTTATCTATCGGCTGCACTGAGCTGAGGTAAGTACTGGCCAGCCCCTCTATCTCTTTGTTAATTATTATTTCACTATCGGTAATGTTCAGTGTCTGTTATCTTATTGTGTGGCAGCGCGAGTTATTTACTGTGTGTGTCGTCCTTCTGCACACTCAGATGTATCCACACCTACAGACGGGTTTAAATTTCTTCACACTGTGCTGCAGCAATGGCAGGGTGTTCACTTGTCAAAATACTGTCTGTTGTCAAAGATATGTGGCTGCATTCCCCAAGGTTGTCTGAATACTTCCAGGTACATCACCAGTCACTATTAACTGTAAATAACAATTGTCCAACTGAATATGGACACCTGTAATATTTTGTACATTGACCACGGTGATTAACATTATAGCTGTCAATTTTTCATTTATTTTTTATTGCAATATTCTACTTCAATTTTGAACATTACTCATTTTCGAGCAATCCACTGAACAGTCATACACTGTAACCACCACAATTAACAATTGCGTGTAGTAGTCTGTATCAATTTCTCTTGTCAAACTACTTGCTAGAGGGAGAGGGAGTGGGAGAGGGAGAGACGGGCGGGGGTGGAGGTGTGGGGGGGGGGGGGGGGGGTGGGGGGGGGGAGGGAGTAAAAGAGGCTATGTTACTTTTGAACTGTATTTTAAAGATATTTAAAATAGTAATCTAATGACATAATGCCTGTAATGGTCTGCAGTAAAACTCAAGATGAGATCAGTCCTCCCCAGTACATAGGTTAAATCACCATTATGTTCACAATATCTTATTCTGAAGTGAATTAAAACAAACTGTTATCTCGTAACTCATTTACTGATACAATGATGCCTTTGTATAATGCTTTACATAAATGTTATATGAATGAAAAATAGCTAAACATAAAGAATGGTCTTGCACGTAAACTATATGATTATCAACAATGATGTTAATATTATAATATTACATTGATAATAACAAAAATAACATTGAAATAACACAATAATATAATAAAATGTTCCAATTCCAAGCAAGGAAGTGTGGTGTCACAAGGCTTACGCCTGTCCCACCCCTTATTAAATCGACCCAGACTAATACGAATAATTGTAAGAACAGTTATTATTATTATTATGTTCTTTAAGTTTGTTTTTGGGTTTTCAGAAATACTGTGGGAAGAAAGTTTATTTATGTTGCAGATAACGTGGAAGACATCGCCCGACGATCACCACGAAAGTTCGACGTAGCGGCAAGTGGGCGAGGAATCAAACGAATGCTGCAAACTACCGCGGGCCACGGAAGAGCACAGGCCACGAAGGCATCGAGCTTCCTAGGTCATTGTTGGACAATGTCAAAGGAAAAGATATTCTGCTTTCTCTTTGTAAACAGATCGATCGAGTCTCGAAAGGTTCGTGTAAAACGTATAGGCGAGTGACACATTAGGTGGGACCCGATGCCTGTAATACTTCCATAGTTATTAAAAAGTTGTTAAATGGCAAAATCAATAGTTCGTCATTTATATAGATAAAAAGTAGTAAAGATATAGGAAAGGAAGAGTTGCGACGTCAGAACGAAAAGTGATACATCGCTCAGCAACGAAGGAGGACGTAAACCACAGGCATTATGTGGTGAAAACAAATCAACTGAAAAACAGTAAGTCTGTAATTAAGCATAAAGCCACGTAACACTGCAGAAGGTGTTGACAGGAGTCAACACTACCAAATCATAAGTCTAATAAGCTGTGATTGCAAAACACCCACACAAGTTATTTACTGAAGAATGGAAAAATTTGTTAGAAGCTGACCATGTGGAAGATCAGTTTGGGTTCTGGAGAAATGTAGGAGCACATGAGACAATACTTAGAAAATAGAAAATTATTTAGGAGTATAGGAGGCCACGCACCAAATAGTAGAAGTGTTCAGTCATTGATAGGTGTGTGGGTGTGGACGGGTGAATGCCTGCCTGCACGCACACACACGCACGCGCGCGCATGGCCCCCCCCCCCCCCCCACACACAAATTTAAAACTTTACTAGCTTTCTGAAGAAATCTTCTAACAAGGCAGGCAAACCTCTCCACTCCCTCCCCAATGTACACTGTGTCAGCTGGACACACAATGTTGGAATTGCGCATGTCCGGCTGGCACAAGATGGAATGAAGCTGTACATTTATTCTGTGTGTGTGTGTGTGTGTGTGTGTGTGTGTGTGTGTGTTCTAGCTCATCAAATAATTTCTTCCAAAACCTAGCAAAAATTTTCATTCTTCTTTTTGTACCTGTTGATGATTCAACTATTCTGCTATTCGGTGAGTGGGTATCCTCTACTCCTAAATTATTTACATTCTGTCAGAACTTTCCTTACTATATTTGCCTCAGAAGATGGCTTACCAGGCCAGCAGAAGGGTAAAAGATATTACTGCCTTCAATGAAAGATGAAGCATCAAAGAAAGGTAAACTTACATTTACAGCATCTGTTGATTTAGAAAAAGCTTTCAACAATGTACACTGGCCTACACTCTTTGAAACTTCAAAGACAGCAGGGATAAAATACACGGGAGTGGCTTGTAAAAAAAAACCAGACTGCAACTGTAAGTGTCGAAAGAGAAGCAGTGGCCGAGAAGGCATCGAGACAGAGTCGAAGTCAGTTGCCTGTGTTATTCTATCTGAAATGAGCAAAGCCTTGGCGGAAACAGAGGAAAAATTTGGAAACAGAATTAACATTTAGGGAGAATAAATAAAAACTCCGAGGTTAGCCAATGACACTGTAATTCTGTCAGAGATGGTAAACAACTCAGAAGAGCATACGAACAGAACGGATAATGTTTCTGACATAGGTTATACAACAAATATCAACAGAAGTAAATTACAGGTAATGGCTTGTGTAATGTTGATAAAATTAGATGATGAAATAAGACATTAAATGTAGTAGATAACTTTAGCTACTTGAGAATTAAAGTAGCTGACAATGGCTGGAGTTGGAAGGTTATAAAATGCAGAGTGACAATAGCAATAAAAGTGGAGGAATACTTTAATACCTGCACTGATGAACCAAAACTTTATGACCATCTGCTTAATAGCTCGTTTGCCCGTCTTTGGAAAGAAATACATCACTGATTCTGCATATCAGGGCTCCAACAGTTGGTAGTTTTGTGGAGGTTATGTGGCACTGGATATCTACACACAAGTCGTGTAATTCGCATAAATAAAAGGCCGCCGATTTGCATACACAGTGATCGCGCCCAATAGTGGCCCAGATGGGTCCCGTAGCATTTACATCAGACAAATTTGGTTGCTGACACATCAACATTAGTTCACTATAATGCTCCTGAAGCTACTGTAGCACGATTCTGGCTCTGAAACACTGACAATTATACTACTGAAAGGCTCTAAGAAAGGGACGATTATACTACTGAAAAGTGACGCCGCCATCAGGAAAGCCAAAGACGCGCTGAACTTTAACACACCAGGAATATACAGTATACCAAGCGAATGCGGAAAGCAATACATTCGGCAAACACAGCACTGCATATCTAAACGCTGCAAAGAACATATCAGATGTGTGTGACTAGGTCACACAGAAAAATCAGCCATAGCAGAACACAGCATCAATGAAGAACACACCTTCAACTTCGAAAACACGAAGGTACTGTGCCGGGCATCTGGCTTTTGGGAGAGCGTTATCAAAGAATCCTTAGAAATAAGGATTCACGAAAATCTGGTCAACAGAGACAAGGGATTCCAACTCGGCGCAGCACGGAACCCTGCGATAGTGGCAATCCGTCGGGAACACGCCCGTCAACGTCCTCCGCCGCGGACGCAGACAGAATGCTTACACCGAGAACCAAAAGCGGCCGCCGGGGGCGCCCGCCATCCCCACCACCACGCGCATGCCGCAGGTCCACCACAGCCATCCTAAATCTAGTGGAGGGGGAAGGGGGATGACCGCGCATATAAATAGCCCGCTCACCGTGAATCTTGACACTTCGCCAGAAGATGGGTAGTATGACACTTCCCGAAACGTCGCGAGATATCAACGTTACCACCAGGCTGGAGACCCGAGAAACCTTCGTAAATAGTTGAGTGTTATTTTAATGCCTATACTGTACGCTGAGTTGATGCATGTGTCAATTCATAGCTACAGAAACAACTGTGAGTTGTTTATATATTTCTGCTGTAATTTGTATGAAGCTTAGTGCCCCCACCAACATCATTCCAGCTATACACTGCGGAAACAGCAGCAGTAAGAGTTAACGAGTAGTCGGATACAAATAAACCAAAGCCTTGCCGCAGTGGTAACATCGGTCCCCACCGGATTACCAAAGTTAGGTGGTGTCAGGCTCAGCTAGCACTCAGACGGGCTACAGTACGAGTTTGCCGAGCAACGTCGGGCAGCGGGGTGCACTCGCCCCGTGTGAGGCCGGCTAAAGACCTACTCGATTGAGAAGTAGTGGCTCCGGTCACGAAAACTGAGATATGGCCGGGAGAGCAGTGTGCTGATCACACGTCCTCCATTTCCACATCTAGTGATGCCTATCAGCTGAGGATGACGCGGCAATTGGTCAGTATAGAGCAAGTCAGTAAATTTAAATATCTTAGGGAAACTGTACAGGAGACTGGACCAGAAAAATTTGCAATGTACATAAGACTTGACAAAATGGAAAGAGCATACAGTTAGACAAAATAATGTCTAAAACTAGAAATGTATATCTACAAAAACAAACCTAAAATGCTATACCACAGTGGTAAGAGCAAAATGTTTACACACAAGTGAATGCTTAAAGCTGAACTATAAGCTGGAGAGAACAGAGGTACTCAGAGGATGGATTATTAGAGAAATAATCAATACAATACAAACTGCAGATGATTTGAAAATGAGACGTAATGAGAAGACTTAAAAAATTTGGAGAAAATAAAGGAGTTAATGGCCAAGTGAAGTTTAATCTTCTTTCAACACCATTACCGAATGAATAGGGACAGATTAATAAAAGATATATTCCTGCATTTCTGGAAAAAGAAATCAGTAATAGCATAGATAAAAAAAAATAAGAAAATAACTAGAAGAAACAACAGTGAAGATTTGGAAAGAACAGAAACCAACCTTCCTGAGAATAAAATATGAAATTTAGAGGGCTTTTGAGGCAGAAAAAATAAGATATCAGATACAATCAAATAACGGAAACTCCAGGTCGGAATATAAGGAAAGGAACAGACTGCTACTCGCAATAAAAATGACACATTGAGTTGTAGATGGGCACACACAAAGACTGTTACACGCTTTTACATTAAAAATGAAGAAATTCCTCCAGCTGCATTTAAGGTGTCGATTTTATTTTGGCAAATAGTTTCAACATTGTAACAATGTCATCTTCAGGCCCATAAACTTGTTGACGTCAACTGCATGTGGCTGATACTAGAAGTCAGTGGTGAGATACAGACTTGCTCCGTGTGGAAGGTGGTTAGTAACTGGTATGAAGTTTAGACCGATATTTCAAAGATACACAGTTCCACACGGAGCACGTATGCATCTCATCACTGACTTCTAGTATCAGCCGCATGCAGCTGATGTCAACAAGTGTATGGTCCTGAAGATGACGTTGTTACAAAGTTGAAACTAGTTGCCAAAATAAAACCGACACCTCAAATGCAGCTGGAGGAATTTCTTCATCTTTAATATAAATTTATACCAGCTGATGTCCCACTGTCCTCCATTTCAATTATCAATGTACGAAGATGTACACATTTAGCTTTCAGCCAAAGCCTTCTACTGAAAGGCAAACACACAGACATTCATACACACAAGCAAGCATACCTCGAGCACACACAACTAATATCTCCGACCCCTCGGAGTGGAACGCCGAGGCTCTGGCCGAAACCTAAATGTCCGACACGCGTTTCAAAATCGGGAACAACGAGGACAGAAGAATCGAAGACAGCGAAACGAACAGCTAAAATTTGGCAGGACCTAGCCTGGCTACCTCACTCACCTCATCAACATTTTGTCAGTGTGCATCTTGCAGTGTGCGTAGAATGGGTCTGCCTGGTCGACCTCTTCGGAATGTGCTTCTGACAACAGACCTTCTCTCTGGGCGCTGTGGAAAGACATCGGCGAGATCCAATTACACAAAACGTATGACAAATGTTGTACTACTGCACTTGATACTGAAACAGTCAAAACACATTAGAAGTATGAAATTTTAATGTTTTATTTAATTCTTTTTGTCACAGGTAACAGTAAGACTGTCACACTACTGCCAAAATTGTTGTTACTTAGATATATAACCACTGAACGTGTGGTAACTGTTGATCAATATGTATATATTCAACAACAGCCATTAACCCTTTCACTGCAACGTCAGGAAAGCTGACGCAAAACCCATCTATGACACCAGAAAGCATAGTAGATGTAATTGAATAGTGAACCTGAATACATACAGGACAAGCATCCAATATGTAGCAGTTGCCACCACTATATACCGGGTGATCAAAAAGTCAGTATAAATTTGAAAACTTAATAAACCAAGGAATAATGTAGACAGACAGGTAAAAATTGACAGACATGCTTGGAATGGCATGGGGTTTTATTAGAACAAAAAACACCCCATATTGCTAGATGCGTGAAAGATCTCTTGCGCTCGTTGTCTGGTGATGATCGTGTGGTCAGCCGCCACTTTCGTCATGCTTGGCCTCCCAGGTCCCCAGACCTCAGTCCGTGCAAATATTGGCTTTGGGGTTACCTAAAGTCGCAAATGTATCGCGATCGACCGACATCTCTAGGGACGCTGAAAGACAACATCCGACACCAACGCCTCACCATAACTCTGGACACGCTTTACAGTGCTGTTCACAACACTATTCCTCGACTACAGCTATTGTTGAGGAATGATGGTGGACATATTGAGCATTTCCTGTAAAGAACATCATCTTTGCTTTGTCTTACTTTGTTATGCTAATTATTGCTATTCTGATCAGATGAAGCGCCATCCGTCGGACATTTTTTGAACATTTGTATTTTTTGGTTCTAATAAAACCCCATGTCATTCCAAGCATGTGTATCAATTTGTACCCTTCTATCTACACTATTCCGTGATTTGTTCAGTTTTCAAATTTATACTGACTTTTTGACCACCCGGTATACACGAGTAGCAGTGAAAGGGTTAAAGGCCACATTAAAGTAATGATTACACATTACTTTGGAGCCCAAACACTTTCCATTCTCGTGTACCTTCCTTTCTTCCGTCGTCCACCATTTATTTTCCGATCATTGCGGAAGCCTTTTGCACAAGTCTGTTCATCGACCCTAAGCAGACCATCATAGATGTCTAGTTTCGTTTCTCTGAGTGACTCAATCGACCTTCCATTTTTCCCGGTACAGTTCTTCTCATCCTCGTAATTTATATCATCTACACATAAACTTTATGCTGCGGAGGGTCTGTCTTTCACATTTCTCAGCTTCTCTCAGACCTGACAAGCCTGTCTTCATGTGGGTTCACTGAGGTACAGGTACTACGTTTTCTTAACAAGATTCAGTCCAGCTCACCTCGGACTGCTTTTCTGCATCTGTGAACTCCTGTCAGTCACGTGCCGCTATTTGTAGCCGAGACTGAATCCCGCTGACTGCTAAACCCTTTTGCGCTCTTTTGTTTCTCGACTGTTTTTACGATTCTGGAGAGAGAATCAGCGTCTTCTGCAGATCGACAACCCCCGCACAGTGTTGCCGACATTACCGAAATCTGATTTTAAATGTCTTTTCTGTCAAATTTTTAGTTGAAAGCTACAAACCAGGGCATCCAGTTGTTCCACATCTAGCTTTCTGTAGGGTGCGGAGTACTCGTACGGCCGAGATGTTTACAGTATCGGCTATCTCGATATCGGACTGTCAATCTTAAGGGCCCGGCTTTAAATTCCCGGCTGGGTCGGAGATTTTCTCTGCTCAGGGACTGGGTGTTGTGTTGTCCTAATCATCATCATTTCATCCCCATCGACAAGCAAGTCACTGAAGTGGCGTCAAATCGAAAGACTTGCACCAGGCGAGCAGTCTACCCGACGAGAGGCCCTCGTCACACGCCATTATTATTATTATTATTATTATTATTATTATCTTCTTTCACTTTCTCAGACGTTAAGTCCGGTTAAAAATGGAGTGACGTGGACCTTGATCAAGCGTCACTTCCTTTTAACTGTACGGTATGTGTTATATTGCATTTAGGAACTTTCGGGTAATTGAACATGTATCAATAATTACGGATTTCTGTAGTTGTATATATATGTTTGGATGTAGCTGTATTGCATTGATGTACTGGTGGATATTGTGTGGTATGACTCCTGTAGTTGATAGTATAATTGGTATGATGTCAACTTTATCCTGATGCCACATGTCTTTGACTACCTCAGCCAGTTGGATGTATTTTTCAATTTTTTCTCCTGTTTTCTTTTGTATATTTGTTGTATTGGGTATGGATATTTCGATTAGTTGTGTTAATTTCTTCTTTTTATTGGTGAGTATGATGTCAGGTTTGTTATGTGGCGTTGTTTTATCTGTTATAATGGTTCTGTTCCAGTATAATTTGTATTCATCATTCTCCAGTACATTTTGTGGTGTATACTTGTATGTAGGAACGTGTTGTTTTAAAAGTTTATGTTGTAAGGCAAGCTGTTGATGTATTATTTTTGCGACGTTGTCATGTCTTCTGGGGTATTCTGTATTTGCTAGTATTGTACATCCGCTTGTGATGTGATCTACTATTTCTATTTGTTGTTTGCAAAGTCTGCATTTATCTGTTGTGGTATTGGGATCTTTAATAATATGCTTGCTGTAATATCTGGTGTTTATTGTTTGATCCTGTATTGCAATCATGAATCCTTCTGTCTCACTGTATATATTGCCTTTTCTTAGCCATGTGTTGGATGCGTCTTGATCGATGTGTGGCTGTGTTAGATGATACGGGTGCTTGCCATGAAGTGTTTTCTTTTTCCAATTTACTTTCTTCGTATCTGTTGATGTTATGTGATCTAAAGGGTTGTAGAAGTGGTTATGAAATTGCAGTGGTGTAGCCGATGTATTTATATGAGTGATTGCCTTGTGTATTTTGCTAGTTTCTGCTCGTTCTAGAAAGAATTTTCTTAAATTGTCTACCTGTCCATAATGTAGGTTTTTTTATGTCGATAAATCCCCTTCCTCCTTCCTTTCTGCTTAATGTGAATCTTTCTGTTGCTGAATGTATGTGATGTATTCTATATTTGTGGCATTGTGATCGTGTAAGTGTATTGAGTGCTTCTAGGTCTGTGTCACTCCATTTCACTACTCCAAATGAGTAGGTCAATATTGGTATGGCATAAGTATTTATAGCTTTTGTCTTGTTTCTTGCTGTCAATTCTGTTTTCAGTATTTTTGTTAGTCTTTGTCTATATTTTTCTTTTAGTTCTTCTTTAATATTTGTATTATCTATTCCTATTTTTTGTCTGTATCCTAGATATTTATAGGCATCCGTTTTTTCCATCGCTTCTATGCAGTCACTGTGGTTATCCAATATGTAATCTTCTTGTTTAGTGTGTTTTCCCTTGACTATGCTATTTTTCTTACATTTGTCTGTTCCAAAAGCCATACTTATATCATTGCTGAATCCTTCTGTTATCTTTAGTAATTGGTTGAGTTGTTGATTTGTTGCTGCCAGTAGTTTTAGATCATCCATGTGTAGCAAATGTGTGATTTTGTGTGGGTATGTTCCAGTAATATTGTATCCATAATTTGTATTATTTAGCATGTTGGATAGTGGGTTCAGAGCAAGGCAGAACCAGAAAGGACTTAATGAGTCTCCTTGGTATATTCCACGCTTAATCTGTATTGGCTGTGATGTGATATTATTTGAATTTGTTTGGATATTAAGTGTGGTTTTCCAATTTTTCATTACTATGTTTAGGAACTGTATTAATTTAGGATCTACTTTGTATATTTCCAATATTTGTAGTAACCATGAGTGGGGTACACTATCAAAAGCTTTTTGGTAATCAATGTATGCGTAGTGTAGCGACCTTTGTTTAGTTTTAGCTTGATATGTCACCTCTGCATCTATTATCAGTTGCTCTTTACATCCTCGTGCTCCTTTGCAACAGCCTTTTTGTTCTTCATTTATAATTTTGTTCTGTGTTGTATGTGTCATTAATTTCTGTTTAATGACTGAAGTTAATATTTTGTATATTGTTGGTAGGCATGTTATGGGGTGATATTTAGCTGGGTTCGCTGTGTCTGCTTGATCTTTAGGTTTCAGATATGTTATTCCATGTGTAAGTGTATTATTATTATTATTATTATTATTATTATTATTATTATTATTATCATCATCATCATCATCTCGGTCTGCCACTACCGTACCGTCTCTCTGTATAGTTCCCAGACTGTTTGCTTCAAATGTCTAGTAGGAGCAAGTTTCAATGTCTTTGCTTCTGTAAACACTGTAAATATGAAATAAATAGTCTTTGATGGCAATGCAGAATGTGGAGGAACTGAACTTGGTAAAAATAGTTTTCGATCTGTGCAGCTATTGGACCCTGCAAATACAAATGATCGACTACGGCACAAAACTATGTTCTCTCTACCTTTTATGCCACCCATGTCTTCAGAGACTCTGGCATGTGCCAGTAAGTGGCACGAGGCATTTATTCCGAGTTTCAACGGAAGAAGAGTGGACTTATCTCGCAATAAAATCTTCGCAGGTTTCTCTCGGCATAAAGTAGCAGTGTGAGCACGTTTCAGAAAGGTCGCTCTTCCTTTCCATCTTACTGCAAAGAGCTAGTAGATCACAATATGTCTCCTCATATACGTATAAGCAGTGGAAATTTAAATCTCACAACGGCTGTTCCGTAACACTTTAACCCTTTTGTGGGCAAAATTATTGAGCAGTTTTTTTTTTTTATGAATGGAGAGCAGATAGTAGTTAACAGATAGGTATATTTATCATACCGAATATCAAATTTGCTCCAACTGTGAAAGTGAGGTCACACAACAAGGTGGGAAGTATTCTTCCCACTGCCCTTCCTTGGAGTTAAATGACAGAAACAGCTTTTTCAATATATGTCATATTTATTTGATAAATTTACTTCTCTTGTTACAATGATTGTTCACAATTACTTGCCATGAAATTTTCTGAAATACGGGTCTATGCAAAGTGGTATTTGACAATACGTACAAACACAGCGAGTGCTCTTTGCCGCAGCTTTGGTACTACGATGACGGCACGTCCAGTCGGTTTCTCCTAAAATGGGTCGATGTTCCCCGACAGTCACATGACGAAAATCTTCGGGTACTTTACCCCTTTTTGCCAGAAAGACAGCTTTTTGTCCACGCCTTTTTTAGGATGAGAAGCCAGCGATCAATTGTCTGGCTAGATGGATCCTGTATGTGAGCTGATCGTGCTGTCCACTTTCTCTTTTACTTATTTTCCACAGGATAAAACTGTTCACTGCAGCAGCGTCCACCGGGAAATAAAATATTCTGTGCCACCATTTTACAGAACGCCTGCCAATAGCATACCTTTCTCGTAATTGATCAAACTTATCGACACCACCCATTATATGTTGTATTCTGCTGCCTAGGTATCTGTTTACGTAGCTGGCGACTCACTTCTGCTGTCCACCACTGCCCTGTGTGATGCAGCATGCTGCCTCTCCCGTCTTACTGCTTCAGAGGTCAGCTGTCGAGCTCTGCCGACAGCAAACCCCTCACCTCGATTAACGAGATTCGTCAGAACTCTTCATCTCAATGACATCCTTAATAATTCTGTACGAGTTGTCATTAACTGACTGTAATGTTTGCTTCTCATTAAGCTATGCTCAGTCAGTACAGATTTATTTTTCTGCCAGAGTCTCACACTCAGAGTCTCACACTGCATATTCGTTCAGTGTATACCAGGAAGACACTGTAATTTTACTTGAATTACGTAACCATTACGAGACCAGCGTGGGAAACACGAAAAGATGAGTGCCTAGTTTATTCATCATTACATGAAATGAATTTATTAAATGTGCTCTAATGACACCTGCCACATAACAAATTTGTTGTTGCCAGAAAAGGTAGTATTTAGCAGCGTGAGCAACACCACAATCATTATTAAATTTTGACCTTAGTTGTGGTATGGTTGTTAGAACACGGCACTATATTTCTCTGATGTAAGATTTCCCACATTTACGAGGAATGCAGGAGACCCCATATTTACAAAGTCTGAGATTATCTTTCACGCTGCCCGTAAGGTTCCTTACTTTTGCAGGTGGTCGAAATACTGGTTCGATAACTTTCAGAGAAATAGCTCAGTCGATTCTCGCAGAAGTTGCTCAGATGTACGGCAAGAATCCAGTCCTGTCTTCTGTTTCATTTTTTTCTCTCCTTTGCAGTTATTGTCGCATCTGTGTGCTCAGTACCTTCTTAAGTTTTTCACTTCTGTAGCCATTATCTCATCTATTCCAGATGTTGCAGGCGGTCACTGTGGGTAATCTTTTTTTTAAAACCATGTACTGTCCACTGGCCAGCTTTCCAGCCACAACAGTGCTATACGATGTCCCCACATTATCAGTTACTGGCTGTACAAGGTATACAGTCACCTGAAAATAAAACAGCGAAAGCTATTCCGCGGGACAATAAAAATCTATGTTTTTAAAGAAAAGACATTTAGTGACTGGCTGCAATTTTCACACAACCCATATGCTAGAAGAATAGTGCCGACTAGAAATTACGTAGTTTGACAAAATTGGCCACTCTTTCAAACAAATTTATAAGGTTTAACGAGATGCCACTGACGAGCATTTCGCGGCGGCTCACCAGGTGACGTGGAAGTACTGGCGGCACATGCCGGCATCGCAACCGATGCAGACGCCTGTGCGGGCGAAGCGGTCGTCCTCGCACAGGCAGCAGGCCCGAGCGCCCCACTTGCTGTACGGCATCTCGAACAGCGTCACACTCGACAGCCGGTCCACCTCGCCGAACGCGACCCCGGGCACGTACAGGGCACACACCAGGTGCACCCACTTCCCGACGTCCGTCTCTTTGAAGATGCCACCTGCAAAACGGGCGCATAAGCGACAACTGTACCGGGGTGTATACGTCGACGAGGAAAAAAAATTCCCGGATTTCCAGGCTAAAAATACACTTTCTCCCGGGTGAAAATACACTTTTTCCATGTTAATTGACAGTATACTCTTCCTCGGCACTGTAAAACCCGTCAATCCTTTTGTGGCGTCGCAACTAGTGCGCGATCGCCCGTTTGTCAATTAAAAGCTTTACTTCAGAATGTATGTGGGCTGCAGTGTAAGCCGGTAGAGTATTATACGGTCAGTAATGGACGAGTTGTGTCCTGCAGACTGACGTCACAACCATCTGTTGCAGCTGCGCTTGTGAAAGCAGTGGAATAGCGCTGGCAGGCCACTTGCATTATACGAAACTAAAAATATTAATAACTAATAAAGGAATAACCTGAGGAACGTCATATTTGATGTACATCCTTCTGCTGTGAAAACAAACAATATGTCAAAGTCTGAGACCAAAAATAGTTGTATTTTGGAAGTTAGAAAAATTCCATTAAAAAAAAATAAATCATTTTCCGACAGTCCAGAACTAAAGAAATACTGTGATGTAATAGTTCACCTTCAGTGACTATGTATGAGGATCTGATAACACTTTCAGTGTTCATATATAAATTTGGAAAGTTTTTAGTTTCAGAAAACCTCTGTGACTTTTCTATAATAATAATTTCAAGAATTCTAAGTAAATATGTGTATTGTGCGTTAGGGTGCGTGTGAATGAGAATGCGTGCGTGAGAGTATGTGGGACGTTCGGCATTATTAAAAATCATTCATGTAATTCTCTACAGGAACTGGCAAGTGTTCCAACTCTGTAACGTGTGAGCGAATCCACTAGTGGTTCCCCTACTAGTGAATGTCGGATGTCCAAGTATGTATGCTTATGTATAAGACAGCCAGGACATTCGCGACTACATAATAAATTTCCAGATGTAGAGTAAAGCTTATAGTTCATTTTGTTTTGTTTATTTAATTAGAGAGTTTTGTGTTACTTAATTTGATGACGTCAATGAGCCTAGAGAAGTGGTCAGTGCTTGCTAGATTTTGGCGCGAGCCGCACCCTGGAACTGAGTTCTCATTGGCCGTAAGTGCTGACAGCCAATGAGAAGCGAGACAGTTGGCCGCCTAGCGAGGAGATATAGTTTTGAGTGTGGGAGAGAGAGAGGAGAGTCGCAAACTAGCTTTGATTGGAGGCGGTTATGCGGGATGTGACTTTTCGCGTTATGTGTAAGATGAAGTCTTGGGATGACTTCCGCGTTATGGTCCAGTGTTAATGGTATCTGGTAGTGACCAGAAACTGTTTATGAAAACTTTAGACTGTTGTGATAATTCGTTCCGATGAAAATCGCGAGTGAACTTTGAATTATATAGCGTGGCGGTACTGAGTATATTCTTACTGAGTATTTTATGGCGAGCATAAACTTTTACTAAAGACAACCACTGAATATTGTGTGCAGAAGTAATTGGCCGATCATTGACTGTGTTACAAGTAATTGGTTTCGGAATTTGGGAAGGTAAAAGTTCTGGCTGTTTAAGGTATGGTGATAACTGTGAGCAGAAACTTTAGTAATTTTCGTAAATGTGGGTTGATGATCTTGCTTAACGGCAATAAAGATCTATTGAAGGTTTAGATTTGAACTTCATGTTTAAAGTACAAGTGACATCCCCTTTCCGAATCATTTCTTTAAAGTACATAGAAAATTTTCAGCAAATTTTACTTATAGCGGCCTCCGGTGTGTAGCTATGACGTTACAGTTCCCTCAACACTGCTTTTCTGTGATCTCGTAGGTAGCTGCAGTCAGGAGTTTACGTGCGAAGATCTACTGCTGTAAAGAGGTAGGTGAACAAAAATTATAAAAGAAATTGCAATGCAGCAGCAACGTATAATCCGTCGCAATTGATGCATCGCATGCACGCACATAAAAAATCCGTTGCACTTTGAATGTTTATGGTTTTATATACCGACATAGAATTTCCCGGCACTTAAGAAAACGAAACTCAGGGGGAAAAACACGTTTTGAAAGACCCTTGATGTGCAGCAACATGTACACAGGTATAAATTAGAATTCCACCAAATACCGCACGTCACTTTCCGAAGCACTGAAATCGAGATTGCGATCCGCTTTTGTAAGCCAGTCACAGCTTATGTCACTTGATCTCGCCAGCTGACGACAGAATAGGACACGTGATGTAGTCAGCCAATAGCAAGATCAAGTAGCGCAAACACACAAATAAGAAAAGTTAATGGTTTAAATTAATGTACATAGCATTCACGTATAATATTGGTCTCGAATATTAATAAGCTGGAAGAGAAGCTAAGCTTCCACATATAATGTTGATCTTATTTGCGCATGTTACACTTTAAGATACATCACACAAATGTGCTAGTAACATTTTTAATAATGACGTAAATGACTGATCTTCTGGGCTCGAAATTCTTCTAAATGGTCGACCTCAAAGAGTTTTTAAATGAGAATCAAACGCTTTGTGATTTAAGAAATTCGTCGTACATTCTCGCACGTAGTTCATTTTGTTTAAAAGGAAATGTGGTTTGAATGTAATGCTTTTCAAACCACCATCTGCAATATTTTCCTGTGACCTGTTAGAAATGGTTCCGTTTCAACAGTTGGAAGAGAGCGCCAGATAATAGGCGTCACCGTGCTTGCGCAGCTACAATGATACAGGAAGCCCATATGTTCGTACGTGGAAAACATTAAAAGATCTTACATTATGTCATAAAAGAAACAAGATATCAGAGAATACTTCAAGAGCATCGAAATTTCATGACCCATACTAAAATGCACAATTCGGCCTGAATGCACATTCATACGTCCAGATTTGTATGTAAATTTTCTTGGAGTACCAGTACTGTATTATCTCATGTTTGGTTCTTTATTACAGCATAATGCCATACATGCACTTGAAATGCAGCGAACAGTTGAAACTAGCAAATAGTGTGAAATTAAACACTTCGTTTCAAATAAAGCAGAAAAGATTAATGAAAGCCAAATCTCTTTACTAAACCGACAAAAATAACTTCATTGTTCTGCAAGGCAATTAATGCTTGACTGTGAGGAAGGAGCAAATAAAATCTAAAACAAGTACCATATTTAGCCTTCTGTAATTATTCGAACGTATTTTAATTCATTTGATAACTCCCAGCCGCAAAAATCTGTTTGTTATCATTTAATGTGAGAGCAATACACTAAGAGGAAGCAACCAAATCACTGAACGTAAACACAGGTCACGTGGAGATGATCCATCTCCCCACCACAACTCGGACTGCTCTGGGCATCAGTGCCAGATTTACTATATTTCTGAACCGGGGCAATATTAAGTAGTGGCATCCAGCCATACCTCTGTAACCAGAAGCGAAAGAAGGTTTACGCAACTCAACTGCGCATGCGCAAGAGCCCGCCCACGACTGCTCAAACGAATCTAATTTAAACAGTTGTCAAGTCATGATCATCGGAGGCAATTTGTCGTTATGAAGCATAGTCTTCCTAAAGCCTTTGACACACTGTGCTGTTGGCAGACGCTTGTATGAGCACTATGTTTTGCTGTTGTATACGGCGCATTTCCTTTGCAACTTAACTTTTATTCTCGTCCCCCCCCCCCCCTCTCTTTCATGTTTTGTTGCTGCAGTATTATTCTGCAATAGCGGGATACAGTAATATCCTTTGTTAGAGTATTGGTTCTTACTGGTCAAAATTACAAAAATTTAACTGAAAACTAAAACAATGATAAATTCCTGGAATTCTAAATAATTCCCGGGATTCTAAACAATTCCCGGGTTTTTCCTGGATGAAAAAATTCCCGGGTTTTTCCCAAATCTCCCAGTTGTCCCGGGTCGTATACACCCTGTGGACGGTCCGAAACTTCCACGAGGCGCTAAACGGTGAAGCGATGCGGTCACTACAGAGGAGACTGCGTCGGCTCCTTCTGCTGTCTGCACCTCGGAGGTTTTTCTGACTCCAATATCCTGAGCTGACTCGTTTGTGAGAAGAGGTGAGAAAAATTTTACTCCTGGGTCAATCGAGGAGTTCCCAGTGACTGACACATAATATTTACGTTGTGAACGGTAGAATACCCAATAACATTGTGCACGTATTTTCAGAGCCTGAAGTACCGCGACCCTTTGTGTAGTTGAGACATCTGGCAGCAGTTATTCATCTAACATATTACGGTAAACTACTGTACCCTTTTTTTCCCTAAAGTAACACTTGAAACTTTTTAGTGATGTAGTGAAAACTCATTGACTTCAGTAATTCCCATGAGTTCTGCTACCCATCTCAGGTCTTTAGTTACTCTTATAAAAACACTGAGCTTCTTCATCGTATCAGTAAAGTGAAAAGCACACTTGCCACATAAAAATATCCACAGTTTCTTCATCTTAGTGCTACAAGTGCACATAAAATGATTTAAGGACTTTCACCCTGAGGTTCTTAATTCACAAGCGCACAAACTTTTGTGGAGAGTGGAGCTCTAAACTAGCACATGCAGTCAACATTTTAAGAACGTATCTCTCTCTCTCTCTCTCTCTGTCCGCCCCCTCCCACCCCGCAACACACACACACACACACACACACACACACACACATCCCGTGCTGTCGGATGTATAAGGTATCCCACGACAGTATACAGACAGTTTACATAAGTTCTTTACTCTTACCATGAACAGAAGCCCTTTTTGGTGGTTGTTAACTGTACTGCTCTCTACCAAACTACAGTGCACAGCAATAAGAGAATTTGTTATTGCAGAACACCAGCTCCACCTAGCTAGTGGACATGCTCAACTGATGTAGAAGGTCCAAAGCGGTATGTTGATATTATGAAGACAAATACAAGTGAAGGTTGTAAGTTTTCTACTTAAATTAGCACGTAACGGTTTTGCTGGCTCACTGCTAGGTTAAAAACGCAAAATTCCCTGAGTTTTTATGAAATTCCTGAAATTCCCTCAGATTTTCCCTGATTTTTCAAGAAAAAATGTTTGTTTGTTGTTTGTTGTGGTCTTCAGTTCAGAGACTGGTTTGATGCAGGTCTCCATGCTACTCTATCCTGTGCAAGCTTCTTCATCTCCCAGTAACTACTGCAGCCTACATCCTTCTGAATCTGCTTAGTGTATTCATCTCTTGGTCTCCCTCTACGATTTTTACCCTCCACGCTGCCCTCCAATGCTAAATTGGTGATCCCTTGATGCCTCAGAATATGTCCTACCAACCGATCCCTTCTTCTTCTCAAGTTGTGCCACAAATTCCTCTTCTCCCCAATTTTATTCAGTACCTCCTCATTAGTTATGTGATCTACCCATCTAATCATCAGCATTCTTCTGTAGCACCACATTTCGAAAGCTTCTATTCTCTTCTTGTCTAAACTATTTATCGTCCATGTTTCACTTCCGTACACAGCTACACTCCGTACAAATACTTTCAGAAACGACTTCCTGACACTTAAATCTATACTCGATGTAAACAAATTTCTCTTCTTCAGAAACGCTTTCCTTGCTATTGCCAGTCTACATTTTATATCCTCTCTAATTCGACCATTATCAATTACTTGGCTCTCCAAATAGCAAAATTCCTTTACTATTTTAAGTGTCTCATTTCCTAATCTAATTCCCTCAGCATCACCTGAGTTAATTCGACTACATTCCATTATCCTCGTTTTGCTTTTGTTGATGTTCATCTTATAGCCTCCTTTCAAGAAACTGTCCATTCTGTTCAACTGCTCTTGCAAGTCCTTTACTGTCTGTGACAGAATTACAATGTCATCGGCAAACCTCAAAGTTTTTATTTCTTCTCCGTGGATTTACATACCTACTCCGAATTTTTGTTTCCTTTACTGCTTGCTCAATATCTAGATTGAATAACATCGGGGAGAGGCTACAACTATCTCTCACTCCCTTCCCAACCACTGCTTCCCTTTCGTGTCCCTCGACTCTTATAACTGCCATCTGGTTTCTGTACAAATTGTAAATAGCCTTTCCCTCCCTGTATTTTACCCCTGCCACCCTTAGAATTTGAAAGAGTGTATTCCAGTCAACATTGTCAAAAGCTTTCTCTAAGTCTAAAAATGCTAGATACATAGGTTTGCCTTTCCTTAAATGTAATTGACTGATAATTCCAGATACTTCGGAAGACTTGTCTCTCTGGTTATTATTTACAATGTGTATGACTCATATAGCAGAAAGTATCGAAAACTCTTTAACAGTGTTTGCAGATGATGTGGTTATCTATGTGAAAGTGGCAACACCAGAGGACAGTACTAATCTGCAGAATTAATGCTTTAACAGTTGACCCTAAATGTCAATAAATGTAACGTTATCATCTTGAGCTTGAAACTCTTCTGTCCATGTGTCACACACACACACACACACACACACACAATCCTCCACATGAAATTGAAATTTGTTTGAGTTGTAAATATTTGTCAAGTATTATCGCTTTTCTGACATGTTCTACATCCTCACTATGGATCAATTGGAATGAAAGTAAATCTAATCTAATCTAATGGTAGGGATAACCATAACATGCACTGTTGTAAACTTTCAAAGTAAATAACTGTTGTGCATTAAGTTCTACATGGTTGCAGATGACAAACTGTGAAACAAACCAAGTGTATTAAATTGCATAAACGCCAGGAAATCCACAACATGTGGCGACAAGGTATATACACACAAAAATTGTCTGCTTTTCAAGTATGTAAATACTGTCTTTAAAAACTCAAATTTGTGTGTGTACCAGTAATAAAAGGCATTTTTTGTGTTGTATAGAAGACAGCAAAAAACTCACTGACGGTACTGAAATTTCAGCGAAACATATCAGAGGGCGGAGTCGGTGGGGGGTACGGTGGGGGGTGGGAGGTAGGGGTAGAAATGGAAGAAAAAGAAGAAGATTGTATTTTGGTCAAGGTGTAATGTCTCCAAAAACGAAGCTAAATGTAACATATTGATCAATCGTAGACAAATAAATCCACTACTGTACAACTACACTATTGATGAAAAATTGCCGGAGAGAGTGTCTATTGTAAAACATCTCCGAGTAACTATACAGAGAGGCTTTAACTGGACTGTCCACACGAAACAAACAGCACGAAAAGCAGATGCCAAACTGAGATTCACAGGAAGAATCTTAAGGAAATACAATACATCAAGGAAGTGACTTACAAAGCCCTATCCTGATAGATTCTTGTTTACAATCTGAGACCCTTACCAAGTAGGACTGATAAGAGATAGAGAAGATCCAACAAGGAGCAGTGCTTCTCGTCACACTATCGTTTCGTTGGCATGAGAGTGTCGCACGACTGATTGATAAACTCCAGTGTCAGATGGTACAAATGATACACGAGAGGCTTTGTGCATCACACAGAAGTTTACTATTGCAATTTTGTGTGAGTGCTTTCCGAAATGACAACAATAAGAAAATTTGAGAATTTAGAGCCAATACAGAGCTTTATCAACAATCGTTCTTGTGGCACGCCATTCGTGAGTGGAAAATGAATTGGGGGGGATGAGGGGAGGGGATGTGTTAGTGGTGCCAAAAGTACCTCTAGCACACATTATTGGGTGGCTTGTAGAGTATGATGTAGATATAGATAAACTGCTGCCTCCTCCGATCTACTACATAGTTACTGTTTATATGATATTAGTAGCTTAATATTTACTTTATTGCAAACCTATTTTTAAATAAAATAATTTTCACCTCTATAAATATAGTCCAATTCATAGGCATTATACAAATTTACAATAAACACTGCTATCTGCAACATAGCTACCAGATATTTGGGTAATTTGTAGAAAGAGTGGCGAAAGAGGTATGCCTGTACTTCGTAGTGATTCCCAATTTCTTTCTTTGTGTTAGGTGGGAGCATACTGATTATCTTACTACCACAGTACATAAGCCCATTCTAAACTCCGGACAACGTGGCAAAGCCGACAACAAAATTATTTCTGTGTCTCGTATCACGACCAAGTATATTGCACTTCTTTATCGTCGGAAAAAAAAAAAAAAAAGCATTAAGGGGTAAATGTACTGGGAAATGAGTGAAAGAATTTTGAGATCCTCAAAAATGCTTCCACGAAATGTGTGATTATCTACTTTACACAATATTCCTGCTCCTTGCATCTGCTAAACAGACACTTTATCTACTTTAGGTGCTCTGTCTAGAAGATAATGCCACAAGACGACAGGGAAAGATAAACCGACACACTCATCTTCGGGTCAGCACAGTGGGCGAAATTTCTGAAGGCAGAATGCACCGAACCGTGCTTCACGATCAGCTCATCCGCGAGTCAACTCCATTTTAACGCGCTATCTGGCTGACCCTTGCAGAATTTTACACATTGCGCTTCACAGCACAACCAAATGCAGCACACACACTCGCCTATTTTTCAGAATTTAGTATGTCATAAGGTGATTGTAAAATATGTCAGTGTTGTTTGTAGAAACAGAGCTTAAAGAGATTGACAGTACTTAGCCACTGACCTGAGTTGGGGCACAGCTCACAGATGGGGTCGACGACGCCGGCGCGGCACGCCTCGCAGAACCAGGGCTCCGTCGAGCAGGAGGACACTGTACTGGAGACGCTCGCCGCATCCGACACTCCGTAGCAGCCTGCAACACGTGGAGAGTTACTGCAGTCGCGATGACAATGTGTGAATCTATGGCTCGTCGGATTGCGTAGTGTAAATTCCGCAGTATTTCCCCTGAGACGACTGCCCGTCACTAGCGCACGAACTAGTCGACCGTAGGTGTATTTATATTTGAGCAGTCGCAGTCGTGCGTGGTGTCGTGCTCCATCACACACTCCTGTACACGGAGTATGTGGCATTTCCGATCCCGACAGCATAGCGGGTGAGCTACGGTATCTGGGGACAGCTTTCTGGCAGAACTGTCAATCGCAAAAAACAAATGCATCGCTATTTCCAGCTAAAGGGAGTTCGGAAGAGGGAACAAAATAAAAAAACTGAGGGACCCACTATAGCAGTGTTCTTGCTGTTTTTGGTGACAGTTCTCCAAAAATCAGCAAAATCTTGAATGGATGTAACACGAAATACACCTTCTGGCTGCCCGTGAAACTGCTGCATCTTTGGATGCCAATCTCGGCTGTGAGAATGGAATTGTGAACCCCTGTCAAAGATCACAGTTTGTAGTAATTAACGAGAAGTCATCTAGAGGAATGGGAGTAATATCTTCAGTACTGCGTCAAATGTTACAGAACCTCTGCTTTTCTTAATCTGTATAAATGATTTTAGAGACAATCCAACACCTCTCTTAGATTGTCTGCACATGAGACTGCCATTTAAGGTCTAGTAAAGTCATCAGGAGATCAAAATCAACTGTAAAATTAGCTATATAAGACATTCACACAGGGTGAAAAGTGACAATTGACAGTAAGCAACAAAAACTGTGAGATCCTTGACATGACTATTAAAAAAAATGCATTAAATTTTCAGTTACACAATAAATTACACACATTTGAATGTTTTTGAGTCAGAAAAATACTAGGGGATTAAGTTATATGATTACAACCAACTTAAACCAGGTTGGCAGCCCTGCACAAGCCCGCACGTACGGAGACAGAGCTCTTGTGAAAGATAAAGTAATTTAGGTTGTAATTCATTGTAGTTGAACACTTTTAACTAGTTAAATACATTCTTTAGTGTACTCTTCAAGCTCACCATTAAAAGTTTTTCTTTTATTTTCATAGTGTTCTGGTAATCGCGAAAAGTTCGTTTGTTTACTTACGGCTGCTTAGGCCTAATTTTTCGAGTGTGCATATTTAGCATTATACCACAATTGCAAGTGCATTTACTGTAGTTTAACTGATTAAATACGTTCATTAGAGTGCTTTTCAAGCTCGCCATTAAAGGTTTTTTCTTTTATTTGCGTACTGTTCCAGTAATCGCGAAAAGTTCGTTTTGTTCATATTTCGCAGCTTTGCCTTACTTTCCGAGTGTGCATATTTAGTGTTTTACCGCAATCTTAAGTGCATTTGGTATAGATTAACTAATTAAATACTTTAATTAGTGTGCTCTTCAAGCTCGCCATTAAAGGTTTTTCTTTTATTTGAGTATTCTTCCAGTAATTGCAAAAAGTTCGTTTTGGTTACATTTGGCTGTTTAGGCCTAATTTTTTATCGTGCATATTTAGCATTATACCACATATTTAAATGCATTTGGTAATAGTTTACTTACATATTAGTTTCCTAAACATATTTAGTGTCCTTTTGCATCTGTATTTAATATATTATCATTATCACTTAGTAAATCTCTTAGCTAATTTCTAAACTACCATGGATACTAAGAGTGTGAGCTGCAGTAGGAAAGTTAGTTCAGGGGTTTTGTGCAGTTGTTGTCACATGTGGTTTCATTGGGGACATTGTAGCGGTGTGGGAATTGGGGAAGCAAATGAGACTATTCCATTCTTTTGCAGGGTTTTCTCAAGAGATAGGAGTATAGCTGAACAGGAGGAGAAAATTAGAGCCCTTCAGGCTAATTAGGGCAGAGCAAGGGAGGAACTGAAGGGGTTAAGAGGGGAGGAGGGCAAACAGCGGTGGGAAGTGGAAGCTGGGAACAGGGGCCACAGAAAGAGGACAGTGTCTGACAGTTTCCCAATTGGCACAACCAATAGATTTGCCTTCCTACCACAGTTAAGTAAGGAAGAGGCCCCAGTAGAAGAAGATGTAGTTAAGATGTAACAGAATCTCACTAGGAAACCAACTGTTTCAAAAAAAGTAGAAAATAAGAGGAAAGTTCTGTTGGTAGGTAGCAGCCCTGGAAGAGGTGTGGGCCAGATTTTGCAGGAAAAATTAGGTGACAGGTACCAGGTCACAAACTTTTTCAAGCCAAGTGCATGTCTTAGCCAGGTGGTAGAGGATACAGGATCCTTGTGCAAGGGTTTCTCAAAGCAGGATCATGTGATGATAGTGGGTGGAGTGGGAAACAGTATTGATAGGGATCAGAGCAACAATATTGAGTGTGACTTGGTGAAAAAAGCCTCTGCAACGACCCATACCAATGTTGGGCTGGTGCCTGCTTTTGTGCGGCACGATCAGCCCCAGTTGAACCCCTCTCTCAGGAGGGTAAATATGGAGTTGGACCAGTTGCGTAGGGAGGCCACTCCGTCAGACACTGGATTGGTTCCTGTCGAGGTTATTGATAGGGGGGATTTCACAAGGCATGGCCTACACCTCAGTAGGAAAGGGAAGGGTAAACTGACAGGGTTGTTAGCGAAATCCATTAAGGGCAGACACTAGTACTCCTGGATGTATCTCTTTTTTAGGCTAATATCAGTGTCCAATGAGAAGTTCAGGCAGGCAGCTGCTAAAGAGGTCCAAAACTCACAAGATTCTCACAACAGGAAAGTAAATAATAATGTTACCATATTTAACCAAAATATTGGTGGATTAAAGAAAAAAGTAGATTCTCACAAACGTAAAGTAAAAAATAATGTTACCATTTTTCACCAAAATATTCCGGGATTGAAGAATAAAGTAGATGAGCTCCTGGTTTGTTTAGATGACATTGAAGCTTATAATGTAATAGATATACTATGCCTGTCTGAGCATCACATTGTGTCTGATGTGGAAAAGGTAAATATCAGTGGTTGTAAACTAGCTGCACATTGAGTAGAGAGAATAAGGTGAGAGGAGGAGTTGCCACATATGTCAAAAGTTATCACTGGGTAAAAAGCTTAGATACAAAATAGCTTTGTCTAGAGCAACATATAGAAGCATGTGCCTGCCAACTTAAACTAAAGGAGGGCTCTTTTATAATTGTAACAGTATACAGGTCCCAAACAGGAAACTTTCATTTATTCCTGGAAAACTTGGCTGCCTTGTTGCGCTATCTGTCGTATAGGGGAAAGCAAATTATTATTTGTGGGGACTTCAATGTTGATTCACTGAAAGTGGGTAATAGGAAGAATGACCTGGAAGTCGTGCTCGATTCTTTCAGTTTGACATCTGTCATTAATTTTCCTACTCGGGTAGTAAAGGACAGCGGCACATTGATAGATAATACTTTTATAGACCAAGATAAGTTTAATAACATAAATTCTTGTCCTGTTGAGAATGGCCTTTCTGATCATGGTGCTCAGCTAGTTACAGTATATGACATAGCTCCATTCAGTAATTCAAAACTACCCTTAATGACTCAACAATTAGAAATTTCAGAGAAAATCATCAGCAGTTAGACTGGGATGAGGTGTACAAGGAACCCGATGCTAATTTAAAATATAACTTATTTCATGGTACACTTGTAAGAGAATTTGAAAACTGTTTCCCAAAGAAAGTAGTTAAATCTAATTATGAGAAACCATGCAAAAAGCCTTGGATTACTAGAGGAATAAAAATATCTTGTAACCACAAAAGGGAACTGTATCTAACAACAAGAAAGAGTAATGACCCAAAAACAGCCAAATATTATAAAAACTACTGTGCTACATTAAGAAAGGTTATTAAAAAGTCCAGAAGAATGTGCATCATGTCTGAGATTAATACCTCTGATAACAAAATCAAAACAATTTGGAATATTATGACATGGGAGATAGGGCAACCAAGAGTACAGGATGACGGCATTACGGAGGAGGAGATTAGTGTTTAACGTCCCGTCGACAACGAGGTCATTAGAGACGGAGCGCAAGCTCGGATGAGGGAAGGATGGGGAAGGAAGTCGGCCGTGCCCTTTCAAAGGAACCATCCTGGCATTTGCCTGAAGCGATTTAGGGAAATCACGGAAAACCTAAATCAGGATGGCCGGAGACGGGATTGAACCGTCGTCCTCCCGAATGCGAGCCCAGTGTGCTAACCACTGCGCCACCTCACTCGGTGATGACGGCATTACCATCAAAGCGAATGGAAACTTGACAAACAACAAGCTGGAAGTCGAAAACATTTTGAATAATCATTTTTTAAATGTTGTGTTGAAAATAGGATCTAAATGTTCATTAAAAGAAGAAGCAAGGCAGTTAATGGAAGAGGCCTTATCCACACCATTTGATACAATTGAAATTCCACCCACCTCTCCTTCTGAAATTAGGAAGATAATAAACTCTCTCAAGAATAGAGGCTCACATGGAATTGATGGCATTTCTAGCAGGATAATAAAAGCTTGTTGCCAAGAGATAAGTGGGATTCTTAGCCACATATGTAATAGATCTCTGAAGCAGGGCATTTTCCCAGATAGAATTAAGTAAGCCATTGTCAAACCACTGCATAAAAAAGGAGATACGTCTGATGTTAACAACTACTGCCCAATCTCTCTTCTGACTGCCTTATCCAAAATTCTTTAAAAAGGAATGTATAGTAGAGTAGCTTCACACCTTTGTAAAAATAAAGATTTAACAAAATGTCAGTTTGGTTTCCAGAAAGGTTTCTCAACGGAAAATACTATATATACTTTCACTAATTAAATATTAAATACTCTGAGTAACTGGAAGTCACCTTTTGGGATTTTTTGTGATCTCTCAAAGGCTTTTTATTGTGTAAACCATGGAATACTTCTAGATAAGCTCAGGTACTATGGTATGAATGGGACAGTGCTCAAATGGTTTAAATCATACCTAACTGGAAGAGTGCAGAAAACTGAAATAAGCAGTTCACATAATATGCAAAAAAACTGGTGATTTCTCAAACTGGGGACCAATCAAGAATGGGGTGCCACAAGGTTCGGTTTTGGGTCCTCTGCCGTTCTTAAAATATATTAATGTGTTTCCATTCTATATTCACGAAGATGCAAAGCTGGTACTTTTTGCCAATGATACAAGTATAGCTATCACACCCGACAGACACGAATTAACTGGTAAAATTGTAAACGGTGTTTTTCAAAAAATCATTACCTGGGTCTTTTCAAATGGGCTCTCATTAAACTTTGACAAAACACAGTACATACAGTTCCACACAGTGAATGGAATGACACCTTTAATAAATGTAGACTTCGATCAGAAATCGGTAGCTAAGGTAGAATATTCCAAATTTCTATGCGTATGCATTGATGAGGGGTTGAACTGGAAAAAACACACTGAAGATCTGCTGAAACGTTTGAGTTCAGCTACTTATGCTATTAGGGTCATAGCAAATTTTGGCGATACACATCTCCGTCAATTAGCTTACCATGCCTACGTTCATTCTCTGCTTTCGTATGGCATCATATTCTGGGGTAACTCATCATTGAGTAAAAGAGTGTTCATTGCACAAGAGCGTGTAATCAGAATAAATGCTGGAGCTCATCCAAAATCATCCTGCAGACACTTATTTAAAGAGCTAGAAATCTTCACTGTAGCCTCACAATATATACATCCACTTATGAAATTTGTTATTAACAATCCGAACGAATTCAAAAGTAATAGCAGTGTACATGGCTACAACACCAGGAGAAAGCATGATCTTCACTACTCAAGCTTAAATCTAACTTTGGCTCAGAAGGGGGTAAATTATGCTGCCACAAAAGTCTTTGGTCACTTACCTCATAGCATCAAAAGTCTGACAAATAGCCATATAGCATTTAAAAGAATTTCTTAATGGCAGCTCCTTCTACTCATTAGATGAATTTTTGGATATAGTAAGTGGATAATTTCCCCAACCCCCACAAATATTTTGTGTAATGTAGTATCTTGTATAGACACATTTTATTAATCTGACACGTTCCACATCATTACGAAGTGTCATAACCATGATCTATGGAAGAAGTACTAATCTAATCTAACCTAATCTTTAAACTAGAACCACCTGGCAGAATACTTGGAAGGTGCAACAATCCTAGAACAATGACCGCCTGTATTACGCTCGTCCACCTACTGCCACACAGTATCGCATTCTTTCCACATAAAAGTTAGGCAGCTTGTTTCGTATTATTGCAAAATAGAAGACAGAGTCAGAATGGAAAACATTAAAATAAAGAGATTTTTCACTTTGAGAAGATCTTTTCACGATATTTCAATCACAAACTTGCTCCTCCAAATACCAAAATATTTTGTAGAGCCCCACCTAAAGGGAGGGAAATGACTAATGTGATAAAATTCGATAATGGAAAATCCAGGATGTAATATAACAATATTATGAAAAGGATAGTTGCTACTCACCATTTAGCGGAGATGCTGAGTCACAGGTAGGAATGACAAAAAGACTGTCAGGAGATGAACTTTCAGCCAACAAGGCGTTTGTCAGAGGTAGAGTGCACACGCGTGCCCCCCCCCCCCCCACCCCCGCCCCCACACACACACACAGCACACAGAGGCAACTTACACACGACTGCAATCTTCTCTGGCTGCTGAGGCCTCATCAGGAAGAGACTGCAGTCACGCGTGTGTGAGAGAGTTGCGTTTCCACGAGTGTGTGAGTGAGTGTGTGTGTGAGTGTGTGTGTGTGTACTTTCTACCTCCGACGAAAGCCTCATTGGCCAAAAGCTGATTTTCGGACAGTCTTTTTGTTGTGCTTATCTACCCCTCAGCATCTCTACAATAGGATGAGTAGCAACTATCCTTTTCATAATATTGTTACAAAGTGATAAAATGAGATAAATGAGAACTTGCACACAAATATTTAAATGTCCATTTTCTCTGAGTGCTAATTGAGAGTGGAAGAGTTGAGAAATAGTCTGAAGGAAGTTCCACACACCTGCCAAACACTTCAGTGTGAATTGGAACACGTATTATGTTCGAGCGTAATTACTTTTCTGGAAACTAGAAATCTACTCTGTAGGAATCAGCACGGGTTTCGAAAAAGACGATCGTGTGAAACCCAGCTCGCGCTATTCGTCCACGAGACTCAGAGGGCCGTAGACACGGGTTCCCAGGTAGATGTCGTGTTTCTTGACAAACGCAAGGCGTTCGATACAGTTCCCCACAGTCGTTTAATGAACAAAGTAAGAGCATATGGACTATCAGATCAATTGTGTGATTGGATTGAAGAGTTCCTAGATAACAGAACGCAGCACATCATTCTCAATGGAGAGAAGTCTTCCAAAAAAAGAGTGATTTCAGGTGTGCTGCAGGGGAGTGTCGTAGGACCGTTGCTATTCACAATATACATAAATGACCTTGTGGATAACATTGGAAGTTCAGTGAGACTTTTTGCAGATGACGCTGTGGTGTATCGAGAGGTTGTAACAATGGAAAATTGTACTGAATTGCAGGAGGATCTGCAGCGAATTGACGCACGGTGCAGGGAATGGCAATTGAATCTCAATATAGACAAGTGTAATGTGTTGCGAATACATAGAAAGATAGATCCCATATCATTTAGCTAAAGTATAGCAGGTCAGCAACTGGAAGCAGTAATTTCCATAAATTATCTGGGAGTACACATTAGGAGTGATTTAAAATGGAATGATCATATAAAGTTGATCGTTGGTAAAGCAGATGCCAGACTGAGATTCATTGGAAGAATCCTAAGGAAATGCAATCCGAAAACAAAGGAAGGAGGTTACAATACACTTGTTCGCCCACTGCATGAATACTGCTCAGCAGTGTGGGATCCGTACCAGATAGGGTTGATAGAAGAGATAGGGAAGATCCAACGGAGAGTAGCGCGCTTCGTAACAGGATCGTTTAGTAATCGCGAAAGCGTTACAGAGATGATAGATAAACTCCAGTGGAAGACTGTGCAGGAGAGGCGCTCAGTAGCTCGGTATGGACTTTTGTCGAAGTTTCGAGAACATACCTTCACCGAGGAGTCAAGCAGTATATTGCTCCCTCCTACGTATATCTCGTGAAGATGCCATGAGGATAAAATCAGAGAGATTAGAGACCACACAGAGGCATACCGACAATCCTTCTTCTCCACGAACAATACGAGACTGGAATAGAAGGGATAGAGGTACTCAAGGTACCCTCCGCCACACACCGTCAGGTGGCTTGCAGAGTATGGATGTAGATGTAGAATTGCAGAGTAATGGTGTATATACTGCTGTAGGTCTCAACCTTTGGAATGGAGGCCCAGATAAATCTCCAGTGACACAGCACTGCCTCGGCTCAGGACACTGGACGATGTACGAGAAGAGACAGATTAATCATCTCAGTTTGGTCATTTCGGCAATTACGATGGCAGGTAACTTGAGATACCAGACGAGCACAGCCTGGAGTTCTGCACTGGCCACCGTCAGATTGCGTCGACGGAAATGGGGGCATCCCGTACCGGATCGGGTTGACAGAGGAGATAGAGAAGATCGAAAGAAGAGCGGCGCGTTTTGTCACAGGGTTACTTGGTAAGTGTGATAGCGGTATGGAGATGTTTAGCAAACTTGAGTGGCAGACTCTGCAAGACAGGCGCTCTGCATCGCGGTGTAAATGCTGTCCAGGTTTCGAGAGGGTGCGTTTCTGGATGAGGTATTGAATATATTGCTTCCCCCTACTTATACCTCCCGAGGAGATCACGAATGTAAAATTAGAGAGATTCGAGCGCATACGGAGGCTTTCCGGCAGTCGTTCTTCCCGCGAACCATACGCGACGAACAGGAAAGGGAAGTAATGACAGTGGCAAGTAAAGTGCCCTCCACCACACACTGTTGGGTGGCTTGCGGAATATAAATGTAGATGTAGATGTACAAGATGCGGTACGGTGGCAGACACGAGTGATCTGCCGGAGAAACTGGAAGAGTGACAATTTAGCGGGACTTTGAATTTCGCCACGCTACACTTGTTCCCTCAGATATAAATTATACAGTCGCAGCTGTATGAGCGGTCGACAGCAGAGAAAATATATAAGAAAATGAAGGTACAAAAATTGTAACACTTTTTGTTTTCCACCCGCTCTTGTCTCTGGAGAGCAGAAGCTTAACTTACTTATTAGCTAGTCTTGGTCGGATGAAGACGAAAAAACTTATTGATGTGCAGACATATTGTGGAAGTTTGTATGAAATTCGGAGGATGGAAGCAGCAACGTAAAATACATTGCATTCAATATCAAGACGGTTTTGATTTGTATACATTAGTAATTCCTGGACAATGAAATTTATTTCGAAATTTCGGAGCAGCTAAGACTTTTCACGCAGAAATGAAGCAGGAGATTTTTGGAGAACAAAACCTGGACGCCGCACGAGAGAAGACACGTTAACATGGTAAAGGATCTATGCCATTTCCCCCTGTTAATCACATTTTGTTATTCTCTGTTCTCTTTCAAATAATTTTTGTAGTGGAAATTGGTTTGATTTTTGCTCAGAAATGCCACAAGGACCACCCCAAGAATAGCTTTTCCGAATCACGAAGTTTGATAACTTTTCTGTAATATTAAGTCCAATTTGCATTTCATTCTTTCCCATTTTCACAGTCATTAACGATTTTAAAACCCCCTTTTTTATTCACCATTTCTTCCCACATTTTCAATCTTTTCTTTTCTTCTCGTTTTCTTTTTTATTAACCGCTACAACAATAATACAAATAGCGTGAATAATAATCGCGCAATTTTTATTTTGAATTTCCAGACCTCACATAGGTTACAATGTAATAAGCTAGGGATTAAAGTCTGAAAAACAATCTGATGTCGAAAAAACAGTCACAACGATTTACTAATTACGACAGATGTGGAGAAGACAATTAATATTTACATTTCTTCTACCATATTAGCATCTGTCTGGATCTTGTCATACTCAATATGGCTGGCTTTACTACCGTATTGTGTTACACATGGTCAGACACATAATACACTCACGTCAGATTCAACTTTTAAGATGTAGAAGTGTTATCAAAGTATATGTGACAAAGCTACAGAAAATTTAAATTTTCGTTCTTTCTACCTCAGACCTTCACCAATCTGGGAATACAATCTATCTGCAGCCATTTGTCGCACTTAAACATAAATAAAATTTTGTAAGCTACAGTCATAATGTGGAATGCTAAGAACTGATTAAAAATTACCTTCGTGAACAGTCACGCCGCAACCGTCACACTCCACAATTTCGTTGGCGTCGTCACTTCGGTCGCCGAGGCAGCCACAGCAGATTAGTATTTTCAGAGCGTCTTTGGCATCAAACTGTAAAACGAGTACGAAGTGTCGAGAATTGGGAGTATTTGTAGTGCAGACACTAATAATTTTCAGCACGGGAATCTGTACACAGAACAGTTGCAGTTCTCAGTTATTTCTTCTACTGTGTGAGGAACATTTCAGACACTCTATAATCGTTAATACGTATTTAGGCCAAAACGTTTACTGTCCACTGGGGTGATATTGGTACACTACTCGGGGTTTTACTTATATTTGAGTACCAGGTGTACCGGTATGAAATGAGCGTTTGTTTGTTGTTGTGAAAATGAAACACTAATTTTGAATTGAAAAGTAAAAACATTTTATTCAAAGTACTGACCATTGCTTTCTATACATTTTGACCACCTTTCTGGCAATTTGTGGACACCACGCCAATAGAAATGTTCATCTTATGAAGCAAACCAATCAAACACCCAATTTTCGACTTCTTCGTAGGAATCAAAGTATTCTTCGGCCTATGCGTGTCCCATTGATGAAAACAAATGGTAGTCGGAAGGGGCCAAGTCTGGTGAATACGGCGGGTGGGGTAGCAGCTCCCAGCCAAGTGTTTTGATTGTATCCTGAACCAGTTTTGTTTTGTGTGCATTGTCGTGTAAAAAAATTACTTTGCCATGTCTTCTGCCCCTTCTGGTCTTTCTTCAATCAATGCATAGTTCAAATTGATCATTTGTTGTCTGTAGCGATTAGTATTCACAGTTTCACCGGGTTTTAGAAGCTCATGATACACCACACCTTTCTGATCCCACCAAACACAGAGCACTGCCTTCTTGTCGGATCGATCTGGTATTGCATTCGATGTTGATGGTTGTTCCGGATAAACCCACGATTTTTCCCATTTAGGATTCTTAAAATAAATCCATTTTTCATCGCCAGTAACAATTCGATGCAAAATTGATTTTCTTTCATGTCTCTGAAGCAAAATTTGAGAAATGGTTTTTTGGTTTTCCATCTGTCTTTCATTCAATTCATGTGGTACCCATTTTCCACACTTCTGGATCTTTCTCACAGCTTTAAATTGGTCACAAACTGTTTACTGTGCAACATTTAGCATTGCTGCCATTTGCTTCTAAGTATCATCTTCATCCAATATTGCTTGCAATTCGGTGTCTTCGAACTTTTTTGGTGGTCTTCCACGTTCCCATTTCTTACATCAAAGTCTTATTTCTGAACCATTGAAACCATCTTTTGCATGTTGCTTCTGATAGAGCATGATCACCATATGCCTCGACAAGCATTCGATGCGACTCTGCAGCTCTTTTTTTTTTTTTTTTTTTTTTTTCCCAAATGAAAACAAAAAATTAATACTTTCTGCAAATCATCACTTTCTGGTACAAAATTCGACACTGTTAACACGATGAAAACATATGATGTTGTTTGTTCCATGACTTGATGTATACATTCCACATGGGAAAAATATATCTAAAAACAAAGATGACGAGACTTACCAAACAAAAGCGCTGGCAGGTCGATAGACACACAAACATACACACAAAATTCTAGCTTTCGCAACCAACGGTTGCTTCATCAGGAAAGAGGGAAGGAGAGGGAAAGACGAAAGGATGTGGGTTTTAAGGGAGAGGGTAAGTAGTCATTCCAATCCCGGGAGCGGAAAGACTTACCTTAGGGGGAAAAAAAGGACAGGTATACACTCGCACACACACGCATATCCCCAATATGTGTCCCCAATATGCGTGTGTGTGCGAGTGTATACCTGTCCTTTTTTCCCCCTAAGGTAAGTCTTTCCGCTCCCGGGATTGGAATGACTCCTTACCCTCTCCCTTAAAACCCACATCCTTTCGTCTTTCCCTCTCCTTCCCTTTTTCCTGATGAAGCAACTGTGGGTTGCGAAAGCTAGAATTTTGTGTGTATGTTTGTATTTGTTTGTGTGTCTATCAACCTGCCAGCGCTTTCGTTTGGTAAGTCACATCTTCTTTGTTTTTAGATATATTTTTCCCATGTGGAATGTTTCAAAAATTAGGGCTCGTTCGCAACAAATGTTCCCTATCGACACATTTGTACCTTAACACTCATTTCATACCGGTACACCTGGTAAAATTGTAAACCCTTCAATTACATTTCTCCACAGAATGTGGAGATGACCTGGTGTTTTAAAAATTTTGAAAAGCAGGTACGGCTGGACTTATATTCGATGGAAATGTCAATTAAAAGTACCCCGAAAGTTAAATTTATACAATAAAATGCAGAAATCAAATGCAAAGAATTGAAAAATTTCAAATTAGAGGAGGCACTGAGTGGCAAACAGCCCTATTTCAAAGTTTTAGAATTCTGTACACAGCTGGAGCAGCAACCTCTGAATGAAATATTCTTCTAGAAATAGTAAAACAACCAATCAGTTACAAATTGGAGGGTTTATTAAAACCCCTTTACCTCAGTTTCAACGTTTACAAAAACATCATCTTCAGAATGAAAATAAGGATATCCGAGCAAGTTAACAGTGAAAATACAATCATATCTCATTACGAATACACGTACATATTCAGACTTACTGAATTATACAATGAGACACAGCTATGTTAACATACAGGTGAAGAGTGTCATCAGATACAAATTTTTACCTCTGTATTAAATTAAAACAAGCGTACCCTGGTTACTGTCATACAGCACTGCCTCACCGAAGCACAGATGACGCACTAGCATCACATACACAACGCTTGTGCTGAGGAGAGCTACTCGCAAGAGTAGGCACCGGCATTATGTGCAAGGAGGGTGTACGACAGTCACTGAAACTTTATCATGCTGAAGTTGCTTCAAAGGTTAAAATTTAAATTATGAGATTATTTAGCTAATGACATCACAACAAATAGTAAGTGACCATCTAAATAAAGTCACTGTGATAAAAGCAAATTACATAAAATTGAATAGTGTGAACAGAAACAATAGTAAAAGAATCTGGACAGGGAGGGGGTGGGGATGTGGGGGGGGGGGGGGGGGGGCGTAGAGTTTAAAGGGGAGAAACAAAATCTTACCCATTTCCCCCACATTTACTTAACAGATGCTCTTCTAAAGTCTCCCTGTCTGTTCTATGTAATACTTAAGGCAGTCACTACATATAATTTCCTAAAAACCAGGATTTGTGAAATGATTTAATTACAGATAAATGCTTTTTGGGAACAATGCTTTTCTAAAGGAGTCGAGAGAAATAATACTCTTCAAAATAGAACCACTTCTAATGTATTTACAAAAATATCTGCTAATATTCCAGCTATCAGACATGCCATAGTTAAACTGAATGGTTGTTCGTACAGTTTCCCACTGAACTGAACATAATTGTAATTCAGTACTGTCTGTAATAAAGTCAACAGTTCAGATACTCGCACAGCTCAGTTATATTTACTTACTTTTAATGCACATTACATAGACGACATGGTCATAGTGTTTAATGGGAGTGAAAAATATCTACAACAAATGTTCCGTGCTTTTAACAATTACGATGAGAAAAGAAACACTAAATGATAATAGAGAACTTAATTTTTTAGATTTGAAACTAAGGTTACTTAAGAACAAAATACCATTTTCAATAAACCTGATTTTGCAGATAAAATCATTCCAGCTGACTCACAGCATCTACAAACCCATTAAAGTTTTTCTTCTACTCTGCAATACATCACATAGTGTACATTCCTTTAGAACCACATTGTTTTCAAAATGAAATATTTGTAACTAAAACCCTTGCAATTAACAATGGATATGACCTTAGGTTGGTTGGTCATATTGCCAAGAAAAAAACAGCTACTATGTGTTCAGCTTTGGGCAACAGCTACTTGAAGACAGGAAGGGAGAGTAATAAGTTCATTTCTACACCTTTCCTATGAAATGTTTCGCACAGGATAAGTTGACTGATAAGTAGGGAATATTGCTGCAAAGTTGTTTTCTCTGTAAGCAATAGTCTAAAACGCAAATTAAACATTTCTATTGGAATACAAGAATTTAGTTTCACAAATGCAGATGTTTATAAAGTTACATGCAATGACTGCCCTAACTATTACATTAGACAGACAGGGAAACTGATTAAAGTAAGATACAAAGAGCATCTGTCACGTAAATGTTGGGGAAAATATGTAAAATTTCATTTTTTTCTGGATACCTGCTTCTTCTCTAACACACACCATGGAGATTAGAGGACAATGAGGAGTAGAGTACGAGATTAACATCCCACTGACAATGAGATTAGGGAAGGACGGGGAAGGAAATTGGCTGTGCCCTTCCAAATGAACCATCGCAGCATTTTCCTGAAGCAATTTATGGAAGTCACGAAAAACCTACATCAGGATAGCTGGACACAGGTTCGAATTGTTGTCCTCTCGAATGTGAGTCTAGTGTGCCAAGCACTGAACCACCTCACTCGATATAGAGACTAGAAGACTTAGAACTTTTGCGTGAAAAAAGTAAAGATTACAGGCTTGACCAGCTAGAAGAATTAGAGATTTTTAAACATTTTACTCACAAAGACGGATCAATTTTAAATGAACAAGAACAATTCAAAAATAGAAATTTTCATTAAACTAGCAGACACATGGCACGATCTTCCATATGACTACAGGATATGTCATTTTACTCACCTTTTAATGCTAGTGCTACTTGGGTTTCTTCTCTGTTATGATGCAATATATATTTGTAGAGATTTGCACAATTTTTGTATGTGTTTTATATGAGAGTTATGTTTTACTATTTTCTCCCTTTCCCAACTGCTATCTCAGTCCAACCCCCCCCCCCTCCCCCCCAATACCTCCATTCCCCTGCCCTGGTTCCTTTTGCTAGTGTTTCTGTTTGTACTATTCAGTTTTATGTAATTTGCTTTTGCCACAATGACATTCTTTAGGTGGTAAATTACTATTTGTTGTGACATTAATTTTAAATATGTACACAGCTAGATATGATCTGATTTTAACGTAATAATGTTAATTTTAACCTTTATTATGAGAAGGAAAGCTGATACTCACCCTATAGCGGACATGCTGAGTTGCAGATAGGCACAACACAAAGATTTTCACATTTAAGACTTTCAGCCAGTGGCCTTTGTCAACGATAGACACATATACGCAAAGTGTGCTTTCAGTTTCCTGAGACTGCAGTCGTGTGTGTGTGTGTGTGTGTGTGTGTGTGTGTGTGTCTATTGTTGCCAATGGCCATTGGCCAAAAGCTTTAAATGTATCTTCTTGTTGTGCCTATTTGCGACTCAGCATCTCCACTATATGGTGAGTAGTAATTTTTCTTCCTGATAATATTGTTACATTCCATCCTGAATTTTCCACTGTTTGATTTAACTTTAACCTCGGAAGCAAGTTCAGTGTGATGAAAGTTTGAGTGACTATCACGCACCCTTCTTGCATATACTACTAGTGCCCTCTCTTGCCAGTAGCTTTCCTTAGCACAAGCGTTGTGTACATGAAGCTAGTGCACTACATGTACAATGGTGAGGAAGTACTGTTTGACAATAAACAGATTAGGCATGTTCTAATTTAATATGGAGGTGAAACTTTTTTTTGACAGTGGATTTTGGCTATATTTTAACATACATCCGTCACAACATGTAAGACAAAACGTAACACCTTGAACACTAGAGAGAGGACTTTCATATTCACAGGACACGTACATTAACAATACGAGAGAAGGAAAGTTGCTACTCACCATATAGCGGAGAGGCTGAGCCACAATAGGCACAATAAAAAAATTCACACAATCATAGCTTTCGACCATTAAGGCCTTTGTCAGCAGTACACACACACACACACACACACACACACACACACACACACACACACACACAACTTGCACACACGTCTGCAGTCTCAGAGAACCGAAACCACACTGCGAACAGCAGCACCAGTGCATGACGGGAGTGGCGACTGGGTGGGGGTAAGGAGAAGGCTGGGGCGGAGGGGAGGGGGAGGGATAGTATGGTGGGAGTGGTGGACAGTGAAGTGTTGCAGTTTAGACGGAGGGTAGGAGAGATGATAAGGAGGGGGGAGGGGGTAAGTAGTGGAAAGGCGGGAAATAAAAATAAAAGAAATTAAAAGACTGGGTGTGGCGGTGAAATAACGGCTGTGTAGTACTGGAAGGTGAACAGGGAGGGGGCTGGATGGGTAAGGACAGTGACTTACGAAGGCCGAGGCCAGGAGGGTTACGGGAACGTAGGGTATATTGCAGGTAAAGTCCCCACCTGCGCAATTCAGAAAAGCTGGTGTCGGTGGGAAGGATCCATATGGGACAGGCTGTGAAGCGGTCATTGAGATGAGGGGTATCACGTTTGGCAGCGTGTTCAGCTACAGGGTGGTCCACTTGTTTCTCGGCCACAGTTCGTCGGTGGCCGTTCATGCGGGCAGACAGCTTGTCGGTTGTCGTGCCTACGTAGAATGCAGCACAGAGGTTGCAACTTAGCTTGTAGATCAGATGACTGGTTTCACAGGTAGCCCTGCCTTTGATGGGATAGGTATTGTTAGTGACTGGACTGGAGTAGGTGGTGGTAGGAGAATGTATGGGACAGGTCTCGCATCTAGGTCTATTACAGGGGTACGAGCCACGAGGAAAGGGATCGGGAGCAGGGGTCGTGTAAGGATGGACAAGCATATTGTGTAGGTTCAGTGGACGGCAGAATACCGCGGTATGAGGGGTCGGAAGAGTAGTGGACAGGACATTTCTCATTTCAGGGCACGACGAGAGGTAATCGAAACCCTGGTGGAGAGTGTAATTCAGTTGCTCCAGTCACAACAAATAAGGCGTGAATGATGTCCAGTGGTGTAGCCATCTATGCACCATTCACCCGGTTCCAAAGTTCATCTGTGGTGGTCGGAATTGGGTCACAATGTTGCACCTGTAGTTTCACCGTCTATCTATCTATATCCGAATCCCGCTCCAGCTACTGCTGGGTCTGGGTGCCGACGAGTCCTCTCCATTCGGCTCGGTCCTCCCAGCACTTTTCTTCCTCCACTTGCTGCCAGGTCACACCTCTCCTTTCTACAGATATTCTCACTCCCGTTTTCCACCGTGTTCTTGGGAGCCCTCTAGGTCTTTTCCAATCCATCTTTAGTTCTTCCATTATTTTGGGGAGTCTCTGCCCATGCATCCTCTTAACATGCCCATACCATCTTAATCTCTTTTTTTTCTTTTTTTTTTTTTTTTTTTTTTTTTTTGATTTCTTCTCTCATACTTTCTTGTTTAAGGTCCTTTCTAATCTCTACATTCCTTACTCTGTCCATTCTTGTTTTTCCCTTAACTGCTCTGAGAAATTTCATTTCCCCTGCTTGCAGTCTGCTGCAGTCCCTTTCTGTCATTGTCCATGTTTCTCCACCATAGGTGACAATAGGGAAGTAATAATTATTATACATAAGGAGTTTTGCTTTTTCAGAAACTTCCGTATTCCAAATCAGGTGTTTTATTGTTTGGTAGAAATTGTCTCCCTTCTGTAACCTCCTATTAATTTCGTTAGTTATTCTTCCATCCATAGATATTTCACTCCCTAAATAAGTGAAACTTTCTACAACTTTGAGGGGTTCTCCATTCAAGGTAATATTTCTGTTGATCTTTCTCTCTTCCAAATACCATTACTTCACTCTTATCTTTATTTATTTTTAATCCATACCTTTTCATTATTTCCTTCCACGCATCAAGCTGTAACTGTACATCTACCTCTTTATCACCCCATATTACCATATCATCTGCAAAAATCATGCTTCTGTCTTTTTCTTTTACTATATCTTTCACTGCCCTGTTCATTCCCTCCATCACAACATTAAAAAGTGCAGGAGATAGAATACTTCCTTGCTGAAGCCCTTGTCTTACTTTGAAGCATTCAGAGTTCCCCAATGGTGTTCTAATTCTACAATTGTGTCCTCTGTACATTTCTTTATTACATTAATGTAACCATCTTCTATTCTACCTTCTTCATTTCTTCCCAGAGTCTTTCCCTGTTAACTGAGTCATATGCCTTTTCTATGTCTATAAAAACTATTATCACCCTTTTGTTATATTCCCAACTTTTGTCCATCAGTTGACAGATCCCACCCATTTTTGATTGGTGACAAGACTGGTGATCTGACAGGCCAGGGCACAAGACTGACAACCTGTGACACCAGAAAGGCACGTGTTTTTGCAGCAACACATTGTCGCGCATTGTCTTGCTGAAAGATGGCATCTGCAGTGTCATGCAGAAAGGGTACGGCTACGGGTCTGAGGAGACACTCACGTACGTCGCACCGGTCACAGTGCCCCGAGCTCGCGCCAACAGCTATTTGTAGTTGTATCTGTTAGTACCCCACACTGAAGACCTCGAGTCGGTGCCATATGTCATGTGGATGCAGTCATTGTAATGCCACTCTACCTGTCTGCCAAACAAACAGAACCTAGATTTGTCTGAAAACACTATCCGATGCCATTCCCGACCACAGTTACGTCGTTCCGTACACCACTGTCATCTAGCAGTTTCTACACATTCACGAAAGGTGGACGGAGAAGTGGATGACGCGCACGTAACCTGTGTCATAACGAACGGTAGCAGACTGTCATCCCCGACCGTGTACGGTGTGTTACACAGTTCCACTGTCGCACCAGAGCCGAGGAGGACGCAGATTCGCCCCGCGACACCACTCGGACGAGGTGTCGATCTTCTCCGGTGGTGACCCGGGTGGTGCGATGTGACCCGTCTCGTCGCGTTCCCGTGAACCGTTCGGCACTCACCCGTCGCACTGCCGGAACACTCCGTTCCGCGCAAGCGGCAATTTCCCGCAGTGACGCATCCACGTTCTCTCGTGTCAATATTGTGCCCCCTTTCCTACTTCCCGATTTGACATCACGGTCCGCACGTACGTCTACGAGGCACCGCGCACGTCTGCTCGTGTAACACTGATCCGTTACCTTCAGTTTATAGCGGGCACATTTTACGGGTAGCTAGACACCTCCAGATCTAGAACAACGCACACGTAGTTGGCCACTGTCATCTCCAGGCACAGCGGCCCAGCTCAGCTCTGGTGGGTAAGTGAGACACGGAGGAGGAGGGGGCTGGTGGAGGATGCCGCACTGCTGTGCACGCAGGGTCCTGGCTGGGACGGGACGGTGAGCAGTGCGCCGTTACGTATCCCGATTTCACCTTTCTGATGAATGGTATTTGCAAATTATAAAATGGTACAACAATTTAGTTTATAGGACAGTACAACTACTGTGCAAATTTATCACTTATTTTCACGTGGTAAGTCACGTCCGGGAACGACACTCGTCTCTGAGCCGGTGTAACAGTACGAGTCGAGATAGATGTAACGGAACTTGAACAGCGTATTTGCCTCTATTGGTTACGGTAGAGAGATCGATCTTTCGTGAGAAGGAAGGAATGTCGACAAGTTTAAAAGGCCCAACATTACAAGAAGCAGAAGCTCAGCTGAACACTTTTGATGAAAGTAATTGACTCTAGCATGTTTGAGGAGCCATCCCAGCATTTACTGCAACCCTTTTACAAAAATCACAGGGATCTTCTTCTGCTCTAATGGAGACTGAAACAACCAACACATAACAACTAAACATTCACAATATACTCAGTGAGGTACGAAGACGTGCTTCCGAGATACACATACGGCAGTGACAAATGTAGTGGCAGTCGGAGTTCTGACTGCGAAACTGGATAAATGTAAAAATGGAAGATGCGAGACAGTACAGGAAAATAGACCAGTTCTGCATATGATACATATAAATGATTCGAATAATGCCGAATCTGGGGTGAAACAATAAATCGCCTCAGTGAGTGAGATGTCTGATGCGACAGGTTTTATTCGAATACCATTACATTACTTGCTGTAAGAAAATTTTCAGTTTCAGCTAATTTTCAGAGAACAACTGACACCTAGCCACTTCTCAGAAAAGGTAAAGGATCTGTATACTGCTATCAAGTGTGGTTCGGGATTTTAAAATAGGCCTAGTGCGAGTTTCAGTCGAGCACAATGTGTACAATAATTTCGTAGCTGAAGGTAAGGAATGGCACAAAATCCTGGCAGAAACTCAAATTACTCGAAAACAGTTAACTACTTACCTGTTTTCCATCAGCCTGCCTCTGCTTCGCCCTCTCTATGACGTCACCGATGGTGACTCCCTCTGACATAGTGTCATTCTTCTGCCCTCCTTCCGAATCGTCAGAATCCTCTCCGTTATCTTCGTCGTCATCGTCGTCGTCATCTGTAGAAGAAATTTTGGAACTGAAGAACCTGTACCAATTGTTTTACCACTGTTTACAGTTCAGAAATGGGAATAGCTGCTTAATGAAACTTGTCTAAGCCGATTCTAAATTGAACCTTTCATAACTATTAAGTAAAGGTAAAAAGTACTTCCATTTAGCAGGCAGGGCATACGCGGGCACGAGCAAAAGGTCACAAAAGTGTTAGATCTCACAACAAAATGCAACTGCATCTGAGAGAGGGAGGATAAGGGCTCAATGTCTCACCGATAAAAGATTGTCGGAGAGCGAACAGCGTACGTTTTGAAAATAGATGAGGAGGACAGGTAAGCACTTGTCTCCAGTGTTTTATGAAAACTACAAAAAATATAAACCTGGACGGGTGGACGAGGATTGGTACCACTGTCCTCACCCGCAAGAGTCCATCTTGCCACTGCGCTTCCTTCTCCCTCAGTCTCAGAACTGAAGGGTCAGCAAGAGAAAGTGCCAACTCTCAATTTAGAGAAGGCTAGTCTACTCGCACTGTCTGTTGTACTCCCGAATGAGCCACATGCTACCGACAAGTAATTCCGTAGACATCACTAGAGAAAGCCGACTGCTGCACAAATTGCTTTCCCTTGCTGTACATAAATTCTCATCTTTAAACTTGTCGAAACATGTTACACACAATTACACAAAATACATTCTCGTGAGTTCAGCACTTTCTTCTGCCGACCCCTTCTACTTTTAAACTAAAGAACAGCGGGTCTGTCTCTGGTGTCTCTTACTCCACTGTAAGGGCACAGTTTTGTGAGCAGTTAGAACACAAGATATTTTGTGTGTGATTCTGCAGCAAATGTCCCTTCAATACAATTCCATTCCTTTTGGGAACAGTTCACTACTGCAGCAATTCCTGCCTCACAGCGAAGCGATCTCGGCCAGGAGCCGGTACGTACGCCAGTGCTCCCACTTTTCACCGTCGTCTTTCGTCCACAATTCTGACACGAGTCTCTGTAGACTGAGGTGTCTGTCATTGCTGGTGAACTCAAAGAGCTTTATTTAGTAAGAGACAAATTAAAACAGTAATTTCAGGCAGGTGCGTTTTTATTGACATCCACAATATGTGAGAATTTTCACCCTCATCATCTTATGTCCGTAGATGGTTTCTGCACAATTTCAAAATAAATGCAAAGCAGATGACTGACTGAAGTGAGCAAAAATACACGTAAAAACCACTGCGCCTTGCAGAAGGTCACAATGAAAATCCTCAAAATACGCCACAGATGTTAATGAAAATGTGATGGGCGCAGATAAATGTTTTGTAAGTAATCTGTCTTATACAGGGTGTTACAAAAAGGTACGGCCAAACTTTCAGGAAACATTCCTCACACACAAAGAAAGAAAATATGATATGTGGACATGTGTCTGGAAACGATTACTTTCCGTGTTAGAGCTCATTTTATTACTTCTCTTCAAATCACGTTAATCATGTAATGGAAACACACAGCAACAGAATGTACCAGCGTGACTTCAAACACTTTGTTACAGGAAATGTTCAAAATGTCCTCCGTTAGCGAGGATACACGCATCCACTTTCCGTCGCATGGAATCCATGATGCGCTGATGCAGCCCTGGAGAATGGCGTATTGTATCACAGCAGTCCACAATACGAGCATGAAGAGTCTCTACATTTGGTACCGGGATTGCGTAGACGAGAGCTTTCAAATGCCTCCATAAATGAAAGTCAAGAGGATTGAGGTTAGGAGAGCGTGGAGGCCATGGAATTGGTCCGCTCTACCAATCCATCGGTCACCGAATCTGTTGTCAAGAAGCGTACGAACACTTCGACTGAAATGTGCAGGAGCTCCATCGTGCACGAACCACATGTTGTGTCGTACTTGTAAAGGCACATGTTCTAGCAGCACAAGTAGAGTATCCCGTATGAAACCGTGATAACGTGCTCCATTGAGCGTAGGTGGAAGAACATGGGGACCAATCGAGACATCACCAACAATGCCTCCCCAAACGTTCACAGAAAATCTGTGTCGATGACATGATTGCACAATTGCGTGCGGATTCTCGTCAGCCCACACACGTCGATTGTGAAAATTTACAATTTGATCACGTTGGAATGAAGCCTCATCCGTAAAGAGAACATTTGCACTGAAATGATGATTGACACATTGTCGGATGAACCATTCGCAGAGGTGTACCCGTGGAGGCCAATCAGCGGCTGATAGTGCCTGCACACGCTGTACATGGTACGGAAACAACTGTTTCTCCCATAGCACTCTCCATACAGTGACGTGGTCAATGTTACCTTGTACAGCAGCAGCTTCTCTGACGTTGATATTAGGGTTATCGTCAACTGCACGAAGAATTGCCTCGTCCATTGCAGGTGTCCTCGTCGTTCTAGGTCTTCCCCAGTCGCGAGTCATAGGCTGGAACGTTCCGTGCTCCCTAAGACGCCGATCAATTGCTTCGAACGTCTTCCTGTCGGGACACCTTCGTTCTGGAAATCTGTCTCGATACAAACGTACCGCGCCACGGCTATTGGTTGGTTGGTTTGGGGGATTAAAGGGACCAGACTGCTACGGTCATCGGTCCCTTTGTCCAAGTACTAAAAAAACATCCACAGAGAATAAAATACGAGTAACAGAATAGAGCACAGACGACACTGAACAAGAGAAACTGAGACAAAGACCAGACAAAACGAACTAAAAGCACACAGAGTGTGACGGTGGTTGGCCGACCAGAGAAATAAAAAAGGAAAAGCCAACCACTTGAAACACATTAAAAAATCAGTTTAAAACCGGAGGCCAAAGGCCAAAATCAACACAAAACAATAAGATAAAAACAGAAACACTCAGATTAAAGAATAAAAACCCCCTGCCCGAATAAAACGTAAAACTAAGTCAGCCATAGCCGAGTCATCTGTTAAAAGGGCAGGGAGCGAGTCAGGCAGTGCGAACGACTGCCTGAGCGCAGCTAAAAACGGACACTCCAATAAAACGGAGCCGCAGCGACATAGAGGCGCGTCCTCACGGCGCAATAAGTGGCCGTGCGTAAGCCGAGTGTGCCCAATGCGCAGCCGGCAGAGGACAACAGACTCCTTGCGAGAGAACCGCAAGGAGGAGCGCCACACACCGGTAGCCCCCTTGATGGCCCGAAGTTTGTTGCGTGAAGGCAGGGCGCGCCATTCAGTGTCCCAAAGGTCCAGAATTTTGCGGCGTAGGAACGCTCGCAAATCTGTCTGCGGGAGGCCAACGTCCAGAGATGGTGCACTAATCGCCTCTTTCGCCAGCCGGTCAACATTCTCGTTGCCGGGGATCCCAACATGGCCTGGGGTCCACACGAAGATCGCAGAGCGGCCGCAACGCGCAAGAGTATGCAGGGACTCATGGATAGCCATCACCAGACGGGAACGAGGAAAACACTGGTCGAGTGCTCGTAAACTGCTCAGGGAATCGCTACAGATGACGAAGGACTCACCTGCGCAGGAGCGGATATACTCTAGGGCTCGAAAGATGGCGACCAGCTCAGCAGTGTAAACGCTGCAGCCAGCCGGCAAGGAACGTTGTTCGGAATGGTCCCCTAGAGTGAGCGCATAACCGACTCGACCAGCAACCATCGAGCCGTCGGTGTAAACAATGCCAGAGCCCTGATACGTGGCCAGGATGGAATAAAAGCGGCGGCGGAAGGCCTCTGGAGGGACCGAGTCCTTCGAGCCCTGTGCCAAGTCGAGCCGAAGGCAAGGGCGAGGAACACACCACGGGGGTGTACGCAGAGGCGCCTGGATAGGAGGCGGAACAGGGAAAAACCCAAGCCCGCAGAGAAGCTCCTTGACGCGTATGGCGATCGGACAACCCGACCGGGGCCGACGTTCCGGCAGATGGACGACTGAAGGCGGGAACAGGAGACGATAGTTAGGATGCCCGGGCGAGCTTAGAACATGGGCAGCATAAGCGGCCAGCAAACGTTGGCGTCGGAACCGCAGTGGAGGGACACCTGCCTCCACGAGTAAGCTGTCCACAGGGCTGGTGCGGAAAGCACCAGTGGCAAGGCGTATCCCGCTGTGGAGAATTGGGTCCAGCTCCCGCAACGCAGACGGGGATGCTGAGCCATATGCCAGGCACCCATAATCCAGACGGGACTGGATTAACGCCTGGTAGAGCCGCAACAGGGTAGAGCGGTCGGCTCCCCAGCGGGAGTGGCTCAAACATCCCAGTGCATTGAGATGCCGCCAACACGTCTGTTTGAGCTGCCGGATATGAGGCAGCCAAGTCAACCGGGCATCGAAAACCACCCCCAAAAACCTGTGTGATTCCACCACCGAAAGAAGTTCGCCGTTAAGAGAAAGCTGCGGCTCCGGGTGGACAGTACGTCGCCGGCAGAAATGCATAACGCAGGTCTTGGCTGCCAAAAACTGAAACCCATGCGTTACAGCCCAAGACTGCGCCCTACGGATAGCGCCCTGTAGCTGACGTTCAACAGCTGCAATGCCGGGAGAGCTGTAATAAAGGCAGAAGTCGTCAGCATACAGGGAAGCGGAGACAGAGTTTCCCACGGCCGCAGCAAGCCTGTTAATGGCTATTAAAAACAGACAGACACTTAAAACAGAGCCCTGTGGCACACCGTTCTCCTGGACGTGGGAGGAACTATATGAGGCCGCGACTTGCACGCGGAAGGTACGACACGACAGAAAATTGCGGATAAAAATCGGCAGAGGACCCCTAAGACCCCATCCATGAAGCGTAGAAAGAATGTGATGACGCCACGTCGTATCGTACGCCTTCCGCATGTCGAAAAAGACAGTGACCAGGTGCTGACGGCGGGAAAAGGCAGTACGGATGGCCGACTCCAGGCTCACCAGATTGTCGGCAGCGGAGCGGCCTTTACGGAACCCACCCTGAGATGGAGCCAGGAGGCCCCGAGACTCCAGTACCCAATTCAAGCGCCGGCTCACCATCCGTTCAAGCAACTTGCAAAGAATGTTGGTGAGGCTAATGGGACGGTAGCTGTCCACCTCCAGAGGGTTCTTTCCAGGTTTCAAAACGGGGATGACAATGCCTTCCCGCCATTGCGACGGAAACTCCCCCTCGACCCAAAGACGGTTGTAAAGATCGAGAACGCGCCGCTGGCAGTCCACTGAAAGGTGTTTCAGCATCTGACAGTGGATGCCATCTGGCCCAGGAGCGGTATCAGGGCAAGCAGCTAGGGCACTGCGAAATTCCCACTCACTAAATGGAGCATTGTAAGATTCCGGGTGGTTGGTGCGAAACGCAAGGCTCCGACGTTCCATCCGCTCTTTAATGGAGCGGAAGGCCTGGGGATAATTCGCAGAAGCGGAACTCATAGCAAAATGCTCTGCTAAGCGATTTGCAATAACGTCGGAGTCAGTACAAACGGCTCCATTCAGTGAGAGCGCAGGGACGCTGGCAGGGGTCCGATAGCCGTAGACGCGTCGAATCTTGGCCCAGACCTGCGATGGAGTGACATGGAGGCCAATTGTGGACACATATCGCTCCCAGCACTCCTTCTTGCCTTGGCGGATAAGGAGGCGGGCCCGCGCACGCAGCTGTTTGAAGGCGATAAGGTGGTCGATGGAGGGATGTCGCTTGTGACGCTGGAGCGCCCGGCGGCGATCTTTAATCGCTTCAGCGATCTCAGGCGACCACCAAAGCACAGCCTTCCGCTGAGGGGACCCACAGGAATGGGGAATGGCAGAGTCGGCGGCAGTAACAATGCCGGTGGTGACCGATTGAACCACCGCATCAATGTCATCAGTAGAGAGAGGCTCAAAAGCGGCAGTGGAGGAGAACAAGTCCCAGTCAGCCTTATTCATAGCCCATCTGCTAGGGCGCCCAGAAGAGTGGCCCTGTGGTAGTGACAAAATGATCGGAAAATGGTCACTACCACACAGGTCATCATGCACACTCCATTGGACAGACGGTAAGAGGCTATGGCTACAGATTGAAAGGTCAATGGCGGAGTAGGTGCCATGCGCCACACTGAAGTGTGTGAAGGCACCATCATTTAACAGCGAGAGATCGAGCTGCGACAATAAATGCTCAACGATGGCGCCTCGACCTGTGGCCACTGACCCACTCCACAGAGGGTTATGGGCGTTGAAGTCGCCCAATAGCAAGAAAGGTGGCGGCAATTGGGCGACCAGTGCAGCCAGGACATGCTGCGAGACATCACCATCCGGTGGAATGTAAAGACTGCAGACGGTAACAGCCTGTGGCGTCCACACGCGTACAGCGACAGCCTCTAAAGGCGTCTGGAGAGGGACAGACTCGCTGTGCAGAGTGTGAAGGACATATATGCAGACGCCACCAGACACCCTTTCATAAGCTGCTCGGTTCTTATAATAACCCCGATAGCCACGGAGGGCAGGGGTTCGCATTGCTGGAAACCAAGTTTCCTGGAGAGCAATGCAGAAGAAAGGGTGAAGGCTGATAAGTTGGCGGAGCTCAGCTAGATGGTGGAAGAAACCGCTGCAGTTCCACTGGAGGATGGTGTTGTCCATGGCTGGGAAAGGCGTGACGGGACTGGGAAGGCAGATTACGACGCTGGGTCACCTGCTGCCTCCGATTGAGCACCTGTGCTAGTGCTATCCATGGCGTCTGAGGGACCGGCGAGATCTAGGTCCTCAGCGGACGCCAGGATCTCCACCTCGTCCTCAGATGCAGATTTGGAAGGTGGCGGTGGGGTGGCTGCCACCGCGAGTTCCTTGGGCTTAGAGCTCTTCTTCTTTGATTTCTCACGCTGCTCCTTGGGTTTAACTGGCTGGGAGGGCTTCACCAATTCAGTCTCCGGGACTGAGGAGGATCGTGAAGCCCGTCGACCAGCTGATTGCGGGCACTTACGCCACTGTCGGTCGTCAGCCTTCCCACTGGTGGAAAGCTGGGAAGGGAGGGACCCGAGGGACCCCTTGCGAGCGTGAGAAGCCGAAGAAGTTGGACACTTCTCCGGCTTAGAAGCAGGGATGGACGTCCCTGATGGGGGGGATGGTGTTGCCCCTGAGGTAGGTGGCGCAGGAGCAACCCGGTGGGTAGAGCCCCCACTGGCAAGGGGGCAGGAGGAGTTGTACCACTCAGCGATCCGGCCGGAAGTCGCGAAACTGATGGGGCGAGCACAGGTGTTGTAGCAGCGGCGTAGGATGATGTCATTCTCACGGGATGTAATCGGTCGTATTTCCTTTGGGCCTCAGTATAAGTCAGTCGGTCCAGGGTCTTATATTCCACGATTTTGCGTTCTTTCTGGAAGATTCTGCAGTCTGGCGAGCAAGGTGAATGGTGCTCCCCGCAGTTGACACAGATGGGAGGCGGGGCACATGGAGTATCGGGATGAGACGGGCGTCCGCAATCTCTACATGTGAGGCTGGAAGTGCAGCGGGAAGACATATGGCCGAACTTCCAGCACTTGAAGCACCGCATCGGGGGAGGAATATAGGGCCTGACGTCACATCGGTAGACCATCACCTTGACCTTTTCCGGTAACGTATCACCCTCGAAGGCCAAGATGAAGGCACCGGTAGCTATCTGATTTTCCTTCGGACCCCGATGAACGCGCCGGACGAAATGTACACCTCTGCGCTCCAAGTTGGCGCGCAGCTCGTCATCAGACTGCAAAAGAAGGTCCTTATGGTAAATAACTCCCTGGACCATATTTACACTCTTATGCGGTGTGATCGTAACAGCAACATCCCCCAACTTGTCACAAGCAAGTAACCGTCGTGACTGGGCAGAGGATGCCGTTTGGATCAGGACCGATCCAGAGCGCATTTTTGACAAGCCCTCCACCTCCCCAAACTTGTCCTCTAAATGCTCGACGAAGAACTGAGGCTTTGTGGAGAGAAAAGACTCCCCATCAGCTCTCGTACAAACTAAGAATCGGGGCGAATAATTGCTACTGCCATCCTGAGATTGACGTTCCTCCCACGGCGTGGCCAGAGAGGGGAACGTTTTCGGATCGTACTTTTCAGCATTAAATTGAGCCCGAGAATGCTTAGAGACTGCTGGCGGCTGGCCGCCAGCGAGAGATGATGTACCACGCTTCATTGCGGGTCATCCGCCCTGATGCCACCTACTCCGACCAAGGGCCCTCCCCACGGGCGCCACCCAGCCGCAGCAATAGCCACCTGGCAGGACGGCCATTGCCGGGAGTCCCGATGCCCCAGGGCGATGGGCATCTACTCCTTGGCATATGTGGGGAGTTAACGGCGCAGGCATCAGTAGAGCGATCCCTGTGTTGTCAGGGGGCTACAACCAAGAGGGTACATGGCGGCCCCACCACAACGGACTGGCTACCGTGCTGGATCTTAGGTGCAAAAATGGCGAAGGTCGTCGTCGCAGTTAAAAGAAACACTGCAGAGTGCAGCGTGGTAATCGCCCAAGAGACCGAAAACGAGCAGGACACCATTGCAACGACGAGAAAGACGGCTAAAGGTCTAATTGCACGACGGGTACAGTGCACCATGTAAGGCGCCCTTCCCCAATTGGCTCGCTCTTCGGAATAATTTAGAAAGATGGAGGTCAAACCCGAGAGGGGACCATCACATAAAGACGAAACATGTGAGACTCCTTTTAGTCGCCTCTTACGACAGGCAGGAATACCACGGGCCTATTCTAACCCCCGAACCCGCAGGGGGGGCCACGGCTATTGCCCCGTGCTAATCTGTACATCAAATGGACATCTGCCAACTCTGCATTTGTAAACATTGCACTGACTGCAAAACCACGTTCGTGATGAACACTAACCTGTTGCTGCTACGTACTGATGTGCTTGATGCTAGTACTGTAGATCAATGAGTCGCATGTCAACACAAGCACCGAAGTCAACATTGCCTTCCTTCAATTGGGCCAACTGGCGGTGATTCGAGGAAGTGCAGTACATACTGACGAAACTAAAATGAGCTCTAACATGGAAATTAAGCGTTTCCAGACACATTTCCACACAACATCTTTTCTTTATTTGTGTGTGAGGAATGTTTCCTGAAAGTTTGGCCGTACCTTTTTGTAACACCCTGTACTGTAAACAGCTGCCAATTTCCATAAAACAGTGATAGTGGGCAAAATAATGTACAGTGTGTGATGGTACACCTGTGAGTTTTATATTGCTCTGCTGCTCATATCAGACAGAGGCAAAGCAACAGCCACTGCGCCATATGATATCTGTGGACACCCTTAACACTAGCCAACACTCTCTTGATAGCTGACCAGCATCCATTTTATTTCAATTCACCTACATATGTCTCAAGGTATTTATTTAATTTATTATGTCAAGTGATAAAATCTGAAAGTGGGGGGGAGAGGGGGGGGGGGGTGTTTGAGGCCATTTCCTGGAGAGAAGAAGACACTGTACCTGGATAATACCGTAAATTTTTCAGCCGTAAGGGGTAGGATGTATAAATTATGTTCAAAAGAATAGTGTCAGGAGAATACAAAATATACAGTCGTAACAAACACGACAGTTTGACAGAGAATCACCTTTCCCTCCTCCGTCGTCATCTGAGTCAATAGAATCGTCGTCACTTTCTTCACAGTGATCTTCTATTCGAAAATCACTGTCATCGGAGCTCTCGCCGAGATCAAAATCCAACAGTGATTGCTGAGTTGTGTCGACAGGTTTCACACGCCGCTTATTCGGATCTCGTTCAACTGTAACATGAGTAAAGCATTACTGAAAAACATATATTTAATCTTAGGTGCGAGAGAACGAAAGGATATAAAGAGCTTCTCTACAACAAAATTTGATAACAGTATCTCAACCACACACATGTTGTCTAAACATAAGAAATGATCTGAATTTTGTTTTAATATTTCCATTATCTGCCAGCACCTTTGATTTAAAAGGGTGGACACACAATTTTACAGTTGCACACGTTTCTCCTTTTGGTGAAGGAGTAAGGTTAAACTGTGGCCAGCGGAGGCTACTTTAGTTGCTAGTGTTAAGTTTACGAATGCTACAATTATTTTAAAATTGTGTCCGATTCTTCACAATACGCTTAATTGTGAAGCTGCTGTTAGTATGCTTAATTCTGTTAAACAACCATCTATAAGACATTCAAGGATGGACACGTGATATTACTTGTCGGGCATTTTTCTGTACAGTGAATACATTCTCTAAAAGCGAGTAATCACCAAAGTAAATTATTCCACACAATATCAATGAATGGAATGATGCGCAGTAAGCCATTCTAATATTCTCGTAACCAAAATCAGTAATGAAATTTTCAGTAGATATCGCTGAACTCGAGCAGTTGATAATATCTGTAATACTCGATTTCCAATTCGACTTCTGATCAAAATGCACACCCTGGAACGTTGAACTGTTTTACATATTTCCTTTCCCCCATGCTGTATTGTTATTGATTATGTGATATTTTGCCTTGTACACGATTGATCGAATCACTAAAAGTAGTCATTTGACTTACAGTTGTCGACAGTAGTTACAGTGTTTGCAACTTGGTCATTTTGTCATTTTCAAGCCTATTGAAAGCAAACATCATCACTGTATAAAACACACTGGTAGCAAAAATAAAGTAACTGAAAACATAAGTAATGTTACAGCCCATTCTACAACATAAAGCCACAAAATGCTGTAACGTATCAGATACGATGGTAGCATAAATATACCCATGTTTCCACAAGCCATGAGGCAAGCATACGAACAGCATTGCACTTGCATATAAAATAAAATAACTGATCCACATTAGACGCAAATGAATCGCTCATATAGTAAGATCACGACTGTGCTACAATGACAAGGGCATAACCGTGCAGGCAGCGTGAGGTCAGGATCACATGACATGTATCCACTGTGGATTGTAGTATGTATAGTAATGTTGAAAAAGGACCAACAGTAGTAATGTCATAAATGCAGATTAAAAGTACGTAACACCTACATACATCTTATCACAACTGGCTCTTTCAATGGTAAGTTTCAATCACGCACGATGTGTCCATATTATGCACGTGATGTACTAACATGGGAACCTGGAAGAGCAGTTGAATGGAATGGACAGTGCCATGAAAGGAGGATATCAGATGAACATCAACAAAAGCAAAATGAGGATAATGGAATGTAGTCGAATTAAATCATGTGATGCTGAGAGAATTAGATTAGGAAATGAGACACTTGAAGTAGTAAAGAAGTTTTGCTACCTGAGGGGAAAAATAACTGATGATGGTCGAAGTAGAGAGGATATAAAATGCAGACTGGCAATGGCAAGGAAATCGTTTCTGAAGAAGAGAAATTTGTTAACATTGAGTATATATTTACATGTCACAAAGTCATTTCAGAAAGTGTTTGTATGGAGTGTAGCCATGTATGGAAATGAAACATGGACAATGACTAGTTTAGACAAGAAGAGAACAGAAGCTTTCGAAATGTCATGCTACAGAAGAATGTTGAAGATTTGATGGGTAGATCACATAACTGAGGAGGTACTGAATAGAATTAAGAGATGAATATGCTAAGCAGATTCAGAAGGATGTAGGTTGTAGTAGTTATTCGGAGATGAAGAAACTTGCACAGCATAGAGTAGCACGGAAGGCTGCATCAAACCAGTCTCTGGACTGAAGACCACAACAACAAGAACAACAGCGACAACAACAACGTACTAATGTGGATAAGCCTTGAAAGATTTTAAAAGAGGTATTACTCAGCTACATGTAAAGCATGCCCAAGAATACATGCCAAGACCTTCCTGCGCTCAAAATTTCACACACATCTGGAATCAGTATAAACACCCTATAAGATTTTCTGGAAACAATACAATGATCTCCTACACCCGGCCTCCAAATGCACTGTAAATTTTGATCTCTTCTATGAGCCTTCGCTTCTCACTTTTATGAAGAATGTCTAAGGAATTTTAAATGTCATTCAATTAAGGATTGGTCATCCAAAGAGTGCTCCCAAACGAAGATCTACAGCTGTCACTGGTGTTCACGTGTTCCATAAATCTAATGGCAAAACTTGCACCTGTATATCCAATATAAAAATGTTTGCATTCTCCGCAATTAATTTTATAAACACCAGAATATGAATGTTGTTTTTCTTTCAAGTTCAGAGAACAAAACAATACTTTCAAATATTTTGTTTATTGCCTCTTCTATCATTGCAGCCCTGTCAGGCTTGATCATCAGTGCAACACAGAAAGTCATTTATATGTGGCAAGAGCAGCAGTAAAATCTCTTATAATAATTACTGGTTATGTTATTATGCAGTATGGGGTACTGTTATGGAGAAATTCACTAGGTACAAACTGCATTTTTAAATGGCAGAAAAAAGTAGTCATATGTATTCACGAGTTGGGTACTAGAGAGTCCTCAAGAAACACTTCATTCAACTCAGTATAATGACACTCCCAAGTCTTTATATGAATAACTGCTTAAGATGTGTAAAAGAAACTATAAAAAATGTACTCAGAGAATGAAGGCATATATGCACATAAATGGAAACATCTGCATGTCAGACATACAATATTTAAGGCTGTCACTGACACATAACAGCCACAAACACTGAAGATGGATAATAAACTGCTGCAATCAGCAAAAATACTCACTTAAAGAAAATTTAAGGCAGTATTAGAGATATCGTTTAAAAATGCGAACATTATTCGGTGGAAGAATGCCTTCAAAATAACCTGAAGGGCATGTATAGTGAGGGAAAAATCTAATTACTAATAAATAAAGAATAATTGTAATATACTTTTTCATTCACGTAAAATGCAGATATATCATATTCATACTGTGAAACTGGAACAATGTATCTGTACTTCTGTAATTAGTATGCAGATATGTAATGGAAGAAATGATGTATTTATTTACATATGATTGTGCAGATACGTAACAATATATACCAGAATATAAATCAGGTAATGAGAATCATCCATTTGTAAATTTGTTAAAAACTGTATGTATTTAACTAAAAAGTACATGTACAGTATAGCTCCAACTAATGAAGCCAAATGCATGGTAAACATGCTGAAAGGCTAATAAATAAACACCTAAAATTCAAACAGTGCACATACAAATGACTTCAGCACAGTTAAGATCTTTCGCAAAAGGAATTCATCGATTCGCACAATTTGCCCGGGCACCAGCTCTGATTCATTGTTCAAACCTTGTTTAATATACTGTAACATAGCTACAGTAAGACAGTTGTTCAAATGGCTATAAAATGGCTGCTTGTTCGAGGTAAACCAAAAACTTTTTATCCCACGTTCCTAGCTCAAATGGGAGCCAAGCCCTAAGACCCCTCAATACTGCAATTCTGAGTGTGGCCTCCTCAAACATACTCACTACAGCCCTTCTGGGCTGTAATGATACGTGTGGTCTACTGTGTATTTACTGATCTACAGTGAAAGCAGTAGATGAATGTGCTACGAATGTGGAAGAAGCCACAGGTAATTACAAGCTATAATGGTCGCCTAGTCATAGATACTGCTATAATCGCACTATTTCCCTCCCATTTACGGAGCTTGTTAGCACTTGATGTTAGGTTGGCACCATTAAAATGCATTGTGGTAATCGCTGCTGCTTGCTGGATCGCTGCTGTGTCTCGATGCTGATGCTGGCTCTAAATCTGGTTGTCTAGGGGTAAAAAGATGAGGTCCTGTGTTTTTGATATGCTTTTGATGATAAATAATGAGCGAAACCAACAAATATTTAAACTTTAAATATTTATTACTCTGGTGGTCATCTTTATTCCACTGTCCACCAAAAACAATGACACAACACAAAGTAGCACTTCTTTTACATGTTCTTTGCAATGTTTATCCACCTCAAACAATAACACACATACACTTTACCAAAGTGACATTCAGACTCCGCTCCCGACCCTTCTTGCTGCTTGTATTTATAACCTTGTCAAAGAACTACTAAAAAGAGATATGGTTTATAAGTCACGTGTACATCTGTTATCGTAATTTGTGCAGAAAAGTTATTAATTTATATCGAGTGACATAATTTAACTGGTTATTAAAATGACAGACAGATTTGTTGACTTGACAGAATAATTCTTTGTTACAAAAAGGCCGTTTTTTTAGAAGTTTGTCAATTGACTTCTTTAAGTTGCATAAATAAGTAAATAACATGAATTATTAAGAATTACATTGGTTTTCATCTAAAATAGGAGTGTTTACGTGAATACTGAGTGAAAACGGTCCTAGTGAACAAATAGGTTTCACTGGGTGATTTTTATTTACGGAGATCCAAAATACGTAAGTTGGCCACTATTTTTCATACTTCATATTAATTATTTAAGATGCACTTAGTGTTTTTACATGATGACATTTGCTGTATCAGTGATCAAGTGATATTAACTTTTATTGTGTGGGTCAGTTATTCAGTATAATTTAATGGGTTGACTGTTTATGGAGACATGTTATGCAATCATTGTTAACATACACAATAACTTTTCTATAATCATAAATACTCGTTAAACTGGTTGAATTTGGAGGGTATCACATACTTCGGGTAAGTAAAGCCTTTAATAGGTTACGTTACAAAGCTTTACAACAATTACAAACAAACAAGAATAACTACACATCTATATTCATAAAATTGCTTTTTTAAATAAAAATTGAACACACTTGTGCTCATATATGATTCCTTTCTTGAAGAGCAAACAACATGGGCCTGTAAGTTGTGAACATTCAGTATTCAGCTCATCATAGTTGCACAGGCTGTAGCAGCATTTAAATTTTGCCGATATTTCATGACTGCTTTCAAGCACTGAATATGTTTCTAAATTGTTGGCTAGTAAATCAAATATGTGATTATGAAATACTGGACCTGACCTGTGACTTTTTTGCGACTGTCTTTAGACACACAACCCAGTGTGTGATGCTGTATCTTCGTACATAACAGAAATGCCAGATGCAACACACAGCGAAAATGAAATCCAGTGTTAATTACTTATTGCAGGCACGGGCAGCCTTCGGTGACCTGCAGGCAGGATTGATATATTTATATTATTTGAGCCCGAGGGCTGCCATGTCACGTGACATGATAATACTGACCCGCATGAATAAAGGCAAAACAGTAGTGTCCAGAATGTTAAAGTTTATGGGGTGATGAACTGATACGAATGGTACCCTGGAACCATTGTTAAATCGGCACATTTCACGATTGGTCTGTAATTTTTGTGCCACTGTTGCCTACTGCGAGTATGGAGAACAGTGCAAGATGGGTCGGGCGTCGACCCTCACCACCTGTAGTTCCGAGTCGCCACTGTCCTGCCTTGGCAGTCATTTTACAGCGGGTTTATTGAAACAACAATCACTCTGAGAACTGTTGCTTTCAACATTTGCAAAGTGTTTGCTATAACTTGATTTCTGTGTACATAATGATCTATTTGTCATTGTCATTGTCGTCGTCACTTCCAAGATTTCATTTTCTGTGTAGTACATGCTCACGGCTTGGAAGCGGTAACTGTGTATCTGACATTCTTTCGACACAATTCTTCCGTGTATCTCCACATTCATCTATTCAACGGTTTACTAGTTTGACTTTTAACTCTTTCATAAATCTACATTTTTTTATTTTATGTAATTTTGTACATACTGCAAGCTATTCATGTTATATCAAATTAACTAATTAACTGACTTTTTAAAAACGTTTTCAGTAATGCAAACCAATCATTGTGATAACTGTAAAACATATGTCATAGAAAAATACACTGAAGACTCAAGTCAAAGAAAGCGACCCCCCCCCCCCCCCCCCAAGCACGCAGAAGTGCTGCAACACAATATGGCATGGATTCAACTAATGTCTGAAGTAGTGCTGGAGGGAACTGACACCATGAATCCTGCAGGGCTGACCATAAATCCATAAGTGTATGAAGAGGTGGAGATCTCTTCTGAACAGCACATCTGCACAATAGTGTTCATGTCTGGTGAGTTTGGGGGCCAGCAGAAGTGTTTAAATTCAGAAGAGTGATCCTGGAGCCACTATGTGGCAATTCTGGACGTGTGGGGTGTCACATTGTCCTGCTGGAATTGCCCAAGTCCATTGGAATGCACAATGGACATGAATGGATCCAGATGATCAGACAGGATGCTTACGTACATATCATCTCTCAAGAGTCGTATCTAGATGTATCAGAGGTCCCGTATGACTCCAACTGCACACGCCCCATTAATGTGAATGGACCGTACTTTAACACATTGACTATAGTACTGAATGTACAAGGGCTTGTTAACTTCCCCCTGGCATCTGTACATTTGCACAAAATAAATAGGCACAAATCACATGCTGTTTGTACTGCACAAAATGGCTGAAGTTGCTGAAACATGACAGCAGAGCTCAGTAAAGCTTTTACTGACTGTAGAGCCAGTAAGAAAGCAGTAATAATGTAGCGAGCCAAGCGTCGGTGGAAATAACTGAAAATGTGCCCCGGATGGAGTAGAATGTGAGCACCTCACTCTCTCCAATGAATTTATTCTGCGGGCCGGATAAGGACAGGTGAGTACACAACATGTCCAACAACTGAGAGGGGACAATAAGAAATGAATACCGAGAGAGAAGCGATCCAATTAAAAAGGGCGTAAGGTGAGGAGGCAAATTTTCTCCTCTGATGCTCACCCTGTATACTGAAGCAGCAATAAATGAAATGTGTATTAAATGAAGAGCGAAAGGCTATCGATAATTCAATTTGTCAACGATACTGCGTCCCCTTCGCCAAAGCAAGGAAGAGCTTCTACAGGACATGTTTAATGGAATGAAGAGCACAGGGAGCACAGAACATAGACAGATCTAATATAGACAGTCAATTACCAAACTATCAACAGTTTTCCAAAGGGCGAGAAATCTGCCACAAACTTGGGCTCAGCTATAAAAGGTGTTTGAGAAAAAGAGACCTTGTATCAGGACACAGTTGTCAGTTCTGCAGGACGAGCACAATGCAAACGTTGAGATATTCAGCTACAGGCAACACTGTCAGTGGGACGTTATATTTGCAATAAGGCTCATTCAGTTCCCACGACGAATAGGGTGGAGTGAGGGCCACGACAAGAGGAAGAATTGCAGCTGCTGGAAGCATAAACTGGCCTCCTGTGTGGAGAATTACTTCATTTACATCACATACGGCTCTCACGGCACAATACCATTGTGTTACATGACAGTTGTGCGAATGGAGTTTAGCACTGAGCACTCGAGATCTTTACGCACGTGACAGGATTCACACAGAGTGGGACAACAAATTAACACAAGAACCACGTTTAGGGAGATTCCAGTTCTACAGCGATCGTGGATGTAAGGCATCAGGTCTGCTTTACCACTGATGTGTTGGCAGGAATTGTGGATAACAGACTGCTACAGCCCCACACTTTACATCTACACCTGTACTCTGCAAACCACGGAAAAAGTCCACGGCAGAGGTTATGCCCCATTGCACCAGTTATCAGGGTTTCTTCCCGTTCCATTTGTGTATGGCGTGTGGCAAGAATGACTGTTTGTAAGCCTAGGTGCGTGCTGTAATTGTTCTAATTTTATCCTCACAATCCCTACATGAGCGATACATAGTGGGTTGTAGAATATGCCTGGAGTCATCTTTTAAGGTCGGTTCTTGAAACTTTGTTAGCAGACTTCCTCAGGATAGTTTACACCTATCTTCGAGAGTCTGCCCGTTCAGTTTCTTCAGCGTCTCAGTAACACTCTCCCACAGGTCAGAAAAACCTATGACCATTTGTGGTGCCCTTCTCTGTATACATTCAATATCCACTGTTGGTCTTATTTGGTATGGGTCCCAAACACTTGACCAATATTTTAGAATGGGTCATATGAGTGATTTGTCAGCAACCTCCTTTGCAGACTGGCTGCACTTCCCCAGTATTCTACTTATAAACTAAAGTCTACATCCTGTTTCACCCACAACTGAGCCTATATGCTCATTCCATCTCATATCCCTACACACTGCTACACCCAAGTATTTGTACGAGTTGGTCAATTCCAATAGTGACTAACTGATATTACAGTCATAGTATTCTACATTTTTTTTCGTTTTATGAAGTGCACAATTTTACATTTCTGAACATTTAAAGCAAGTTGCCAATCTTTGCACCACTTTAAAATCTCATCAAAGTCTGACTGAATATTTATGCAGCTTCTTTCAGACACTACTTCATTACAGATAACCCCGTCATCTGCAAAAAGTCTGACGTTACTGTTAATATTGTCTGCATGGTCATTATACACATGAACAGCAAAGGTCCCAACACACTTCTCACGAACACACCTGAAGTTACTTCTACATCTGGCAATGACTCTCCATCTGAGATAACATACTACAAAGAAGTCGTTTATCCAGTCACAAATTTTACTCGATTAGTACTGAGTCAAATGCTTTTCGGAAATCAAGAAATACTGCCTCTACTTGACTGCCTTGATCCAAAGCTTTCAGCACGTCGTGAGAGAAAAGTTTTGTTTTGTTTAGTTTTGTTTTAGGGTGCAAAAGCAACAATGGCCATACGCACCCATGTCAAAACTGTAGAACACGAAGACAAGAGGAATTAAAAATGTCTACACATCAATCACAATCGACAGAAGAGAAGACGGCTAAAAAGAGGGACACGGAGAAAGGTCTATAAAATACGTGTTAGAAAAATGAAGGTCCAGAACTAAAAATTAAATGGCCTTCACCACATTGCTACGACGGTCAACGGCCCGTGCACTATTCGTTAAGATGGCCGAATACTCAGACAGTATACACAAACGACAATGTAATACGTTAAAATAAGGGCATTCCGTCAGGAAATGACAGACTGTCAAATGTTGAGCAACAGGTGCACAAAGTGGTGGGGAAGCACCACTCGAGAAGTGGCAATGGCTACAACCTAGTTAAAATGATTTCCTCGTAGCGAGACAGCCGAGAGGAGGTCGTCCACACTGGGAGAGGCTTAATAATGCGGAGCTTCTTCAAATGAAGGGAGAACCGGTGGTGATGGCAAAGTGACACCACCTGCTGACAGACGGCAACACAGAGATCGTCGGAGGGAATGCGAGAACTAGCGGGCCGTGATATAAGTATTGCAGCCTCGGCAGCAGCATCGGTGGCATCATTTCCTGTCAGACTGACATGACCAGGAACCCCCGTGAACGTCACAGTGGCTCCATCAAGAGTGAGCAAATAACAGCTTTTCCTGGACCCGTCACACTAAGGGATGGACGGTGTACAGCACACAGAGGCTTTGGAAGTTACTGAGAGAGCCTTAGCAGATGATGCAATTGAAAAGCCTGCGTACTTGGACGTACCGCATGGCCCGATACGGGTCGAAGAGCTCTGCTTTAAATATTGAGCTGTGTTCCGGAAGCCAGTACTGAAATATGTTGGTGCCGATGACAAAGTCACACCCGACACCATAAACAGTCCAAGAGCCGTCAGTGCAGACAAAGGTAGCACCACAAAGTTAGTGAAACTGGGGGTAATAGAGCGCGGATGGAGCAGTGTCCTTAGGAAGTGAACAAATACCGAGGTGAACACAAGCTGCCGCACGAAGCCAAGGTGGTGAAGGGTTCACACCCGTCGGGAAAGTGACAGGTACTGTGTAGTTAAGCCGCAGGAGCAAGAGCTAAAAGCAACTCCAGGAGGTAAGACAGAAGAGGGGCAGGCCCCATACTGGCAATCAAAGGAGTCATCAAAGAAGGAGGCATAAGATGAGTGGCCGAGCATGGCAAATAAATGGCATGCTGAGGAGAAAGTCAGAGCGGTAGTTCAGCAGGTTCTGGTCTCCACCAGGCTACAGTAAAAGGTGCCAGTGGCCAAACGGGTGCCACAATGGTCGACTATTGAGCATTTTCTGTGAATACCCTGTGGCGAGATTAGTATTTCACTGCAAAGTAACAGTCGAGGAAGCGCGTCGAGAAACTTGCATATTTTATGAAAAGTTTTGTTGTTTAGTGTTGTTGTTAGCGAATGTTAAATAGAGTGGCATATTACATTATCCAGAGTAGGTGTGTGACTTTAAGGAGATGGGACCTGGATAAACTCAAATAACCAGAGGTTGTAAAGAGTTTCAGGGAGAGCATAAGGGAATGATTGACAGGAATGGGGGAAAGAAATACAGTAGAAGAAGAACGGGTAGGTTTGAAGGATGAAATAGTGAAGGCAGCAGAGCACCAAGTAGGTAAAAAGACGAGAGCTAGTAGAAATCCTCGGGTAACAGAAGATATATTGAATTTAATTGACGAAAGGAGAAGTTATATACATAATCGTGGAACAAGTTTCAGAGTTACTGTTACCCAGGAAAAACAAACAATAAGCTCAAAACAGCATTTTATATCCAGGGATAAAATTTTGTAATAAATTTCCAAAGGAAGTTAAAGACATAGCTAAAACTTTTTTTTAAAAAAAGGCAACTAAAATGGTCTTGACAAATAGGGTCTAGTGCATATTGCACAATAAAAGATTATTTAGAGGACACAGAGCAAGTAGATAGTAATGAAAGCGAATAGCTACAGCACCTCGTCACATTTCACAAGGATTATCTGTCGAGATGTATAATACATGATTGTGACGTGTGTCGACTTAGCTTTTCAGGTGAACAATTGAGTGCCGAGTCCAGAATTGAGGCAAGGGGCACAGTAACATCTTCACAGGCCAGGAATCATCGGTGGATGTCTTACAGTAGCAGGCCACGACGTTAGGATCACAGTTTTCCTTGAAATTTTGTATACCTTCGGTAGGCCATTAAAACAACACAATGTGCAAGGTAGTAACGTGCACCACTCTGGCAATTCTGAGAACATCGTAAGAGAAGTTTTACGCGTCTATTACATAACTCGTGTGTCCGTGCGTAGGTGCCGAATGTCAGAGTTTGTGTCAGTCGAGTGGTAGCCGGCACGGTAGCTCACTGTGTTCTGCTCTCTGAGATAAAAAAAAACTGACTGAAATATTCCACAATCGATTACAACAGGGGTTTACGATATCCTCTCCGACCGACAGGGAGGGGGGAACTGGTTAGTGCTCGAGCTGTGTAAGACGAAGGTGAATAAGGCGACAGTTCGTTTCCGGTCAAATCATTTTTGTAGTACGAGTGTAAATTCTGTGATATTAAAAAAAATTCACACCAACAGTATTCATTCTTGATACATTAGCAATGTCTCACTGTTCGACAGGTTAACTGCCAAATGAGGCCTGCCCCCCGTGTCTGCTGCTCGAAGTGTCAAGGTGCGAACTAGTTGCAGATACCTTACCAGACTGCACGTGTACGGGATTTTGCAAATCGTACATTTTCGGGTGGACTCTGTGTGTTTCTTAATTTGCTTGTCCATCTATATAAATATATTTGTTCTAATAATTAAACTTAATTAAAATGGTAAGTACTCTACTAACATGAAAGTCACTGAAATTTCATGCAAATACACGTGGTTTTTCTTAAATTTTATTACCTCCCAAAAGTCATATAATTTAAATAATTACGACCAGTGATGGAAAAAATATAGATTATAAATTAAGTTCGAGGGGGAGTCGAACCGTCGTCTCCTACACGTCTGTTGTACGAAGCGAATTCTCGAAGCCCGACGCCTCTGCAAAGATACTTCATTACGTAATAGACGTGTACAACTTCTCTTGTTATTTTGTCGGAATTGTGAGAGAAGTGAACCCCACTACTTGTTTCTATGGTCTACCACACGTGTACAAAGTTTGAAGTAAATCTGCAAGCCCAATGTCGTGGCCTCCCCTCGTTAGGCTGAACAGAGTTCTGTTTAACACTGCAAGTACCTACAAATGGGCTACGAGCCATCAGCAGGTGTCCTCAGTGGATGCAGTAATGAAGATCGAAACTACGTTTTACGTCGCAAGTTACCTGCGACGACTCGCACGCAAATCGAGGAACACTGTACGAAAGGGAATTACCGAATGACACACTGCAGCTGTTAAGACAGTGACCTCGTACTCGGGCGGACGGAGCTGCTCTGTCCGGCCGTCCCGATTTGGGTTTTCCTACGTAGCTGAGGAAAATACCGGGACCATTCCTCAATCGAGTCACGACGAACACCTGTCCTATCGCTGTAAACTACCTGTCCTATTCTCGTAAAGTATGTTATGTAAGCTCTGTGTTTGGCCTATTGATTTTCACTGTGTTACCTTGACGAATCCTGTATCATTGAGAGTTAATCCTTATACGAATAAAGATAAATAAATGAAACAAAATTATTATTGCAAACAACAGAAAATCCACGATGGAATAAATAATATAACGGAAAGGATAGATTGCTACTAACTAAATAATGGAGACGAGTCGTAGACAGGCACGACAAAAATAATGCTAAAGAAGTAAGCTTTTGGCCAACGCGTTTTCTTCTGAATTAGACAACACACAAAAGAAAATTTGCACAAATGCAACTCTTAAACACACGACCACTGCACCCGGCTGCCGAAGACAGTCAGAGACAGTGGTCCCGTGTGTATGAAATGCTTTTGCGTTAATGTGTACGTGTGTCTGTATGTCGTCTAGTTCAGAAGAAGGTCTGTTGACTGAAAGCTTACTCAACATCTCCAGTACATGGTGAATAGCAATCTATCCTTTTCATTATATTGTCAAAATTGTTATTACTGTGTATCTGCCTACAGTTTTTAATGCAGAAGGGCTATCAAGGAAAGTGATAAAAATTTGAATAATTTTATAATATTTGTTCTTCAAGCTATCTGCATTGCAGAATTGTTGCCAAAACTACTTTAAAATGCCTGAATAGTAACTGGACTTCTATCTCTGATTCTTTCATTCACTATTTTGAGGTTTGGCTCTGAGCAGATTCCTTTAACTGCTCTGGACATGTTATCGTGTGCACCTCTGTACCTGTTGAATGAACTATCTATGAAGTTACCTGAACGTTAGTTGGAAGGTATCCAGCTGGCTCTGATGAGTCCTCTAAAACAGATAACACAATTTTTAATAACTTTTACTTACATCTTGACCACACTTATATTTTTCATCAACCTTACGCATTTCGACTTGTGCCAACATTCTCGAGCACAAGACAAGTGCTCTTTGCAAGTTTACACTTGTCTCGTGCTCAAGAATGTTGATGTGAAGGTTGATGAAAAATAAAAGTGTGGTCAAGACATAAGCAAAATTTATTAAAAGCGCACACAGATGACCGCAAATTGATAACACAATTGTTATGCTCCCCTGTATTTTAATGTGATGCAATCAATAATTTTTAGATGATACCAAAGGAGGAGGTCCTACTGTCACAAAGTCAAAATTCACATGGTGGATACTTTCAAGGAAACATTTGGCCTCTCACTGACAACCATTTGCAGTATAGTATTAGTAGCACTGTTCAGTTCAACACACACACACACACACACACACACACACACACACACACACACACACACACCTGTCAGGCAATGAATGTACTTGAACTCGTGTATAAATAACGAACAAACCTCGCATATGAGGAATAATGTCTTTACATCAGGAAAACAGTCCAAGATAAACTGAAATTGCAGGTTATTATTATAAAAATCCTGTATCGTAGTTAAGAAACATTTAAAGAAATTTTAAAGATAGTAGCAGTTAGTCCTGTAATGATATTACAGTAACATAAAGTAACTCAAATTTGCCAGCTAGTGCACAGAAGCAATTTTTAAAAAAGATAGGAGGGGGGACGGATGGTTGCAGTGTTGAGACTGTATAACTGCACGTGTGCGCTCCAAGACCTAATATAATAACATAGCAAAACGAAAGTTCAAAAGCGGAATTATGATGCCGCAGCAACAACATCGATGTACATTGCCTCCCTGACGATACTTGTTAATGACAACAGTGTTTGGAAAGAAAAACTTTGTCCAGTCACTACGTGTAAGACAAAGAAATAATCTGTATGTGTCTGTCATCCGACATAGTGAATGTTACTTTGCAGAAAACAAGATTTCAAACACAAAGTGGTTATTTTCATGGCCCAGTTGGAAGCTTTGCCTTTAACGATTCCCATTCTTCAAAAGAATATCTAATGTCATATTAAGACTTTAATTATCTTTTCATGTGTTACTCGATAATTCAATCAGCTGTTTTATTGAGAATATTTCAAACACATGGTCGATTTCAAAATGTTTGCCCATTCGTATTGGGTTTATACAAGAACTGGCATATTTTACATATGCAGCAGTGGTACCGATTTCACTGGGCAACAATGAAAATGTTTTGGGCCTAAAAATAGTAAATTTACATGTATTTCCATCTGCTGAATTCAAAAATCACCATAAAAATGACAGATTAGCTCTTATTTTGAAGATAAAGTGACATTTCATTTTTTAGAGTGAAGATTTTAAATTTGGGGGAATTTTTTTTTGGCAGTTGGCACACCTGTCAAATAACAAAACACAAATGCTCTTCAGCTGTTTGTAAGTCATAAACATAGATACTGTTGCTGTGACTGTGAATTACATGTAGCTTCTACTCAAATTAATGTAAAATTTCTGGTTCACGAGTGCTTTTTTAGTGTAAAATTTGTAAAAATGCCACGAAAATGTGTAAATATGGTGAATAACTTTTGCTATCTTTGTGGTGAAATAACATTTTCCTCACAGAAACGCAATCTGACGCCTCTTGTAAAGACTGCCTATCAGTATTAGTTCGGTATGAAAGTAGGGGACCAAGATAAGTCTTGCGCTCCACATGTATGTTGCAACGCATGTTCAGTTACACTGCGAGAATGGCTGAAAAAGAAGAAACAATCTATGGTTTTCACTGTGCCTATGATTTGGTAGGAGCCTACAAACCATACAGTGATTGCTATTTCTGCCTTACTCCACCTATAAAGGCAGGATTGTCTATGAAGAAAAGAAGAACAGTTCAGTACCCAAATCTTCCATCTGCTATTTGACCCATTCCACATACGGATAGTTTACCAGTTCCTACTCCACCCGAAAATTGTGTGTTTGAAGTAGAAAATGAAGACAGTGTGGAACAAAAAGAACCAAACAAGCCTTCCACATCACATGACACTGATTTTGAGGGAAAAGATGATAAACTGTACAGGCTGAGTCAAGCGGAATTGAGTAACCTCATTAGAGACCTTGGCCTGCCAAAGGAGAATGCAGAAATTCTTGGGTCTCGACTACAGCAATGGAATCTTCTCCAAAGTGATGTGAGAATCTCACAGTACAGAAAACATCACATGGAACTGTTCCCTTTTTTGAGAAGAAAAATAATCTTGTTGTTTGCTGCAACATTAATGGCTTGATGGAATCTTTGAATTTGAACCAGGATCCAACTGAACGGAGGCTATTCATAGACTCCTCCAAGCTTAGTTTGAAAGCTGTGTTACTTCCCAACGGGAACCTTCTTTCATCTATTCCTGTTGGTCATGCTGTTCACATGAAGGAGACATAAGCAAATATGACAACTCTCTTGGACTCAATTAAATATCATGAACACAAATGGAAAATCTGTGGTGATCTAAAAGTCATTGCCATACTCTTAGGAATGCAACTGGGTTACACAAAGCACTGCTGCTTCTTATGTACGTGGGACAGTACAGATAGCAAATTGCATTTTGTTACAGAAGACTGGCCTGCAAGAAATCTTCGCCCTAGCGAGAAAAATGTCGTTGCCAAGCCTCTTGTGGACCCAAAAGACGTTCTTCTTCCAAACCTGTATATCAACCTGGGTTTGATGAAAAACTTTGTCAAAGCTATGAACCGAGAAGGACGGGCCTTTAAGTACATAAGAGAGAAATTTTCGAAATTAAGTGATGCAAAAGTTAAGGAAGGCATTTTTGTCGGACCACAAATAAGAGAACTTGTAAAGGATCCTGCATTTGACTAAGTTTTGGAGGGGAAAGATAAGGAAGCTTGGGAAGCCTTCAAGGGTGTTTTTCATGGATTTTTAGGCAACAAAAGAGATGACAACTACAAGCATTTGGTGACAGTGCTCCGGCAAAAATACTGTAACCTTGGATGCAACATGTCCCTTACGATCCATTTTCTCCACTCCCACCTAGACTTTTTCCCTCCTAGTTGGTTGGTTGGTTTTGGGGATTAAAGGGACCAGACTGCTACGGTCATCGGTCCCTTTTTCCAAATACAAAAAACACCCACAGAGAATAAAAACGAGGAACAGAATAGATCACAGACGATAGAGAACAAGAGAAACTGAGACAAAGAAAAGACAAAACGAACTAAAACCACACAGTGTGTGACGGTGGTTGGCCGACCATAGAAATAAAAAAGGAAAAGCCAACCACTTAGAAACACATTAAAAATCAGTTTAAAATCATAGGCCAAAGGCCAGAATCAACACAAAACAATAAGATAAAACAGAAACACTCAGATTAAATGATAAAATCCCCCTGCCCGAATAAAACGTAAAACTAAGTCAGCCATAGTGGAGTCGTCTGTTAAAAGGGCAGGGAGCGTAGCAGGCAGCGCAAATGTCTGCCTGACCACAGCTATAAGGGGGCAGGCCATCAAAATGTGGGCCACTGTCAAAGCCACCCCACAACGACATAGAGGAGCGTCCTCCCGGCGCAGTAAATAACTGTGTGTCAGCCGGGAGTGGCCAATGCGGAGCCGGCAAAGAACTACTGAGTCCCTGCGAGTGGCTCGCAGGGATGACCGCCACACAGCCGTCGTCTCCTTGACAGCACGGAGTTTATTGCGCATTGTCAGTTCGCGCCATTCATCGTCCCATAGCGCCAAGATTTTGCGGCGGAAGACTGCCCGCAAATCAGTCAATGGGAGGCCAACGTCCAGAGATGGCTTACTGGTGGCCGCTTTCGCCAGGCGGTCAACATGTTCGTTACCCGGGATACCGACATGACCGGGGGTCCACACAAAGACCACAGAGCGGCCGCAACGGGCAAGAGTATGTAGAGACTCTTGGATAGCCATCACCAGACGAGAACGAGGGAAACACTGGTCGAGAGCTCGTAAACCGCTCAGGGAATCGCTACAGATAACGAAGGACTCACCTGAGCAGGAGCGGATATACTCTAGGGCACGAAAGATGGCGACCAGTTCAGCAGTGTAAACGCTGCAGCCATCCTGCAAGGAACGTTGTTCGGAACGGTCCCCTAGAGTGAGCGCATACCCGACACGACCAGCAACCATCGAACCGTCAGTGTAAACAATACCAGAGCCCTGATACGTGGCCAGGATGGAATAAAAGCAGCGGCAGAAGGCCTCTGGAGGGACTGAGTCCTTCGGGCCCTGGGCCAAGTCGAGCCGAAGGCAAGGGCGACGAACACACCATAGGGGTGTATGCAAAGTAGCCCGGAAAGGAGGTGGAACAGTGAAAACCTGAAGCCCAGAGAGGAGCTCTTTGATGCGGACCGCTATTGTACAACCAGACTGGGGCCGACGTTCTGGCAGACGGACGACCGATCGCGGGAACAGGAGACGATAGTTGGGATGCCCGGGCGAGCTTAGAACATGGGCAGCATAAGCGGCCAGCAAACGTTGGCGTCGGAACCGCAGGGGAGGTACACCTGCCTCCACTAGTACGCTGTCCACAGGGCTGGTGCGGAAAGCACCAGTGGCAAGGCGTATCCCGCTGTGGTGAATTGGGTCCAGCACCCGCAACGCAGTTGGGGATGCTGAGCCATAAGCCAGGCTCCCATAATCCAGACGGGACTGGATTAACGCCTGGTAGAGCCGCAACAGGGTAGAGCGGTCGGCGCCCCAGCGGGTGTGGCTCAAACATCTCAGAGCGTTTAGATGCCGCCAACACGTCTGTTTAACCTGCCGTATATGAGGCAGCCAAGTCAACCGGGCATCGAAAACCACCCCCAAAAACCTGTGGGTCTCCACCACAGCAAGGAGTTCGTCGGCTAGATAAAGCCGCGGCTCAGGATGGACTGTCCGGCGCCGGCAGAAATGCATAACGCGGGTCTTGGCTGCCGTAAAACTGAAACCCATGCGCTACAGCCCAAGACTGCGCCTTACGGATAGCGCCCTGTAGCTGACGTTCAACAGCTGCAATGCCAGTAGAGCTGTAGTAAAGGCAGAAGTCGTTAGCATACAGGGAAGCGGAGACAGAATTTCCCACGGCCGCAGCAAGCCCGTTAATGGCTATTAAAAACAGACAGACACTTAAAACAGAGCCCTGTGGCACACCGTTCTCCTGGACGTGGGAGGAACTATACGAGGCCGCGACTTGCACGCGGAAGGTACGACACGACAGAAAATTGCGGATAAAAATCGGCAGAGGACCCCGAAGACCCCATCCACGAAGCGTAGAAAGAATGTGATGACGCCATGTCGTATCGTATGCCTTCCGCATGTCGAAAAAGACAGCGACCAGGTGCTGACGGCGGGCAAAAGCAGTACGGATGGCTGACTCCAGGCTCACCAGATTGTCGGTGGCGGAGCGGCCTCTACGGAACCCACCCTGAGACGGAGCCAGAAGGCCCCGAGACTCCAGTACCCAATTCAAGCGCCGGCTCACCATCCGTTCAAGCAACTTGCAAAGAACGTTGGTGAGGCTAATAGGACGGTAGCTGTCCACCTCCAGAGGGATCTTTCCAGGTTTCAAAACGGGGATGACAATGCCTTCCCGCCATTGCGACGGAAACTCCCACTCGACCCAAAGACGGTTGTAAAGATCGAGAAGGCGCCGCTGGCAGTCCACTGAAAGGTGTTTCAGCATCTGACAGTGGATGCCATCTGGCCCAGGAGCGGTATCAGGGCAAGCAGCTAGGGCACTGCGAAATTCCCACTCACTAAATGGAGCATTGTAAGATTCCGGGTGGTTGGTGCGAAACGCAAGGCTCCGACGTTCCATCCGCTCTTTAATGGAGCGGAAGGCCTGGGGATAATTCGCAGAAGCGGAACTCATAGCAAAATGCTCTGCTAAGCGATTTGCAATAACGTCGGAGTCAGTACAAACGGCTCCATTCAGTGAGAGCGCAGGGACGCTGGCAGGGGTCCGATAGCCGTAGACGCGTCGAATCTTGGCCCAGACCTGCGAGGGAGTGACATGGAGGCCAATGGTGGACACATACCGCTCCCAGCACTCCTTCTTGCCTTGGCGGATGAGGAGGCGGGCCCGCGCACGCAGCCGTTTGAAGGCGATAAGGTGGGCTAAGGAGGGATGTCGCTTGTGACGCTGGAGCGCCCGGCGGCGATCTTTAATCGCTTCAGCGATCGCAGGGGACCACCAAGGCACAGCCTTACGCCGAGGGGACCCAGAAGAACGGGGAATGGCAGATGCGGCGGCAGTAACGATGCCGGTGGTGACCGATTGAACCACCGCATCAATGTCATCAGTAGAGAGGGGCTCAAAAGCGGCAGTGGAGGAGAACAAATCCCAGTCAGCTTTATTTATAGCCCATCTGCTAGGGCGCCCAGAAGAGTGACGCTGTGGTAGTGACAAAAATAGCGGAAAGTGGTCACTACCACACAGGTCGTCATGCACACTCCATTGGACAGACGGTAAGAGGCTATGGCTACAGATGGAAAGGTCAATGGCGGAGTAGGTGCCATGCGCCACACTGAAGTGTGTGAAGGCACCATCATTTAACAGCGAGAGATCGAGCTGCGACAATAAATGCTCAACGATGGCGCCTCGACCTGTGGCCACTGACCCACTCCACAGAGGGTTATGGGCGTTGAAGTCGCCCAATAGTAAGAAAGGTGGCGGCAATTGGGCGACCAGTGCAGCCAGGACATGCTGCGAGACATCACCATCCGGTGGAATGTAAAGACTGCAGACGGTAACAGCCTGTGGCGTCCACACGCGTACAGCGACAGCCTCTAAAGGCGTCTGGAGAGGGACAGACTCGCTGTGCAGAGTGTGAAGGACATATATGCAGACGCCACCAGACACCCTTTCATAAGCTGCTCGGTTCTTATAATAACCCCGATAGCCACGGAGGGCGGGGGTTCGCATTGCCGGAAACCAAGTTTCCTGCAGAGCAATGCAAAGGAAAGGATGAAGGCTGATAAGCTGGCGGAGCTCAGCTAGATGGTGGAAGAAACCGCTGCAGTTCCACTGGAGGATGGTATTGTCCATGGCGGAGAAAGGTGTGACGGGACTGGGAAGGCAGATTACGACGCTGGGTTACCTGCTGCCTCCGTTTGAGCACCCGTGCTAGCGCTATCCATGGCGTCTGAGGGACCAGCGAGATCTAGGTCCTCAGCGGACGCCAGGATCTCCAACTTGTCCTCAGACGCAGAGCTGGAAGGTGGCAGTGGGGTGGCTGCCACCGCGAGTTCCTTGGGCTTAGAGCTCTTCTTCTTTGATTTCTCACGCTGCTCCTTGGGTTTAACTGGCTGGGAGGGCTTCACCAATTCAGTCTCCGGGACTGAGGAGGATCGTGAAGCCCGTCGACCAGCTGATTGCGGGCACTTACGCCACTGTCGGTCGTCAGCCTTCCCACTGGTGGAAAGCTGGGAAGGGAGGGACCCGAGGGACCCCTTGCGAGCGTGAGAAGCCGAAGAAGTTGGACACTTCTCCGGCTTAGAAGCAGGGACGGACGTCCCTGATGGGGGGGGATGGTGTTGCCCCTGAGGTAGGTGGCGCAGGAGCAACCCGGTGGGTAGAGCCCCCACTGGCAAGGGGGCAGGAGGAGTTGTACCACTCAGCGATCCGGCCGGAAGTCGCGAAACTGATGGGGCGAGCACAGGTGTTGTAGCAGCGGCGTAGGATGATGTCATTCTCACGGGATGTAATCGGTCGTATTTCCTTTGGGCCTCAGTATAAGTCAGTCGGTCCAGGGTCTTATATTCCACGATTTTGCGTTCTTTCTGGAAGATTCTGCAGTCTGGCGAGCAAGGTGAATGGTGCTCCCCGCAGTTGACACAGATGGGAGGCGGGGCACATGGAGTATCGGGATGAGACGGGCGTCCGCAATCTCTACATGTGAGGCTGGAAGTGCAGCGGGAAGACATATGGCCGAACTTCCAGCACTTGAAGCACCGCATCGGGGGAGGAATATAGGGCCTGACGTCACATCGGTAGACCATCACCTTGACCTTTTCCGGTAACGTATCACCCTCGAAGGCCAAGATGAAGGCACCGGTAGCTATCTGATTTTCCTTCGGACCCCGATGAACGCGCCGGACGAAATGTACACCTCTGCGCTCCAAGCTGGCGCGCAGCTCGTCATCAGACTGCAAAAGAAGGTCCTTATGGTAAATAACTCCCTGGACCATATTTAAACTCTTATGCGGTGTGATCGTAACAGCAACATCCCCCAACTTGTCACAAGCAAGTAACCGTCGTGACTGGGCAGAGGATGCCGTTTGGATCAGGACCGATCCAGAGCGCATTTTTGACAAGCCCTCCACCTCCCCAAACTTGTCCTCTAAATGCTCGACGAAGAACTGAGGCTTTGTGGAGAGAAAAGACTCCCCATCAGCTCTCGTACAAACTAAGAATCGGGGCGAATAATTGCTACTGCCATCCTGAGATTGACGTTCCTCCCACGGCGTGGCCAGAGAGGGGAACGTTTTCGGATCGTACTTTTCAGCATTAAATTGAGCCCGAGAATGCTTAGAGACTGCTGGCGGCTGGCCGCCAGCGAGAGATGATGTACCACGCTTCATTGCGGGTCATCCGCCCTGATGCCACCTACTCCGACCAAGGGCCCTCCCCACGGGCGCCACCCAGCCGCAGCAATAGCCACCTGGCAGGACGGCCATTGCCGGGAGTCCCGATGCCCCAGGGCGATGGGCATCTACTCCTTGGCATATGTGGGGAGTTAACGGCGCAGGCATCAGTAGAGCGATCCCTGTGTTGTCAGGGGGCTACAACCAAGAGGGTACATGGCGGCCCCACCACAACGGACTGGCTACCGTGCTGGATCTTAGGTGCAAAAATGGCGAAGGTCGTCGTCGCAGTTAAAAGAAACACTGCAGAGTGCAGCGTGGTAATCGCCCAAGAGACCGAAAACGAGCAGGACACCATTGCAACGACGAGAAAGACGGCTAAAGGTCTAATTGCACAACGGATACAGTGCACCATGTAAGGCGCCCTTCCCCAATTGGCTCGCTCTTCGGAATAATTTAGAAAGATGGAGGTCAAACCCGAGAGGGGACCATCACATAAGGCCGAAACATTTGAGACTCCTTTTAGTCGCCTCGTACGACAGGCAGGAATACCGCGGGCCTATTCTTACCCCCGAACCCGCAGGGGGTCAAGATGGGGGATGGGGAAGGATGCGGAAAGGGAAGGTATGCAGCCCGGAAAGGAAGAAAGGCCACATTAGCTCGGGGTACCGTGCTCGCTACACACGTATCCACAAAAGAGTTGTGGACCCCCTGGGGGGTCCCTCCTAGTTGTGGAGCTGTTAGTGATGAACATGGTGAGAGATTCCATCAGGACATTTCTGTTATGGAACAAAGATATCAGGGCCATTGGAATGAAGTAATGCTTGCGGATTAGTGTTGGTCTTTGTGTAGGGATTCTGCGGAACTCCATTACAAGAGGCAAGCTAAAAGACGACGAAGTCAATAGGCCACCACATGATTCTCTTCAGACACGACCATCTGCGAAGTATTTTTCCAGCAATTTAGGACTCTTAGCATGTAATTACCAGTTTAAAAAAATCAAATGCACTTTCTTTGTTGTTAGCATGTATGTAATTAAATTGTATCCTTATCTCTCAATCCGTTAATATGTAATACTTCCACCTTGTGTATATCATTGAAACTAGAGCTAATAAAACTTTTTCATTGTCATATTTGTTTTTCTCAACCCAAAATTAGTAGGAGTTCCTCCATGAAGTGCTCGAAACATTCAAAAATTATTTTCTTGTTGCTCAGTGTTTTCAACGTGATTACATTTTACACCAATATGCACTTCAATGTATAAGTTGAGTTGGACTGCCACTAGCACACCTGAAAATGAAACTGCACTATTTCAAAATTGATCATTTTTATTAAATACCATTAATTAAACTTATGACTTTATTATCCAATAATAGTATATTAACTTTAATTACTGTTGTTGTCAGCTTATTGAAATAAACAGACTTCAGAAAGTATTGCTTTTTGTAAGGAGTGTTTAGGAGAGTGGCTGGTCCAGTCTAACTGATTGTGGTTTTTCACACCTTTTTCTACATAATTCTAGGTAATATTGGTGCAGTTCCTGATAGCAGACCATTATTGTTCTTTTCCCTACTTCCTGCCCATTATTAAAATAGATGGCTTGATATTAAGTGTTTTTTGAAGATTTTTGCACAAGTATTGTACATTAGAGTAGTAACAAATCATGATATACATTATCTCCTGTCTGACTTGCAGTTTGTATTCTGAAAGGAGCATCAACAGAATATGTAAATTAAATTTCTTGAACCTGAAGGCCTAAACATTTACCCCAGCAGGTACCTTTGTATTAGTTGGAAGATTCCGGAATTATGGGAAAAGGAGGAGAATGATCCAGAAAGTAATAAACAAAAGGTAGTCCTGCAATGTCCACGAACAGGGAGCACATTTGATTGTGACTTGGGTCCTATCAAGTAGAGGTGTGCCACAGTTTTGCTGTCTGACACTGTTGTTTTTCTCGATGTATATGTAGATTGGCTACTGATAATGGCAGACGATTCGACAATTTTTTCTTTGCAAAGACAAGTGTCATTATGAAATACACGGAATGTAGTGTAAATGATTTAGCTAATAGGCTACCGGGTAATATTAGCATTCAGACTGACACTTAAGTGCAGCAAAATGCACACGACTGAATCTTGTAGAAACAAACTTTTACAGTCACACGGCGAAAAACTTATCAGCTAAACTGAGCATTTAAAACTCTTAGATACAATAAATGATAATATCTCTTGTAAGTACAACATGCAGGACATGATGCTTAACTGCTTTGCACTTTTCCAGTCCACTATGCCTTACGCTCTCACATTCTGGGAACACACTGTACAGTAACGGAGAACATTCTTAGCCCAGAGTAGGGCAGTCAGAATGCTGGGTGGCTTACATTCGTGAACTTCGTGCAGGGTGTCATTCTCCCATTTTGAAAATCTAGCTCGGCTGCCTCTGTAAATATACACGCTTGTAACATATGTAACAAAAGACTCTGATTCATTTAAAAGGAACTGCCACATTCAGTTGGTGAAGACTAGAAGGAAAATGGTTTGCAAGTGGATAACACTGCTTTAAAACCATCACACAGGAAGGTGCCCACTAATTGGCAAGTCTCATTGTTGAAAGATTTCCAGTAGAACTAAAAACTTTTAGGGGTAAACCCAAGATCATAAAATATAAGTGGCACAATACTCCAGTTCGTTACAGGAATTTCTTACAAAAGTTTAGAGCACTGTACAGCAGCAGATTTCTAATGTAACAATTTTCTTTAATTTATTTTTCAGCTTTCTTTAAATCATTCCATGACCAGGTTGCTTCACCTCACACTGTCCCACAGAATCTGTCAAGTTAAATATTCAGATAAGCAAAGAATGAGCGACCATCCTGTCACTACTAGGTGCTTTGGCACGTGAACCAGATTTCGCAAGAGAGCATCACAAAGTATTCACCAAAAACCCTATGAGATACCACTGTACATTACATACCAACAATGTCAGTCTCATAAGATTAGATATGTAGGTTACACACTGTGGCAAATCCAAAAAACTGTCTCCCTCATCAGACCACATGCTGCAGACCTGTCACTGTGTTATCCTTTGCCAATGACAGACTGGATGTGGCATAGATGGGCACTTACATTACTCAGAAGTGTCAACAACCAAACCCTAGAACCACTTCTTCTCATTGCAGTACATAGCTCCTCAGCTTGCTCCACTCAAGACCTATCCCTGGCCGTACAGGTCCAGTGTTCAGCATTTGAGTACACAGGCTGCTCAGCTGCAGATGTGAACATGCACGAACGTGCACTTTCATCGAGTCGTCAGTCTTCCGAGTGCCTCGATGCAGCCCGCCACGAATTCCTCTCACGTGACGAGCTTTCCATCTCCGAGCAGCACTCGCAACATACATCCTCAATTATCTGCCGGATGTATTGCAAATTCTGTCTTCCACTACAGTTTTTGCTCTCTACAGCTCCCTCTAGCACTACGGAGGTTATCCTGTGGTGTCCTAACGGATGTGCTTCATCCCATCCCTCCTTCTTCTAAGCGTTGTCCATATATTCCATTCCTTGCTAATTCTCCGGAGAACCTCCTCGTTCCGTACCTTATCGGTCCAGCTAATTTTCAGCATTCCTCTGTAGCACCACAACTCAAATGCTTTAATTTCTTCTGTTCCGGTTTTCGCACAGTACGTGTTTCACTATCGTACAATGCTGTGCTCCAAACGTAAATAATCAGAAATTTCTTCATCAGATTAAGTCTATGCTTGATACTAGTGGACTTTTTACCAGTGGTACTCATTAGACTGGTCATTTTATTCAGTATCACGTAAGTCTTCTTCACTCCCACTCAGGATATCAATGTCATCAGCGATTCTTATCACTGATATTCACCTGGAATTTTAATTTTACTTTCGAACATTTCTTTTAATTTCTATCACATCTTCTTTGATGTACAGTTTTAACAGTAGGGGGCAAAGGACTACATCCCTGTCTTACACCATTCTTAATACGAACACTTCTTTCTTTGTCTACCAGCCTTTTTTTTATGCCCATCCTTGTACCAGGAGGTCTGCGGGACTACGGCCGTTCACTATTGCAAGGAAATGGAACACCTACAGCAGTCCTCCACAATACATGACAACATAAAGACGGCTGCAGGTGTTTCATTTTCTTCCAGCCTTATTGTTTCCTCTTGTCTCTTGTACATTACCCATCTTTCCCTATAGATTACCCCAATTTTTCCCAAAACTTCCAGCATCCTGCACCATTTCACACTATCAAATGCTCCTTCCGGGTCGACAGATCGTACGATTGTGTCTAATATTTTTTTTCTTTACTCTTGCTTCCATTATTAACCACAAGACAGGAATTGCCTCTCTGGTGACTTTACATTTCCTAAAGCCAAACTGATCGTCATGTAACATGTGCTCAATTTTCTTTTCCATTCTTCTGTATATTATTCTAGTCACCAACTTGGATCCACAAGCTGTTAAGCTGATTGTGCAATAATTCTTGCACTCGTTGGCTCTTGCAATCTTTGGAATTCTGTGGACGATGTTTCTCTTAAAGTCAGATGTTACATCACCGAACTTATACATTCTATATGTGAATGTGAATAGTCATTTTGTTGCCACTTCCCCCAATGATTTGAGATATTCTGATAGAATTTTATCTATCATTTCTGTCTTATTCGATCTCAAGTCTTCCAAAGCTCTTTTAAATTCTGATTATAATACTGGATACCATCTCTCTTCTATATCAACTAATGTTATTTCTTCTATCACATCATCAGCCAAGTCTTCCCCCTCATAGAGATGTTCAATGTACTCTTTTCACCTATCCATTCTCTCCTCTGCATTTAATAGTGGAATTCCCTTTGCACTCTTAATGTTACTACAATTGCTTTTGATTTCACTGAGGGTTCTTTTGACTTTTCTATATGCTGAGTCAGTCCTTCCAACAATCTTTTTTTTTCCTTCGATTTCTTCACATTTTTCATGTAGCCATTTTGCCTCAACTTCCCTGCGCTTCCTATTTATTTCACTCCTAAGTGACTTATATTTATTTATTCCTGAATTTTCCTGAACATTTCTGCCTTTCCTTCATTCGTCGATGAACTGAAGTGTTTCTCGTTACATGTAGTTTCTTAACAGTTACCTTCTTCGTACCTATGTTTCTCTTTCCAACTTCTGTAATCGCAATTTTTAGAGATGTCCATTCCTCTTCAACTGTACTGCCTCTGAGCTATTCCTTGTTGCTGTATCTATAGCCTTAGAGAATTTCAAGTGTATCTCATAATTCCTTACTACTTCCGTATCCCATTTCTTTGTGTACTGATTCTTCCTCTCTAGTCTCTTAAACTTCAGCCTATTCTTCACTACTAAATTGTGGTCTGAGTTTATGTCTGCTCCTGGGTATGCCTTACAAAACAATATCTGATTTTGGACTCTCTGCCTGACCACAATGTAATTTAACTGAAATCTTTCCGTATCTCCTCCTCTTGCGATTCCTGAACAAAGTATTCACTACTACTAACTGATATTTACTGCAGAACTCGATTACTCTTTCGCGTCTCTCATTCCTCGCAACAAGCCCACATTCTCCCATAGCCCTTTCTTCTACTACATCCCCTACAACTGCATTCCAGTCCCCCATGACTATTAAATTTTCATCTCAATTTATGTACCGAATTATGTGTTCAATATCCTCATATACTTTCTCTGCCTCTTCGTCTTCAGCTTGCAACATCAGCAAGTGTATCTGAGCTATCGCCCTCGGTGTTTGTTCGTTGTCGATTCAGATGAGAACGATTCTATCATTGAACTGTTCACAATATCTCACTCTCTCCCCTAGCCTCCTATCCACGACAAATCCTAACGTGGTTTTACCATTTTCTGCTGCTGCTGCTGATCTTACCCTATATTCATATGATCAGAAATCCTTGTCTCCTTTCCATTTCACTTCAATGACCCTGACTATGTCTCGACTGAGCTTTAGTCTTTCCCTTTTCACATTTTCTAGCTTCCCTACCATGTTCTAACTCCCGACAGTCCACACCCTGACTCTTGCTTATTCAATCTTTTTCCCCTAGCAGTCTGGTCCCTTCAATCCCACAAACAAACAATCTTTTTCCCGTGGTCACCTCCACCTTGGTAGTCCCCTCGCAGAGATCCCAATGGGGGAATAGTCCAGAATCTTTTGCCAATGGAGAGATTATTATGACGCTTTTTTCAATTACAAGCAACATGTCCTGTGTACATATTGTGTCTTTAATGCAGTGGTTTACATTGCCTTCTGCATCCTCATGGTGTTGATCATTGCTGATTCTTTGACCTTTAGCGGCAGTTTCCCACCGCAAGGGCAAGAGAGTGCCCTGAACCTCTGTCCACTCCTTCGCCATCTTTGACAAGGCCAGTGGCTGAATGACGGTGACGTCCTGTGCCGAAAGTCTTCTGCCATCATTGCTGATGATTTTTATTCTAAATTTAAGCAGTGGTAGGGTTTGAACCTGGGACCAATGACATTTTGATTACTAATCAAAGACGCTAGTACTCCTACACCAGGGGGATGAGTATATACTCAGTAAATTTAGTGTTTGAGGCACAGCTCTACGTGACCCTGAATGCAATGGCATGAGTGAGGTGACTGAGGCGGGAGGTTCTGCAATCCTAGTACAACCTTTTTATGCTACAGGGGCTAGGCAAAGTGATATTGTCTGCTGGATACTAGGGCAACCAGAAACTCGTGGGAATGTGACCTACAGGCAGATGATGGAGACCCATACACAAATAAGGATTCTGCTATTCCACTAGGCCTACATGCTATTATTTCATGTCTTAGTGGATGCTGTCATGTTATCAGTTCACATGTGAATGGGAGAATGAGTTACTGGAGACACAAAACAACAAGCTATGCCAAGCAAAGACTCACTGTCATTCGAACTGCTACGATAGAAATAACTTGCACAGACGAGAGTCAAGGGAAATATTCAGTGTGAGCTGCCAGCTTTGACCTGTGACAAATAATAGATGCTGTCACGTTACCTTTTGGTGCATATATGTAGAGTTTTGTTGTTAGTTGATGAAGCTGATGTATATGAAGTAAAAAAAAAAAAGAAGAAGAAGAAAAACTGGTTGTGGCGACAGATTGATCTGTATCTTACCTCGAGGTATAGATTCAGGTTGGAAGGTGACAATTTGGCTGTCAGTTGCTGAAGCCAACAAATGTGAACTAAAAACGCTTGTTTATGGTGTCAGACTGACCTGTAACTTACACCATTTGAAAAAATTGCCACCAATGTCACATTATAATCACCATGTTGTATATGGCATGTTTCACATGTTTACTACGTCAGTGGTCAAACTCACAGACTGTGTGGAATATTCCTCTTTATTCCACATAAGAGATTAAGGACAGAGTACAGTCCTATAATACATGGCCAACACTTTGGGCCATGTCTCCTTCAGTACGCCCTGCCATAATTGCATTCTACGTTCAGAAAAGAATGCAATAATTTGTCTACATAGTATTCTGCTCCACCTTCAGGAAATGAGCTGAGCATGACAAAAGTTTTCAAGTTTTGCAGTTTACCTACATTCTTGTGCACCTTAAAGGAACAGCAGCCATGAGAAAATCTACAGAAAACTATAAAGGAGTTGAATGGGAAGAAGTGGGAAATTAATAAAAAAATTAAAAAAGCCCACAACTGCTTGCAACAGTAACATTCAGTATCTAAACTGGCATCACAGCGTAAGCAAAGATTACTAACATTAGTCGACCAACAAGATTTCATGCTGTTACTTCAGGGTGTATTTACTATGGTTTTTTTTTCATTTATTCATACAGGGATAATGACACAACGTTATAAGATTTGTCAAGATAACACAAAGAAAATAAATAGCACAAAATATACATAAATACACAATATATAAGTACGCTTTCTACAACAGATGATCAGTCACAGCCTTGAAGGAACGACACTGCGATCTGCCTGCAACGATTTAGGACAAACCAAAGCAACTCTAAATCACCATGGCTGGACAGAAGAAATTCCATCCTCCTGAATATGAGGTCAGTGTCTTAACAACTGCACCGCATCATTTTCTTGGTCTCTACTGTACAATGTTCTTTGATTAGATGTTATGGCATTGCAATGACAGACCAGGGAAAAATATAATAATACTCCGTAAGTAAGATGCATTGCAAATCATTTAGTGAAATAATCTAGCACTGCTATGGAAAAAATAGGATGTAATCTACTCTATCGAACATAATAGCTACTGTAAACTCACGCTATCATTTCTCTATCTCTGTTTTTTTACAATAACCATCCTATTTTGTTTTCTCTTCACGGGTCTTACATATTTATCAATCCCTCCTTAAAATTTTTTTGCCAGTCAATGTGCTAAAATGTCATTTCTGCAGCTTGCACAGTTATTACGTGTTTTTTTAGTAAGTAAAAAACAGTTCTCGGTCAAATTCTATACGTTAGGGATGGATATAATATCATATTTACTGCTAACCCAGTATTAAAAAACACCTGTTCAAATTTGGGGAGGCTAACACAAAAAGTAAACTATGAAGTCGAACTGATGGTCTCTAGAGAAACGAACCGAATTCTTTTAAACACAACTAAAAGAAAAAGAAAAGAAACATAAACAACGAGAGAGGGGAGAGGAAACGATACCCGGCTTGTGTGGTTATTACTGTAAGCACTTTTACGTAGCCGTTAATTTATATCACGTGATGAACGGCCTTCGTCTCATTTTCTGATAAATACAAACACGGGACTTTTTTTCACTTTTACTTATAACTTTGTTTACGATCACTGCGTTTACAACAAAAATATTTAGCTGTGACGCCTACACTGATGAAGCGTGGTCAGTAGCTGTAAACGATACAATTCTTCATAACACGGATGTCTGACGCAATATTAAATAGCATAAATAAGGAACTCCTGCATTACTTACAGCCACTCATTGTTAACGGTAAAACTGTTCCTTTACAACACCACGACGCGACATCCGAAAGACATTCGTCCTAAACACAGTGTTTGTTTGCAACTCGCCATAAGCCACATTCAGCGATACTGCGTGTCCACATTGCGGAATGTCGATTAAATTGTCTGAAAAATGTGTTTGTAATAATCTTGCTTTAAAACAAAAATTATAGTGCAGTAACTGTAATATCGGATTTATGTCTCAAACAAATATTTAATACTATTAGGTTACTATATCAAGAAGCTATTGTCATTGGCAGCGATATTACGCAACGTTGGTGGCGACGAAAATAATCGTTTGTCATCAGCTGATCGCTTGCAAGTGATTCAAATTTCTACGCAAGATGACGCATATTTTTGTAAACAGTTTTTAGAATCTAATTAGTAATGGAAACCGTATCTGTTGTGTTGCTTTGATGACATGTTGATCTTAGTGAGGAATCTTAACAGTCTACGAAGCGTATATATGTTATTGACAGTTGTACTCCTGTACATAGAACAAATGTGAGATGTGCGATATACAGAAATTGGTGAATTTATTGCGCGAGAATGTTGATGCTATCAGCAGTGGACATAGTTTATTGGTTCTCACAGTTCCAGTGCTACAAAAAATGAATGAGTCGTTTGTTCTTATAAACGAACAGGCACCAAATCCCAAGGATGCTGCGGTCCAGGTAGGAATGATGACAGCTAATAAATAACTGTAAAGAACTGTGAAAATGATCATTGTGCTCAAGAGAGGTATTGGTAAACTAACATAACCAAGTGTATATGCAGATGAGGTACATATTTCATGAGATTCACGCCAAAAATGATAGCAGTCATCACTTTGTTGGTATAATACTGCTCAACAATCGACAGTATATTATGTAGATGAAAAATTTAATGATCCTAAGGAGAATTTTAACCAGCAATGTCGCTTGTTCAATATGATGGAAATGTGCCGTAAAGCTAAAGTTAATAATATCGAAAAGTACTAGATTTAGACAAAGAATTTTGATCGGACAACCCACTTATAATAAAGAAAACAGTATTCTTATCGTATGAAAGAAAATTATTTGCAAGTGATAGCCTAATACCTTTCTTGTTTGCGTTGCCTGATTTGTTTATATGTTATAATTTCGTATTTGGCACATATATGTTTTTAGTGAACTTGACTGTCAGTATCCTACAGGCGCAAGACTAGAATATAGTTCACATATTTCTTAATAACGACACTTCAAATTTTGCAAATCGGTGGGTGATTAAATTATTTGGCAGCACAGCAAACTCTAACAATGCCAAATCCCTGACAGAATAATAACAATATGAATCAGAAGAGAGGTACACATAGCTAAAAGTGACAGAGTAGGGTATGGCGAGACGAAAGAGATGAGCATTTCAGGGCGAGTGCAGCATTCTCCATAAGCTAAATCAGAAAGAATATTAAACAGCCATGGATCACGAGAGGGATTCAAGCCTCTTGTGAAGGGAAAAGGGATATGTATCTGTTGCAAAGAACAAGTAGAGACCCTGCAATTGTTGCACACTACAAAAACTACTCAAAATTACTAAGAAAAGTTATCAAAAATTCAAGGAACATGAACATAATGTCAGAAATTAATATTTCCGACAACAGAATTGAACTGAATGGAAGGGCTACAAGTAGCAAATACATTTAATAATTAATTCTTAAGTATAGTAAAAAATATAGGGTCAAACAGTTCAAGAGAAAAGTCGCAGCAGTATATTAGGAAAGCAACTCTCATAAAACTCAATTATGTAAATGTACCACTGACTTCGCCTTCTGAAATCAAGAAATTGATGTATTCTTTCAAAAACAAAAGCTGGTCTGGTTTTGGTGGTGTCTCCAATAGAGTACTAAAGATTTGATCCCATGCAATAAGCACTGCCTTATTTGAAATATATGTAATGTGTCACTAGCTGAAGGCATTTTTCCAGAGAGATTGAAATACGCCATTGTCAAATCTCTCTTAAAGGAAGGCGATAGGGGAGATGTCAATAACTACTGACTTGTTTTGCTGCTGTCATCATTTTCAAAAATTTTTGGGAATGTGTTGATTTCTAGGATAGTATATCACCAGAGCAACAATAATATCCTCAGCAAATAACAGTTTTTCCTTTTAGAAGGGTCACTCTTGTGAGAATGCCATGTATGTGTTCACTCACTAAGTTTTACAAGCATTAAATAACAAAGTGGTGCTGGTTGGTATATCCTGCGACCTGTCTAAGGCATTTGACAGTGTAAATCACAATATTCTCCTAGATAAACTGAAGTTTTATTGGGCTGATGGTATAGGCAACAGTGTATAATGTCATATGTAACTAAAAGGTGCACTTAATAATTGAACCAATCTAGTTTGGGGACATTATTCTTACTTGGGAGGAATAATGTATGGGGTTCCCCAAGGCTCAGTCTAAGTCCACTATTGTTCCTCATATATGTTAACAATTTTCCATCTAATGTACAACAAGCAGAATTAGTTCTTTTTGTTGAGAACACTAGTACTGTAATCAGTACAAACACACATACAGCAACGGAGCAAACAGTAAACAATGTTCTTAAAAATATCATTGACTGGTTTTCTGCTAATGGTCTCACCCATAATTGTAAATAGGCACAATGTGTTCATTTATGCACATTTAGGGGTACTACACCAATAATAAATGTAACACATAGCGAGGAAATAATTAATGGGCGGAAAGTTCAAAATTCTTAGGTGTTGATACAGATAACAATTTAAATTGGAAAAAGCACATTTTGGAACTCTTGAAACAACTTAGTTCAATCATATTTGCACTCAGGATCATTGCAGAGCTTGGGAAGAGACAAATAAGGATGTTTACATATTTTGCATTCATTCATCTTTAATAAAGAAAATCTTCATTCCACAAAAATGTGCTGTAAGAATATGTGGTGCTCACCTGTGATCATCTTATAGACATCCGTTTAAGGAGTTGGGCATTCTGATAACTGCTTCACAGTACATTTATTCCCCCACGAAGTTTGTTTTAAGTAATCGTTTACAAATCTAAAGGAACAATGATGTACATAATTACAATATCAGAAGGAAAAATGGCATTCATTACTCCAAAGTTGTCTTTAGCACGAAAAAAGGGTACACAATGCTGCAACTAAAATTTTTGATGACTTATCTAGCAATATAAAATGTCTGACAGATGTCCAGTAAAACTTTAAAACAAACTGAAAAAAAGTTTGCCCTCGATAACTTTTTATTTTCCATAGAATTATTATTATTATTATTATTATTGTTGTTGTTGTTGTTATTGTTGTGTGTAAAAGATGGTGGGTAGGAATTGCTGAGTGAAAAAAATTTTTTTTTTTTAAATGTTCAGTGTGTAACCATATTTACAAATTAATTTGCAATGTGAATGTAAAATGACTGATTCTACATTTTTACGATTTATCACATGTATGAAGTGAAGAAAATGAAATGAAATGTCGTGTGGCTAGGGCCTCCCGTCGGGTAGACCGTTCGCCTGGTGCAAGTCTTTCGAGTTGACGCCACTTCGGCGACCTGCGCGTCGATGGGGATGAAAAGATGATGATTAGGACAACACAACACCCAGTCCCTGAGCGGAGAAAATCTCCGATCCAGCCGGGAATCGAACCCGGGCCCTTAGGATTGACATTCCGTCACGCTGACCACTCAGCTACCGGGGGCGGACTATGAAGTGAAGAGAAAAAACTAGAAGGAAGATCCATTAAACATATTACTAGATGGAAAAAGGATAAAACACAAAAACTCATTTGTGTGCCTGGGAAGTTTAAAGACAGAATGGAACCTGTACAGAAGAAATAAGGAACAGGACTCTATGAGAAAGAGAGCATTTGAAAAGGTGAAACAGTTACTAACATCTAGAAGAATTCCAATGAGCCGAGGAAAGGATTTTCTGCATGTTATGTGTAGAGTATAGTGTTATATAGCAGTAAATCACAGACAGTTAAAAAGGAAGAAGAAAAATATTTAGAAAGTTTTTAAATGTGGCTGTGGAGAAGAAGGCTTAAATTGAAGTGGACAGACAGACTAAAGAATGAAGAAAACTGGGGAAAATAGAAGATTATTTGGAAGTGATCAGGAAGAGGAAAAAAATCTTTTCCGGGGTACATACTGCGTAACAATTGCCTGCTGCGTATAATTATAGAGGGAAAAGTGGAAGGAAAGAGTAGAAGTGGTAGGAAGAGAACTGTAATGATGGATGACATTGGAAGAGGACAAGCGTACAAGCAGATAAAGGAAGAGGACACGATACCTGTCATAAGACAGGTAGGGCTACATTAAAGAAGAAACTATTCACCTGGGAAGAGGTGCTGAGTCGGAGACAGGCCCAGGAGGTAAACTGCCTGCCACTCAGTAACTTCTTGTGTGTGCTGAGCAGCGAACTGCCTAAGTCTCATTGTTGATAGAAAAATCTTTTATTTTCTACTTTCTCTCTTCAGTACATTTTTACTATTGAAACAAGCCAACTTCCTGTGCACTCTCTCGCTCTCGCTGCCATTAACTGACATTTACAGGCCATCGGAAGTGTGAGGATATTCCCACGATGTTATTTCAGTCAATTGTGAGCAGAGAAACTATACATCGACCGTGAACTAGCCGCAGTAAATGCTACTCCTACTTGTGTCAACGTTTGTGCCTCAGCAGAGAGGAAAGGCTTAGAGTGTTACAGTCTCTCGAAATCCCACCTCCGAATACGAGAATACAAAAGTCACAGTTTGTACGTACCTGCGATAGGGCTCAAAGTAGTACACGAGTGGTAAAATTTCAAACATAAAATACACTTAATAAGACAGTAAAGACGAAAATACGATACTGACATATTCCATATTTACGGTGGAAACTGTACAACTGAATTGCTACGAATGAGGCAGACCTGTAGGGTTGAGAAAAAACTCGAGCTTCGGGAAAGTTGGACGATCAAAAATGGCACAACTTGTGAGGCGGCAGTCGTGACAGAATTTCGTACGCTCTCGGACTCAAATATAATGACACTGTCATGATATATGTGGTATTGGCCAGAAGGATCTCACGGTATTATCTGTTCGGGATTTAATCTGTTTAAACAACTCACTCAGTGCCTAGCTTTTGCAGCCCTCGGACAGGTTAATAGTCTCAGCAAGGGGGAATTTTGACGTAACAAATGTGGCAACATTGTACAACATTTCCGGGAAGAATTGGAGCACAAAATATTGTGGTGAGTGTATTGGCCACCAGTTGTGGCATGTTTGTAGCAGGCTTTTGCATACTGTGTTTCTGGGTAAGGCGGAAGAGGGCACACGCTGTGGATGTGCCGACACAAGAGTTACCGGTAGAGCAGTTGACCGGCATTGGTTTACGGCACCACTTGCAGGCAGGCAGATGTGGCCTGGCAGGCACAGTGTAGAAGTGTGAACTAATCGAGCCAGTACAGGGCACTGACACATTTTGAAGAATGCGTGTGGTGCAGTTACAACAGCGCTTAGGGACCTGCGTGTTGCTGTTGTGGTCTTCAGTCCTGAGACTGGTTTGATGCAGCTCTCCATGCTACTCTATCCTGTGCAAGCTTCTTCATCTCCAAGTACCTATTGCACCCTACATCGTTCGGAATCTGCTTAGTGTATTCATCTCTTGGTCTCCCTCTACAATTTTTACCCTCCCCGCTGCCCTCCAGTACTAAATTGGTGATCCCTCGATGCCTCAGAATGTGTCCTACCAACCGATCCCTTCTTCTAGTCAAGTTGTACCACAAACTCCTCTTCTCCCCAATTCTATTCAATACCTCCTCATTAGTTATGTGATCTACCCATCTAATCTTCAGCATTCTTCTGTAGCACCACATTTCAGTAGCTTCTATTCTCTTCTTGTCTAAACTATTTATCATCCATGTTTCACTTCCATACATGGCTACACTCCATACAAATACTTTCAGAAACGACTTCCTGACACTTAAATCTATACTCGATGCTAACAAATTTTTCTTCTTCAGAAACGCTTTCCTTGCCATTGCCAGTCTACATTTTATATCTTCTCTACTTCGACCATCATCAGTTATTTTGCTCCCCCAATACCAAAACTCCTTTACTACTTTAAGTGTCTCATTTCCTAATCTAATTCCCTCAGCATCACCCAGCTTAATTCGACTACATTCCATTATCCTCGTTTTGCTTTTGTTGATGTTCATCTTATACCCTCCTTTCAAGACACTGTCCATTCCGTTCAACTGCTCTTCCAAGTCCTTTGCTGTCTCTGACAGAATTACAATGTCATCGGTGAATCTCAAAGTTTTTATTTCTTCTCCGTGGATTTTCTTTCGTTTCCTTTAGTGCTTGCTGAATATACAGATTGAATAGCATCGGGGAGAGGCTACAACCCTGTCTCACTCCCTTCCCAACGACTGCTTCCCTTTCATGTCCCTCGACTCTTATAACTGCCATCTGCTTTCTGTACAAATTATAAATAGCCTTTCGCTCCCAGTATTTTACCCCTGCCACCTTCAGAATTTGAAAGAGAGTATTCCAGCCAACATTCTGCGTGTAGGGCTGAGGAAAGCTGATGTCGTAATTGTTAAAGAGTACCCCTCCCGTCCCTTCCAGAGGATCTTGGTCAGTGGCATAAGGAAGAGACGTATAAATGAGCCCGGAGGCTCAAAGGGGCAGCTGTATTGCCATTCTGTCCCTGTCTAGAACCAGAGAGAACGACAATTGTTTAAGTCGCAGGCCAATCACGACGACCTCCAGGTGACGGATATCGGCAGCCGACTGGCTCACCGAAACTGCCACTGAGTGAGGTGGCGCAGTGGGTAACACACTGGACTCGCATTCGGGAGGACGATGGTTCAATCCCGCGTCCAGCCATCCTGATTCAGGTTTTCCGTGATTTCCCTAAATCGCTCCAGGCAAATGCCGGGATGGTTCCTTTGAAAGGGCACGGTCGACTTCCTTCTCCGTCCTTCCCTAATCCGATGAGACCGATGACCTTGCTGTCTGGTCTCCTTCCCCAAACAACCCAACCCCGAAATTGCCACTGTAGGTGTGGCAGGCCTGCCCGCACCATTGCGAGGAGCGAGAGGGCTGCTAGCCTACACGCTCTGGGTGATCTTGTCTGGCAGACTTTAAGCTGCCATTCGCAGGGATGGTGCTGGGGTGCCAACTTGCAGCCTCTCGATTGCAGAGCTGACTGCGTTCGCTTCTTTACCGACGAAGCAACCTCTATCGGAACTGGTATCGTCAGTCTACGTTATCGTCATCTGTGGACCAGAGACAATCGTCGGGGAATGGTCGATGTGTCTCATCGACAACAGGTCAGCGTCGACATGTCAGGGATTTCGGGGACCACATATTTGGGCCGGTTATCCTTCCACAACACCTCGTACCTGGAGTTCCTGTGGAATACTCTGCCTGTCCTGCTCGGGAATGTGCCTCTGGCAGTACGAGAGAATAGCTCATTTACTCCTTGGCGTCATCTTTCCTGGACGGTGGGTAGGACACAGAGGTGTTGTAGCGTGGCCTACTAGATCGTTGGACTTAAATGCCCAGGATTTTTACCTGTTGGGGAATCTGAAAAGCATTCTATATGCTGAACCAGTTCCCGATGCGCGGACTTTTCGAAAGCACGTTCGCGACGCCTGTGACACTATTCGGAGGGATGCCGGAACGTGCAAAAGAGTGTGGCAATCTGCGATGTGACGCAAATATGTGCATTGCATCGTGTGGAGGCCACTTTGAACATCTGTCGTGACGTGGATGCGATGCAGCTCTGTACCGTGTTCTGGGCCGATCTGTTGTCGTTGCACAGACACCGGCCATTTCCAGAAAATGTTCGTAGGATGTTTTTTCCTCCATTTTCAGTCATGAATCCGTTCCTGCAGTTTTGTTAATGTTCACCTTGTAAATCATTCTTATCCATATTTTTTTAGGTTGTGTCAATAGACTCAGACTGTGATCTTCTTCACATTAGAGCTCCAGGTTTTTTCTTTACTGAGATTAAGAAGCATGAATCTTCCAGAATTTCCCTATTTTCAGATATTTCAATGATCAGCTTAAAAATATAGTTGTGTGTTTCATCACCTGATCACTTAGACGCTATCGTGTCTTCACGTACTTCGTCACATCCTTTAATTCTCTTACAGCCTTAAGAACTCTTCTTTTAAGAGGGGAAACCTGAGCTGGTCAGATGCTATGCTATACTATGCTATTTTTGTTTTCAAGATCCTTTATCTCTGCTGGCTTCTTGCAGGATTTTTGTACGCATTACTTCCATCTTTCGTCCACTTATTTGCTTTCGAATATCAGTTTCGGCTGAAGGGCACATTGGCTGTGACTCCTCCGTTGCTCGTTGATGACAGCATTGTTGTTTGTAAGCCAATGAGGTGGTACTATACGGTAGCTGACGAGAATTGCTAATTCTGATGACTCGTTTGGCAGAAGATGCGAATGGAGTAACTTTCGTTTTTGACACAGAGAGTGTGAGATTGGTAATCGTCGATTTAGCTGTCACGGAATGTGAGGTTTAGGTACTGGTTTTTATAATTTTTTTTCTCATATGGCATGTCTCGCAGTACGATAGTATTTCGGCTCAGTGGTACAGTGCCGAACTACAAATCCGAATATCTCAGGTTCGATTGCTGGCGAATCCTAGGACTTCTATCCGGCACTTTTCACTTCATTCACCTCTGGCAACGTTTGTCGACGTGGAAAACGCCAAGTTGCACCACGTCACACTGCAGGCCCCTATAGCTGGCTGGGTTGATTCAGTTGAAAACAATATTCGCATTGATGAGTGCTTTCTTCCCTTTTCTTGGGATATTGTTTTGTGTTCCAATGTTATAGTCTGGTTATTACTTCACAAAGTCAACGAGTGGAGGAAAACCAGCTGTGGTGACTGATCTACAGCATAGCCTGACGATCGTTTCAAAAACTTTGTGGAGTGTTTTCAGAATGTCCCAGTTTCTGAGGTGGTGGTTAGACAGGAACATACAGAATATTCTATTTTATATTACTGCATTCTGCACAATGTATGAGGGTGGTCTTGTAAGTCTGATAAATTACTGTGAAAGAATTGAACACTTTTATTGCACTTTCACAGATGGTAAGCCTGAGTATTCAAAGATCCTAGAAAGAATTTCGACAATGTACTGTGTACACTTCATTGTCGGCAGTTGTCTAAATTGTCAGTACGTTGACTGCTATCGAAAATGGAGTTTCGTGCTGCTATTAAACATTTTCATTTGAAGGGTTAGACTGCAGCACAAATGAAAACAGAGTTAGTGAAGTTTCCACAGACTCTGCACTGTCTCTGAAAGCAGTTTACTTTTGGATTAACGAATTTAAATGTGGTCGGACAAGCACCGAAGACGAAGCACGCTACAGCCGTCCGGTGAAGGTTACTACAGAGGAAACCACTGAAAAAATCTACAATACAGTAATGCCAGAAAGATCGCCGGATAAAAATTTGGGATATTGCCAAGACTGTAGGCATCTCGACTGAGCGAGTGCACTATACACCGTGCAGAAAACTGGCTACGAAGAAGCTGTGTGCGAGGTGGGTGCTGCGACTGCTCGGTCTGCCGGAAGCACGTCCACCGCAGTATTTTGACAGAATGTGTGGCAGTGTTTAATGGCGATTCGCAAGACTTTTTGTGCCGTTTTGTGACCTCTGATGAAACCTGGATCCACCATGACACACCGGAGTCAAAACTCCAGTTAAAACAGTGAACAGAGTTACGGTATATTGATAATTTTTACTTATGGACTGTCTGACAACTGAATAAAACACAATTAATACATAGGCATGCCATGCAGGAATTTTGAAACAAGATATAGAGAACATATCAGATGTTGGAAGTATGAAACAAACCATTCCACATTTGCAGAGCATTTGAAACACTATAACCATCATCCTACAAACATGAAACAAGAAATGGAAATAATGAGAATAAGCAACCATGACAAACATCTTATACAAATGCAAGAAAACTTCCACATCCTGAAAGCCATAGCAGAAAACAAATATGTGATAAATAAACAAACACACATCAGCACATGCTCCCTACTACACTTAATAAAGGAAATGATAACATAAAACAAAAAAACACTTCCCCACACCATCTGGACACACACACACACACACACACACACACACACACACACATACACGAACAGACCACAGATATTTCAATAATTACACTCATAAGTTTGGCAATAACATTCGATCTTTGGCAAAAACATTTGACAGTCGGCAACAGAAACCAAAACATTGCACTAAAACAAGCGTTCAGTTCATAGTGCTGTGGAATGTGGGGAAAAAAACCCGCAAATTGGCGTTCATAAGAAGAAGAACAACACCAAAAATGCAACAGGATCGTAATATGTAAGAAATTGTCCATGCAACCTGTAAGTAGAGTTCAAAACATTACTACTAAATAGGAAATACCAACCACCAGAACTGTTTATAACCTAAGGCACAGAGACAAAAAAGTAAATTAAATAGCTAACATGTGTACATATTCCAGGCCACTGATGATGCCTTGCAGAAAATTGTGTTTTATTCAGTTGCTGTCAGACAGTCCATAAGTAAAAATTATCAATATACCGTGATATTACACGCAACTGAGGAAGACAGGACTACAAAAGTTGAAGATGTCAGGAAACAGAGGCTGACGAAAGTGCAACGAAGACTGCAGAGACTGTCTTGTCAGCCAGTAAGGTGGAGGACAATGTTTTTTGGGTTTCTCGAGGAATAATCCTCGTAGATTATTTGGAAAAGGGCAGAACCGTAACTGGACCCCGCAGTACCGTCCAGAGATTGCGATGCCACACCAAATTCTGTAACACGTATAGAAGCGCAGACGTTAGCGAGGTCTCCCTGCAATCTACAATGAGCTGTGGGAGATGATCCCGAAGATCGAGCCTCCACCCTCAGAAGAACGGCACCCCCGCACCAGAGGTCAGTGCCGAGACGAGTGCGGAAACTCGCTGCCCGAGTTTGTGAGTTCGTCGGAGGAGGTGGTGTACGGCTGACAAGTTGTTGGAGTTTCAGATGAGCTCATAGTGTGGTGTAAGTTGAACATTGTACCTCAACATAGCTTTCAATTGGCTCCTCATCCACAGTAGCCACAGTGACTTATTCCTGCTCCCTAACTTGAAACTTCTGCTTGCAGCGAAGAAATTTTCATGAAGTCGGGAAGTGATAGTTGGAATCAACAAGTATTTTGCAGAATCTGATAGAACCTAGTTTTCCAGTGGGATGACAAAAGTGTAGGACTGCTGGACTGAGTGTATATTGCAGTGTTACGTGGCTTTATACTTAATTACAGACTTACTATTTTATCAGTTGATTTGTTTTCACCACATAACACCCGCTGTTTACGTCCTCCTTCGTTGCTGAGCAATGTATCACTTTTCGTTCTGACACCGCAACCCTTCCTTTCCTATATCTTTACTACTCTTTATCTATATAAATGGTGAACTATTGGTTTTGCCGTTTAACAATTTTTTAATAACTGTGGAAGTATTACAGGCATCGGGTCCCACCTAATGTGTCACCTGCCTATACGTTTTACACGTACCTTTCCAGACTCGATCGATCTGTTTACAGAGAGAAAGCAGAATATCTCTTCCTTTGGCGTCGTCCGACAATGTCCTAGGAAGCTCGACACCCTCGCGGCCCGGTCTCTTCCGTGGCTCGCAGTAGTTTGCAGCATTCGTTTTATTCCTGCCCACTTGCCGTTATGTCGAACTTTCGTTGTGATCGTCGGGCAAAGTCTTCCACGTTATCTGCAACCTAAATAAACTTTCTTCCCACAGTATTTCTGAAAACGCAAAAACAAACTTAAAGAACATAATAATAATAACTGTTCTTACAATTATTTGTGTAAGTCTTTGTCGATTTAATGAGGGGTGGGGACAGGCCTAAGCCTTGTAATACCACACAATGTAACAATATTATGAGAAGGAAAGTTGCTACTCACCGTATAGTGGAGATGCTGAGTCGCAGATAGGCACAACAAAAAGACTCTCACAATTATAGCATTCAGCCATTAAGACCGTTGTCAACAATAGACACACACACTCACACAAACACACGACTGCAGTCCCAGGCAACTGCAACCACACTGCGAGCAGCAGCACCAGTGCACGATGGGAGTGGCAACTGGGGGGGCAGGGGGGGGCGGAGTATGGTGGGGGTGGTGGACAGTGAAGTGCTGCAGGTGAGACAGAAGGCAGGGCAATGGTCGTGAGGAGGTCGGGTGAGTGCTGAAAAGAGAGAAATAAAAAGACTGGGTGTGGTGGTGCAATGGAGGCTGTGTAGTGCCAGAATAGGAACAGAGGAGGGGCCGGGTGGGTGAGGACAGTGACTGACGAAGGTCGAGGGTGGGAGGGTTACGGGAATGTAGGATGTATTGCAGGGAAAGTTCCCACATGTGCAATTTAGAAAAGCCGGTGTCGTTTTTATTTCCCATTTGCCACGTGCAAGAATACGTTCCGAGTGAGTCCGTACTTTCGGATACAGTAAGGTTGACGCGGAGTTCTCTCGCAGGTGCCGGCAGACGCCATCGTGGAGCAGAGGCTGCTGGATGACCTCACCTTCCTGCTGCGGCTCGTGCGAAGGACTCCGGGCCTGCGTCTCGTCAGCAGCGGCGCCTGCCACCCGGGGGAGGAGCCGCGGTCGCCGGCCGTCAGTGTCGAGCACTTCCACTCCCTGCGTCACCTCGTCTTGCACAAGGTTCGTAAAAAAGCCATGGCGCACAGCCCCGTGCGTCCCGCGACCCCTACGCGTGTCAAATTATGAGGAGGTAGAACAGTGGGTAGAACGCGTGAGGCAATACTGACCCTACGACTTATCTTAGAAGAAAGATTAAGGAAAGGCAAACCTACGTTTCTAGCATTTGTAGACCTTGAGAAAGCTTTTGACAGTGTTGACTGGAATACTCTCTTTCAAATTCTGAAGGAGGCAGGGGTAAAATACAGGGAGCGGAAGGCTATTTAGAATTTGTACAGAAACCAGATGGCAGTTATAAGAGTCGAGGGGCCCAAAAGGGAAGCAGTGGTTGGGAAGGGAGTGAGACAGGGTTGTAGCCTCTCCCCAATGCTATTCAATCTGTATATTGAGCAAGCAATAAAGGAAACAAAAGAAGAGTTTGGAGTAGGTATTACAATCCATGGAAAAGAAATAAAAACTTTGAGGTTTGCCGATGACAGAGACAGCAAAGGACTTGGAAGAGCAGTTGAACGGAATGGACAGTGTCTTGAAAGGAGGATGTAAGATGAACATCAACAAAAGCAAAACGAGGATAATGGAATGTAGTCGAATTAAATCGGGTGATGCTGAGGGAATTAGATTAGGAAATGAGGCACTTAAAGTAGTAAAGGAGTTTTGGTATTGGGGGAGCAAAATAACTGATGATGGTCGATGTAGAGAGGATATAAAATGTAGACTGGCAATGGCGAGGAAGGCGCTTCTGAAGAAGAGAAATTTGTTAACATCGAGTATTGATTTAAGTGTCAGGAAGTCGTTTCTGAAAGTATTTGTATGGAAGTGAAACATGGACGATAACTAGTATGGAGAAGAAGAGAATAGAAGCTTTCGAAATGTGGTGCTACAGAAGAATGCTGAAGATTAGATGGGTAGATCACATAACTAATGAGGAGGTATTGAATAGAATTGGGGAGAAGAGGAGTTTGTGGCACAACTTGACTAAAAGAAGGAATCGGTTGGTAGGACATGTTCTGAGGCATCAAGGGATCACCAATTTAGTATTGGAGGGCAGCGTGGAGGGTAAAAATTGTAGAGGGAGACCAAGAGATGAATGCACTAAGCAGATTCAGAAGGATGTAGGCTGTAGTAGGTACTGCGAGATGAAGAAGCTTGCACAGGATAGAGTAGCATGGAGAGCTGCATCAAACCAGTCTAAGGACTGAAGACAACAACAACAGAACAGTTGGCAAGTGCTTACTTCTGGGGGGAGAGATTTTGAGTATTAAAATAAAAACATATAATTCTAGCTTTCGGTAATTCGAAGTTCTCTTCACGGGAAGGAAGCTGCATTTGGCAGGGGAGATTGGGAAGCACGAGCAGAGGCCGAAAGGGAGCTGTCCGCCTCCTCTCCTCTCACTCAGGGCGGAACATTAAAGTTCCAAAAGCCAGAAACAATTTTTTTCTGCTTCAAAATGTCTCTTGAGTCGGTACTCAAAATTTGATCTCTTTGTAAACTAACACTGTTCTGTACGGAATTTTCCTTTCGATATAAAATGCATAATTGCACTTTCTGGAAGTTACTGAAACAGCTTGCACAGAGTTTCGAGGTTAAAATGCGCTTTTGGTGTCAGTGGCCCTTCCACTGAAGACTTGAATGCTGACAAAGTGTTAAGTATGACAACATATTCTCCGTGTCTCAGACAGTGAATGATTTTTGTTAAAGAGAAAACTTTCCTACACAGAATTTTGTAAAATTGTGAAAATATGAATTAATCATTTTTTAATTGAATTAACTGTAGATTCTTGGTGAAGTATTGTAAATTAAATAAACACTGATTTTTTGTCTTGTTGCACAGATTTTATTACAGTTATTGCACATCTTAAGTTTCACATTATAAGTATATTACTAATTCCAAATATGGTAAAGCAGAGATAAACATGATGATCAGGCAAAGATAAACAAACTCAATATCTTAGTATATCAATCCTTGGCTTAGTGTAAAATTACTTTAATGACCATTTTTTGACAAATTACATATGGAATTATACAATTCAGCAATTAAACTAAGATGTCTAAACATACCTCATAATAAAGTTATTCCTCAGCCTAGAAATTTTTTTAATCTATTCATGGACTGAGGACCAAAGTTTTACTTCTATCTAGGGGCTGTGGTATCATCTACAGGTATGTTGATGATCTGCTTTGGACGTGCAAAGGTGCTAATAGACAACTCCACAAATTTGTAGAAAAAATGAATCAGTGGCACAATAATATAAAGGACACCATGGGCTTAGGGGAATGTAGCATAAATTTCCTGAACGTTAGCTTAAAGTTAGAAAGCAGCAACCACAAATTTAAAATTTATCAAGAAGACTCTTTTACTGACACATTCATCCCGGTATCTCCGCAACACCCTGCAGCCCATACCCTGCAGCCTATAAACGTGCAGAGATTCCGTCACACGATCCACCGTCTCCTTTCTATCCCCACGTCTCGAGACGACTGTGACCGTGAACTTAATACAATAAAAACGATAGCCACAAATAATGAATTTGACCCTGACATCAGTGACAGAACTCTAAGTAAAGAGATGAAGAAGCAAACCAGATTTCTATTGTGTCCAGTGAACAACACAGACAAACTGGAAAAGAAATGGTGCAGATTACTTTTTATAGGGAAGAGTTCAAACAGGATAAGTAACATTTTGGAGATATAAGGTTTCTGTGTGCTTTTCTACACCCCTCAGACAATAGGTAGTTGCTTGTTCAATGCAAAAGACAAGCAACCAGTTACCACAAAAAGTGGGGTTTCTTACGATCATATGCCGGGAGTGTCAATCTTGCTACTCCGGAAGACTGGGAGGTCAATCTGCACCAGTGTTAAAGAACATCATAAAAACTGGAGATTGAAGAGGCCTAGTTCAGCCTTTGTGGAACATTGTCTTATGAAAAACTACAAATACATTCATGTTCAGAAAAAAAACAGAACACCTCGAATGACTAGAGTTAGGACATTCATATTCACGGGACACTTACATTAGTATGTTGTACAGAAATCTGAACCACGTTAGCCCAAAGGTTAGAGGTCAATGTCAATATCGTGGCGCAACATTACCTACCAGTAAATTGTGCTTGCAGCTCTCGTTGTCACTATAAACCGACAGTAATGGACCTTTGTGATTTGTGCAGACGTGCAGGATGCCTTGCAGATATATGCACGGCTTTTAGTGTCAAATCAGTGAGTTTGTAAGAGACCGCATTATTGGCACAAGAGAATACGATGCATCCGTCCGGGAAATTACTGCTCGTGTGGGACGAAGTGTGTCGGCAGTGCGACGGGTGTTTGCGGGACGGTTTACGGAAGGCCGGAGAACGCGACAGTCTGGGTCGGGTCGCACCGCCGAGACTGCACCCCGAGAAGATGGACACTTCGTCCGAGTGGCATTGCGGGCCAGATTCGCGGCCTCCTCAGATCTGGCGCAATACCGGAACACACTGTATATTATCAGGGGTGACAGCCCGTCCTGTTTATTACAGCACGGGTTACGTGCACCTCGTTCTCTTCTCCGCCAACCTTTGACGAATGTGCCTATACGTGGTGGATGGCAATGGTGTGTGGAATGGTGTTACTGGGGACAGGAATGGCCTCACATTGTGTTTTCGGACGAATCCGGGTCCTGTCAGTTTGAAAATGGTAGCCGCATTTTGTTTCGCCACAAACAGGGAGAGGGGCACCACAGTTACTGCATTCGCACGAGACGTACAGCACCGACTCGGCACCGTACGGTGTGGGGTGCTATTGGTTATAACCGCAAATCACAGTTGGTGCGTGTCCGGGCACTGTGACCAGTCTGATCTACCATATTTACTCGAATCTAAGCCACACCTGAAATTTGAGACTCAAAATTCAAGGGGAGAGAAAAGTTTTAGGCCGCATGTCCAAATCGAAACAAAGTTGGTCCATTGTAATATGAGACAATTTAGGTCGAATGAATGACGATACAGCTACAGTAGTTTGGTTCGAGTCGTAAGCTTAGCAGTTAAGCTTTACCAGGTAGCCACTGCTATGCGTCAGACGCTCCATCCGTATTTATACAGGTACCCTTTCCTTTTGAAGTGCTTCATCTGGTTTGAATTGATTGCTTATTTTTCTTTGATCTGATAAGTGCCGTTCTCTTTGTTATAGGTTTTTACGTCACTCTAAGCTGAAAATGCATTATTATACTGTGTCATGCATTGTTTGTCGCATTCTGATAATGAGTGTTTACGACCTGTCACCGCTCGCGGCACGGCTTGCTTTTGTACGCGCTACTGTGACTTACAATAAAAAAAGAGAAGAATTATCTCATAAGCGAAACAAGAGATTGCTATTTATTGTTACTTGCACTGCTGCTTTCTTTGATAATGATCAACATGAACCAAATAATAGACTGCGTATGATAGAAGATGTTCTGAACTAGAGTTTAGCAAAAATTTTTCTCCGTTTGAAAATCTTTGCAGACGCCTCTTTAGTACATTACATTCTGCACAGAAATTAGAGTCATCTTAGATTTAAAAATCTAGTCAATTGCCGTGCTTAATTTCTGACTGTATCACTATTAGGCATAAGAATATTACGAATATCAACACGACATGATATGTATATCCTTCCTCATTTGCTGTTGTCTCACTCTAGTTTCGTAGTTTATTAGGCAGACAGGATTTAAATGACATAGCAGCAAACACGAAAGAATACGGGGCGAAATGTTTATATCCGTATTATTCTTATGGTGAAGAGAATACTGCATGTGATTCACAATTCATAAAAGTTGCTATTAGCAACCATCTCTTCTCACAGGTAGGAAAAAATTCAGAACGTAGAGTTGGCCATATTGACAAACATCCCAATCAGTCTTGCCAGTCGGATTTTTGTGGTACATTGAAATGATGCTCCATTCAAAAATGAACAATACGGAAATTGTGTTTACTTCGTTGGATAATGTGTACTTTCTTTTCTAATTTATTTACTGACACAGAGGTTTTGGCACCACATACATTTGACGGCAGAAGTTAGTTGTGGTGGCACCTACCAACATTTTTCAGAACTTCCGCTTACTTTGCACTCGATTCTAAGCCGCAGGCGGTTTTTTCGATTACAAAAACCGGAAAAAAGTGCGGCTTAGATTCGAGTAAATACGGTACATTAATGACATCCTGTGACCTGTAACCGTACCCTTTCTGCATGACACTGCAGATGCTATTTTTCAGTAAGACAATGCACGACCACACGCTGTTGCCCAAATGTGCACCTCCTCGGTGTCACAGGATGTTCGCCCTTTGCTCTGGTCCACCAGATCATCAGACTTGTCACCAGTAGAAAACCTGTGGGATACGGTGAGATGACGGGTGCCGAGCTGTGAGCCAATACGAACCGTCACAGATGAACTTTGGAACCAGGTGAATGCAGCGCAAATGGCTGTACCACAGGATGCCATTGGCGCATTATAAGCGTCAGTGCCGTCACGCACAGAACGAGTTATCGGGGCCCTTCCTGATCCTGTGCCTGCTAGGCAACAGGACACGTGCTGAACCGAGGTGACTCAAATGCCAATCATTTCTGCAGAACATTCAATGTACAAGTCGTGTGAATAGGAACATCCTATCTCTAGTCATTTGAGGTGTTCTGTTCTTTCTGAATATGAGCGCACGTAACATATGTGGAAGTCACCAGAATGAGATTTTCACTCTGCAGCGGAGTGTACGCTGATATGAAACTTCCTGCCAGATTAAAACTGTGTGCCGGACCGAGACTCGAACTCGGGACCTTTGCCTTTCGCAGGCAAGTGCTCTACCAACTGAGCTACCCAAGCATGACCCACGCCCGGTACTCACTGCTTTACTTCTGCCAGTACCTCGTCTCCTACCTTCCAAACTTTACAGAAGCTCTCCTGCGAACCTTGCAAAACTAGCACTCCTGAAAGATAGGATATTGTGGAGACATGGCTTAGCCACAGTTTTAATCTGCCAGGAAGTTTCATATCAGCGCACACTCCACTGCAGAGTGAAAATCTCATTCTGGAAACATCCCCCAGGCTGTGGCTAAGCCATGTCTCCGCAATATCCTTTCTTTCAGGAGTGCTAGTTCTGCAAGGTTCGCAGGAGAGCTTCTGTAAAGTTTGGGATGTAGGAGACGAGGTACTGGCAGAAGTAAAGCTGTGAGGACGGGTCGTGAGTCGTGCTTGGGTGGCTCAGTTGGTAGAGCACTCGTCCGCGAAAGGCAAAGGTCCCGAGTTCGAGTCTCGGTCCGGCACACAGTTTTAATCTGGCAGGAAGTTTCAGATGTGGAAGTCTTAAACACAGAGGAAAAGGGATCACAGTTCCTCCAGTTAGAAATTCTAGAAATTGAAATACCCATTTGTATATCCCCATACTTATTGTTTAATTAGCAAACCCAATTCAATTATTCACCTCCCTTCAGATGATATCACAACTCATAGATAGAAGTAAAACTTTGGGTCTCCATCCACGAATACATAAAAGAGTTCGTGTATTGCATAGCTTTATTCCTAGTTATGTTTAGCCATTTTGAGGTGTTTATCTTTGCCTAATCATCATGTTTGTCTTTGCTTTATCATCTTTGGAATCAGTAACGTACTTGAAAATGGCTTATAACCCGAAACCTAGGTTGTGCAGTAACCGTAATAAGACTTGAGAAACAAGATAAAAAAAATCAAGGTTTGTTTAGTTAACCAATATTGTTGTTAAATTAACAGGTATTCTAATAGAAAAGTACTGTGGGTTTCAAGGTAAATGATAACAGCCAAAGAGTTGCAGGATGAAGGTTTATTGAAATCCTGGACCACGGTTTCGGTATGTCTAAATATACCTTCATCAGAAGCAAAAATACACGTGAACAGGAAGACACCTTCATTAGCAAAAAACTTAGTACCATAACTGAGATAGAAGAAAAAAAAAAACAAACACTTATTGCTTTAAGTAACCATGAAAATTACCAAAGTACTACAAGCACAAAAACTTTAAGTCACTTACTTAAATCACATCCTGCAGTGGAGATACATAAAACAATCATGTCAAAGGCGTCGGCAGTAGTTAAAATTAAAATATCAGCTCCATCTGTCCGGCATAATTATGAAGAGATGGTCGATGCAAACGTGGCATATTATCAGTACATAACCTGTGAACTAGCGTGAAGAGGGTGTGAAAGCATGGGTACGTATCCCTGGGTCTTAATGTGCGCAAGTGTCTCACACATACCACAAGTGCTCTCTCTCTGTGAAACTGTCTGTCCTAGTGCTTCCACACCCTCTGCATGCTAGTTCGCAGGCTAAGTACTGATAATACGCTGTGTTCGCATTGACCATCTCTTCATACTTATATTGTAAAGATGGAAGTGATATTTTAATTTTAATTACTGATGTTGCCGTTGGCACGATTGTTTTATTTATCTCCACTGCAGGATGTGATTTTAGTAAGTGACTTAAAGTTTTTGTGCTTGTAGTACTTTGGTAATTTTCGTGATTACTTAAAGCAATAAGTGTTTGTTTTTTTCTTCTGTCATTTATGATGCTAAGTTTTTTTTAATGAATGTGTCTTTCTGTTCAGATGCATTTTTGCTTCTGGTGAAGGTATATTTAGATATACCGAAACCGTGGTCGAGTATTTCAATAAATCTTTATCCTGCAACTGTTTGGCTGTTATCATTTACCTTGAAGCTTTTCAACAGTTGCTGCTTCAGCCATGTTTAAAATTTTGTACAATGGGTTTACTTGTTAGATGCCTTTAAAATTGTGTTAAAGTGTAATATACATTTTGAATGATTGACTATGACAGTATTATCTGGTTTCCGGAAACTTGTATCGAAGTTCGATTTATTTTATATGAAAACACCATTATGTGAATGTATTTCTGTCTTCCTGGATTTGAAGCTGTTATATTGACTGAATAGAAACATTTTCAGTTCGTGCAGAACTGCAAATTTGCTTAAGAAATGAAATGTACATCTACAACTGCATCTGCGTCCATACTCTACGAGCCACCATACGGTGCCCGGCAGTGGTTACATGGTACGACTGCTAGTCATTTCCTGTCCCTTTCTGCGTGCAAATAGAGCGAGGGAAAAAGGACTGTCTGTATGCCTCCGTGTGGTTGTTGTTGTTGTTGTTGTGGTCTTCAGTCCTGAGACTGGTTTGATGCAGCTGCCCATGCTACTCTGTCCTGTGCAAGCTTTTTCATCTCCCAGTACCTTCTGCAGCCTACATCCTTCTGAATCTGCTTGGTGTATTCATCTCTTGCTCTCCCTCTACGATTTTTACCCTCCACACTGCCCTCCAATACTAAATTGGTGATCCCTTGATGCCTCAGAACATGTCCTACCAACCGATCCCTTCTTCTAGTCAAGTTCTTCTCCCCAATCCTATTCAATACCTCCTCATTAGTTATGTGATCTACCCATCTAATCTTCAGCTTTCTTCTGTAGCACCACATTTCGAAAGCTTCTATTCTCTTCTTGTCCAAACTGTTGATTGTCCATACGAGCCGTAATTTCTCTTATCTTGCCACTGGTGGATGCACAGTCCCGGGTCTCTTCTGAATGAGAGGATTACTACAGTGCGGAGAGATATAAGCTCGCAGTGTTTCCTTCCCGTGTTATGCTGTGGGAGAAATGTAGAGCTGAGAGATGAGGGGAGAAATACTCTCCACACTATTTACTTTGCACTAGGACTGACAGGGAATCCTTTTTGACTACAGAGCTATTATTCTTTGTTGCCATCTTGAGGACAGGGTTGGGAAAGTAGCAGCACTCTCTAAAATTAGAACTGCTTCAGTTCTGTTTAAAAGAGCAGCCCACGCTCAGTCGTGAGTGCCGCCTGCCTATGACGAGGTAAGTGATGTTTCTGTAACCGCCACCTTCCACAACAGTCTCAGTGTTGTATGGGTGTCATCTTCCACTGCGACCTCCTTTCACAGACTGATGACAAGTTACACGCTAATTTGGAGTGGTGGTTTGCATTTTGTCCTCCACACCCATTGGGGACCAGAGAACAGTAGAGTTGATACGGGGCCTTCATTCAGCCTATGAAGGTGGTACGTCGACTGAAGACGTCAGCTTCAAATGTAGGAGATTTCGGCACATTTCTTCTTGCTCTAATGGCAGCATCATGTGTAGGGATTGTTTATGTACGTTCCACTAGAACTATCTTTGTCTGTCGCCCAACCCCCCCCCCCCCCTTTCCTGTGTGTCAACGGTGGGGAACACCATTCACCCTGAATGAGATTTTCACTCTGCAGCAGAGTGTGTGCTGATATGAAACTTTCCTGGCAGATTAAAACTGTGTGCCGGACCGAGACTCGAACTCGGGACCTTTGCCTTTAACGGGCTACCGACTGAGCTACCCAAGCACGACTCACGCCCCGTCCTCACAGCTTTACTTCTGCCAGTACCTCGTCTCCTACCTTCCAAACTTTACAGACGCTCTCCTGTGAACCTTGCAGAACTAGCACTCCAGAAAGAAAGGATATTGCGGACACATGGCTTAGCCACAGCCTGGGGGATGTTTCCAGAATGAGATTTTCACCCTGCAGCAGAGTGTGCGCTGATATGAAACTTTCTTGGCAGATTAAAACTGTGTGCCGGACTGAGATTCGAACTCAGTCGCGAGTTAGAGTCTCGGTCCGGTACACAGTTTTAATCTGCCAGGAAAGTTTCACCATTCACCCTGTTCAGCAGTTTACACTCTCTTCCAAATAGAAGAGTAAATCCGGGACTATCGATCGATCACTTATTGTGAGGCCGAGAAGAAATACGATCTCCGAAGTACGACAGAGATGCTTTGCCATTGGCGAGGTCACCCTCTATAGTGACGGCACTCGTGCACTTCATGCCTTCTACGTCAGGCCTTCGGGGCTGCTCGACTACATCTGTTCTGCTTGTGGTCGGGACCCCTCCTCCTAGTGTTTCCCCACACACTTTCGGGAACGTCGACGTCCCACCCGTCGGCGGTATCTAATTTCGATACACAGCCGGAGGAGCGACAACCTCCTCCATCCCTCGGGACGTTCCCCTCCTGGGATTCTGCTGAGATGTAACTGGATACTGGACAGTGGCCGACGGAGCCACAGGTTGTCAGTTGTCGAGCTTTGCAGTCCTCTCGTGTCCCTGAAACTAGGGCAGACGAGCTCTCGTGGACATCGAAATCGTCCGACTACAATACTTACTTCTGTGAATTTCTCCACTCTTTGACATTGCCCTGTATTCCCATTCGCCAGCTTCCACGATCGTGGCAGTCTTCCGCTTTCAGTTCTCGCTTCCTCGTCATTCCAGTTACTCCTGCTCTGCACATTAATCTCGGCTGTCCACACTTCCTCCTTCCCAGTGGCAACTGCTTCGGGATCACTTTTGGCCGTAGCCCTCGTTCCGTTCGCCGTACGTGGCCATACCGTTTAAGAGCTCTATTCTCAGCTCCTTGCACGACTAGTCGTTCTGTATCCATTATCTCCCTAATTTCTGCATTTCTTCTCCATTCTGTTCTGAATATCCTGGCATCTATCCATCTCTACTTCCCGTACTATTCTTCTCTGCCGCTCCCCCGAGGCCCGACCTTCTGTACCGTATGTCGGTATACTTTCCAGTACTATTTTCAGAATCCTCTTCTTTGTTTCTTTTGATACTGCCCAGCTCTACAGAACTCCATGTACCGTTTTAATTGCTCCTCTTGCCTGCTGGATCCTGCATTCCACATCTGCTTCACAGCTTCCCGAGAAATGGATAACCGATCCTAAGTATTTAAACTGCTTTACTGCCTTAATAGTTCCTTGTGGCAGCATTATATCACTTCCATCTCCTCCCACTACTAGATATCCTGTTTTGCTCATTTTTATTCTACGCCCGCCGTGTTCAAATGCTTCCATTAAATTCTGTATCATATATTTAACATCCTCTCTACTTTATGCTATCCGTACATGATAATTGACAAATAATAATTAGTAGATAATAGGTGCCAGAAAGGAAATCCCATACCTTCGCACGACTGATTCCACCGTTCCGGTATATACTGCATATATATTTTAAACAGGGTTGCTGAATGCTGCAGCCTTGTGCAAGTCCTTTTCATGTTTGGACTGTCTCACTCAACTTTCTCCCTACTTTAACTGCTGTGTATGATTTGTGGTATATTTTATGAATTAGAGATATCTGTTGTGCTTTTACATCTACATACTCCATTGTTTTCCATAGTCCATTAACGTGCGCAGAGTCGTACATTTTGTCTAAATCCAAAATTTAGGTGTACTTCCTGACCCTTAGAACATAGTTCCTCACTTATGTGTCTAAGGCTAAAAATACGATACATACAGGAGTGTCCAATGGGAAAATCTGCCTGTTCCTCTCTCATCTTTCCCTCAATCTCGTCCTCCAACCTCTTTTTCAGTATCACACTAAAAACTCTGCTGACAGAAGCCCTAATATTGATTCTCCTATAATTATTTGGGTACTTCTTGTTTCCTTTTTTGTAGATAGCAGATACGTATGATACACACCACTCTCTTGGTATTTTGTCTCCCTCCTTAATCTGATTGAACAATGTACATATAAAAACTCAACATTTGAGGTGGCCCATATTTCCACAGTTCGATAACAACTACTCCTCATCCACTTACCTTTCCATTTCTTGCCTTTCTTAGTACCTTTGTTACCTCTTCCTCTAGTATATGTTAGGGTCCTGTGTAAAATTTCTAAGCGAGTCTACAGCTTCCAGTCAGTCCTTTTTTGACCAATGTGGTGTGGCATTTGAAGATTGCAAAACAAAAGTGCAAGTGCTAAATTTCATGTTCAAGAAAATATTTACACAGGAGAACTGTACAAATGTACTGTTACTCGACCATCGGACAGAATCCCATATGGACGACATAGTAATAAGTGTTGCTGGCATAGAGAAACGACCGAAAGATTTTAAAGCAAATAAATTGTCAGGTCAAGATACAATCCCAGTTCCGTTTTACAAAGAGTACTCTACAGCAAGCCCCTTACATAGCACGAATTTATCGTGAATCTCTCGCCCAGCAAAAAGTTCCAAGTGACTGGAAAAAAGAGCAGGTGACTCACATATATAAGAAAGTAAAAGAAAGGACCCACAAAATTACAGAAGTCACACTCTGCAGCTGACGCATACAGAGCGAGAGCAGAAGTTCGTTCGGAAGTTCTCTGAACTTGAGGACTTGTTCCATAAGTTGTGGCTGTGAGCTTCCTCGGAATATCGTTCTCGCTGTGACTTTCGGTCCAGTGTTAGGGCAGTGTCTCTCAAAGGTTGGTGTACAGTCGGGAGTACAGCCGTTTATCGAGTGTCGGGCAATGTCGGAGTCGATTACCTTGCCAACTGATGTTCAGTTTGCACCGGGCTCATCTATTCAGTAGCTGACGTGCGGACACCTGAGTCTCGTGGGGATTTGGCCTCAGGTAATTGACTTCGTAGTAAAGGCCGAGCATATCCACCTCTTCGAACCTCTTCCCTCGGGCAGCAACTGCTGTTTCGTCAGCGTAGACGGATTGCCTGGAGTGTTCTGTAATGTTCTGATTGTTAGCGTAAATATTAAAGAGCACAGCATCATACACATGGCCTGTGTGCAGCGTCTGGAGAAATGCTCGGAATCTTCTGTACTGTGGGAGAGTGGCTGTGAGGGACATTAGCTGCTAATTGCCGGTAAATTTTCTCCAGCAACTTTCTGTGCCGAAGGTGTCACAGGCAGCTATTAAGTCGACAAAAGTGATTCCAGTTGTCGTATGCACAGTCAAAACTGTCCTCGATGTGTAGACTTAGGTTCGATATCCTTACAGCACGATCTTCCCATTCCGAAGCGAGCTTGCCAGAGAGTGTACTTTTCTTTGTTTGGGTTATTAATTAGCTCGAGAATAAAAACTACAGCGACATCGGTGAAAACTTTTCGGGTCATTCGGCTCCATACCGGGCTGAAGCAGTCCGACCACTCGAGCGTTCCTCCGGTGCCTGGGAATATAAAGCTCAGTTGTGCAATCACTCGTCAGCTCGAGCAGTCATTACAGTGTCGACAAGACAAATGTGTCTATCCGTCATGCACTGAAGTCCTCGGTGCCGGGAGATTTTATTCAATTTCAAAGTGAAGATGGCAGATTTCAATCCATACTCTGATGAAAACCACTCGCAATAGTGTCTTACTTACCCGATCTGGTAATGCGCCTCCGGTTATCTCATTCTCTGAAGTCACTCATCACACTTGTGTTGTTAGACAGTAGAACTGACATTCATTAAAGAGCTGCAGCAGTTACTTTACAATTTCTTCAGGTTTATTAAGACACAATAATGGATATTATGATGATCTACATCATCTACATCTACATCCGTACTCTGCAAGCCACCTGACGGTGTGTGGCAGAGGGTACCTCGAGTACCTCTATCGGTTCTCCCTCCTATTCCAGTCTCGTATTGTTCGTGGAAAGAAAGATTGTCGGTATGCCTCTGTGTGGGCTCTAATCTCTCTGATTTTATCCTCATTGTCTCTTCGCGAGATATACGTAGAAGGGAGCAATATACTGCTTGACTCCTCGGTGAAGGTGTGTTCTCGAAACTTCAACAAAAGCCTGTATCGAGCTACTGAGCGTCTCTCCTGCAGTGTCTTCCACTGGAGTTTATCTATCATCTCCGTAATGCTTTCGCGATTACTGAATGATCCTGTAACGAAGCGCACTGCTCTCCGTTGGATCTTCTCTATCTCTTCTATCAACCCTATCTGGTATGGATCCCACACCGGTGAGCAGTATTCAAGCAGTGGGCAAACACGTGTACAGTAACATACTTCCTTTGTTTTTGGACCGCTTTTTCTTAGAATTTTTCCAATGAATCTCAATCTGGCAACTGCATTACCGACGATAAATTTCATATGGTCATTCCACTTTAAATCACTCCTAGTGCCTAACCCCAGATAATTTATGGAATTAACTGCTTCCAGTTGCTTACCTGCTATATTGTAGCTAAATGATAAAGGATCTTTCTTTCTGTCTATGTATTTGTAGCACATTACACTTGTCTACATCGAGATTCAATTGCCATTCCCTGCACCATGCATCAATTCGTTGCAGATCCTCCTGCATTTCAGTACAATTTTCCATTGTTACAACCTCTCGATATACCACAGCATCATCCGCAAAAAGCCTCATTGACCTTCCGATGTCATCCACAAGGTCATTTATGTATATTGTGAATAGCAACGGTCCTATGACACTCCCCTGCAGCACACCTGAAATCACTCTTACTTTGGAAGACTTCTCACCATTGAGAATGACATGCTGCATTCTGTTATCTGCAGAAGTCAAGAAACACGGCATCTACCTAGGAACCCGTGTCTATGGCCCTCTGAGTCTCGTGGACGAATAGCGCGAGCTAGGTTTCACACGATCGTCTTTTTCTAAACCCATGCTGATTCCTACAGAGTAGATTTCTAGTCTCCAGAAAAGTCATTATACTCGAACGTAATACGTGTTCCAAAATTCTACAACTGATCGACATTAGAGATATAGGTCTGTAGTTCTGCACATCTGTTCGATGTCCCTTCTTGAAAACTGGGATGACTTGTGCCCTTTTCCAATTTTGTGGAACTCTACGCTCTTCTAGAGACCTACGGTACACCGCAGCATGATCCGCTTATTAACAATCAGGACTCATAATGTTTAAACCAGATCAGTAAGCTACACTCCTCAATAATCTTGGATGTCATTGGTGGCAGATTAAATCGGAAATGCGCTCGTATGGTGCGTGCAGAAACTTCTCTCCCACAAAATGAGTCATCAATAAACAATGTGAACATAGTGTTTGAGACCTGTGGTCTGGTTGTAATATTCACTTAAATTTGTTATGGACTACATGTTGTTCACTCAGTGGAAGGAATCTAGTGAGTGACTCACTCGAAGCTCACAAAGATATTTCGATATAATTGATAGAGACGTATAAAAGCTTGCAGTCCGTTTGCCAGGCTCTCGCTGAATGAAGCGTTGTCTTGCATGCCTATTTATAGCTGAGTGTAAGGATAAAACTCAGAAATGGTTATTATGCTTTTAATATGAACCTGAAAGAGAGCAAAATTAGTGGACAGGAAATTCATATGAGGAACCTACGTCTGTGTACACACCCCGAAAGCCACCGTATTGTGCTCAGCAGAAGGTATCTCATAGTTGTTTTCTTTTCCTGTTGCACTTCCAAATAGATTGAGGGAAAAATGACTGACTGTATGCCTCCAGGACAATCAGCCTCATTTCACATGCATCCAAAGTGATGTTAAGAATAATTAATAAAAGACTTGAAAAAGTAATGGAGGAGAATCTTGGCGAGGAGCAGTTTGGCTTTAGACGGAATACGGGCACCAGAGATGCAATAGGGCTCCTACGAATCTTAGGAGAAAGGTTTATTGAAAAAGGAAGAGACCTATATATGTGCTTCATCGATCTAGAAAAGGCATTTGACAATGTGGTTTGGGACAAGCTGGCAACTATAATGAGGGAAAATAGAGTGGACTGGAAAACCAGAAGACTTATAAACTCATTATATCTTAATCAAAAAGTTTCAGTTAAAGTGAGAGGAGAAAGTACAAACTGGATCAGACTAGGAAAAGGAGTAAGACAAGGATGCTGTTTATCACCTACTCTTTTCAACCACTTCTTGGAAAATATGATTGACCAATGCTCATTAGATGACAAAGGAGTAGAAATTGGAGGAAGAAGAGTAGGGTGTTTGAGATTTGCTGATGACATGGTCCTTCTAGCCTCAGGGGAAAAAGAATTACAGGATTTGGTGGACACCATTGCAACTAACGGAAAAAAATATGGAATGAAAATTAACACAAATAAAACAAAAGTATTGGCAATAGGAGGAAATAAGGAAATAAAAATTGTGCTGAATGGAGAAACACTAGAACAGGTGCAAAATTTTAAGTATCTTGGAAGCAGGATAGACACCGACTGGAAGTGCACCACAGAAATTAAAACAAGGATAGCAATGGCAAAAGAGGCATTTTATAAGAAAAGAAGAATTTTCTGCAGCGGTCTGGACAGAGAACTCAGAAAGAGACTCATAAAATGTCTAGTATGGAGTGTTCTTCTGTATGGTACTGAAACATGGACTATGAGGAAAAAAGACAGAGAAAGGCTGGAGGCTTTTGAGATCTGGACATGGCGGAAGATGGAAAGAATAAGTTAGATGGACAGAGTAAAAAATGAAGAGGTACTGAGAAGAGTGGGAGAGAAAAGACAGTTACTATAGTGCGCGTCATTTATGTTGGCGGCCGAGTTTAGGTTCGTTCTTCGCATCTGACGTCACAAAACACAATCAGCCAATGAACAGAGAACGACGTTGCCACATCTCGACTGCAGTGCAGAGCATGGACGAGTGTCTTCAGTTTTAGAAACGTTCAGTCATAAATAAAGTAGTAGAACAAAAGCAATGTCGTGATAGCAGACATTCTTTTATACAAAGTTTGGAAAAAGCATTCTTTATACCAATTGCTTCATATTCTATTAATTAATTAAACCAAACAAGCAATAAGACTCCTAATTCAGGCGATAGCAAGGAAAGGTGTTTGTATCACTCTCACGAACTGCTTTTTCGCCATAAAGAACAGCGGTAATTGTTTATTTCCTATTGTACTTCGACGAAGCATGAGTAATTCATAGTCATACCAACAGTGTTTGTCAGTATTTTGCGTGACGGGTTATACTCCTATGGCGTTATGTAGTCAGACGAGGTGCGTTAGCGTAACGGTTAAGGTGTTGGGCTGCTATGTGAAAGGTTATGACTTCAAACCTTATGCGGTGCTTAATATTTTCATTATTTAAAAACAATATCGAAGTGCCTTACTTCACGAATTATATTCGTTTGAATGCAATTTTTTGAAATTCCTAGTGCTTTGTCTCTTCATTAACCCTTTCGCTGCTGCAGACACGTGCTCGCCGCATTCCGCGCTGTGCGCAATTTTGTCATCACTGCACTGCTCGCCTGTGCAGACACATGGTGTTCCCACTGCTTTGACACACTTATCATCCGATTTCACAAAACCTATTTGGCCCAAAAATTTGATTTTTACACGTCTTTTTGACTGATACCTCCCCCCCATAAATGACTTAATTTTGTTTCGATGTTCAACGTAGTTATTATGCAGCATTAAATGTAGTAAACCATTGCACGAAATTTTGAAGAGTTTGCAGAAGTAGAAGTCCATAGCGTATACTTTCCGTATGGTCGATTTTAGTTGCCACAATGTTGAGAATGAAATGTGGACAAGATACCTAAATTTCATATAAAATTTACTGTATAACAATATCTCATTTAATTTAAGTACGACATAGGTGTCGTATGTAATATTGAGAAATATTCCGTCTTTCGCGACTGTAATAAAAGTATTATTTACACCGGACGCGTTTTGCTTTATTTTAAAGCACTTCAATACACAATGGTACTCATGTTCTCTTTCTTGTTTTTGTTCCACAGTCTCAGTTTTACCAATGGTACTGAAATATATTCCTCTTCTGCAACTGTAATAAGGGGCTTATTTAGACCAGACGCATTTCTCTCTTTTGAAGCATCTTCAGTGGACAGTTTTTTGTCTCCTCCATTGCCATGTCACCTTTGGTAGTTTTGTGCTGCGGTAACACAATATTCAACGTTTGTGTTGGCAGATCAGTGTTTTAGCAAATAAATGATGTTTGTGTGTGCCACACACAAAAATTATATTTGACATAGCTCAGAGCACTTCACTAATAGATGGTATATTCAAGTCCTAATGTTTTGGTAAGTCCACAGTTTTGTTTAATGTATCGTGTCTACTTCCTTTTGATTGATTGAAGTGTTTTAAAATAAAGCCAAACGTGCTCAGTGTAAATAAAACGTTTGTTACAGTCGCGAAAGACGGAATATTTCTCAATATTACAAAAAAATGGTTTACATGGCTCTGAGCATTATGGGACTCAACACCTTAGGTCATAAGACCCCTAGAACTTAGAACTACTTAAACCTAACTAACCTAAGGACATCACACACATCCATGCCTGAGGCAGGATTCGAACCTGCGACCGTAGCAGTCCCGCAGTTCCGGACTGCAGTGCCAGAACCGCACGGCCACCGCGGCCGGCTCAATATTACATACGACACCTATGTGGTACTTAAATGAGCTATTGTTATACAGTAAATTTTATATGAAATTTAGGTATCTTGTCCACATTTCATTCTCAACATTGTGGCAACTAAAATCGACCATACGGAAAGTATACTCTATGGACTTTTACCTCTGCAAACTCTTCAAAATTTCGTGCAATGCTTTACTATATTTAATGCTGCATAATAACTGCGTTGAACATCGAAACAAAATTAAGTCATTTATGGGGGGGAAGGTATCAGTCAAGAAGATGTATAAAAATCTAATTTTTGGGCCAAATAGTTTTTGTGGAATCGATTGATAAGAGTGTCAAAGCAGTCGGAACACGATGTGTCTGCACAGGCGAGCAGTGCAGTGACAAAATCGCGCACAGCGCGGAATGCAGGGAGCACGTCTTTGTAGCAGCGAAAGGGTTAATGCGGCCGTGGTGGCTTTACTTCATGAATTACGCGCTCCCTCCCTAAACGTAAGCTTGCGAGCTATGCTATACTATGGTGCTGCTTCTATTGGCGCGTGCGTCGTGTGCAACTGGCAACGCAGCAATCTCCCGCGTCTGGGCGGGCATGCGCGAGCCGCCAAGATAAAAGAATTGAACTATAGATGTAATAAAGAGAAGAAAAAGAAATTGGATTGGGCATATATTAAGAAAGAATGACGGACTGATAAAAACAGCTTTAGAAGGTTATGTAGAAGGTAAAAGGAAGCGAGGAAGGAAGAGATTCCAGATACTGGGTGACATGATGGACGGTACAACATACAGCAGCCTTAAGAAGGAAGCAATGGATCACAGAAAATGGAGAGGCAAAGGACCTGCTAATATAGCAGATAACTGATGATGATGATGATGATGATGATGATGATGATGATGATGATGTATGCCTCCATACGAGTCCTAATATCTCTCATATTATATCTGTGGTCCTTACACAAAATGAATGTCATCGGTAGTAGAATTGTTCTGCAATCGGCTTAAGATGTCGGTTTTCTAAATTTTCTCAATAGTCTACAATAATAGGAGATCTTACAGATCTTATGATTATATTTTTCCCTGAGACATTTAAGTCTCTTCTTTATCTACAATAATGATTGAAGCATAAGAAGAGGCTTAAATGTCTTGAGGATAAATATAATTATAAGATCACCCACGGTACAGGGCTTTCCCATTTTGTCCAATGCTGGGGTGCTAATCTGGTGCAGGAGAGCCCTGGCAGTAGTGACAATGTAAAGGAAAATAAGCTGAAGATATGAATTGAAGTTTGTGTTGGGGAGGGCACTCAACTTGGGTAGATTGTGCAGCATTGTTAATCATAGCGTAACAGTTAGCATGTCTGCCTGACAAGTAAGAAGACCCAGGTTCGTCCTGGCCACAGCACAAATTTTGATTCATTTCTTCTGCTTCAGTCATTATCATAGATAAAGAAGAGACTTCAATGTCTCAGGGATAAATATAGTTATAAAATTTCTCAATGATGTTCCTCAAAAAGAATGTCACCTTCCCTCCAAGGTCTCCCATATGAGATCTGGAAACATTTCCACAATATTTACACAATTATCGAACCTACAGTAGCAGCCCATCCTTGAATTGCTTCACTGTCTTCCTTTAATCCGGCCTGGTGCAGATCTCAAACACTTGAACAGTACTTAAGAGTTGGTCACATTACTGTCCTGTATGCAGTCTCCTTTACAGATGAACTACACTTTCATAAAATTCTCCCAATAATCCAAAGTCGACCATTTGCCTTCCTGACTACTATCCTTATACGCAGTTCCATTTTGTATCGCTTTGCAACGCTTCACCGAGATATTTAGTCGACATGACTGTGTCAAGTAGTGCACTTGTCGTGCTGCATTTGAACGTTACAGGATTGATTTTCCTACTCGTCCACATTCACTTATATTTTTCTACATTTACAGCTAGCTGCCATTCATCTCGTCAACTGGAAATTGTTTCTGAGTCATCTCACATCCTCCTGCAGTCACTCAAAGATGATACTTTCCGTACAGTTCAGCATCGTCAGTAAACTGCTCACCCTGTCTACCACATCACTTATGCCTATAGAGAAGAAACGGGAAACTACAGCAATAATTTTTCCCGAGGACATGCAGCTGTACTGTATGGTTAAATGATGACGGTGTCCTCTTGGGTAACCGAGCGAGGTGGCGCAGTGGCTAGCACACTGTACTCGCATTCGGGACGACGACGGTTCGATCCCCCGTCCGGCCCTCATGATTTAGGTTTTTCGTGATTTCCCGAAATCTCTCCAGGCAAATGCTGGGATGGTTCCTTTGGAAGGGCACGGCCGACTTCCTTCCCTGTCCTTCCCTAAAGCGATGAGACCGATGACCTCGCTGTCTGGTCTCTTTCCCCCAAACGACCCAACCCGACCTCCTCTTGGGTAAAATATTTCGAAGGTCACAGTCCCCCATTTGGATCTCCAAGTTGGGACTATTCAGGAGGACGTCATTATCGGGAGAAAGAAAACTGGTGTTCTACAGATCAGAGCATGGAATGTCAGATCCCTTAGTTGGGCAGGTAGGCTAGAAAATTTAAAAAGGAAAATGTGTAGGTCAGAGCTCGATGTACTATGAATTGGTGAAGTTCAGCCGCAGGAGGAACAAGACTTCTGATCTGGAGAATACAGCTTTATAAGTACAAAATCAAATAGGTTAATGCAGGAGTATGTGAGCTACTACGAATGGTGAATGCATTATCGTGACTGGGATAGGGTCGAATCCCTTACCTATAGCACAAGTTTATATGCCAACTAGCTTCGCAGATGGTGAAGAGATTGAAGAAATGTATGGTGAGATAAAAGAAATTATTGATACTTAGGGGAGACGAAAATTTGATTGTGATGGGGGACTGGAATTTCATAGTGGGAAAAGGAAGCGGAGGAAAAGTAGTAGATGTTTGTGTAATGGTTGAAGGGAACGAATGAGGAAGCCACCTGGTAGAATTTTGCACACAGCATAATTTAATCGTCGCGAACACTCGGTTTAAGAATCTCGAAAGACGGTTCTATATGTGGAAGAGATGTAGAGAACTAGAAGGTTAGATAGCATATATAATGGTAAGACAGAGATTTTGGAGCCAAATTTTAAATTGTAAGACACTTCCAGGAGCAGATGTGAACTCTGACCACAACTTGTTGGTTATGAGCTTTAGATCAAAACTGTGAAGACTGCAAAAAGGTTGGGAGTTAAGAAGATGGTTCACGGATAAGTTGAAAGAACCAGAGGTCATAGAGAGTTTCAGAGACAGCATTAGTTAGCGACTGACTAGAACAGGGGAGAGGGAAACAGTAGGATGTGAATGGGTACCTTTGAGAGATGAAATAGTGGATGCAGTGGAGGATCAAACAGGTAAAAAGACAAAGCCTAGTAGAAGTCCTTGGGTAACACAGAAGGTATTGAATTTTATTGATGAAAGCAGAAAATATAAAAATACAGAAAATTAAGCAGGCGAAAGGGAGTACAGATGTCATAAAAATGAAATTGACAGAAACTGTAAAATGGCTAAACGTAAGGCCAAATGTAAGTATTTACCAGGTGTACTGGTATGAAATGAGCATTTAGATACAAATATGTCGATAGGGAACATTTGTTGTGAATGAGCCTTAATTTTTTTTGTTTTGTTGGTATGACATCTGTCAAAGATATTTAGTATACATCAAGTCATGGAACAAACAACATCGTATGCTTTCATCGTGTTAACAGTGTCGAATTTTGTACCAGAAAGTGATGATTTGCGGAAAGCATTAATTTTTTGTTTTCATTTGAAGAAAAGTGCTGCAAAGTCACATCGAATGCTTGTCGAGGCATATGGTGATTGTGCTCTATGAGAAGCAACATGCAAAAGACGGTTTCAGTGGTTCAGAAATAATGATTTTGATGTAAGAAATGAAGAATGTGGAAGACCACAAAAAAAAGTTCAAAGATGCCGAATTGCAAACAATATTGGATGAAGATGATACTTTGAGTCAGAAGCAAATGGCAGCATTGCTAAATGTTGCACAACAGATGATTTCTGATCGTTTGAAAGCTATGGGAAAGATCCAAAAGTATGGAAAATGGGTGCCACATGAATTGAATGAAAGACAGATGGAAAACCGAAAAACCATTTGTCAAATTTTGCTTCAAAGACATTCAAGAAAATCAATTCTGCATCGAATTGTTACTGGCGATAAAAAATGGATTTATTTTAAGAATCCTAAATGGGAAAAATCATGGGTTAAGCCGCGACAACGATCAACATCGACTGCAAACCAGATCGATTCAGCAAGAAGACAGTGCTCTGTGTTTGGTGGGATCAGAAGGTGTGGTGTACCGTGAGCTTCTAAAACCCGGTGAAACTGTGAATACTAATCGCTACAGACAACAAATGGTCAATTTGAACTATGCATTGATCGAAAAAAGACCTGAATGGGCCAGAAGACATGGCAAAGTAATGTTTTTACACGACAATGCACACAAAGCAAAACTGGTACAGGATACAATCAAAACACTTGGCTGGGAGCTGCTACCCCACCCGCCGTATTCACCAGACTTGGCACCTTCCGACTACCATTTGTTTTCATCAATGGGACACGCTTAGGCCGAGGAATACTTTGATTCCTACGAAGAAGTCGAAAATTGGGTGTTTGATTGGTTTGCTTCATAAGATGAACTTTTCTATTGGCGTGGTGTCCACAAATTGCCAGAGAGGTGGTCAAAATGTATAGAAAGCAATGGGCAGTACTTTGAATAAAATGTTTTTACTTTTCAATTCAAAATTAGTGTTTCATTTTCACAACAACAAACAAACGCTCATTTCATACCGGTACACCTGGTAGAAGAATATTTCACTATGAGAAAAATAGATACCCCTTCACAGTGACATTATAGATACTTTTGGATGAAAGAGAAGGTGCTGTGTGAATATCAGGGGCTCAGGTAGCAAACTAGTACCAAGCAAATAACCTAAGGCTGAAACATGGAAGGAGTACGAGTATATTGGTCGTCTGCACAAGGGAGATGAACTTGAAGACAATGTTATTGAAATGGAAGCTGACATTGATGAAGATGAGACATGTGATATGATACTGTGAGGAGTATTTAACTGAGCACTGAAAGACCTAAGTCAAAATGAGGCCCCTGGAGTAGAACTACTCTTAGCCCCGGGGAAGCCAGCCGTGACAAAACTCTTCCATCATGTGTACAAGATGTATGAGACAGGCTAAACACCTTTAATAATTCCAATTCCAAAGAAAGCAGTTGCTGCCAGGTGGAAAACTACCGTAATACGGATTCTGTACAGGAGAATCAAGAGCTTGTGGAAGCTGAGCTCGGGGAAGATCAATTTGGATTTTGGAGAAATGTAGGGAAGTGCAAGACGATACCAACCCTATGACTTAGAAGATAGGTGAAGGAAATGCAAACCTATGTTTATAGTGTTTGTAGAGAGCTTTTAACAATGTCGACTGGAATATTCTCATTGAAATTCTGAAGGCAGCAGAGATAAAATACAGGGACAGAAAAGCTATTTACAAATTGTTCAGAAACCAGGTGGCAGTTATGAGAGTCGAGGGGCACAAAAGGGAAGTAGTGGTTAAGAAGGGAGTGAGACAGGATTGTAGTAGCCTATTCCCGATGTTTTTCAATCTGTGCGTTGAACGTGCAGTAAAGAAAACCAAAGAACACTTTGGAGTAGGAATTGAAGTTCAGGGAGAAGAAATAAAAACTTTGGGGTTTGCTGATGCCACTGTATTTCTGTCAGAGACAGCAAAAAATTTGGAGTAGTAGTTGAATGGAATGGACTGTGCCTTGGAAGGAGGAGATAAGATAAACATCAGCAGAAGCAAGGCAAGTATAATGGAATGTAGTCAAATTAAATCAGATGATGCTAAGGGAATTATGTAAGGAAACGACACACTTAAAGTAGGAGATAAGATTTTGGTGTTTGGGCAGCAAAATAACGTAAGATGGCCGAGGTAGAGAGGATATAAAATGTTGACGGGAAATGGCAAGAAAATGTTTGTGAAGATGAGAAATTTGTTAACATCAAATAGAGACTTGAGTGTTTGGAAGTATTTACTGAAGGTGTTTGTGTAGAGTGTATCCATGTATGAAAATAAAGTGTGGATGATAAACAGTTTAGACAAGCAGAGAATAGAAGCTTTAGAAATATGATGCTACAGAAGAACGCTGAAGATTAGATGCGTAGATCACATAACTAATGAGGAGGTACTGAATAGAATTGGGGAGAAGAGGAATTTGTGGCACAACCCGACTAAAAGAAGGGTTTGGTTGGTTGGGGACGTTCTGAGGCATCAGGGGATCACCAATTCACTATTGGAAGTAAGCGTGGAGGTTAAAAATCGTAGAGGGAGACCAAGAGATGAATACACTAAGCAGATTCAGAAGAATGGAGTTGCAGTAGTCATTTGGAGATGAAGAGGCTTGCATAGGATAGAGTAGCATGGAGAGCTGCATCAAACCCGTCTTTGGACTGCAGACCACAACAACAACAGAGAGTGAGGATGGGTCTTATCACACTACCCTGATGGTACCCTTGCCTCTGATGAACACTCACCATTGAGAAAAATGTTTCTGTTACTTAAGAATTCTTCGAGCCACTTGCATGTCTGGGAACATGTTCTGTATGCTCGTACCTCTGTTAGCAGTTTGCAGTGGGCCACTGTGTCAAATACTTTTTGGAAATCTAGGAATGTGGAATCTTTCTAAAAATATGCTGATTTGTGGACAGAGGCTTCTTTGTCTCGCGGAAGTTTACTGTCTTTGAACTGAAATACGTTCAAGAATTGTACAGCGAACTGATATAAGGATATCAGTCTCTAATTTTGTGGGTCTGTTTGTTTACCCTTCTTGTATGCAGCAGTCACCTGTGATTTTCCCCCGTTGCTTGGGACTTTGCACTGAGTGACAGGTTCGTGATAAACACAAGATAAGTAAGGGGGCAGTGTTGTACTCTTTGTAAACTGAATTGGGACTCCATCTGAACCTAGTGACATATTTGTTTTCATCTCATTCTGTTGCTTCTCCACACGTAGGATGCCTATTACTGCGTCCTTCGTATGGGAATTTGTTTGACGGTCAGATCTTCCTATTTAAACTGTTCCTGAAGCGCAAAATTTTAAACTTTTGCTTTTCTTTTGCTGTCTTCTACTGCCACACTGGACTGATCAACAAGTGGCTAGATGCAGTGGGGTAAGTATGTTTAACTGTGGGTTTGATAACGAGAGATTGACAAAATTATAGGATCTGTGTTGTGAAAACAGTTCTGTGGTGATTCCCACAGTCAGAAAAAAATTACTAAAAATTGGAAATTTGGAGACTGAATAATTAGTAAACTAGTAAGTTTTCCTTGTGAAAGTGGGCACTTTAGTAATCAGAAAAATAATGGCTGCAAGATTGTGGGACTGAACTGTGGAAAAAAAAAAAAAAAAAAAAAAAAAATCACCAGTTGAGAATGAAACATCCTGAAACATGATAAATTATGTTGGAAGTAATTTCAAAAGTAGTATGTTTTTGGAAACGTAAAATGTTTTTCAGAAAAGAGGAGATCCGAGTGCTTAAAGTTAGCTATACTAACTGAGCCAGAAACATCATTTAGCTCACTGCAAATTTCATCTCCTCATGTTTTTGAAGAGTAATAAATTGCGAATTTTTCTTTATGAAGTTCATTTCAAGTAAATTAACTGCAGTATTATTGTTTAAGAATGGAAGGAATGGAAGATTTTTCCACAGGAAGAATGCAAGGAATGATATATGTAACATAAATAAAACGAACCAGACTGAGAAAGATGAAAATTTATCTTTTAATATTGACAGCCTACAAGACGGAATTATCAGAACACTCTTTGCGGCCAGGGTGGAAAGGAAACTGGTTGAATAATCTGAAGGAAGCACAGAGGAAATATATGACTATATAAAAACTAATGTGAAAATCATAGCAACAGAAGTGTTGGGTAAAAAAGATTGCAACCACAGCCGTGCAGCAGAGTGGTGGTCAGAAGAAATAGAGGTCCTCATTAGATGAAAACGAAATGCGTTCCTTCAGTGGTTGAATGATAAATCAGAAGAAACAAGATCAATATACAGGGTAAAGAAGAATGAAGTGATGAAAAAAAATAAGGATGGCAAAAAATGAAGCATGGGAAAGATCATGTGCCAAGGGGAATAGCAAAAGTAGCATGGTCAGTATTAAAAGGGCTTTGACAGTATACAAAAAGCAAAACCAATCTCCAACTGATAACACAAAAGGAATGGGAAGAGTATTTCCAAAACTTATTAAATGAGGACAGAGGAGAATATCTAGAAGAAGGAACAATGGAAGAAAAAGGACATGAAGATAATGAGATCCAGAATTTAGAAAGTGAAGTACTTCAGGCGTTGAGAACAGGAAAGAATGGTAAATCACCGGGACCAGGCAAAATCAATCTGGAGTGTCTGAAATATGGTGGTGACAAAATTGTGAAACTGATAACACAGCTCTTCAACAAAATGGTACATGCAGATTCAATACCCAACAAGACGTAGCTAGGTTACATTAATACCATATTTAAGAAAGGGGATGGCAAAATTTGCTCAGACTATTGAGGAATTTGTGTTACAAACACATTAATGAGAATTTTTGCGAAAGTAATTAAAAATAAACTGGAAAAAAATTTTAGAACCCAAGAAGAACAATGTAGATTCACGGCTGGGAGATCATGTGTAGACCATATTTTCACATTACGACAGATTTTGGAGAAACATAGGGAAAAATCAAAAAATATACGATTAATTTTCATAGATCTAGAAAAAGCATATGATACTGTTCCAAGGAAATTACTTTGGAGAGCACTACATATGGCAAACATAAACCCTTCCTTGATTAAAATAATACAACAGATGTATAAAGACAACATTTGCCAAGTGAAAGTTGGTAATAAACTTTCCCAGAAATTCAGAACAAGCAAAGGCCTTTTACAGGGCTGTCCCATGTCACCATCATTATTTAAAACTCGAGTCAAGATAGCTGTAACGGAACTTGAATAGCGTAAAGTTATCGTTAAAAACGCACGCCGCGCGATTTGTTACGATTTGGTCGGTCATAATAGTAGTAACATGCTTTTGAATACCATTAAAATATAACGGCGATACCTGTTTAGTGTTATTGGAAATAATATGTAGTAAATTAATGAGTAAGATAGCCGATCCTATAAGAAGAGGTAAAATTGGGCATATTAAGGTGTTTTGCTTTATATCAACTAAGCCAATGATACGATTTTTGTCACCCCCCACCCCCCCCCCACCCCCACCCCCCCGTTTACTCTTAGAAAAAAAAAAACAAGTAAAGAAGTGCTAATTGTGCATTGTGAAAAATATAGGGGCGAATTTTTAATAGCTACAGTGTATAATCAGACTAACAAATGGACATTCACTTACGAGAAATAGTGGATAGCGAAGTGTGGTCATTAAACTGAGTACACCTACTGGGCGGTCAATTCCGGGATAAGTCTATTCGCATCTCACGAGGGACACAGTATTGAGACCTTTTTTTTTTTTTTTATTATTATTATATTGCGGAGAGAGGGCTTCAATTTATAAAAAGGAGAAAGGCTGTATCATTATCATTGACTGTTGGTGTCAAGCAACCAAAACTGTTCATCAAAGGGTTTCGGTGAATGAGTGGTGAATGCGAAATGAAACTGTGAACGAAGTTATGTTAAATAAAGCAGAAGAGACAAGACAGTTTGGTCGTATCTGTTATCATTTCATAAACTGTAACAGTTCTTCTCGTTGAACGAAGCCTTTATAGACGATCGTTATGACAATTTGTTTTGAAGGGATCTCGTTAAGAGTTAAGTTTTGGGGACCTGGTCAAGAGGGGATAGTTCATAGATCCTAACTACTGCAGCTATTCTGGAATCAGGTGCTACCGTGACCGTTGTGTGTTGTCAATGGCTTAAGGTCATCATATCTCATGCTCTAAGTTTGACGCGCCTTTCTTCTTGGTATAACGGTGTCTCACGGTAACAATGAGAACGCCGACGACGAAGGAAGATACGGTAGACCAAGGAAATTACTTTGGAGAGCACTACGTATGGCAAACATAAACCCTTCCTTGATTAAAATAATACAACAGATGTATAAAGATAACATTTGCCAAGTGAAAGTTGGTAATAAACTTTCACAGAAAGTCAGAACAAGCAAAGACCTTTTACAGGGCTGTCCCATGTCACCATCATTATTTAAAACATATATAGATAATAGCCTTAGAACATTGGGATTCTTCTTCTTCTTGCGTTACGACCTCTGTAGGACCACGGGTAGCTCCTTCGTGGACTGCATTTTCCTCTTCTTCTCCCAGAACCTCTTCATTCTTTCTCTTCTTCTCTCCCGCTCTTCTTCAGAGATCTTCAGTTTCCGTTTCTCCTGGTGACTCCTCTGGTGACATTCTAATCTTTTTCTGTATTCCTCTCTGTCATTGATCCCCGACATTTGTTGGTGTATATTTGTTCCTCCAATTTTCCTTTCCTTCGACCTTGATCCCCAATTCCAACGAGTCCTTTCAAAGCTCAACAGTCCACTTGGTATGTATGGGATTAGAAATAAGAGGTGGAGTTTACCTACATCATTTATTGTTTGCTGATGATCAAGTAGTCGTAGCACAAGATGGGGAGGATGCTAACTATATGTACAATCAATTAGCAGTAGCATACAAAACTTGGGGTTTGAAGACTAATTACTAGAAAACAGAATACTTGACTAATGATTCAGATGAGCTATACATTGAAGGAAAGAAAATCAAAAAGATAAACATTTTGTGTTATTTGGGATCCATTTTAGAAATCGAGGGAAAATCAGAGTCAGAAATCAATAAAAGAATTAGTAGCAGACGGAAGGTCATTGGGATGCTTAACTCAGTCTTATGGAGCAGGAATGTAATGAGCAGAACTAAAAAATTAATATAAAAATCCGTATTAGAGAGTGTGGTTCTGTACGGAACGGAGACCTGGACAATTAACCTGAAGCACATTAAAAAATTACAAGCTCTCGAGATGGATTTCTGGAGAAGATCGGCAAGAATCTCCAGGAAAAAAAAAGATAAGGAACGCCGAAATAACGAGGAGAATGGAAATAAAAGAAAGAGTATATGACGTAATGGATAGGAAGAAATTACAGTGGTACGGGCATGTACGACGAATGGAGAAAGCCAGAATACCAAAATTGATACTGGAATGGGAACTGGAGGGGAGAAGAAGAAGACGACCTATGACCACCTGGCTCCAAAATGAGGAGAATGCGTGCAGAGGAAGAGGACACACAAAATCGAAACACCTGGAGAAATATTTTGAAAATATAGTTTAAGAACGTTTCTTCTTTCTATTGTAATTTCCGAGTAAATTATTATATTGAAGATAAGCCTCTGTAACGAGGAAAAGCTCAAAATAATACATAATAAATTATTGTTTAAGATTGACAAACTGATTTTAAACAATTAATTTTGATAAAATGAGGCCTGTATATGAGATTAACTATTTTGGGTAATTGCCTCGTATGTGTTCAAAAGGTGATTAGTTAAAAAGAAAAGAAAAAAGAAAAAACAAACAAGAACAAGTGCTCGCTTCCACCTCACTCCATTACAACTGGTCGAAATAGTGACTGTACAGTCTCCGATACAGAAGAATTTAATGTGACACGAATCTGACCGTGAAAAGCCAGTGAAGCTACACGGGAGTGTAAGAAACTAAACTTCCCCGTGTAGCAAAGTATTCAATGGCTCAGGGTCTTCATTGGCTCTCATTTTACATTTTTGAAAAGCACACAACTTTAAACAAGAGTAACATACAGTGCTAGTGAACATAGTACTGTTTAATTGTACGTGTTAAAGTGACTCGAGACAGAACAGTACTGGCGAGTCTTTTGACTTCCCCGATTGCGTACCTGACACAAAGGTGAACTTGGAGAAATTCAAGCAACTTATTGCACATACTGTAATTGCAGAAAAGAGGTATTAGAAACACGTGTGCTGTGCATCCGAGGATGTCACGTTGCCTGTTGTTTAAAAATCTTAAGTTATTAATAGTAACCGTAACCTCTGTGTGTATCTACGATATTTTCATTTTTCGCGTAGCAATTTAGAATTGTACAAGGAGAACTGCCTCGATCACACTTATAATATCAGAAATAAAGAAAATTTTATGCTCCCTGCTCATTGTATAGATTTATGTGCTCAGACTCCCCAATATATGGGAATGAAAATTTATAAAAAAAAACTAAAAGCCGAGAACATTCCGAGTACGAAACTAGATTCACTGAAAAGAAAGCTGCACGATACTCTGCTTCGACAGTGCCACTACTCGGTTGAAGATTTGTTGCACAGTGAATTGAATATATGAGCAGGATGTAATTTATCTTGTGATGTGAATATGTAAAGGTATGTTTTCACAAAAAGCTATGTTAATGTTTAAATACAACTCACCCATATTAACAGTAGTTTGATATCAGTGAAATTGCATAACCATATTTTGAAACGTGTCTCTAATTCTAATCAAGTGATTAGCATATCTGTTGTATGAGACGAAGAAATCACACTTCACAATATTCGTGAAGAATGTAGTCTTTTAAATCTCAATTTAGGGTGTCTGTGCACCACCAGGAGCAGATACTGAGACGACTCCCATCTCTGAGGACCTCGGCATCGGTGGTATATTAAAATCTCTCATCCTCTTTCCACCCTTGCGCAGTGGAATTTATAGAACACGAAGTGGGTCGAACGAACGAGATGGTGACAGACATAAATACTCGGTAATAGATGTAGATCCAACTGCGTACAGTCAGATTTTTTCTAACATTTTGACATGGGCGGAAACACAATTTTTGCCAAGCTCCACTCGCTGTATGTACACGTCACATATTTTTTAAGATTTCAAACATTCCGAAGCCCAATTTTTGCAGTACTCCACTCAATAGTGCCCCCCCCCCCCCCCCCCCCCCCCCCCCCACACACACACACTCTAAGATATCTGTTCTTTCGGACATGTCCGAAAAAACAGATACCATCGGCGACCATGCAGCTCGTTAGAATGAAATTGCAATGAAGTGAACACCCTTAGTTGCTTACAGGTGTTGACATACGTCAACGGGGACAGATGAAAATGTGTGTCCCGACCGGGACTCAAACTCGGGATCTCCTGCTTACATGGCAGACGCTCTATCCATCTGAGTCACCGAGGACGCAGAGGATAGCGCGACTGCAGGGATTTATCTCTGGCACGCCTCCCGCGAAACTGACATTCTCTACGTATTGCCCATTATACTCATTACTTGAGGCACGTTGCCGATTTCCGTAAGAGTCTGGGCACTGTGCATTTGCACAGAAGAAGAAGATGGTCAAGTGGCTGGTGAGCGTTACCTATATATATACACCAAGATGGTATCTGTTCTTTCGGACATGTCCGAAAGAACAGATACCATCGGTGACCATGCAGCTCGTTAGAATGAAATTACAATGAAATGAACATCCTTAGCTGCTTACAGGCGTTGACATAAGTCAACGGGGACAGATGAAAATGTGTGCCCCGACCGGGACATGTCCGAAAGAACAGATACCATCTTAGTATATATATATAGGTAAGTCTCACCGGCCACTTGACCATCTTCTTCTCTGCGAATGCACAAACAGTGGCCAAACTCTTACGGGATTCGGCAACGCACCGCGAGTAATGAGTATAATGGGCTGGGGGCACTACGAATGTAGTGCGGGACAATACGTCGACAATATGGGTTTCGCGGGAGGGGTGCCGGAGATAAATCCCTGCAGTGGCACTATCCTCTGTGTCTCAGATGGGTAGAGCATTTGCCATGTAAGCAGGAGACCCCGGGTTCGAGTCCCGATCGGGGCACACATTTTCATCTGTCCCAGTTGACATATGTCAATGCCTGTAAGCAGCTAAGGGTGTTCATTTCATTGTAAAAATTGCTGTAGTGGTACGGTGGGAGGTGGCGACAGTACTGCAGGGGGAGCTGACGCGGCAGCCCGTGCCGCAGGTGCGGCTGTGCGACGTGCACGGCCTGTCGACGCTGGCGCCCCGGCTGACTTCCCTGTGCTGTGATGGCGACCCGCAGCAGCTGCTCGCCGCTGCGGGGACCTGGCCGGAGCTGCGGACGGCGACGTTCTGCCGTGCCGGAGTGTCCGCCGTCCCTGTGCCACTGGCCGCGGCCGCCCCGGAGCTCGCCGTCCTCGACCTCGGCCACAACCGACTGTCCGACACTGCGGGTGCAGATTTCTCAGCCTTCCGATCGCTGAGCCGCCTCGGCCTGGCGTACAACGCGTTTGAAGCCGTCCCGTCCGGACTGCCGCCCGGTCTCACCGCCCTCGGCCTGGCCTGCAACTACGTCGATACTATTGACGGTAGGTCGCTTTGTCCCGGTGGAGGTAATATATAATATGCCCGAGATACCGGGCCGTATCGTGTGGGGTGCGGCACTCGAATCCGGACAAATTTGAATTTGAATTTCCCGTATGACCGATAAACTGTATATACGACCCGGGACAACTGGGAGATCCGGGAAAAACCCGGGAATTTTTTCATCCGGGAGAGAACTGGGAAAAACCCGGGAATTGTTTACAATTCCTGGAATTTTTCGTTATTTTAGTTTTGATTTAAATTTTTGTGATTTTGGATGGTAAGATCCAATACTCTAACAAAGGATATTATTGTACCCCGTGCAGTGTTACGTGGCTTTATGCTTAATTACAGACTTACTATTTTATCAGCTGATTTGTTTTTACCATGTAACGCCCGCTGTTTACGGTCCTCCTTTGTTGCTTAGCGATGTATCACTTTTCGTTCTGATGCCGCAACTCTTCCTTTCCCATATCTTTACTACTTTTTATCTATATAAACGATGAACTATTGGTTTTGCCGTTTAACAACTTTTTAATAACTGTGGAAGTATTACAGGCATCGGGTCCCACCTAATGTGTCACCTGCCTATACGTTTTACATGAACCTCTCGAGACTCGATCGATCTGTTTACAAAGAGAAAGCAGAATATCTCTTCCTTTGACGTTGTCCGACAACGACCTAGGAAGCTCGACGCCCTCGCGGTCCGGGCTCTTCCGTGGCTCGCGGTAGCTTACAGCATTCGTTTTATTCCTCGCCCACTTGCCGCTACGTCAAACTTTCGTGGTGATTGTCGGGCAACATCTTTCATGTCATCTGCAACATAACTAAACTTTCTTCCCACAGTATTTCTGAAAACCCAAAAACAAACTTAAAGAACATAATAATAATAACTGTTCTTACAATTATTCGTATAAGTCTTGGTCGATTTAATGAGGGGTGGAACAGGCCTAAGCCTTGTAACGCCACACCCGCTACTGCAGAATAACACTGCAGCAACGAAACTTCAGCACAAAACACAGTGTTCATACAAGCGTCTGCCAACAGTAAAATGTGTCAAAGGCTTTTGGAAGACTATGCAATGCTTCATAACAACAGATTGTGTCCGATGAGAGTGACGTGACAACTGTTTAAATTAGATTCCTTTGAGCAGTTGCCGGCGGGCTCTTGTGCACACGTAGTTAAGTCACGTATGAGTAGTACCTTCTCCTGCTTCTTGTTACAGAAGTGTGGCTTGGCGCCACTACCTAATATTGCCCCGGTTCAGAAATATAGTAAATCCGGGCCCGAGATAGAGAAGATCCAAAGAAGAGCGGCGCGTTTCGTCACAGGGTTATTTGGTAACCGTGATAGCGTTACGGAGATGTTTAACAAACTCAAGTGGCAGACTCTGCAAGAGAGGCGCTCTGCATCGCGGGGTAGCTTGCTCGCCAGGTTTCGAGAGGGTGGGTTTCTGGATGAGGTATCGAATATATTGCTTCCCCCTACTTATACCTCCCGAGGAGACCACGAATGAAAAATTAGAGAGGTTTGAGCGCGCACGGAGGCTTTCCGACAGTCGTTCTTCCCGCGAACCATACGCGACTGAAACAGAAAAGGGAGGTAATGACAGTAGCACGTAAAGTGCCCTCCGCCACACACCGTTGGGTGGCTTGCGGAGTATAAATGTAGATGTAGATGTAGATGTAGATGCACAGAGCAGTCTGAGTTGTGGGGAGGTGGGTCCTCTCCACGTGACCTGTGTTTACGTTCAGTGATTTGGTTGTTTCCTCTTCGTTTATTGCTCTCACGTTAAATGATAAAACGGATTTTTGTGACCGGGAGATATCAAATGAATTAAAATACGTTCGGATAATTACAGATGGCTGAAATATGTCATTAGTTTCAGATTTAATTTCCACCTTTCTGACAGTCGAGCATTAATCGCCTTGCGGAACAATGAAGTTATCTTTGTCGGTTTGCTAAAAAGATTTGGCTTTTATTAATCTTTTCTGCTGAGGCAGTCAGTTTGTTTGAAACGAACTGTTTAATTTCACACTGTTGGCTGGTTTCAACTGTTCGCTGATTTCAAGTGCACGTATGACATTATGCCATAATAAAGACCCAAGCATGTGATAATACAATACTGGTACTTCAAGAAAATGTACATCTGAATCTGGACATACAAATGTGCACTTTAAGCTGAATTATGCATTTTAGTATGGTTCACGAAATTCCGATGCTCGTGAAGTATCCTTTGATGTCTTGTTTCTTTTATGACATAATGCAAGATCTTTTAATGTTTTACACGTACGGACATATGGCCTTCCTTCGTCATCGTGCGGTGACGACTGTTATCTGGCGCTCTCTTGCAACTGCTGAAACGAACTTATTTCTAACAGGTAGCGGGAAAGTATTGCGAACGGTGGATTGAAAAAGCGTTACATACATTAAAAGCAAATTTCCTTTTATGCAAGATGAACTATGTGAGAGAATGTACAATTAATTTCTTAAATAACAAAGCGTTTAATTCTCATTTAAAAGTCAACTCTTGGAGGACGGCCATTTAGAAGAATTTTGAGCTCAGAAGATCACACATTTACATCGTTATTAAAAATTTTACTGGCACATTTGTGTGATGTATCTTAAAGTGTATCACGCGCAGAAAAGATCAACATTATATGTGGAAGCTTAGCTTCTCTTCCAGCTTATTAATCTTGGAGACCAATATTATATGCGAATGCTATGTATATTAATTTAAACCATTAACTTTTCTTATTTGTGTTTTTGTGCTACTTAAGAGTGATCTTGCTATTGGCTGACTACCTCACGTGTCCTGTGCTGCCATCAGCTGGCGAGATCACGTGACATGAGTTATGAGCGGCTTACAAAAGCGCATCGCAATCTCGATTTCAATGCTTCGAAAAGTAACATGCGGTATTTGGTGGAATTCAAATTTATACCTTTGTAATACGAAAATATGCAGCACACATATTGCTGCACATCAGAGGTGTTTCAAAACGTGTTGCCGTGACTTCTACAGCTGTGCCTCGGCTTCCACTGGACTGGCTCTGCTTTCTTTCTCCACTCCTTGCTCACTTCTTTTGACTCGGGATGTAACAGTACATCACAGGTGATAAAATGAGTCAGAAACGTGTCTCCCTCCTCCTGAAATTTAGCCAAGAGATGCTCGTGCACTTTCAGACCGTTCAGTTTTTCACCAGTTGTCGTAAGATCAGACACGTGCATTTCCTAAACTATACCTGATAATGGCAAAAGCTTAGCCTACCTCATCCAAACCTCAGCGACTGTAAGAAAAGCTTGTCATTCCATTCTCGAGAAGTTGTCGAATGTGGTAAACTGTGTCGCCTGCGGTACCGTCACGGGATTGACAGTCGTGGTCTCCGTTCTCGATGTGCTACGGACCCTACGTGAATCGATCGTGCAAAATGAACTCTCGAGATCTTGAAAGTCTCTTTACCTCGAATCATTCGGGGTATCTCCCACATATTTCACCCTGTTTTTCCCCTCCCCGCGTGATAAACTAGGCAGTCGTACGCCGCGTGGCATAGACGCAAACCTCTCACTCTGACGTGATGATGGTAGATGATGGAAATGATCAGCCACGTTTGGCTGCTTCCCTCACCATCACCCGTCACTGACACGAATGGGAACCCTCACGTCAGTGCAGAACATGCGGGGCCCAGGGGTTTGTTCCTATTCGAGTTGACCGCGCACGATTTCTGGTACTGAGAATGGAAAATAACTGGACTGGACACATTCCTGTGTGACGTACCCCACTTCATAGCACCCTACAGCATTACAGTCCCATTCTGAAGAATTTTACTTGTCAATTAGTCCATCCTCGGATAGCTATCTTCCACAAGAGCATAAGCCACTTTAATGTTTGTGGTTTTTAACGCAGTGGAAATCTTGCTTGTCCACTTTACAAAGTCTCGGACGTAAGTGAACTGACACTTTACTGTAAGATACGTAAACTCTTTCATATACACAAATAAACAAAAAAGTTTTGCATCACCTTGGTTCCGGGGAGTTCTGGAACCTGTACAGAAAATTGGAATAGAGATCAACATAAACATCATTTCTGCCCTTTTTATTGTTCATGAAACCACACATTCTACGTTGTACCACCATACAGCGAGACCTACAGAGGTGATGGTCCAGATTGCTGTACACACCGGTACCTCTAATACCCAGTAGCACGTCCTCTTGCATTGATGCATGCCTGTATTCTTCAAGGCATACTGTCCACAAGTTCATCAACATGTCGTTGGTCCAGATTGTCCCACTCCTCAATGGCAATTTGGCATACATCCCGCAGAGTGGTTGGTGGGTCACATCGTCCATAAATAGCCCTTTTCAACCTATGCCAGGCATGTCCGGTAGGGTTTATGTCTGGAGAACCTGCTCACCACTAGTTGAGTGATGTCGTTATCCTGAAAGAAGTCATTCACAAGGTGTGCACGATGGGGGCGTGAATTGTTGTCTATGAACACGAATGCCTCGCCAATACGCTGCCGATATGGTTGCACTATCGGTCAGAGGATGGTATTCACATATCGTTCAGTTGTTACGGCACCTTTCGTGACCACCGGCGGCATATGTCGGCCCCATATAATGCCACCCCAAAACAGCAGGGAACCTCCACCTTGCTGCACTAGTTGGGCGGTGTGTCTAAGGCATTCGGCCTGACCAGGTTGCCTCCAAACTGATCTCTGACGATTATGTGATTCAAGGTATATGCGACACTCATCGGTGAAGAGAACGTGATGCCAATCCTGAGCGGTCCAGTTGGCGTATTGTTGGGCCCATCTGTACTGCGTTGCATAGTGTAGTGGTTCCAAAGATGGACCTCACCGTGGACGTCCTGTGGCTGCACGAAAAGCATTATTCAATATGGTGGCATTGCTCTCAGGGTTCCTCCGAGCCATAATCCGTAGGCAGCGGTCATCCATAGGTAGCGGCATCGACAGTTCGTCCCTCTGTATCTCCTACATATCCAAACAACGCCACTTTGGTTCACACCGATACACCTGGACAGTTCCCTTGTGGAGAGCCCTTCCTGGCATAAAGTAGCAATGCAGATGCGATTGAACCATGGTACTGAGTGCCTAGGCATGGTTGAACTACAGACAACACGAGCCGTGTACCTCCTTCCTGGTGGAATGATTGGACCTGGTCAGCTGTTGGACCCCTTTTTTTAATATGCACTTTATATCCTCCATACGTAAGTGATTGTCAGTTATTTTATTGCGCAAATAGCAAACCCTTTCTATTCCTTGTAGAGTCTCATTTCCTAATCTGATTCCTCCAACGCTGCCAGATTTATTCTACTGCATTCCATTACTCTCGTCTCGCGTTTGTCGACACTCTAGTTATATCCCCTTTTGAGGCATTCTCCATTTCGTCTGTCTGCTCTCCCGATTTCTTTACTGGCTCTGACGCAATTACAATGTCATCGGCAAACCTCAAAGTTTTTATTTCTTTGGTCTTAACTGTAATTCCTTTTGCTGTATTTTATTAAATTTCCTTTTTCGAGCTACAGTTGTTGTTGTTGTGGTCTTCAGTCATGCAACTGGTTTGATGCAGCTCTCCATGCTACTCTACCGAGCGAGGTGGCGCAGTGGTTAGCACACTGGACTCGCATTCGGGAGGACGACGGTTCAATCCCGTCTCCAGCCATCCTGATTTAGGTTTTCCGTGATTTCCCTAAATCGTTTCAGGCAAATGCCGGGATGGTTCCTTTGAAAGGGCACGGCCGATGTCCTTCCCAATCCTTCCCTAACCCGAGCTTCCGCTCCGTCTCTAATGACCTCGTTGTCGACGGGACGTTAAACACTAACCACCACCACCACCATCCATGCTACTCTATCCTGTGCAAGCTCCTTCATCTCCCAGTACCTACTGCAACCTACATCCTTCTGAATCTGCTTAGTGTATTCATCTCTTGGTCTCCCTCTATGATTTTTACCCTCCACGCTGCCGTCCAATGCTAAATTTGTGATCCCTCGATGCCTCAGAAGGTGTCCTACCAACTGATCCCTTCTTCTAGTCAAGTTGTGCCACAAATTTCTCTTCCCTCCAATTCTATTCAGTACCTCCTCATTAGTTATGTGATCTACCCATCTAATCTTCAGCATTCTTCTGTAGCATCATATTTCGAAAGCTTCTATTCTCTTCTTGTCTAAACTATTTATCATCCACATTTCACTTCCATATGTGGCTACACTCCATACGAATACTTTCAGAAACGACTTCCTGACACTTAAACCTATACTCGATGTTAACAAATTTCTCTTCTTCACAAACGCTTTCCCTGCCATTTCCAATCTACATTTTATATCCTCTTTACTTTGACCACCATGAGTTATTTTGCTTCCAAAACTCATTTACTATTTTAATTGTGTCATTTCCTAATCTAATTCCCTCAGCATCACCCAAGTTAACTCAACTACAGTCCATTATCCTCGTTTTGCTTTTGTTGATGTTCATCTTATATCCTCCTTTCAAGACACTGTCCATTCCGTTCAATTGCTCTTCCAAGTCCTTTGCTGTCTCTGGCAGAATTACAATGTCATCGGCGAAACTGAAAGTTTTTATTTCTTCTCCATGGATTTTAATACCTACTCCGAACTTTTCTTTTGTTTCCTTTACTGCTTGCTCAATATACAGATTGAATAGCATCGGGGAGAGGCTACAACCCTGTCTCACTCCCTTCTCAACCACTGATTCCCTTTCGTGCCCCGCAAATCTTATAACTGCCATCTGGTTTCTGTACAAATTTTAAATAGCCTTTTGCTCCCTGTGTTTTACCCCTGCCATCTACAGAATTTGAAAGAGAGTATTCCAGTCAACATTGTCAAAAGCTTTCTCTAAGTGTACAAATGCTAGAAACGTAGGTTTGCCTTTCCTTAATCTTTCTTCTAAGATAAGTCGTAGGGTCAGTATTGTCTCACGTGTTACAGTACAGTACAGCTACAGTAAAATATATGAAAACACACACACACACACACACACACACACATGTGCCTGTACACAGCACCGCCTGGACTAACAGTGCCAGTGGAGTACTTCAGCAGGTGGACTGGTTGTGGTGGGGACCGTGTTGGGTGGGGTGGGTAGAGGGAGACACGGAGAGAGGTGGGAGGCGGGAGAGGGATTGGGGGTGGGTGGCGAGTGGCTCAGAGAGAGGCATTCGGGGACGGGTGGCAGCACTTTCCCGCAATATTTATTCTATAGACGTGTGCAGTTGCATAAAGTCGGTAACTCGGAGAAGTGTCTTCGAGGTCCCGGTGACACTCTTACTTCACGATATGTATTTTTGCTAATTGTATTTCTGGTCGGTAGTGAGAATGATTTTACAATGAACTCGACAATTCGCAACAGTAGTACCAGAACTATAAATAATTTCTGTACCGAAATGCATCCTCCTCTGGGCATCAGGGGGGAGTTTTATATCCTGGGCCAGTGGATATCAGTCAGGAAATTGAAAATATAGAGTAAAAATCTACCCCATTACCTTCTGCAGTACAGCTTAAAACTTACAAATTCTGTCCTATTCTGATATTTACATCAGGTAGACCCTGACTTTGCCGCTGCATAGACAGTAGTCTGTGTAAAATTAAAATTCTTGGAAGTATCGGATGATGTTAGTAGGTGACTGGTGCAAAAGGAGGAGTACTGTGTTGTATCGAACGTACCTATCGTCCTCTTTATGCCAAAACAATGAATCTACACTCTACTACTTTTGAGATACAGATGATGGAATGTTTCACGGTAGTTTAAGAAACCGATTTGCATCCAATTCATTGTTATCACATTGACAAATGTTAAGACATAAGTTTTGATTGGTTGATTGATTTTATTTTCAGTCCGATTGATCCGTAGTGAGGAGGCCCTCCAGGATGTAGAACATGTCAGAAAAACAACAATACATGACAAATATTTACAACTAAAACAAATAAGCTAATGTCCCATTCCACAGGTCCCAAGTGGAATGATCGTCATTTTTTAATTAACACTATATGAAAGAGTCATTTAACAAATATTAATGCACTGAATTTAAAATAAAAACAACTACTATAATACTTATTTACAATGAATACATTACTGCACTGAAATGGTGCAGAAGATAGATTGTACTTACACACACACACACACACACACACACACACACACACACACACACACACACAGATATATACACTACTGGCCATTAAAATTGCTACACCAAAAAGAAATGCAAATGATAAATGGGTATTCCTTGGACAAATATATTATACTAGAACTGACATGTGATGAAATTTTCACACAATTTGGGTGCATAGATCCTGAGAAATCAGTAGGCTTCTTTGTTGCTCTAACCTTGGTAAGTTTTGGGGGAAAACAGTGTTCGAATAAAGTAAGCACTTTATTAGCAAAAGTGTTATATTTTTCATTCATGCCATGAGCACTGTAAACATCAGTTCAGTGAATGTCTCTGAGGAGTGTCCTAAAATAATCAATTTTTGGCTTATTGATTACCCTCTTGAGCTCAGATTTTATATCCTATTCAGTATTAACATTTAACAGAAGGAACTGCATGTCATGGTCTGAGAGGCCATAGACTATTGGTTTTGTAATATAATTTTGTTCATTAGACTTTTCTATAAAGATATTATCAATGGCTGTTTGTGAACAAATGGCTATCCTAGTGGGGAACTTTACAGTGGGAATTAAGTTGAATGATAGTGTTACTAACTAAAATAAATTCTTATTGGAAGAGTATTTAAGGAAATCTACATTGAAATCACCAGCAACCACCATTTCTTTGTTTTCGGTTGTTAAATGGGCCAGTACAGCTTCAAGGTGGTTTACGAACAGATTAAAGTTACCTGCAGGTGCTCGATATACACTTAATACTATGAATGATTTTTTGTGAAATTCTACTTCTGTTGCACATGCTTCCATATGCTGTTCTAGGCAACATTTATGAATGTCTATGTTCTTAAATTTATGACAGTTCCTGATGAATGTGGCAACTCCATTTCTGATCTACGAAAGTGAGATGCTAACCTAAAACCTGTAACACTTAAAAGTTGTATACCAGTGGTCACATGATGTTCAGAGAGGCAGATTATGTCAGCTGGGTTTGAAGACTCTAATTCATCTATGCAGATAGTTAATTCATTAATTTTGTTTCTCAGTCCTCGAATATTACGATGCAATAAAGATAGCTGACATTTCACATTGACTGAGTTAGAATTTGGTTGAGTTAAAATATCTAATTTGGTTGAGTTAAAATATCTGCTGACTGTTGAAAATTCTTAACCTATAGCTGTTTATGCTGATGTGATAAGCTAGAAGTATGTTTTTTGGTTTCTTTCTCAAACTGGAGGTTTGTCTCAGTTCTAACCTCTCCTAAAATTTGGTTTGTTTCTGTCCTTCCTACCCTACAAAAGGGTCTTTTCTGAACCCTATAACCACTGGTATTTTACCACTCATGACAGTGCCTCCCCCCTTTAACTTTCCTGCTGTTTTCCCAGCCAATTTACACTTCCCCCTTCCTGTTGAGGTGAAGGCCATGCCTAGTATAATCCCACCTACTGAGAGAATCAACAGGAACCACACCAATGTGTGACCCCGCACCCGACTTAAGCAGCCGTTCCAGTTCCAAATTGACTCTGTTTAAATGAGGTCGGTCATGGCACCCAAGAACAGATACAAACTCAACTCTAGTATGCTTCGATGCTGATGCAATCTTTGCCAGGTCACACTCTATACTGTACCCAGGATCTCTGCCCCACCCACTATAACCACGGTGTCTTCCTTAGTGAAATCTTTGCAAAGTGATCCTAAATCCTCTGTCACCTGCTCCAGACGAGCACTAGATTTAAAAAAATTGGTGGCCTGGTATTCTGATCCTAGTTCATCTCGCAAAATTTGGCCAACAACTCTTTCATTGGAACTATCTAACAACAACACTTTCTTTCTCTTTACTGATTTCCCTACATTCTTACTTTTCAATTCAGCCTGAAGGGCGGCAATTTTCCCCTCCTGTTCTAGTATCATCCTATCTCTACTACAAATCCTACAAAACCACTGATGAGTCTCATTTACTTCCTCTATTCCCACACTACTACAGTCACCCACATGGAAAAAACTACAGCACCCGTCACAGAAAAGCCCCAACCTAACAATTCTACGGCAATTCGAGCACTTTTCACTCGTGATAAGCGTAACGGTTTATTAAGAATAAGTCAGTTAAATTACAGATAAACACAAAAATATGGTTCCACAAATTTGGCCTATATGCAACTGTGTGTAAGCAAAAACAACAGTGCAAAGTTCCTGAAACAACAACTTAAACTTTACGCTACTTTCTGGAAAAGCTAATTAAATAATGAAGAGGTACGCTAAGTTAAATTGCTGGAGAGAGCAAAGAACAACTAAACGAAATTCTACAGATTTGCTGCGGCAAAACGTAAACAGAAAATACGACTGTACGATCTCTTCGTGTTTTCTGCTGTATTACGTAAAGAAAAATGAAACCTTTAATGGTACACTTAAAAGGCACACTAATACACCTATTTAGCATGTAATCAGTACTAAACTATATGTTTTATAATCTAAAATGACTTACCTTTACGAGAACACCAAAACTCGTGCTAGTCGCCTGGCTGCAGGGCTGCCAACTTCTTTGTAATCATTGTTTCTACTTTAGAGAAAGTGAGGCGTTTGAATTTTCAGATACGTTGTTATTATTGTCGTCCTCAGTCCAGAGGCTGGTTTGATGCAGCTCTCCATGCTACTCTATACTGTGCAAGCCTCTTCATCTCCCAGTAACTACTGCTACCTGCATACTTCTGAATCTGCTTAGCATATTCATCTCTTGGCTCCCTCTACAATTTTACCCCACACTTTTCCCTCCAGCACTAAACTGGTGATCCCTTGATGCTGCAGAACGTGTCCTGCTAACCGATCCCTTGTTGTGCCACAAATTTCTCTCCTCCCCAATTCTATTCAGTACCTCCTCATCACCATCTAGTCTTCAGCATTCTTCTGTAGCACCGCATTTCGAAAACTTGTATTCTCTTCTTGTCTAAACTGTTTATCATCCATATTTCACTTCCTGGCACTTAAATTCATACTCAATGTTAAAAAATTTCTCTTCTTCAGAAACGCTTTCCATGCCATATCCAGTCTACATTCTATATCCTCTCTAATTTGACCATCATCAGTTATTTTGCTCCCCAAATAGAAAAACTCATTTACTACTTTAAGGGTCTCATTTCGTAATCTTATATCTGGAAACAGCGATTGTGTGAGACCCAACTCGCTTTATTTGTTCATGAGACCCAGAAAATATTAGATACAGGCTCCCAGGTAGATGCCATTTTCCTTCACATCCGGAAGGCGTTCGATACAGTTCCGCATGTTGTTCTCAATGGAGAGACATCTACAGACGTTAAAGTAACCTCTGGCGTGCCACAGGGGAGTGTTATGGGACCATTGCTTTTCACAATATATACAAATGACCTAGTAGATGGTGTCGGAAGTTCCATGCAGCTTTTCGCGGATGATGCTGTAGTATACAGAGAAGTTGCAGCATTAGCAAATTGCAGCGAAATGCAGGAAGATCTGCAGTGGATAGGCACTTGGTGCAGGGAGTGGCAACTTACCCTTAACATAGACAAATGTAATGTCTTGCGAATACATAGAAAGAAGGGTCCTTTATTGTATGATTATATAATAGTGGAACAAACACTGGTAGCAGTTACTTCTGTAAAATATCTGGGAGGATGCGTACGGAACGATTTGAAGTGGAATGATCATATAAAATTAATTGTTGGTAAGGCGGCTGCCAGGTTGAGATTAATTGGGAGAGTCCTTAGCAAATGTAGTCCATCAACAAAGGAAGTGGCTTACAAAACACTCGTTCGACCTATACTTGAGTATTGCTAATCAGTGTGGGATCTGTACCAGGTCGGGTTGACAGAGGAGATAGAGAAGATCCAAAGAAGAGCGGCGTGTTTTGTCACAGGGTTATTTGGTGGGCGTGATAGCGTTACGGAGATGTGTAGCAAACTCGAGTGACAGACTCTGCAAGAGACGCGCTCTGCATCGCGGTGTAGCTTGCTCGCCAGGTTTCGAGAGGGTGTGTTTCTGGACGAGGTATCAAATATATTGCTTCCCCCAACTTATACCTCCCGAGGAGATCACGAATGTAAAATCAGAGAGATTCGAGCGTGCACGGAGGCTTTTCGGCAGTCGTTCTTCCCGCGAACCACACGCGACTGGAACAGGAAAGGGAGGTAATGACAGTGGCATGTAAAGTGCCCTCCGCCACACACTGGTGGGTGGCTAGCGGAGTATAAATGTAGATGTAGATGAACATTGCCTGGTTTAATTTGACTACATTCCATTATCCTCGTTTTGCTTTTGTTGATGTTCTTCTTATGTCCTCCTTTCAAGACATTGTACATTCTGTTCAGCTGCCTTTCCAGGTGCTTTGCTGTCTCTGACATAATTACAGTGTCATCGGCAAACCTCAAAGCTTTTATTTCCTCTCCATGGATTTTAATTCCTACTCCAAATTTTTCTCTTGTTTCCTTTACTGCTTGCTCAATATACAGGTTGAATAACCCTGTCTCACTTCCTTCTCGACCACTGCTTTCCTTTCACGCCCTTTGACTCTTATAACTGCCATGTAGATTCTGTACAAATTGTAAATAGCCTTTCACTCCCCACCACGATTATTGTCACTCTCTGGTAGTTGATTATCTACCTTGTCTCTCCCACGGTTATTTTGTTTCTCAGTATCCTCGCAACGTTTTGTGCACCTTTTATGCAGTCTTATTTCGTGTTACACTTTTGAAATATATTTTAGTTGCACACTAATCCTTTGTATATTGATCTGAACTTTGAATGAAGAGCTGAAGTGTAATCAGTCACATTGCTACACAGAAATTTGTGTCTGTAATCAGACGCAAGCAACTTTTTAAGGATATCAAACTGTGTACTTTGAACATTCATGTTTTAACAGTGCAGTGAAGATCAGTAACAGAGCACCAAAATCATGATCGAGCCACATTCGGTGTTATAAATTGTGCTCGTTTTTGCTTTCCCAGTAACGGACCCCAAATTTTGTCCTCTACTACCGACGCACCTTGTCTGTGATCGTACTGTAATAGAGAACTTAAATAATGAAAAGCACCAATGCTTGTTAGTGAAAATCTCCATTTTTGCACATTGGTGATTTTGGCATATGTAGTAATCTAGAAGTGAATAAGTGAGGACACTTTGCAGCAGTGGCTGTTCCTGGCTGTCAGCGTGCAGTTTGTTCTCGACTCTTTCAACATCTCGACGACTCCCTTTTGCGACACGCTCGTCGGGAGATGGAGTGTGAATTGTGGTTTATTAGTCTCATAACATACATAATCCAAATCATTTGATTCAGTTACAGGAGACATGTCAAAATTTTGGTAAAGTTTTACCATGTACATACAACACCTGATTTTAACAAATGGTACCATAACTATAATACAACATAAAAATACACATACAATAAAAAAACTAACAATTAATTACAACAAGTGATTTTAACAAATGGTATCATAATAATAATACAATTTTGTTACACATACAATAAAAGACTAACAATTCATTACCCCTTGCTCAAATTATCTTGTCATCCTTTATGGATTCTTCTAATGAATAGTAGCATTTCTCCCACAGAATCTGCTGTAGCCTTATTTTTAGACTCTCTGGCTTCATATTAAATATATTTTTGCCCATTAGCTTGTTATATTATATATTGTCATTCCCATATACTGTGGAATTCGTGCATATAATTTCAAATGGTGTGTGGGTAACATAAAATTATTTTTATTTCTTGTCTTGTATGTGTGGTTAAAATGATTTTCCTCGAATAATTTTTGTCTGCTGTGTACAAAGATTATGATTTCATAAATGTATGTGGAGGGAACTGTTAGGATTTGCAAGTTCCGAAATAATGGGCGACAAGATTCTGTTTGTTGTGCACTACACATGTATCGTATAATTTTCTTTTGCAGTTTCAGTATTTGAGATACACTCCTTTAATTTCCTCAAAAAATGATACCATACCTAATGACAGATTCAAAATAACTATGATATGCTATTTTTCGTGTACTCATGTCGGTAGAGTTTGCTAATATTTGCATTGCAAATGCAAAGCTGCTTATTTTATTTGATAGGAACTCAATATGTGTACTCCAGTTTAAGTTGTTGTCCTCCTTTAGTCCTAGGAATTTGGCTGTGTTAACTTCTTCCATATGATGATTGTGATGATGGATTTTAAGATCCACACATTTCAAATGTTTGGTTTTGAAATGTACCATATTGGTTTTTGCAATGTTCAGTTTCAAGCCATTTAACTGTAACCAGTTTTCTAGACTACCCATTGTGCTCACAATGGAGCTCTGAATTTTTTCTGCATCGTCTTCAATTAAAACAGAACTATCATCCACAAACAGAACTGACGGGGAATTTATATTTACGGGCAAGTCATTTACGTAGAATAGGAACAGGATTGGCCCCAAAATGGAGCCTTGAGGCACACTTTGTGATACTGTACTCCATTTAGAATAATAATTCACTCCATTTGATGTGACGCTTACCCTTTGCTTTCTGTTGTGCAAGTATGATGTGAGCCATTTCAGAGCTTTGTCCTTAATACCATATTTGTTTAATTTGTAGATAAGCAAGTCATGGTTCACCGAGTCAAATGCTTTTGAAAGATCGCAGAAGATACCTGCGACTTTACTCCTCTGATCCAATGATTTGAATATCTTCTCAATAAAGTTATTTACTGCATCCAGTGTGTTTTTTCCTTGTTAGAATCCAAATTGGTTACTTACAATAATATCATTTTTTACAATAAAATTTTTGATCTCATTTGCAGCTACTTTCTCTAACACTTTTGACAGGATTGGGAGAATAGAAATAGGGCGATAGTTTCCCATATCTTCCCTAAACCCTTTCTCGAACAGAGGTCTCTCTTTGGCATATTTTAACACATCCCTGTTCAAAAGATCGGTTGATTATTTTAGCTAGCGGGGGTGCTATTATGTCATATACTGCTTTAATCACTTTACTTGGTGTCCCATCCCACCCAGCAGAATTTTTATTTTTTAATGACAATATAACATTTTTCACATCCTTTATTGTGACTTTTTTAAAATCTGTGAGATACTCGGCTTCTTGGTCGAGTCCAAAGGGATTTACTTTACTCTGATATCCTGCTACATCAACTTCTGACTTTGCTACATTTATGAAGAATTCATTAAAACATTCTGATATTTGAGCTGGGTTTACAACAACATTATCATCTACTTTAATCTTAGTTATTTCATTACTACTGACTTTAACACCTAACTCTGATTTGACAACAGACCACACTGCCTCTGTCTTACTATTATGTTGTAAAATAAACTTATTGTTTGCCATTTGTTTTGCTGCCTTTACAACTTTTTTGAATATGGCTTTATAATGTTTCACATACACAGCAAAACGCCTGTTTTTGTTATACTTCAGTTCATTTTGTAGTTGCCTCTTTCTGGCACTAGAAATTTTTATACCCCGAGTTATCCATCGAATCTTCCTAGTCGTTTTGTTACATTTGGTTTTAAGTAGAAAAGTTTAATTGAATATTTCAAGAAACCTACCAAGAAATTTGTTAAAGTTAGTACTACTTGAGATACAGCTGTCATAAGGCCACTCGACCTCACTTAACTTATTGCTAAATATAGTTAGGTTTTTTTCATTGAAGTTCGTATTCGTGTGGCTTTTGTTACACGAAATTTCTTTATAGAGTTTTGGTAGTTCAATGAATAATGCGGAGTGGTCAGAGATTCCTATACCCGAGCAAAATTTATTAACCTCTCCAAACACGTAATGTGAACAGACAGAGTGTTTCCCGCCGCAGGTGTGTCGCGGCTGGCGTCCCTGGTGGAGCTGGACCTGTCGGGCAACTGCCTGGCGGCGCACGGCTGCCTGGCGCCGCTGTCTGGGCTGCCCGCGCTGCGCCGCCTCGACCTGCGCGCCAACCCGCTGGCCTTCCACCCGCGCCACCGCGTCCTCGCTGCGGCCGAGCTGCACTCCGCCGCCCTCACCTGCGAGGTGAGCGACCGGCACGGTCGAGCTGCTCCGTTCGGCACCGCGTCACCTCGGGAGCTCCTCCACTTGAGATTATCAGCGTATTTTATATACCGTGTGATCAAAAAGTCAGTATAAATTTGAAAACTGAATTAATCACGGAATAATGTAGGTAGAGAGGTACAAATTGACACACACTCTTGGAATGACACGGGGTCTTATTAAAACCAAAAAGATACAAAAGTTCAAGAAATGTCCGACAGATGGCGCTACATCTGATCAGAATAGCAATAATTAGCATAACAAAGTAAGACAAAGCAAAGATGATGTTCTTTACAGGAAATGCTCAATATGTCCACCATCGTTCCTCAACAATAGCTGTAGTCGAGGAATAATGTTGTGAACAGCAGTGTAAAGCATGTCCGGAGTTATGGTGAGGCATTGGTGTCGGATGTTGTCTTTCGGCATCCCTAGAGATGTCGGTCAATCGTGATACACTTGCGACTTCAGGTAACCACAAAGCCTATAATCGCACTGAGTGAGGTCTGGGGACCTGGGAGGCCAAGCGTGACGAAAGAGGTGGCTGAGCACACGATCATCACCAAACGACGCGCGCAAGAGATCTTTCACGCGTCTAGCAATATGGGGTGGAGCGCCATCCTGTGTAAACATAGTACGTTCCAGCAGGTGTTTATCAGCCAGGCTGGGGATGATGGGATTCTGTAACATATCGGCGTACTTCTCACCCGTCACGGTAGCAGTTACTGATGTTTTGCTGTCCAGCGCCATCTGTCAGACATTTTGTGAACTTTTTCCTTCTTCTTCTTCTTCTTCTTCTTCTTCTTCTTTTTCCCTTCTATTAAAACCCCATGTCATTCCAAGCATGTGTGTCAATTTATACCTCTCTATCTACATTATTCCGTGGTTTATTAAGTTTTCAAATTTATACTGACTTTTTGATCACCCTATATTTTCAATGCCTGCTCTTTTACTGAATTATGTTGTCATAATGTGCACATAAATTACGTAAAGTGTCGGTTCGACAGAAGTGAGTGGTAGAGATATTGTGTAAAGTAGATAAACGCACAGTTTCCAGAACACTTTCTAAGGATCTTTGAATTCTAACACTTGCTTCCCAAACATCCGTACCTTAATGATTTTTGCTTCTGGTAATAAAAAATCATTTTCGACCGAACTGTGAGATAGGCGCAAAAATAATATTCGTGTTGAGAGAAATAATATTTGTGTTGACTTCATCCTCTCATCTGTGGTTCGCGGCAGAGTGATGTGCTACGGCGGTAGGATATTCACCGGGCTCCCATCTAACCTAGAACAGGAAATTGGGACTCTCTACCGACTCAAAAGAAAATTAAAAACGTATGCCACGAGCTACTGTTTCTACAAATTATCTGAATATCTAGATTTGGGTATTGAAAAGACTGTTAGGTACACGGCAAGTAGCCTTGTTCATTATAATGCTGCGTTACGAGTAGTGATGTGCTGTAAATAGGATTCAGTATTTATAGGCCCGAACATAAATTTAGTTGAAGAATGCCGTTGTAATCGAGTAAATGTTAGGCGACAAATAGAATGTGAACATCAGCTACGTAGTAAAACTGAGGTGCTAGAAAAATTGTCCTGAGCACTATGGGACTTAACTGCTAAGGTCAACAGTCCCCTAGAACCTAGAACTACTTAAACCTAACTACCTAAGGACATCACACACATCCATGCCCAAGGCAGGATTCGAACCTGTGACCGTAGCGGTCGCGCGGTTCCAGACTGAAGCGCCTAGAGCCGCTCAGCCACTCCGGCTAGCTGAAGTGCTAGAAGTTTTCTTCTTTTTTTTTTTTTGAGAGTAATAGTTTTTGTACTAATTAACTGTAGTATACAGAAAAATGAAATGTCGTGTGGCTAGGGCCTCCCGTTGGGTAGACCGTTCGCCTGGTGCAGGTCTTTCGAGTTGACACCACTTCAGCGACCTGCGCGTCGATGAGGATGAAATGATGATGATGATTAGAACAACACAACACCCAGTCCCTGAGCGGAGAAAATCTCCGACCCAGCCGAGAATCGAACCCGGGCCCTTAGGATTGACAGTCTGTCACGATGACCACTCAGCTACCGGGGGCGGACAGTATACAGAGAAGTTGCAGCATTAGAAAACTGTATCGAAATGCAGGAAGATCTGCAGCAGATAGGCACTTGGTGCAGGGAGTGGCAACTGACCCTTAACATAGACAAATGTAATGTATTGCGAATACATAGAAATAAGGATCCTTTATTGTATGATTATATGATGGCGGAACAAACACTGGTAGCAGTTACTTCTGTAAAATATCTGGGAGTATGTGTGTGGAACGATTTGAAGTGGAATGATCATATAAAATTAATTGTTGGTAAGGTGGGTACCAGGTTGAGATTCATTGGGAGAGTCCTTAGAAAATGTAGTCCATCAACAAAGGAGGTGGCTTACAAAACAGTCGTTCGACCTATACTTGAGTATTGCTCATCAGTGTGGGATCTGTACCAGATCGGGTTGACGGAGGAGATAGAGAAGATCCAAAGAAGAGCGACGCGTTTCGTCACAGGGTTATTTGGTAACCGCGATAGCGTTACGGAGATGTTTAACAAACTCAAGTGGCAGACTCTGCAAGAGAGGCGCTCTGCATCACGGTGTAGCTTGCTCGCCAGGTTTCGAGAGGGTGTGTTTCTGGATGAGGTATCGAATATATTGCTTCCCCCTACTTATACCTCCCGAGCAGATCGCGAATGTAAAATTAGAGAGATTAGAGTGCGCACGGAGGCTTTCCGGCAGTCGTTCTTCCCACGAACCATACGCCACTGGAACCGGAAAGGGAGGTAATGACAGTGGCACGTAAAGCGCTCTCCGCCACACACCGTTGGGTGGCTTGCGGAGTATAAATGTGGATGTAGATGCAGATTAAGATTAAGTGTTGACAATACGAATAGCATTAAGCAGTACACTGACAGTTTGTTGTTCGAACAGTGTAGAGATTAACTTTCTGAGATATCTGTTCCGTCTTCAATTTATGTTGACTGCTTTTAGTTCTCAATTCACTTTCCTCACCCCTCCCTTTTCCCTTTCAATTTTTCAAACAACCACACAATTTTTCTTGTCAGTCCATTTGAATTCATTCTTTGAATATAATATTATTATATACCTGTTAGTTTTTAAATTAAATGTTTCTAATCTACATTACTAAAACACAGTCCTGAAACCCTATACCAGTTGCAGTGTAGAGGCAACAAAACTTCAATTTTCAATATGTAACCTATTTAATTATTGACTGAATTTAAATATTTAGACTGCTGTCACAATTCACTCATTAAGAGATATAAACTTAAGTTGAAAGTTCAACACAATAAGGCAAGTAATACAGTTACAAATGCACGTTTGCCCTCAGGCAGTGTAACTCACAAGTATTTGAGAATGAAAGCACTTAGCAACTTCCGACAAACTGTACACATTTTTTCAAACATTTTTGAAGACTTTTCTACCTGACACCACCCCACAAAATGATGAAATGAAAAGAGGTTATTGCTTACTAAATTTTCACTATTTGTGCAGTAAAACTCCTGCATTGTGCGTGATCTTTCAATTTGTTGCTTGTTAACTATGAAATGTATTCTCAACATATTTTCCATACGGTAGTTACATGTATCACCTAAGTCATTTGTGACATTGTATCGTCGTACACCATATAATGCGAGAGATATAGCATCGTAAACACTAAACTGCATGAAAAATTGGGCACCGGGTGAATGTCTGCTGTTATGTTTCACTTGAGTACATAGTGTCTGTCTGTCGTGAAACATTTGCTCTCACAACTGCGGTAATTGGTGTCCAACTGGGCAGGGAGTCGTGAATGAAACAAGAAATTGCCTAGAAGAATTTGGCACTGAGCACAATTTAAACATTGCTAGTACTTGCTTTAATGATCGTGAAAGAAGGCTTTATAGATGGATGAGACCTGGAAGCAACAGAATGTTAAAAATGGATTATATGATGGTAAGAAGGAGCTTTCAAAACCAGATATTGAACTGCAAAACACTTCCAGAGGAAGTTGTGGGGTCTGACTGTAATTTATCGATTGTTAACTGTGATTAATATGGAAGAAATTGCAGAAACCTGGAAATAAAAGAAATGGTGCATGGGTAAGTTGAAAGAACTGGAGGTTGCTTGTTGTTTTAGAGGGAACATTAGCCAACATTGGCTGAGGCAGAGGAAAGGAATAAAATGAAGATGAGTGGGTAGCTTTGAAAGATGAAATAGTGAAGACAGCAGGGCATCAGTTAGGCAAAAAAATGTCCAGTAGATATCCTTGGATAACACATGAAATATTGAACCTAATTGACATCTGAAAACAGCAATAAATGAAGGAGGAAAAAAGAAATCCAGATGTCTAAAAAATGAGATTCATAGACAGTGCAAGAGATTCTTCATATGGGAAATTTAAAGAGAGACCTTTGGAGAAGAGTCAAATAGCCTGTATTGGTATCAAGAGCTCAGTTGGCAACCCGGTTCTAAGCAAAGAAGGGAAAACTGTAAGTGGAAGGATCTGTATAATGGAAGCAAACTTGAGGACAGTATTATAGAAAGGAGAAATGAAGTAGGTGAAGACAAGATAAGAGATATGATACTGCAAGAAGATTTAGATAGAGCTCTGAAAGATCTAAATCAAAACAAAGGTCCTGTAGTAGACGAAATCCTTCAGAACTACTGAGATCCTAGGGAGATCCAGCTGTGACAAAATTATTCCACCTGGTATGTGTGACGTTCCAGACATGCGAAATACCATCAAACTTCAACAAGAATGTCATAATTGCTATTGTAAAGGAGGCAGACACTTAAACATGTGAATGTTGCTGAACTGTCATTTATAATCAGTCACAATTGCAAGATACCACTACAAGCTATTGACAGAAGAATGGAAATATTGGTAGAAGCTGACCTTGGGGTAGATTAGTTCACAATACTGATCTCAGAAGACAGGTTAAATAATTACAAACATATGATTCTAGTATATTTATAGATTTAGATAAAGCTCTTGACAATGTCGATTGAAATACACCCTGTATAATCCTGTAGATAGTAGGGATAAAATGCTAGGAGCGAAAATTCGTCTAACTTCTTCAGAAATGAGAGTGCAGCTGTAAGAGTCGAAGGATCGAAAGGGAACAGTTGTCGAGAAGGGAGTGAGACAGTGTCGTAACCTCTAGTCTGTTCATTCGGTGAGCTAATTCTGTTACAGGCTGCAAAGGGTTTGGAAGAGCAGTCATACAGAACAAATACTGAGTCGAAGAGAAGTTGTGAGACAAACATTGACAAAGGTAAAATGAGGGTAGTGGAAAGGAACAGAATTGAGATAAGTGATGCTGATAGAATTAGATGAGGAAATTGGATACTAAAAATAGTTGACGAGTTTTGCTATTTGGGCACTAAAATAACTGTTGACAATGGAAGTAGAGAAGATATAAAATACAAACTGGCAATAGTGAGAAAAGCATTTGTCAAAAATGAGAACTTGCTAATAAGAAATATAAATTTAAATATTTGGAAATATTTTCTGAAGGTATTTGACCAGAGTGTAGCTTTATATAAGTGAAATATGGGCAAGGGAAAGGACGGCAAAGCACTGAGCAAGTGAGCTGGGGAAGGCAAAAGGTGGGTGAGACGGGGGAGGTCAAGGCGTGGAGATGGGGACTGGACGTGGTTGAAGGGGGTTCTGGCTTGCAGGAGAGCTTCCACCTGTGCAGTTCAGAAAAGCTGCTGTCGGTAGGAAGAATCCGGGTGGCACAGGCTGTGGAGCGGTTGTCGAATGTGTACGCAGAATAGAAGTGCATCATTATTGTCACATGATGTGTTATGTACAATCATTTGATTCAAACATTGGTGACTAGTCATGAATCTAGTTGTTTTCTACAAATGTAAGAATGGGTGCTGAAAAGTTCATGCCTTTGCCTAGAAAGAATGAAGCTGAAGGTTTGAAATTACTCATTTATTCAATTTCTTCTCCCCCGAGACAGAGACACTCGGCCCACCACCGTTGCAGCACTTCTAGTCTGCCCGAATAAAAGTTGTGCAATCTGTTCGAAGGGACTAGGTCTGGCGGGTAGGGAGGACGGTTGTCTAGTCGGAAGTCCGGGGTCATCAATTTAGCAGCCGTGACGACAGACGTGTGTGCAGTTGCGTCGTTGTGCGAGAAAAGAATTCTGTCGAACATCTTTCGTCGGCGTTCGCTCTCAGTTGCTTCCTTTGACAGGTCGGGCTTATTAGCATAATGTTGTCCGGTTATAGTAAATCCTCGAGATAAATGTCCACTGACAGAATGCAGTCTTTTTTCCAGAAAACAGACATAATCAGTTTTTGGCCAGTTTCTGCGTGGGGAACTTCTTTCACTGTCCAGACCCGTCGTGGCTCCACTGTTTCGATTGTTCCTCGGTTTTTGGGGTCACAAATGTGAAGCCGAGTTCCCACCTCAGTCATTAACCTCACTAAAAAGGTATCTGGACTTTTGAAATGGCTTTCGGTATCTCAAAACATTCCTTTCGCTGATTGCAGATTGAACATTTCGGCACCCTTTTCACTGAAAGCTTGCGCGTGTCACTGATCGTGGTGGGAACCAAACTGTTACATTCTGCCTCTCCCCCACAAGAGATGTCCAGCATCACAGCTATCTTTTTGGTGGATATTCGTCTGTCCTGAAGAATTGACTCTTGGACATCATCGGAATACACAGTCTCTGTTGTGGTTTGAGGGCGACTACTGCAGGGGCAGTAATGAAATGAGGTATCACAGTGACAAACTTCTGTGGGCTACTTGCGAAACTCGTCCACACACGGTCAACCGTTTCTCGTTTTGTCGCAAGCCGATTCATCAATTTCCCCCTGCACAGGCATCCAGAAGCTTTAAAGTGCGTGTGCTGTCGCCGAATGGAGTTGGCAGTCGGTGGATCTCTGTCAGACTTCATTTTGAAGAGTCTTTGAACTGTTGCAGCAGACTAATGTTCAGTTACATAGTATGATTTCTTGGCACTTGTAGCCATCTTGCTTAACTGCTTACTGCTGCACTCTCGTGGCAGAAATCTTAAGTTCTTGAATTTTCGTATATGAGACTTGAGTTTTGGAACAGTATGTCAATTAATGTGGCTGCAGTGAATTTATGAAATCGCTTCAGTCATTTATAATAACTGTGTATTTTTAATTTTTTGTTTCTGTAGTATATAAATATGGACATATATAAAAGGACATATGCGTCCATTAAGAGAGAGAGAGAGAGCGCGCGCGCACACACACACACACACACACACACACACACACACACACACGAAAGTGTGTGTGTTTTTGACTCTAGCTCATCAAAAGATAGCTTCGAAAGTTAGCAAGTTTCTTTATTTTGTGTACGCCTCCTCAGTGCTCGTGCGCTTTGGTGAGTAATCTCTTTTAACCCAAAGATATTTACATTCTGCCAGAAATTTCTTACAACAGAAATTAATATCTGCTACTTGTGTACCTTATTTGTAAATCTTCCACAGTGTAATAACATTTTCATTAAAAATATTTTTCAAAGTTGGCTTCTATGGTTTCTAGCTTGCAGACCTCGATCTTGGACCATATTTTATTGCAAAGCTTCAAAGCCTTTTAATACAGGGTATTTTGAAATAAGCTAAGTCTGTGTCACAGTAATATCTAGTCCGATCTATGCTTCATACCGTAAACATGTGTAAAAGAATTTCTTTGGAAATGGTGCATGTTTTTTAGCTCAAGATGGAAAAAAATCACAACACCAATAAGTAATTAATGTAGAGTAACATTTGTAAGTGATTGACATTGCAAGATCACAGGTTAATGTAAGCATGGGAAAGCCATTGCAAATGTGAAAAGCTGGTACATGCAGTGTTACGTGGCTTTATGCTTAATTACAGACTTACTATTTTATCAGTTGATTTGTTTTCACCACGTAATGCCCGCTGTTTACGTCCTTCTTCGTTGCTGAGTGATGTATCACTTTTCATTCTGACGCCACAACTCTTCCTTTCCTATACCTTTACTACTTTTTATCTATATAAATGATGAACTATTTGTTTTGCCGTTTAACAACTTTTTAATAACTGTGGAAGTATTACAGGCATCGGGTCCCACCTAATGTGTCACCCGCCTGTACGTTTTACACGAACCTCTCAAGACTCAGTCTATCTATTTACAAAGAGAAAGCAGAATATCTCTTCCTCTGACGTTGTCCAACAACGATCTAAGAAACTCGACACTCTCGCGGCCCGGGCTCTTCCGTGGCTTGCGGTAGTTTGAAGCATTCATTTTATTCCTCGCCCACTTGCCGCTATGTCGAACTTTCGTGGTGATTGTCGGGCAACATCTTTCATGTCATCTGCAACATAACTAAACTTTCTTCCCACAGTATTTCTGAAAACCCAAAAACAAACTTAAAGAACATAATAATTATAACTGCTCTTACAATTATTCGTATAAGTCTTGATCGATTTAATGAGGGGTGGAACAGGCCTAAGCCTTGTGACACCACATACATTAATAACCAATGTAGCAACCAGAATGTCGAATGCGAGCATCCAAATGTGCACGCATTATGTCATGCAGGTGGCGGATGTCAGTTTGTATGACAGAGTTCTACGCATCTTGCACTCAGTCGTTCAATACAGGGACAGTTAATGCCTGGTATTGACGACGCCAGAATTGTCATCCGAAGATGTCCCGTATGTGTTCGACCGGAGACAGATCTGGTGAGTGAGCAGGCTGACACGACACGTCGACACTCTGTACGGTGTGTCGGGTTACGAAAGCGGTACTTGGGCGAATGTCCGGAATGCTGTTCACGAATGGTAGCACGGCAGGTCGAATTGACAGAGTGACGTACTAATTTGCAGTCAGGGTATGTGGGATAACTACGAGAGGGCACCTGCTGTCGTATAAAATCACAACCCAGACCATAACTACAGTTGTACGTCCAGTCTTTCTGGCAGCCAGATAGGTCGGTTTCAGACCCCTCAAATGGCCTCCTCCTAACAGACACACAGCCATCGCTGGCACCGAGGCAGAACCGACTTTCATCAGAAACATGACAGACGTGCATGTTGCCCTCCACTGAACTCTCGCTTGACACCACTGGTGTCACAAATGCCGGTGGTTTGGGGTCAGTGGAATGCATGCTACAGGACCCGACTCTTAGCTGTCGTCAAAGTAAGAAATTTGTAACAGTTCATTGTGTGACAGAGGTGCCAACTGCTGCTCAATGTGCTGCCACAGGTCAGTACGACGCACCAGAGCCGTGCACTGAACACGATAGCCTTCCCACTCGGTAGAATCGCACGACAATCTGGAGCCCGATCTTCTCGCGATCACCAGTGCCAGCTTCTCGTAGTGCTATTACGTGACCTCATTCAAACTCGGTGAGGTGTCGATAATGGCACCTTTATCACCTTAGTCCTCTGTCAAACTCTTCACGCTGTATCATATCTCCCATTTCATTTTCATCTACCTCCTCTTCCATTTCCACAATATTGTCCTCTAAAACATCGCCCCTGTATAGACACTCTATATACTCCTTCCACCTTTCTGTTTCCCTTCTTTGCTTAGAACTGGGTTTCCATCTGACCTCTTGATATTCATGCAAGTGGTTCAAGATTAAATGGGAGATATGATATTGCGTGAAGAGTTTGACAGAGCACTGAAAGACCTAAGTCGAAACAAGGCCCCGGGAGTAGACAACATTCCATTTAGAACTACTGACAGCCTTGGGAGAGCCAGTCCTGACAAAACTCTACCATCTGGTGAGCAAGATGTATGAGACAAGCGAAATACCCTCAGACTTCAAGAAGAATATAATAATTCCAATCCCAAAGAAAGCAGGTGTTGACAGATGTGAAAATTACCGAACTATCAATTTAATAAGTCACAGCTGCAAAATACTAACACGAATTCTTTACAGACGAATGGAAAAAGTGGTAGAAGGCGACCTCATGGTAGATCAGTTTGGATTCTGTAGGAATGTTGGAACACATGAGGAAATACTGACCCCACGACTTATCTTAAAAAATAGATTAAGGAAAGGCAAACCTACGTTTCAGGCATTTGTAGACTTAGAGAAAGCTTTTGCCAATGTTGACTGGAATAATCTCTTTCAAATTCTGAAGGTGGCAGGGGTAAAATACTGGGAGCGAAAGGCTATTTTCAATTTGTACAGAAACCAGATGGCAGTTATAAGAGTCGAGGGACATGAAAGGGAAGCAGTGATTGGGAAGGGAGTGAGACGGGGTTGTAGCCTCTCCCCGATGCTATTCAATCTGTATATTGAGCAAGCAGTAAAGGAAGCAAAAGAAAAATTCGGAGTAGGTATTAAAATCCATGGAGAAGAACTAAAAACTTTGGGGTTCGCTGATGACATTGTAATTCTGTCAGAGACAGCAAAGGACTTGGAAGAGCAGTTGAACGGAATGGATAGCGTCTTGAAAGTAGGATATAAGATGAACATCAACAAAAGCAAAACGAGGATAATGGAATGTAGTCGAATCAAGTCGGGTGATACTGAGGGAATTAGATTAGGAAATGAGACACTTAAAGTAGTAAAGGAGTTTTGCTATTTGGGGAGCAAAAGAACTGATGATGGTCGAAGTAGAGGGGATATAAAATGTAGACTGGCAATGGCAAGGAAAGCGTTTCTGAAGAAGAGAAATTTGTTAACATCGAGTATTGATTTAAGTGTCAGGAAGTCATTTCTGAAAGTATTTGTATGGAGTGTAGCCATGTATGGAAGTGAATCGTGGAAAATAAATAGTTTAGACATGAAGAGAATAGAAGCTTTCGAAATGTGGTGCTACAGAAGAATGCTGAAGATTAGATGGGTAGATCACATAACTAATGAGGAGGTATTGAATAGAATTGGGGAGGAGTTTGTGGCACAACTTGACTAGAAGAAGGGATCAGTTGGTAGGACACGTTCTGAGGAATCGAGTGATCAGCAATTTAGCATTGGAGGGCAGCGTGGAGGGTAAAAATCATAGAGGGAGACCAAGAGATGAATACACTAAGCAGATTCAGAAGGATGTAGGTTGCAGTAGGTACTGGGAGATGAAGAAGCTTGCACTGGATAGAGTAGCATGGAGAGCTGCTTCAAACCAGTCACAGGACTGAAGACCACAACAACAACATCAGCATCACTTTAGAGGTGTTGTCGACTGACATCGACTCACCACGTCTGATCTCGAAAGCAACTAACGGTCATTACTGCTACAGGCTGTATTTGAAGCAGATCTGATTTGCATCTTCGTAGTGGTGCTGCTAGCACCCTCTTATGCGATTGATGTGTAATTTTAATTGTCATCATTTTTCAGGTGTAGAAGTATGCATACTAACTTTCATTAATGTTGCACAACTTCTTCTCGGTGTTGCGATTTCTTCATTTTTTTTAAAAAATTTTTTATTGTTAATATATTTCATTAGTGTAAATAAATTATACAAATACACGATGTCTGTTCTTTTGGACATGTCCGAAAGAGGAGACACCGTGCATAATCCGCAGCTGTGGTACATATTATGTAAATTGAAGGTAGAGGAAGGTGAAAGCCGGCCGGGGTGGCCGTGCGGTTCTGGGTGCTACAGTCTGGAACCGAGCGACTGCTACGGTCGCAGGTTCGAATCCTGCCTCGGACATGGATGTGTGTGATGTCCTTAGGCTAGTTAGGTTTAATTAGTTCTAAGTTCTAGGCGACTGATGACCTCAGAAGTTGAGTCCCATAGTGCTCAGAGCCATTTGGACCATTTTTTGAAGGTGAAAGAAAAGGAAAGGAAAGGAACTTACAATATCGAGAGCATCGGAACTTTATGCGGAATTGGCAGTGACTAATGAAAATGTGTACCAGACCAAAAGAACAGACGTCACACATTCGTATAATCGATTCACCGCGGCGGGTGACGAATCTTCGACCCTCGGAGCAGGTGCACGATTATGTCCGACCTCCGGTGGGAATCTAAAATTATTGAGCACGGGGGACTGCAGGCAGGTGGCACCAGGTGGGAACAGGAGTCGGCCGTGGAGCGTGCCGAGATAGGCCGCACATTTGCGATAGACACTGTGTCCGGATAGCACGGTGGTTAATGCGACTGCCTCGTAAGCGGGAGTCCCGGTCCGGCATGCATTTTCACCCGTCACTGTCGGTTCGGCACAGAGTCCCGACGGGGCTAATATCGTAAGTTCCTTATCTTTCCTTTCCTTTCCACACCCTCCACTTTCAGTGTATGTAAAAAGTGTTTATAAAAATAGAAGAAATCATCATTAAGTCGAGGCTTACGAACAGAGGTTGGCACAATTGTCTATTGTTTGTTCCTGTGATAGCTCTAATAATTTTTTTCTGTGGCTTAAAAAATTGGAGGAAGTTTGCTTTTTCAGCACCCCCCAAAAAAATGTGTTTTGTCTCACAACTGGTATAAAATATGTGTGATAAGCAATTTTCTTAACAGGTAAATAAGTTGCATTATTTAGAAAGCACATTGCATAACCCTGTTTAACCACTTCACTAAGCAATCCCACACGAACAGTCTGTGACAAGTTTTTGTTTGTAGTAACTCCAGGAAATGTAACACGGTCCACACTTATCAGTTCCCTGTCCCGACAATTTAACTGTGACATGTATTCGGCAGTTTGTTTGGTTGTGACATGTATAGTTTGTGTTTTTGTAAGCATTACTATTTATCAAATTTTTTAGATTTCGAAGAGTTCGTCTTGTATTCTGTGTCAGTTGTTAGGAGTTTTTACAGCAAGGTGCTGCTGCCGAGTCATGTGCATACACAATTGCTTCTGACGTTATCTTACGTGACACGTGGTTCCTGTAATATAGGAACAGTAACGAGCCTAGTAAGGACCCCTGTTATATGCCTGCTTGTATTTGTTTCAATTCGGAACAGGCCTTCTGACCATTTTGTTTTATAAGTACCCACTGATGTCTGCTTTTGGAATAGGATGGGAACCAGCTTACAGGTTTTTCATGGAAACCGTGACTACATATTTTATTGTTTTCTGCAGATGATGTATGATAATTAATGAGCACAATCAGTAGTGAAAAAGTGAGGCATTTTTAAACAGGACCCGAATTGATGATTTACACTCTTCTGAAATTATCAACAAGTGCAACAGCACGAGTACGTGAAACGGGAATAAAATTATTACATTCGAGTTAAACGTCCTCGCACGAGATCGACACTTGGTGCCAATTTCTAAACAGGGCACGTCATGTTTTGCAGTTCGTGCTGGATGGGCAGCACCTGTCGCAGTCAGAGCGCGCGGTGGGTCTGTCGGGGAGACGGGAGGGGCGCTGTGGTGGGCGAACGAGTTCAGAGAGTGCCGAGCGGGAGCCACCGTCTCCCGTGCCGGCTGAGAGGCTGCCGCCACCGCCCGAGGACTCCCTGTCCACCGGCAGCTCCACCGCCTCGGACAAGACCCTCATCGCCGACGGCACGACGCCAGGTTAGTGTCGGGGCAATACGTGGACTCACAAGTTGTCGTTTTGGTCCGTACTGGAGAACTCCGTCGGGTATTTGGGTACCGCACCGGAAGACGCGACCTCCCGACCTGTGTCGTATGCCGGCTCGTGTCGGTAACACTCGAGTCCCGGACGAGAACAGTTGTCTCTCGCTCTCAAAATGTTCCTTTTGTTTCCAGTAGGCTACTAAAACTGTTTGGGTAACGACGTCCATTTGTTTTTCTGGTTAACTGTAAACAAAAATTGCTTCAAATGATGTAAGTAAGAAGAAACAATATTGATGTAAGTAAGAAGAAGCAATGTTGTGTCATACATTCGTTATATTTGTATTAGCTGAAGACTGTCAGATTACAGTACTGTTCTGTTAATTTTAATGACAATTATGAAAACATATGAGGATGAAATATTTTGAAAACAAGTGATAATGAAAATGGTAAAGTTGTTTAATTTGAAAGTTAAACTCTCAAAAAATTGTTTAATATTTGTTCCAACAGAAAAGTAATATGTCTATTTTCTATACAAAAGAACTAACCGTTTCCAGCAACAAATAGTTTTACCTTAAAATTTCTCGAGAAAGATTATACAGGGTGTTACAAGAAGGTACGGCCAAACTTTCAGGAAACTTTCCTCACACACAAAGAAAGAAAATATGTTATGTGGACATGTGACCGGAAACGCTTACTTTCCATGTTAGAGCTCATTTTATTACTTCTCTTCAAATCACATTAATCATGGAATGGAAACACACAGCAACAGAACGTACCAGCGTGACTTCAAACACTTTGTTACGGGAAATGTTCAAAATGTCCTCCGTTAGCGAGGATACGTGCATCCACCCTCCGTCGCATGGAATCCCTGATGCGCTGATGCAGCCCTGGAGAATGGCGTACTATATCATAGCCGTCCACAATATGAGCATGAAGAGTCTCTACATTTGGTACTGGGGTTGCGTAGACAAGAGCTTTCATATGCCCCCATAAATGAAAGTCAAGAGGGTTGAGGTCAGGAGAGCGTGGAGGCCACGGAATTGGTCCGCCTCTACAAATCCGTCGGTCACCGAATCTGTTGTTGAGAAGCGTACGAACACTTCGACTGAAATGTGCAGGAGCTCCATCATGCATGAACCACATGTTGTGTCGTACTTGTAAAGGCGCATGGTCTAGCAGCACAGGTAGAGTATCCCGTATGAAATCATGGCAGTGAACCGAGGAAGTACAGTACGTACTGACGAAACTAAGATGAGCTCTAACATGGAAATTAAGCGTTTCCGGACACATGTCCACATAACATCTTTTCTTTATTTGTGTCTGAGGAATGTTTCCTGAAAGTTTGGCTGTACTTTTTTGTAACACCCTGTATAGGAAAGAAACTGTATTAATCCGTAAACTACTTTTGCAACACCGTTCCTATGAAATAGTGATCAAAAATTAGAAAGTTTTTAATTAAAAACAGTCTAGGATCACACCTAAGGTTTTGCTCATAGTACAGTCATCATCAGACCATTAAAACTCCACGATGACGGCTCTAGAGAGTGGCGAGGAGCAGCCCGCTGTGTGGCAACGGTAAACACTGCTCACCGATAGTTGTCCCTACATAGCAGGTTGCTTCTCACCACCGTCTGGAGCCATCATCACGGAGTTTTAATGGTCTGATGGCGATCGTACAATTGAAACTGGTCATCCGATTATTAAATTTTAACAACTTACATCATTCCTAGGCTGTTTTTATTTCAAAACTTTTAATATTGAAAATGAACCACTTCCTAATGTTCTGCAAAATTATATTTATTTCGTCACGAACCAGCTTTCGGCTTCTCAGGTCATCTTCAGGTGAAACATTATGTGAAACTTACACAGATGTCGTACGTACAGAAGATAAAAAATTGACAAAGTGTTTGTATAGGAAAATATTGCAATAATTACAGTAACTAAATTAGTGGTAAGCAAAGTTTTTTATGTGGAGATACATATAACAAATGATGGTAAATAAAATGAATTTACAGTTTGAATTTAGTATTTGAAACAAAAGCTTATTTTAACAGGGGAAAAAATGTATATTGAGTCGTGATCATTTAATACTGGCCTGGTATTCTGAGTCACGTGTTTGATTTCCTTGGACAGTTTTCTGCTAAATGGTGATCAGCAAAGGTCAAATCTTTCTTCTGTAGTCACCAGCTTCTCTCCCTGACTGACCAGTATACACATTTTCAAACTGTTTTAAAATGAATGTATTTGCACCACTCTGTGCAGAGGGTTGCATTTTGTCTTTACTATTGAATGAAAACTTGATACATTATTGCTATTATAAAATGCAGATCATAGTTCTGAGACTTTTAACTTTTTTGCAAGGTTGTCTGAAATGTTGCCATTGGAATTTTGCACAGGCTTTGAAACTATTGAGTTATTGCTGTTGGCCAGCTTGCAGAAGTGGTGTAATTTTATTAATTTTCTTTTTTCATAGAATACTATCAATCAGGGTGGAACTATAGCCATTGGTGGGAGCAGTTTGTTAGATGGTTTGTAGTTATGCTCAAAAGGCTGATACGTATAATGGAACAAATATGAGGCAATGTTTGTGGCCATGTGGCTGCTGTTAACATCGAGTTTAGATTTAAATGTCAGGAAGTTGTTTCTGAAAGTATTTGTATGGAGTGTAGCCATGTATGGAAGTGAAACGTGGACGATAAATAGTTTGGACAAGAAGAGAATAGAAGCTTTCGAAATGTGGTGCTACAGAAGAATGCTGAAGATTAGATGGGTAGATCACATAACTAATGAGGAGGTATTGAATAGAATTGGGGAGAAGAGAAGTTTGTGGCACAACTTGACTAGAAGAATGGATCAGTTGGTAGGATACGTTCTGAGGCATAAAAGGGTCATGAATTTGGTATTGGAGGTACGCGTGGAGGGTAAAAATCGTAGAGGGAGACCAAGAGATGAATACACTAAGCAGATTCAGAAGGATGTAGGTTGCAGTAGGTACTGGGAGATGAAGAAGCTTGCACAGGATAGAGTAGCATGGAGAGCTGCATCAAACCAGTCTCTGGACTGAAGACCACAACAACAACAACAACAAACAACAACAACATAGCATTTTATGAGAGGTATACTAAAGGGCATACATAATTACAGTATTCATCGTGACACACAGTTTAAGTGATATAAGAATTGTTACATTCGGCTGTCATATCAACCACCATTCAGGTTCTTAAAGAAAGTGTGTTTATCGTGGTGCCACACATATTTTTGAGAGGTCACGAATTTGCTGAACATCTTTAGGCATCCTGAACTTCATTTCAACCACCATCAGGTTCTTAAAGAAAGTGTTTTTATCATTGTGCCACACATGTCTTTGAGAGGTCATGAATGTAACTGAAGAGGTAATGATAATTTCACGAATTTTATCCTCTGAAAATCTGTAGGCACACTGAACTGGCATTGCTAATGATACCCGAAGAACTCCTCATTGTTATCAATGGTTTATACATACTGTGTGGGGTATTTTGAGGGTCAGGAAAACCTTTAAATAGGCATCTCTCTTGTATCGGCTGTAAATAAGTAGTTGCCACTATTAAACATACATTGTCATTTTACTTAATGAGCTACATCACTTGATGTTATATACTATGTGTGTACGTGTGTGTGTTGTGACAGGAAGGAGACAGTCGACGGCAGGCGGCGGCGACGGCAGCAGGACTGCACCCGTGAGGAAGTCGCGTCACGTGCGGAAGGCCGTCATATCGGACCTGGAGGCTGCAGACCCCACAGATGACGGCTCCCTGATAGGCAGCGTCACGTCAATCCGCAGCTCACCACCCGGTCAGTTGGTTTGTTTTAAATTTATGCCATAACAGCATTAGTTACCTTTGAGATTGGACGTGGTGAGATAATGCTAGTTGACAATGCCTTTAAGGTGACGAAGATGCCATTTTCAGCTTCTCACTGAGTTTGATTGAGGCCGTGTAATACGGCTACAAAAAGCTGGATTCCCTTCTGCAATATTGCAGAAAGGCTCTGCAGGAATGTAGCCACTGTGCAGGATTTCTGCCAGCAGTGGTAACGAGAATGTACGGTCGCGAGAAGACCGGGCTCCAGACGGCCACGTGGCACATCTACATCTACATCTACATGACTACTCTGCTATTCGCATTTAAGTGCTTGGCAGAGGGTTCATCGAACCACAATCATACTATGTCTCTACCATTCCACTCCCGAACAGTGCGTGGGAAAAAACGAACACCTAAACCTTTCTGTTCGAGCTCTGATTGATTATTTTGATGATCATTTCTACCTATGTAGGTTGGGCTCAACAAAATATTTTTGCATTCGGAAGAGAAAGTTGGTGACTGAAATTTCGTAAATAGATCTCGCCGCGACGATAAGCGTATTTGCTTTAATGACTTCCATCCCAACTCGCGTATCATATCTGCCACACTCTCTCCCCTATTACGTGTTAATACAAAACGAGCTGCCCTTTTTTGCACCCTTTCAATGTCCTCCGTCAATCCCACATGCTAAGGATCCCACACCGCGCAGCAATATTCTAACAGAGGGCGAACGAGTGTAGTGTAAGCTGTCTCTTTAGTGAACTTGTTGCATCTTCTAAGTGTCCTGCCAATGAAACGCAACCTTTGGCTCACCTTCCCCACAATATTATCTGTGTGGTCTTTCCAACTGAAGTTGTTCGTAATTTTAACACCCAGATACTTAGTTGAATTGACAGCCTCGAGAATTGTACTATTTATCGAGTAACCGAATTCCAACGGATTTGTTTTGGAACTCGTGTGGATCACCTCACACTTTTCGTTATTTGGCGTCAACTGCCACCTGCCACACCATACAGCAATCTTTTCTAAATCGCTTTGCAACTGATACTGGTCTTTGGATAACCTTACTAGACGGTAAATTACAGCATCATTTGCGAACAACCTAAGAGAACTGCTCAGATTGTCACCCAGGACGCTTCTCTGGGGGACACCTGATATCACTTCAGTTTTACTCGATGATTTGCCGTCTATTCCTGACAGGAAATCACGAATCCAGTCGCACAACTGAGACGATACCCCATAGGCCCGCAGCTCGATTAGAAGTCACTTGGGAGGAACGGTGTCAAAAGCTTTCCGGAAATCTAGAAATACGGAATCAACTTGAGATCCCCTATCGATAGCGGCCATTATTTCGTGCGAATAAAGAGCTAGCTGCGTTGCACAAGAACGATGTTTTCTGAAACCGTGCTGATTACGTATCAATAGATCGTTCCCTTCGAGGTGATTCATAATGTTTCAATACAGTATATGCTCCAAAACCCTACTGCAAACCGACGTCAATGATATAGGTCTGTAGTTCGATGCATTACTCCTACTACCCTTCTTAAACACTGGTGCGACCTACGCAATTTTCCAATCTGCAGGTACAGATCTATCGGTGAGCAAGCGGTTGTATACGATTGCTAAGTAGGGAGCTATTGTATCAGCGTAATCTGAAAGGAACCTAATCGGTGTACGATCTGGACCTGAAGACTTGCCCATATCAACCGAGAGGGAAGACCGTCGTGTCCAGTGTAACGGTCTGGCGCACTGTACGGCCTCTACGGCAGCAATTTGAGCAGCAGCTGACACCATGGTCACGACGAACTGTTACAAATTGCTTACTTGGAGGATACGTCCGAGCCAGAAACCCTCTAGCGTGCTTTTCACCGACCTGAAACTGCCGTCAGTTGCCAGTTGTCGAGCGAGACCTTGTCGGAGGGCGGGGTGGAGACCTGTTTTGTTTCCTGATGAAAGCCGGTTCTGCCTCGGTGCCAGTGGTGGCCACGTGTCGGTTAGGAGGGGGCCAGTGTAGGACCTGCGGCCGACCTGTCTGAGTGTTAGACGTCGGACCCGACCTGGAGTTATGATCTGGCTGTGTCATTTTATGTGGCAGCTGGAGCACTCTCCGACTCCAAATTTGTGTGTCAGTTTGGCGATTTGACCCGTTGTTCTGCCATTCGTTAACAGCATTCTGAGAGGTGTTTTCCGACAGGTTAATGCTCACCCGCACGCTGCAGTTGTAACCCGACACGCTCTACGGAGCGTCGACACGTCACCTCGGACCGCTCGATTTCCGGACGTGGTTCCTATCGAATACGTACAGGGCGTCACCGGGTGACAACTCCAGCACCGTCCACAGACGGCATTAACTGTACCTGTGTCGAACGACTGAGTGCAACGGGCACGGGCTCCGTCCCACAAACTGACATCTGACACCTGTGCAACACAGTGTATACACGTTCACATGCTTGCATTCGACATTTTGGTGATTACGCAGGTTCTTAATGAACCGTCATCTCACATTTTGCAGTGACTTATCTCGTGCTTACATTAACCTACGTCTACATCTACATCCATACTCCACAAGCTACCTGACGGTGTGTGGCGGAGGGTACCTTGAGTACCTCTATCGGTTCTTCCTTCTATTCCGGTCTCGTATTGTTTGTGGAAAGGAGGATTGTCGGTATGCTTCCGTGTGGGCTCTAATCTCTCTGATTTTATCCTCACGGTCTCTTCTCGAGATATACATAGGAGGGAGCAATATACTACTCGAAGGTATGTTCTCGAAACTTCAACAAAAGCTCGTACCGAGCTACTGAGCGTCTCTCCTGCAGAGTCTTCCACTGGAGTTTATCTATCATCTCCGTAACGCTTTCGCGATTACTAAATGATCCTGTAACGAAGCGCACTGCTCTCCGTTGGATCTTCTCTATCTCTTCTATCAACCCTATCTGGTACGGATCCCACACTGCTGAGCAGTATTCAAGCAGTAACTGTACTGTAACCTACTTCCTTTGTTTTCGGATTGCATTTCCTTAGGATTCTTCCAATGAATCTCAGTCTGGCATCTGCTTTACCGACGATCAACTTTATATGATCATTCCATTTTAAATCACTCCTAATGCATACTCCCAGATAATTTATGGAATTAACTGCTTCCAGTTGCTGACCTGCTATATTGTTGCTAAATGACAAAGGATCTTTCTTTCTATGTATTCGCAGCACATTACACTTGTCTACATTGAGATTCAATTGCCATTCCCTGCACCGTGCGTCAATTCGCTGCAGATCCTCCTGCATTTCAGCACAATTTTCCATCGTTACAACCTCTCGATATACCTCAGCATCATCCGCAAAAAGCCTCAGTGAACTTCTGATGTTATCCACAAGGTCATTTATGTATATTGTGAATAGCAATGGTCCTACGACACTCCCCTGCAGCACACCTGAAATCACTCTTACTTCGGAAGACTTCTCTCCATTGAGAATGACATGCTGCATTCTGTTATCTAGGAACTCTTCAATCAAATCACACAATTGGTCTGATAGTCCATATGCTCTTACTTTGTTCATTAAACGACTGTGGGGAACTATCAAACACCTTGTGGAAGTCAAGAAACACGGCATCTACCTGGGAACCCGTGTCTATGGCCCTCTGAGTCTCGTGGATGAATAGCGCAAGCTGGGTTTCACACGACCGTCTTTTTCGAAACCTGTGCTGATTCCTACAGAGTAGATTTCTAGTCTCCAGAAAAGTCATTATACTCGAACGTAATGTGTGTTCCAAAATTCTACAACTGATTGACGTTAGAGATACAGATCTATAGTTCTGCACATCTGTTCGACGTCCCTTCTTGAAAACGGGGATGACCTGTGCCCTTTTCCAATCCTTTGGAACGCTACACTCTTCTAGAGACCTACGGTACACCGCTGCAAGAACAGGGGCAACTTCCTTTGCGTACTTTGTGTAAAATCGAACTGGTATCCCATAAGGTCCAGCGGCCTTTCCTCTTGTGAGCGATTTTAATTGTTTCTCTCTCCCTCTGTCGTATATTTCGATATCTACCATTTTGTCATCTGAGCGACAATCTAGAGAAGGAACTACAGTGCAGTCTTCCTCTGTGATGTTCAATGTTAATCACTGAAATATGTTACCAACATAAATGCTTTCCTTAAATTTCATTACTGTACATTAATTACCTTTCGGTGTTGCTGTTTTTTTTTTATTTTCCCTGTCAGTGTAGTAACGAAGTTAGATGGCCTACAATATTGACTGTGATATCACTCTGAAACAAAAATAATTTAGTAGGTTCACTGTCACCATCAGCAGCCAGATCCGGGCCCCTTCTAGGCTCTCCTGTGTGATTCGTGCAGGATCTATTTAGATGCGACGTGACGCACCCACTTCGTGTCGGGCAGTTGTCCGAACGTCGGTTCTCTCTCGTAATCCTGCGGAGAAGTTCCCCAGTCCGTCTTCTATCGGTTCTCCAGGCTTCTTCTCCATTTTCATTACGACCTTAATTTTGTCTCGTGCCTGACAAACAAAGTGAGAGTAGAGCTAACTGAGAAAAATTATCCTGTCGGTATATGCTGTGTCCTTGCCAAAGTATCTTACCTTGTCAATTACACCATTCTACTTAGCAAACTGATGTGTTACAGAATTAATGGCATCACTCTTGCACGATTAAGATCTATCTTCCACAACAGAAAGCAGATGGTCTCATTAACAGGGTATTTCTCAGGCTCAGAATGGAATAAAGTAACATGTGGCACGCCACAAGGAATGGTACTGGGCCCACTCTCTTTACTAACTGACATAAATCATTTTTCAGCGACTTTAAGCGATACTACAAAAGTTGTAAGATTTGCCAACGACACGAGCGTCCTAATCGCAGATCTGAACTGTGCCCCAGCCGACACACGTCAGATGGCAGCCGAATAGATCTGAGAGTGGCTCACGGTGAACAGCTCGAGTCTTAATGCCACAGATACTCACATTATACAATTTCAAACAAACAGTAGTTACTTTTTGAGACCAGACGTAGACATTGACGGTCGTACACTGAATGAAGTGGAGTGCGTAAAATTCCTCGGGATCGAGCTGGACGGCGAGTCAAAATGGAGTTGACACACTGGTAAACTCTAATGAAAGAGCTCAGTTTGGCCTGTTACATCTTAGAAACGTCTCTCACTGTGATGACCTAAAGAGAGGAGCTTCGACTTACTGTGCGTATTTTCAGTCGAGTTGTTTTACGGAATTATCGTCTGGGTCAACACATCCGAAGTAAACAAAGTGTTTGTTCTGTAGACTTGAGCTGTAAAAATATTCTGTAAAGTGGATAATTGTACATCTTGGAGAAGTCTTTTTAAGGATCATTGCGTTCTAACAGTCATTTCCTAATACATTTACTCCTTAAAGATTTTGTTGCTGGCAATATAAATCTGTTTTAGCTTAAACTGTGATAGGCACAGTCAAAACATGAGATTAAAAAAATAATGTTTGTGTAGCTTTTGCCTTCTTGTACTCTTGCGGTAAGCTCCCTTCTATCATACACCAAAAATTTAGGAGTCCCTACCAACTCAAAATAAAATTAAAAACATACATAATTAACAGTGTTGGAAAAGATAGGTTGTTACTTACCATGAAGATGACATGCTAAGTTGTAGACAGGCACAATTAAAACATCCTTACACATAAGCTTTCAGCCACAGGCACTGTCAGAATGAGAAAGCGAAGCACACTCCTTTGATTCGTACAAGCGAGCACACCACACGCACACGTGACCGCCGTCTCCAGCAGCTCAGACCGGAATGCATTCTGTGGGTGGAAGACTGTGTGTGTATGAGTGTCTTTTAGTTGTGCCTGTCTGCAACTTTGACATGTCATAGCAATATACCATATTTACTCAAATCTAAGCCGCACTTTTTTGTTTTTTTGTTTTTGTAAACCAAAAAACCACCTGCGGCTTAGAATCGAGTGCAAAGCAAGCGGAAGTTCTGAAAAATGTTGGTGGGTGCCGCCACAACTAACTTCTGCCGTCGAATATATGTAGCGCTACACAGGCAGGCACAAAGGTAAATACTGGCACCAAAACCTCTGCGTCAGTAAATAAATTAAAAAAAGGTAAAAGACGAGCTTTTTTTTTCTCCACCCCGAGTTTCAACCACTGCATTTTCATACATTATCCAACGAAGTAAATACAAATTCCGTATTGTTCATCTTCGAATGTAGCAGCATTTCAGTATATTACGAAAATCTGACTGGCAAGACTATTTGGGATGTTTGTCAATATGGCAAACTCTACATTCTGAATTTCTTCCTACCTGTGAGAAGAGATGGTTGCTAATAGGAACTTTTATGAATTGTGAATCACACGCAGTATTCTCTTCACCATAAGAATAATACAAATATAAACATTTTGCCATGTATTCTTTCAGTGTTTGCTGCTATCTCATTTAAATCCTGTCTGCCTAATAAACTACGAAACTAAGAGTGAGACAACAGCAAACACTTAAGAATATACATATCGTGTCATGTTTATATTCCTATTTTTCTTATGCCGAATAGTGATACAGTCAGAAATGAAGCATGGCAATTTCTGTGCAGAATGTAATGTACTAAAGAGGCGTCTGCAAAGATTTTCAAATGGAGAAAAATTTTCACTAAACTCTCGTTCAGAACGTCATCTATCATACACAGTCTATTATTTGGTTCTTGTTGATCATTATCAAAGAAAGCAGCAGTGTAAGTAACAACAAATATCTGTCTCTTGCCATTGTTTCGGTAATGAGACGATTCCTCTCTCTCTTTTTTAAATTGTAAGTGGCGGTAGCGTGCAAAAAGCAAGCCATGCCACGAGCAGCGACAGGCCGTAAACACTCATTATCAGAATGCGACAAACAATGCATGACACAGTACAGTAATGCATTTTTAGCTTAGAGTGACGTAAACACCTATAACAAAGAAAATGGCACTTATCAGATCAAAGAGAAATAAGCAATCAATTCAAACCAGATGAAGCACGTGAAAAAGGAAGGGTACCCGTATAAATACGGACGGAGCACCTGACGCATAGCAATGGCTACCTGGTAAACTGCTAAGCTTACGACTCGAACCAAACTACTGTAGCTGTATCGTCATTCATTCGACCTAAATTGTGTCTCATATTACAATGGACCAACTTTGTTTCGATTTGGAGATGTGGCCTAAAACTTTTCTCTCCCCTTGAATTTCGAGTAATATATAGTCACCATATTCTTCATGCACTTCCACTGAAAACTGTTGCAACTGAAAATGGAATAATGGGTGCAACTTAACAATTTTTGCTATCGTACCACCAATTTCTTCACGTGCTCCGTGCCTGCAAATTTACCACAAAGTACTACCTTATGTGCAGAACGACGAATCACATCTGTCGATCATTGTAATTTTTTGCTCTCATTGTCATCTGAAAACTTAAATTCTTTCTGCACAGTAGTATAATCTCATTTCATAGCAACTGAGCAGTGCCCGTCACTTGTGCAAATTGAGATTTCTCACCCCTCACTTCTGTCATTCCCATTCATTTTAAAGAGATGTGACGAAAGATCGCTACATCGCCTCTTTTTTGTGAGAACAACCACCAGACCTGTGAATATCAATAGATGGCTACATTGCCTCTTTTTGTGAAAACGGCAACTGGACCTGTGAAAGTCCCTCATACCACAAACAAATAGTGATGTGTAAACAGCCCTGACCCTCAGAGAGTTCAGCGAACTCCAAAATGCTGCACTGCGATGCTAAATGAAGTGTCGTACTGTTCCGGGAAGTTCCGAGCAGAGCCGAGTCACCAGCTGGGTCTCGGCCGTGCCCAGCCCTGCACTGTAAGGTATTTATCTTCCCGGACAGGTTTCTCTTTCGACACTCAACCTCACTTGCATTCACAGCAAAGAAAACTGATCTCACTTCGTACTAACTACAATGTAAAACTAACAGTAAACACATCTTAGGCTGGCAGATTACTGCCAAAACACACCGTGCTAATCAAATATAAGTACAGGTTCTTTCTTCCTAAAACAGGTGGTTAACTGGGTTTGAGGACCAACAAATGTACTCGACAATCGATAAGCTCTCATCACGGAATGAAAGACTTGTAATTTTCATCTCACTTTAATAGCCACGTAACCCACATTCGGCAAGTTTCATTTTCTTCAAATCGCATGGAAGATCCTGCCTAGAAGGCATAACATTTTCTGTTTGAAATTTCATTTTGTGCAGTTCCTGAGCTATTCGAGGGATCGTGTCGAATCCACCAGTAAAGGAGTGATAGTGTGATAATGTGAATCTCTAGCAATTGCTGGGCCAAAGGTAAATCGAGAGAAGTTAGACTTTCTGTAGTTGTCTGTCCCTAATATGGAATGCGGAAAAAAACGTACCCACTTTCTGAATCACACAGATGGAAAACTCATAAAGCCCACTTTATATCCTTCTCTGGAATGTAGCACCTGAATTTTTCCTTTGAATCATGCTGTGCTCTCAGATGAGAGCTACATTTCTACATTTATTTTTAGTACATAAAGTTCTTTTCATTTGCTGTCAATATTCTAATTACTGTTGTTCCCCTGGCTCCCTCTCGTACGCTGATAACCCTGAGCTGTGAGAGGTGGAAATAATTGCAGCATCCAAAGCATTTGAAGAAAAAACTGATATGAGAAAGAACATTCTAAGGAAATGGAGTTTGTTCCAGCCAGTCTTCTGTAAAATAGTCAACTAATTCTGCCTTCAGATTGAAGACCACTTTCAATATTACTCCGAGGGAAATCTTCAGTTTTATCGTAAACATCTCTCCACGAGTGGCACATTGAGTGTTTTGTAAATGGAGTAACATTTTGTATCATTTCTATGGCATACATATTTATAACAGTCACAGTTTTCCAAATTAGATGGTCAATGAAGAAAAATTGGTCAAACACTGGAGGAACGCCAAAACATTATCGTGTAACAGAAAAAAGAAATTTCACGAGATCACTGTCACCATTGCAGAAACCTTCCAGGTATTTGCTCTAGGTTGTATCTCTGCATCACTTTTCAGTCCATCTTCACTTTCACTGAGGATAGCAACGTCATCAGCAAATTTTATCATTGATATCCTTTAACCCTGAACTTTAATCCCACTCTTCAACCTTTCTTTTATTTCCCCCACTGCCTCTTCAGTGTAATGATTCAACAGTAGGGCTGATAGACTGCATCCCTGTCATTCTTGGTCTTCCAGACTTACTGTTCCTCTTTGCTTGTTGTACATGTCATGTATTACCCGCCTTTGTATATTACCCGTATTTTTTACGGAATTTCGGGCATCGTGCACCATTTTACGTTGTCAAATACTTTTACCGGGTCAACAAATCCTATGAACGTGTCTCGATTTTTCTTTAGTGTTGCTTTCATTATCAACCACATTGTCAGAATTGCCTCTCTCATGCCTTTACTTTTCCTAAAGCCAAACTGATCGCCATCTAACAGATCCTCAATTTTCTTTTCCATTCTTCCCTGTATTATTCTCGCCAGCAACTTGGACGAGTGAGCTGTTAAGCTGATAGTGCAATAATTCTCGCACTTGTCAGCTCTTGCTTCTTCGGAATTGTGTGGATGATGTTTTTCCAAAAGTCTGATGGAATGTCACCAGTCTCATATTCTACACACCAACGTAAATAGACGTTTTGCTGCCACTTCCCCCCGAACGATTTTAGAAATTTCAATATAATGTTATCTATCCCTTCTGCCAGACCACCTTCTTAACTGAGTGGCAACATATTTGCCTACCGTGCAGCGTGCCCGGGTTTGATTCCCGGCTGAGTTGCAGATTTTTCTCTGCTCGTGGAAGAGGTATCGTGTTATCCTCATCATCGGCAAGTCAACCGACGTGGCATCACCTAAAATAGACTTGCAACCCAGTGGTCAAACTTCCCCGATGGAGCCTCCCGGCGATCAGAGCCACACGATCATTTCATTTCATTTTATTCCTTTGATCTTAAGTCTTCCAAAGCTGTATTAAATTCTGATTCTTATACTGGATCCCCTAAATCTCTTTTGTCAACTCCTGTTTCTTTTTCTATCAGGTCATCAGGTAAGTCCTCCTCCTCATAGAGGTATTCAGTGTACTCTTTCCATCTTTCCTCTCTCTCCTCTGCATTTAACAGGGGATTTCCCACAGAATTCGTAATGTTACTAACCTCACTTTTAATTTCACCAAAGGTCATTTTGACTTTCCTATATGCTGAATCCGTCCTGACAATCATTTCTTTTTTAATGTCTTTGCATTTTTCTTGCAGCCACTTTGCCTGAACTTCCCTGCACTTACTATTTATTGCATTCTTAAGTGACTTGTATTTCTATATCCCTGAATTTCCCTGAATATTTTTGTACTTCCTTCTTTCATTGATCAACTGAAGTATTTCACGTGTTATCAGTGACATAAGTATATCATTTGTTATCCGTGCCACCATACAAAATGCTATTGTGTCTGGAAGATACATTACTTAGTACAAAAAATAACTGCAGGGAAGTCTTGCTTGTATTGTGAGGAAAATAAAATGCCATAATTTTGGAGATGGACTTAGGAAAGTCATCAGCTTATTCTGTTTATATTTCCAGTAGAAACAATGTGAAAGTTAATAACTGTAATTTATTGTTTACTTTGCACACTAGGATATCACATGTATTATAAGCTCTCTTTACTGAGAATTAGAACGTAACACAAGGTGACATTTTTACTTTTGTTGTTATAATTTTATTTGTTCTCTACTACTTTCAGCCTTCTAGACCATTCTCAAGTGATTTTGTGGTTTGGTACAAAATAGAATATATTATATAATTTCCAGAAGGCTGGAACTAGTTCTGAACAAATAAAATTAATACAGCGGAAGTATAAAATACCACCTTCTTTAAATAAAATCTTTGCTGTGGTACCCACTTTGAAGAAAATGAGAATTTAACGTTTCTGTCTGTAGCACTGTTATAGCTGCTCAGGTTTTAAATTGAGTTGGTGGTACTTCCTTTACTCGAGCTTAGAGGAGAGTGGCATGTGGTGCCATCGCTCTGTGAATTGTGTGAAGCCTATTCCCTGTCTTACTATATTTTAACTCTCCGCGTGACTCTCTTCTGAGGTGGGCTGTCGGAGTCAACATTTGTGTTAAGGAGTGTGCGAAACCACTTAAAAACTGCATTCGGACCAGGCCAATGGTTATTCACCTGGCATCAGGATTAGGTGTCCGTCCGGCTCGCTTCCCCACCTCTGGGGCCGACAGTGGGTTTTAAGGGAGAGGGTAAGGAGTCATTGCAATCCCGGGAGCAGAAAGACTTACCTTAGGGCGAAAAAGGGACAGGTATACACTCGTGCGCGCACGCATGCACCCACACACACACACACACACACACACACACACACACACACACACACACATACAGACACAAGCAGACATATGTAAAGGCAAAGAGTTTGGGCAGAGATGTCAGTCGAGGCAGAAGTACAGAGGCAAAGATGTTGTTGAGTGACAAGTGATATACAAGGGGCGGCAACTTGAAATTGGCGGAGGTTGAGGCCAGGTGGGTAACGGGAAGAGAGGATATATTGAAGGGCAAGTTCCCATCTCCGGAGTTCTGATAGGTCGGTGTCAGTGGGAAGTATGCAGATAACCCAGACAGTGTAACACTGTGCCAAGATGTGCTGGCTGTGCACCAAGGCATGTTTAGCCACAGGGTGATCCTCATTACCAACAAACACTGTCTGCCTGTGTCCATTCATGCGAATGGACAGTTTGTTGCTGGTCATTCCCACATACAATGCATCACAGTGTAGGCAGGTCAGTTGGTAAATCACGTGGGTGCTTTCACATGTGGCTCTGCCTTTGATCGTGTACACCTTCCGGGTTACAGGACAGGGTAGGAGCCAGAGGGTAGGGAAGGTGGTTTGAGGATTTCATAGGGATGAACTGAGAGGTTACGAAGTTTAGGTGGACGGCGGAAAGACACTCTTGGTGGAGTGGGGAGGATTTCATGAAGGATGGATCTCATTTCAGGGCAGGATTTGAGGAAGTCGTATCCCTGCTGGAGAGCCACATTCAGAGTCTGGTCCAGTCCCGGAAAGTATCCTGTCACAAGTGGGGCACTTTTAGGGTTCTTCTGTGGGAGGTTCTGGGTTTGAGGAGATGAGGAAGTGGCTCTGGTTATTTGCTTCTGTACCAGGTCGGGAGGGTAGTTGCGGGATGCGAAAGCTGTTTTCAGGTTGTTGGTGTAATGGTTCAGGGATTCAGGATTGGAGCAGATTCGTTTGCCACGAAGACCTAAGCTGTAAGGAAGGGACCATTTGATATGGAATGGGTGGCAGCTGTCATAATGGAGGTACTGTTGCTTGTTGGTAGGTTTGATGTGGACAGATGTGTGAAGCTGGCCATTGGACAGATGGAGGTCAATGTCGAGGAAAGTGGCATGGGATTTGGAGTAGGACCAGGTGAATCTGATGGAATCAAAGGAGTTGAGGTTGGAGAAGAAATTCTGGAGTTCTTCTTCACTGTGAGTCCAGATCGTGAAGATGTCATCAATAAATCTGTACCAAACTTTGGGTTGGCAGGCCTGGGTAACCAAGAAGGCTTCCTCTAAGCGACCCATAAATAAGTTGGCTTACGAGGGGGCCATCCTGGTACCCATGGCTGTTCTCTTTAATTGTTGGTATGTCTGGCCTTCGAAAGTGAAGAAGTTGTGAGTCAGGATGAAGCTGGCTAAGGTAGTGAGGAAAGAGGTTTTAGGTTGGGTGGCAGGTGATCAGCGTGAAAGGAAGTGCTCCATCGCAGCGAGGCCCTGGACGTGTGGGATATTTGTGTATAGGGAAGTGGCATCAATGGTTACAAAGATGGTTTCTGTGGGTTTGTATATGTGCAGATGGATGTGTGTGTGTGTGTGTGTGTGTGTGTGTGTGTGTGTGTGTGTGTGTGCGTGTGTGCGTGTGTGCGTGTGTGTATACCTGTCCCTTTTTCCCCTAAGGTAAGTCTTTCCGCTCCCGGGATTGGAATGACTCCTTACTCTCTCCTTTAAAACCCACATCCTTTCGTCTTTCCCTCTCCTTCCCTCTTTCCTGATGAAGCAACCGTTGGTTGCGAAAGCTTGAAATTTGTGTTTGTGTTTGATATTGTCTCTATCAACATACTGGCGCTTTCGTTTGGTAAGTTACAGCATCTTTGTTTTTAATAATATGACGCAGTGGAGGTGTCAGATCAGTTCTGCCGGTTTGCAGAACCTCCGTAACGCAATTTGTCATTTCTCACAGATTTGAACGCAGAGCACCTGGAGACGAAGCGCAGGGTGGAGAGCCTGCGGCAGATGTTCGGCCACGACAACTGGCTGCACAGCCAGGGTGGGACATTCCTGCAGGACGTGCTCGGCCTGCCGCCCACCGCCGCCACTGCATCCGCCCTGCTCGGTGGGACCGCACCCGCACCCGGACCCGATTCCGAACCCGCGGCCGCCCCGGCCAGTCCTGGGGTTGTCGACTCTGCTGTTGCGGAGGTAATTAGCTGACCAGAAACTTTACAAATTGTGTGGCTTGCACTGCTCTTCTAACCTATCTCTTGTTTTCAATTAATGGAGACCGCTCACTGAAAATCAGAAGCATTGACTTGTTTTGACAGGCACACAGAAAAGAAAACTTGCTGCCCGCACGCGCGCACCCACCCACCCACACACACACACACACACACACACACACACACACACACACACACACATATTTCAGTCGGTCAGGTGAACTGGTTAAGGTGGGTAATGTTGAATGGGGTGGGTAAAAGGGGAGGCGGAAAGAGGAATTAGGGGTGGGTGGCTAGCAGCTCAGAGGGAGGCAGCCAGTTTGCCGGCTATAAATGTTCGGTAGTGGGAGGGGTTGAGAGTAAGGTATGTCAGGTATGCAGGCTAGGTATGTAATGCACGATTGTAGGGGTCAGTGGGGAGTGCCATGTGCTGAGGTGACACGGGGGTGGTGTGGACGGTCGTTTACCAGAAACTAGGCCAGTACACTTATGGGAGGAAAGAATGCGGCATTTAAATGGTTCGAATGGCTCTGAGTACAATGGGACTCAACTTCTGAAGTCATTAGTCCCCTAGAACTTAGAACTAGTTAAACCTAACTAACCTAAGGACAGCACACACATCCGTGCCCGAGGCAGGATTCGAACCTGCGACCGTAGTGGACTCGCGGTTCCAGACTGCAGCGCCTAGAACCACACGGCCACTTCAGCCGGCTGCCACCATTGAAGTTGAAGGTGTTGTGTGCAGCTGAATGTTGTACCACTAGGTGGTCAGCTTTGTTCTCGGCAACAGTTTCGTTCTAGTGGACAGCTGGTTTGTATTCGTACTGATGTAAAAAGCTGTGCAGTATTTGCAGCAGAGGTGGTGTATGACGTGGCTTCTTTCATGAGTGGCCCAGTCCTGACGGGAGAGGGTAAGCCCGAGACAGAACTGGAGTAGGAAGTGAAGGGTGAGGTTTGGGCAAGTCTCGCATCTGGGTCTTCCGCAGGGATACGGTGCCCGTCGTAAGGGGTTGGTGATGGGAGTGGCGCGGGGATAGTCTAGGATATCGTGTAGGATGGGTGGGCAGTGGAACACCACTTGAGGCGGGGTAAGCAGGACAGTGTGGAAGGGATGGCGGCTGTCGAAATGCAGTTACTGTTGGCAGTTAATGGGTTTAATGTGGGCAGAAGTGTGGATGGACAATGAAGGTCAGGGCCGGCCGTGGTGGTCTAGCGGTTCTAGGCGCTCAGTCCGGAACTGCGCGACTGCTACGGTCGCAGGTTCGAATCCTGCCTCGGGCATGCCTCGGGCATGGATGTGTGTGATGTCCTCAGGTTAGTTAGGTTTAAGTAGTTCTAAGTTCTAGGGGACTGATGACCACAGCTGTTAAGTCCCATAGTGCTCAGAGCCTTTTGAACCAATGGAGGTCGGCATCCGGTAAGGCGATGCACTGGGCTTAGGAGGACCAGGTGAAGTGGCCGGAAGAGAAGGTGTCGAGGATCTGAAGGAACGCAAATAGGGTGTCTCGCCCTCGAGTCCAGATCGTGAAGATATTGTAAAAAAACTTGAACCAAACTCTGGATTAGGAGTTGTGGTAACCTAGGAAGTTTTCCTCTAGGTTCTGTCCCTTCCTGAGAACACTAACCTCTCAGTAGAAGAAAGGGCAGCTAGACATACCGTGAAAACGTATTCTGACCTAATCGTCCTCCCTGCAAACAAATGTTCGACCACTGTGTAGTGTTTCCTTTCCTCGGGGTTCTGCCGTTAAAATACAAAATAGAAAATCTGATTGGGTTTTGAATTTTGATGGAATAAGTTACGGATAAGATGGACTTCGTATTACTGATTGAGATAGTGCTGTAATTTGACCGTGAATAGCAGACCGGGTTGGCAACACTACAAAAAGCGACTGTAAGGAAATAGCATCAGAAATAAGTTGAAATTTACCTTATAATTCTGTCAGAAATGTAGTGTCTATTATAATATAGTCTTCGTGGCTGCGTCTGGAATACTTCTTAATTTTCTTGTAGGATGTCCTTTTTTTATTGTTCGCTGGTCCTCTTGTTCTCCGTCTGATGAAAATTTCTTGGAGTTGTCACTGTCAGGATTAATTTATAAATTTGGCGATAACCATTGCGAATCACTACTGAAATAACTTGAAGGCGCTGTGTGTTTGTTTCGTAATGTAGTTTTAATTTCCACTTAAAATCATTCTTTAGCATCAGCACTAAAAAATACACGTCTTAAACGTATGATAACAAGAGAGTAATGAAATAGTTGTTAAAACAAGCACCTACGTTAAAAAAAAAAAAAAAAAAAAAAAAAAGAAAGAAAGATCAAAATTACTTATGAAAATCTGTCGCTGGCGCAGCGCTCTCCTGCATGCGTGATTGTAAATCACATCTTTGCTCTGGCGGAGGCGCGGTAGTCAAAGTACAGTTACAACTGGTGTAATGAGTTGCAATGGCTACGGGATAGAAGGCCTCTACCAGCTGCGTGCTCCACCTACGACCTCTGCCAGAGTGACCTCATCACAGATGTCCAATGTAACCTCCAGTCGCAACTGAAATCCGTGAGCTCTGGCCAGAACCTCTACCTGAAGTCTATATCTCTCACCCTAACAACACCCCACACACCCACCTCCTACATGCTCTCCAAAATCTACATATCCAACAATTGTAGATGCGCTATTGTAGCTGGTTATACTGCTCCCACAGAAAAATTGCTCCTGGATGTGTTGATCACAATACCCGCAACCAATTGCCTGAAGCCTATCCTCTCACGTCAAAGATACTAACCGCTTCCTCCACCGACTCTCCGCCACTCTCCACCCATTTACGTGATGCATCCCTTCTCGTCACTGTTGACGTTACTTTCCTGTTTACCAACCTACCGACTCTCAACTATTTTTCCTTTGAAGGGAAGGTATACAAACAAATTTCTGGCACAAGCAGGAGCACCTGAATATCACCCTCCTATCCCAACCAGTTTATGGGCCATCTAGAGGAAACATTCCTAGTCTCCCAAAACTCTCAACTCCTAGTCTGGTTCAGGTTCATTGATCAAACAACGGAAAATCCAGGATGGAATGTAAAAATACCAGAGAAGGAAAGTTGCTACTCACCATATAGTGGAGATGCTGAGTCGCGATAGTGTGGTTTCAGCTCTCTGAGACTGCAGACGTGTGTGCAAGTTGCATTTGCATGAGTGAGTGTGTGTGTGTGTGTGTGTGTGTGTGTGTGTGTGTGTGCCGAAAGCTATAATTGTGTGAATCTTTTTCTTGTGCCTATCGTGACTTAGCATCTCCGCTATATGGTTAGTAGCAACTTTCCTTCTCTGGTATTGTCAGGGCCATTGATGACACATTCATGACGTGGACTCAGGACCGAGATCCCCTATCCACATTCCTCCACAATCTCAAAACCTTCTCTCCCATCCGCTTCACACAGTACTAGTAAGCCCAACGCACCACCTTACTGGAGGTTGACTTCCTCCTCTCTGATGGCTCCATCCTGTAGCGGGACTTTGAATTTCGCCGCACTACACTCGTTCCCTCGGATATAAATTATACCGTCGCAGCTGTGTGGGCGCTCGACGGCAGAGAAAATATGTAAGAAAATGAAGGTACAAAAATTGTAACCCTTTTTGTTTTCTACCCACTTTTGTCTCTTGAGAGTGGAAGCTTAACATACTTATTAGCTAGTCTTGGTTGGATGAAGACAAAAAAACTTATTGATGTGCAGATGTATTGTGGAAGTTTGTATTAAATTCGGAGGATCGAAGCAGCAATGTAAAATACATTGCATTCAATATCAAGACGGTTTTAATTTGTGTTGTTGTTGTGGTCTTCAGTCCTGAGACTGGTTTGATGCAGCTCTCCATGCTACTCTATCCTGTGCAAGCTTTTTCATCTCCCAGTACCTACTGCAACCTACATCCTTCTGAATCTGCTTAGTGTATTCATCTCTTGGTCTCCCTCTTCGATTTTTACCCTCCACGCTGCCCTCCAATACTAAATTGGTGGTCCCTTGATGCCTCAGAACATGTCCTACCAACCGATCCCTTCTTCTGGTCAAGTTGTGCCACAAACTTCTCTTCTCCCCAATCCTATTCAATACTTCCTCATTAGTTATGTGATCTACCCATCTAATCTTCAGCATTCTTCTGTAGCACCACATCTCGAAAGCTTCTATTCTCTTCCTGTCCAAACTATTTATCGTCCACGTTTCACTTCCATACATGGCTACACTCCATACGAATACTTTCAGAAATGACTTCCTGACACTTAAATCAATACTGGATGTTAACAAATTTCTCTTCTTCAGAAACGCTTTCCTTGCCATTGCCAGCCTACATTTTATATCCTCTCTACTTCGACCATCATCAGTTATTTTGCTCCCCAAATAGAAAACTCCTTTACTACTTTAAGTGCCTCATTTCCTAATCTAATTCCCTCAGCATCACCCGACTTAATTAGACTACATTCCATTATCCTTGTTTTGCTTTTGTTGATGTTCATCTTATATCCTCCTTTCAAGACACTGTCCATTCCATTCAACTGCTCTTCCAAGTTCTTTGCTGTCTCTGACAGAATTACAATGTCATCGGCGAACCTCAAAGTTTTTATTTCTTCTCCATGAATTTTAATACCTACTCCGAATTTTTCTTTTGTTTCCTTTACTGCTTGCTCAATATACAGATTGAACAACATCGGGGAGAGGCTACAACCCTGTCTTACTCCTTTCCCAACCACTGCTTCCCTTTCATGTCCCTCGACTCTTATAACTGCCATCTGGTTTCTGTACAAATTGTAAATAGCCTTTCGCTCCCTGTATTTTACCCCTGCCACCTTTAGAATTTGAAAGAGAGTATTCCAGTCAACATTGTCAAAAGCTTTCTCTAAGTCTACAAATGCTAGAAACGTAGGTTTGCCTTTCCTTAATCTTTCTTCTAAGATAAGTCGTAAGGTCAGTATTGCCTCACGTGTTCCAGTGTTTCTACGGAATCCAAACTGATCTTCCCCGAGGTTGGCTTCTACTAGTTTTTCCATTCGGCTGTAAAGAATTCGTGTTAGTATTTTGCAGCTGTGACTTATTAAGCTGATAGTTCGGTAATTTTCACATCTGTCAACACCTGCTTTCTTTGGGATTGGAATTATTATATTCTTCTTGAAGTCTGAGGGTATTTCACCTGTTTCATACATCTTGCTCACCAGATGGTAGAGTTTTGTCAGGACTGGCTCTCCCACAGCCGTCAGTAGTTCCAATGGAATATAGTCTACTCCGGGGGCCTTGTTTCGACTCAGGTCTTTCAGTGCTCTGTCAAACTCTTCACGCAGTATCATATCTCCCATTTCATCTTCATCTACATCCTCTTCCATTTCCATAATATTGTCCTCAAGTACATCGCCCTTGTATAGACCCTCTACATACTCCTTCCACCTTTCTGCTTTCCCTTCTTTGCTTAGAACTGGGTTTCCATCTGAGCTCTTGATATTCATACAAGTCGTTCTCTTATCTCCAAAGGTCTCTTTAATTTTCCTGTAGGCGGTATCTATTTTACCCCTAGTGAGATAGGCCTCTACATCCTTACATTAGTCCTCTAGACATCCCTGCTTAGCCATTTTGCACTTCCTGTTGATCTCATTTTTGAGACGTTTGTATTCCTTTTTGCCTGTTTCACTTACTGCATTTTTATATTTTCTCCTTTCATCAATTAAATTCAATATTTCTTCTGTTACCCAAAGATTTCTACTAGCCCTAGTCTTTTTACCTATTTGATCCTCTGCTGCCTTCACTACTTCATCCCTCAAAGCTACCCATTCTTTTTCTACTGTATTTATTTCCCCCATTCCTGTCAATTGCTCCCTTATGCTCTTCCTGAATCTCTGTACAACCTCTGGTTCTTTTAGTTTATCCAGGTCCCATCTCCTTAAATTCCCACCTTTTTGCAGTTTCTTCAGTTTTAATCTACAGGTCATAACCAATAGATTGTGGTCAGAGTCCACATCTGCCCCTGGAAATGTCTTACAATTTAAAACCTGGTTCCTAAATCTCTGTCTTACCATTATATAATCTATCTGATACCTTTTAGTATCTCCAGGGTTCTTCCATGTATACAACCTTCTATCATGATTCTTAAACCAAGTGTTAGTTATGATTATGTTGTGCTCTGTGCAAAATTCGACCAGGCGGCTTCCTCTTTCATTTCTGTCCCCCAATCCATATTCACCTACTACGTTTCCTTCTCTCCCTTTTCCTACACTCGAATTCCAGTCACCCATGACTATTAAATTTTCGTCTCCCTTCACAATCTGAATAATTTCTTTTATTTCGTCATACATTTCTTCAATTTCTTCGTCATCTGCAGAGCTAGTTGGCATATACACTTGTACTACTGTAGTAGGCGTGGGCTTCGTATCTATCTTGGCCACAATAATGCGTTCACTATGCTGTTTGTAGTAGCTTACCCGCATTCCTATTTTCCTATTCATTATTAAACCTACTCCTGCATTACCCCTATTTGATTTTGTGTTTATAACCCTGTAGTCACCTGACCAGAAGTCTTGTTCCTCCTGCCACCGAACTTCACTAATTCCCACTATATCTAACTTCAACCTATCCATTTCCCTTTTTAAATTTTCTAACCTACCTGCCCGATTAAGGGATCTGACATTCCACGCTCCGATCCGTAGAACGCCAGTTTTCTTTCTCCTGATAACGACATCCTTTTGAGTAGTCCCCGCCCGGAGATCCGAATGGGGGACTATTTTACCTCCGGAATATTTTACCCAAGAGGATGCCATCATCATGTAATCATACAGTAAAGCTGCATGCCCTCGGGAAAAATTACTGCTGTAGTTTCCCCTTGCTTTCAGCCGTTCGCAGTACCAGCACAGCAAGGCCGTTTTGGTTATTGTTACAAGGCCAGATCAGTCAATCATCCAGACTGTTGCCCTTGCAACTACTGAAAAGGCTGCTGCCCCTCTTCAGGAACCACACGTTTGTCTGGCCTCTCAACAGATACCCTTCCGTTGTGGTTGCACCTACGGTACGGCTACCTGTATCGCTGAGGCACGCAAGCCTCCCCACCAACGGCAAGGTCCATGGTTGATGTATACATTAGTAATTCCTGGACAATGAAATTTATTGCAAGATTTCGGGGGAGCTACGACCTTTCACGCAGAAATGAAGCAGGAGATTTTTGGAGAACGAGACCTGGACGCCGCATGAGAGAAGACATGTTAACATGGTAAAGGATGAACTCTTATCTATGCCATTTCCCCGTGTTAATCACATTTTGTTATTCTCTGTTCTGTTTCAAATAATTTTTGTAGTGGAAATTGGTTTGACTTTTGCTCAGAAACGCCTCAAGGACCACCACAACAATAGCTTTTCCGAATCCCGAAGTCCAATAGATTTTCTGTAATTCGAAGTCCGATTTGCATTTAATTCTTTCCCTTTTTCACGGTCATTAACGATTTTAAAACCCCCTTTTTATTCACCATTTTTTCCCACATTTTCAACCTTTTCTTCTCTTCTCTTCTCTCTTTCTCTTTTATTAACCACTGCAGTCCACACCTCTGTTCACGTTAAACCCACTAACCGGCAACAGTACCTCCATTTTCACAACTGCCATTGCTTCATGGGGGAAAAAAGAAAAAAATCCTTATCCTTCCTATGCAGCTGTGGACGATGTATCTGTAGCGATGAGAACTTTCTTGCCGGATATGTTGAAGGCTCCCTGAAGGCCTTCACAGACAGGCAATACCCACCAAACGTATCCACAGACAGATTTTCCGTAATGTACCCGTATACACTCTGAATCCACCCACCACAGCCAAGATTCGAGTACAAATGAGTGCCCCCCTCATCACTGGACTGGAACAACTGAGCCACACCCTTCACCACGGCTTCGATTCTTTCTCTTCGAGCCCCGAGAGATCCTACCCACCCGTCCCGAAGTGGCGTTCTGTCGCCTGCCCTACCCGTACGGCCCTGTGCCGCTTCCACTCCTGAAGTGCGAGATCTTCCCAATATGCCCACCCAGCAGCTACTATACCAGTCCTGTCTCAGGTTTATCCTACCCCACGAGAGGCCGGGCCACCTGTGAGAGCTGCCGTGCCGTATACCGGCTCTGCTGCAAACATTACACAGCCTTTTACGTTAATATCACTACCGAATAGCTGTCCACTGGGACAAACGGCCACCGCCAAACTGTCATCGAGAACAGAGTCGATATCTACCCGGTGGCACGGTATGCGACTGAACAAAACGTGCTCAATTTCGATGGCTGCTTCACGGTTTGGGCTATTTTGATCCTTCCCTTCACCACCCGCTTCTCTGAACTACGTAGATGATAGTTAAACAAATATTAACAAAGAAATAGAGGGGCTGGTCAGTACTTACCTCAGCTCAGCCAATAGATACACAAAACAGAACAGAAAATTTCCAATCCTAGCTTTCGGAACTTTGCTCCTTCGTCAGGGAGGAGAGAGGGGAAAAGAGGGAAGAAGGGAAAGTGAATTCAATTAGTCACAACCCAGGTTATGAAACAACAAAGAAAGGTAAACAGGGAGCGTAGTAAGGATGGAGGCACGGTCGTCAGAGGGAAGCCAAAGATATTCTACTGTTAAGTACTGTACCAGCTTCAAATCAAAGAGCCTGCATACAGAAGTAAAGAGGTATATAGTATAAAGATAAACACAACTATGTAGGAAGAAAAGATGCGTGAATGGCTAAAGAGGAGAGGGAAAAAGGAGAAGACTGAAGAGTAAATGGGAGTGAGATCGGTTAACGTAGGTTCAGTCCGGGGGGGATGGCGGGATGAAAGGATGTGTTGGACTGCAAGTTCCCATCTCCGCCCCATGCGTCCCCCCCCAACCACCTACTCCAGCCCTGCTACTGGTAAAACATACACAATTCGAGGCAGGGCCACATGTGAAACAACACATGTCATTTATCAGCTGACACGCCTGCACTGCACAGCCTTTTACATCGGTATGACGACAACTAAACTGGCTGAGCGCACAAACGGACACAGACGAACTGTCCGCCTAGGAGATGTCCGATACCCAGTAGCGGAGCATACTCTACAGCATAATGCGAGGGACCTAGGAACCTGCTACACCGTACGTGCCATTTGGCTTCTCCCACCCAACACCAGTCCCTATAAACTGCGGAGATGGGAACTTCCACTCCAACACATCCTTTCATCCCGCCATCCCCCTGGACTGAACCTACGTTAAACAACCTCACTCCCATTTACTCTTCAGTCTTCTCCTTTTTCCCTCTCCTCTTTAGCCATTCACACACCTTTTCTTCCTACATAGTTGTGTTTATCTTTGTACTACATACCTCTTTACTTCTGTATGCATCCTCTTTGGTTTGAAGCTGGCACAGTACTCAACAGTAGAATATCTTTGGCTTCCCTCTGACGATCATGTCTCCATCCTTGCTACCCTCCCGGTTTACCTTTCCCTGTTGCTTCATAACCTGGGTTGTGAGTAACTGAATCCACTTTCCCTTTTTTCCCCTCTCTCCTCCCTGATGAAGGTACAAAGTTCCGAAAGCTAGGAATGTAAATTTTCTGTTCTGTTTTGTGTATCTATCGGCTGTACTGAGCTGAGGTAAGTGCTGGCCAGCCCCTCTATCTCTTTGTAAGTATTTGTTTGACATCTTTATATGAGATTTTCCATTAATCATGTAGACGATAGTTAACCATACAACACGTCCTCTGCTCTCCGTAATTGTCCCGGCGCCAGTGTGCGGTAACTCACTGTCCTCGCACCCTCCACCCGACAGTTTCCCTTTCCTCCTTTCTGTCAGCTCCTGCCAATTGATGTCCGCCTGTCACTTTCAATGTGTGCCACTTTCCACTCGCCACTACAGTTGTGTGTCACGTGCCTAGCCTGCATATCTATCACCCGACTCCCCTGCATTCCCAGATGGGAAAAAGGCCTCCCTCCGGGCCGCCACCCACCCCACTCCCGATCCCTATCCCTGCCTCTGTTTCCTTCAATCCAACCCACCCAATACTACCCCCACGACAATGAATCCGTGTCCCAAACTACAGCACTGGAACTGTTAGTCCGGCGGCACCGGGTAGGGCCGTAGGTGTGTGAATGTGTGTGTTTTCTTTTGTGTGTGCCTATCAGCAATTCAGTGCCTCTGATTTTTGGTGGGTGGTTGTCTTCAATCCAAAAGGATTTACACTCTACAAGAACATCCGTACAACATCTCCCTCTTGTTTTACTGTTTCAAAATCTTACTTATTTTTAATAGTGTATTTTTAAATTGCAAATCTCAAAAGTGTCTTCTGTTTTATTATGTACGCACAATATTTTCTTTTACCTTGGGAATGAGTTTGGCCATTACTACATGTTCTTGTTTTTGTTCTTTTTCTTGGCACAGTTTTTTTCCCCCTAAAGGGATAATTCCACGGTTAATTGTGTATCTGTATACAGACTTAATGAAATATCACAGGTTTTTGTTTCAGTTTTCTGTAGTATATTTATAATTTTGTATGCAAATTTCATCTAAATGACACGATATCCGTATTACAGTGCAGAACTTCGACATGCTCGACATACTACTACGAATAACACAAAAATTTTATATCGAAGATTTATAGTACAAACGTTCTGATACTTCCGCTGACAGTGACTTGTAACGAGCCGCATTCACTTTTATTGCGGCTGTGCTCTCTTGTAATGTTTTGCGGTACCCGGCAGGACGAAGAGAGGGTGGTACGATAGGTGGGTGGCCGTTTTCCTCTCACGACAACACAAAATGCACACTCGGTTAAAATACACTTTATTACAGGAACCAATTGAGTATTTAACTTGAGTAATGTCCAATCCGAAGTACTGTAGTTAACAGCAATCAAATACGTGTACTAATTCTTGAATCTTGTCTGTGGCCGTATCACAACTATATACAATGACTAATGTTCCCTCACAGCTAGCTTAAGTGCCAGGAGATGACTGTCATTGTGGAAGACCACAACACAGTGTGACGAGAGGGCAATGTGAACCGAGTCCCGATGCGACGTACTGTATTGGCGCGTAGCCTGGGGGCACGTCTCGGTCTTCTCTCGTCGTAGGCGTGCCTAGTTCGGTACCTGCTATACAATGTTTCCTAGTGCCGACCCGTGTGCTGGTGAAGGGTTACGCCAGCACAGTCCCCCACCCCCTCCCGGAAAAATGCCACGCCGTTGTCTCGTGCTGGAGATGTGAATGACAATGTGGGAGAGGCAGAAAGCTGGGTGTAGCTGTGGGGGACACAGTACTCCTGGCCGTACCCTGCCTTCTGGCTTGTGAAAGCAGAGGATCGTCCTCCCAAAAACGTAGCCCAGGATACACGTTGTAACGAAGCGGGATTGCCCACTGCTGTCCTGTTTTGGTTTTACACTCCTTCAGTAATGTAGTTAAGCAATGAACTTTTTTTTTCACTACTCAGATTCTGACTACAGATTCTGTGACTTTCAGCCTCGTAGTACAGAATTCAGAAATAGCTTAAATAAAATTCCCGTAGTAAAACCTATTATTTCAGTACATTCTAATGTCTATTCTGAAAGTAATGAGCTAATTAGTTTTATTGAAAATGCATCCTATTAAAAGTTATGAACAATGATGTATATTGTGCAATACATATTAAGTAAAATTCGAGTGAGCTAATAAATCGAATTCAGCTATAAGACTGCATCCAAAAGAAAGCCTAAATTTTACTGATTCCAGCAAAGTGTTTAAATTAACCTAAAGTCTGTTAGTTACATAGGTATTAAGACTTAAAATCTGTAGCCTGTATGACTTTCAGTGCCAATTGTGACCAAACTACTAAGTAATTCCGAGATCTGTTTCGATACTTTTGCTACCTTTATTTTTCTACATAAAATGACTCCAGTCTCAACTTTGTAAGCGCATTAATTAAGAATTAAGTAAATTTGAATAAGTAAAAATTGTTGTTCGAGAGGGCTGCAATGGTTAAAGTCGGGAATTCCCACTGCGGATGCATAAGTTAGTTCCGCGTATTTAAATTGATACAGCTCACTTGTGTTATTTCAGTAATAAAACCCAATAGTTAACTTCAAAACCTATTAGAAAGGATCATTTTAACCCTGGGAAATTATAAACTATAATATATTAACAGAAATAGTCAAATATTCAAGCACTCGTCTATATAAGGTCCGAGCTGGTGCAGTTCTCAGTTAGTTCTCGGTCAGATTCTCACGGAGCAAAAGTGCGGCAAGTCGGTTAATTTTTCCGGTCGGTACCAAAAAAGTGTAATTTTGAACACTGTTAAAGACTGGAAGTTTTTGATCTACTTAATGTGACGATTAAGTGTAAGAGGCCTGGTCACAGAATATTGTGCGTTTGAATGATAAGAAATAAATCGCACTGTGGTTGTCATAAATGTTCAACAATGAATACGGTCTTGACTTTTGATTTTGGAAAACTTAATCTAGGATCCTGGCTTCTTAATTTCAGTGCGATTTAGGTGAGACGGACACGGCTACCGGGAAGACAATATTGAATAAGCAAAGCGAGGTAGGTCGGGAACACTGCGCACTATCTACTCGGTGAGGAAATGTTTCAATACATCCGGTTGTGACGTGAACTTTAAGTGGCACTAATACAAGGATACAGCCCGGCACGTTACAACGTCCAGCCATCTCCTAGGACTGTAATGGCGATGGCGGGTCCGGGTCCATCGGGTCGCAAGGTGGTGACAGCAGAGGCGAGGACTTGACGTCAGCCGGCTCGCCCCGGGGTGCCGTGGCGGCACCTGTGGGCTTCTGCGAAGGCTGCGTTGTCCCGTGAGGCCACGAATCTGAAGGAAAAAAAGCAGCAGAATCACAGGGCAGATGAGAAATACGAATTTGATTCTGGTGACGGTGCTGCAAACCGTCGGGTCCTGCAATTAGGTACATATATGTGCCAATGCTTTCTGGATCTCGCCTCACGAACAGTGCTGACGTCAGCCAAAAACCTGGTTAAGCACTCGGTGCAAAGCGATACTCGTGGACCGTCGGCGGTGTCAGATACTACTGTAGCGGGAGTTTGAATTTCGCCGCACTACACTCGTTCCCTCAGATATAAATTATACCGTCGCAGCTGTATGAGCGCTCGACGGCAGAGAAAGTATATAAGAAAATGAAGGTACTAAAATTATAACTCTTTTTGTTTTCTACCCGCTCTTGTCTCTTGAGAGCGGGAGCTTAACTTACTTATTAGCTAGTCTTGGTCGGATTAAGACGAAGAAACTTATTGATGTGCAGACGTATTGTGGAAGTTTGTATGAAATTTGGAGGATGGAAGCAGCAACGTAAAATACATTGCATTCAATATCGAGATGGTTTTAATTTGTATACATTAGTAATTCCTGGACAATGAAATTTATTGCAAGATTTCGGAGCAGCTATGACTTTTCACACAGAAATGAAGCAGGAGATTTTGGAGAACAAGACCTGGACACCGCACGAGAGAAGACATGTTAACATGGTAAAGGATGAACTCTTATCTACGCGATTTCCCCCTGTTAATCACATTTTGTTATTCTCTGTTCTCTTTCAAATAATTTTTGTAGTGGAAATTGGTTTGACTTTTGCTCAGAAACGCCACAAGGACCACCCCAACAGTAACTTTTCCAAATCACGAAGTCTGATATGCTTTTCATTCTTTCCCTTTTTCACGGTCATTAACGATTTTCAAACCCTTTTTATTCACTATTTCTTCCCACATTTTGAATCTTTTTTTTTTTCTTCTCTTCTCTTTTTATTTTTTATTAGTCACTACACTACGGTGAGTGAAGCTGTGTCCAATGACAGCGGCTGTGCGGAAGTTCCGCCCTGTCGCATGAGTTGGAGTGAGAGGTGCGGCACCTGCTCCTGTGTCTGGGAGGAGTGAAGCTTGACCGTCTGTCATTTCAAAGTGCATACGAAGCATTCTGCTTCTCTATTGGACTGGGAGTGGAACGGAGCTCTTGTTAGATGACGAATGCCATTTTGTTCACAAAGCTCTTCAGAGTCGAGTGATGTTAACTGAGGTCCATTGTCTGTAACAATAATTTCAGGCAATCCTTCAATGCAAAAAATTGAGGACAACACTCGAAAGGTGCTACGTGACACGGTCGAGTTCGTAGGCACTACAAATGGGAAGTTGCTAAAAGAGTCTACCACCGTGAGCCAGCGAGTGTTCCAAAATGGACCTGCAAAGTCTGTGTGCACTCGTTGCTGTGGAGATCGAGTCTTAGGCCGAGCTGAGGAATGTCCGTACCAGAGCGGACTCGGAATGTATACTAAACATTTCATTAAATTAATTTCCAGGTCAGTTACGAAGATTTAAATTTCTATTATTTTTTAATTATCGTAACGAATAGTAGAAGGTTTTCGACAACACGAATCTAATATTCTTGTGGGTGTCAGCTGTCAGTTGAAATGTAGCCTCGTACGTAGAGGATGAGTGACACTGTGCTGCCACGGTCTCGTGAACTCCACATCGAACAGAAAACAGACACAACTGAGCAAATATTTGAAAATAAATCTAATGCAAATACATTGAAGTAAAATTTTATAAATGCATACCTGATCAAATGAAACAGCAAGTTTAGTATTATGCCTATCCATTACGGATATTTTGGAACTGTGACTGTATATTGATTGTAAATAAGTTTTACAGAACTGCAACCAGTCACCCTAATGTTTGGCATTAACATGAATACCAAGGACTCAATAATACAGAGTTGTTGTATCTGCAGTGAGATGCAGCTGTCTGTATGACTAGGACCTTTATATTTAAATAAATAACAAATCTTCAGATGAATTGTTGACTTATTTCTGCTGTTATGTTAACATGATCTGGAGTATTATCAAGAGCAGATTCTGTTTATTTTAGCTAAAGATATATGTATAAGAGTTATAGTGATTGTAATGGACTAAAGCTGTTTGTATGGCTGTACATTTTATATTTAAAATATGAACAAAAATTCTTTAACTGTTAACTTACTTTTATTCTTACATTAGAGTGATCTGGGATATTGGTAAAGGCAGCTTCTGTTTGTTCCAGCTAGTTTAGTATTACCAGCCACTTTTCCTTTATTTCCAAAAAATGTTTAATAGTTTTAAATATCGCTCATCGGGTGGATTTGAGTGGATTAATATGGCACGTACGTGTCGTGTTACAACTTCGGAGTAACTCGTGGTACTTCGTGGAAGAGGAAACTGACACTATTTCAGTATACGGCTCACAGTTTTTTGGAGATTTAAACCTTCGAAACACATTACGGAAATAAACCGACAGTTACCGGTAACAATAAAATTGTTCTCTCGTTCAATATCGGTAACAGTCTCAATAAATTCTGAGCAAAAACTTTGCACGTAAATGTAAGTTTACGCAATGTCATCGGTATTACCGTTAATATTTGTAAGACTACAAACCGTGTGTTGAGTGGTGACTTTCACTCTTCCCATTATTTGTATTCCACTCGTCAGTTACTTCTTTTTTTCTCAGTATTGCCAAATTTACTTTTTCAGGTAGACAGTGTGGAAGTGCTCAAGGAAGGAAACAGCGACACATTGGATGACTCGTGTGAACACACACTCCCATCAGAAGAAGGGAACGGACAACGAGAAGAGGAAGAAATAATTCCACCGGCAGATGATGGTAATAAGAGAAAGACAGTGCGTAGCTCCTCGGGCCTTTTAAAAAGTCACTGTGTGGTAGTTATTATAGCCCAGACTACTCTAGGTGTGAAAATTACCGAACAATCAGTTTAATAAGTCATAGCTGCAAAATACTAACGCGAATTCCTTACAGACAAATGGAAAAACTGATAGAAGCCGACCTCGGCAAAGATCAGTTTGGATTCCGTAGAAATATTGGAACAAGTGAGGCAATACTGACCTTACGACTTATCTTAGAAGAAAGATTAAGGAAAGGCAAACCTACGTTTCTAGCATTTGTAGACGTAGAGAAAGCTTTTGACAATGTTGACTGGAATACTCTCTTTCAAATTCTGAAGGTGGCAGGGGTCAAATACAGAGATCAAAAGGCTATTTACAATTTGTACAGAAACCAGATGGCAGTTATAAGAGTCGAGGACATGAAAGGGAAGCAGTGGTTGGGAAGGGAGTGAGACATAGGGTTGTAGCCTCTCCCCGATGTTATTCAATCTGTATATTGAGCAAGAAGTGAAGGAAACAAAAGAAAAATTCAGATTAGGTATTAAAATCCATGGATAAAAAATAACAACTTTGAGGATCGCCGATGACATTGTAATTGTGTCAGAGACAGCAAAGCACGTGCAAGAGCAGTTGAACAGAATTGACAGTGTCTTGAAAGGAGGATATAAGATGAACATCAACAAAAGCAAAACTAAGATAATGGAATGTAGTCGAATTAAGTCGGGTGATGCTGAGGGAATTAGATTAGGAAATGAGACACTTAAAGTAGTAAAGGAGTTTTGCTATTTGGGGAGCAAAATAACTGATGATGGTCGAAGTAGAGAGGATATAAAATGTAGACTGGCAATGGCAAGGAAAGCGTTTCTGAAGAAGAGAGATTTGTTAACATCGAGTATAGATTTAAGTGTCAGGAAGTCGTTTCTGAAAGTATTTGTATGAAGTGTAGCCATGTATGGAAGTGAAACGTGGACGATAAATAGTTTAGACAAGAAGTGAATAGAAGCTTTCGAAATGTGATGCTACAGAAGAATGCAGAAGATTAGATGGGTAGATGACATAACTAATGAGGAGGTATTGAATAGAATTGGGGAGAAGAGGAGCTGGTGGCACAACTTGACTAGAAGAAGGGACCGGTTGGTAGGACATGTTCTGAGGCATCTAGGGATCACAAAGTTAGTACTGGAGGGCAGAGTGGAGGGTAAAAATCGTAGAGGGAGACCAAGAGGTGAATACACTAAACAGATTCAGAAGGATGTAGGTTGCAGTAGGTACTGGGAGATGAAGAAGCTTGCACAGGATAGAGTAGCATGGAGAGCTGCATCAAACCAGTCTCAGGACTGAAGACCACAACAACAACAACTCTAGGTGTCTGGGAGCACCGGTAGCAGGCAAAAGTTACTTCTCACATTCCCGAACCTCCACTCTTGAAAATCGGCGACACTGTAAGCGGCAATAGCATCTGAGTACATTAATCGATTTTAAGACACTCGCTTAACACCGGCTAGCAACTGACGCAGTTTTGCGCGCACCGGTCGGACCCCGCCACTTCGTCTGGACTCGGTCATCTAGATTCTGCCTGTGACTGCTTCACCTGTTTCATCTATATCTACATCAGTACTCTGCAAGCAACCTTAAAGTGTGTCACAGAGGGTACTTCCGGTGCCACTGTCTGTTGCCCCCTCCCCCGTCGTGTTGGCGATTGTTATGCAAGAAGTAATCAAGCTGCGGGCCTATGGGGTATCGTCTCAGTTGTGCGACTGGATTCGTGATTTCCTGTCAGGAATGTCGCAGTTCGTAGTAATAGACGGCAAATCATCGAGTAAAACTGAAGTGATATCAGGTGTTCCCCAGGGAAGCGTCCTGGGACCTCTGCTGTTCCTGATCTATATAAATGACCTGGGTGATAATCTGAGCAGTTCTCTTAGGTTGTTCGCAGATGATGCTGTGATTTACTGTCTAGTAAGGTCATCCGAAGACCAGTATCAGTTGCAAAGCGATTTAGAAAAGATTGCTGTATGGTGTGGCAGGTGGCAGTTGACGCTAAATAATGAAAAGTGTGAGGTGATCCACACGAGTTCCAAAACAAATCCGTTGGAATTCGATTACTCGATAAATAGTACAATTCTCGAGGCTGTCAATTCAACTAACTACCTGGGTGTTAAAATTACGAACAACTTCAGTTGGAAAGACCACATAGATAATATTGTGGGGGAGGTGAGCCAAATGTTGCGTTTCATTGGCAGGACACTTAGTAGATGCAACAAGTCCACTAAAGAGACAGCTTACACTACACTCGTTCGTCCTCTGTTAGAATATTGCTGCGCGGTGTGGGATCCTTACCGGGTGGGATTGACGGAGGACATCGAAAGGGTGCAAAAAAGGGCAGCTCGTTTTGTATTACCACGTAATAGGGGAGAGAGAGTGGCAGATATGATACGCGAATTGGGATGAAGTCATTACAGCAAAGACGGTTTTCGCCGCGGCGAGATCTACTTACGAAATTTCAGTCACCAACTTTCTCTTCCGAATGCGAAAATATTTTGTTGAGCCCAACCTACATAGGTAGGAATGATCATCAAAATAATCAATCAGAGCTCGAACAGAAAGGTTTAGGTGTTCGTTTTTCCCGCGCGCTGTTCATGAGTGGAATGGTAGGGAGATAGTATGATTGTGGTTCGATGAACCCTCTGCCAAGCACTTAAATGTGAATTGCAGAGTAATCATGTAGATGTAGATGAAGAACGATTGTCAGTAATCCGTGCATTTGCCTTAATTCCTCAGATGTTCTCTTTATGGCAATCTCAGAACATATGTGGGAGAAAGTAATATGTTGCCCTACTCTTCTCAGAATGAACCCTCTGAAAATTTCGGTAGAAACCTTCTCCGTGAATCGGAACACGTCTACCTTAGTGTCTCTCACTGGAGTTTGTCGTGCACCTCTGTAATGCTCTCGTGCCGACGAATTGCGCACTCTTTGGAAGAACTGTATCTCTTCTGTTAATCCGACCTGTTAAGGATCTCACACTGATGAGGAATATTCGGGTATCGATCTTTCGTCGACGAATTACACTGCCTCGAGATTCTTCCGACGGACCTAACTCTGGCATCTGACTTTCCTGCTGTTTGTTTTATGTGGTCATTCCATTTAAGATCGTTCCGAATTGTTACTCCTCAATATTTTACTGTAGTTATGGTTTCCAGCAGTGTGTCAAATGGTTCAAAATGCTCGGAACACTATGGGACTTAACTGCTGAGGTCATCAGTCCCCTAGAACTTAGAACTACGTAAACCTAACTAACCTAAGGACATCACACACATCCATGGCCAAGGCAGGATTCAAACCTGCGACCGTAGCGGTCGCGCGGTTCTAGACTGTAGTGCCTAGAACTGCTCTCCTATCGGAGTACAAAAAAGGCAAGTATGCTCCTCTTTATTAAAAGATTCAGACTGAAAAGTGGCATACACAGGGTGCGGCGCGGGAACTTCCTTATTTGAAACGCGCTGCACACGGCAGCTGTTACTCGTAGTTGCATGGATTTCTGTGAAATCGAAAGTGTCAGACTTAACTTTTTTTTTTAAAAAAAGGTTAGTGTAGTAGCAATTGTGCAGTGGGCGAGAGAGCAGCCCTCGTTCGCCATTGAGGCCTACTTTTCGAACGGACGTTCGGTCGTCAGAACTCGGCGTGCATTCGGGAAACAGTTACATATCGCCCCTGCAGGTCGTGTTCCTGATGGGAAATCAATTCTTATGTTAGTAGACACCTTTATAGGTACTGAAAGTGTGCAGAAAAAGAAACCGGGACTTTCAAGAACTACCAGAACACCTGAAAACATCGAGAGGATAAGGATGTCGATTTTGAATTCCCCCGAGCGATCTGCAAGCTGCCCTTGCAATTTCTGAATGCACAGTGAGAAAAATTATTCATTAAGAGTTGAAATATCATCTGTATAAACTGTCAGTGGTGCACACACTTCATCCACATGATTTTGATTCACTAAAAAATGCGTATGAAACCTCGATCGACGAGCTGTCTTGTGACGCCTCAGTGTCCTTCAGCACCGAGGCACATTTTTGTTTGTCTGGCTGCGTGAATAAACAAAGCAGTATTGGAGTGGCACGAACCTCTGAGAACTTCGTGAGCTGCCCCTGCATACAGAATGTGTGACTGTTTGGTGTGCACTATCTAAATTTGGCATTATTGACCCACGGTTTTTCAAAGAGAACAATAAAGCAGTGTCAGGTAATTCTGAGCATTACGATCAGATGATTGAACAGTTTTTCCTTCTCGAAATTGAAGAAATGGATGTGGGTGATGTCTGGTTCCTACAAGATGGCACCACGGCACGAATGATCTGTGCGATTGCAGGCTTTCTAGGCATATTTCAGCTGTGAAATCTTCACGTGTTATCAGCCGAATGGCATCGTCTTCTAGTCACAACGTTTCAACGGACTGCGTATCCGTCATCTTCAGGCGAAGTGACTTTGCCTGGCAACTTCGCCTGAAGGTGACGCATTCGCAATCCTTTGAAACGTCGTGACTAGAAGACTGTAATATACCTAATACAGGGTGCGTCAAAAAAATATATACAATCTTTGAAGTGTCATAGAAAATTTATTTCCCGTTCTACAATGTTAAATTTCTGGAAATGGAAAGCTTAAAGTCCAATTGGAAAAATAAATGTACTTTGCAAATGTGATTAATGTTCAAACTGGTGGCCTTCATCAACAAAACATTTCTGAGTACGAGTCACCACTGATTCCGTACATCCAATGAGATTTCTGCGCACACCGCCTGAATCTCATTCCAAAGTGTGTCCAGGTTATATGGTTTACGTTTGTACACATCATCTTTTACTGTGCCCCATAAGAAGAGATCCAGCTGCGTGAGGTCTGGAGAGCATGCAGGAAACTCAATTGGTCCCCTGCGTCCTATCCACTGGCCTTGCATATTGTGATCCAGGTATGCTCGTACATCCCTATGATAGTGCGGCGAGGCACCATATTGTTGGAAATAAAACTCATCATTACCGTATAATGTATGAATGGCAGGGAATATGGAGTCAGCAAGCATTGTTAGGTACGTTTCTCCAGTAACAGTACCTTCAAAGTGGAAAGGCCCAATGAGTCCGCTTGCAGACAAACCACACCACACATTTACACCAGGCAAATTCACAGCCTTTTCAACTGTAATGTGAGGATTATCTTCAGCCCAGTACACACAATTGTGCCTATTGACAGTTCCATTGAGTTTGAATTGGGCTTCATCTGACCAAATTATGCTACCCATAAATCCTGGTTCACGTCTCAACATCTCCTGAACCCATTCACAAAATTCTAACCTTCAATCTGGATCGTCGGCACTTGGTAGCTGTTGCACCAGCCTTGGAATGTACACACGAAACTTGGCTTTCTTCAGATTGTGTAGCACACTACTGGCACTTACATTACTCTCACGTGCCACTTGCCTTGAAGATTTTTGAGGCGAACGCTGAAACAGTTCCAAGACTGCAGTTGTGGAATCATCACTTGTAGCTGTACGAGGCTGCCCTGATCGACCTTTATGCACATCATACACTGTTCCATGAATTTCGAATTTGTCTCGTAGACGAGTAATTGTTAACCTTGAAGGTGGTTCTGTACCATACTCACTTCTCCACTGTCTTCGAACCGCAGCTACATTCTCAAACTTCCAGTACCACTTAATTATCTGCTTCCGCGCTTCAAAGCTCAAATGCACGTCTGCCATGTTGCAGTTACTACCTTGCCACTGCTGCCACCTGTTGAAGAAACATAACATTACTTTCTCACAGATATTTAACCTTGTAGAACAGGAAATAAATTGTCTACGACAGTTCAAAGTGTATATACATTTTTTTGACGCACCCTGTATACAAAGACTTAATGAAAAACTTCGATTCCCTGACATCATGTAGTACAATACCTCACTTTAAAATGATTGATATTGTGGTGATTCGTGATTTTCATAAAAATGACACTAAATTGGAGACTAATTAGCAGACACTATTACAAAATAAAACAAACGACAATGTATTTTAAGAAACTGTGGCATTCATTGTAGTAATGGGAAAGACTTGAATTAGTGAAAATGGTAGGAATATGGTATTAATCACCAACTGTAATTACTCAGATAATTGGACTTTTACGAATGTAGTTTAGCATTCAAGAAATTATTCTGTCACTCGCAAATGAAGGCACATATTGTAAAACGTAAATTTAGGATGAAAGCTGTAAAGAACATTCTGTCTCAATGACTTTATTGATTAAACTTGTATTGTTGTAACCAGATATACACCTAATTATAAAATTCTAGGCATCTGTTACAAATTCTGTCGATCAAAACCTGTTTCATTTTACCTTCTTAGCTTCAATTACTGTTAAGAATGTGAGTCATTGTGTAATTAGCATGTATTAATTAATTTTGTGAAGTTCATTATTGTACTCATGTTTAGATCGAATTTTCACATTTAAAAACATTTTTACTTTATAAATTTCACATATTATTCAATTCTGTAATTTTGGATGTATTATTCTGTGTAATTAGAACATCTTAGCGTTGGAACTTGTTTTGAGGATTACCTTACCGACGAGCAGATAATAATTAAGTAGAAGTGTTAAAGGACGACGCCACTCGGCTGATAACCCGTGAAGATTTCACAACTTCCCCAGTCGTCTCATCTCTTTGACGGGTGATCTCCAGTGGCCAGCACACTTGCCAGATTTAGCACCGTGCGACTTTTTCTTACAGGGATATCTCAAATCCTCGGTGCATACCAAGCGTCCGCAGACCCCGGCTGAGCTACAGAACAATATTCGTGTCGCCGCTGCCGACATCGACAGAAGCACGTCGGGAAAAGTGGACCGGAACTTCCGATTTTGACCCTCAAATGCATTGAGCAGAATGGAGGCCACAGTCGAAATATCATTTTCAAAACTTAATGGAACAAAACTTTAGATGTTGCTCTTTGTAAAGAAAAAAGAATTAAATTGACATCTCTAATACTTTCTGTTCGTGATTTTTTTTTTATTTATTTTTTTATTTTTTTTTTTTTTTTTTTTTTTTTTAATTAGGAAGATCCTGCACTGCGAGCAGTTTGTTCCTCGGCACCTTAAAAATTTTCCCAAAAGTTTTAGCAAACGAACATACCGGTGCTCTTTTTTAATGTGCAGCTCACCTCTCGCTCCCACCCGCTAGTCCGTCACTGTAAGCCACCAGTACCTGTTCACTGCCACTCACCCACTCATTCAGCCCAACTCGTTGCCATTATCGCTTTGTGCCTTGTGTTTCAACTACTGTCTTCTCTCCCTGTTACTTCTCTCCCTGGCACTGTTTCCTTCACTCGTTTCCTAGCACTGTTCTCTCACCATCTACTGTATTCCACTTCCACTCTGCCTCTCCCTTTGTCTCACACTACCATTTTCTCCTCCACTCCTTCTATACCACGACAGCTGTCTACTATCTTCCGGCATATATTACTTCTCCTTCTCTTTCTCTCTCTCGGCATAAAAAAGCGCGTGTATAAAAACGTGCTGAGGAAGGTAGAATGAGGCAGCTGGTACCCCACTTTATAGTGAGAGTCTTTGATTTGAATAAAGAGGAGCATATTTGCCTTTTTTCTGCTGTGATAGGCGCAATTTTTTTGCTGTTTCCATTCTTTTTCCTGAGACTGCAGGGCATGTCAACTCGTATGAAAAGAACTTAATGGGTCAGTAACATTTTGATAAGAACTAAATTTACGCCTCAGACTAGACTTTAGGTGCACAAAAATTTCGCACGTGTTTCAGTACTACATTGTGGTGCTCACGTACTCCTTCCGATGACACCGGAGACACTCGACACCCTCCACGCTATGTCACTTTATAAACTACGTTTTCGCCTCATGCTGCATTTTACGAGTATAAGTAGGGTAACTTTGAACCTGTGTATCTTGGAAATGGATGAAGATATCTAGAAAATTTTCAATATTGTTCAAGACTGGAACCTTAGGAATGTATTGTTAAATTTACAGTCATTTGTTATGCATAGTTGTCTCAAATCTGAGGCTGGGGTTTGGTAACAAAGTAGTTTTCTACAATTTCTTAAGTCTACAATTTTGACAAATTGTACCAACAAAATTTACACACTGCATCATTCAGATATTCAATCGTTCATCGTGTGTTGTTGTTGTTGTTGTTGTTGTTGTGGTCTTCAGTCCACAGACTGGTTTGATGCAGCTCCCCGTGCTACTCTATCTGATGAAAGCTTCTTCATCTCCAATAACTACTGCAACCTACATCCTTCTGAATCTGCTTAGTGTATTCATCTCTTGGTCTCCCTCTACGATTTTTACCCTCCATGCTGCCCTCCAATACTAAATCGGTAATCCCTTGATGCCTCAGAACATGTCCTGCCAACCGATCCCTTCTTCTAGTCAAGTTGTGCCACAAACTTCTCTTCTCCCCAATTCTATTCAATACCTCCTCATTAGTTATGTGATCTACCCATCTAATCTTCAGGATTCTTCTGTAGCACCACATTTCGAAAGCTTCTATGCTCTTCTTGTCTAAACTATTTATCGCCCATGTTTCACTTCCGTACATGGCTACACTCCATACAAATACTTTCAGAAACGACTTCCTGACACTTAAAGCTATACTCGATGTTAACAAATTTCTCATCTTCAGAAATGCTTTCCTTGCCATTGTCAGTCTACATTTGATGTCCTCTCTACTTCGACCATCATCAGTTATTTTGCTCCCCATTTAGCAAAACTCCTTTACTACTTTAAGATCTCATTTCCTAATCTAATTCCCTCAGCATCACCCAACTTAATTTGACTACATTCCATTATCCTCGTTTTTCTTTTGTTGATGTTCATCTTATACCCTCCTTTCAAGACACTGTCCATTCCATTCAACTGCTCTTCCAAGTCCTTTGCTGTCTCTGACAGAATTACAATGTCATCAGCAAACCTCAAAGTTTTTATTTCTTCTCCATGGATTTTAATACATACTCCGAATTTTTCTTTTGTTTCCTTCACTTCTTGCTCAATATACAGATTGAATAACATCAGGGAGAGGCTACAACCCTGTCTCACTCCTTCCCAACCACTGCTTCCCTTTTGTGTCCCTCGACTCTTATAACTGCCATCTGGTTTCAGTACAAATTGTAAATAATCTCTCGCTCCCTGTATTTTACCCCTGACACCTGAATCTGAAAGAGAGTATTCCAGACAACATTGTCAAAAGCTTTTTCGAAGTCTACAAATGCTAGAAACGTAGGTTTCCCTTTCCTTAATCCATCTTCTAAGATGAGTCATAGGGTCAGTATTGCCTCACATGTTCCAACATTTCTGTGGAATCCAAACTGATCTTCCCTGAGGTCAGCTTCTATCAGTTTTTCCATCCGTCTGTAAAGAATTTGTTTTAGTATTTTGCAGCCATGGCTTATCAAACTGATAGTTTGGTAATTTTCACATCTGTCAACACCTTCTTTCTTTCATATTGGAATTATTATATTCTTTTTGAATTCTGAGGTTATTTTGCCTCTCTCATACATCTTGCTCACCAGATGGAAGAGTTTTGTTAGGGCTGGCTCTCCTGAGCTTATCAGTAGTTCTAATGGAATGTTGTCTACTCACGGGGCCATGTTTCGGCTTAGGTCTGTCAAACTCTTCACACAGTATCATGTCTCCCATTTCATGTTCATCTACATCCTTTTCCATTTCCATAATATTGTCCTCAAGAACATCACCCTTGTATAGACCCTCTATATACTGCTGACGATAAATAGTTTAGACAAGAAGAGAATAGAAGCTTTCGAAATGTGATGCTACAGAAGAATGCTGAAGATTAGATGGGTAGACCACATAACTAATGAGGAAGTATTGAATAGGATTGGGGAAAAGAGAAGTTTGTGGCACAACTTGACTAGAAGAAGGGATCGGTTGGTAGGACATGTTCTGAGGGATCAAGGAATTGCCAATTTAGTATTGGAGGGCAGTGTGGAAGGTAAAAATTGCAGAGGGAGACCAAGAGATGAATACACTAAACAGATTCAGAAGGATGTAGGTTGCAGTAGGTACTGGGAGATGAAGAAGTTTGCACAGGATAGAGTAGCATGGAGAGCTCCATCAAACCAGTCTCTGGACTGAAGGGCACAACAACAGCATATACTGCTTCCACTTTCTGCTTTCCCTTCTTTGCTTAGAACTGGGTTTCCATCTGATCTCTTGATATTTATACAAGTGGTTCTCTTTTCTCCAAAGGTCTCTTTTTAATTTTCATGTAGGCATTATCTATCTTTCCCCTAGTGACATATGCTTCTGCGTCCTTATATTTGTCCTCTAGCCATCCCTGCTTAACCATTTTGCACTTCCTGTCAATCTCATTTTTGAGACGTTTGTATTCCTTTTTGCTGTGTGTACACAGATATAGCCATCATCGTCAATTAGTTTGAGGTAGGGGTTTACATATATATATATCATAAAAGTTTGAGCCATTTATGTGTGTGGGATAGTGGAATCCGTGGCTGGAGTTTTGACTGCTGCTGACAGTGAAAAGTGCTCTCTCTCTCTCTCTCTCTCTCTCTCTCTCTCTCTCTCTCTCTCTCTCTCTGTCTCTCTGTCTTTCTTTCTCAGGAATCCACCCATGACTTTATGCAAATGCATTTTCCGTTCATTCATTCACAGGGGTACCAATTGGTTTAATTAAATCACAGACATACTCATTGTCAATCTATCTATTTAACTTTTATTTGAATATTTAACCTGTATGAGGAGGGTAACTTTGAAGTTCTGTATATAGGAAAGGGATAAACGAATCGAGAAAATATTCAATGTTGTTCAAGCTCAGGATCTTATGAAAAATTTCAGCCATTTGCTCTCCATAGCCATCTCAGAATCCCGTCCTGGGTTTCGGTCCACTGGTGATGCCAAAAGTATAGTTAAAAAAAACACACTTTTTTAAGGGGAGGTGGGGTTGCAAGAAACTGCCCATGAGCTAATTGTGCCTCTGTAAGTCACATCAAGCCTTAGACCACACCGATGCAAAGAGAACCGACCAATTTGCTACATTTAGTTAAGCAGGAGGGAGTGTGTAATATTCATACTTTGACCCTACTGTAGGATAGTGTCACTAAGATGATCCTGCTGTCAGCTGTGAAAACGGTCCCTGACCCGAGGGATATCCAAAACACTCGACACCACCTTATCATCACCAATAGAACCCAAAGTAAGAGCACCAGAAAATCTCCTTTTTATGCGCAGCATTTCAGAATGTATCGTTAAGCGTGTTGTTACCGCGTACTTATTGTACACTTGTGGGTTACTTCTTCTACGTGTACTCGATGTGTGACATTTTACGTACTTGACATCTTCTTTCCAGGAAGTACTGTGATAATTTGTCCGTTATTGTTTAGTTTTGCCCTATGTAGTCCCAGCAGTGTACGTATTGCTCTCGTGTTATGTGTTATAAAGGAAGTGTCGAGCAGTAAGTAGCCATTGAAGCAAATAGTTAAACACCATCACTCAAGATCTCCAATTATTTCGCCACCAGGGCATGGTGCCCGTGTTTGTGTGTGTGTGTGTGTGTGTGTGTGTGTGTGTGTGTGTGTGTTAAACACTCGCACGCGCGTGTGTGCGCTCATGTTTGTAATTTTTAGGCCCATTCTTCCTCAATCTTCAAATGAAATTATTGTCCCATATGGTGAAAGATCTTCCTGCATTCTCTCATCCTATTGCATTATACATCAACAAAATGTTTGCAATTCTGTGGTTTCCTATTTGTTTAATATTCTCCTTCCAAGTTTAGTAATTATCTCGTATGCTGATTAGAATTCTGTGGTTATTCACTCGTTCAGTGCCCTCGTTCCATTTTAGTGTACTGTCCTGTATGTTGTCATTTATATTGAAGATACCCAGTTCCTTCTGTGTATCATTACTTCTTTCTTTTGACCTGGAGCGAATACCCTGCCACTGACCTCATTTTCAGTAAACGGTGAGACAGAACATCCGGCAGGTACCGACCTCGAATAGAAAGACTATTACTGCGACAGAACTGTGTGCACTGTCGTAGCTTTTGTAACTGTTAGGAGGAGTCAGGGTACAGGGGGGGAAGTTTAGTAGGTGGAGGACAAGTGAGTTAAGGCCCCAGGGTGAGGGGAGCCTTCTCGGCTGCTTCTAATATTGTTATGCTCCGTCTGGTTTGTTGTCCGTTTCTTGCCGCTGTACGTCAATACGGGAGGCTGCCGTCAGCTTGTGGAACTTTGAAGTGACTTCTATGTTTTTTCCATCTTAATGTACTATTGTACTACATGTACTTTGAAATTTGCTTGTCTATTGATCATGTCCATTCTCTCACAGTAAGATAAATTATACCCAAAGTCTTTGAAACTGCATATGTGTTCTATCTATTTTAATTATTTTAGTTTTCAAATGTCGTTTCCTTGGAACACCAACCACCTCCAGTTCTTGTTACTGATATGATCAGCTTAAAATCTTCCCTTATATTTTCCATCTACACTATGTGATCAAAAGTATCCAGATACCCCCCAAAACATACATTTTCCATATTAGGTGCATTGTGCTGCCACCTACTGACAGGTACTCCATATCAGTGACCTAAGTAGTCATTAGACATCGTGAGACAGCAGAATGGGGTGCAACGCGGAACTCGCGGACTTCGAACGTGTTCAGATGATTAGGTGTCACTTGTGTCGTATGCCTGTACGTGAGATTTCCACACTTCTAAACATCCGTAGGTCCAGTGTTCCCGCTGTGATACTGAAGTGGAAACGTGAAGGGACACGTACAGCACAAAAGCGTACAGGCCGACCTCGTCTGTTGACTGACAGAGATTGCCGACAGTTGAAGAGGGTGCTAATATGTAATAGGCAGACATCTAACCAGTCTGTCACACGAGAATTCCAAACTGCATCAGGGTCTGCTGCAAGTACTGTGACAGTTAATCAGGAGGTGAGAAAACTTGGATTTCACGGTCGAGCTACTGCACGTAAGCCACACGTCGCGCCGGTAAATGCCGAACGACGCCTCACTCGGTGTAAGGAGGGTAAACATTAGACGATTGAACAGTGGAAAAATGTGGTGTGGAGTCACGAATCACGGTACACAATGTGGCTATACGACGGCAGGGTGTGGATATGGCGAATGCCCGGTGAACGTCATCTGCAAGTGTGTTTAGTGGCGACAGTAACATTCGGAGGCAGTAGTGTTACGGTGTGATCGTACTTTTTGTGGAGGGGGCTTGGATCCCTTGTTGTTTTGTGGGGCAGTATCACAGCACAGGTCTGCATTGACATTTTAAGCACCTTATTGATCCCCCCTGTTGAAGAGCAATTCGATGATGGTGACTGCATCTTTCAGCACGATTGAGCAACTTTTCATAATGCACGGCCCGTGGCAGAATAGTTACATGACAATAACATCCCTGTAATGGACTGGCCTGAACAGAGTCCAGACCTGAATCCTATAGAACACCTTCGGAATGTTTTGGAACACCTACTTCGTGCCAGGCTTCACAGACTGACATCAATACCTGTCCTGAGTGCAGCACTCTGTGAAGAATGGCCTGCTATATCCCAAGAAACCTTCCAGCACCTGATTCAAAGTATGCCTTTGAGAGTTAAAGCTGTCATCGAGGCTAAGGGTTGGCCAACACCATATTGAATTCCAGCATTACCGACGGAGGGCGCCACGAACTTGTAAGTCATTTTCCGCCAGGTGTCCGGTTACTTTCGATCACGTAGTGCAGGCTGTTCCAACAGAGCTCCAGGGAGCCGGAGCGCTCACTGTGGCAGCTCGGAACCCGCGTGGAGGGGGAAAGCGTACTCGCTGCCCCCTGGCTGCATGCAGCCGCAACTGACGCAATAATGCGTGTTCAATGACAGCTATGACTAGCCGCAGGAGCCCAGTACCTCTATTGGAGGATACCTTTCCATTCATTGAGAAGGATGGTCGTCCGCAGTGTCACGAATGTCATAAAGTATTTAATTCTGCGAAGAAGTATAATATACGATGACATTATACACGTCTTCACGCAGCGCACTACGATCAGGTACAAGGCGTTGCACGCAGAGAGCTGATAGCCAGGGCTAAGAACGACATACCAGGAGACGTAAGTTTAGAAACGGTTTTGTAATACAGAGGGTATCAACACATGCAACATAGTTCGTGTTCTGTAATGCGTTTATAATTTTCAGGTGAATGAGAGTGGAGAAAACACTACTGAATCTGCAATTCGAGCAAGCTAGAGGGTCGCTCACATCATTGCGACGAGTGGCAAACCGTTTTCGGTGGGACCACTCGTAAAATCGTGCACGGTAGCAGTTGCAGAATGTTTGTTTCCGAGGGAGGTGCAGGCAATTGAAGGGGTTTGCCTGTCGAAGCAAACAATGTCTCGTCGAATCCTGGACATGGCGGCGGATTTAGAGACACAGCTCAGGAAAAAGGTGGAGAGCGTTGTTGCATTTTCGTTAGCGCTTGACGAAAGCACCGACATATCGGACTGTGCTCAGCTTGCAGTCTTCGTGCGTGGTGTCGACATGGAGCTGCAAGTAACTGAAGAACTCTCGGATGTGGTACCACTCGATTATACCGCAACAGGACGTGACCTTTTTGAAGCTGTTTGTGAATCAGTGGACAATATGAATTTGCTGTGGGATAAACTCCATTCTGTAGCAACAGACGGTGCACCACAAATGATCGGGCATCACCGAGGTTTTGCTTCTCGTTTGAAAAATAAACTCAGGGACGAATTTGGGAAAGACATTTTGACTCTTAATTTTTTTATTCACCAAGAGGCACTGTGTGCTGAAACAGTAGAGCTAGGTGGCGTAATGAAAGATGTAGTGGAGAGTGTGAATTTTGTGCGGCATCATGGTAGAAATCATTGCCAATTCAAAGGATTCCTGAAAGATATGGAAGCGGAGTATGGGGATATACCTTATTACAGTACAGTTCGTTGGCTGAGTCGGGGAAAAGTTATTGATGTTTTCTTTGCCATTCGTGAGGAAATATCCATTTTTCTCAAAATGAAAGGGGAAGAAATGCGTTGTCTGAAAGATATAAAATGGATATAAGACCTGGCATTCCTAGCTGATATAACTATACATCTGAATGATTTAAATCTGTCACTGCAGGGAAAAGGGCAGCTAATCGCTGACATGCATGACCAGATCAAAGTGTTCATGGAAAAGTCACGTTTATTTGACAGGCAGATGAGTAATGGACGTTTAACATTCTTCAGTCATCTTGCTTCTTTAAAACTACCTGAAGGTATTACTTTCGGCCATTACCAAGCAGACTTAAAGCAGCTCATCATGTCGTTTGAAACACGATTCCGAGACCTCACTAGTTTGGAAATGGAACTTAAGCTGTTCAGCACTCCTTTTTCAGTTTCCCCTGATGACTTGTCATCGTCACTTCAATTGGAGATTATTGATTTGCAAAATTCAACTTTGTTGAAAGAGAGGTACTACAACACGTTGGATTTGTCACGATGGTATCGTTCATTACAGCAAAAAACATTTCCCAAGCTTCACAACAATGCCGCTCAGATCACGTGCATGTTTGGATGTACGTATTGTTGTGAGCAGCTTTTCTCAGCAATGAAAAGAGTAAAAAGTAAGGAACGATCGTTTCTTCAGGATGCAACAATGATGGCCATCCTCCGCATTAACCCTGCGAACACTTTGACGCCTGATATTTCCGATCTTGTAATGAAAAGAAAATGTCAAGCTACAGAGGCCCAATAAATTTAGTACGCAATTTCTTGTAAAACAGTTGTTTCTTATTTATTTCCTGAACATCGTATTTCCCAGTGTAGCATGTCACCACGTCTTAGCATCTAAGAGTATGAGGTTGTCGATCTTGTAAGACGCAGCTAGCACATCAAAACGCTTGTCTTGCCGCCTGCCTCAGCCAGCCGTGCCACGTGCCGGAGTGCCGGCCCACTTGACTGGTCACAGCGAGCGACGCGGCTCCCTGGAGCAGGGAGCGCTCCGCGGCTCACAACGGAGCCGACGAGCTAGAACAGCCTGACATAGTGTATCTATGCATACATACTGGAATGTAAATGCTGATATTCACTGCTGGAGAATACTTAAGCAAGGTTCCAATTCTGCGAATGTGATCGATCAGTCGTATGTTCATAATTACCTGTACCTTTAAATCTTCTCTTTCTGCACTCGTGTCGCTCCTCGAAATGGTGGTCCTGCGGTGCAGTACCACTCGTAGATATATCGAACTTCACCACCTGCGGGAAAGCACTGTGATAGTGGAAAATTCTGTTTTTTCAACCCAGTAGCTACAAAATCACGTAACCACTTCTTTTCAAAATCCTTCTGTATTTAACGGTTCCCATAACACTTTCAACATATCAGTCAAACTTTCACATTTAAGCTCTCAATAACCAAACTTGTTAACAGAGAGATTGTCAATATTGCAGAGTCGAGAAGTAAGAAAGTAATTAATTATGTAATTCCGTACAGTCTTCTTTTGTTTTTCTTTTCGAAACAACAGGCACTGTTGCCCCGACCTCTTCTGCTTTGAGGTCCACAGCACCCCTGAGTTAAACATTGGCTCCTTCCCCTCCAGTAAACCACTCACGCTCAGTCGCGCCTTGTGGCTGTCTGGTGTGTACGTTAAAAGTAAGCACTGTACAGTCACACAAATTTTGTGTTTCGTATCTGCCCATAAAAATAAAAATTTCCACCCCGAATGCAGTCTTTCCTCTACTGCTACTTCTGTAAATTGAAGTTTGTACACGACCATCTTTCGTTGGCACAACAGGAGGGAAAAGGGAAATTTTGCAACCTCGAATAGCAACTTGTACCACCGCAATATTAAAGTCCACTACCAGGGCTTTTATGTATACGTTTGGCTAATCTCGTGACCCCCAGACTGGTGCCACAGTTGGGGTCGGCAAGAGCACCTGCAAACTGTGTTGCCACTACACTGGACAAGTCGTGCAGCTGTAGAGATACTTAGTGCTACCCCTGTAAAGCTGGAGTTACTGCAGGTCATTTAATGAGTAGCTATAAAAATAACCTGGTCATAGGCAGATAGAAGGGTGTACAAAATCAGTGTGGACTTTCCAATATTTACAGTATTTACCCACTGGTGTGTGTGTGTGTGTGTGAGAGAGAGAGAGAGAGAGAGAGAGAGAGAGAAATTTATTTTTATGTTTGACCAGTGATGTGACATGTGTGTAGCAGTTGATTGCTTTGGTTTCAGAGGAGGAAGCAGACGAGAGTGAGCAGCAGCTGTATGCAGTGCGGCGGCTGCTCTCGGCAGTGGGAAAGCAGCAGCAGCAGACCCAGCAACAGGAACTCTTCCTGGCCGTCACAGACAGGTAGGAAATGTCCGCACGGGCACTCCGGCACTCGCCGACACGCTTCCGCTTCTCCTGTCGAGTCGACGCCGTACGCATCCTCCGCCCGGTCGGGCCCGTCTCGTGTAAAGAGTAGCTAATTTACAGACTCGGTGCTGCAGAGAACTGACTAGATTAGATACGCAGTACGTTTTGGGGATGCGCGACGAGGACACTGTAGAAAATATCGATTTTGTGACGAAACCGGATGTAGAATTTCAGTGTTCTAATTTTCCTTCCACAGATCTGTAACAAAATTGCGTCCGAGGTCCTGCAAAATTATAGTTAATTGAAATACAAATAAGAATTATGTATTCAAAATGTTCAGAAGTTGCTTTACCAATTGTAGTGGGACTTTGATTTTGCTGCGCTACACTCGTTCCCTCAGATATAAATTATACCATCGCAGCTGTATGAGCACTCGACGGCAGAGAAAGTATATAAGAAAATGAAGGTACAAAAATTGTAACTCTTTTTGTTTTCTACCCGCTCTTGTCTCTTGAGAGCGGAAGCTTAACTTACTTATCAGTTAGTCTTGGTCGGATTAAGACGAAAAAACTTATTGATGTGCAGACGTATTGTGGAAGTTTGTATGAAATTTGGAGGATGGAAGCAGCAACGTAAAATACATTGCATTCAATATCAAGATGGTTTTGATTTGTATACATTAGTAATTCCTGGACAATGAAATTTATTGCAAAATTTTGGAGCAGCTACGACTTTTCACGCAGAAATGAAGCAGGAAATTTTTGGGGAACAAGACCTGGACGCTGCACGAGAGAAGATGTGTTAACATGGTAAAGGATGAACTCTTATCTACGCCATTTCCCCCTGTTAATCACATTTTGTTATTCTCTGTTCTTTTTCAAATAATTTTTGTAGTGGAAATTGGTTTGACTTTTGCTCAGAAACGCCACTAGGACCACCCCAACAATAGCTTTTCCGAATCACGAATTCCGATAACCTTTCTGTAATACGAAGTTCCGATTTGCATTTCAGTCTTTCCCTTTTTTCATGGTCATTAACGATTTTAAAACCCCCTTTTTATTCACCATTTCTTCCCACATTTTCAACCTTTTCTTTTCTTTTCTTCTCTTTTTCTTTTTTATTAACCACTACATTACAACCGCATTTGAGTTTACTCGAACGAGGCGGCACTTCCTCGTCAGTAGGTAAAGTCGCATCCACCAACCCGGACCTACTCTATCGACTGCCGGGGTCGCGGTATTCGTCACGAGGTTTTTTCTCGGCCTTACTCGAGGATAGTGTTCGCATTTCACCTCTGCTGTAGGACCTCGAAGACTCGCGACACCGTGTCGCCACGATACTGTCACTCGCGGTGTGCCAGGTTGGGTACAGCCGTGTGACAAAGTGTGGACACACAAAACGTACAATACAAACTTTGGAAAAAAAGCTTTGAGAGTTTTCACAAACTGCATCATTTGTTACATTCTTAACGGTCATTTATATAAATTGATTTTTTGTAATATTTTGTGAACTTTATTACCCTCTATATGGTGTTCTGAAGTGAATTTGCCTTTTGATATATTATATACGAGCGAGGTTTCTATGGATGCCGCCGCCTCTTACATCGCAATCTCCATCATTCACAGTCATTCCAGTCTCCTTCATTAATACCTCTCGCCGCCATTGCTTCATTGACGTCGTCTTTACAGCATCTCGCAGGTCTACCGCGCTTTCTTCTTTGATGTGGAGTCCATTGCCATACCCATTTTGGCCCTCTTGTGTCTGACATACGCTGTAAGTGACCATACCAGAGTAGGCGCTTCCGTTTTATGTAGTCTAGGATTGTGCTTTTGACATTCATAACCTCTCTGATCATATCATTTCTAACATGGTGAAGTCTGGAGTATCCACAATTCCGTCTCCAGAAATCCGTCTCGGAGTTTTGATACAATACTAAACTTTTTCACATATTCCCTTTCTTGGAGCTCTACATTGCAGCTTCTCCTCTGACTTCTGCCAGGAGCCTGCCTATCTGTACTTCCAGTTGACACCCAAAAAACGTTGTCAAAGCTCTGTTTTTCACTGGCAAATACGATGACAAGAACGGCTCTCTCGATCCCTCTTTCTTTAAAGCCTCGCATATAGTGGGGAATAGCAGGTCTGACAGTTCTGCAGATTTGGAAAGCTAGATTTTGAATCTCTAACTTCTGGAATTGTAGATGCCTCCTAGTCGAGAACCGAAGAAATGTTCGAAAAAATTGAAGGAAAGGAGAAGGAGTGTTAACGGGCTACAACTGTCGAAGGAAAAGTCGGTCTCAAACTACTACCAGAAAACTGTAAGATGTCTTGAAGATATCAGGTTACAGGTGACTTCCTAGAGTGGCCCACTCGTCCGTCTGCCCGCAGGCAGCTGAAGGAGCGCGACACGGCGACCGGCCGGCTGCTCTGCCGCTGGCAGTCGGAGGCCCTGCAGAGCTGCGAGCTGCTGTCTGCGGAGCCGGCACGCATCCGCGTCACGTTCGACACCGTCAAGCCAGACCGCCGCGAGAGGACTTACTTCGTCGAAGATGCCAAAGATGCTCAGGTAAATTGGTACTACTACTACTACTACTACTACTTCTACTAATAATAATAATAATAATAATAATAATACGTGATCAGGCCCAGTGGACCGCACGCATCTACAAGTTTCCTCCTCCACTGTATTCTGTGCATTACTGCTATCTGCCATCCATCCACATCTATTGACACTCGGTTTAAATCTTCACGGAGTCCATCCCCCCAACGCTTCTCGGGTCTCCCTGGCGGTCTCTTTCCTGCAGGTGTGAAATCCGTGAGCTTCCGAGGCCATCTGTGATCCTCCATCCGGGCCACATGGCCGGCCCACTGCATTCTTTTGGCTTTGACAGTTCCTCCTATATTGGGCTGCTGGTATAGTTCCTCGAGCTCTCGGTTGTATCTGATCCTCCGTTCCCCTGTATCTGCATCCGGAACCGGACCGAAGATGTTCCGAAGCACTTTTCTCTCAAAAACGAGAAGCTTACGGAAGTCCCGTTTCCGGATACTCCACGTCTCACAGCCGTATAGAACAAGAGGCTGGATCGGGGTTTTGTACAGTCGAATCTTGAACTGTCTGGAGAGATATTTGGACCTAAGCAGTTGTGCTAGGCTGTGGTAAGATGGGTTTCCTGCTTGTATTCTGGCATTGATCTCTGCTTCACATGACGAGTTCTCAGTGAAAAGTGCCCCTAGGTATTTGAATTCTTGCACTCTCTTGTAGGAATGGTCCCCAACCTGCAGTGATTGTAGATGATCAGCAGTCTGACAATGACCACGCGTCATGACGAGGTACTCTGTCTTAGCTTTGTTTATGTTTAGCCCAAATTTGCTGGCAGCCTCCTTTAGCGCTTGGGTCATTTGCTCCAAATCCTCTTCCATCCTAGAGAGTAAACAGATGTCGTCTGCATAGGCTAAGTATTCCAGTCTCTTTCCTTCCATTTCAATCCCTTCGTTCTCTAGGAATGTCTCGCGTACGATCTTCTCGAGGGCAAAGTTCAACAGGATAGGGGACAACCCTTCTCCTTGCCTGAGTCCTGTCACAATTTCAAACTCCTCAGTTACATGATTTCCCATCTTCACCTTTGCACATGTTTCGTTCAGACAGATCTTTATAAGATTGATGAGTTTCTTTGCTATGCCAAACTCCCTTAAACAGTTGAGCAGGCTCTTGCGATGTATGCAATCGTAGGCCTTCTTAAAATCAACGAATAAAATATGCAAATCTTTACCATATTCACCCAGTTTCTCAGTGAGCTGCCGGAGCCTGAAGATGTGATCTACTGTTGACCGTCCTGGCCGGAAACCTCCCTGGTACTCCCCAATCACCGATTCTGACAGTGGCTGAATTCTATGTACGAGGCAATTGGACAGGATCTTATAGCAGATGTTAAGCAGGGCGATTCCTCGATAGTTGTCACATTTCAGTTTGTCGCCCTTCTTATGTATTGGACAAATGAGAGCTGTTTTCCATTCTCCTGGTAGTTCTTCTTTGCTCTATATTGCCTGTATCAGTCGGTGTATTTTTTCTTCAAGTTTCTCTCCTCCTGCCAGGATCATTTCAGCCTGTGTTCCATCTTCACCTATACTCTTATTCTGTTTAAGGTGTCTGGTTCTGGTTTTTATCTCATCCAGGGTAGGTGGGGGATAGTCTGCATTGTCTGTAATTGGGTACTTGAATCAAACTGCAGTTTGGGTTCATCACAATATAGCAGCTGTCGGAAGTACTCTTTCCATCTCCAGCTCTCAGGTAAATTGGTGGTCAATAAAAAAATCTGTATTTTATTTGCGTCATTTTAAGCTTTGCCGGTACCACTGACGAGCATTACGTAGGTATGTGAGCTATTGTAGTTCCTAAGTTGTGGTAGAAAATGTAGAAATGTTGCTGTGAATAAAGATAATGGCAGCTTAACAGGTAAATTGTAATATAATCTTCACAGGCGTCTTGCCACGCAAAATTGCGGTGCAATTTCGACATTTTGGGAAGGATACTTTCTCTTGGAAGCTAGATTAAGGAAAGGCAAACCTACATTTATAGCATTTGTAGACTTGGAGATGGTTTTTGACAATGTTGACTGGAATACTCTCTTTCATATTCTGAAGGTGGCAGGGGTAAAATACAGGGAGCGAAAGGCTATTTACAATTTCTACAGAAACCAGATGGCAGTTATAAGAGTCGAGGGACATGAAAGGGAAGCAGTGGTTGGGAAGGGAATGAGACAGGGTTGTAGCCTTTCCCCAATGTTATTCAATCTGTATATTGAGCAAGCAGTGAAGGAAACAAAAGAAAAATTCGGAGTAGGTATTAAAATCCACGGAGAAGAAATAAGAACTTTGAGGTTCACCGATGACATTGTAATTCTGTCAGAGACAGCAAAGGACTTGGAAGAGCAGTTGAACGGAATGGACAGTGTCTTGAAAGGAGTGTGTAAGATGAACATCAACAAAAGCAAAACGAGGATAATGGAATGTAGTCGAATTAAATGGGGTGATGCTGAGGGAATTAGATTAGGAAATGAGACACTTAAAGTAGTAAAGGAGTTTTGCTATTTGGGGAGCAAAATAACTGATGATGGTCGAAGTAGAGAGGATATAAAATGTAGACTGTCAATGGCAAGGAAACCGTTTCTGAAGAAGAGAAATTTGTTAACATCGAGTATAGATTTAACTGTCAGGAAGTCGTTTCTGAAAGTATTTGTATGGAGTGTAGCCATGTACGGAAGTGAAACGTGGACGATAAATAGTTTAGACAAGAACAGAATAGAAGCTTTCGAAATGTGGTGCTACAGAAGAATGCTGAAGATTAGATGGGTAGATCACATAACTAATGAGGAAGTACTGAATAGGATTGGGGAGAAGAGGAGTTTGTGGCACAACTTGGCTAGAAGAACGGATCGGTTGGTAGGGCATGTTCTGAGGGATCGAGGGATCACCAATTTAGTACTGGAGGGCAGCGTGGAGGGTAAAAATCTTAGATGGAGACCAAGAGATGAATACACTAAGCAGATCCAGAAGGATGTAGGTTGCAGTAGGTACTGGGAGATGAAGTAGCTTGCACAGGATAGCGTATCACGGAGAGCTGCATCAAACCAGTCTCAGGACTGAAGACCACAACAACAACACTCTCTCTTTCCATCTTGTGTTAAAGTGTCGTCATATCGCAGTCGGTCTCCTCGTACAAGTATTGCTGGCGAGCGCTCGAATCTCATGATGGCCACTCGATGACAGTTTGACAGTGGCTCGTCCGCCGGCAGCTCAATTCTGCTGTCCGTCTTATTGCGCGAGAGGCCGGTGCCCGAGCTGTACTGAGAACGGTATTGACGAGATTTGTTGACACTCGTATCTCGGATGTCTGCTTAATGGTGCTATACTGGAAACTGTTAGCCGAGCCGATGACAGACGTCTTTTTGATTATGGAGGCAGTCCAGATACTAGTGTTGCCAAATCTCTTTAATTGACGTAGGGTTTCTGCTGTCGGCGAAGCTTGGCATTCGGTGTCTGGAGCGATAAGACGGGAGGAGCGGTGGTCTGCAGTGGCGGACGACAGGTGTGAGTCGCCAGCTACGTATACGGGCAGTCCGGCTGCCGTCGAGCAGCCGTCACGAGATTTAAAAGCCGGCTGCCTGTGTTTGTTAAAGGAGACGGACTGCGATACGCGGATACTTTGCCAGATGGTGGAAACAGAAAGCTGGCACTCCAAAAAATGCCCACACTGCGACCTTGTCCTGCGAGAAACCCGGTAAGATTTTATAGTGTCAAGAAATGTGTACAGGTAAATCGTTAATATGTGTAACAGTATTTGTTAATATCTGTAATAAGAGTCGAATCTGAGGTGTCTAAGTAGGAAGGTGTACAGTGTGCCACAGTATAGGTTATATGCAATGAAATGTATAAATGTGACCTATCAATTGGAGGAAATGTATTTGCAACATTTTGTTGGGAAAGAGCTAGCAATTTAGCTTTAATAATTTTTTTTTTTTTTAATTTCTGTCACATTTGCATTTATTTTACATAATGGTGACTAGTTTCAGACGGAGCCATTCATTTTCAAACCAGACATGCAGAACAGTACAATATTAGGAAGATGTTTAATGAAATAACATTAACACATTATAACTTGAACAGTTCTTAACAATTCAATTAACTTTATTTTAGGGCCCCTAGTGTGGGTTAACATAATCGGGTGACTTCGGTACTGTCCCCCTCGTCTTTCCTACCCCACATCGTGTAGTTACATTACAATTGCATTTGCTGTCGGTCAGAATGTCGTAACGAAAGATGTAAGAAGGAAATGGCACGCATGAGGAGCACGGATACAGGGCGAGAAATTGGTGACACCTGTCGACTCAACGTGAACTTGTTTGTAGCGTGTGCAGTCAGTACAGTATCGCCTGTTAAATGAATCGCATTGTAATACGAATTCTCTCCATCTGTTCTAAAACTGTGTCGTGTGGACATTACCCGAGTATGTCAGTGGAATTTTGCTTTAAGTAGCACTTTTAGTGCAGGTATTTTAAAAATAAAATATGTTAATTGTGCTATTAAGAACTGTTCAAGTTATACGATTTTGATGATATTTTGCTAGAAGTTTTCAAAGTCATGCAATGTTCTGTAGATCTGGTTTTAAAATGAACGACTTTGTTTGAAACTAGTCACCAGTGTAAAATACGTGCAACTGTGACAGGAATTTTAAACAAAGAATTGGAAGAAACGCGTACACACGGTTACACGAAAAGGACATAAGAATGAATGCTGTCAGAGATGCCAGGCACGAATAGGTGAAGCATCTTCACTATTCACAGCTAAAACACCCCGTCGCAAAACGGACACGACTCAGAGTGCAGCTTCACAGCTCCAGTTCTGGTGAGGTCCGACTTCCATTCCGTCACACGAGAGAGAGCGGTCTCAGAAGCACTTGCCGGGCTGTACCGCAGGGTCTGTAGGGGAAGGTGGAGCAGGGGGAGGAAGGCACTTGTGGAACCGAAGCTGCAGCGGTCGGAACCGAAGCTGCAGCGGTCGGACTGCCCGTACGGTAGAAGTACTGGCAGGTGCCTGACACGGAGGTAGGAGGAATCGAACCTGTGGCCACAGAATTCCGAGCCCATAGGACAGTCACCTGTTAGCGCGATTACCACAGAGCGGTACAACTAAAACAGAGCAATTGTGTGAACATGTCAAAAATGTGAATAATCACTTATAAAAATATCCTCAACTTTTGCTTGCAAAAGACATGTGGCACTGACGAGTTCTGAACTCAATCTAACCTAAGTGCTGCAGTTTAGCCAGTCTCTCAATAGCTAAACACTCCGATCGATGTTCGACATTCAGTGTAAACTGTACGACGACTACAACCGGTCGACACTGTAGGAACAGTGGAAAGGTACAGCTTAAAGTGACGAGGGATGCTCGAGTGTGAGCGTGCGCTCGGTGTACGAATGTCACCCCGTGAACTATTTGACAGAACATATGTATCGAATAGTTCTGGGTTTTGGTGCTCCCTGTGGAGGCAGACCTAAGTATTGCTGAGGTGAGTGACCTACTTGAACATCTTATGCAGAAACGTGAAGTACGAACCCCATCTAGAGTGCGGCTAGCCACACTAAATGTGGAGCATCACACTGTTACTGCCCAGTGTAGGGCATCTTCTGAAGATGACACTGCGTACCACATCCGGTGGAGACACAACAGCAGCTGTGGAACAGGTAGCCAAATACACAATCCCCAGTGGAAAACCTCAGATAACAAATGAGATAATGTTAATAACGGAAATTCCTGGACGGAACAGTATGTACAATAGGTGAAAAGTAACCACCCGTGGTGGATCGATTCGTGAAGCACAGAAACACCTGACAGAAAAGAGCGTTCACACTAGCACTCGAGGAGTAACTCTGTATCTAGCAACTACCGTATTCACACACACGACCACACAGACACCCACACACACACTCCTGTGGCCAGGGCACGACTAATTGTCGGTACTCGATTATCAAAAGCGGTCGCGCGAGCTGGAGGAGATGGGGAGAGGAAGGAGTCTCGCGGCTGCGCAACAAGACGACAAAAGTACTCGGTGCCGTGAGTCCACGTGTGGCCGGATAGGAAGAATTCCCCCAGATAGCCCAGAAATAAGTTGCCACAGGATGGCGTCGTGCGAGTACCCATGGCAGCACTGTAGATTACCTTATAGATTTGCATTTAAAAAGTGGAATAAGTGTAGGTCAGCATGTGGTTGGCTAGGAGGCTCAGGAAAGAGGTAGTCAGTTCAGTGTCGGGAGGACGTCGGGAAAGGTAGTGTTCCAGGGCTGTGAGGTACTGTGGAGAGCTGGTGAAGGAAGTGAGCAATGTCTCAAATGTAGAGGATGGGGGGGGGGGGGGGGGGTCGAGAAGTTTCGGTCGACGAAGAGAGAGGTTCATTTTTCATTTTGTTCTGCCAGGTAAGGGTAGGAAGTCAGCAGCTGCAGGGTCGTCTGACCGGAGACCTGTCTCTTTCCCACAGCTCTCGCCCCACCTCCATCAGTTCAGGCAGCTGCTTCCGGTAATCGATGAGTGTACGTTTGTGCATCTGTATCGTTGTGTGTGTACTTTTCACTGCAAATACTGAGTGGCTGACCTGGCTCAGGGTGCACGATCACAGTTGCCTATCTAAAGACTTTCTGGAGAAACAAAAATTTAATTTTCACTATTTCGTATAAGTATTGACCCAGTTCAAAAATTTAAAATGCTGTCATAATCTGTTCATAATTCAAACCTTTGCAAAACTTTTTTCCACAAAATGATGAAGGGAAAAGTTTTAACACTTCCTACGTATTTGCCGCTCATGCATTAAAACTTTGCCCGCGTCGGACAGGATGTGTTAATTTATTATTTCTTTAGTACCAACTTTGTTTGTCACACATTTTGTGGGCACTACGTACACGTGCCACTCAGTGTACGCACAAAATTACATCACCGTACGATACGTAGTTGTGGAAATATGTCGTCACCGATGTCGAGACGAGTAAAAGAACTACACAGCTTTTGCTACCCCTACTGTATACGTCGAGTGTTCGACAGTGAGAGTATTCGTGCCTTCCAATAAAGTTTAAACGTAATTTGAATTTACGGGTCGAGTCTAATTGACCGAAGCAGAAAATATAAAAATGCAGAAAGTGAAGCAGGCAAAAGAGCATACAGACGTCTAAAAAAAGACATTGACAGGGAGTAAAAATTGTCACAGCAGTGCCGACTAGAGGACAAATGCGAGGCTGTGGAATCGTGTTTTTACGGGAAAGATATACACCGATCACGACCCGTCACGGTGCGGAAGCAGTGAGGCCTCGGTAGGTCCCCGGAGGGAATCGGTACGACATCTGCACGCGCGAGTCACCTAATTCCCGTAAATTCTGGGGACGGGGGCAACGAGATGTGACGCCATGTTCAGCCGCATCCCCGACGAGTTCGATCAGGTTCAGATCTGGTGATTTGGGGGGCCATCACGACAATTGTAATTCACCACTGTGTTTCTCGAACCACTCCAGCACACTCCCGGCATTGTGACACGGTGCATTATCTTGTGGAAATGTCACTGCCGTCGGGAGACACGAAGGGATGTACGTGGTCTGCAACCGGTGTACGATACTCCTCGGCTGACACGGTGCCTCGCACGAGTCCCACTGGAACCACGGACGGCCAAGTGAATGTTCCCCAGAGCGTAATGGAGCCACAGCTGGCTCGTCTCTGTCCCGCAGTACAGGTGTCGAGGAGCTGTCCTCCGTGAAGATTACGGATTCACACCCTTCTGTCAGAACGGTGAAGAAGTTGTCGGTATTTGTCAGACCGTGCGGCACAGACACTCTGCCACTGCACCGGCGCCCAGTGCCGACGGTCACGTGCACATTTCGGTCGTAGTTGCCGATGTCGCAGTTTTAACATTTGCACGTACTTCGGCTGTGGAGGCCTGTCGTTAGGAGTGTTCTGTGCACTGTACTTTCGGATACACTCGTGCTCTGCCAGTGTTAAAGTCCGATGTCAGTTTCGCCACAGTTCGCCGACCGTCCCGTCCTACCGGTCTGCCCGGCCTGTGACGGATGTCTGTAATGAGAGGTGCCCACCTCATCCCACATCTGGATCTGGTTTCACCGCAGTTTTGCCACGTGTCGGAGACAGTCACCACGGCACACTTCCGACACCTGACAAGTTGTTCAGTTTCCGAAATCCTCGTGCCGAACCTTCAGGCCGACGAAACTCGGATAGATCGCGCACCTTCTCCGGTCTGTATGCGGACAGCACGGTTACTGATACTGTGTGTTTGACTGCCGGTCAGTCCTGTACCAGTGACACCACTATTGTCTGGACAGGTTTATATCGATAATAGGTCAGTGGTCGTGTTCTGCCCAATTGGTATGTGGTAACTGTAGCAATATAAAAGAGACTGTCCAGAGGAAAGAGAAGCAACTGTCTGAATGTTGAGAGCTCAAATGGTGAACCAGTTAGTTTGTTACATGTTCCGTAGGTCATTAATACTGGACAACTCTTCTTTCTAAATGAAGTGGAACAAGTCAGTTTACAGGATATGTATACATTATTGGTGATAACATTTATGAATACATTAGTTTTTAGTTTTACTCGTGTAACTACAATTAAAAATTATACAGAATGCCTTTCTGAGCCCCTGACAGCTTTGAGAGAGGGTAATAAAGGTCACTTTTACTTCTGTTGTTGTAGGTGTAGAAATAATTAATCTTCTCAAATTGTAATGGATTAGGTATTTACCACATATGTATTTCTGTGGTGCAGTTAAAATGTAGATTATTTACACTCCCAGGAAAGAGAGTTTCTCGAGGAGGAACATAGATGATCATATGGGGCACACCCGTATTACTTTTACTGCTTGCTTTTGGTGCAATCAGTGCTCTCTTTCTAAGTGACGAGTTACCAAAAAGATTATTCCGTAAGACATTATTAAGTGCAATTATGCAAAATATATCAGCAGGTCGATTCATTTGTTTCCGAGACTAGCAATTATACAAAGAGCAAAAGTAGGTGAACTTATTTGATTGAGCAGCTCAGTCCTATGCTTCTTCCACTTCCAAGTTTTCGTCAATAAGTACACCTAACAAACTGGACCATCTACTGACTCCTGCTCACGTGCTGCATCAGTTTTTTTGTTTAACTCTGTTTATTGTACAGAATTGAATGTAGTGCGTTTTTTCAGATTAGACGGATAGTGTATTTTCAGAGAACCGCTTACCATTCTTTGAAAAACATCCTTAACAGTTTCTTCTGTCGCTTCCTCTCTAACAGGATTATTTAGAATACTTCTATCGTCTGCAACCGGTACCGATTCTCTTTGTCGAATGTTATGTGAAAAGTCATTCGTGTGTATTAAGAATTGGAGTGGACTCAAAATGGAACACTTTGAGATTCCCTGTGTGATTTCTTTCCAGTCAGTAAAGTGTGTGGCCCTTCCGACAGTGTGCAAATTACTTGGCGTAACTTTATTTTCATTCTGTCTGTTAACTGTGACTCAAACCAGTTGTGTGTAAAGCCTTCAGTCGAATAACACTCGAGTTTTCCGGAGACTGTAACATAATCTGCACAATCGAACTCCTCGGAACGATCACTAAAAAATACCGAAAGCCAATATTCTGTCCCTACACCACTCCCAACCCCACACCTCGCCACGAGTGTCGTATCTGTGTCAATCACCCAGCACTTCCTGTTCCAGTCCTGTCACAGATTTACCCTACTCCATCAGGGGCTGGGCCACCTGTAAAAGCAGCCGTGTCATTTACCAGCTTTTATTCTACAGAAGTGTGCAATATTCCGGGACAAAAATCTGTAACAGGTTGCCAGTGAGGGTAAGTTAGGAAATTGAAGATTCCCAGATATTTAAACAAAAAGTAAAAGGATAACTCATTAGCCATGTCTTCTAGAATATATCTGCTTACTTCGACTTTGGAATATAAATTCTGTCTAACTCTAATATTTCTGTCATATAGAATGTGACTTTGCCACCATGTAGACAGCTAACACTGCTTTGTGTAAAGTTAAAATGCTTTGTTTGAAGAATTTGATGATAACAGCATTTGAATAGAACAACAGTAGGAACAGTGTCTCCCCTCCTTCAAAATACCAATTATTTCCTAATGTGCTTATATAAAATAATCTAGACATCAATTGCACAATCACCCGTTCGAGTGCGTTATAGCTCTAGTCAGAATGCTACACAGCAGCGGCTGTCCCCGCCGTCAGTGTACAGCTCTACTCGTTCTGTGTCCCTGGAGGCTCTCCTGTGAGACCGGACTGGCAGAATGTGACGTGTGAATGAATGAAAGGGAAAAGAGGCAATATTAGTGTCCCTTCTAAGCCAGGCGGAGAAATATCACCTCGCTCTAGTGTGCTGTTACAGCTCATCCCCTCGGTATTTGCTCGTTTTGTTTTCAGCACCTGCTACAAACCCTGAGGGCCATCCTGGACGAGAGGCCGCTGCAGGCGAACAACCTGAGCGTCTTCCGCTGCATGAAGTGCTCGTCGCAGTTCTCTGAGGAAGTAGAGTCTCCCCTGGTTCCCGGTGAGTTTCTGCTCCGCACCGGACGTTAGTTTCCTCTCTCTGAGTTGTTAAAGTGTGCTCCAGGTACTCACATTCTTCCAGGCTCTGCGCTGCAGTCATCTTTTCACCTCGGAGTTGTTAAATGTGATTCACATCTTACAGGAGTACATTGGATTGCATCTCATTGTTGCAAAAGACAGATACTTCTTACATTAGCTCTGTTGACCGAGCAGGTAACTGCACGTTCTGTACTGTCACTGATGCATTCTGATTTTATTGGCGTACCAGATGTCATACTGTAACAATACGAGTCAAGATAGATGTAACGGAACTTGAATAGTGTAGTTGCCTCTATTGGTTATGATAGAGAGATCGATCTTTCGGTCCTGTCTGTATATTTAAATATAATATTGCACGAATAAAGGCTGGGCGAGTGTAAAGCTATCGTTACAAACGCACACCGCGCAATTTGTTACGACTTGGTCGGTCATAATAATAATAACATGCTTTTGAATACAATTAAAATATAACGCCGATACCTGTTTAGTGTTATTAACGCCGATACCTGTTTAGTGTTATTGGAAATAATATGTAGTAAATTAATGAGTAAGTTAGCCGATCCTATAAGAAGAGGTAAAATTGGGCATATCGAGGTGCTTTATATCGACGAAGTCGATGATACGGCGTCATATTTTTTTTTTTTTTTTTTTTTTTTTCGTTTACTCTTAGAAATAAACAAGTAAAGAAGTGCTAATTGAGTGTAGTGAAAAAATATAGGGGTGTGTTTTAAATAACCACGGTATACAATCAGAGTAACAAAAGGACATTTAGTTACACGAAATCGTGGATAGCGAAGTGTGGTCATTAAATTGAGTACATCTACATGGCGGTCAATTCGGGGATAAATCTATACGCATCTCACGAGGGACACGGTATTGAGACCGTTTTCTTTTTTATTATATCGTGGAGAGCGGACTCCAATTTATGAAAAGGAGAAAAACGTTAACTTTTACGCGAACTCTTAATAACTGCGGATCGGAGAGAAAAGTGTGTAATTGTCTTACATCCAACAAACATTCGTGGAGGCGGTGGCTAAACTAGAAGAGTCAATTACAAAATACTGTTTCATTATCATTGACTGTTGGTGTACTGTTCATCAAAGGGTTTCGATGGAACTTCGGAGTTAGGGTTTAGACACTTGTATATACTCCACATTAGATTGTGAATGAGTGGTGATTGCAAAATAAAACTGTGAACAAAGTTACGTTAAATAAAACAGAAAAAACAAGACCTGTAACATTTCTTATCATTGTACGAAGCCTTTATACACGATCGTTACGATAATTTGCTTTGAAGGGATCTCGTTACGAGTTAGCTTTTGGGGACCTGGTCAAGAGGGGGTAGTTCGTAGATCCTAACTACTGCAGCTATTCTCGAATCAGGTGCTACTGTGACCGTTGTGTGTTGTCAATGACTTAAGGTTACCTTATCTCATGCTCTAAGATCGACGCGCCTTTCCACTTGGTATAGCGGTGCCTCACGGCAACAACAACAATGCTGACGATGAAGGAAGATACGGTAGAATATGACAGTGTTGCAAATGAAAATGGGGCTCAAGAATTTGTGTCTGTTGTGATCTTTTGGCTCGAGTACGAGTCGGGCGAGCTTTGTAGGACTGTCGACAGATTTTTATACTGCGGAGATTATTATCGAAGTGACTTTTGCAAAATTTTATATTGAGGAGTATTTTGTGGAGTTCAGATATGGTATTACCAAACTTATCTCGTGGCTTGTCTGGGAATGATGACTGGGCATTTTGGTACTCCTCTGTTGGCTTTTGAACTCTGAGCTGGCCAATAAATTCGAGTAAATCAAATTGAAGTTTCAAGAAAATCAGTTTTAGATAATAACACGATTTCAGACTGTGTAAACATGCGACAATGGACTTGTGGTGGAGCTTAACTGGCTAATAAGTAATGTAGGTCACAATAGAAGGAAGAAAATTGTTTTTGTCTTAATTTTCTCTGACAGCTGTTATCATAACATATCCTCAGTTAGTAGATCTCAGTGAAATGGTGGTGCAGATGTGTTTAGATGTGTTCGGATAAGGAAACTAATTTAAGAAGCATGTTGTCTTTTGCAAAAACACATAAATAAATCCCATAATATGTTTTGTAATTGCAGCTGTTGTTACAGGATCGGAAGGCAAAGGATTCTTACTTGTAAGTTAGTTCCATCTTCTGTATATGTACTTTCTCCATTATATAGTTTCTTAGAACTGTGAGATATAGAGTAGTGTAGAAGCTGGACAGATATACGTGTGAGTGAGAAGTTTTACACTTGGCTGTGGTCGATCTCGTGAACTACTTTTTGGTGTACGGGGCTGTAAGATGACGAGAATATGTACCCTGTCCTCTACTGTTTCTCATCTACGTTACGTATTTACCTCCATGCTCCAGCAGTGTGATCAACTTCACAACATCTGCCCACAATGCGTGTCATCGTAGAGACCCGTGCCGACTGATCGCTGCCAGATACTCTGCACTGGTCCTCAATAAATCCACAGTCAATAAGACTCGGCAAGACAAACTACATTTGGATCTGCTCGACAACAGGAGCTCATCATATGTCGTTATTCCACAAGGAGGTTGGCCAATACGAAGAGCTCATTTTACAAAATTCTCAGGCATCCTGATTGTTAACAGGGGGGTCAGTTGGCACCACACACCCATCAAATGTCTAAAAATCTGTGCTCGCCAGCATTTTCTGTCAGGATAATCTCCAATATTGGACATACCTGTGTCCCACAGTCTCTGTATTTTGGTCGCTTCCACTCATTCCTATGAGACAGAATAGTTGTCTGGGGCAACTCACCGATGTCAAAAAAAAGTACGTATCGCACAGAATTACGTGCAGAGTGCCTCCGTGAACTTCCTAGCGCAATCCTCAGAATGGAGTAAAATATGGGAGCACCAAAATCTTGGATGCAGTTTGAGTGATATCGTGTCCCTGTGCGGTAATACATTGTTTGAAAGTGAATTAAATGCTTTTAGGATTGTAGGAAAATTCAGTTGAAAAAAAAAAAAATGACGTGCCTTCAGGAGGGAAAACGTTACTGCTGGTGATACACACAAATAAAAGTAGTAGCTAAAGTGACGTCATTTTACTATCTCAAATATGGCTGTTAATAGCAACTGTGAGTAAGCTTAAATTAAAGTTCAGTGAATGCTGTCAGACAACAAACAAAACAAAATATACAAACAAATGTTCTTTATTGACCTGTGAGATAATCACCACCCGCAACAACTCACTTTTGACAATGTTCGCACAGTTTCTGGAAACTATCAACAAAGGTCTCCTGTGGAATCGATCCCAGAACGGCTGTCACACGATCTTTGATGGCATTCACGTCTGCACAGCATTCACCTTTCGTGACCGCCTTGAAGCGGGGAAACAGGAAGAAGTCTGCAGGAGGCAGATCAGGGGAGTACGGAGAGCATTCGAGAACAGTTGCCATCTTCCGTGCCAGGCATTGGTGCTCACGGATCGTGCAGTATGCAGGTGCATTGTCGTGGAGGAGCATCCATTTTTCAGTCCTCTGCAACCCCGGCTGAGCGCACCGGATACGCTATAGCACTCAGTTCGAGAGAGACTGGTAAAATGCAGCATTAGTGGTTTGACCTGCAGGAACAAATTTCTTGTGGACGATGCCGTTGTTGTCGAAGAAGGCAATCACCTCGGATTTTTGCAGACGGCTTTTTTGTGGCCGCAGGGAGTGCGGTGAACACTGTGACAGTGATTGCAGTTTTGATTCCGAATCGAACTGGTAGCACCTGGTCTCGTCTCTCGTGACAGTGGTGTTCAGAAGCAATGGATCCCGGTCACACGTGGAAATGGAATCACCAGAAGTTTCCATCTGTTTTGCTTTTTGCTCGTGTGCGAGGCAGTGCGGCAGAAATTGGGAGCGGGTCTTCCGCTTACCCAAATCGTCGCTGGCAGTGGTGTGCACCGTGTCATTGCTAATACCCTATTCCTCTGCAGTCAGTGTGAGAGTCCTTCGCCGATTTTGTGCCGGCATTTGTCACAATTTCTCAATCTTTCCCGGGGTACTGCTCGTCGACGGCCCGATCGAACTTGGCTTGTCCTCGGTTTTTCCTTCCCTTCACGGAAGCGTATAAACTGTTCGCAAACACATTTTCTGGTCACGGCTTCCCTCCCGTGCAGCTGCACCAACATTCTGTGTCTCTGTTGAAGTCTTCCCCTGTTTGTAGTAGAACTTGATGTTTACACATTGCTCCATTGCACTGTGACACTTTCTCTTACACTGACTACATTCAACTGGTCACAATCTGTTTACGTATCCAGACACGTGCAGTGCTCGCCTCGTATCGATTCTCCTCGAGTCTCTGAAGACCCACACACGTGCGCACACGCGTGCCGAGTTGCCGTTCAGATTTGACACCGTTCACCGAACTTTTTAGACACACCACGTAAAGTAAACAGTCATTCAGTTGCCAGAAGTTTAAATAAATAAACTTGATCTGCTATACGATGCTAAATGAATAAACTCCAGCAGTCGATTGGCTGTTTACTTCATTAATCGACGGTGACACTACCCGAGCTTATGGAACTACTTGTTGTTCCTTCCTCGTGGGGGAGAGGTGAGGTATATTGGAAAATCCAGTCAGTAAGAGCCACCTGTAGAGGGGTGGGAGGGTCAGAGGAAGGCGGTATACTGGTGAGCACTGAGGACGTAAGGACAGGGTGAGAGGTGGAGGCAGATGCAGATTCGTAACATCCACCTGCCGCTGGACCGTACCGGTAGAGTACTCTGTTCCTGTGATCTGTACTTTTCGCTCGTGCCGTGCCCACACCACGCTTCTACTGCCCCACCCTCACCCCCCTACCTCCTCATAATACAGTCTTTTTAGGCGTCATTTTAATGTTTTCTGCTATTTTTTAATTTCTCCGTCAAAGATAGCCGGTACTCTGTACGTTTAGTCTCACAGCTTTCCTGTACAATACCTATCGCAGTCGTTCACTGGCACACTGTGTGACGGATGACAGTTGTCGTCATTTCCTGACAGTGATCTTGTAGGCCAAAAATTGAGTTCTGAGATAAATAAAAATGGTAGAACATGTACAATCCGTCTTTCCATTGGTAAGTATGAGCCTTTTCTTTAACTGCACAAATCTACATTGCCTGAGAAAAACTGTGAAGCACCCAGAACAGGACAGCAAACTAAACGATTCTTCACAAATCGAGCGGGTATGTGATATTATTTCAGTGATTAGCAAATTGAGTGAAATTTATGAAGAAATTGGCAAAATAGTCCTCTTACCAGTATACAGTCACACCTCCTCTCACCCTGACGTGTCCACCAATTCAGTCGGAAGGGTGTCGTAAAGCCGTCGTATACTTTCCGGAGGCGGCTGGCCACAATTCCTGTAACACAACCCCAGTACTGCAAATAGTGACACCTGGACAGAGAAGATGTCCGAGCTGGTCTCGCATTCGCCCCGTCGGAGACACTTCTGGGGATCTCACCGGCCGTGGGCGTACCTCGGCGTCATGCAGACAGTGCGTACGAGCACGGTCCCGTCAAAAAATGGCACCACTGTACCGTCACACGAGAGGTAACGTTCGAGGACGCGGGACGTCTGTGACGTTCCACTCTGCCGTCAGAGTTCCCTCGATCACTAGCAGCCGTACTCGGCGGACCCCACACCGTGATGCGAGGAGTAACGGCAGCGTGCCTCTCCGAAACGTCAAAGAAATGGCACCTATCCCCGGGTCCCTGCCGTACTCGCTGACCGGCCGTCTAGGGTAGTGCAGAACTGCGATTTGTTTCCGAACACAGTGCAGTGACATTTGTCAGCCGTACGTGCTTCCCGGTCTCGGTAGCACTGCGAAAGCAATTGTTTGTGTTCTGGTGTTAATGGGAGCCCACTAGTGGGGCGGTAATTTCCTAGTTCGGATGTTGCTCGTCTCTTCCCGACGGTATCGAATGAGAGAGAATCTTGCAGGGAGTCCATTACTTGTTCTCAGACGGCAGGTGCAGATGTGAACGAGTTACGATCTGTGCAGTGTACAGTACAGTTGTCCTTCCTCGTGGTGATCAAATACAGTCGTTTGGAATGTCGGTGACGATTCTGCCCGCCGTCACATTCCGGTGCAGTCCCACATTGGCCACTGTCACGTAAGACTGCACCACGAATTTTTATATTACACAATTTGACCAGCTGGCCAAATGAAGACTCAAAATGAAGGTCCTTTCAAATCTGAGAGGTGCCAATAAAACAGTCTCACACGAGTATGTGGCATTTTTGTGTCATTTTGATGCTGTTCACACATCTTATATACCCCCCTCCCCTCCAGGCCAAACAACAACACTAAAGATGAATAATCTATTGCTCATTGATGGCCATCCTACCTGTCACAAAGAACTGCAACTCTAATAATTTACGCTAAACCCAATCAGTGGCGTGTATAGCCACATGTACAGCTATATGCAAGCTCCACAAGCCACGTTAGAGGGCATGACAGAGGGTACCCCCTACAACCACCTACTAGTAATTTCTTTTCCTGTTCTACCTACAAATAGAGCGAGGGAAAAAGCTTCGTGATCCGTACGCGATGTGTATGTCGGCAGCATCGAAAGTCGGTTCTCTAAATTTACTCGGTAGCGTTCCTCGGAAAGAGTGTCACCTTCCCTCCAGGTGTCTCCATTTGAGTTCCCAAAGCATCTCTGTAATTCTTGCTCGTTGCTCGAATGTGCCAGTAACAAGTCTAGCACCCAGCTCTGAATTGCTATGTCGTCTTCTTTTAATGTATCTACGTCTACATCTACATTTATATTCCGCAAGCCACCCAATGGTGCGTGGCGGAGGACACTTTACGTGCCACTGTCATTACCTCCCTTTCCTGTTCCAGTCGCGTACGGTTCGCGGGAAGAACGACTGCCAGAAAGCGTTTGTGCGCGCTCGAATCTCTCTAATTTTACATTTGTGATCTCCTCGGGAGGTATAAGTAGGGAGAAGCAATATATTCGATACATCATCCAGAAACACACCCTCTCAAAACCTGGACAGCAAGCTACACCGCGATGCAGAGCGCCTCTCTTGCAGAGTCTGCCACTCGAGTTTGCTAAACATCTCCGTAAAGCTATCACGCTTACCAAATAACCGTGTCACGAAACACGCCGCTCTTCTTTGGATCTTCTCTATCTCCTCCGTCAACCTGACCTGGTACGGATCCCACACTGACGAGCAATACTCAATTATAGGTCGAACGAGTGTTTTGTGAGCCACCTCCTTTGTTGATGGACTACATTTTCTAAGGACTCTCCCAATGAATCTCAACCTGGTACCCACCTTACCAACAATTAATTTTATACGATCATTCCACTTCAAATCGTTCCGCACGCACACTCCCAGATATTTCACAGAAGTAACTGCTAACAGTGTTTGTTCCTCTATCATATGATCATACAATAAAGGATCCTTCTTTCTATGTTTTCGCAATACATTACATTTGTCTATGTTAAGGGTCAGTTGCCACTCCCTGCACCAAGTGCCTATCCGCTGCAGATCTTCCCGCATTTCGCTGCAATTTTCTAATGCTGCAACTTCTCTGTATACTGCAGCATCATCCGCGAAAAGCCGCACGGAACTACCGACACTATCTACTAGGTCATTTATATATATTGTGAAAAGCAATGGTCCCATAACGCTCCCCTGTGGCACGCCAGAGGTTACCTTAATGTCTGTAGACGTCTGTCCATTGAGAACAACATGCTGTGTTCTGTTTGCTAAAAACTCTTCAATCCAGCCACACAGCTGGTCTGATATTCCGTAGGCTCTTACTTTGTTTATCAGATCCCAAACACTCGAGCAGTACTCGAGAGTAGGTCACACTAGCATTCTATAAGCAGCCTCCTTCACGCACGGAGTGCGCTTTCCCAAAATTCTTCCAATAAGCCGAAGTCGACCATTCACCTTCTCTACCACAATCCTCACATGCTCGTTCAATTTTACATCACTCTGTAATGTTACGTCCAGTCATTCAATGGACGTGACTGTGTCGAGCAGAACGCTACTGGTACTGTATTCGATCGTAATGGGTCTGTTTTTCTTATCGTCTGTATTAACTTATGTATTTACATTTAGAGTTAGCTGCTGTTCATTTCTCGTCTTCCTAGAGTCACTCGACACCGAACGACCGCATATTGCTGCCCACCCTGTCCACCGGATTATTAATGTGAATAGAAAATGATAGTGTCACACTTCCTTAGGGCACTCCTGTCGATCATCACATACCGGGTTCCGTTACTCGAGAAGCCTTCGAGCCACTCCCATATCTGCGAACTTATTCCGTATGTTCATACTTTTGTCGACAGTCTGCAGTGGGGCACCGCATTAAATGTTTTTCGGAAATCTAATAATATGGAATCTGTCTAGTACCCTTCATCCTTAGTTCCCAATATATCACATGAAAAAAGGGCAAGTAATACTTTCTAAGACTGTGCCGATTTGTAGGTTTATTCGGTCTCGGGGAAATTTACTCTATTTGAACTGAGAAAATTTCCCCAAATTAAGCAGTAAACCGATGTTTAGGATATCGGTCTGTAATTTTGTGAGTCTGTTCTTTCACACTTCTTATGCACGGGAGTCATCTGTACTTTTTCTCCGATCGCTTGAGAACGGTGAGAGATTTGCAATAAATGCGAGCGAAGTAAGGGACCGTATTGGGATTCCGTTTGGCAGCTTTTTGCTTTCAACTCCTTCAGTTGTTTCTCTACACCGGGGATGCTTATTACTGTATCGTCCTTACAGGAGTCTGTGCGACAGTCAAACGACAGTACGTTTGAAAAATCCTCGTACACGAATGATTTCTTAAACATGAAATTTAAAACTTAATCTTTCCTTTTGGTGTCTTCTACTGGCACACCAGTCAACAATGCCTCAGTGGCACTTAGTGATTTTACACAGGATCAGAATTTTCTTGGGTTCTCAGCCAGATCTTTTGCTAAGATATGCTGGTGATAGTTTTTGTAGGCTCGGTGCATATATCTTTTTACAGATACACTAATCTCTACTAACCTTCGCCTGTAGCCATTTGTCGCTTTCACTCTCAACCTGTGTGTGCGACAGCCTTTGTTTCCTCAGCATTTTCCGAATTTACAATCTGCTTAACCTTTTTTCCTGTTTGTCCATCGTATTGGAACTAAATTGTGTCAGTTACTGTCTAAGCGAGATGCTGACAACTGCCTATCGGCCCTTTGTAGTAGAAAGACTCTCCTATCCTTCTTGACTGATTTACGTGATGACATTACGGTCACCAGTCCCCGTCTGTATACTGAAGCTGTTGATAAGGTCAGGCCCCTTTGTAGCTACAAAGTCTAAAATATTTCCGTTACGTTTGGGCTGCCAATCTAGCTGCTAGAGACAGTTCTCAGAAGACGTGTTCAAAAGTACTTTGCAAACCTGCCCATCTGTAGCACTCTGGAATGAATCTGTAGGTGTGCCAGTCTATACTCAGTAGGTTAAAGTCCCTTCAAATTAGTGTTGCACGATCTGGTTATTTATGCCCTACTGACCGTACATTTTCTTTGAACGATTCTACAAGTGCCACTGTGGAATTTGGTGGCCAGTAAAAACGTCCACAACAATTAACATCGATTTCACCTAGACCTCTTTTACTTGCTTATTGTCTAGCAAGTGTTTGTCGGAGTACCTCAAGCTACTGCCTAGCCTAAAAACGTGCTCTCCTCGAGTACTCCGCTACCCGAGTAGCTGTTCCCTCTGTGAAGTGCGCCCCTGACATATTGAGAGGAGTCCTACAGATCCGCACACGATAATACCAGTCCGGAAACCCGCATCCGAGACCGTCGCAGAGCTGACAGAGTCTCTTATCGTGACCCTTCACTCGGCTGCGAACCGGAGGACCCCGGTCGGCCCCGGGAACAGTGTAGTGACGAGTGAGCTCTGCTCACACCCTGCACGTGAGGCCGGCAGTCTTCGCCACCTCTGGCAGCTGCCCGTAAGGCCCGGGGACGGCCTCGGAATCCACACGACAGGTGTCCCGGTGCCAACGTGAGCCACGACTCGCAGACGACTGCACCCCGTTATAGTGGTTACTAAAAAAGTAAAAGAGAAGAAAAGGTTGAAAATGTGCGAAGAAATGGTGAATAAAAAGAGGTTTTAAAATCATTAATGACAGTGAAAAAGGGAAAGAATGAAATGCAAATCGAACTTCGAACTACAGAAAAGCTATCGGACTTCGTGATTCGGAAAAGCTATTGTTGGGGTGGTCCTTGTGGCGTTTCTGAGCAAAAGTCAAACCAATTTCCACAACAAAAATTATTTGAAAGAGAACAGAGAATAACAGAATGTGATTAACAGGGGGAAATGGTGTAGATAAGAGTAGATTCATTACCAAGTTAATATGTCTTCTCTCGTGCGGCGTTCAGGTCTTGTTCTCCAACGATCTCCTGCTTCATTTTTGCGTGAAAAAGTCGTAGCTGCTCCAAAATTTTGCAGTAAATTTCATCGTCCATGAATTACTAATGTCTACAAATTGAAACCATCTTGATCTTGAATGCAATGTATTTTACGGCTGCTTCCATCCTCCAAATTTCATACAAGCTTCCACAATACTATATGTCCGCACATCAATAAGTTTTTACGTCTTAATCAGACCGAGACTAACGAATAAGTTTTTACGTCTGAATCATACCGAGACTAGCGAATAAGTGAAGTTAAGCTTTCACTCTCAAGAGACTAATAGCGGGTAGCAAACAAAAAGGGTTACAGTTTTTGTACCTTCATTTTCTTATAAATATTTTCTCTGCCATCGAGCGCTCATACAGCTGCGACGGTATAATTTATACTTGAGGGAACGAGTGTAGTGCGGCGAAATTCAAAGTCCTGCTGCACTGTATGCTTGATAGCTGCATCCCTTAATCAGATGAAGCCTCCTGGCAGATATACTGAATGTATATCTTTCTCATTGGCCCCGAGTACTACCTCCCTGAGGGGTTATGTAACATGTTCCCGATAACTAGCAAATATGTTCACCAATTCTGCAGCAAACAAAAGTTAGGGATATTGGTCTGTAATTCTGTGAGGTCGACAGGAAGTGCAAAATGGCTAAGTAGGGATGGCTAGAGGACAAATGTAATGATGTAGAGGCTTATCTCACTAGGGTAAGATAGATACTGCCTACAGGAAAATTAAAGAGACCTTTGAAGAAAAGAGAACCACTTGTATGAATATCAAGAGCTCAGATGGAAACACAGTTCTAAGCAAAGAAGGGAAAGCAGAAAGGTGGAAGGAGTATATAGAGGGCCTATACAGGGGCAATGTTCTTGAGGACAATGTTATGGAAATGGAAGAGGGTGTAGATGAAGATGAAATGGGAGATGCGATACTTTGCGAAGAGTTTGACAGAGCACTGAAAGACCTGAGTCGAAACAAGGCCCCGGGAGTAGACAACATTCCATTAGAACTACTGACAGCCTTGGGAGAGCCAGTCCTGACAAAACTCTACCATCTGGGGAGCAAGATGTACGAGACAGGCAAAATTCCCTCAGACTTCAAGAAGAATATAATAATTCCAGTCCCAAAGAAAGCAGGTGTTGACAGATGTGAAAATTAGCCAACTATCAGTTTAATAAGTTTTGTCAGGAAGTCGTTTCTGAAAGTATTTGTATGGAGTGTAGCCACGTATGGAAGTGAAACATGGACGATAAATAGTTTGGACAAGAAGAGAATAGAAGCTTTCGAAATGTGGTGCTACAGAAGAATGTTGAAGATTAGGTGAGTAGATCACATAGGTAATGAGGAGGTATTGAAGAGAATTGGGGAGAAGAGGAGTTTGTGGCACAACTTGACCAGAAGAAGGGACCGGTTGTTAGGACATGTTCTGAGGCATCAAGGGATCACCAATTTAGTACTGGAGGGCAGCTTGGAGGGTAAAAATCGTAGAGGGAGACCGAGAGATGAATACACTAAGCAGATTCAGAAGGATGTAGGTTGCAGTCGGTACTGGGAGATGAAGAAGCTTGCACAGGATAGAGTAGCATGGAGAGCTGCATCAAACCAGTCTCAGGACTGAAGACCACAACAACAACAACAACAACAATTGTGTGAGTCCATTCTTTTACCCCTTTTATATACTGCAATCACCTGCACTTTTTTCCAGTCACTCGAGCTTTTTGCTGGGCGAGAGTTCCACAATAAGTGCAAGCTAGGTAAGGGGCCGATGCTATAGAGTACTTTTTGTAAAACCGAATTGGGATTCCATCCGAACCTAGTGACTTATTTACTTTCAAATCTTTCAGTTGTTTCTCTGCCCTGGTGATGCTTATTCCTGTGTCATCCGTACAGGAGTTGGTCCAGTGGTCAAATGACAGTACGTTTGTACAATTCTTCTGCGTGAATTAGTTCCTAAACGTGAAATTTAAAACGTCAACTTTCGTTTTGCTATCTTCAACTGGCACACCAGAGCAGTCAACAACAGACTGAATTGAAGCCTTAGACCTGCTTAGCGATACGTACGACTAGAATTTTGTTGGGTTTTCTGCCAGATCTTTTGCTACGGTATGGTGGTGGTAGTTGTTGTACGCTTCACGCGTAGATAGTTTCACAGACGCACGAGGCTCTACTAATCCTTGCTTGTCGTCATTAGTGTGTTCCATTTTGGGTGCAACAGCCTCCAATTTCTCGGCATCCTCCAAATTTCGGTATTAATCCGTAATGAGTCTTTCGTATCCCTGATACACTTACTAAGCGCACTACTCTCCAGACCACGTTTTACAATCTGCATAAACTTTGGCCATAATTCCTCTACTTCTATCTTACTGGTACCAAGTGCTGCCAAAACACTGTATGAGTGAGTTGCTGCTGCCTGCTTATCTGGCCTTTCTCACAATAACACTCTCCTAGCCTTCTTTATTGATTTATGAACTTTTCTCCAACGCACCCCACAGTCTTGTTATTTCTCTCCTTCCCCCCCCCCCCCCCCCACCCCTCCCCCCACCCCCACCCCCCCACTCCTCTCTCTGTCTAACATCCCTACTACACCCTACACCCTCCCCACCTCAGCCTGTATGCTCCCACAAACAGCACTTAACAGTCCCCCACCCCCACCCCCACCCTTCTATCCCTCCCTTCCCCACCCCAGCCTCTTCCTTATTCCTGCCACCAGACTGCTTCTCCCACTGTACCCAGTTGCTCGCAGTCCGGCCTCGGTGACCAGACACAGTGGTCGTGTGTGTACGTGTGAGTTGTAGTTGCGTGAAGGGGCCTACTTACGTGCCCTTAGGGCTAGGATTTCACCCGGAACAAGTCCCGCCCATTCACCCCCCTCCACGCCTATCCATAGTGTAAGGCCCTCCCCTAAACAGCCTCCAGTTCCGCAAACTGGAAGCTACAACAAAGTTGTTATCGTCGCAGTCCAACACGTGTTATACTGTGATGAAATTCTGTAATGGTAAGAAATTTAAGCTTTTCTGGATAGTAATGTAATATGAATCTCCATTATTAAAGAAATAAAAATATTTATAGAGAATTGAAAGCATCACCAGCAATAGAAAACAAAAAATAACGTGATGTTATTTAAGGGCAATAAGGAGAAATTTTCATTAACTAATTCACTTATTATAATACATTTATTTGAGGGAAACAGCAGAGCAAACATACAATGCGAAAACAATGGTCTTGAATCTGTCGTGTCGGCAGTAAAGCCACGGATGCACTCAAATAACTCTGTTGTCTAAAATCACCGGTATATAGAAATAAGTGAAGGTTGTTTTGTTTATGTAGGCCCTCATAGTAGCTCACGAAAATTAAAGAATATAAGAATGTCATAAAGTAGAAATGCCTAATGAAAACAGTAAGATATTTGCATGTATGACAAATTTCGTTAGTATTTGCATGGGTAATGGGTGAATTTTAACTTGTAAATTCTTCCAATACCATACCTGCGCATTATAAACGAGGTTACAAAGAATTGTAGCTGTTTCTGTGTGATTAGTGACCTATATGCTGTTGCAAACGTCTCAGGAAAATAATGTGTCGTTATTCTTTGTCCTGTCCGTTTTTAACCAAAAGATTTATTAATTTCGTAAATGTCATTCAAACCATTTTAAAAAAATAATAATGTGATGTTTATGTTTGTCACAGGGCAGTTATGGAGGAAATATATGCTGCGGTGTTTCATGGCTGTAAAACGTCCTTCATGCTGTGCTAATTCTTCTTTCACCCCTAAAATTTTTCAGCAAAACTATTCACTGAATAGCACGCGAAATCAGCTTGGATCGATCTAGCAAAAACAAAGTAATTTTGATGCCCTCTGGAAGTATAGTGAACATTGGTGCTTGTTTCACATACACTGTCTGAGTTCTGAAACTTAAGTGTCAATTATACCGAGGTTCCTCTTTCTCCAAGAAAATTATTCTTTGAGGGCAGGTTTATCCTGTTTTAACTTTGGGTGCTTTTCCTCACATAGAAGTATGTTTCTTCATAGGCTATTCATCTGGATACTGAGTTCTCGTATTTAAAGAATTCAGTGCTACATTGTTTTCTGTTATGTTTGCTGAGTAAGTACCTTGCACAGCTGAGGCCAATTGTGCACTTTTCTTGTAATGTGTCTTTTAACTACCTGGGAAAATTTAAGACCTAGCAAGATATTAATGTAACATTCACTCCAAGTGCAGCCGAACGCGGTAAGCCACGTGGGTCAACTGAAACGATGCCCAGGTGCCGAACAAAGACCGGGAAAACCGGGGGTGAGTGGGCGGGACTTGTTCTGGGTGAAATCCTAGCGCTAATGATTCCTGACCTACTTTAGAAGAAGTCCTTTTGGCCGAAAGTTTATATATTTAGCAGTCTTTCTGTTCTGCCTGTCGCTGACTCGACGTTTCCTGAATATGGTCAATGGCAGTCCATCCTTTTCATAATATTGCAAACTATGATACTTTCCAAAGCAGGTGCTGACAGATGTGAAAATTACCGAACAATCAGTTTAATAAGTCACAGATGCAAAATACTGATGCGAATTCTTTACAGACGAATAGAAAAACTGGTAGAAGCCTACCTCGGGGAAGATCAGTTTGGATTCTGTAGAAATATTTGAACACGTGAGGCAATACTGACCTTACGACTTATCTTAGAAGCTAGATTAAGGAAAGGAAAACCTATGTTTCTAGCATTTGTAGACTTAGAGAAAGCTTTTGACAATGTTGACTGGAATACTCTCTTTCAAATTCTAAAGGTGGCAGGGGTAAAATAGGGAAGCAGTGGTTGGGAAGGGAGTAAGACAGGGTTGTAGCCTCTCCCCGATGTTATTCAATCTGTATATTGAGCAAGCAGTAAAGGGAACAAAAGAAAAATTCGGAGTAGGTATTAAAATCTATGGAGAAGAAATAAAAACTTAGAGGTTCGCCGATGACATTGTAATTCTGTCAGAGACAGCAAAGGACTTGGAAGAGCACTTGAACGGAATGGACAATGTCTTGAAAGGAGGGTATAAGATGAACATCAACAAAAGCAAAACAAGGATAATGGAATGTAGTCAAATTAAGTCGGGTGATGCTGAGGGAATTAGATTAGGAAATGAGACCTTAAAGTAGTAAAGGAGTTTTGCTACTTGGGGAGCAAAATAACTGATGATGTTCGAAGTAGAGAGGACATCAAATGTAGACTGACAATGGCAAGGAAAGCTTTTCTGAAGAAGAGAGATTTGTTAACATTGAGTATAGATTTAAGTGTCAGGAAGTCGTTTCTGAAAGTATTTGTATGGAGCATAGCCATTTATGGAAGTGAAACATGGACGATAAATAGTTTGGACAAGAAGAGAATAGAAGCTTTCGAAATGTGGTGCTACAGAAGAATGCTGAAAATTAGATGGGTAGATCATGTAACTAATGGGGAGGTATTGAATAGGATTGGAGAGAAGAGAAGTTTGTGGCACAACTTGACTAGGAGAAGGGATCAGTTGGTAGGACATGTTCTGAGGCATCAAGGGATCACCAATTTAGTATTGGAGGGCAGCATGGAGAACTGCATCAAACCAGTCTCAGGACTGAAGACCACAACAACAACATGGAACTTTCCACTCTGGAGATACGTATTGCATACGAAGTTAGACTGACATCCAACCGTGTCTTTTGGTGCTTCACTTTTTCCCAGGCAGTGTAGTTTTACCTAGTAGTTTCAATTAATATGCACGGAAGTCTACCTGAGCTTACCATTAATACAGCAGGCATATTACTGTGGTGTGACACGGGAAGTTGTTATTTGTTTGAATGTGAACACTTCAGAGGAAGTTACTGTGTAATTTTCTAAAGGACTACTGTTGCTGTGGTGCGCAATAAGCAGGTCTTGCCTTATTCAGTTGACACCAAAAAATGACTTCCTGTGGAAGCAGTAGTAATAGTAAATGGTGAAGAGTTGTCTGACATAAAGTAGATACTAGTAATAATAGTAACAGTAATAATACAGGGTTATTCTGAACGATGGACGCAGATTAAAAAATTCGTACGTATTCGAGTAAAAATCCGAAATAAAACAAGCTTTATACCAATGAAAAGAGGAAGTTTCGAGTTTTTGGCAGTGTGCGGCAATAGGGCTGTCGTTCCGTTTCACTGTCAGTTGTGAGTGAGATGGCGACTGTAGAGGACAAGGTTTTCTGCATTTTGAGTTTGTGGAAAGTGAGTCGCAAATTGCAGTGCAGTGGGCATTTTTTACCTAATTCAGTATTTGAGTATATGGAGTGTTGAAAATTCATTGCAACACAAAAGAGACTTACCGATTGACGTGTTCTGTACCACGAAGGTTTACGGACCACTTTTCTTTGCGAAAAGAACTGTAACGGGAATCACATACCTGGACATGTTGGAACAGTGCTGTTCCCTCAACTTACGGAAGTTTCCCAGGACTTCGTTTTCCAACAGAATGGAACTCCGCCCCCATAGCCACCGTGACGTACGAGGCTTTTCGCATGACTCCCTTCCTCAGCACTGGATCAGTCGCAGGGGACTCGAGGACCTGGCTCTGCACTTCTAGCCACTGAGATCTACCGATCTCGCACTTCGCAACTATTTCTTACGGGGTTATGTGAAGCAAGCTGTTTACCTCCCACCTCTACCGACCACCCCGAACAATCTGCGAACCGGATCACCGCTGCCGTGCACTTGGTAACGGCAAATACGCTTTCGCGTGTGTGGGCGTGTTTGGCTACCGCAGCGATGTTTGCCGTGCAGCCAACGGTGGCCACATTTAACATTTTCAACATTTATCACATTTCTAATTCTTATATAATTATTAAAAACTAATTAATTACAAATTATTAAATTTATTAAACTGGTATGAAAAATTATGAAAAAAACTTTGAAACTTTCTATTTTCATTGGTATAAAGCTTGTTCATTTTGGATTTGTACTTGAATAAATACGAAGTTTTGAAAATGTGTCCGTCATTTAGAATAACCCTGTATATTGCTGGAATCCCTCTCGTTCTATGAAACTGTGTCATCAGAACAGGTCAAAAAGCAATTTGCATATGTACCAGATCCCCGGCTCGACGGGACCCTCCGGTGCCCAAACTGCGGCAGCGCTGTCGTGGTGCAGGCCGAGGAGGAGCCGCAGCCGCAGCCCGAGCAACAGCCACTGCTGCGGCCGACCGGAGGTGCAGTGGCAGAACCGCCGTCCCGCAGGAGGGCCGACATCCACACCGCCGTCGCTGCCACCGCACCGGCCCCGGAGGACCCTCCCCTCGCCGACTCTCCCTCGCAGTCCAGCATAGGTGAGGCTGCCGTCGCAGCACACTGTCGAGTAGTCGGTCCGAACTCGCGGGTCCGTTGCACTTCGGTTACACGATAAATCATTCAAATCTAAAGGCTGTTAATTCAGCTAAATACCTTGGAATTACAATTGCGAACAACTTAAATTGGAAGGAACACACAGAAAATGTTGTGGGTAAGGCAAACCAAAGACTGCATATTATTGACAGGACACTTAGAAAATGTAACAGATTTACTAAAGAGACTGCCTACACCAGCTCGTCCGTCCTCTTTTAGAATACTGCTGCGCAGTGTAGGATCCTTACCAGATTTGATTGACAGAGTACATCGAAAAACTTCAAAGAGGGACAGCACATTTTGTATTATCCCAAAATAGGGGAGAAAGTGTCACTGAAATGATACAGGATTTGGGACAGACATCATTAAAACAAAGGCATTTTTCATTGCGCAGCAATATTCTCACGAAACTCCAATCACCAACTTTCTCCTCCGTATGAAAAAATATTTTGTTGACGGCAACCTACATAGTGAGAAACGATCACCACAATAAAATAAGGGAAATCAGAGCTCGTACCGAAAGATGTAGGTGTTCCTTCTTTCTGTGCACTATACGAAATTGGAATAATAGAGAATTGTAAAGGTGGTTTGATGAACCCTCTGCGAGACACTTAAATGTGATTTGCAGAGTATGTAGGTGTAGAGAACTAAACTCTATCTGATCCAGCGTCGAAGGCCCAATGCTGCTGATCGACCTCCATTTTTCTGTCGTATTCACCGGCTGTGGATACGGAACGGTGTGTGATCAGTACACTGCTCTCCCGGCCGTTGGCAGCTTTTGTGATCGGAGCTGCCACTTATCAATCAAGTGGTTTCTCTGTTTGCTTCACGAGGGCTGAGTACACACTGCACAGTACTCGGCAGATGCAGATGGCATTCCTTCCAGATGCTATCCGACCCCGATGGCACTTAACTCCGGTGGTCTGATGGGAACCAGTGCTACCATTGCAGCAATGCCAAAAAATGCCATTGGCGTGTTTGTGATATCTGTTGATATAAAATGGGCACAATCTGGAATGTCAATTTCTGCTATTTCAGTGACCAGTATGGTACTGTTTTTTACAGTATATGTTGTTTCATATGTGAAATATTCTTAGGAACTGATTTCGCGTTAATACACACAGTAAGAATCCAAACAATGTAAAATCCAAACAATATCAGAATAAGAAAGAAGTGAACAGTGTTAAAAACACACTTATATTCTACAGCAGAGTAGTAAACAACATATTGTATTCAATGATAGAGAGGTAAACCTGTTAAAGGTTTAAAATATAATGCAGAAGAAAACCTGTCAAACGATACACGGAAACAGTTCGTACAGCAACGAAGAATGCGACAGACGTTGTAAAACTAAATGACGGTGAAAAATCTGCCATACGTTACAAACTGCACAAAGTCTTAAAGAATACCTCTAAAATTCTTCTTGCAAAGCAACATAATACAGACAAACAGAGATCCAACAAAGCAGTCAAAGCTAATACATTTCTTACTGACAGAATATAAAAAGAAGTACATCATCTCTATGGATCCTAAAGCCTCCATATTAAGATGCGAACCCAATGTACATGAGAAAGAATATACAGTGAGACATTTAGTTAATGGTACGAACAGCCCCACGTACAAACTTATCACAGACTCAGTCAGTTCCTAAAAAGTACTTCACGTATGAAACAACAAGTACTTTAAAAAAACGGTACTCACTAGTCACTGAAATAAAAGAAATAAACATTTCAGATGCTGCCCATTTTATATTGCTAGATATCGCAAACCTGCCAACGGCCTCGCTGCACTGGTAACACAGGTTCCTGTCAGATCACCGATGTGAAGCACTGTCAGGTTCTACTAGCCTGCCGGCTGAGGACAACACTGCAGTCGGTCCGTCGGGCCTTCGAGGCCTGTTCCGACGGAATTCAGTTTTACTTTTAGACATCACAAACCTATATTCTAATATCCCTGTTAAAGAAGCCATTGCAGTAATAAAGAACAACATACTTACTAGTCACTGAAATAAAAGAAATAAACATTTCAGATGCTGCCCATTTTATATTACTAGATATCACAAACCTGCCAACAAAAGCGTTCACAATTTAATTTATTGAGTTTATAGAGTTAATTGAATTAAATCCCAGCTACAATTACTTTGCATTCAGTGGTAATGTTTATCAGTGATGACTTGGAGTAGCTGTGGGCTCATTTGCATCTGGCTCGATTGCGGACTTTTTCGTACACCACCTAGAACAGAAAATATTCAGCAGACAAGACACTTCTTCCAAAACACAGTGTACTTCAAGAGATATCTAGATGATTCCTTAATTTTAGTCATTGGAAACACCATTGACACCAGTAACATCATAAATCATTTAATAATGTAAACAAAAAAGTAAATTTCACAGCTGGATACAAAAAACAGCATTAATTTTCTAGATTTGTGCATAGAAAACCAAAAGAGCAGGCACAATTTCAAGATATACAGAAAAGAGACAACTTCCAGCTACACAATCCCTGAACATCACATCACTCAGATGTACACAAGAAAGCTGCATACAAAACGACAGGGCACAAAGCGAACAAAATCCCAATGAACAAAGAGATCAGCGAGAAAAATGAGACATCAGATGTGGCTAATGACTTACCCAGCTGAGTGACAAATAAAATGCAGACAGAAATAAAAAATAAATTCCTGGTTCTCTACAAGGAATGGACAGCACAGTGTGGGCAGCATACATTACGTAGGTAACATTTTCCCAAAAAGTAGCAAACGTATTTAGGTCACATAAAGTGAACAAACTACAACAGAAATTCGTCTACACCCTAAATAATAAAAAAAGATAAATATTCTCAGTATTATACAGACTAACATGTAAAATTTGCTCAAGCTGCTGCATAGGACAAACTGGCAGGAACTTTCAAACAATATGCAATGAATGCATCAACTGTTACACGTGTAACAAATTTACAAAATCAGCAATAGCCACACACATAAAAAGCACTGGACACCCATTCAAAAACAAAGAAGAAAATCTTAAGAGTCTCCATCACTTCCAAAAATCACATACAGTGGATTTAATTGACGGACTAGAAATGTTTGTATATCACATAAGGCAAAGAGAAAAGATTCTCAACTACAAACTAAATAGTGAATAAGTTAATGTTTTGTATTGCAGATCTCGAATCTGACCAATATTCTCCAATGCCGAATGTAAGTCGAGGTCACGTTTTGTTCGTTGCTCATCAAGTTAGAAATCTGTACGCAACAGGAAGAATGGAATGTTGTCTTTAATTGTTACCGTCAGTTCTGTCACACTTCTTCCGTTTCTCTCTTACCGGCTGCCGTCACCGAGCCACAACTTCAACTCTGCACCTCCTCCAGGAGTTCGTGTTTACTACTTAACACTGTCACTTTTCTTTCCTCTCTTCTTGGATCCATTTTGACTTGGAGACCTACCCACTACTTAATTTTGTTTTGCCGGTTATGTCACCAGTTCCTGGCTTATTTGTGCCAGTTTTTTAGAGATCTTCACGCACTTTTGTGAACCGGTCAGATTTCCACTTTATTTGTTCAAAACATTGTATAACTCTTTGTTTTATTTGCTCGGGTTCATTCTTTCTAGGCACTCTTATATTTCTGTGTCACATCTCGATTGAAATGTTTCTACTCACGTCCTGCTTTGTAATATCTTCCCGTTTTTTTTTTGTTTTTTTTTTTATCCTGTCCCAAAATTAGCATTTCTCACTGATTTTTACTTTTGTAGTCTTTCTCAGGTAGCTGCTTTTTCCCCTGTCCATTAAGTTGAATGTTTGTTAGAGTTTACATTTTCCTTCTTACTCACTGATTTCCCACTGTGGGAGATGCACACACGAGCAGAGAGAGGTGCCCAGATTGTGAGGCTCGTGGCTGTGACGTACCCCCGCAGTAGACCTGTCCTGTGCACCCTCCCAGTACCGACTACTCCAGTCCTGTCACAGCCTTCAAAGTTAGGGCCGTCTGTGAAAGCGGCCGTACCATCTACCGACTCGACCACGTCTGTCACTTGCGATTCTGCACGTTTGCGGTACTGGAGAGCTGTCAGTGCCTGACATCGAACTGTGGCCGAAAGACGGCCAGACTGCCCGATTGTCACGTGACACCGTGTGCAGGTCTCAGACGACTACTTGACGGTTGGTGCAGCTTCTCCGAATTGCACGGGCGAGAGCTCTCCCTGCGACGTAGTCCCCTCGCCTCAACCGGTCCCCGTCCCCTGCGCCCGACTCCCACTCCGGCCTCACACACGCCTCGTATCCCACTGGCTCACCCGCGTATCGGGACCACGACGTCCGGAGATGACGGTGGCCGTTTGTGTGAGCCTACGTAGAAATGCAACTGTCCTGCTTGACACCTCCTCTGCTTGACAAGTACCGTATTTACTTGAATCTAAGCCGCATCTGAAAAATGAGACTCAAAATCGAGGGAAAAAAATTTCCCGAATCTAAGCCGCACCTGAAATTTGAGACTCAAAAAGAGGGGAGAGAGAAGTTTTAGGCCGCACCTCCAAATCGAATCAAAGTTGGTCGAATGAATGACGATACAGCTACAGTAGTTTGGTTCGAATCGTAAGCTTAGCAGTTCAGCTTTACCAGGTAGCCATTGCTATGCGTCAGGTGTTCCGTCCGTTTTTATACGACTACTCTTCCTTTTTCGCTTACTTCGTGTGGTTTGAATTGATTGCTTATTTTTCTTTGATCTGATAAGTGCCGTTCTTTTTGTTATAGGTGTTTATGTCACTCTAAGCTGAAAATGCTTTATTGTACTGTGTCATGTTTGTCGCATTCTGATAATGTGTGTTTACAGCCTGTCGCCACTCGAGGCATGGCTTGCTTTTGTGCACACTACCGCCGCTTACAATTAAAAAAAGAGAGAGAGGAATTGTCTCATTAGCCAAAAAATGGGAAGAGACTGCTATTTGTTGTTACTTACACTGCTGCTTTCTTTGATATTGATAAACAAGAACCAAATAATAGACTGCGTATGATAGAAGATGTTCTAAACAAGAGTTTATTGAAAATTTTTCTCCGTTTGAAACTTGTTATTGCTTACACTGCTGCTTTCTTTGATAATGATAAACAAGAACCAAATAATAGACTGCGTATGATAGAAGATGTTCTAAATGAGATTTTATCGAAAAATTTTCTCTGTTTGAAAATCTTTGCATACGCCTCTTTAGTACATTACATTCTGCACAGAAATTAGAGTCATTTTAGATTTTAAAATCTAGTCAGTTGCCGTGCTTCATTTCTGACTGTATCACTGTTCGGCATAAGAATAATACTAATGTAAACATGACACGATATGTATATTCTTCTGCGTTTGCTGTTTTCTCACTCTTAGTTTCGTAGATTATTAGGCAGACAGGATTTAGATGAGATAGCAGCAAACATGAAAGCATACATGGCAAAATGTTTGCATTCGTATTATTCTTATGGTGAAGAGAATACTGCATGTGATTCACAATTCATAAAAGTTCCTATTAGCAACCATCTCTTCTCACAGGTAGGAAAAAATTCAGAACGTAGAGTTAGCCATATTGACAGACAAACATCCCAAACAGTCTTGCCAGTCGGATTTTCGTAGTACATTGAAAGGCTGCTACATTCGAAGATGAACAATACGGAATTTGTATTTACTTCGTTGGATAATGTATGAAAATGCAGTGGTCGAAACTCGGGGCGGAGAAAAAAGCTCGCCTTCCACCCTTTTCTTAAATTTATTTACTGACGCAGAGGTTTTGGCGCCAGTATTTATCTTTGTGCCTGCAAAGCATGCCTGTGTAGTGCTTCATATATTCTACAGCAGAAGTTAGTTGTGGCGGCACCTACCAAGATTTTTCAGAACTTCTGCTTACGTTGCACTCGATTCTAAGCCGCAGGCGGATTTTTGATTACAAAAACTGGAAAAAAAGTGCGGCGTAGATTTGAGTAAATACGGGTGATCTGTTGTAATACGTATAGTCACTATTATTCTGTCTCGATTTTCCAGTGTCCGATAGATAAGTTTTACACCAATCTTTAGTACCGAGCGCTTACCACTCGACCCTCGCAGGTTCGGCGGCCTCGCTGGACGCGCTGGGGGAGCCGTCTGCGAGTGCGACGCCTTCGGGCACCGGCAGCGGGGGTCCGCGACGCTGCGAGAGCGACATCGAGATCATCAGCAACCCCAGCCAGAGCAGCATCGAAGTCCTGGATGGCAGCGGAGCCAGGTGGGGCCACCACCTTTCTGTCGGAATTGGTGACGGTGCTTTTTGCGGCATACATAAATCGGAACTGTACTTCTAGGGGACTCGATGAAACGTCACTTATCTGAGACTATTTTTTGGTAAAAGTCTTATCTGTCTTAACAGTTGCAGTGTTACGTGGCTTTATGCTTAATTACAGACTTACTATTTTATCAGTTGATTTGTGTTCACCACGTAACGCCCGATGTTTACATCCTCCTTCGTTGCTGAGCGATGTATCACTTTTCGTTCTGACGTCGCAACTCTTCCTTTCCTATATCTTTACTACTTTTTATCTATGTAAATGACGAACTATTGGTTTTGCCGTTTAACAACTGTGGAAGTATTACAGGCATCAGGTCCCTTCTAATGTGTCACCCGCCTATACGTTTTACATGAACCTCTCAAGACTCGATCAATCTGTTTACAGAGAGAAAGCAGCATCTCTCTTCCTTTGACGTTCTCCAACAACGATCTAGGAAGCTCGACGCACTCGCGGCCCAGGCTCTTCCGTGGCTTGTGGTAGTTTGCAGCATTCGTTTTATTCCTTGCCCACTTGCCACTACGTCGAACTTTCGTGATGATCATTGGGCAACGTCTTCCACGTTATCTGCGACGTAATAAACTTTCTTCCCACAGTATTTCTGAAAACCAAAAACAAACTTAAAGAACATAATAATAATAACTGTTCTTACAATTATTCGTATAAGTCTTGGTCGATTTAATGAGGGGTGACACAACACAGTCTTTTTGAGCGCTTTTCTCACAAATACGCAGTGTTACTTGACAATTCTGTTCGAGTGTTAGTTGACAACTCTCTGTAGAGCACAGTATTAATTACTTTCACTTAAAGAACTGAAACATCTTAATTACTTACTCACTGATCATTTAGTGATAATATATTTGGAAGTATCTGTGAAAATATTTTTCTGAAAAATATTGTATTACCTACTTAAGCTGCTGCTAAAATAGTTTATTTATACAATCAGTTTCAGTCGTTGGACAATCATCAGGTTCATAAGTATTTGGTATTAGGTGAAATATAAAATAGTTAGCATCAGAGGATAAAACCATGAATAATACACTGTCATCTTATCATGGTAGAAATTACATCATGAATTTATTTTATATTACCATATGATGAAGATGTTGTGGTCTACAGTCCAAAGACTCGTCTGATGCAGCACTCGATGATGCTCTACTTTGTCCAAGCCTCTTGATCCCCAAATAACTACTGCAACCTACCTCCTTCTGAATCTGCTTATTGTATTCATCTCTTAGCATCTCTCTACAATCCCCCCCCCCCCCCCCCCCCCCACACACACACACACACACACACACACACACACAAAATCCCTTGATGTCTCAAAGTGTGTCCTGTCAGCTGACCCCGTCTGTTGGTCATGTTCTGCCACAGGTTTCATGTCTCCCAATTCTGTTCACTACCTCCTCATTAGTACAGGGTTATACAGCCAAGGACAACAGCGAACTCTGGTAAAAACTCGGGAATTTTTCAGAATTCCAGGACTTTTTCGTCAGCAAAATCATATACAATACAATATAACTACAGTTTATACACATAAAATTAATATTTACACACATTTTAGGGTATCTTACATTAGTTTTATATCCTTGTGTAATTTTCTTATAGTACTGATCAATTCTGGATTTCATATTATAATTTTTTCCTTGTTTGTTACATTGCAGGCTACTTTAATTACACTACGTGTAATAACTTTTATTTAATAAAAAATTTTTTAGTTTTGTTTTGAACTTTCCAATTGTGTCAATATCTTTTATATTTTGGGGTAATTTATTATATAATTTAACGGCATTGTACAATAAGCTGTACTGAGTTTTAACTTTATTTTTCCTCTCTAGATGCAGATTATATTGGTTTCTAGTTTCATAGCTGTCTACTAAAGAATTTTTAACATGGCAGTCAATATTTTTGTTTACATACAGAATACTTTGAAAAATGTATTCACAGGGGACAGTTAGGATTTCCGTTGCCAGTTGGCATTCTGTATAGACTTATAGCAATTTTTTCATCCGTGATTTCAATTCCATTTACCTCAATATCTTTCTCTATGGATAATTTTTCTACATAAGGCATACAGTTAAAATTTATGCTATTTTTAACATAAATGCAACTATCACCATATTTATAGAATTTTCAAGAAAAGTAACTAACCAATATAAAATTTGGACTACGTACCATATGAAGTTTCTCTTTGTCAAGCCAGTGTTCAGTAAAACATAATACAGAAGAATTTTTCATGTCGTTCTGGAACTTACTGTCTGTAGTACTTATATTTATATTGGAAATTCTGCCTTGAAGACATTTTTTATTTTCAGTTTTCACGTTTGAATTTTCACCCCCTTCACACAGTATCAGTTTCCCTTGTTCTTAATGATTTTACAGATGTCTGTAATAATTTTACTGACATTCAGTAAGCCTAGTCTGTTTAAATGCATGCCATCCCTTCCCAGGCATTTGTCACTTAAAAATTTGTTGGGGTCAACGAATATTGTGCTGGATTCGTCACACTGTTCCCTGATAGCACTGTTTATGTTGTTTGTATAAGAACTGCTTACTGACCTTCTGTGCAGAATTCCACTTAGATTAGATTAGATTAGAATTACTTTCATTCCAATTGATCCGTAGTGAGGAGGTCCTCCAGGATGTGGAACATGTCAGACAACCAGTCTTGAGTTTGTGTACAATGCTTTGGCTGCACAAATGATGTTTCTCATCTCACTTAAAATTTCTTGCCGACTGCTGCTTCGTATTGAATTCGTCCCAGAATGAATAAGAACACCTATGTAATTGGTCTTTGGATCGTTTCCATTTTTAGCTGTAGACTGTTTTGCTCTTAAGAGATTCTTAAAATGTTTGTTGAGTTGATGAGGTTGGATATATCGTGTAGGATTGGTGGATGGCGCAATACCACTGTGGGAGGGGTGGGAAGGATAGCGGGCAGGACATTTCTCATTTCAGGGCACGACAAGAGGTAGTCGAAACCCTGGCAGAGAATGTAATTCAGTTGCTCCAGAGAATATATTATTGATGACTAAAGTTTGTGTTACGTATTCATCAGACTTACGTAAAAAGGTTCAGAACTTATGCACCAACATAATAATAATATATTCGACCACATACTTTCCAAATTCATCTTCCAGTCTACATCACCCAAGTTGTAATTACTACTTTAAATTAAAGAAAGCAAATGATCTCTTCTACATGACATTTTAGGAGTAAACTCTCCTTACGAGTTGTAAGTTGACATTTGACGTCTTTTCCCGTCCTTAAAATGTGCGACAACTCAAACTAATCTGGCATGTTAATACTTAAGATTACGAGATTGTACTCCTTTTCAGAAGTTTCTTTACAACATTTCATTATTCTGACAGAATTAAATTTTCTCCGACACATACGAATCTTGGCATTATCTTTGAAAATGACAGAAGCTGAAGAAATGAATTAAAATTTGTGCCACAGACGGAATTTTGGAACACATATTATGTTCGAGTATAATGACGTTTCTAGAGACTAGAAAGCTACTCTGTAGGAATCAGCATGGGTTTTGAAAAAGACGATCGCGTGAAACCCATCTCGCGCTATTCGTACACGAGACTCAGAGGGCCACAGACACGGGTTCCCAGGTAGATGCTGTGTTTCTTGACAAACGCAAGGCATTCATACAGTTCCCCACAGTCGTTTAATGAACAAAGTAAGAGCATATGGACTATCAGACCAATTGTGTGATTGGATTGAAGAGTTCCTAGATAACAGAACGCAACACGTCATTCTCAATGGAGAGAAGTCTTCTGAAGTAAGAGTGACTTCAGGTGTGTCGCAGGGGAGTGTCATAGGACCGTTGCTATTCACAATATACATAAATGACCTCATGGATGACATCGTAAGTTCACTGAGGCTTTTTTGGATGATGCTGTGGTATATCGAGAGATTGTAACAATGGAAAATTGTACTGAAATGCAGGAGGATCTGCAGCAAATTGACGCACGGTGCAGGAAATGGCAATTGAATCGCAATGTAGACAAGTGTAATGGGCTGCGAATACATAGAAAGAAAGATCCCTTATCATTTAGCTACAATAAAGCAGGTCAGCAACTGGAAGCAGTTAATTCCAAAAATTATCTGGGAGTACACATTAGGAGTGATTTAAAATGGAATGATCATATAATGTTGATCGTCAGTAAAGCAGATGCCAGACTGAGATCCATTGAAAGAATCCTAAGGAAATGCAATCCGAAAACAAAGGAAGTAGGTTACAGTACGCTTGTTCGCCCACTGCTCGAATACTGGTCAGCAGTGTGGGATCCGTTCCAGATAGAGTCCATAGAAGAGATAGAGAAGATCCGACGGAGAGCAGCGCACTTCGTTACAGGATCATTTAGTAATCGCTAAAGCGTTACGGAGATGATAGATAAACTCTATTGGAAGACTCTGCAGGAGAGACGCTCAGTAGCTCGGTACGGGCTTTTGTCGAAGTTTCCAGATCATACCTTCACCGAGGAGTCGAGCAGTATATTGCTCCCTCCTACGTATATCTCACGAAGAGACCGTGAGGATAAAATCAGAGAGATTAGAGCCCACACAGAGGCATACCGACAATCCTTCTTTCCACGAACGATACGAGACTGGAAGAGAAGGGAGAACCGATAGAGATACTCGAGGTACCCTCCGCCACAAACCGTCAGGTGGCTTGCGGAGTATGGATGTAGATGAAGATGTAGAATGTGCGTCCAGGTCTCCTGCTTGCTAGGCACAAATTTTAATTCATTTCTTCAGCTTCTACCATTATTTCACTATCCTCATTATCAACTTTCTTAGGACATCTGCACATCTCCGGGAGAAGACTGAGACCTGCAGAGTACCCACCGACACAACCGAGCGGGCGCTTCCTTCCCTTCGGGCAGTTGCCGGGACTGATGTCGCGACACACAGTGTCTGGGAATTTATGCTAGACGTATATTGTTGTTTTATGACTGCACAAATAATTTTTTGTCACGGGTATTGTCAGTCGGTAAGAAGATTGGCAGCATTAAGTTGTTCGGAACTGTGACACTGCCGGACGGACTGTAACGTGGTAACTGGTAACTGTGTGCACTCGCAGGACGCCCGGCAGGAAGCGGTCCTCGGAGGAGCGGCAGGTGGCAGCCCACGGGTTCCCGGCGGTGGCGGGCCCGCAGGTGGCGGCGCCTCCGCTGCTGCCGACCCTCCCGCCGCCCATGACGGAGAGCAGCAGCTCGGGTACGGGCCGGTCCCGCTCTCTGGTAGCGGTTGCGTTAACGTGAAACAGTTTCTCCTGTAACGATTGGATGCATCTGTGTCACGTTATATTCGAATTTTTTGAGTTCTAACACGTGTATACTATTTTTAATGTTGTGGAGTGTTAAAAGTATTTGAATGTTACTTTAATGTGAATAACAATTTCTGTTTTGCATAGTTTGTTTCCTAGCATGCACAATGTAAACAACATTGCACTAAGAGTTTAATGTCTCTAACACACACTTAAACAGTTTGCAAACGACACAAGCAGTTGTAGCCTCAGCACAGTAGCTCCCGCACTCACGTGCGTCCGGTTCTCATTCCCACGACTGACAGCCAGGGAATGCGAGTGTTTATTTAAATTGCATTGGCACGACAATCTCTGTATAAATTTAACAAAATTTCCGGAATTGTAAATGACTTACCTTCATTTTATTTAAAATGTACACAATCATGTAAAGTGTGTGGTATACTTGGAAGTAATGTGAGAGACAATGTAATAAGAATTTGAATTACGGTAACCTATTAAATTCCGGGAACGCGGCCGTGCAAATACTACTTCGTCCACTGATATTTTGGGGTCGTACTGTCTGGCCGTCCTCGGAGTGGGTCGAGAGACCGGCAGTGAGGGCCGAACACGGCCTTATATAGTCTACCGTGGTGTTACTGCATGTACGGGTCACAGATGCTAGTCGGCAGCAGAGGAGTACACTTACATGTGTGCCACCTGAGAGCGTTCGGACATTCAATTTGCCTATCGGTGTACGTTTGGTGAACCTCAGTGACTTCTCTACAATTAATTACACATCTGGAAAACATTTTTAGAGCGAACGGATATTCCTAGCACCAAAGTCTCAGAGCATTCGATGTGAATTCCAGGAGATGAGGACGTGATCTGGAAGAAGAAAATGATATCTTCAGATCGAGAGCATTTTTCCTTTTGTGGGTTCTGTTTCTGTGCAGAAAAGCCGTACTGTTGACAGATGCCGTGTCGAGGTGATCTTCCAGCCTCCTACAGAGATTACAGCCTTACTGAGTACTGCGAAGGCAAATGTGTATGAGATTCCTCGCGGAAATTGTTATACGTCACCTGTCGGTCAGACTGTGCACCGTTCACAAGAGGTGCGTGGAACACCAAAGATACACATGCTTAGTACAACCAGACAAATCAGCTTTGGCTGAATATTGCATAGGTAGAGGTCATTCAGTGAACTACAGTGACGTGAAGATTTTAGCACCCTCCCCTTCCATTTGGGGTTCTACATTCGAGGAAGCCGTACAGATTCAATTGACCGATAACTTAATAAATTGAGATAACAGTTTTGATTTGGATAAGGAATCCAACTCTCATTGTAATTAAATTGCAGAGAAGTCATTTAATTAAATTGCAGAGAAGTCAGTTAATTAAATTGCAGGGGAGTCATTGTTTTATTGCCACTGAACGGATGTCGATAAATGAATAGTGTGTCTGTACATTTTCACCACAGGTGTTGTAACAATACGAGTCAAGATAGATGTAACCGAACTTGAATAGCGTATTTGCCTCTGTTGGTTACGGTAGAAAGAGCGATCTTTCAGTCCTGTCTGTATATTTATATATAATATTGCATGAATAAAGGCTGGGCAAGTGCAAAGCTATCGTTAAAAATGCACGCCACGCGATTTGTTAAGATTTGGTCGGTCATAATGATAATAACATGCTTTTGAATACAATTAAAATGTAATGGCGATACCTGTTTATTGTTATTGGAAATAATATGTAGTAAATTAATGAGTAAGGTAGCCGATCATATTAAAAGAAGTAAAATTGGGCGTATTGAGGTGTTTTGCTTTATATCGATGAAGCCGATGATACGGCGTAATTTTTTTCGTTTACTCTTAGAAATAAACAAGTAAAGAAGTGCTAACTGTGCATAGTGAAAAAATATAGGGGCGAGTTTAAATAACTATGGTATACAATCAGAGTAACAAAAGGACATTTAGTAACACGAAATCCCGGATAGCGAATTGTGGTCATTAAATTGAGTACACCTACAGGGCAGTCAATTCCAGGATAAATCTATACGCATCTCACGAGGGACGCTTTATTGAGACCTTTTTTTTTTTTATTATGTCGCGGAGAGCGGGCTCCAATTTATGAAAAGGAGAAAAACTGTATCATTATCATTGACTGTTGGTGTCGAGCAACCAAAACTGTTCATCAAAGGGTTTTGATGGAACTTGGGAGTTAGGGTTCAGGCACTCGCATATACTCCACACCAGAGTGTGAATGAGTGGTGAATGCGAAATAAAACTGTGAACAAAGTTATGTTAAATAAAACAGAAGAAACAAGACAGTTTGGTCGTATCTGTCATTATTCTATAAACTGTAACATTTCTTATCGTTGTACGAAGCCTTTATAAATGATCGTTATGATAATTTCCTTCGAAGAGATCCCGTTACGAGTTAAGTTTTGGGAACCTGGTCAAGAGGGGGTAGTTCGTAGATCCTAACTACTGCAGCTATTCTGGAATCAGGTGCTACCGTCACCGTTGTATGTTGTCAATTACTTAAGGTTACCATATCTCACGCTCTAAGATTGACGCGCCTTTCCACTCGGTATAACGGTGCCTCACGGCAACAACGACAACGCCGACGACAAAGGAAGATACGGTAGAGTGTCACATGTGTACGTGTACATCTTCACCGCTGACTGGCACGTGTGACCCGCACACGCAATAATACCGCAGTAGGCTATACGAGGCCACTCTCGGCAGCTCGTCAGTTTCGCAACTCACTCTGAGGACGGCTGGACAGTGGGGGGCCAAAATATCAGTGGAAGTAGTAGTATTTACGTGGCTGTGTGCCCGAAATTTAATGGACGGAATTAGGACAGAGTGCTATTGACCACGTATTGTGTAGCAGAAGGCACATTTGAAAGTGCACTGTTAAATATTATTCAAGTATCAAAGTCCTTCACCAGTTGAAGAAAAACCGCATACACACACACACACACACACACACACACACACACACACACACGCACAACACTGCACACCACACACATAAGTCATCCTATCATTAGTCATTTTGGGCTGATGACCTCGTGTGAGGTAAAATAAAATGCATGATGCTCTAATTAGTGTAGTGATGCTAATCAGTTGTAAATGTGAAACCTCGTGCTCGCCTGCTGAGAGACACGACAGAGTTCTGCAGATTCGCTGACTGACAGCGTGTGCACGGCTTACGAGGGCCGCGCCCCCACCTCTGCGCCCGCCCCCGCTGCCGCCCTCACTGCGCCTCTACAGACCGGGCCCGGACCTCAGGTGGCGGAGCCCGCGGCCAGCCCTCCAGGTGCTGCACTGCCCCGCTTTGGGGATGCTTCTTCTCACTTCACCTAACATACAGCTCTCTCTCTCTCTCTCTCTCTCTCTCTCTCTCTCTCCCTCTCCCTCTCCCTCCCCCTCTCCCTCCCCCTCTCTCTCCCCCTCTCCCTCTCCCTCTCTCCCCCCTTCTGTGCCCTCTTCAATTTTCTTATGCTTGTTGGATTTGAAGGTCATTGCCCAACTGTCAATTCTCTAAAGTGATGTGATGCAGTTCTCAAAAAATTGTCTTTGCAGGTTAGAACAGTTCTCTGCCCTGTGACTGTAAGCTTTCCCGGCATAAACTGTCGATGAAGGTTTCTCGGGTCTCCAGCCGGGTGGTAGTGCCGATATCTCGTGACGTTTTGGGAAGTGTCGTACTACCTGTCTTCTGGCGAAGACTTCGCCAGCAGATTGGTAGTATGACACTTCCCAAAATGTTGCAAGATATCGATGCTGTCACCCGACTGGAGACCCGAGAAACCTTCGTCGACAGTTCTCTGCCCTGTTAATGTACTGTCAATACCTGAGTGTTTAGCGTAGCAGTGTCGTGATGTAAAGCCTGTGGTTCAGTCTGTAATTTTCCCAAATTCTGTATTTATCAACAAATAGTAATGTTAACTAAAATGTTATCATAATGTATAATAAAAAACACATTTTTATTTTTAATTACTGTGGTGTGCGTACTTTAAGACCTTCAGTACACACACCGTCAGATTATTTTACTTGTCACTCTAAGGAAGTAGGCGAGTGTCAGCACTATGTCTCGTAGTCTTATCGTGGCGTGTTTATCTTCTGCTGTTAGGTCAGACGATAGAAATGCTACTTGCACGCTTAGAGTAGTAGATTGACGGTGACCAACTTTAAACAGAACTTGATTAATTTTCACACACATTTATTAAAATAATAACAAGCATAAACATTACTTAACTTTATTCTGGATGCTATTTACAATTGACAATCTGAAGTTCCCTTGGTATTGGTACGTTAATCTTATTCTCACATATCTCTGATGTTGTTGTTGTTGTTGTGCTCTTCAGTCCTGAGACTGGTTTGATGCAGCTCTCCATGCTACTCTATCCTGTGCAAGCTTTTTCATCTCCCAGTACCTACTGCAACCTACATCCTTCTGAATCTGCTTAGTGTATTCATCTCTTGGTCTCCCTCTACGATTTTTACCCTCCACGCTGCCCTCCAATACTAAATTGGTGATCCCTTGATGCCTCAGAACATGTCCTACCAACCGATCCCTTCTTCTGGTCAAGTTGTGCCACAAACTTCTCTTCTCCCCAATCCTATTCAATACTTCCTCATTAGTTATGTGATCTACCCATCTAATCTTCAGCATTCTTCTGTAGCACCACATTTCGAAAGCTTCTATTCTCTTCTTGTCCAAACTATTTATCGTCCATGTTTCACTTCCATACATGGCTACACTCCATACGAATACTTTCAGAAATGACTTCCTGACACTTAAATCAATACTGGATGTTAACAAATTTCTCTTCTTCAGAAACGCTTTCTTTGCCATTGCCAGCCTACATTTTATATCCTCTCTACTTCGACCGTCATCAGTTATTTTGCTCCCCAAATAGCAAAACTCCTTTACTACTTTAAGTGCCTCATTTCCTAATCTAATTCCCTCAGCATCACCCAACTTAATTAGACTACATTCCATTATCCTAGTTTTGCTTTTGTTGATGTTCATCTTATATCCTCCTTTCAAGACACTGTCCATTCCATTCAACTGCTCTTGCAAGTCCTTTGCTGTCTCTGACAGAATTACAATGTCATCGGCGAACCTCAAAGTTTTTATTTCTTCTCCATGAATTTTAATACCTACTCCGAATTTTTCTTTTGTTTCCTTTACTGCTTGCTCAATATACAGATTGAACAACATTGGGGAGAGGCTACAACCCTGTCTTACTCCCTTCCCAACCACTGCTTCCCTTTCATGTCCCTCGACTCTTATAACTGCCATCTGGTTTCTGTACAAATTGTAAATAGCCTTTCGCTCCCTGTATTTTACCCCTGCCACCTTTAGAATTTGAAAGAGAGTATTCCAGTCAACATTGTCAAAAGCTTTCTCTAAGTCTACAAATGCTAGAAATGTAGGTTTGCCTTTCCTTAATCTTTCTTCTAAGATAAGTCGTAAGCTCAGTATTGCCTCACGTGTTCCAGTGTTTCTACGGAATCCAAACTGATCTTCCCCGAGGTTGGCTTCTACTAGTTTTTCCATTCGTCTGTAAAGAATTCGTGTTAGTATTTTGCAGCTGTGACTTATTAAACTGATAGTTCGGTAATTTTCACATCTGTCAACACCTGCTTTCTTTGGGATTGGAATTATTATATTCTTCTTGAAGTCTGAGGGTATTTCGCCTGTCTCATACATGTTGCTCACCAGATGGTAGAGTTTTGTCAGGACTGGCTCTCCCACGGCCGTCAGTAGTTCCAATGGAATATTGTCTACTCCGGGGGCCTTGTTTCGACTCAGGTCTTTCAGTGCTCTGTCAAACTCTTCACGCAGTATCATATCTCCCATTTCATCTTCATCTACATCCTCTTCCATTTCCATAATATTGTCCTCAAGTACATCGCCCTTGTATAGACCCTCTATATACTCCTTCCACCTTTCTGCTTTCCCTTCTTTGCTTAGAACTGTGTTTCCATCTGAGCTCTTGATATTCATACAAGTTGTTCTCTTATCTCCAAAGGTCTCTTTAATTTTCCTGTAGGCGGTATCTATCTTACCCCTAGTGAGATAGGCCTCTACATCCTTACATTTGTCCTCTAGCCAACCCTGCTTAGCCATTTTGCACTTCCTGTCGATCTCATTTTTGAGACGTTTGTATTCCTTTTTGCCTGTTTCACTAACTGCATTTTTATATTTTCTCCTTTCATCAATTAAATTCAATATTTCTTCTGTTACCCAACGATTTCTACTAGCCCTAGTCTTTTTACCTACTTGATCCTCTGCTGCGTTCACTACTTCATCCCTCAGAGCTACCCATTCTTCTTCTACTGTATTTATTTCCCCCATTCCTGTCAATTGCTCCCTTATGCTCTCCCTGAATCTCTGTACAACCTCTGGTTCTTTTAGTTTATCCAGGTCCCATCTCCTTAAATTCCCACCTTTTTGCAGTTTCTTCAGTTTTAATCTACAGGTCATAACCAATAGATTGTGGTCAGAGTCCACATCTGCCCCTGGAAATGTCTTACAATTTAAAACCTGGTTCCTAAATCTCTGTCTTACCATTATATAATCTATCTGAAACCTTTTAGTATCTCCAGGGTTCTTCCATGTATACAACCTTCTTTCATGATTCTTAAACCAAGTGTTAGTTATGATTATGTTGTGCTCTGTGCAAAATTCGACCAGGCGGCTTCCTCTTTCATTTCTGTCCCCCAATCCATATTCACCTACTATGTTTCCTTCTCTCCCTTTTCCTACACTCGAATTCCAGTCACCCATGACTATTAAATTTTCGTCTCCCTTCACAATGTGAATAATTTCTTTTATTTCATCATACATTTCTTCAATTTCTTCGTCATCTGCAGAGCTAGTTGGCATATAAACTTGTACTACTGTAGTAGGCGTGGGCTTCGTATCTATCTTGGCCACAATAATGCGTTCACTATGCTGTTTGTAGTAGCTTACCCGCGTTCCTATTTTCCTATTCATTATTAAACCTACTCCTGCATTACCCCTATTTGATTTTGTGTTTATAACCCTGTAGTCACCTGACCAGAAGTCTTGTTCCTCCTGCCACCGAACTTCACTAATTCCCACTATATCTAACTTCAACCTATCCATTTCCCTTTTTAAATTTTCTAACCTACCTGCCCGATTAAGGGATCTGACATTCCACGCTCCGATCCGAAGAACGCCAGTTTTCTTTCTCCTGATAACGACATCCTCTTGAGTAGTCCCCGCCCGGAGATCCGAATGGGGGACTATTTTACCTCCGGAATATTTTACCCAAGAGGATGCCATCATCATGTAATCATACAGTAAAGCTGCATGCCCTCGGGAAAAATTACGGCTGTAGTTTCCCCTTGCTTTCAGCCGTTCGCAGTACCAGCACAGCAAGGCCGTTTTGGTTATTGTTACAAGGCCAGATCAGTCAATCATCCAGACTGTTGCCCTTGCAACTACTGAAAAGGCTGGTGCCCCTCTTCAGGAACCACACGTTTGTCTGGCCTCTCAACAGATACCCCTCCGTTGTGGTTGCACTTACGGTACGGCTATCTGTATCGCTGCGGCACGCAAGCCTCCCCACCAACGGCAAGGTCCATGGTTCATGGTTCATCTCTGATACTTGACAAAAGTGTCTATACATTTCTCTTCATGGCTATGTACAGGAATATGGTAATCTTATTAGGCGCAGACTGAAACTTGACTATAGACTGGTAAAGACAAATGTAGAACTCGTACAGACTGGTACAAACTAATGCAGTCTGACTAATCGGAGGTCTGTATAATCGTAATAATACCTCGCACATTCATGTATCACTGCGCAAGTGTGATCCGCGAGGAGAAAAGGTTCTACGTTAGCAGCAATCTCATTGGTCGCGTTACATATTAATACGTGGATTGGCGGAAGCAGAATTTGGCCCGTCTCTATGGCAGCGCCATCTCGTAGTGCGGAGACGGACGAGCGCTGCGCCTGTGCTGTTGTGCTTAGCGGGGTGCGCTCTATTGGGAAAGTTGTGTATGCGCTGACTACGCGGAACTATGTACACAACAATTACTAATTGCAGGAAATTGCCAGAATTGGCAGTAAATTAAAATTAGGTGCTCAACTTCGAAATGTCAAAAAGTATTTCCCCAAAAGCTGAACACTATGAATGATGTACGTATATGCAATTAGCTGTTTCCTTCAGGTTTTTTGTTACAAGAGGCAAGCAAAGCATTTCCATTTGAGAGCACGAACGCAACGTAGCTCGAAGCCGGTGCCAGTATGAAACCTCCGACATGGGTGAGAGATTAGTAGGACGTTCGTGTTTTTTCGCTGTAAGTACAGTAAATAAGTACAGTAAATGCGCAAATGCAAACTACGTTGACGTTATTACTGAAAGCATCGGGACTAGACAGATGTGCTGTTGTTATTGTCTCGGCTGCTGAAGAACAGCCGTCGGTGGCGTCCGTCGGAGAATGAGGAATGTGGACGAGGTTGAATGTCGTCAAAAATCACCGCTGTGGAATCGCGCGTGACGAGAGTGACGGTGCTTCACGATAACTCACTTCTCCGTATCACAAATGCCGTCTTGCAGAAGTTATTCTGACTCGAGTGGGAGACACTCGTGCACTCGCCCTGTAGTCCCGATCTCTCCCTGTGTGATTATCACACCTCGGGTTCCTTTAAAAAGGACTCGAAGGGTCAGCGATTGCTGCCAGATAAGAATGTGTAGCAGGCATTTACGGTGGTTTGCCAAACGGGTGTCTTCAGCCAGATGCATTGGTGGGACAATTGCCTCAGTGATCTCAGTGACTTTCCCATTTGGCGTACCGGTTGTGGACAGCACAGTCTTTGAATGGAAACTTTTTTATTTCCCCTTATATTTATGTACAACCAGCTATTAAAAATAAAAAGGTCTCTTTTTTTAAAAAAAATTAATTGAATACTTATTAATTGACATTTGTAGGTGTTATTAAAAACAAAATTTAAATAAAAGTAAAAAAAAAAAATTGTGCTACTAGCGAGAATCAAACTGGTGACTTTATGATCGCGAGACTTCAGTGCTGCAGACTCAGCTACCGACAGCTGCCTTAATATGTTATAAGCATTTTACACTTAATAGTGCTCCTAAACCTTCTAATCAGAAAAGACGATTTTTTTCGAGGTTTATAATTATTATTATTATTATTATTGTGTCATATACCCTCTGAAAGCTGAAGCATGAGCACTTTCCTTCAGATTCATATAAGTATAAATAAAATTGGAGAGGGCAGAGCAATTCTCCGTGAGAGTCTGTCTATTTCCATCTGTTTATTGAGATGCTAAAATAATGTTATGACTGATGAAGGTATCTTATAAACTGTTGCAGTTTTCGTGAGGCTACATTTTCATTATGACTGAACAAACATGTGTGAACTTACTCCCTGTACAAATGGGAAAATTGAATATTTTTATGGCATGTATGTCATTTAGCTGTAAATGTTGCATTTGTTGTTAGATAAAACTTAAAGACACCTTTGAAGAAGAGAGAAGCGCTTGTATGGATATTAAGAGATCACATGGAAAGTCAGTAGATCAAGAGAAGACTTTTGACAATATTGAGTGGAATGCATTCTTTAAAATTCTGGGTGTTGCAAGAATAAAATACAGGGAGTGAAAGGTTACACAGAATTCATATAGAAACCACATGGCAGTTACAAGGATGTGTAAAGCGAGCAGTGGTCGAGAAGGGAGTCAGATGGGGGGAGGGGGGAGGGGTCGTAGCTGATACCCGATCTTATTCGGTCTGCACTTTGACAGCATCTTTGAAGGAAACCGAGGATAAATTTCCAAAAAAATGATGTCATTTAGCTAATGACATTATAATTTTGTCAGAGGTGGTAAAGGACTCAAACAGAATGGATAGAGAATTGAAAAGAGTTTTAAAATGGTTGTCAACAAAATTGAAAGTACGTCTAAATGTCAGGAAGTCTTTTCCGTAGGTATTTATCCGGAGCTTAACATCGTGCCAAAGCGGCCCGAACCGGAAGAGAATAGAAGCATTTTGAAATGTGCTGCTACAAACGAATGCTAAAGATTAGAAGAGTGGATTGCATGACTAATGAGTGGGTACGAATCAAATTGGGTCAAAAAATCTTTGTGGCACAAATTGACTAAAAGAGAGGATCATTCACTCGTTATGGAGGCAAGTGTGGGAGGTACAAGTTGTAGAAAGAGACTGAGAAGTATGTTTGTTGCAGAGGTGAAGAGGCTGCACAGGATAGAGTAGCACCAAACTTGTTTTTGGACAACAGCAAAGACAGTATGTGCCAGAACAGATCAGTATTACTAATGGCATATACCTTCTACACCTAATTGTCATAACAACAGAATAAGGGGATCTGAGAAACATGGAATTGCCAATAAGATTGAATCTAGAAACATTTTTTCTACTGTTCCAGAATGGTACGTTTGGCTCATTTTTATTTGCCAGGAGAACTATTGTGAGACACTCGTACGTGGTCGACAGCAGTTGATCCTCAGTTGACAGTAGAAGAGTAAGTTTTTTGGGTCATCGAAATAGTTTTAGGTCGTCCAGATCTCTCAGTGTACGACTGCTTTCTGCGTGATATCACAGAGCACAGATTTTATGCCTGGCTACCTGGGAGGATATTACACAAAGTGAGAAGGCAAATTACCACAGTCACCGACAGCACCACATTGTAATCGCACGAGAGTGCTTGCCGACAGTTGGATGTCTGCATTCGGGCTGACATTTATTTTGATTTATTTATTATGTCTAGGTGGTGCCGAGCAGCTTATAGGAATGTTAAGAGCTGCACTGTAAGATACACACTGTACTACTCTTTATGTTAAAGACAATCAATTTCGGTCTAACATCACCGGCCACTGTAGCCGAGCGGTTCTAGGCACTTCAGTCCAGAACCGCGCTGCTGCTATGGTCGCAGGTTCGAATCCTGCCTCGGGCTTGGATGTGTGTGATGTCCTTAGGTTTAAGTACCTCTAAGTCAATGGGACTGATGACCTCGGATGTTAAGCCCCATAGTGCTTAGAGCCATTTGGTCTAACATCAAACCACCATTGCATCTGTTGCACCAAAAGGAGAAAACCAGATAACGAGTTTGTACAATTCTAATAGAAAAACCACGTGGATATACATGACACGTAGACCGTTATTGATTATTACAGTTACTACTGCTTATTCTAAGTCTCTTGTAATAATGAACAATGACGTACATATAATATGTATACACATAATGGTTATGTCTTAGAATTGTATATACTTGTTATCAGGTTTTTTCCTTTTGGTGCAGCAGACCCAAAGATGGTCCAATGTTGGACTGAAATTGATTACCTTCAATAAAAATAGTAGTACAGCTATGATTTTGACAGTGCAATTGTTAACCATTTATTTATGTATTTGCTGTTTAACAATCAGTTTTCAGATGTCATAGCTTTAATTCACACATACATCGCAATATGAGGTTATATTAATTATAATTCTTTTACCAGTACAAGATAAATGCCTATTTTGATATAAAATGTGAAGATAATAAATTATCAGCTTTCTGTTACAAGGACAGGCTTAGGGCAACGTTCGCCAACAGTTTACGAGGAGACATTATAATTTGAAATCTTCTGTTAAATAACATTGTGTACTTGCATTCAGTGTTGGTGAAAATCTGGGCTTGTGGAACTGTCTAGCAATTTTTGTCTGTGTAAATTTAATACAAGAAGCATGCTTCAGTCTCTACAGGCCAAACATTGTTTGTGGGAGTCATACGACAACATATTTGTCATCTTAAGTCGAAGGGCTACTAGAAAGTCAGAAATGTGTTGATGGTTTATTGAATAACTGCAGTTAACACAAAACGGCACTTCTGAGGACCAGCTGCTTTTTAGCACAGGGCATTACCAGATCTCGCCAGCCGTCTCTGTCTTCGACGAAACGTAGTTCGCACACGGGCTTTCATTATTGTCAAAGAATTTATTCTTTCCGGTGCACAGTGTATGTTTTCTGCATGTGGGACACCCATTAGATTCTGAAATTATTAACTGCTATATCAGGTAATATTGTGACGCACTTGTGTTTGACATTAGGTACGTGATATTTCTAGAGCAGTGACTGTCTCTTGCCATCAGCACACCACAACCCTATTTCGTGTAGTGAGACGTAGCATCGATCTTTGGCAATCGGCTGTGCTGTGGTCTCAGTGGGTGTAATGTACTAAGCCCTTGACATATCCCGAAAGAGTTTTTTTTTAAAAAAAAAGGATCGAGAGCACGAAACTGGGCAAATGTGCTGACCGTGCAACTTGTCGTGCTTGATGCGTCCTGTTGTCCCCAAAAACAGAAAGTTAATCAGTGTTAGCACAGGGACACTGAATTGTGCTGCAAAAAGAGGTCGCCACTTGTGGCAGGTGGTGCTGTTTGCAGCAGTTCAGTGAGTGCTGAATGTAGGATGTGGTGGTAAGATACTCCAGCTATCCTGTGAGGTGATCGCCACCTGTTACGGGTGCTCTCTGGTGGTGTGGTCTAATGGAATATCCACAGTTCTCACAATTAAAATAAAGTAAGCCTTACCCGTGAGTATCTATGGTGTACTATCTCAGTTGTGTGACTGGATTTGTCATTTCTTCAGAGAAATGTTGCAGTTCTTAGTAACTGATGGAATGTCGTCGAGTGATACAGGAGGGATATCTGACATTCCTTGAGGAAATGTTGCGGGCACTCTGCTGTTCTCAATCTATATGAAAGGTTTATACGACAGTTCTGAGCAACCCTCGTAGATCGTTTGCAGCCAGTGCTCTCATTTACTGTCTAATAAGATTTCCAGAAGATTGAAACAAATTACAAAATCGTTTAGACCAGACATCTGCGTGGTGCAAAAAGTGACAGTTGACCCGAAAAGATAAAAAGAGTCAAGTCATCTACACGACTACTAAAACAATCCGTTTCTGTTACCCAGTAAATCACACAAATTGGAAAGTTGTCAGTTCAGCTAAACACGTGGGGACTACAGTTACAAACATCTTAATTTGAAACTGACATATAGAAAATGGAGTGGGGAAGATAAACCAAAGACTGAGTTTTACTGGCAGAACACTCAGGAAGTGAAAGCCAACACTATGCTCATATGTTCTCTTCTGGAGTCGGACATCGAAAAACTTCAGAGAAGTGCAGCTCGATTTGTTTTATTGGGAAATATGGGAGACAGTGTCACGGATATGATAAGTGAGATAGAGACTCAGTAACTAAAACAAAGGCAATCTCTTTGCAACGAGGACTTCGCCCACTATCTATTACGAATGCAAAAATATTTTGTTGACACAAAGCTACTTAGGGAGAAACGACTGTCGTAATAAAATAAGAGAAATCAGAGCTTAGGTGTTTGAAAGTGGGAACGTAGAGAAGTAGTGTGAAAGTGGTTCTGTGAACTCTCTGATGAGGACTTAAGGCCAGTAATACACTATCATATTTTTTTGACAAAGAAATATAATCAAATTTCTTTGACAAAGTTGTTTGACATAGCACTTAAAATGGGTATTACACTGTCGTCATATTTCTTGTCAAATTTCAATACGGTGGACAACAGTTTGTTGCATCGTGTTAGTATTTGGGAAAAAAGGAAACATACTCAGATGAAGCCATAGGTATTACGTTGAGATAGTAAAAGCATTCGGCAAAATTACTTACGAATGGATGAAAGCGTGTTTCAGTATTACCTTAGTAAAGTGGCTTCTCGTATTACAAAACAGAATACTCTCTTGAGAAATGCTATATGCACAGAAGACAGGCAAATTGTGACCCTGTGATTTCTTGATACAGGAGAAAGCTACTCTAGTTTACAACACAGCACTCGAACATCACTTTGCACATTACTTACTTACCTACTTACTGGTCATACCGGACTCGAGAGTCCATTACCGCAGCAACGTATTTTCGCCATCTGTTCCTGTCTTGGGCTATTTCCTTCCATTCACCTTCAATACCTAGGCTCCTCAAATCAGCCTTCACATTGTCCTCCCATCTACACCTCGGTCTCCCCACAGGACGTTTTCCTTCTAGGTGCCCTACCAGTACTCTGCGCGCTGCCCTGCCCTCATCCATTCGAGCTACGTGAACCGCCCATCGCAGCCTACGTGATTTAATAATACTGATTACGTCAGGGCTTCAATAGAGTTCACGAATCTCTTCGTTATGCAGTTTTAGCCACTCTCTGCTAATGTCATCCCTTATTGCTCCGAAAATTTTCCTCAAAATTTTATTTTCAAATACTCGAAACGGCTTTTCATTTTGCACAGTGAAAAACCAAGTCTCACACCCATACAGCATAACTGGTAGAATAATAGTTTTGTATATTCTAATCTTTAAAGTCCTAGACAATATCCGTGATGAAAGTAATCTATTCCATGAGAAACAGCACACATTTCCCGTCTGTAATCTCTTCTTCATTTCGGATTCAATCTCATTTCTCGAAGTGATGTCGACGCCTAGATACTTAAATGTGTTCACTTTTTCAAACTGCATGTCTCCAACTCTTAACATTTCCTGATCTACTGCTGTTGGCATTCTAGTAGTAACCAGGTATTTAGTTTTGTCTTCACTTATCCTTAGACCTACATCTTCACTAGCCTCGATTAACGCATTTGCATTTGCTGTTACAGATTCTTTCCTATCGTTAATAATGTTTAGCACATTATCCAAAATAATTCCATAAATGTGCGAAGCGATTTATAAGGCACTGAATGGTGAATATGTGAAGGTAAATAAATGTTAAGTACACTATATGGGCAATGAGAACTATTAATTTCATTAATGGAATTAGTGTTCCAACAACTGCAAAATTAATAAAAACTACAAAACAAAAGAACTGCTTTTTTAACTTTTGCCATCCAGAGTTCAAAAATAGACAATGTAGAAGGGAAAGCTGAGAAAGAATTTTTTATTTTAGAGTGTGACCACATCCTCTGTTCTGGCTTGCTGAAAAGCTACCAGGATGTTTCCATATGTAGAGGTGTATGGCTGTAGCTGTGATTGTGGACGTGAAGTCACCTCCAGCATATTCCACCTGCCCGTCAACACACAATTAGTAGTATGCACTGTGCCCGCCACCTAACTCGAAGCAAGTTTATTGAAAAAATAAAAATAAAAAAAAAAAAAGAGTCAAATGAACACACCAACTTTGAAGCCATGTTTACACACACACTACAGAGATATCAAATAGCTATAGCGACGCCAGTGCTCCAAGTGGTTACATTTCACATTGCAGTGAACAGAAGACAAATGACTCTTACTATCAATACTACGGCAAGGCCCTAGATTTGACCCATTTTTATTTAACGACAGGCGAGATCTGACAAGGTTCCCTGTTAACACCGTCAAATTTCTTTGACATAAATATTTGACATTTCAACTTAACAAAGAAGTATGATGGTGTAATACTGGCCTAAGAGTGCACTGTGGAGTAGTCATGTAGATGTGCATGCAGATATCACTATGTAGGTGGGGAGCAGCAACATTAGAAAATTGCACAAATTCCGTACTGTGCGTAAAATTGGGGGGGAGTAGTTCTGAGAGTGGGAGCAATGTGCGTGTAGATGCCAGCTCTGTGCTGTGCCTGGGACTGCCACGCGGCCCGCTGCTGTATCACGGTGCACAGCATCTCTGTGGGCTGAAGATGCATAACTGAACCTCTCCGCCGTAACGTTATCGATCTGCGGTGGCCTCGTCTCATGTCTCGAATGCTCGGAACGGAGAGTTTCACTTCTCGTAGGTGTCGACAGAGTGCAGCACGGGTGCCGAGGTGTGGGTAACCCTGACACTCCTAGATACAGTCCGCATTTCTTTTGCTCCTACTTCGTAAGATGTACCGTGTCAGTGGTCACAAAGTGTCTGTAGTCCGTGCCGCATCCAGAACTGCATGTGAAAACTTCTTAGGCAAACTCGAGGCTTCGGGCTTCACAGGACACGAACTACAGGTTGTCAGTGGGACATTTTGTGTTTGTATGTTGTAAATGGTGCTTTAAAAAAGATGTACTATTTGATAAAACATCCTCTTTGTGATCTATTGTTCCTCACAATCTACCAATGACGTGCCAAAACTTTCTGTTTTTTGAGATGAGGAGATCACATTAAAACTGGCATAAGATGCCTCCACACACACACAAAATTTTAAACATGACTACAACTTCAGCAACTGTGTGACAGTAAGCTTGAAGAGATTGAAAAAATGAGCCAAACACTTGCAGCTGGCTGGCTGACTTTTTCAACTTCTCCAATATTATTATTATAATTTATACTTTATACGTATCATATCTTACACCGCTGTCTTGAAGTTACATAAAAGACAGGCAGTAAGTATAAATGTATAACTCAGGCTGCGTTCAAAAGACACTTTCAGCCATCGTGGTATGTACACATAAATGACGCTCTAAAAAACAGCATTTGCTAATAACTCCCACTGCCTTGTGTATTGTGATTTTTGTTAGTGTTATTGCATGAAATATTATTTCTACTTTTATTTTTGTGTTATTTTGACACAATTGTGTGAGCATTTGAAATATTTGTGTGACTGTATCGAAAAAATATAAATATAAAATGTCAGCAAATAACTTTATCCCTAAGCCCGTATGTCATTAGTTTTCTACAGTAGGGAGTGCATTGTTAACAAGAGCTAAGAAACAGATGTGTCATTTCAACTGTTGCATATTTGTGTTTTACATAGCTCGATGCACGGAAGTGTACGTTCGTCTTGCGACTTTAATTATGTGAGCATTTTCTGTTTGGAATGATGAGCGTATAATGAGGTGAGTGGGGAGGGAGTGCGTAGCAACAAAACAAATGAACAAAACAATTGATGCACAAACAGGTATAACCTTTCTGTCTGTCTAGAGATCTAAACATCATGTGTTTATTCTTGTGTTAGTGTACACGAGTAAACTCCCAATTCTTTAAAGAATAGAACACCCGTGTCCAACACAACTTCAGATGTCTGATTACTTTACAAGTGAGTTAATGTGTTAACTATTTGACATTAAGTATGTAAGTGAGAAAAAGTTTACAAACAGTTTGAAATTATCCTTACAGTTTGTCGGAAGCCGCTAAGTACTCTCTTTGTGAAACACTGAATGAGTATAGTCTCCTTAATATTTTACGCAAAAGCCAGTTTTTCACACATTTCAAGCCTTATGACATCATATCTCCTGAACCGTATGTCGTACAGTGATATAATTTTGCAGGTAGATTTAGTGATATACGTAAAAAACTGTCCTTCCCTGTGCACCATTATCCTCACGTGCCATGCATAGCTGGAGCTCATGGTCCCCCTCTCCCTCTCCCCCCCCCCCCTCTCCCCCTTTCCCCCTCTCCCTCTCCCCCCCCCCCCTCCCTCTCTCTCTCTCTCTCTCTCTCTCTCTCTCTCTCTCTCTCTCGCTCTCTCGCTCTTTTCATCCCCCTTCCCCCCCTGTCACGTCGCCGGGGACCTGTCCCGTTTTCCTGAGTCTCGGGGATAATGCGTGCTTTCACTGCAGTGACTGGAATTTTGTTTCCGGACTGTACTCTTAAACTTGGGACTCTTCACCAGTAATCACCGTTTTAGGAAAATTGAGATTACTCTTCACAGTATCCATCACGTCCTGTGCGATCTCTGAACGAAGTTGCTCGTACTCATTTGTTATCGTCTTTGGCATAAATTTTGCTGAGATCTTCAACTTTTATAATCCTGTCTTCCTCAGTTGCGTGTAATATTATGGTATATTAATAATTTTTACTTATGGACCGTCTGACAGCAACTGAATAAAACACAATTTTAGTGCCATACGCGTTTCGCCTTTATTTTCTGCAAGGCATCATCAGTGGCCTGAAATATGTACATATGTTAGCTATTTTATTTACATTTTTGTCATTGTGCCTGTAGGTTATAAACAGTTCTGGTGGTTGGTATTTCCTATTAAGTAGTAATGTTTTGAACTGTACTTACAGGTTGCGTGGACAATTTCCTACATATTACGTTCCTGTTGCATTTTTGGTGTTGTTCTTCTTCTTATGAACGCCGATTTGCGTTTTTTTTTCCCCATTCCACAACACTATGCACTGAACGCTTGTTTTAAAGCAATGTTTTGGTTTCTGTTGCCGACTGTCAAATGTTTTTGCCAAACTTATGAGTGTAACTATTGAAGTATCTGTGGTCTGTTCGTGTATGCATTTGTGTGTGCGTTTGTGTATATATATGTGTGTGTGTGTGTGTGTGTGTGTGTGTGTGTGTGTGTGTGTGTGTGTGTCCAGATGATGTGGGGAAGAGTTTTCTTTTTTATTATTATTATTTTTTGTTTTATGTTATCATTTCCTTTACTAAGTGTAGTAGGGAGCCTGTGCTGATGTGTGTTTGTTCATTTATCACATGTTTGTTTTCTGCTATGGCTTTCTTGATGTGGAAGTTTTCTTGCATTTGTATAAGATGTTTGTCATGGTTGCTTATCCTCATTATTTTCATTTCTTGTTCCATGTTTGTAGAATGATGGTTGTAGTGTTTTAAATGCTCTGCAAATGTGGAATGGTTTGTTTCATACTTCCAACATCTGATATGTTCTTTGTATCTTGTTTGAAAATTCCGGCATGTCATGCCTATGCATACTGCATCACAACTTTGACATTCAAGTTTATATATTCCTAATTGTTGGAATTTGTCTCTCTTGGTAGCTGGCTGGCTTAGGTGTGATTGAAGGGTTTGCCCAGGCTTATATGCTATTTTGAAGCCCTGTCTCTTTAGGATATTTGCAACTCTGTGTGTTAGTTTGTGTGTGTAGGTCGTGGTGTACCATCTGGTTCTTTTCTGCGTGTGTTGTCATTGTGTGTGTTTGTTGAGTGTGTTTGTAAGTTTTCAGCTTGTGAGTTCTTTTGTATTGTGGAACTGTTGTGTTTGTTTTTTATTTGTGTTTTTATTTTTTGATTGAGCTTGTGTACCGCATGTGTGTCATACCTGTTGTTCCTAGCTATTTGTATGATTGTACTCCTTTCTTGTTCATAGTTTCTCTTGCTCAGTGGGATTCTGTTTAATCTATGTAACATGTGTCTTAGTGCTGCAAGTTTCTGGCTGTGGGGGTGGTTGGATGTGGAATGTATTATTGTGTCTGTGGCTGTTGGTTTTCTAAAGATGTTAAATGTATGTTTACGGTCCATAAGTAAAAATTATTAATATACCGTAATAATTTTGCTGAGATCTTTGTGAGGTTCAAATGTTGTGTTAAAATGGAACGAATGGACCCGGTGCTAATTTTAATCTCATGTGCAAGTTCTCTGTGATTGATATATGTTGCATCACCAGAGTCTCCACAAGACCAGTAAATACCTGATTTGGGAATGTCGAGAGCCTACCTGAATGTGCTTCACCCTTCGCAGATGAGTGACCACTTTTGAAGCAATTGCACCACTCCTTTATCTGTGTGGTATTTATTGCTCCGTCCCCAAACACTTGTCGTACCTTGTGGGTCGTTTCAACTTGAGAATTGCCGAGCTTAAAATAAAATCTGATGCAGTAACGTTGTTCACTACTACTGTCATTCTGTGAACAACAGAAAATCCACTACTACCGTCTACACGTGTTTACTTATCGACAGCTAGTCGGCGGCTGACCGTTTCCACAGTCACTTAAAAAAATTACACGTCCGCACTACGTATACCTACGGGCGTAGAGAGCACACGTGTTCCGATACCGCCGTACGTACTCCCCGAGTCCCCGTACAGTGCACAGCGGAGGATACCTCGTGTGACTTCCGCTCCACTCATAAATGGAACTGTGAAAAACTGACTGTCTGCATGATTTGTACGAGTCCAGATTTTCCTTATCCTGTTTCTGAGGCTCTTACGTGACGTGTATGTTGGTAGCACTGGAATAGTTCTGCTGTCTGTCACAAATGTTGCTCCTGCAAAATTTCTAGTATGTGTTTCACAAAAAGAATATCTTGTTTCGCCCAGTGATTCACGTGTGAGTTCACAGAGCATTTGTGTAACACGCACATGTCGATTGAACCTACTGGTTACAAATCTGGCAGCACGTCCCCGCTTTGCTTCGTCGTCTTCCTGTAATCTGACTCTACGGGGATCTCAAACACTCCCCCGGGACTCTAGATTTGGTCTAGCATTCTGTATGCGATCTGCCTTATAGGTGAGCTACAGTTTCCTTAAAATCTCCCTGTTAAGCAATGTCAACCATTTAGCTTCCCGACAAGTGATGTTACGTGCTCATTCCATTTCATGTTGCACTTTCACGTTATGCCTAGACGTTTAATGGATATGAATACGGTGTCGAGCAGCACACCACCGTTACGGTATTCAAATATTATGCTTTGTTTTTCCTACTCATCCACATTAACATACATTTTTGTCCATTTAGACCGAGCTGCCTCACATTACACTAACTAGAAATTTTATTTATGTCACCTCATATCCAGCTACCGTCACTCGACGACACCGTAGCGTCGTTGGGAGAGAGCCACAGATTCCTCCTCACCCTATCTGCCAGATCATTTACGTATATAGTGGACGAGAGCAGTCCTGTCATACTTGTCTGAGGCAGTCCTGATAATGTACATATCTTTTATGAACATTTGCCACCCAGAACAGTCTACTGTGTTCTGGTATTTTAAAAAATATTCCACCCACTTGCATATTTTAAAAGATATTCAGTACGCTCGTGGATCTTTCTTCGTACTTTACAGTATGACATTACGTTAAACAATTCCTGATGTCTAGAATGTGATTTTCACTCTGCAGCGGAGTGTGCGCTGATATGAAACTTCCTGGCAGATTAAAACTCTGTGCCGAACCGAGACCCGAACTCGGGACCTGAGAGGGCAGGGCGTGAGTCGTGCTTGGGTAGCTCAGTTGGTAGAGCACTTGCTTGCTAAAGGCAAAGGTCCCGAGTTCGAGTCTCGGCCTGGCACACAGTTTTAATCTGCCAGAGAGTTTCATATCAGTGGACACTACGCTGCAGAGTGAAAATCTCATTCTGGACACATCCCCCAGGCTGTGGCTAAGCTATGTCTCTGCAATATCCTTTCTTCCAGGAGTGCTAGTTCTGCAAGGTTCGCAGGAGAGCTTCTGTAAAGTTTGGAAGGTAGGAGACGAGGTACTGGCAGAAGTAAAGCTGTGAGGACGGGGCGTGAGTCGTGCTTGGGTAGCTCAGTCGGTAGAGCACTTGCCCGCGAAAGGCAAAGGTCCCGAGTTCGAGTCTCGGCCTGGCACACAGTTTTAAACTGCCAAGAAGTTTCAATTTCTGACGTAGTGCAGAACAGAGATAAGATTCACTGTCAGAAGTGACGACATGACACTCCTCGTCAGCAGTCCACACATCCCAGGTGCGACGCCACTCTTGAAGAGGCGGGTATCTGTGTTGTGTCGACAGAAATTCGCTCACCGGATTGCTATTTGGAAACCTGGCCTCTGGCTGGATCGTCAGAGGCAGTCGGCCTCCCCGGGACAGCAGCTTCAGGTGTCGGGGAGCTACGATATGCCAAGTACCCGGTAGCACATTTCTCGCTAGGTGCGGCGAGACTCTACCGAATAAAATGTCGAGGGTACGTTTGATTTTCCTCGCGTTTCCCTTCGATCCGACACTGAGCCACTGCCACGCCCGAATGTCCCACACTCCTGGATATCCACGCCTCCACCGGCTGTCTACAGTGACACCTTTCAAAACTCTGTCCATCGCCAGTACTCATACCGTGTGCACGTGTAGCGAGCTTGTTTGTCCCGAAGTGCTAGTGCGATGTGTACACAGTATGTTCCCTCTCATATCTCATATAATGTGGTTTTACTGTGACGAAACGGAATCACTTCCGTTGTCATTCTACCAGTCAAAGAAGACTGTGACCGACCATTTACACTCTTGGTGATGGGAATTATGTGTAACTCTACAGACTTCCTTGGCCACGCGATGTCGTCCTTCAGTTTCTTGTCACACCACCTGAGTTTCGACCTCTCTCTGGGATCTCCTTTGTGATCTTCTGATGTTTTCAGGTAGCTGAACGCCATCAAAAACCAGTGGCGTATTCACTTATAAAAGAGAGCTTTCTCGTGCTCGTCTTAAGGAATTGAGACTACCGGGTGACATTTTTCTGGCTGCTATTGGTAGGAACTCAGGATTAAAACTGAAGAAACTGCAAAAAGGTAGGAATTCAAAGAGATGGGACCTGGATAAACTGAAAGGACCAGAGGTTGTAGAGGGTTTCAGAGGGAGCATCAGGAAACGATTGACGAAAACAGGAAAAAGAAATACAATAGAAGAAGAATGGGTAGTTTTAAGAAATGAAATAGTGAAGACAGCAGAGGATTGAGTAGGTAAAAAGATGAGGGCTAGTAAAAGTCCTTGGGTAACACAAAAGGTATTGAATTTAATTGCTGAAAGGAGAAAATATAAAAATGCAATGAATGAAACAGCCAAAAGGAAATACAAACATCTAAAAAATGAGATTGACAGGAAATGCAAAATGGCTAAGCAGGAAGGCGTAGAAGACAAAAGTAAGGATATAGAGGCATGTATCACTAGGGGTAACATACATACTGCGTATATGAAAATGAAAGAGATCTTTGGAGAAAAGATGGAATACCAGTCCTAAGCAAAGAAGGGAAATTAGAAACTTGGAAGGAATGTATAGAGGGTCTGTACAAGGAAGATATACTTGAGGGCAATATTGTGGAAAGGGAAGAGGATGTAGAGGAAGATGAAAGGGGCTGTATGATATTGCGTGAAGAATTTGACTAAGTACTGAAAGTCAAAACAGCTCCCCAGGAGTAGATAACATTCTGTTAGAACTATCGATAGCCTTGGGAGAGCCAGCCATGACAAAATTCTTCCATTTGGTGAGCAAGATGTATGAGACAAGTGAAATACCCTCAGACTTTAAGAAGAATATAATAATCCCAGTTCCGAAGAAAACAGGTGCTGACAGGTGTGAAAATTACTGAACTATCAGTTTAATAACTCACTAACACAAATCCTTTACAGAAGAATGGAAATACTGGTAGAGGCCAACCTTGGGGATGATCAGTTTGGATTCTGGAGAAATGTAGGAACATGCGAGGCAATACTGACCGTACGACTTCTCATAGGAGACAGGTTAAGGAAAGACGAATTAAGTTTATAGCATTTATAGACTTAGAGAAAGCTTTTGACAATGTTGACTGGGATACTCTCTTACAAATTCTAAAGGTGGCAGGGGTAAAATACAGGGAGCGAAAGACTATTTACAATTTGTACAGACACCAGTTGGTAGTTATAAGAACTGATGTGCATGAAAGGGAAGCAGCAGTTGAGAAGGGAGTGGGACAGTCTGTATATTGAGCAAGTAGTAAAGGAAACAAAAGAAAAATTTGGAGTAAGAGTTAAAACTCCAGGGAGAAGAAATAAAAACTTTTAGGTGTGCCAGTAACATTGTAATTCTGTCAGGGGCAGCAAGGGACTTGCAAGAGCATGATGGCTGAAGTATGGAGGATATAAAATGTCAACTGGAAATGGCAAGAATAGCATTTCTGAAGAAGAGAAATTTGTTAACATCGAGTATAGATTTAAGTTTCAGGATGTCCTTTCTGAAAGTATTTGTTTGGAGTAGTGTAGCCATATACGGAAGTGAATCATGGACAATAACTAGTTTAGACAGGAAGAGAATAGAAGGTTCTGAAATGCGGTGCTACAGAAGGGCGCTGAAGATTAGATGGGTAGACTACATGACTCGTGAGGAGGTACTGAATAGATTTCGGGTGAAGAGAAATTTGTGATACAACCTGACTAAAAGAGGGGTTCAGTTGGGAGGACATATTCTGAGGCATCAAGGGATCACCAATTTAGTACTGGAGAAAAGAGTAAGGGGGTAAAAATCGTAAAGGGAGACCAAGAGATGACTACAGTAAGCAGATTCAGAGAGATGGTTGGAGTAGTTACTCGGAGATGAAAAGGCTTGCACGGGACAGAATAGCAGGAAGAGCTGCATCAAACCATCTTTGGACTGAAGCCCACAACAACAGCAACACTGGTAGGACATCATCATTGTATAGACAGCCTAACAGGCATGATGAGAGGGGATGTTTACCAAAATATTATTGTCATGCCACAGAGGCGGCTTCCCCGTCGTTTGTATTCTTCACAAACTTTGACTGCATATTTATTCCTCGATGGTGTGAAGCCATGAAGCTGGGTGTCTATGGCCGTCATCTGTATTTAAATGACATACATTCTTAGAAATCTCAGCTGCTTCTTGAACTTCCCTGCTACAAATTCCTCAGTTAGTGTGCATATATTGTTGAAATTGTATCTCAGTAAGAGGTCTGTATGCCAGATCTGTCATTCGTCCTCATTACAACGGTGGTTTGGAAAGTAACCACCCTTGGGCTGTAAACAAACAACTTGGATGGAAAAAAAAAGTCATTAGATACTCCTTAAAACTACGGCATTTTGCAATATTTCAACAGTCGCCATTTAAATTTAAGCATTTGCCATAGTGTTTCACTAATTTACAAATTCCTTCTTCATCAATTTCTGCCGCCTTAATGTGGAGCCAGTCTTTCGCTCCATTTTAAAGTTTGCCGACTTCATCAAAGTTCTGCAATGCAATCCACTTCTTCATGTGAGCTAAGAAAGGGAAATCAACTTGACACCAAGTATGGACTCTGTGTGTGTCTGTCTCTGTGTGTGTGTGTGTGTGTGTGTGTGTGTGTGTGTGTGTGTGTGTGTGTGTGTGTAGAGGGGAATCAGAAATGTCCCTTTCACAGTGAGGATGAATGTTGCACGCAAAAACACAACACCAGATGTCAGCATACTACCACATTCGTTTGAAATGGCTTGCTTAAATTTCTTCACAATCCAGAGATGACAAATCTTTGATATTCATGAGCTATTTGATCCGTTTTGCTTACAAGATCGTTACCCACAACAGAAAGCTTACAATTCCTATCTTTATCATGAATGTTTGTTCTATTAGTTTTATGAAATTGGACCCATTGCCAAGCAACACCTTGACTAATAATATTTAGAATCTATACATTGATAAGAGTCGTCTTGTGTCCAAATGTTTTTGCAGGGAAATGAATTTTATTGCTGCACACATTTTGTGGGATTTTTTATTACAGCACACGTTTTAAGGCCGTAATGAGAGAATTTGCAAAAGAATGAGGTACATACTTTCACAGCTCGATGCTTACTTAATCTGAGAATGTGCAGGTGTAACAGCAGCAGTGCTGTGTGCACAAATACCGACGCTGCACTAGAATGTCGGTTACTTTTCAAAACCGGCCCGGCAATACATTCTCAATATGGAGAACTACGGCCGAGATGTCGCTTCGACAACATACATGTACTAGCTGAAGAATGCGACAGCAGTAGGAGGAATCTCCGAGGAGAAGTGCTCAAGATTTCTAACGAGCAATTTGATTTCTATCGAGATAATAGCTCTAGGCTTTTAGATTCGTGGCTATGTGCCGTTGAGGAAGTAAATGTGTAGCCACAGTGTGGGAGGAATGCAAATTACTCTGCAGCCCGTCAGTAATATGTCAGTAAACGTATTTCTCCTTTGTCGTTCTGCCTGTCCAATGTAGTTCAGGCAATGAAGGAAAATTAGGGGAACAAATTAGTGTAGTTACAAATTTTCATAGAGTGGTAGAGGGTAGTTTCACAACAACAGGTTTGACAGTACGGATGGGTATGGGAGGGGGGAGGGGGAGTGGCATGTAAAGGTCAATTTTTTAGGTTTTTCTTGAATATCTCGAAAACTGTTACTTCTAGTGAAAATGATTCCCAATACAAAATTAAGCTACATTAAATTTCATACAAAAAAGGCCCTCTTCATTTTTCCATTAAAATTAATAGTTTCTGTGTTACAAAGAATGGAAAAATCTCAGATTGCTAAAAATAGTGTTTTAATGTTATGAAATTGATGTATATTCTTAAAGGAAGTGGATTAAGAACTAATATTAAATGTGTGTACCACATCTAAGAGCAGTAGAACTGCATTGAGGGATAAATTGTATTCTCAGGTTGTAACAGAGTGAAAAGATAATTGCGGTCGTACACTTCTGGGTTTCACACACCTCCGGAATGAAGAGCTAGCAGGCTATTCCTCGATCTCTGTACCACTCTACATCACGGAGAGCAACTACGAGCTATTTCGCGACATTATACTGACCCTTCCACAACTTGCCTTACAAATTACCGGCAACGAAGTACACAGACACTCCTAGTGGGGGAGGTGTTTATTTTCCACAATGTGTGCCGTACACAGATATGAGTTGCTCGTAATACAAATTAAAGAATTACATAAGAACAGAATGCACGTAAATCTCTGCACACTGTTCTACACCAATAGAGGGGACATCGATTCTGAGCGAGCTCATACAGCCATCAAAGTGTTCTTCTGGGAAAGGCAACTTCCCCAAACACGAGTGCAGCTCACTTGTAACGTTACAGACAGATTTTACCTCCCAAGCATTTCCTGTCGAGCTATCTCGTGTGATTAAACTAAATGACTTCACTCCCTTCTTACATAGTGGAGCTGTTTTCAGTTTACAGAGCAAGTACTTTCCTCCGATCTCACAGCTCTGTCGCCGGCAGGTGCGCCACGGCGAGCGGCGCCTCGGCCCGGCGTCCCTCTGTCGGACGTGCCGCAGTATTCCTACGTGGACTTTGGCTGGGCAGACCACCGCATCAAGCTGCACCTTTACGTCAGTGTGTTCCAACAGCGGGACGAGGAGCTCACCACACTCGTCAAGGTGCGTGTCTGTTTCCGAGTCTGTAAAGGGCGCCGTTCTGTACCGTCGGGACGGTCGTAGCCAGTGCCGAGCCAGAGACGGAGGAGTAGGTCGGGTGCGCTCACTCGCGACAGTAATGGTAACCGGGTGAGTAATTTCTCAAACGTCACAGAGCCGGTCCACAGTTTGGAGGTCGTGATGCGGCACGGCGTACATCGCTCTTAGCTACTTTGGGCGGAAAGTGTGCCCTGCAGTGCTCCACAGTTTTCACTGTTTTAAGGGGGATGTACTTATACTGCAGAGTTCATCTTTGACACACTAGTGTAGAACCTGTGACAGATTAGATTAGATTATTTTTTCGTTCCATAGATCCATGCTGAGGGGATCCTCGCGGATGTGGAACATGTCAATTTTTTTTTAATGTTGAAATAACAATACTAATAGTATGAATATATACATCATTTGTTTCTATTAAAAAAATCGTCAATGGAATAGAAGGAGTTGGCCACTAGTAAGTCTTTCAGGCTCCTTTTAAACTGATCTTTATTTGTAACTAAATTTTTTATGTTTGCTGGCAGATTATTGAAGATGAGTGTTCCTGAGTAGTGGACCCCTTTTTGAACTAAAGTAAGTGCTTTTAAGTCCTTGTGCAGATCATTTTTGTTCCTGGTATTGTATGTATGAACTGAGCTGTTTGTTGGAAAAAGAGATATATTATGTAGGACAAATTTCATTAAGGAGTAAATATACTGAGAGGCAGTAGTTAGTATACCCAGTTCTTTGAAGAGGTTTCAGCAGGACGTCCGTGAATTTACTCCACAAATAATACGTATTACACGCTTTTGGACTCTGAAAACTTTTGTTTGACTTGAAGAATTACCCCAAAATATTATACCATATGACATTATGGAGTGGAAGTAGGCAAAGTATGCAAGCTTTTTCATTTTTATGTCGCCTATGTCTGCTAACACTCGAATTGCAAATACAGATTTGTTAAGGCGTTTCTGCAGTTCTGTGGTGTGCTCCTCCCAACTGAATTTATTATGAAGTTGTAATCCCAGGAATTGAAGACTGTCAACCTCTTCTATCTGCTCAGAGCCGGCCAATTACAAAATCTGACTAGCGACCCGACCCGGCTCGGCTCCAGATGGGAAGTGTCGAGTATCTACGGCCAGAGGAATTGTACGGCACAGTCTATTACATTTGTGGGCTATTGTGTAGAGTTACGAATAAATTTCAGATAACAACATTAAGTAACTCGGTAACATCACTTTCGCGTAACTATGCCGTGTAAGCAGCAAATGGCACGAAATGTATCTAAAGGCACAAATGTTATGTGTTAACATTTTGAATTGGCATTTGGAGTGACAGCTTGTGATATAAGTGCTATGTTTTCAACAGATCTGAATGGAGAGAATTGAAACTCACTGCTGCAATTGTTTGCTGTGGACTCTTTACGGTAGACTTCTTCACCTTACCACGCAAAGAATTGTGTCTGTTGGATAAAATATGGAACACCGTATTTATTGTTCACAGCTTTCTTTTGCTACGCAAGTTTCCTCAAACAATAGCAGGAAACTGTTGAATTGAGAGGTGAATGGCAGAGTGATAACCAGAGTGAGAGAAAGTGACTGTGCTGCGATTTGATCTCGCAGCCTCTCGGTCTCCAGCCACGAGCTCTGCTACTGGACCACCTCATTGGGTGTGACTCTGACCTCACTTCCTCAATTCTCAAGGAACTGCAGCTGTTGTGAGTTACTGTGGTTGTTTGCTAGGTGGCAATAGGGTCCTTTTCACAGCTTCGCTTTAATTCTTCGTAATTCAGAGAGTTTCTATGAAATATTTATGAATTATATTCAGAAATCTTCCTTGTGGATCGCTAATATTGTTTTATATTTATATCAGTAATATTCTTTTATAGTACATGGTGAAAGTGTTAAAAAGAAATCCAAAGGTAGCTCTGTATTAAGTGAGGGCAAATGAAATTAGCCACAAGCAAGCAGAGCCAACTCCGGGGTGTAAGAGGTGATATGTGAGAGCTGCGTTTAGATGTACAAACTGATTCGACTGAGACTTTCCACACATTTTTGAGCGACGTCTCGTCTCGTGCTCGTTCTGGATCAGAATCTTACATTGTAGGAGAGGATACCTCTGAGCCACTCAAATACTCTTCTCTTTCAGAGTCAACCCTAGTTTGCTTGTCACACTGTACTTCACATACCTGATATTCCCTTCACGTTTCAGGGTCATGTGCTCTGCAAGAACTTGACACAACCGAAACCTGCACTCGTGGTCCTGTCGACGCACAAGGTCTATCTCCTCTACATTACGAGACAGGAGAGGTAAGTTGGTGTCTCTTCTCACTCTGTGATCGTTGGCTGTCCTAAATGTCAGCAGCCGTGTCAAAGTTGTAATGCTTTCACAATACTGCCTGTGGTTTTAGAAGTCACGGCATTAAGTGTATCGTACGACAACACTTAGAAATGGAACACAAGTGAAGACACTACAGTGCTAGACCAAGATAATGAATATACTGTTTCTGAAAAAGAATCTTTTGGATATGGCATTAATAATTTTTAGCTATAGTGTTAACTGCAGGCACAGACAGTCTGTGAATAAAATGTCGAAATCCATCGAATTGAAACTCGTGACAGGTGACTGCCACATTCCAGTCTGCTGGGCATTCTTAAAAGTGGCGGCCATTTTCCTCAGTACTGTCGATACTTTACCCTCCTTCTGACTCGGTTAATGCAGCCCAGCTGCCGCAAAATCTTCGGCAAAGTGCAGCTGACTCGGGATTGTAATCTGTAATTGTGCTAATAAGGTAGTCGAGGTATTTAGGAACTGACTTCGTATTCCTCATTTCTGTACACACAGGTCACACCTAACTACTGGTTTTGACTCTTTCTTCAGAAAAATTGTATCAAAAACATTTCTCACCTATGTGACATTTTAATGGCACGCGCAGTGTGTCACACAGAAACAATCCTTACAGGCTCACAAGTAGGAAAAAAGAAAATTTAGTATACAAAACAAATTGCTTGCAAGCATCCCCACAGGGTTGTACATGAATGACATTACACGATGTAAAGTATTTTCACATCACTGATAACCACACGACGTGTGCTCTGTCACCTGTAGCAGGTTCTTTTCGTGCATTCGTCGGTGAGCACATTATAGTGCGCTGCTGTCGGTACTCGTAGCCCTACGCGAAAGCTGGTACACGTTCAAATGCTGCTTTGATATTTCAGTTCCTACTAAAGCTCAGCCTGCCATAAAATTCTGAGTAGTTTTAGTGCTTGTAATTTTTCTCTTACATTCAACACACAGCATCTCTATCCTCGCATTACTTGACATTTGTAGTGATATGGGGACTTCTAAGGTACTTGGAATGAATGCAACTCGAATATATAATAATTTGCACAACATAAAATGTTTCCGATACTCGATATGTTCCGTACTGTGTGTTTTTCTTACAGGCGGCCAAAAATAACTTACTCAGTTGACAAGTTGATTTAGTGCAAAAAGCGGTCAGACATTCTACATCTTCATCTACATCTACATACATACTCCGCAATCCACCATGCGGAGGGTACCTCGTACCACAACTAGCATCTTCTCTCCCTGTTCCACTTCCAAACAGAACGAGCGAAAAATGACTGCCTATATGCCTCTGTATGAGCCCTAATCTCTCTTATCTTATCTTTTTGGTCTTTCTGCGAAATGTAAGTTGGCGGCAGTAAAATTGTACTGCAATCAGCCTCAAATGCTGGTTCTCTAAATTTCCTCAGTAGCAATTCACAAAAAGAACACCTCCATTCCTCTAGAGACTCCCACCCGAGTTCCTGAAGCATTTTCATAACACTTGTGTGATGATCAAACCTACCAGTAACAAATCTAGCAGCCCGCCTCTGAATTGCTCCTATGCCCTCCCTCAATCCGACGTGATACGGATTCCAAACGCTCGAGCAGTACTCAAGAATAGGTCGTATTAGTGTTTTATAAGCGGTCTCCTTTACAGATGAACCACATCTTCCCAAAATTCTACCAATGAACCGAAGACGACTATCCGCCTTCCCCACAACTGCCATTACACGCTTGTCCCACTTCATATCGCTCTGCAATGTTACGCCCAAATATTTAATTGATGTGACTGTGTCAAGTGCTACACTACTGATGGAGTATTCAAACATTACGGGATTCTTTTTCCTATTCATCTGCATTAATTTACATTTATCTGTATTTAGAGTTAGCTGCCATTCTTTACACCAATCACAAATCCTGTCCAAGTCATCTTGTATCCTCCTACAGTCACTCGACAACGACACCTTCCCGTACACCACAGCATCATCAGCAAACAGCCGCACATTGCTATCCACCATACCCGAAAGATCATTTATGTAGATAGAAAACGACAGCGGACCTACCACACTTCCCTGGGGCACTACAGATGATACCCTGATCTCCGATGAACACTCACCATCGAGGACAAATTGTTATATCTGTTGCTTTCGATATCTCTGATTGTACATTCTCGACTTTTTGTAACTATAAAGGTTTGGCTCATTGGAACATATGTAAATTTGTAGAAAGGGAGAAACTTCGGAACATAACTTTCAGTAACAATCGTAATCTCAACTGCTTATTGATATCGTCCTAACGAGCTGGACATTCGAGGCTATTGGTAAAGCATTAATATCTGTTTTAATAACTTCACTGAAAATAAAATTTTCTTATCAAAGATTGGAATTAGAGGTATATTTTCTTCTGATACACGCTGTGGGGCGTCCCACTCTAGATTGCTATTCGCAGGGCAGTCACATTCAGTGGTGGCAGTCCAGTAAGCGTGAGGTACGCTTGCTCGTGGGAACGTGTGATGTTTTCTTTGCCGAAGAAGGCTTGGGCTGATAGCTGCACATATATCAGTCTTTTCATTGTGCCTGTCTGCAACTCAAAGGGTCATCTTTATGGTGAGTAGCAATCAGTCCTATTCCTTTATAAAGCCAGGCAGATCTGCAGCTTTCCATAAGATACCTTATAGTCAGCAAAAGCACATTTAGTACATGAAAGCCATTTCCTGTCAAGATTAACTCTTTCTCATGCCAGTGCTATATAATCATACAGTTGTTAATAAAGATTCAAATATTACCAACAAACCAGACCCAGATCATACTTCATAATTTCAGTAATATGTCTAATATGTTCATCATCGTCTATTTACCTAAATTCCCTATATTCATTTCATAGAATCTTATACAGCGTGCCATCAAAACAGAAGTACAATGCATTACAAAACAGAGTACCAGATAGTCCCTAACATTCCATTTCCATAACAATAACATCATCATAGCTGTGGAATCCTTACATATATCACAGCATAAACCTCAACCGTCACAGAATCATTATACTTCACAATATTGTAAATCTTCATCATCGTGACTCGTAAAACTTCATCTCAGTGTAAATACCGTCAATAGAAAAACTAGTCTGAATTATGATTCTCAGATTCTATCCAAAATAGTGCAACATGTGTTTCAAACGAAGAAAAATAAATTTTGCACCATAACTGATCTTTCATGTATTATATGTAACCGTCTACTTTGGATCGGTTTGAAAATGCCTTTTTCTCACAATGACACTACAGTATTGATTGAAATGGCACAACTTACAAAATTCTTACATTTTCATTGTCCTTAAACTTTTTTTCATTTTTTAAGACACTAGATGTTTCGGCATTGCACCAGCTGACTATAGTAACATTTTAAATGATTAATGGAAAATCTCATATAAAGATGTGAAACAAATACTAACAAAGAGATAGAGGGGCTGGCCAGTACTTCCCTCAGCTCAGTACAGCTGATAGATACACAAAAAACAGAACAGAAAATTTACGTTCCTAGGTTTCGGAACTTTGTTCCCTCATCAGGGAAGAGAGAGGGGGGAAAAAGGGAAGAAGGAAAAGTGGATTCAGTTACTCACAACCCAGGTTATGAAGCAACAGGGAAATGTAAACAGGGAGGGTAGCAGGGATGGAGGCATGATCATCAGAGGGAAGCCAAAGATATTTTACTCTTGAGTACTGTGCCAGCTTCAAACCAAAGAGGATACATACAGAAGTAAAGAGGTATGTAGTACAAACACAACTATGTAGGATGAAAAGATGCGTGAATGGCTAAAGAGGAAAGGGAAAGAGGAGAAGACTGAAGAGTAAATGGGAGTGAGGTTGTTTAACGTAGGTTCAGTCCAGGGGGATGGCAGGATGAAAGGATGTGTTGGACTGCAAGTTCCCAATTCCGCAGTTCAGAGGGACTGGTGTTGGGTGGGAGAAACCAAATGGCGCATACGGTGTAGTAGGTTCCTAGGTCCCTAGAATTATGCTGGAGGGCATGCTCCGCTACTGGGTACTGGACATCTCCTAGGCGGACAGTTTGTCTGTGTGCGTTCGTGCGCTCAGCCAGTTTAGTTGTTGTCATACCGATGTAAAAGGCAGTGCAGTGCAGGCATGTCAGCTGATAAATGGCATGTGTAGTTTCACACGTGGCCCTGCCTTGAATTGTGTATGTTTTACCAGTAGCGGGGCTGGAGTAGGTGGTTGTGGGGGGATGCATGGGGCAGGTTTTGCAGCGGGGTCGGTTACAGGGGTAGGAACCGCTGGGTAGAAAAGGTAGTCTGGGAATATTGTAGGGTTTAACAAGGATGTTACGGAGGTTAGGGGGGCGATGAAAGGCAACTCTGGGTGGTGTGGGGAGAATTTTGTCAAGGGATGATCTCATTTCAGGGGTTGACTTGAGAAAGTCATATCCCTGGTGGAGTAATTTGTTGATGTATTCGAGGCCAGGATAATATTGGGTGACAGGGGGGATGCTTCTGTGTGGTCTGGGGGTAGGAACATTGTTGTTGGATGGGGAGGAATGTATTGCTCGGGAGATCTGTTTGTGGACAAGGTCTGCAGGATAGTTGCGGGAGGGGAAAGCACTGGTCAGGTTATTGGTGTAATTGTTGAGGGATTCGTCACTGGAGCAGATATGTTTGCCACGAATACCTAGGCTGTAGGGAAGGGAGCGTTTGATGTGGAATGGATGGCAGCTATCAAAGTGAAGGTACTGCTGTTTGTTTGTGGGTTTGATATGGACAGAGGTGTGGATGTGAGCTTCAACAAGATGAAGGTCAACATCCAGTAAGGTGGCTTGGGTTTTGGAGAAGGACCAGGTGAAATCCAGATTTGAAATGGAGTTGAGGTTATGGAGGAAATTAAGGAGTGTTTCTTCACCATGAGTGCAGACCACAAAGATGTCATCTATAAACCTATACCAGGCCAGGGGAAGCAGCTGTTGGGTCTTCAGGAAAGCCTCCTCCATGCGGCCCATGAAAAGGTTGGCATAGGACGGAGCCATCCTGGTTCCCATGGCCGTTCCCCTGATTTGTTTGTAGGTCTGGCCTTCAAAAGTGAAGTAATTATGGGTGAGGATGAAGTTGGTAAGTGTGACAAGGAATGAGGTTTTTGGAAGATCTTCGGGTGGGCGTTGGGAGAGGTAGTGCTCAAGGGCAGAGAGACCATGGGTATGTGGGATGTTTGTTTAAAGGGATGTAGCATCTATGGTGACAAGAAAGGTTTCAGGTGTGAGAGGAGTGGGAATGGATTTGAGGCGTTCTAGGAAGTGGTTTGTGTCTTTGATGTAGGATGGGAGTCTGCGGGTGATAGGTTGGAGGTGTTGGTCTACCAGAGCTGAGATACGTTCTGTTGGGGCTTTGAAGCCTGCTACAATGGGACGGCCAGGATGGTTCTCTTTGTGGATTTTGGGTAATAGGTAGAAGGTAGGGGTACGTGGCTCTGGTGGAGTGAGTAAGTCTATGGAAGCCGTTGTGAGGCCTTGTGAGGGACCTTGGATTTTTAGGATTTTCTGCAGCTCAGTCTGGATGGAGGGAATGAGATCCTGGGTAACAGCTTTGTAGGTTGAGGTGTCAGAGAGTTGACGCAGTCTTTCTGCCACGTACTCCGCACGGTCAAGTACGACAGTTGTGGAGCCTTTATCCACTGGGAGGATGACAATAGAGTGGTCTGTTTTCAGCTCCTTAATGGCATGGGATTCAGCTGGGGTGACGTTGGGGGTTGTTGGGATGTTCTTCAAGAAGGATTGGGAGGCAACACTGGATGTGAGGAATTCCTGAAATGTCTGCAAGGGATGGTATTGGGGGAGGGGAGGAGGATCCCTTTGAGAAGGCAGTCGGAACTGTTCTAGACAGGGTTCAACACTGGGTCTAGTATTTGGGGGCTGTGTTTGGGTAGTGAAGTGATATTTCCAGTTGAGGTTCCAGGTGAATGAGAGGAGATCTTTAACCAGGGCAGTGTGGTTGAATTTAGGCGTGGGGCTAAAGGTTAAGCCTTTTCATAGAACAGATGTCTCTGGAGGAGAGAGGGATCTGGATGAGAGGTTTAGAACTGAATTGGGACTGGTGATATGTGGCATTTGACTGTGGTTATAGTTGAGATTTGGTCTGTGTGGGGTATGTGCTGGGATGGGGAGTTTGAGTAGGGTGGCTAGGCTAGGTTTGTTGGCTATGAAGGGGGTTTGTTGAAGGTTCTGTTGTGGTTGGTGTTTGTGAGGGATAGGGAGAGGGACCCCACTTCTTAGGTGTTGCACTAGCACTGTGGATAGTTTTTTCAGGTGGTGTGTGGCATGGAACTCAAGTTTGCAGCTGGCTTCTAGGATGATGTTCCTCAGTGTGTTCTCCAAGCAGGGGTTTGAGAGGTGGAGGACTTTGAAGAGCGATAGGAGCTGTTGGGAGTGGTGGTTACATGAAGTAGTGTAGAGATTCAGGACAAGTTGGGTAAGGGCTAAGGATTGAAGGTTCTGGAAGTCCTGGAGAGACTGGTGGAAGGAGGAATTGCACCCGGAGATGGGAACTTTTAAGGTAAGTCCTTTAGGGGTAATTCCAAAGGTTAAGCAGGACCAGAGGAAAAGTATGTGGGATTGCAGTTTGGCTACGGTGAATGCATGTTTCCGGTATGAATGTGAATAATGTGGTATAGGATTAGGGTACATAGTGGGTAACTGGTGGGTAGGGAAATTAAATAACTAAAGTTAAAATAGTAATCATAAGAAGGAATAAAACATGGAAGGAAGGACGAGAAAGAAAGAAATTGTTTTGGTAATGTTCAATACCAAAGGAAGACCACTAAATAAGAAAAATACGGAAAAAGTTGACCAGACCAAGCAAGTTATGTCCAGATCAGGGGAAAAGAACACACATTGCTCAAAAACAGAGATAGCGAGTGGCGAAAAAAACATCGCGCGTGCCACAAAAAAGATAGCGAGTGCCGCAAAAAAGATCGCGCGTGCCGCAAAAAAGTTCGAGGGTGGCGCAGAAATGTCCCAGAAAAATTTTCCTGTGGCAGAGAAAGATAGCCAATGGCACAAAAATATCACCAGCAAATGGACACAGACGAACTGTCCGCCTAGGAGATGTCAAATACCCAGTAGCGGAGCATGCCCTCCAGCATAATTCTAGGGACCTAGGAACCTGCTACACTGTATGCGCCATTTGGCTTCTCCCACCCAACACCAGTCCCTCTGAACTGCGGAATTGGGAACTTGCAGTCCAACACATCCTTTCATCCTGCCATCCCCCTGGACTGAACCTACGTTAAACAACCTCACTCCCATTTACTCTTCAGTCTTCTCCTCTTTCCCTTTCCTCTTTAGCCATTCACGCATCTTTTCATCCTACATAGTTGTGTTTGTACTACATACCTCTTTACTTCTGTATGCATCCTCTTTGGTTTGAAGCTGGCACAGTACTCAACAGTAGAATATCTTTGGCTTCCCTCTGACAACCATGCCTCCACCCTTGCTACCCTCCCTGTTTACCTTTCCCTGTTGCTTCATAACCTGGGTTGTGAGTAACTGAATCCACTTTCCCTTCTTCCCTTCCCCTCCCCCCCCCCCCTCTCTCTCTCTCTCTCTCTCTCTCTCTCTCTCTCTCTCTCTCTCTCTCTCTCTCTCTCTCTCTTCCGTGATGAGGGAACAAAGTACCGAAACCTAGGAACGTAAATTTTCTGTTCTGTTTTTTGTGTATCTATCGGCTGTACTGAGCTGAGGTAAGTACTGGCCAGCCCCTCTATCTCTTTGTTAGTATAGTAACATTTCTCAGTCTGAGTTTCATTTGCATAAAAATCTAAATGTATTTTTCAAAATCCACGTAAGTTCCCCAACATTACAGTAATTTCAAATCTGTTTATCTCCAATTAATTCCAAATGGCAATAATACAAATTACAGACCATTGTTGAAGTAAGCCACATCAAAGAAATTTACTAATTCTAATTCTGGCTCACAGACACAGCATAAGATAAATACTCAGTGAAAAAATAAAAAAATACCAATGTTTAACATAGAAGAGGTTTCCTATTACAAACAGTAAATAAATCTTTTTTCTGCTTTCAAATCCCCCAAAGCATTTCAGTTCAGATTTTTAATAGTTTTGAGATTGTTAGACCACTTCATAACTGCATGGATTCTTATGCCAGAACAGTAGAAGACATACGGATAATGAAATGTACAGCTGAACCTGAATTACATGTATAACAAGAGGAAGAGAAAAGATTACATGTAACTTAGAAGTCAGGTATCAATACAGTAATACATATATTTTCAAACAATGGAAAATCCAGGATGAAATGTACAATATTATGAGAAGGAAAGCTGCTACTCACCATATAGCAGAGATGCTGAGTCTCCTATCTGCAATTCAGCATCTCTGCTGTATGGTGAGTAGCAACACATCGTATTTTCACGAGGGGAGGGGGGGGGGGGGCAGATACAATGGGCCTACATGTGTAAACTTTACAAATGATGAATATGCAGTACAATATTAAAAGAAAAATCATTTTGAACTTGAACCTGCATAAAGAAGTCTGATATTTTCACTTGTTTCACTTTTTGTGCCTTAAGTGGGTACACCTCATTTTTCTAATGAATTCAGAGCTTTTTCAGTATAACGTTTCACACTGGTGTAATTCCTGCACACAGCAATAATCTCCTCATCCTGCAACACCACACACCCTCCAGTAGAGGCAGCTCATCACCAGACATGACTTCAGCATCACCACCGTCATCATCAGCAGTATCTCCCAGTGAGGCACCAGTTGTTGATTGCAGAGTACGACACCAACTGCCAGGCAGCCTTGACAAATCCCGTGGCTGGTACTCAGTTAATGGAGAGATTTTCTTTTACCGCATTAGTCAGTGCTATCAAATATTGAACCAGAGCATTTGGAAATTTGCAGTAATGCCCAAATCAAGTGGCTGTAAGACACTGGTACAATTTGGAGGGAAAAATTCCACTTTAACATTTTCCAAAACTACTTGAGGTGGAAGAGTTGCACGTTGAGCCGTAAGATGAAGGATCCAATTTTTTTCTTTTTCATTCTAATGTCCCATTTTTTTGAAACACTGTTCTATTGAAATCATAGCCATCTAAGAATTTTTATAGGATTTGTATTCTGTAGGATTCGTCTTTACACCTTTGAAACACCTCTGCTTCTTAAATTTTCCTATCCGAACTGGGGGAGTTTGTCAGATCCATCTGCATTCGTGGCAAGAAAAACTGTCACGTGAATTCTACTCGTCTTCCCTTCGTGGCACGAGTCTCTCTTTTCAACTAATGTTTTACTGGGAAACAAACTGTGGAATGAAACTTCCTAGCAGATTAAAACTGTGTGCCGGACCGAGACTCGAACTCGGGACCTTTGCCTTTCGCAGGCAAGTGCTCTACTAACTGAGCTACCCAAGCACGACTCACACCCAGTCCTCACGGCTTTAGTCCTGCCAGTACCTCGTCTCCTACCTTCCAAACTTTACAGGAGCTCTCCTGCGAAACCTTGCAGATCTGTTGTTGTTGTGGTCTTCAGTCCTGAGACTGGTTTGATGCAGCTCTCTATGCTACTCTATCCTGTGCAAGGTTCTTCATCTCCCAGTACCTACTGCAACCTACATCCTTCTGAATCTGCTTAGTGTATTCATCTCTTGGCCTCCCTCTACGATTTTTACCCTCCACGCTGCCCTCCAATACTAAATTGGTGATCCCTTGATGCCGCAGAACATGTCCTACCAACCGATCCCTTCTTCTGGTCAAGTTGTGCCACAAACTTCTATTCTCCCCAATCCTATTCAATACTTCCTCATTAGTTATGTGATCTACCCATCTAATCTTCAGCATTCTTCTGTAGCACCACATTTCGAAAGCTTCTATTCTCTTCTTGTCCAAACTGGTTATTGTCCATGTTTCACTTCCATACATGGCTACACTCCATACAAATACTTTCAGAAAAGACTTCCTAACACTTAAATCTATACTCGATGTTAACAAATTTCTCTTCTTCAGAAACGCTTTCCTTCCCATTGCCAGTCTACATTTTATATCCTCTCTACTTCGACCATCATCACTTATTTTGCTCCCCAAATAGCAAAACTCCTTTACTACTTTAAGTGTCTCATTTCCTAGTCTAATTCCCTCAGCATCACCCGACTTAATTTTACTACATTCCATTATTCTCGTTTTGCTTTTGTTGATGTTCATCTTATATCCTCCTTTCAACACACTGTCCATTCCGTTCAACTGCTCTTCCAAGTCCTTTGCTGTCTCTGACAGAATTACAATGTCATTGGCGAACCTCAAAGTTTTTATTTCTTCTCCATGAATTTTAATACCTACTCCGAATTTTTCTTTTGTTTCCTTTACTGCTTGCTCAATATACAGATTGAACAACATCGGGGAGCGGCTACAACCCTGTCTTACTCCCTTCCCAACCACTGCTTCCCTTTCATGTCCCTCGACTCTTTATAACTGCCATCTGGTTTCTGTACAAATTGTAAATAGCCTTTCGCTCCCTGTATTTTACCCCTGCCACCTTTAGAATTTGAAAGAGACTATTCCAGTCAACATTGTCAAAAGCTTTCTCTAAGTCTACAAATGCTAGAAATGTAGGTTTGCCTTTCCTTAATCTTTCTTCTAAGATAAGTCGTAAGGTCAGTATTGCCTCACGTGTTCCAGTATTTCTACGAAATCCAAACTGATCTTCCCCGAGGTCGGCTTCTACTAGTTTTTCCATTCGTCTGTAAAGAATTTGTGTTAATATTTTGCAGCTGTGGCTTATTAAACTGATTGTTCGGTAATTTTCACATCTGTCAACACCTGCTTTCTTTGGGATTTGAATTATTATATTCTTCTTGAAGTCTGAGGGTATTTCGCCTGTTTCATACTTCTTGCTGACCAGATGGTAGAGTTTTGTCAGGACTGGCTCTCCCAAGGCCGTCAGTTGTTCCAATGGAATGTTGTCTACTCCGGGGGCCTTGTTTTGACTCAGGTCTTTCAGTGCTCTGTCAAACTCTTCACGCAGTATCGTATCTCCCATTTCATCTTCATCTACATCCTCTTCCATTTCCATAATATTGTCCTCAAGTACATAGCCCTTGTAAAGATCCTCTATATACTCTTCCACCTTTCTGCTTTCCCTTCTTTGCTTAGGACTGGGTTTCCATCTGAGCTCTTGATGTTCATACAAGTGGTTCTCTTGTCTCCAAAGGTCTCTTTAATTTTCCTGTAGGCAGTATCTATCTTACCCCTAGTGAGATAAGCCTCTACATCTTTACATTTGTCCTCTAGCCATCCCTGCTTAGCCATTTTGCACTTTCTGTCGATCTCATTTTTGAGACATTGCAGATCTAGCACTCCTGAAAGAAAGGATATTGCGGAGACATGGCTTAGCCACAGCGTGGGGGATGTTTCCAGAATGAGATTTTCACTCTGCAGCGGAGTGTGCACTGATATGAAACTTCCTGGCAGGCAGATTAAAACTGTGTGCCGGACCGAGACTCGAACTCGGGACCTTTGCCTTTCGTGGGCAAGTGCTCTACCAACTGAGCTACCCAAGCACAACTCATGCCCCGTCCTTACAGCTTTACTTATGCTAGTGCCTCGTCTCCTACCTTCCAAACTTTACAGAAGCTCTCCTGTGAAACCTTGCAGAACTAGCACTCCTTTCTTTCGGGGGTTCCCAGGTTCAATTGCCGGCCGGATTGGGGATTTTCTCCACCTGGGACTAAGCGTTTTTGTTGTCCTCGTCATTTCATCTTCATTTGGGAATGTGGCATGACTGAATTGTGTAAAATTGGGAATTTGGGTGGGTGCTAATAACTGCGCAGTTGAGCGCCTCACAAACTAAGTATCGTCGTCGTCATGTTTATACTTGAAAATTGCATAAATTTGTTGGTATGGCCCATGGTGGTTTAACCACTGCTGGTTAATTTTAAAGTGAGAAAGCCAGCTTCCCCACCACCATATGGGCCATGCTGTGCAACAGCAGCTGTGGGTGGGTTTCTTTAACCCACATTCCCAAGCCTGATAAGGGTTTCTGTACAAAGGATCCCAAGCTGATGATATTTTTGCATAACTGCCGAGGCCAAAGGTAGAAAAGGTCTCTCTTAGGATCCTGAGCTTATGTTAACATCAAGTTACTTCAATTTTTTACATGTTTCATTAATTTTCTGTGGAATGACATGAGGAAAACTATACTGCCAGGCAGATGATGTTGCTGATGGGATTGTTTGGGAAGAAATTGTGATAATGCATAACCCAAAATATTACATTTTTCAAATGTGATTATCTCAAATTATTAGAGTCACAAAAAAGAGAATAGTATTCTTTGTATTGGATTCCCTATGTCATTTCAGTTTTTATAAAGAATTTTGTAGAGCTGAATCCTGTGGAGATACAACAACAACAACAACAACAACTACTACTACTACTACTACTACTACTACTACTACTTACTTGCAGTTTTTCTGATTCAGGCTCATTTCCTAGTCATCAGGACTTTTGCTATTATCTTCCACCAAGACTACTAAACAACTATAGAACATAATAAAAGTTGTAATATTTAATATGAGTACAAGTGGAATATGAACCCATTTTCAATGCAGCTCCACCTTGTCATCATTTTTTAGGGCCTTACATGCTCGCATTGTAAAACCAAATACATTCTTTTTTGACGATTTAGAACATGGTCGTTCTAATCAAAATGGATTAAAAGAGTTCACAGAAGATTCTTTTCTTTTCATAAAAGTAGGAGAAAATAGACAATTGTGGTATTTTTAGAAAAATCATCATCTTTACCCTCAATTTGTAAACTATTGGAAAGTAGTAGGTAAATGAAATTTTATATTCTAAAAGCTTGTATTGGTAAGTTACTGTGTGTGTGATTTCACATGTATTCTTCTGGAAGTATAAAGCTCACATTTTTTCGAATGTCTATTTTTTCAGCCTTCTATGCTTCAGATTGTCCTTATGCAGATCACTCAGAAAATTTTTTTTATCGTTTGACTTAAGAGAGCAAAAAACGTTGTTAGAGCAGACCTAGTTTTGTTTCTTTTGAGAAAATATTACCAATGATATTCCATTTCGAAACTGCCGAAAACTCACCAGATGTACAGTTGATAGCTGTGTTACGGGGTCAAACAAATGACTATATCTCTATAAACTGATGAAAGTAAAACTTTACTGACAATCACTGGGAAAATGTGTAAATGCTCACACAAAATTTGAGCAACACCCGTGACGGCCATGAGGGAACTTTTCCTGAAGTTAGACCACTTGGCCTCCAACCCATACTGCAGTCTTGATATCTCAAGAAGAAATAAAAGGCTCAGATTGGAATATTCTCGTATTGAGATTGGAATGTTCTTAATTTAAATCTGATGAATATTTAGAAATGGATAACATACAAAAGGTGAGTAAAATAAAATTATACTCATTCTCATTGTTGGCACAATTTTGTCCGAAGCTATGATATTCCTGCTTGTAAAATTTATAGCAATTTATTATATGGGATACAGTCAGTAACCGTATACAGTGTACAGTGGTGGTGGTGGTGGTGGTGGTGGTGGAGGAGGAGGAGAAGTTGAGACAAATAGCGTTGTACGAGAGACTCGTAGAGAGTGTGTGTCCCTCACGAGATTGTGAATATCCACTCGATCTCTTGTGGCACTAGCTTTTGTTAACATTAGTATGTTAATCTTTCCTGTGAGGGTAATGGAAGAAAGAGACTTTTGAATATGTTATGGAAAAACTAATTATGTTCCCAATTTGATCTGAACTTAACCTGTACAAGAACTTTGGTAATAATAAACAAAAGATTTTATTGTTACTTTTACACAGTTAAAACACTCAGCATTGTGTGGTGAACTTTATGCAAATGATAGTTTTATAATTTGTAATCACACGGCTAAGTCAGTGGCGTAAGATGGCAAGAGATATTCCAAAATCTGATACGGTGCACGCACACTGCAGCTCGGGGGGCTTTCGTTCGGCAATTCGAGTTTGAGGAAGACCACAATTGTTCTGTATCGCGTTCCTCATCTCGCATTTCCTGTGCCACTGTGGTGTGTTGTAAATAGTTGATCCGTGTCAATAAATGAAATGTCACAAGCTTTTACATTTTCTTTCTACATTTGTTAACAGTTATTGCTGCTAATCACATCCAAACAACACACGGTGCGTAATATGACACACAACGTGCACACATTCAGCACTATATTACAGCTGTGGCTAAAATTTTATATTATAACACATCAAGTTATTCCATTAGTTTCAGTGTTATCATTTTCAGAGAGAATAATTTTGCTCATAACACATTTTTTATTTACCATTCCCAAGTGTTTCAGTAATCAGTAGTAATAGTAATTTGAGTTGCAACTTTAACAGCAAAAATTTTGAAAACAATTAATTACAAAAAGTATAAAATTTATATAGTAGTTTTGAATTAACATCGTTTGAGTGTGAACACATTACGTGTATTTGCGTTTTGTGTTAATACACCACTGTTCACTAAAACCTTGAATGACTAAATATAGGATGTTCACATTCACAGGACATGCACATTAGTACGTTTTGCAGAAATGATTAGCATTTGAACTGTATCGACACACAGGTTCGGGCTCAACGTCAATATTACGGTGCAGCACCACCGACCGGTAAAAATATGCCTGCAGCCCTCACTGTCGCTACAGACTGAAGGTAATGGATAAGAGGATGTCAAATTAAATACCTTTCAGCTGTCAATTTTCAACCTTATTTCATTTGGCAACCAGTTTTTTCATAGTTTTACAACGTCGCCCTCAGGCCCCTGACTGACGTGTAGGAAAAATCTACCTCGGTTGTGTTCAAAACAGGAGCCAACAAAACACACAACCCAGGTAGATTTTTCCTACATGTCGGTCAGAGGCCTGAAGATGGTGTCGTAAAATATGGGAACTGGTTGCCAAATAAAATAAGGTGGAAATTTGGCAGCTGAAGAGTATTTAATTTGACATCCTCTATCGAACAGCTGAGTTCCACAACCGTTTCTAAAAAGATGGACACACAGAGATATAACGGATCAGTGTGGCTCGAGCAGACACGCAGGATGCCTCGTAGACCGTGTGGGAAATCAGTGAGTTTGAAAGAGGGTGTATTATCGGCACGAGAGAATGTGATGCATCCGTCTGGGAAATTGCTGCTCGTGTGGGATGCAGTGTTTCGGCAGTGCAGTGAGTGTGTGCCGAACGGTTCACGGAAGGCCGTACAAAATAATGATACGGGTGAGGTCACACCACCCAGACCACAGCTCGAGAAGATCGACACCTCGTCCGAATGGCAGTGAAGGAGGGATCTGTGCCCTCCTTGGCTCTAGCACTGTCAGGGATGACAGCCCTGTGCTGTTTGTTACGGCACGGGTTACGTTGCGTCGTCCACTGCTCCAGCTACCTGTGACAAATGTGCAGAAACGTGCGGCACCAGATAATGTTTTCAGGTCCAGTTTGTTTCGGTTCGTCACAGACTGGGAGTGGCACCACAGTGCCCGCATTTGCACGAGACGTGCAGCACGAACTGGAGGCCCTACAGTGTGGGATGCTGTCAGGTACGACCACCGGTCACAGTCGGTGCACAGCCACGGCACAGTGACCGGTACCGGTACGACCTACACAAACGGCATCCCGCGACTCGTAGCCACGACCTTCCCGCACGACGCTCGGACACCATTTTTCCGCGAGACAGTGCACGGCCACCTGTCGTGTGAACACGTGCCTTCTCAGTGTCACAGGTGTTGGCCTTTCGCCCTGGCCTGCCAGACCACCAGAGTCAGTGCCGATCTAAACTGTGTGGGGTACGGTGGGACAATAGGTGTGGTGCTGTGACCCGGTGCCGATCACCGGGGATGAACTTTGGAACCGGGTGAACGCAGCACGGACAGCTACACCACGGGACACCGTTTGCACCTTATACGCGTCAGTGCCGTCACGTGTCGAACGAGTTATCCGGGCCCACGGCAGACACTGTGCCTACTAGCGACAGGACACGTGCCGAACCGATGTCGCTGAAATGCAAATCGTATCTGCAGAGCGACTAATGTAGTTGTACCGTGAATACAAACATCGTATTGTAACAATACGAGTCAAGATATATCTAATGGAACTTGAATAGCGTATTTGCCTCTATTGGTTATGGTAGAGAGATTGATCTTTCGGTTCTGTCTGTATTTTTATATATAATATTGCACGATAAAGGCTGGACGAGTGTAAAGCTGTCATTAAAAATGCACGCCGCGTGATTTGTTCGGTCATAATAATAATAACATGCTTTTTAATACAATTCAAATATTAACGGTGATACCCGTTTAGTGTTATTGGAAATAATATGTAGTAAATTAATGAGTAAGGTAGCCAGTCCTATAAGAAGAGGTCAAATTGGGCAAATTGAGGTGTTTTGCTTTATATCGACGAAGCCGATGATATGGCGTCATTTTTTTCGTTTACTCTTAGAAATAAAGAAGTAAAGAAGTGCTAATTGCGTGTAGTGAAAAAATATAGGGGCGAGTTTTAAATAACAACTACGATATACAATCAGAGTAACAAATGGACATTTAGTTACACGAAATCACGGATAGCGAAGTGTGATCATTAAATGGAGTACAACTACAGGGCGGTCAATTCTGGGATACATCTATACGCATCTCACGAGGAACGTGTGGTATGAGACCGTTTTTTTTTTTTTTTAATTATATCATGGAGAGCGGGCTCCAATTTATGAAAAGGAGAAAAACGTTAACTTTTATGCGAACTCTTAATAATTGTGGATCGGAGAGAAAAGTGTGTAATTGTCTTACGTCTAACAAATATTCGTGGAAGGAGTGGCTAAACTAGAAGAGTCAATTACAAAATACTGCATCATTATCATTGACTGTTGGTGTCGAGCAACCAAAACTATTCATCAAAGGGTTTCGATGGAACTTGGGAGTTAGGGTTAGCGCACTCGCATATGCTCCACACCAGAGTGTGAATGAGTGGTGAATGCGAAATAAAACTGTGAACAAAGTTACGTTAAATAAAACAGAAGAAACAAGACAGTTTGGTCGTATTTGTTATTATTCCATGAACTGCAACATTTCTTATCGTTGTACGAAGCCTTTATAGACAATCGTTATGACAATTTGCTTGGAAGGGATCTCGTTACGAGTTAAGTTTTGGGAACCTGGTCAAGAGGGGGTAGTTCATAGATCCTAACTACTGCAGCTATTCTGGAATCGGGTTCTACCGTGACCATTGTGTGTTGTCAATGACTTAAGGTTACCGTATCTCACACTCTAAGATCAATGCGCCTTCCCACTCGGTATAACTGTGCCTCACGGCAACAATGATAACGCCGACGACGAAGGAAGATATGGTAGAGTATCTCTAGTTTTTCAAGGTGTTCTGTTTCTCCTGACTATACGTATGAGAATGTAATGTAAATATCATTTAAGATAAAAGTATAGATGTGAGAAACATCATTGTACACGAATTGTATTGTACCTTATTGTGTTATAATGCACAATATCACTTTCCTCAGCAGAGAAGTCTCTCTCTCTCTCTCTCTCTCTCTCTCTCTCTCTCTCTCTCTCTCTCTTATGTAGTTGTAGTGGTCTGCGCTACATTGCAGCTCTCGGTTTGTCTCGGCAGTGACGAGCCGCGGCGGTGGCTGGTGCCGGCAGACGCGTGGCCGCTGCGGCAGCTGCGGGAGGTGCGGGCGCTGCCCTGGGGTCAGGGCGTGTCGCTGCTGCTCTCCCCGACCGGCTCGACACCAGCTGCGGCAGCGACGGCACTGCTGCTCCTCCTGTACGACGCGGAGCACACCTCGGCCCTCCTCACTCACTTGGCAGGTACCCACGACTGCGATCTGCACCGAGGGGGGGGGCTGGTTCTCTGTGACTGCGGCGTGCCGTGCCGTCTGCGGCAGATGGAGGGTTCGCGACCGTATCTGTAGGAATCAGCACGGGTTTCGAAAAGGACGATCGTGTGAAACCCAGCTCGCGCTATTCGTCCACGAGACTCAGAGGGCCATAGACACAGGTTCCCAGGTAGATGCCGTGTTTCTTGACTTCCGCAAGGGGTTGAATATAGTTCCCCACAGTCGTTTAATGAACAAAGTAAGAGCATATAGACTATCAGACCAATTGTGTGAATGGATTGAAGAGTTCCTAGATAACAGAACGCACCATGTCATTCTCAATGGAGAGAAGTGCCGCAGGGGAGTGTCGTAGGACCGTTGCTATTCACAATATACATAAATGACCTTGTGGATAACATCAGAAGTTCACTGAGGCTTTTTTCGGATGATGCTGTGGTATATCGAGAGGTTGTAGTGATGGAAAATTGTACTGAAATGCAGGAGGATCTGCAGCGAATTGACGCATGGTGCAGGGAATGGCAATTGAATCTCAATGTAGACAAGTGTAATGTGCTGGGAATACATAGAAAGAAAGATCCTTTATCATTTAGCTACTATATAGCAGGTCAGCAACAGGAAGCAGTTAATTCCATAAATTATCTGAGAGTACACATTAAGAGTGATTTAAAATGGAATGATCATATAAAGTTGATCGGCGGTAAAGTAGATGCCAGACTGACATTCGTTGGAAGAATCCTAAGGAAATGCAATCCGAAAACAAAGGAAGTAGGTTACAGTACACTTGTTCGCCCACTGCTCGAATACTGCTCAGCAGTGTGGGATCCGTACCAGATGGGGTTGATAGAAGAGATAGAGAAGATCCAACGGAGAGCAGCGCGCTTCGTTACAGGATCATTTGGTAATCGCGAAAGCGTTACGGAGATGATAGATAAACTCCAGCGGAAGACTCTGCAGGAGAGACGCTCAGTAGCTCGGTACGGGCTTTTGTTGAAGTTTCGAGAACATACCTTCACCGAAGAGTAGAGCAGTATATTGCTCCCTCCTACGTATATCTCGCGAAGTGACCGTGAGGATAAAATCAGAGAGATTAGAGCCCACACAGAGGCATACCGACAATCCTTCTTTCCACGAACAATACGAGACTGGATTAGTAGGGAGAACCGATAGAGGTACTCATGGTACCCTCTGCCACACACTGTCAGGTGGCTTGCGGAGTATGGATGTAGATGTAGATGTATTCTGTTGAGTCGAGTGCCGAGCTGTTTCAGAGCTCTGGGAGCTCGGTAGTCTCGACTGTGCCCTTCCGGACGCGTTCGGGTGCGGTGAGCCGTGTTACGGGTGTTACAGAATCGGTTTGAACGTGATTGAGCTTTTTTATGACGAGCGATACTGCTAGTAGGATTCTGTCACTATAAAACTGTATGCTAACTAAACCGTTACATTTTCATCATGAATGTGCCTAAATATTTAATTCGGGACCCTATAGAAGTAACGTTTAACCAATTTGGTACTGAAAAATCCTGTTTGATTCTGAGGTCACTGTAAGAGTGACTTCAGCAACTGGTAAGGAGAAAAACAGTAAATAAAAATCCTACAAATGCCTTTGTAAACCGAGCCAAATGAATCGGAATATCCGAATATGACGAGTTTGAGAATGTAAATGTGAGTTCCTGTCATTATATGTTTTGTGTTAGTGGAAGAGCCAACACTGTGTTACGAGTGGAGGCCGAAATGCATGCGTTTTAGCTCACGCAGGCTGGCGTGAGAAGGGAAGAACTATACTGACGTGAGGTCTGGCACATGACAAGGAATGAGAATTCAGAAAGCGGATGTAATTAGTGTGATACTTAACTTTAATCCATTAATGATGAATGTTGCTCTTGACGGTACATGATTCCCAATATTATCAGTTCAGAATACATTCTTGAAGAATATGGCGCCTTGCTAGGTCGCAGCAAATGACATAGCTGAAGGCTATGCTAAACTGTCGTCTCTGCAAATGAGAGCGTATGTAGACAGTGAACCATCGCTAGCAAAGTCGGCTGTACAACTGGGGCGAATGCTAGGGAGTCTCTCTAGACTAGACTTTCCGTGTGGCGGCGCTCGGTCTGCAATCACTGATAGTGTGGGTCTGAGGTATACTAACGGACCGCGGCCAATTTAAAGGCTACCACCTAGCAAGTGTGGTGTCTGGCAGTGACACCACAGTATGACTGTCAGAATTAAATTCTCACTTTATTTAGACCTCGAGTAATAACTTAATTCCAGAGACCTAATGGCATACACCGTAGCTTGCATACATTTTACATAATATGACACGGAACCGTGTAATATTGCTTACTAATGTCACCAAACACACACGTGGTGCAGCACTTCCCCCAGCAGATATGTGAAGATACATTTGACGACAAACTGAAGCAAAATGGGCAAACTCTGCAGACGGTGGTGGGGAAGTGTTTCTGCTAATATGCAAAGATAGCTACTTGAATTTAGTTGCTATCAAACCACATTTATGGAAAAATACTGTAATATAATGCAACTACTCTGCCCTAAAGGTATTTTCATATTAAGCTCAATCACTTTTTAGCAAACTTCATTGCTAATTTAGTACATTAATAAAATTTGCAAACTGGCACATTATAAAAAAGTAATATGTACTTAGCTGATGTAGGGAATGAGATACAGTCCAGAGATCTCGGTGCACGAGTGGAGGCGCAAGTATAAACATTCTGGTTCACTTCAGTTCCGACATTTATTACAAAAAAAAACTTGCGTGAGCAGTGAACACTAAATAACACATATCACAGCACATTAAGAGTGTGACATTAACGAGTGAAAACTGAGACGTAACTTAGCCATTACCTGGTCCACGATAATAATGAGCCAAAACTGAACCACACAGTCTCTGCTGCCATCTTACTCATAACCTTTTAACAACTGCTTTTTAAATTTTGATCTTACAAATAAATTCATTATACTTAAGCTGCAGATTACATATGATAATTGGCACCTAATTCTTTTAAAGTCTGAAATGCTACCCATGTTCTGTGAGAGACGAAAAGTACAAGAACAGTAGTACGACCACCTGCTATCCCTTTTGCTTTGCCACGCTTATTCTTGTCGTCAACTTTTATCTCCTCGGATTGAAATCTCGAGGCTCGAAACGTAAGTCCGGACAGCCTGTCGAATCCACAGCTTCTTCGTAAGACATTGTATACGAATTGAATAATACAGCTGGATACACTTCTTTTAATACATTTCTGTTGATAAACATTAACGTTCATTACATTAATTGAGCAGTCTTCCAATTTCATGGGATAGGGACAGAATGAATCTTCCACTGTCCTTGTGGACCTCTCTTTTTTTTTCAGGGTTCCCCAGAGCACCACATGTCTCCACAAATGGGCACACCTCTGTGTACCGACTGTGGACCCAGAAAATGACAAACGGTGGTAAACAGCGTTCATAGCCAGTCTGTCTTGTCGAAATGCAATGTTTGGCCTCACAATTTCGTTCACATATAAATGAATTTTTGCACAATATGCGTATTCTTACTTATTAGTCGCTTAACAAAATTTCCACATGCAGATGTTGAAGGTCATTCGTCACTAAGAGATATGGGGCATAACTTATCACGTTTATGAAAAGATACGTTACACCTCGTATTCCCCACTTTAGACAAATGACGTCATTATCTTCAGAAAAAATAACTTAACTAAGTAAACAACATTGACACAAATGACATCTTTCACCACATCTACTTTCTTTAACCCTAACTTATCTCTAATACATTTTCTTTTCTGTTATCTTCAAAAGTAAAATGGAAGCCACCATGGCATAGCATAAATTACATAATGTTAGTTACATAACATTTTAGTCTCAAGGATGAATACCACCGTTAATACAAATAATATCCCAACATTCTGGACAAATTCACTTGTTATCTTGTTCGGAGTCTTTTATCTACTTTTATAATTATTGAGCTCAGATTTTGATATAATAGTCTTCTTAAAAATAATCCCGCTATCAACTGATTTGCCTTTTTGGTTTTATAAAGCAATTGGCAAACTTAAATTTTGTCTCTGTCTCATTTTAAGTCAATAGTACTTTCAAGGTTTACTCGTTCACTTTCTCTACTCACTCCAGGGGCTGCATATATGTACAAGGTGCATTCAAAAAGAAACCGAACTTTTGAAATGGCGCGTCAACTGGCAGAGATAGTGTGATGAGCGCACCTGGTGACAGGTTTACACAACAAACTGCCATTTTTCTCATGTCGCTCAGACAATTAGCGAGCAAACCGCAGCTGTCGAAGTAAGTATGTGTACAACGTGCACGTCGGATTAGTGCAGTGGAAGAGCTTGAAGAACAAGCTGTCGAAGTAAGTATGTGTACAATGTGCACGTCGGATTAGTGCAGTGGAAGAGCTTGAAGAACAATGTGTGTGTGTGTGTGAAATTCTGCTACAAACTTAGCAAAACCTTCACAGAGACATTTTGAGTATGTAGCCGAGCATACGGGGAGGACTGTATGACTCGCACGCAGTGCTACATGTCGTTTAAACATTTTCGACAGCGCAGAATGTCGGCCTGTGACGACCCCACATCTGGACGTCCTTCCACATCGACAGTGGATAGTGTTCATGCTGTGAGTCGCAGAAATCATCGTTTAACTGTGCGGGAAGTTGCCGAGGGGATGGACACCGGCATAAGACCGTGCCATTAGATATTGAGTGTAAGACTCGAGATGCATCATCTCAGTGCGAAACTTGTACTGCATTTGTCAGCCGAAGATCGGAAGCAGAACCCGTGTCGAAATGTGCGAGGAACTGCTTGCCGCTCTTAATGACTGTAAAAACTTTCTTAAGAATGTCGTAACAGGCAACAAGACTCAGGTGTATGGCTACGGTGCTGAAACGAAGATGAAGTCATCGCAATGGGTAGGCAGAGGATCAGCTCGTCCAATAAAAGCTCGCACTAGTCGATCAAAATCGAGGTGATGTTGGTTGTGTTTTTTGACTGCAAAAGCATTATCCGTCAAGAATTTGTGCCACATGGTCAGACGGTAAACGAGGAAATCTACCAGGGAATTGTAGTGTGCACGAGGGATGCGATATACAGGAAAAGGCCCGAATTGTAGGAAAATGAGAGGTGGATGTTGCATCGTGACAGTGCACCTGCAGCTTCCTAGCAAATCACCACATCCCCATTGTGACCCACCTAACGTATTCTCCAGACCTAGGCTCACCAGACTTTTTCCTGTTTCCCAAACTGAAAAACATGTTGAAAGGACATCACTTACAAATGGTAGAGATCTCCTCTACAGGACAATGTGAGGACAAACCCACGCGTTATGCCACAAAACGTGTGCCAGGAGGCGTTCCAAAGCTTGAAGAACCAATGAGAATGATGTATTCCCAGTAGAGGGGACCATTTTGAAGAGGACAGTACTTAAAACGTTGTACAATAAGCAATAAAGCCTATACAGCAAAAGTTCAGTTTCTTTCTGAACAAACCTTGTACGTATTATTATTTTTGCATCATAACTCTAAATTACGAAAGTTGTACTGATCTGTTTTATTGATCCTCCATTCCAGGTTACACTGACTGACTTTAAAAATTATAAACCATCCCAACTGTATCATTTAATTAATCAGCGCTTCGAAGCATAAATATCCCTTTGTTAAATTATTCATTATCATCCCCAAAAAAAAGGGGGAGGGGGGGGGGGGTACTCCTTCAAATTTACTGTAGTACTCTTATCACCAATTTCCCAATAGAGTCTAAAGATGACAGCACCATCTATTTTGCCAGTCTGGCTCCTTTTCTTTACTGCTATTAACTTAAGGCATTACAGATCTATTGTAGCCATCAGCCTTTCATCGCTTCTTGTGCTGTATTTCTTACTTACTCTTATGACTAATAGTAGTTCACAAAACTCAGACCACTACATCTTTACTGTGTATTTGGTACACACAATTGAACCTCAATACTCAGGCGTGTCCCTTTTCCTGGCAGCTTTTGAGCGAGTCTCGCCAAAATACGACAGTATCCCGTGTGTAAAAACCACCCAGTACACCACCTTCCACCGAAGGCTACCTTTTAGACAAGTATCAGTATTAGAGAAGGAAGTTGCTGTTCACCTTATAGCAAAGATGCTGAGTCGCGATAGGCATGACAGAAAGTTTCATACAATTTTAGACAAGTATATATTTTTTTACAATGATAGTGCCCCCAAAAATACTTCTCTCCATTTCCCCTTTGGTGAGGGTTACCTAAGCACTGACCTTTGATAAAATTTTTCTCCTTCCTTTTCTAAAAAACGAAAAAGTCCTCTATGTTAGCTCTTGTACAATTAATACTCACATTTATTCAGTTCATATGCCTCATACTTATTTGTACTACGTACCAATGCTCTGGCTGTTAGCACACCGGTACTTTTCATGTCTACAGTATTTTTCTCTTTCCTCCTCTCTGTCATACTTGTGGTGTGAACTTGCACAACAAGTATTATGTTCAATATTCTTATTGGTTTTTAGTTGTCATTATCTTAGCTATATTTCTGAACTCAATGTTATACTGTAATTGCAGTAACAATGTTTGATGCTGCACTCAGATTGTACCAGCATATGTTGTTCCATAGCTGTGCTCGTGGTTGACTCTCAAGGTGTATTTAGGCAACCCAGTCTGCCACTGACGTGTTAATCATTGCTTTCACTCCTTCACTTCCTTTCTTTGGTAGTTTGGCTGTCCATAATACTTTGTCTAGCCGTAGCATATTTTCTGGTCACTACCCACTTAAAGCTTATCTTTTGGTATTTCACAGTGTAGTAGCTACCGTGCAGTTTAATTTCTCACTTTTATCTACCAGTCCAGTGTGATAGTATTTTCTTCTTTCTTTCATTATTTATTTATAAAAGTACTTTGGTAGTTCTGTTACTGTTCTTCGTGAGGAACAGTTCATCTCAGTATGAATTAACATCTCCACCACCTGGGCTCAGGGAATAAATGCACCTTAAGGGGCACCGGAAAGGCTCAAAATCATGAAAAGTTCAATTTTTACTTTTTTGCGTTTTCTGAATCTGCAGACTATTACCTTTTAATAGATATATAATTTATTCAATTCCGAAGACTACAACTATTTTTAAATTTTTTTTGAAATGTATTCTACATGGGCGTGACCCACTGTGGCGCTGTTAAACTGCTGTCAAATGGTGTTATTATTAACGTCCGTGTTCATCAGGTACATTTTAGTATTGTGAGATAAAGTATGTGTTGTGGCTAACCTGTGATGGTTCAATATATATCGCTGGTGTGATTGTCGATTGTTTCGTGTTTATTTACTCTGTCGTTATCTCGAAAATATTCGTAATTAATTCTGTTTCTTGAGTCTCTGTTTTGTTGAACTATAATAATGAGTAAAAGTAAAGTTATTAGAAATCCTCTGAAGGCTTTTAAGAAAAGGAGAAATGTTGGAAAGCCAAAGGTATGTGTTATTACTGTAAACAATAAAGACGATAACCAAGTGAGTGAACCTAACCTCTCAAGTACACCTGCCCATAGCAGTCAAAGTGGGAAAGAAAATACTTCACAGAAGAAGCTTGGTTCAATGAGTGAAAACTATGAATGTTTTATGGGCGATTCGGATGTGAATGAAATATTTGATATGTCGGTTCTCAAATGAATTTTTTCAAACTGTGTAAGATGTATTCATTGTAGTGAAGTTGGTCTGGAACTCTCCATAATAAAGCACGTAGGACTTGCTAGTGAAATACAACTGAAATGTGATAAGTGTTCATACATGACCACCTTTTGGAACAGTGTTGCAGTAACTGCAACTGAAGAAAATGGTAGCAAAATCTACGTACACAACATTAGATTTGTTTATTCCTTGCGTTCAGTTGGTAAGGGTGCTACTGCAGGTGCAATTTTCTGTGGCATCATGAATCTTCCAAATCCCCCAACCAAGTTTACAACCTATAATAAATTAATAGGGTCTAAAGTAAAAGATGTCTGTATAGAATCTATGAAAAACGCTGTGGAAGAGGCAGTAATGGAAAATAATGGTAACAGAGATTTGACTGCAGCGTTCGATGGTACCTGGCATAAATGGGGACACACATCTCTTCATGGTGTAGTATCTGCCACTAGTATGTATACAGGGAAAGTTTTAGATGTAGCAGTAATATCAAAGTATTGTAGATGTCCACAAAAATATAAAGGTACACATGAAAATAATTGCAAAGCTAACTATAGTGGCAGTAGTGGAGGAATGGAAGTGGCTGGTGTTGCCAGTATATTCCAGCGTTCTGAGGCGTGTGATAAAGTGCGATATGTTAATTACCTTGGTGACGGTGATTCTAAAAGTTTCAAACATGTTCAAGGACTGAAGCCCTATGGTGATGATGTTGTAGTGCAGAAATTTGAGTGTATTGGACACGTACAGAAGCGAATGGGAACAAGACTTCGGCGACTGAAAGCTTCGTACAAAAACTCAGTGATGGTAAAGGGTTGGATGGGAAGGGAAGGTTAACTGACAGTGTAATTGACAAAATACAGAACTATTATGGAATGGCTATTAGGCAAAATACACAAAGTGTCGACGAAATGAAGAAGGCTGTTTGGGCTCTTTTTTTTTTCATACTTCTTCAACCGATGAAAATCCCCAACATAGCTTGTGTCCCAAAGAAGAAGACAGTTGGTGTAAATAAAACAAAGGATTGCTAACTGGTGAAGTGTACACTCATAAGCATAGTCTGCCTCATGCAATAATGAAGGTGATAAAACCTATTTTCAGAGACTTAACAGCACCTGAACTGTTGAAAAAGTGTATTCACAGAAAAACTCAAAACCCCAATGAAAGTGTAAATAGTGTTATATGGTCGAGAATCCCCAAGACTGTATTTGTTGGAATAGAAACACTTCACTTTGGTGTGTATGATGCTGTTGCGACTTTCAATGATGGCAACATTGTAAGGTGCAAGGTATTTAGAAATATGGGAATGAAGATAGGTTCTAACATGGTACGAGCGATGCTTGCTTTAGACAAGGAACGCCTTCGGGCTGCAGACAGGGCTGTAAAGAGTCTAGAAATACAAGCAAGAGTAAACAGGAGGAGGAACAAGAGGAAGCTGGAGGAGGAGTTTGGAGAGGATGAAGATAATCCATCCTATGGACCTGGAATGCACTAAAAAGTTAATCCAATCTTTGTCGCTCGATTCCCAAAACTTTTATTTTCTCATAAGGATCTTCCAAACATATTTGTTTCAAACTTTCAGTAAATGTTACACAGTACCTTCTGCATAATTTAACACAGCCTTTTTCCAGAAAACTATATGTTTTTGAATATATAAATAAAAAATTGCAAAAAAATGTTGTGAATTTTCATTACAATTGAAAAAAAAATCATCTTTAATAACTGAACTAAAATTTTGTAAAATCCCTGTGTTAAGTTGTAGCCCGTATTCCAATAAATAATCTGTAAAAAGTTCAACTTCCTACCTCAAATACTTTGTGAGGAAAGATGTAATTTATAAGCGTTATTTTAACATTGCAAGTATAGGGCGTTCCGGAGCCCCTTAAGAAATATGTTGGACGGACATCCCCTTCAGGTTTGTACTTTGGATAAATTAATATTATTTCCTACATTTGGTTCTTCAATATGTTGTGCCGGACGGCAGTTACTTTCACAGAACTTCCTCTTAGCCGGTTGATCCTCCATTTTCACTACTCATGCCACAGTGTGAAGAAATCCCCTTCTGTGGATTGAGATGTGTTAACTGGCTAATGAACCTTCAGTAACTCATCAATCCAAAGTTGTCAAATTCATATCTCTGAAAGCAGTTGCCAGTACCTCTGTTTCTTTGACATTTTCTAAAATATTTGCTCACGATAGTCCATCTACAATTATTTTGTTTGTATATTTCACAAAATCTTTAACTCATTTTACATCATTATCTATTTCTTGGAACTGCTCCTTAACTTTGTTCCAAACCAAATCACACTGTTGTATTACATCTATATCTAACTGCCTAGTTGAAGGTGCTATGATGTTTTGCAGGCTAGAAATTAGTTCTGTTTTTAGGCTAGAAGTTAGTTCTTTTAGTGAGTTAGAAGTCAGGTCTATTCTTGGACTGGAACTTTGTTCTGTTTTTAGACTAAAAATTAGTTCTGTTCTTAGCCTAGCATAGGAATTATCTATCGTACATGTAATTTCAGTGTTTAAAGCATCGGTAGCCTCGAACACTTCCTCCATCTTAAATGTTAATATTGGCATACAGTGTTATCGGCACTAAACTGTATTGAATTTTTAGTCAGCTGCAGGCACTACGTAACTTAGAGTGTGCTATAAACTCGACAAAAGAAACTTCAATCAATAAAATCACTTTCAGTTTGTTCTCACACAGCTCACCGAAGCTTAAATGCAGCTCTCGTCACATCGAGTTCTCGGCAAGAGGCCAGTTCAGTGGGTGAGGTTAACTGCGATGTTGTAGTTAGGTGGTTGCCAGTTGTGGTCGGTGCTGTAACTAGATGCACAACTCTATCCAACATCCCAGGTGGATTTATTTCTGCATTGTTTAAAATAAATGTTGTCAAAAAATATGTTACTCCTGTTTCTCGACTAACATATTATTCTTCTCTCGAGGTTCGAGGGTGGGCAGTGCACGTAGTTAGTTTATGCGCTGCACCTCAATACAAATTGTTGATCCCATTGTCAGGAACAATCCATTTGTTTATTCTCAGTTATGTGGACAAAAGTACTTAATTTCTTCCCTGTTATCACCATATTTGTCTTGTTTAAATACAAATATAAATGAATTAAATCAAACAATGGAAAATCCAGGATGTAGTGTAACAATACCAGAGAAGGAAAGTTGCTACTCACCATATAGCGGAGATGCTGAGTCGCGATAGGCACAGCAAAAAGATTCGCACAGTTAAAGCTTTCGGCCCTTAAGGCCTTTGTCAGCAGTAGACACACACACACACACACACACACACACACACACACACACACATGCAAGCGCAACTTGCACACACGTCTGCAGTCTCAGAGAGCTGAAACCGCACTGCGAACAGCAGCAGCATTGCATGATGGGAGTGACAACTGGGTGTGGGTAAGGAGGAGGCTGGGGTGGGGAGGGGGGGGGATAGTGTGGTGGGAGTGGCGAACAGTGAAGTGTTGCAGTTTAGACGGAGGGCAGGAGAGAAGGTGCGGAGGGGGGAGGGGGTAAGTAGCAGAAAAAAGAGAAATAAAAAGAAATTAAAAGACTGGGTGTGTCTGTGTAGTGCTGGAATGGGAACAGGGAGGGGGCTGGATGCGTGAGTACTGTGATTAACGAAGGTTGAGGCCAGGAGGGTTACGGGAACGTAGGATGTATTGCAGGGAAAGTTCCCACCTGCACAATTCAGAAAAGCTGGTGTCGGTGGGAAAGATCCGTACGGCACAGGCTGTGAAGCAGTCATTGAGATGAGCGGTATCACGTTTGGCAGCGTGTTCAGCTACAGAGTGGTCCACTCATTTTTCGGCCACAGTTTGTCGGTGGCAGCTTGTTGGTTGTCATGCCAACATAGAATGCAGCACAGTGGTTGCAGCTTAGCTTGTAAATCACATGACTGGTTTCACAGGTAGCCCTGCCTTTGATGGGATAGGTGATGTTAGTGACCAGACTGGAGTAGGTGGTGGTAGGAGGATGTATGGGACAGGTCTTGCATCTAGGTCTATTACAGGGGTACGAGCCATGAGGTAAGGGATTGGGAGCAAGGGGATGGACGAGTATATTTTGTAGGTTCAGTGGATGGAAGAATACCATGGTAGGAGGGCTGGGAAGGATAGTGGGCAGGACATTTCTCGTTTCAAGGCACGACGAGAGGTAATCGAAACCATGGCAGAGAATGTAATTCAGTTGCTCCAGTCCCGGATGGTACTGAGTTATGAGGGGAATGCTCCTCTGTGGCCGGACTGTGGGACTTTGGGAGGTGGTGGGGGACTGGGAAGATAAGGCACGGGAGTTTTGTATTTGGGAGGATAATTACGGTCAGTGAAGGCTTCAGTGAGACCCTCAGTATATTTAGTGAGGGACTGCTCGTCACTACTGTACGGAAGGGACTTCTCGGTATGGAATGGGTGGCAGCTGTCGAAGTGGAGGTATTGCTGGTGGTTTGTAGGTTTAATATGGTTGGAGATACTGATGTAGCAATCTCTGAGGTGGAGGTCAACATCTAGGAAGGTGGCTTGAGGGTAGGACCAGTGAAGCAAATGGGGGAAAAGTTGTTGAGGTTCTGGAGGAATATGAATATGGTGTCCTCACCTTCAACCCAGATAGCAAAGATGTCATAGATGAATCTGAACCAGGTAAGGGGTTTAGGATTCTGGGTTTTTAGGAAGGATTCCTCTAGATGGCCCACGAATAGGTTAGCATAAGATGGTGCTATGTGAGCCCATAGCCGTACCGCGGATTTGTTTGTAGGTAATGCCTTCAAAGGAGAAGTAATTGTGGGTGAGGATATAGTTCGTCATGGAGACTAGGAAGGAGGTTATTAGTTTGGAATCCATAGGGCGTGTGGAAAGGTAGTGTTCAATAGCAGTAAGACCGTGGACATTAGGAATGTTAGTGTACAGGGAGGTGGCATCAATAGTGACAAGCAGGGCACCGTGTGGTAAAGGGACAGGAACTGTGGAGATTCGGTCAAGGAAATGGTTGGTATCTTTTATATAGGAATATAGGTTCTGGGTAATAGGTTGAAGGTGTTGGTCTTCGGGAGCAGAGATTCTGTCAGTGGGGGCACAGTAACCGGCCACAATGGGGCGTCTTGGGTGGTTGGGTTTATGGACTTTAGGAAGCATGTAGAAGGTGGGAGCGTGGGGAGTGGTAGAGGTAAGTAGAGAGATGGACTCTGGGGAGAGGTTCTGGGATGGGCCTAAGGATTTGAGTAGTGACTGGTGATCCTGCTGGATTACTGGAATGGGATCACTGTGGCATGGTTTGTAGATGGAAGTGTCTGACAGAACCACAGTCCACCATCTAAAAACTCATCCCGACCTTATAATCCTACTTGTTGACAAAGGCTCCACCACCGTTGTTGTGAACTGCAAGGATTACGTGGCAGAAGGACTCCGTCAGCTGTCAGATACATCCACCTGACTGGCAGTATGTGCTAGTTCATTTAGCGTTACCCAGGGTGCGTGTGTAGTGTTATACTACGGACGCAAACTAGCTTTACACCCCTGTAATAGACCTAGATGCAAGAACTGTCCCATACATCCTCCTACCACCACCTACTCCAGTCTGGTCACTAACATCACCTATCCCATCAAAGGCAGGGCCACCTATGAAATCAGTCATGTGGTCTACAAGCTAAGCTGCAACCATTGTGCTGCATTCTATTTAGGCACTACAACCGACAAGCTGTCTGTCTGCACAAACGGCCACCGACAAACTGGCCAAAAAATGAGTGGACCACCCTGTAGCTGAACACGCTGCTGAACATGATACCCCTCATCTCAAAGACTGCTTCACAGCCTGTCCCATACGGATCCTTCCCACCGACATCAGCTTTTCTGAATTGCGCAGGTGGGGACTTTCCCTGCAATACATCCTACGTTCCCGTAACCCTCCTGGCCTCAACTTTCGTCAGTCACTGTCCTCACCCATCCGGCTCCCTCCCTGTTCACCTTCCAGTACTACACAGCCGTCATTTCACTGCCACACTCAGTCTTTTAATTTCTTTTTATTTCTCTCCTTTCCGCTACTTACACCCTCTCCCCTCCACCTTCTCTCCTGCCCACCGTCTAAACTGCAACACTTGACTGTCCGCCACTCCCACCATACTATCCCCCCCCCCCCCCTCCCCACCACAGCCACCTACTTCCCCCACGCAGTTGTCACTCCCATCATGCACTGCTGCTGCTGTTCGCAGTGTAGTTTCAGCTCTCTGAGACTGCAGACGTGTGTGCAAGTTGCGCTTGCATATGTGTGTGTGTGTGTGTGTGTGTGTGTGTGTGTGTGTGTGTGTGTGTGTGTCTACTGCTGACAAAGGACTTAATGGCCGAAAGCTTTAATTGTGTGCATCTTTTTGCTGTGCCTGTCGCAACTCAGCATCTCTGCTATATGGTGAATATAAACGAATTCTTGCACAATATGCATATTCACATTTATTAGCCACTTAACAAAATTTTAGTGTGCAGATCATGATCATCTTTCTTCAGTAACAGATGTGGATCATATTGTTTTCTAATATAAACATTTGGCGTTTCTCATATAATTTACCATCTGTTACACTTTCATCACATTCTTACATATTTTAAAATGTGTTAAATACTTTCATCTATACAGTAATTATTAATTAACTACAATAATTGAAACACTGTTTTATACTGACTGACACACATTTTCATATGGCAGTTATTATTACTATTATTATTATTATTATTATTATTATTATTATTCTTTCTTTCTTTTCTCAGACGTTATGTCTGGTCAAAAATGGAAAGTGACGCGGACCTTGATCAAGCGTGACTTCCTTTTAACTGTACAGTATATGTTACATTGCATTTAGGAACTTTCGGGTAATTGAACAAGTATCAATAATTACAGGTTTCTGTAGTTGTATATATAAGTTTGGATGTAGCTGTATTGCATTGATGTACTGGTGGATATTGTGTGGTATGACTCCTGTAGTTGATAGTACAATTGGTATAATGTCAACTTTATCCTGATGCCACATGTCCTTGACTTCCTCAGCCAGTTGGATGTATTTTTCAATTTTTTCTCCAGTTTTCTTCTGTATATTTGTTGTATTGGGTATGGATATTTCGATTAGTTGTGTTAATTTCTTCTTTTTATTGGTGAGTATGATGTCAGGTTTGTTATGTGGTGGTGTTTTATCTGTTATAATGGTTGTGTTCCAGTATAATTTGAATTCATCATTCTCCAGTACACTTTGTGGTGCATACTTGTATGTGGGAACGTGTTGTTTTATAAGTTTATGTTGTAAGGCAAGCTGTTGATGTATTATTTTTGCTACATTGTCATGTCTTCTGGGATATTCTGTATTTGCTAGTATTGTACATCCACTTGTGATGCGATCTACTGTTTCTATTTGTTGTTTGCAAAGTATGCATTTATCTGTTGTGGTATTGGGATCTTTAATAATATGCTTGCTGTAATATCTGGTGTTTATTGTTTGATCCTGTATTGCAATAATGAATCCTTCCGTCTCACTTAGCCATGTGTTGGATGCGTCTTGATCAATGTGTGGCTGTGTTAGATGATACGGGTGCTTGCCATGTAGTGTTTTCTTTTTCCAATTTACTTTCTTCGTATCTGTTGATGTTATGTGATCTAAAGGGTTGTAGAAGTGGTTATGAAATTGCAGTGGTGTAGCCGATGTATTTATATGAGTGATTGCTTTGTGTATTTTGCTAGTTTCTGCTCATACTAGAAAGAATTTCCTTAAATTGTCTACCTGTCCATAATGTAGGTTTTTTATATCGATAAATCCCCTTCCTCCTTCCTTTCTGCTTAATGTGAATCTTTCTGTTGCTGAATGTATGTGATGTATTCTATATTTGTGGCATTGTGATCGTGTAAGTGTATTGAGTGCTTCTAGGTCTGTGTTACTCCATTTCACTACTCCAAATGAGTAGGTCAATATTGGTATAGCATAAGTATTTATAGCTTTTGTCTTGTTTCTTGCTGTCAATTCAGTTTTCAGTATTTTTGTTAGTCTTTGTCTATATTCTTCTTTTAGTTCTTCTTTAATATTTGTATTATCTATTCCTATTTTTTGTCTGTATCCTAGATATTTATAGGCATCTGTTTTTTCCATCGCTTCTATGCAGTTGCTGTGGTTATCCAGTATGTAATCTTCTTGTTTAGTGTGTTTTCCCTTGACTATGCTACTTTTCTTACATTTGTCTGTTCCAAAAGCCATATTTATATCATTGCTGAATACTTCTGTTATCTTTAGTAATTGGTTGAGTTGTTGATTTGTTGCTGCCAGTAGTTTTAGATCATCCATGTATAGCAAATGTGTGATTTTGTGTGGGTATGTTCCAGTAATATTGTATCCATAATTTGTATTATTTAGCATGTTGGATAGTGGGTTCAGAGCAAGGCAGAACCAGAAAGGACTTAATGAGTCTCCTTGGTATATTCCACGCTTAATCTGTATTGGCTGTGATGTGATATTATTTGAATTTGTTTGGATATTAAGTGTGGTTTTCCATTTTTTCATTACTATGTTTAGGAACTGTATCAATTTAGGATCTACTTTGTATATTTCCAATATTTGTAGTAACCATGAGTGGGGTACACTATCAAAAGCTTTTTGGTAATCAATGTATGTGTAGTGTAGCGACCTTTGTTTAGTTTTAGCTTGATATGTTACCTCTGCATCTATTATCAGTTGCTCTTTACATCCTCGTGCTCCTTTGCAACAGTCTTTTTGTTCTTCATTTATAATTTTGTTCTGTGTTGTATGTGTCATTAATTTCTGTGTAATGACTGGAGTTAATATTTTGTATATTGTTGGTAAGCATGTTATGGGGCGATATTTAGCTGGGTTTGCTGTGTCTGCTTGATCTTTAGGTTTCAGATAAGTTATTCCATGTGTAAGTGTATCAGGGAATGTGTATGGGTCTGCAATGTAACTTTTAAATAATTTAGTTAGATGTGAATGTGTTGAGGTGAATTTCTTTAGCCAGAAATTTGCTATTTTATCTTTTCCAGGGGCTTTCCAATTGTGAGTAGAATTAATTGCTTGGGTGACTTCATGGTTCAAAATTATCACTTTAGGCATTTGTGGTATCATCTTGTACGTATCTGTTTCTGCTTGTATCCACCGTGCATGCCTGTTATGTTGTACCGGGTTTGACCATATGTTGCTCCAGAAGTGTTCCATGTCTGTTATGTTTGGTGGATTGTCTATTTTAATATGTGTGTTATCTATTGTCTGGTAAAATTTCTTTTGGTTTGTGTTGAATGTTTGGTTTTGTTTCCTTCTATTTTCACTTTTTTTGTGTCTTCTAAGTCGTTTGGCCAATGCTTGTAATTTCTGCTTCTTTTCATCTAATTGCTCTATCACTTCTTGTTGTGAGATTTTACCTAACCTTTTTTTTCTTCTGACATTTCATTTCTTATAAATTGTGTTAGCTGTCCGATGTCTTTTCTCAGATTTTCTATTCTGATCTGTAGCCTGTGTTGTCATGCTGGTTTTGTGGGTTTCTTCTGTGTGTTGGTTGGTTCTGATATCTGCCTAGTGTGTATATTTAGTGTAGCGAGTGCTCCAATATAAACCAGTAGTTGTAACTCTTCCATAGTTGTGTTTTCATTTATTTTGTTGTGTATGATTGTGTTGATAGTTTTTATTGTTGTTTCAACTTGTGGGTTATTTGGCGGTCTATGCAAGAATGGTCTAATGTCTGTATTTGTGTCTTTGTATTCTATATATGTCAGCTGAAATTTTTCTTCTATATTTAACATGTGTGTCATTTCGTGTTCTATTTGTGCTTGTTCTGGTGGCTGTCTTAAGATTTCATTTTCCTCTGACTGTTTAATTGATGCGTGTTGTTCTTTGTTTGTTTGCTCTGGGATGTTTGAGTCCATTACTGTATTTTCTTCTTCTTCTTCTTCTGATTGCACATTATTTTGTTCCAGTATTTGTTGTACTTGTTGTTTGATGTTTTCTAATTCCGACTGGGGTATCCTGTTATTTTTGATTATTACACAGATCTGATCAGCTAGTCGTTGTTCTTTTAAAAATTTTAATTCTGGGTATCTGGTAATAAATGTTGTGTATACTTGTGATCTGTATCCAGTTGTGTTGGTTCCTAGGTTTGTTGCTGGGTAATAACAGAACATGAGGTGTCGATTAAATTCATCTGACCATCTCATCCTCTGTCTTTGTTTTCCTTCTAGGGTGGTTGCAGGAAGCATATCCTGCAAAACACCTCTATTTGGATTTGAATCATTTTCCAGTTGGCTAGCAGTGTTGTTACCATTGTGGGTGGGCATAGGGTTCAAGCGTCGTCCCCGACCATGACGGCGCTTGTCCGAGGCTTCTTTAGTTCTGTCCTGAACCAACTAATCACACTAAAAGGGGGGTTAGCCCTATTAGTGGTTTGTTCTTTTCGTCGCCTTTTACGACTGGCAGAACATACCGGAGGCCTATTCTTTCCCCGGGCCTCCACGGGAGCATTATTATTATTATCTTCACTTTCTCAGACGTTAAGTCCGGTTAAAAATTGAGTGACGCGGACCTTGATCAAGCGTCACTTCCTTTAAACTGTACGGTATGTGTTATATTGCATTTAGGAACTTTATGGTAATTGAACATGTATCAATAATTACGGATTTCTGTAGCTGTATATATACGTTTGGATGTAGCTGTATTGCATTGATGTACTGGTGGATATTGTGTGGTATGACTCCTGTAATTGATAGTATAATTGGTATGATGTCAACTTTATCCTGATGCCACATGTCTTTGACTTCCTCAGCCAGTTGGATGTATTTTTCAATTTTTTCTCCTGTTTTCTTTTGTATATTTGTTGTATTGGGTATGGATATTTCGATTAGTTGTGTCAATTTCTTCTTTTTATTGGTGAGTATGATGTCAGGTTTGTTATGTGGCGTTGTTTTATCTCTTATAATGGTTCTGTTCCAGTATAATTTGTATTCATCATTCTCCAGTACATTTTGTGGTGTATACTTGTATGTAGGAATGTGTTGTTTTAAAAGTTTATGTTGTAAGGCAAGCTGTTGATGTATTATTTTTGCGACATTGTCATGTCTTCTGGGGTATTCTGTATTTGCTAGTATTGTACATCCGCTTGTGATGTGATCTACTGTTTCTATTTGTTGTTTACAAAGTCTGCATTTATCCGTTGTGGTATTGGGATCTTTAATAATATGCTTGCTGTAATACCTGGTGTTTATTGTTTGATCCTGCATTGCAATCATGAATCCTTCTGTCTCATTGTATATATTGCCTTTTCTTAGCCATGTGTTGGATGCGTCTTGATCGATGTGTGGCTGTGTTAGATGATGGGTGCTTGCCATGTAGTGTTTTCTTTTTCCAATTTACTTTCTTCATGTCTGTTGATGTTATGTGATCTAAAGGGTTGTAGAAGTGGTTATGAAATTGCAGTGGTGTAGCCGATGTATTTATATGAGTGATTGCCTTGTGTATTTTGCTAGTTTCTGCTCGTTCTAGAAAGAATTTTCTTAAATTGTCTACCTGTCCATAATGTAGGTTTTTTATGTCGATAAATCCCCTTCCTCCTTCCTTTCTGCTTAATGTGAATCTTTCTGTTGCTGAATGTATGTGATGTATTCTATATTTGTGGCATTGTGATCGTGTAAGTGTATTGAGTGCTTCTAGGTCTGTGTTACTCCATTTCACTACTCCAAATGAGTAGGTCAATATTGGTATGGCATAGGTATTTATAGCTTTTGTCTTGTTTCTTGCTGTCAATTCAGTTTTCAGTATTTTTGTTAGTCTTTGTCTATATTTTTCTTTTAGTTCTTCTTTGATATTTGTATTATCTATTCCTATTTTTTGTCTGTATCCTAGATATTTATAGGCATCCGTTTTTTCCATCGCTTCTATGCAGTCGCTGTGGTTATCCAATATGTAATCTTCTTGTTTAGTATGTTTTCCCTTGACTATGCTATTTTTCTTACATTTGTCTGTTCCAAAAGCCATACTTACATCATTGCTGAATCCTTCTGTTATTTTTAGTAATTGGTTGAGTTGTTGATTTGTTGCTGCCAGTAGTTTTAGATCATCCATGTATAGCAAATGTGTGATTTTGTGTGGGTATGTTCCAGTAATATTGTATCCATAATTTGTATTATTTAGCATGTTGGATAGTGGGTTCAGAGCAAGGCAGAACCAGAAAGGACTTAATGAGTCTCCTTGGTATATTCCACGCTTAATCTGTATTGGCTGTGATGTGATATTATTTGAATTTGTTTGGATATTAAGTGTGGTTTTCCAATTTTTCATTACTATGTTTAGAAACTGTATCAATTTAGGATCTACTTTGTATATTTCCAATATTTGTAGTAACCATGAGTGGGGTACACTATCAAAAGCTTTTTGGTAATCAATGTATGCGTAGTGTAGCGACCTTTGTTTAGTTTTAGCTTGATATGTCACCTCTGCATCTATTATCAGTTGCTCTTTACATCCTCGTGCTCCTTTGCAACAGCCTTTTTGTTCTTCATTTATAATTTTGTTCTGTGTTGTATGTGTCATTAATTTCTGGTTAATGACTGAAGTTAATATTTTGTATATTGTTGGTAGGCATGTTATGGGGCGATATTTAGCTGGGTTCGCTGTGTCTGCTTGATCTTTAGGTTTCAGATATGTTATTCCGTGTGTAAGTGTATCAGGGAATGTGTATGGGTCTGCAATGTAACTGTTAAATAATTTAGTTAGATGTGAATGTGTTGAGGTGAACTTCTTTAACCAGAAATTTGCTATTTTATCATTTCCAGGGGCTTTCCAATTGTGAGTAGAATTAATTGCTTGGGTGACTTCATGTTGCAAAATTATCACTTCAGGCATTTGTGGTATCATCTTGTATGTGTCTGTTTCTGCTTGTATCCACCGTGCATGCCTGTTATGTTGTACCGGGTTTGACCATATGTTGCTCCAGAAGTGTTCCATGTCTGTTATGTTTGGTGGATTGTTTATTTTAATGTGTGTGTTATCTATTGTCTGGTAAAATTTCTTTTGGTTTGTGTTGAATGTTTGGTTTTGTTTCCTTCTATTTTCACTTTTTTTGTATCTTCTGAGTCGTTTGGCTAATGCTTGTAATTTCTGCTTCTTTTCGTCTAATTGCTCTGTCGCTTCTTGTTGTGAGATTTTACCTAACTTTTTTCTTTTTTTTTCCGAGATTTCATTTCTTATAAATTGTGTTAGCTGTCCAATGTCTTTTCTCAGTTTTTCTATTTTGATCTGTAGCCTGTGTTGCCATGCTGGTTTTGTGGGTTTATTCTGTGTGTTGGTTGGTTCTGATCTCTGCCTAGTGTGTATATTTAGTGTAGTGAGTGCTCCTATATAAACCAGTAGTTGTAACTCTTCCATAGTTGTGTTTTCATTTATTTTGTTGTGTATGATTGTGTTGATAGTTTTTATTGTTGTTTCGACTTGTGGGTTATTTGGTGGTCTACGCAAGAACGGTCTAATGTCTGTATTTGTGTCTTTGTATTCTATATATGTTAGCTGAAATTTTTCTTCTATATCTAACATCTGTGTCACTTCGTGTTCTATTTGTGCTTGTTCTGGTGGCTGTCTTAAGATTTCGTTTTCCTCTGATTGATTGTTTAATTGGTGCATGTTGTTCTTTGTTTGTTTGCTCTGGGATGTTTGAGTCCATTACTGTATTTTCTTCTTCTTCTTCTGATTGCACATTATTTTGTTCCAGTATTTGTTGTACTTGTTGTTTGATGTTTTCTAATTCTGGCTGGGGTATCCTGTTATTTTTTATTATTACACGGATCTGATCAGCTAATCGTTGTTCTGTTAAAAATTTTAATTCTGGGTATCTGGTAATAAATGTTGTGTATACTTGTGATCTGTATCCAGTTGTGTTGGTTCCTAGGTTTGTTGCTTGGTAATAACAGAACATGAGGTGTCGATTAACTTCATCTGACCATCTCATCCTCTGTCTTTGTTTTCCTTCTAGGGTGGTTGCAGGAAGCATATCCTGCAAAACACCTCGATTTGGATTTAAATCATGTTCCAGTTGGCTAGTAGTGTCGTTACCATTGTGGGCGGGCATAGGGTTCAAGCGTCGTCCCCGACCATGACGGCGCTTGTCCGAGGCTTCTTTAGTTCTGTCCTGAACCAACTAATTACACTAAAAGGGGAGTTAGCCCTATTAGTGGTTTGTTCTTTTCGTCGCCTTTTACGACTGGCAGAACATACCGGAGGCCGATTCTTTTCCCGGGCCTCCACGGGGTTTATTATTATTATTATTATTATTATTGACTGTAAGTTACATAAATACCAATATTTTAACTCAGAACAAAACAGAATATTCAAAATTATTAACAAAAAAGTTCATTGTTTACTCAGGAGTTGTCCAGGGTGGTCATAGAATCTTGATCCATTTCTAAGAAATAACTGATATATTTGCGTAATACATAATTATAATCTATTCGTCCGATAACATGAAGCTATTCTTCCACTATCACCACAACCCCCAACCCTCCCCCCACTCCCGCCCCCCGCCCACCATTTAAGTACAAGAATGCCCACAATGAAGACTATGTGGGTGATTGTGTTGTTTATCTTATCTTTAGGTGCAGCAGGAGCTCACTCAGTAAATTTCACAAGCCAGCACCGCCAAGAGCAAACATCCGCGTAATTCTAAAAAAGCCCCAAAGAACTGGAAACGTAATCAAAGAATATTTCTCTGGCACCTGTACTACAAGAGACTGTTCAGGGGATCAGAGAAGCAAATAAAAGAAGTCCAAATGTATCAATTCATAATTGAAGCAACGAGGTTGATGTGGCAAGATCAACAATTTTGAAAGTTTTACGCTTAATGTTGTGACTTAGCACGACAGCCAAGTCACAACGAGAGGAAGCCGAAAGGTACGCGTTAAGCTCATGCAGATTGGCGTGAGGTCTGGAACAGTTAAAAGGAAATGAGAACTTAGAAAATGGACGCAGTTGCTGTAATACTTAACTTTAATCCACATTTGTAGAACAAAGCTCTTGATGATACATGCTTCACATTATTAATTATCAAAGCTATGGCGCCTTGCTAGGTCGTAGCCAATGACTTAGCTGAAGGCTATGCTAACTATCGTCTCGGCAAATGAGAGCGTATCGGTCAGTGTAGCTTCGCTAGCAAAGTCGGCTGTACAACTGGGGAGAGTGCTAGTACGTCTCTCTAGACCTGCCGTGTGGTGGCGCTTGGTCTGCTATCACTGACAGTGGCGACACGTGGGTCCGACGTATACTACCGGACCGCGGCCGATTTAAAGGCTACCACCTAGCAAGTGTGGTGTCTGGTGGTGACACCACACTTAACACTAAAGAAAAAAAGCATACCACATTCAAGTGCTTCACAGAGTAGACCACAAAGATTATGCAGTTCCCCAGGCTGAGTGCAACAATTCGATAGGAGCTGCACACGACGAACACCTCACGAATCACTGGAAGTAAGTTAAAAGACTTCACTGCAACATATGGGGTTACGAACCACCTTGTACTGCCACTAAAAGGCAGAAAGTTGCACCAGAAGTGAACTTGTGTGGATTCACGAGAAGTGCAGAAGAGATAGCTATAGGAAACATTTACCTAAATATGCTGGAGCAGTTCCTGGTACCACACTTCGGCAAGAATGCATTGCTGACTCTGTTGTGTTCCAACATGCAGCTTCCCCATATTTTGCTGTCACAGGAAGAGAGAACTGGTACCTAAATCAGAGATTCACTGACAGATGGACAGACAGAGGTTCAGCAAGACTGCTCATAGCCCAATTTTACGCCCTCGGTTTTCTTCACTCGGGGACACACAAATTTGAGGGTGTACAAAACTGAGGTAAGAGATGTACAGGATCGAAAAGCCCGTAACCGGACTGCAGTGTTAGCTGTTTCACGAGATAAGGTATTGAGGTCTGCTCTTGAGCAATGAAAGTAATGCATCAAAATGGATGGAGGCTGTGTTGAAGTGGATTGAAAATACCTACTTAACTTGACAATGGACATAATGTGTATTATGGGAAAGCATTCATTGTTTGTTAGAAATGTATTGAGATTTTATGACCGCCGTGTATATTATTGCCGATAATGAGATCAAAATATGATATAGCCAGTGATAGTAAAATTACATTATAAATTATTTTATTTTATTTACACGTCAAGCTCCATAGGACCAAATTTAGAAGCAAATCTCAAGGTCAAGGAACATGTCAGAACATGAAATTACAACATGAAAGTAATAACAGATAAAAAGAAATGCTTATGAACCTGAAAAAAGTCAGTCCATAAGTTTTGAAGCACGCGGATCACTGATAAGATTCTTGAATTCGAGTGGTAGCTTATTGAAAATGGATGCAGCAGTATACTGCACCCTTTTCTGCACGAGACTTAAGAAAGTCCAATCCAAATGCAAGTTTGATTTCTGCCGAGTATTCGGAACCTTAACGGATGCCGACTGTGATGGGGAAGTCCTTAGATAGTCCTGAGGTTGTACGGGTGTAACTTCTTGGCTGTGCGTAAAATAACTGCGCCCAGTTAATAAGCTGCTCCGGCACATCATTGCTGTCGAAGTGCTAGCCAGGTGAGACTGTGGCACCCGATCAGAGGCCTTTTTGAGATCCAGGAATGCTAGATGCAGCAGCATGGCTTTCTCACGATGCTTCTCGACTAAGAGTCTTGCAGCACAAATCGCATCAGCTGTGCCACAGTTCTTCACAAATCCAGCTCGGTTTCTGGAAATCTGTGTGATCTCACGGATCCTTTGGTCCAGAACATGCTCACACTCAGAGATTTTCGTGTCGTGGCAGAGAAGTCGAATTGGATGATAGTTGGTGCACTCGGCGGGATTTCCCTTCTTCTTAAAGATAGGCACGATGATGCTCTGCTGCCAGTCATTTAGTGTTTGTTCCTTGTCCACGATCTTGTTGAAGAGTTCCGTTAACCGTTCGGCTGCCTTCCCATGATGGGAACACCGTAACTCTGCTGGAAGGTCATCTGGGCGGTTGGCTTTCCCAGGCTTCATTTTCCTCAAAGCAGTCTTGACCTCTTCAACTGCAATTTCTCTCACGAGCCCTTCAACAGCGTGGCTGGTGGGTATCGGTGGACGGGGGAACTCTTGTGTTGAAATCTCCTTCAAGTAGCTGCGCCATCTTTTTCTGCCTATTTCCAGTGAACTAGCAGATTACCCATCTCATCACTGACTCCATAGAACCGATGAACATCATCTCAATTGCGATGTCTCGCTTTAGCGAGTTGACACAAGTCCTGCTCTCCTTCACGTGTGTCAAGTTTTGCATATAGGTCAGCGTAACGTGAGGATTCGGTTGCTGCTCTACACTGTTTTGCATCTCTTCAGGCTGTTCTGTACGCATTCCGTCGCTCAGGTGTTTTATCGGCAAGAAACTCGTGATACAATCATTTCTTCGTGTGTACCGCATCGTTGATGGTGTCATTCCAGAGCTGTGCATCTCTGCCAATCCTCCGTCATCCTGGTTGTGTTGTCCCAAGAACTGCATGTGCAGCTTCGTGAGCAGACTCTTTCACTTTCTCCCAGCTTTCTTTCACTGTGGTAATTGGTGGCAAAGTAATTCGGGCTATGATGTCGGCTTCCCTATCCTCGAATTTCCACCATTCGATTCTCACAGGTCCTGTGTGATCTACGAGGTTGCTTGTCGGCAACTCGATTCGTAGCTTACAGATCGACGGACGGTGTTGTGCCGCAACTGTTTCGTGGGGGATGATCTTTGAGATCACGGCATCTCACGAGGATGTAGTCAATCTGCGTGGTGTTAGTGCCGCTGTAATCTGTGATTAGATGTGTCACATTTTTGTGTTCACAATTGCCAGGTTACGAGCTTCTGAGAAATCGAGGATACACTGACCGTCGTCATTCTTTTCTCCGAATCCGTGCCCACCGTGAGCAGTATGTTCTTCCTTTCTGCACCCTACGTGCCCATTCAGATCACCAGCAATGATGGTGTAATCTTCTGGGGGCACTTCAGCAGTCTTTGCATCAAGCATCCTCCAAAAGGCATCCTTAATAGAAGTTACTTGGCCAGTATTAACTGAGTGGAAGCTGCTTATTCTTGGGAATAAGCTAATATTGTTAACAATAAATGAGAGTAAGGAATATATATATCTTGAGAGGCCAATGTCAAAATACCCAGACTCTTGAACAGGGGCCGACAAGAGCTTCGTGGGCTTCTGAGCCAAAAATATCCTTTTAGAATGGGAAGAGTTACCCCAAAATACAACACTGTACGACATAACCGAATGAAAATAAGCAAAGTAGACTAACTTTTGTGTTGACCCATCACTCACTTCAGATACCTTGCAAATAGTAAAAATGCCAGCATTAAGTCTTTGAACGAGATCTTGAACGTGGGCTTTCCACGACAGCTTATTACCTATCTGAAGACATAGAAATTTGAACTGTTCAGTTTCACTAATCATATGCCCATTCTGTGAAATTAAAACGTCAGGTTTTGTTGAATTGTGTGTTAGAAACTGTAAGAACTGAGTCTTACTGTGATTTAACGTTAGTTTATTTTCTGCAAGCCATGAACTGAGGTCATGTACTGCACTATTTGAAACTGAGCCAATGCTGCATCCTTTACTACCAAGCTAGTGTCATCAGCAAACAGAAATATCATTTACATAAATAAGGAACAGGAGTGGCCCCAACACTGATCCCTGGGGCACCACGCACTTGACTGTACCGCACTCAGACACCACATCACAGCCTTTCTCAACACTGTGAAGAGGTGAACCAGTTGTGACCTACTCCCCATATTCCGCAATGGTCCAACTTCTGGGGCAATATTTTGTGATCAACACAATGAAATGCCTTAGTTAAATAAAAAAATATGCCTAGCGTTCGAAACCTTTTCTTTAACCCATGTAGTACCTCACAGAGAAAAGAGAATATAGCATTTTCGGTTGTTAAACAACTTCTAAAGCCGAACTGTACATTTGATAGCAAATCGTGTGTTATAAAATGATCAATTATCCTACATACACAGCCTTTGCAATAACTTTAGCAAACACTGATGGCATAAAAGTAGGTCTAAAATTTGTCTGCATTATCCCTTTCTCTCTTCTTATAAAGTGGCTTTACTACTGAGTACTTTAATCATTCAAGAAACTGGCCATCCCTAAAGGAAAAATTACAAATATGGCTAAATACAGGGCTAACATGTGCAGCACAATACTTTAATATTCTGCTACACACTCCATCATAACCGTGAGAGTCCTTAGTCTTCAGTGATTTAATTATTGACTCAATCTTCCTTTTGTCTGTATCACAGTATTTCAGATGTCAATCTCGGAAAGGCATTTGCCAAGAAAGTTATATGATTCCCTATAAAAACTAATTTTTTATTTAATTCACCAACAATGCTCAGAAAATGATTGTTAAATACTGTACATATCTCTGATTTATCAGTAACAGAAATATTTTTACTGCGAACTGACTTTATGTCGTTGACCTTGTGCTGCTGACCAGAAACTTCCTTCACAACTGACCATATGGTTTTAATTTTATCCTGTGAATTAGCTATTCTATTTGCATACCACATACTCTTTGTCTTCCTAACAACATTTTTAAGCACCTTACAGTACTGTTTGTAATGGGCTACTGTAGCTTGATTGTGACTACTTCTAACATTTTGATATAATTCCCGCTTAGTTCTACATGATATCCTTATCCCACTAGTCAGCCACTCAGGCTGCCTGTTGCTGTGAGTACCTCATTTAGAACATTCTAATGGAAAGCAACTCTCAAAGAGAATGAGAAATGTGTTAAGGAAGGCATTATATATATCATCTATGTTATCGGCACTATAAACATCCTGCTACTCTTGTTCCTTGACAAGGTTTAAAAAACTCTCTGTTGCTGTTTGATTAACTTTCCTACATAGTTTGTAATTAAATGTGACATTTGTTTGAGTACTAAAGCCTGTTAGTGTTAAGATTTGTGCATCATGCTCTGAAAGGCCATTCACTCTATTCCTAACAGATTGCCCATCTAGTAATGAAGAATGAATAAAAATATTGTCTATGGCTGTGCTAATGTTCCCCTGCACCTTCGTTGCAAAAAAACACAGCCTGCATCAGATTATATGAATTTATGAGATCTACCACTATCGTTTTTCTTGAACCATCGTATACAAAATTTATATTGAAGTCATCACATATAACTAATTTCTGGTACTTCCTACAAAGTGAATTAAGAACCCTCTCTAGCTTGAGCAGAAATACTGTGAAGTCGGAGTTAGGGGACCTATAAACAACAACAATTAGAAACTTAGTGTGGTGTCACCGCCAGACACCACACTTGCTAGGTGGTAGCCTTTAAATCGGCCGCGGTCCATTAGTATACGTCGGACCCGCGTGTCGCCACTATCAGTGATTGCAGACTGAGCGCCGCCACACGGCAGGTCTAGAGAGACTTCCTAGCACTCGCCCCAGTTGCACAGCCGACTTTGCTAGCGATGGTTCACTGACAAAATGCGCTCTCATTTGCCGAGACGATAGTTAGCATAACCTTCAGCTACGTCATTTGCTACGACCCAGCAAGGCACCGTTATCAGTTACTATTGATATTGTAAATAATATACAGACAAGAGCTACGTTCAACATTAATGGATTAAAGTTAAGTATTACAGCAACTGCGTCCATTTTCTAAGTTCTCATTTCCTTTTAACTGTTCCAGACCTCACGCCAGCCTGCGTGAGCTTAAACACGTGCCTTTCGGCTTCCTCCAAACTCTGTGGGTTGGCTCCTGCCAATCCACAACACTTAGTTTCACTAAATTCAACTGCCCCTGCACAACATTCAAATATCTGTTCAGTGCAGTGCCACGATATGTCTGTGGACTCGAATGGAATACTGTTTTTTACGTACATAGCCACACCCCCCGCCCCGCAAGGAACTCCTTGAAAAACAGCCAGCTAATCTGTATCCTGGCAAGAGGAAGCCTCTGAATTGTCAAATTATTTAAGTGGTACTCCGATATGCCAATAATTTCAGAGTCAACATCTATAAGCAGTTCACCAACTTTATCTCTAATACCTCTTATATTTTGATGAAATATGCTAATTCCTTCTCTATTTGGAAGCATTATGTCCTCTGAAGGTGAGCCATTAGTTAGAGGGACTTCTCTTAAGCAGGTGTACCTCTCAGCTGACTTCAATCTAAAAAAGGTGCATCTCTAACACCAACTACTACAGGAATTTTTCCATGAGTGATACCACTACCACCACCAGCACCACCCACTACACTGTCACCTGTAAGCTTTTCCAGTCTCCCCTTCCCATTCCTATTGAGGTGCAGGCCACGCCTAGTGAATCCCGATCTACCGATAGACCCAACTGGCACCACTGAGATGTGACCCATTCCCTCTGCCATCAGCGCCCTCCCCAGCCCAACGTTAACGCGCCTAACAGCCGCATTAAGGTGAGGCCGATCGTGACACTGAAACAGTTGCACGACATGCACGTTAGTACCACAAGTTTGAGTAGCTATCTTCACCAAGTCACCACTGACATCATATTCCCCGTCCCTATCAAGACTGTCCCCTGCTCCACCCACTGTCACTACCTGATCCTCCATCTACCACGCGAACTATTTAGTAGCAGAACCTTCTTCTTTCTGTTAGACTTTGCAACTGACCTAGGCCTCCTAACTGCTGAGGGCTGCTGCAACTTCCCTGCATCTACAGCTACACGAGACTCCTCTCCACTCAACTCTGATAGTTGGTCAAATCTATTGCATATACACAAAGTATAACTGTCTGAATACCTCCTCTTCCTAGCTGCCTTCTTGCTAACTGCCAGTTCCCATTCCCCACCACTCCTCACTCTCCTCAACCTATCTAGTTCCTCCTTTGCGCATTGTAACTGCACCTGAAGGGCACAGATCTTATTCTCCTGCTCCTCTATCAACTTATTTCTACTACCGATTCTGCATTCCCCAGGAGAATATCCTGCTAGAATGCCCACTGGCTTCCCCTCTGCATTCTCCCCAATGAAAATGCTGTGAACAAATCCCACACCATAAAACACTACTCACAAACCTACGACAGAGCTTACACTTCTCACTCGTGGTAAAATTTTACAGTTACCAAAAAAAAATTTATACATCTACATTACCAAAGTTCATTTACAGCAATAGAACTATTTATAGAATTAACGATAGCAGTCTCGGAAGTCTCTGTCTACTAAGGAAGCAGCCACTTGTATTAATCCTACTACACCACAGCTAATACCAATACCAACAATACTACTAGCCAAAACCAACCAAATGGCCACTCAATGAAGCTAAAACACTGAGTGAAAATTTTACTGAAATATTTCACTAGAAACAACAAGAAATGTGAGCTGAAAACTAAAGCTCGAAATTTACTAAATGACTTGAATGCACAGAAAACTCTAATAAACAGAGCGAGCGAACGTTTCCAAAAGTTTATTAAATCGTTATTCCGCCATAAATGGCACAAAACACCACTGAAAACTATTAACTTTAATAACTGTATAACAGCGCACAAATAAGTTTGACAGCACTTAGCTTTATAACTGCTACAGTCGCACTGCGTGCCGCAGAATGTAAGCACACTACTGAGGCGTGAGGCCGAGATGAACAATGTAAGCACATTGACGAACAACAGACCGTTCGAGCCAGTAACACCAGAAGAAGTTACTTTTACAGCAAATATTAACACAAACAAACTTTAAAATAAGTAACTGAAGACAAACCTTATAAAATATTGACGAGCAATTTCAACAGCAGTCCAGCACACGTGACGTCACACCAAATAGCCTGAATTGCTTTCAGAGGCTATGCAGGCAGAGAGCTCTTTGGCATTACGAAAATGTAACATCATTCGTGTATTTCTTTATGTTTGCATTTGCACTGTAGTAACACAAGATACAATTATTACTGTCAGGTTGATTATTTTTAAAGTGTGCAGAATCACATCAACTGGCCGAATATGAAAACACCGTATGTCCATTTTTGAGCCATGTGTGTCACAGCCGTGATCTCACGGTTTGGCAGTTAACATTCATGTGTAGAAAACCATCTAACTTGGTTTATAATCTTTTTTGTCTTAATGTACATGAAATTTATTGTCTTGCAATTGAAACAATATAAAACAAATGACTCTTCAACCTTTCCCTGCTGATGTGTTGTAAATAGTCTTCACATGAAGACTATTTACAATATAAAACACATTAGTTTCTGCAATTTGCATCACAACAGAGAACTCAGTCTAGTCAAGCACCAGTCACGGCTTTCCTATGTACAAATTGTCAGAGTGGCCTGTATCATTGCACAAGGCTCATACTGTTTGAATCAGTGTTCATTAAGTCCACAGAGTCTCTCCAACTCCTCGACTATTGATATATCATCTGCTCTCTCCCTCTGGTATAGCTCTTCCATTTTACTCATCACATTTAGTTAAGTTACTACAAAGATTTACATCAAATTAAAATACTGCACACTCGAAAACAAGTTCACGGTAGAAGGGAAGTGTAATGTAATAAAAGGAATGATTAATCATCTGAAGCAATTTAGATACCTAGGAGATAACCCAACAGAATGGCTTAGAACCAGAACCAATGAATCTCAGGATCTGAAAATTGGATGGAGCATACCACCTGATGAAAAGCTTGTTGTTATAGAAGTCACTAAACATTGGTGCCAAGTTAATAAACTGTGGTACGGTTGTCAAACCAGAAGGGTTATATGCTGCAAAGAATTTGAATAGATCGGGACTAATTGACATATTAGTCAAAAAGGATCACAGGATATTAAAGGAGATTTTAGACAACAGGCAGATTAACAGGCACTACGTTTGAGGTCAGATGAGGAACTGTACAGAAAGACAAAACCAGTAACATCATTGACTAAAAAGAAAAGACAGTCGCTCAATGACGACACCTTCAGAATGACCGACGTTTGTCTAACGGAGGAAACCTGGAATTTTATAAGGCCGAAGGCAAAAAGATTAGGACAGTTCGAAGAATGTGATAAAGATCTTAAATAAATTGGAGGACAAAGGTCACAGGTAGGAATGAATTTAGGCAAATGGAGAAAAATGACTGAGGCTGTAAGCTGGGAAAGGAACTCGGGAGACGAAGGGATCCTCCGTGAGAAGATCGGGTGGACACCGTGTGACGGGCCCGAGATATACTGCCGAGACATCGAAGCTGCAGACGAACGAGGACTACAGAGGAAACGATTCTGATCGTTAACTCGTATTCCGTCGAGAGTCAATTCGAATGTGAAAAAAGTTATACAGTTATTATTATACACTGCCCTGTTAAATTAATACGACCACTTGTCAAAAGCCCAATTCAAATAATCACCTTTCGCAGCACGGACCTCGGCGAGACATCGGGAAGAGAGTCTGTGTCGTTCCGGAGGGTACCGACTCCAGTGCCGCAGTCAGCCGTGCCTGGGCAGTCGGTCGAGTAGTCGGCCAGCTCGAACGACGGGATTTTAGTCTCGTAGACGACAGCATTTCCACAGCTAGAATTACATTTGCTCGTATTTTGCTTAATTCAGTTGTATATGTGCTCCTAATTCAATAAATTTTGCCCCGCAACTCAGATATTGTCAAATCGTCTGTGTTCCGATTGCACTCGACGGTCTCAGGAGCAGCAATATGTCACTTATTTTTGTAATCGGCATCACTGAAATCCCACAAAATCACAGATATCCAAAAAGCGAACATTATTTTCCATTCCCCACTTCATATTTCAGTTTGTCTGTAACCTCAAAACTTGTGCAACTCGTGTCGCCAAATTTGGAACACGCCGAAAGTGTTTAGTTTCACCGACAAGTAACGTAAACGCACGGTGCGTGCTCATCGGCCAGTAGCGCAGTCGTCCACGACGTCGTTTCGTCGTGTAACCTGGGCTTGATGCTGCACTCTCTGGCCTAGACCCTTTGCCTTCAGGTGGTGGCCGTCTGTCTGCTCGAGTATAAAATGTGATTTGTCTGAAAAGACCACCTGTCACCACACGGTGGACGTCCAGCTGCGGTACAGGTGTGCGAATTCCGGCCTCTGTCATCGACGGACGATAGACGGCACTGGTGCACGGACTGCAGACATCTGTACGGACGATCGAGGAGACACGGCGGTCGGTCTGGGCAGTCAGATGCTCGACAGTTGCACATCTTCACAGCCGGCGGTTACCTCTGTCATCTGTGGCCCGTGGTGGACCACTGTTGCCCCAGCACCAGTTTGGGATTGCACCATTATGCCGTGTGTGATGTATTTTGACCACGGTGGTGTGCAGCCAGTTTATGTAATTAGTTGTTTCGGAAATGCTTTGAGCCTCGGCCCGAGAGCGGTGCCCTTTGCGTCGATCCGTATGAAGTGGTCCAGTGACCATTTTTAAATATTTTAATTTTTTTATTTGTGATTGCCCTATATTTGAGAAGTTAAAATAGTTTTTTAAAATAATTTATCTTGCACCTTTACTGGATGACGGCCATTTTTATTTGTAGGCATGCGACGATTTATCGGTCTGGGGACATTAGCGAAAATTTGAATATCTCTGGACTGGGTTAAGTAACAACACTGCAATTGACAAGATTGTTTTTAGAAAAGTGTCCTCTACAACATTGTCTGTTACAGAAAATTCCCCAAATTCAAAAATAACCAGTCAAAATGACCTCCAAAGTTTGGTATCCAAATTTTCAAAAATCCACGTTTTAGGCCCAAAAATACCAAACAAGGAGTGATTTACGAGTAACTATTTTTTCCTATAGTTAGATATCACATACTATTAGCCTCATACAGAGCAAAGACACTGACAAATGTTTCTTTAATTTCTTTAATTTTTGAAATTTGAAAATTTTCACTTTTTCTATAGTTTGGGATTAGTTACCTCAGGTGGGACTGAATATAAAAATATGATTTTTGCGCAGTTTGTACATCTATATGATAGCAATGTACTGTAAAAATTTCAACATTGATAACTGACTATGAACAAAGATATGAATTTTTGAAAATGGGGAAATAATTCACATTACTCTACAACTGATCTTATGTCTGTTGCCTATTTAAATGGTTTATTGTTTCATTGTAATACAATTTAATTGTGACATTTATTTAGTTAACACTATCACCCAATCACCCAATATTCATTTAGTTTAATTATTTTTAATAATGCAATATTAAATAATAGGAGCTTTCGCTATTGTTCTGTGGTAATAAAAATGCCCATTTACATTTAGGTTTGTTGTCAATAAAGAAGTACATTATTGCTGGGTGTGGCATTGTTGTAGTTAGTCTGTTCTGAAACCTCTGTTAGAGTGGATGTACATACTTCATCGAGAGTGTAGAATTTGTTATGTGTTCTGTCTGTGTGTAATTTGTAATTAATTTTGAGAGATTAACTGGAATGCAATAACACGGATGAGCAGTGCTCTGTTGGACGCGTAGCAAGTGAAATGTGTCACAAAAAGTTTACGGTTCAGTTTCAAAAAACTTGAAAAATGTCAATGACTTTGACGAAGTGAGACAAACTTTGTTTAAATTTTGAGTAAGTTTTTCTGTAACATCAGTGTGTGAGTATCATGAGAAGAAACATATCCTGAAGTACAACCAAATTTTTGGAAGAAAGTGCTGTGATCCGCTTAAAGTTCATAAAAAGCCTATTAACAAAGGTTTGAGGGAAATAAAAGTTGAACATTTGTCCTTGTTATGTGAAACAGCTTCCCAAGTGAAACATAATGTGATTCCTGGAACTTCCCTGTGCCCAAATTGTTACTCTAAAATATTTGTTATGACTCCAGAACCAGAATCATGTAACCTTGTTAATGACATTTATATTCCTAATGAGGAAGCTGTTAGCATATTGGATTTTGCTTGTTCTTGTTTGTATCTCCTGCTTCGAATATAATAAAATTAAGTAGCAGAAAAAGAAAAGCAGCTATTGAAAATAAGGTACAACAAATTTCAGACAAAATTAGAAAGGACTTGGAATCATGCTTTAATAATACAGATACCAGCATTACTGCTGGTTTCCAGTTTGGTTTTTTTACCTTTTCCTAAGTCACGGACCGGGCGCTAATGACCGTCGCAGTTTTGCACCCTAAAACAAAAAAAAAAATCTACTAGTGTCAAAGTTTGGATACCAATGAAAAATGTTTTAAGGAAACTTTCAGTGCTCGAACTTACCACAGCAACTGGGATGTCTTATTCTACATCACATAAGCTGTCTGAAGAAATAAGTGTTCTTAACATTCACCACCAGCTTTACGAACAGTCGCATCTCGAAGGATGTTAATTGAAAATATTTATTTTAAATATGTCAAAATAATATAAACATATAATTCAGTACCTTACTTCGATGGTAATTGATTATACCCCACCAATATCACACATGAATAATAGGCAACAGCCATAAGATCAGTTGTAGAATAATGTGAATTATCTCCTCATTTTCAAAAATTCATATCTTGTCGAATGTCAATGTTGAAATTTTCACAGTATGGTGCTATCATATAGGTGTACAAACTGTGCAAAAATCATATTTTTGTATTCAGTCCCACCTGAGATAACTAATCCCAAACTTCACAAAAAATTAAAATTTTCAAATTTCAAAAATTCATAAAAAAGTAAGGAGACATTTGTCAGTGTTCTTGCTCTACATATTGCTAGTAGTGTATGATATGTAACTATCGAAAAAAAATAGACTCTCATAAATCACTTCTTGTTTGTTATTTTTGGGCCTAAAAAGTGGATTTTTTAAAATTTGGATACCAAACTTTGGAGGTCATTTTGACTGGTTATTTTTTAATTTAGGCTATTTTCTGTAATAGACAATGTTGTAGTGGACACTTTTAGAAAAACAGTCATGTCAATTGCAATGTTGTAACTTAACCCAGTGCAGAGATATTTATATTTTTGTTAGCGTCTCTAAACTGAAACATCGTCGCGCGCTTACAAACGAAATTTAAAAAAAAAAACTGTTTTAACTTCTCAATTATAGGGTAATCACAAATTAAAAAATTAAAATATTTAAAAATGTTCAAGCAACCAACTTAATTTTTATTGGACCACTTCATTCGGACTGACCCCTTTTCGTCATCAGGTAAATCGCTCCGTGCCACATCGCTCCTGCACTGCTAGTACTGCCACGTGCCATCAGTAAGCGATTATTGCAAGTTCACATCGGGGTAGACAGTGTGTAAAATTTGCCCATTTTATGTCCTCGGTGTCGACATACGGCATTTTTTACTGGCTGAAGAATGGGTGGTGTAAGTTTGACACTGACTATTGTAAATGATGTAGCCAACAGTTGCACAGGTGCTTTTCACAGTTCTTTACTTTCACTGTTCACAACCCCAGTTCACTGTTGATTAAGTTTTGATAAGCCTCATTACTAGTTTGCAGGCAAACGTCGGCATACTGCTGAAATAGTTTATTGTTCAATGTCTATGAGCAGTAAAAACCTAACCACACAGCTCTTGCAGAATAATACAGTACGTGTGACCCTATCGAATGGACACTGTCGTTGTTTTAACACATAGCCTATTTGTGTTACATTTATTTCACGGTTAAGTTGACGCAATTGTTGTCGATCTAACTGATACCGGTTTCTCAGCTGAAAATCAGCCGTAGACTGACTGTATTGGGACCAAAAATCAGGGCTTTATATATCCTCGCAGTAATAGGCACTGAAACTACACGTTGTTTAATGTTCAGTTTACAGAAATTACAATTAAAACATAACTTGTCAATTAACTGAATATATAGAAAAACTCCCTCTTTTTAACAGTTTCTTCTACCACAAATGCTATGCTGAATTATTTGTTTAAATAATGAAATTAACAGATACACTTATGCAAGCAGTACTTCTAACAAACCTGGTAATTATTGTGGAATTAATTAAGGACTGACTCTGCTAACATGTTTTTGAGTAGAGCCAAATAAATACTTTAAGAATCCTAGCAGTTCTTTTTACAAATATTTATAATTAGTACAGAATTTATATTTGTTCATATGTCAACAATAGAATTTAAATCACAAAACAATTACTGATTTCACCTTATAACAAAAGTATTAGCTAGGAATGGTTAAAATTAATTAGGAAATTAATCACATACACAAAACTAAGCACAAAATTAGATCTGGTGGTATATTTCTTAAGACCGAGGGCCAACCCTTCTGTCTTGTGAAAATGCAGATTATACTCATGTATATTAATAGTAATTACTCAAAAATGAAAATAAAATGAATTTAAGGAGGTAGAACAAGAGAGGAGGAAAAGAGATCCCAGTTTGCTTCATCACAAATGGTCACATTAATGTGATTGGACTGTGTATAATGAACATATGAGCAGACAAACATCTGTATAATGTTCCCGTGTAAACAGAAAAAAATGGGAGAAAGTTTTGCAACCAAATCAGTGAACACTGCTTTGTATGTAGATTAATTTATATTAATAATGTTCTGCCCCAGAATCTGGCACCAGTTGCAGCATAGGGGCAGCAAAAATTGATTTTCTGTATTTGCCACAAGTATTGACCAAATTTAAAATTTTGCCATAATCTTAAATGAAACAACAAGTTCACTGTTACCAGTCACCGGTGACTGGTAACAGTGAACTTGTTGTTTCATTTAATGTCAGTAAACAGTCACGGTAAAGCCTAACCTAAAAATGTTCGCATTTAAAGTTGCCATAATCTACTCACAAAGAGATAATAATCTTAGTTATTACAGTTACAAACTGTGTGTTTGTATTGAGGCTTCCTAACTGATTGCACACAAATACGGAGCTTCATTCACCCAGTGTTTGATGTCGAAAGCACTTAGCCACTTCTGACAAACTTTACATGTAATTTCAAACCTTTTGGAAACTTCTTCACAAAATGATGGGAATGTTTCATGGCTTACTATATTTCTGCTTTTTGTACAGTAAGATGGCAGCATCGGGCATGATATTTTAATTTATTACCTCTTTATCCCTGCTAATAGTTCTAGTCACAATACACTTTGCATACAATACCTACCTGTTGTTGTTGTTGTGCTCGTGGTCTTCTGCTTGAAGACAGTTTTGAGGCAGCTCTCCACACTACTCTTTCGCTTTTTCATCTCCGAATAACTGCCGAAACCTGCTTCCTGCATTAATATCTCGATCTTCCTCTGACATTTTGACCCCTCCCCCCCCTCCTCTTCCGCTCACACTTTCCTCCAGTACTAAATTGGTGATCCCTTTCTGATGTCTGAGAATGTGCCCTATTAGACAGTCACTTCGATTTCTCAATTTGTGTCAAAATTTCTTTTCTTCCCAATTCTATTTAGCACATCCTTATTATTTGTGTGAACACATTTCGATAGCATCTATTGTTTACATGTCTGAACTGCTTATTGTCCACATACCACTTCTGTACTGACAAATGCATTCAATAAAACTTCTTAATAATTAAAATTTATATTTGGTGTTAACAAATTTTTCTTCCTCAGGAATTCTTTTCTTACCATTGCCATTCTACACTTTATATCATCCCTAATTTGACTGTTGTACATTATTTTACTGCCCGTGTAGTAAATCTTCTCTGTAGTGTTTCAATTCCTGGCCTAATTCCCTCTGCATTACCTGATTTAATTCAGGTACATTCCATTACTCTTGTTTTACTTTTGTTGATGTTCTCTCATACCCTCCTTTCAAAATTGATGATTCTGCTCAGCTGCTCTTCCAAATCATTTGTTGTCTCTGACAGAATTACAATGTCATCAGCAAACCTCAAAGTTTTATTACTTCTCCCTAAAGTTTAATTCCTACGGCAGTTTTCTTTGGTTTCCTTTACAGCTTATTCAACTTACAGATTGGATAACATCAGGGATATGCTACAATCCTCTCTCACTTCCTTTTCGAGCACTGCTTCGCTTTCACGCCCTTCAACCCTTATCACTGCCATCTGTTTTCTTTACAAGTTGTAAATAGCCTTTCGCTACTTATTTTTTACCCCTGCTTCCTTTAGAAATTTAAAGTGTGTAATCCAGTCAACTTCTAACAGAAGTTATAGGCTTAGTATTGCTTCGCATGTATTGACATTTTTCCAGAATTCAAAATGATTTTCCTCAAGGTCGGTTTCTACCAGTTCTTCCATTTTTTTGTAAATAATTTGTGTCAGTATTGGGCAACCGTGAGTTATTGAACCTATAGTTTTCAGTCTATTCGTCATCTGTGGAGCTATTTGGCATATAAATTTGCACTACTGTGGTTGGTGTCAGCTTCCTATCTTGGCTGCAATACTTCATTGACTGTGCTGCTCATAGCAGCTTACCCGCATTGCTGTTTTAATCTCTATTGTTAGGCTTATTTCTGCATTACTTCTATTCGATTTTGTGTTTATAATTCTGTACTCACCTCAACGGAAGTTAGATTTCTCCTGGCACCAAGCTTACCAATCCCTACCATATCTGACTTTACTGTGTCCTTTCTCCTTTTCAAATTCTCTAAGCTGCCTACCCAATAAGGAGATTTAACAGTCTACACTCAGATTGGTAGAATTTCATTTTTCCCGATGACGACACTGTCCCGAGTAGTCCCTGCCTGGAGATCTGATGGGAAACCATTTTACTTCTGGAATATTTTACCCGAGAGATGCCGTCGTAACTCGACAGTAGAGCTGTGCGTCCTCAGGAAAAGTAATGTTTGCTCCTGTAGGAGCTCGCCACAAATTTGAAATTTTTAAATTTTGAAAAGTAACAGCTGTAGTTTTTCCTCATTTTCAACCATTCACAATATCGGCACAGCAAGGCACGTCAGCTGACATTACGAAGTCAGTTTCCAACAACAAGGTACCGTTACGCATCCTGGTACAAGACTTGACAGGTCCAGCTATGGCATCTACGCCCTCCTGAATAACGAAAGGGTTGACAGATGAAAAATCCTTTCCGTCCTCAAATCTAGAAATTACGAGGAACTTTGGAGCAGACAGTAATACTTTTGTCACTGGTGACTGGTCAAGTTTCCGTTTTTGGGCAGAAGTCGAGAGAGAAGAACAGAGATCCATTGCGGATGAATCCCAGATTTCCAGTGTCTCCAATGGCACGCTCCTTCCTCGTGGGGAACCTCTCAGAGGGCGCTCCTGCCTTAGGTGAATGTTTACACCTCAGGTCACACTTCCCGAGAAACGGACGGAGGGACCAATCGGCACAGTCGGAAGGTGTCAGCTCGGGCAATCACACCTTCCCGGGCCTGGCCTTTACCAGGGGGTACGCACGGGCCCTACTTGTCTACCCAGGGCGGGGAATTAAGCTTTACCCCGTCACCAGCTACGCGTGCGAACGCGTGGGTCAGCCTTCCGGCACGCACAGGGAGGAAAGAAGAATAGGGAAAAAAAATGGAGAGAGGGAGAGGAAGGACAGACTGTCTCAAATGCCGAGGCGGAGACCGTAGGGTGGACAAGAAGGCAAGGAGAAGAAGGTAAGGTAAAAAGGAAGAAAGACAGTGAGAGGGGGAGAAGGACAAAGGAAGGAAACAAACAAAGAAGGAAGAAACCAGAATAAGCGAAAAACCAAAATGACCACAAATGTAAGTCGTTGAACCGTCTGTCTCCGGACGCAGGCGCAAACTACCCCTTTGAGGGGGAGGGACTCCTTTTAGTCGCCTCTTACGACAGGTAGGAATACGTCAGGCCTATTCTTACCCTGGACCCGCAGGGGAGGGGGAGGGGGGGGGGGGGGGGGTCGTCCAGGCTGTTCCCCTCGCCACTACAAAAAAGGCTGCTGCCGCTCTTTGGGAACCGCACGTCTGTCTGGCCTCTCCACAGATACCCCTCCACTGTGGTCGTAGCTATGGTACAGCTGTCTGTACCATCGAGGCACGCGAGCTACTCTGTCTCGGCAATGTCTGCGGGTGACAGGGCAGTATTTCCCTGCACGATTTAACGTACCTGCAAAATTCTATCAGCGTATGACACGCTGTTCGGGAGATACGGTGCCTTACAAATTGAGGTGTGTGAAACCCTGCTTTTGCTTAAAACTGATTGTGAGTTGCTCAGTTCGTATTCATCCGGAGTTCGGTAGTGAGAGCACTTAGTGACTCCCAAAAAACTTCGAGCATAATTTCAGACCTTTCCTAAAATTTTTCTTACTCGGATGCTTAAAGTCAAATATTTAATACTTTAACTCATTTATGAAGTAATTAGACATTTAAAGTTGTTTTTCACAGGGAAGGTCAATTCTTTAAAAAATTTGTTTACCAGTTGCCTCAGAGAATGTCACGATTCCCAGACCGGGTCACTGCTTTTGGCAGTCGTGGCACAGTGTTCGGTCTCCGACATTCGTAGCAGGTCGTGCAACAGACGTGTGTCTGTCCTGTGGAACGGACTGGATCGGAAGTCACCCGTTACCGATCGGGGACATTCTGGGTTTGGTACTGCCGAACAGGTGCGAGTCTGGACCGTCGGTACGGAATCAGCATCGCTGGCACCGGTGGAGGCAGACCTGTCCACTTTAGAGCTCTGAAGCTCCGTGCGAGACGGGGTTCGCCGAGCCATCACAGCAGGAGCGAGTCCGGTCTGTCTCCCCCCGGCTCACTCGGCTGGCGAGCTGTTCGGCTGCAGTGTTTCGCCGACTGTTGTAGTTTGTTTCTGACATCACTCACGTGCACGTACCGTGTTGGCACGTGAACAGAACGTCACCGTTTCAAAATTACTGCCCACCTCCCCTCGACCAGAAACCCGACAGTTGTCACTTACTTTAGTTCTGAAAACAGTGAGCAGGATACGTGTAGACGGCTTATCGAGTCGTACGTGTGCCCGGTTCGCCAGTGCGTGTCGAGAGTGGGGGCATTGTGGGTGCCACATCTAGGTGGCGAGTGGAGTGCTGTGAGTCCACTGTGTACACTCAAACGTAAATACCGAATTGTTTCTGTTGTGTACATAGTTTCACGTAGTCAGCGCCGCGTACACAGCTTTCCCACTAGAGCACGCCCCGCTAAGCACAACAGTGCAGGCGCAGTGCTCGTCCATCTCCGCACTACGAGATGGCGCTGCCATAGAGACGGACCAAATTCTGCTACCGCCGATCCACGTATTAATATGTAACGCAGCCAATGAGATTGCTGCTAACGTAGAATCTTTTCTCCTCGCGGATCACTCTCGCGCAGTGATACCTGAATGCACATGGTATTATAACAAGTGTACAGACCTCCGATTAGTCAGTCTGCATTAGTCTGTACGAGTCTGCATTAGTCTGTACCAGTCTATAGTCAAGTTGCAGTCTGCACCTAAGAAGATTATCATATTCCTGTACATAGCCATTAAGATAAACGTATAGACACTTTGTCAAGTATCAGAGATATGTGAGAATAAGATTAACGTACCAAGACCAAAGGAACTTCAGATTGTCAATTGTAAATAGCATCCAGAATCAAGTTACGTAATGTTTATGCTTGTTACAATTTTAATAAATGTGTGTGAAAATTAATCAAGTTCTGTTTAAAGTTGGTCACCGTCAATCTGCTACTCTAAGCGTGCAAGTGGCATTTCTATCGTCTGACCTAACGGCAGAAGATAAACACACCATGATAAGACCACGAGACATATTGCTGAGACTCGCCTACTTCGTTAGAGCGACGAGTCAAATAATCTGATGGTGTGTGTACCGAAGGTCTTACAGTACGCACACCACAGTTTCATCAGAAATTTAACTGAATTTTTAAATATTCTAAAAACTTTAACTAGGCCACTGAGTCTATTGGCAAAACATTCTAGTAAGTATTGTATGTATTACCGTGTTCCAGCAATGAAATTGATATTGTTGCGTAAGTGGTAACATTGGTACTTATCTTCTATACTGAAGAAATGTGTCAGAGGTCCTAGTCGTATCCAGTGACCGAGTTGGGATTTGTATATTTCTGCAATTTTTTCATTCCAGTTACAACAAACAAAGTTTGCAATTTTCCGTAATTGTTGTTTTCAGTTAACGTGCAAATTATAATCCGATCTTCTTTGTTATAATGCAGTACAAAATATAACACGTTACTGACACGAGGAAAACTATCAAATCCACGTTTGCTGATACGACTTCGAGACTGTTGACTTACATTTTACTTTTTTACAAATTAAGATATAGTTAGATTCTTACAGTTCAATTAATTTCCTGACAGACTTCTTATTACAAGTTATGTGACATTTCATAGTTTAAAACCAAAAGTCTTGATCGTGACTTTTCCCCCCTCAAATTACACAGTCTCCCATTCTGATCTCACAATTCTTTTGAATCAACATTTTCCTTATTTATTTAGAGCTTTAACATTTACCCACAAGAATTAGAATAAACAAGACTTTAACAAAACATATGTCTTTTTATGAAAATTAAATGGATTAAGTAACCGTTAAGAATACACTGTGATGTGAATGCTTGTTATTGGTTTTCATTATTAGTTTGTGAATTTAATGAGTAAAGAGTATAAGTAAAAGGAAAAATTACAGAGAAAAATTGAAAATAACAATGCTTAACTAAAAATGTTGACTGGAATACTCTCTTTCAAATTCTAAAGGTGGCAGGGGTAAAATACAGGGAGGGAAAGGCTATTTACAATTTGTACAGAAACCAGATGGCGGTTAGAAGAGTCGAGGGACATGAAAGGGAAGCAGTGATTGGGAAGGGAGTGAGACAGGGTTGTAGCCTCTCCCCGATGTTATTCAATCTGTATATTGAGCAAGCAGTAAAGGAAACAAAAGAAAAATTCGAAGTAGGTATTAAAATCCATGAAGAAGAAATAAAAACTTTGAGACATCAAACGACTTGGAAGAGCAGTTGAACGTAATGGACAGTGTCTTGAAATGAGGATATAAGATGAACATCAACAGAAGCAAAACGAGGATAATGGAATGTAGTCGAATTAAGTCAGGTGATGCTGAGGGAATTAGATTAGGAAATGAGACACTTAAAGTAGTAAAGGAGTTTTGCTATTTGGGGAGCAAAATAACTGATGATGGTCAAAGTAGAGAGGATATAAAAAGTAGACCGGCAATGGCAAGAAAAGTGTTTCTGAAGAAGAGAAATTTGTTAACATCGAGTATAGATTTAAGTGTGAGGGAGTCATTTCTGAAAGTATTAGTATTAAGTGTAGCCATTTAGGGAAGTGAAACATGGGACGGTAAATAGTTTGGAGAAGAAGAGAATAGAAGCTTTCGAAATGTGGTGCTACAGAAGAATGCTGAAGATTAGATGGGTAAATCACATAACTAATGAGGAGGTATTGAATAGCATTGAGGAGAAGAGGAGTTTTTGGCATAACTTGACAAGAAGAAGGGACTGGTTGGTACGACATGTTCTGAGGCATCAAGGGATCACAAATTTAGCATTGGAGGGCAGCGTGGAGGGTAAAAATTGTATAGGGAGACCAAGAGGTGAATACACTAAGCAGATTCAGAAGGATGTAGGTTGCAGAAGGTACTGGGAGTTGAAGAAGCTTTTACAGGATAGAGTGGCGTGGAGAGCTGCATCAAACCAGTATCAGGACTGAAGACCACAATAACTAAAAATCAAAATGAGGATGAAAGGATTAACCACAAATATAAAACATTTGTGTATTCTAACAATATTAAAAGGAAAACTGCTACTCACCATATAGCGGAGATGCTGAGTCGCAGATAGGTGCAACAAAAAGACTGTCACAAATAAAGCTTTTGGCCATTGAGGCCTTTGTCAACAATAGACGGTGCCACTGAAACCGCACTGTGGCATTTGTGTATTCTAAGCATTATTTATCATTCGTATTCTATTCACCAATACTGAATGCTGTTAGAGTTACGTTGCAACACACAGGAGAAGAGAGCCTCGTAGTGAGTGCAGCATATTGTTATCGCTGACCTCAAATGGCTAGCTGTGGCTGAAAACTCGATACGCTTTGGATTTGAAGAAGACCTGGAAGTAGCTCAAGTGTTTTCTTAGTTTTCATTGTTCTGGACTAGTGTATCTATTATAGACACAGGTTCAGTGGTGGAAAACTGGCCATTACAAATAGGCTGCCTCTCATTGTAATGGAGAAGAAGTAATAAAATATTTATTAACTCTGAGCAATGTGTTTAAAGTGCTATGCTTTCATTGTGGTAATATTTTCTCAAGTCGGTGTACCGACTGTCGCAGGGCCCAGTCTCGGGGACGGGTGCTGCGTGGAGCGGGAGCCGCTGCAGCAGCACACAGATGCGGTGAGGCGTCTCGCAGCCACTCCGGACCGACCGGACGATGATGTCCGTGTGGCGGGATTCTTCGTGGCAGCCAGTGTCATCACTGACTCCGGTGAGTACTGTGGCTTTACACCATCTTTTTCAATATTATAAATTTCAGTTTAAATAATAATTATTATTATTATTTATTTATTTATTTTTTTTTAAATTTTTTTATGTGTGTGTGTCACTATCATTTTGCAGTTTATTCCCCCCGAGTTGAGCTCCGGGTGACCAATTATCCGATGTTGGCTTAGTTCAATCTTTTTTCTCTCTCTTGACAGAACGAGAAATATTTACTCAGAAAGCTAGTGTTAATAACGTAAGAAAATATACAGTGTAATTATAAAGTCCACAAAACACTTTAAAAAATCAGTATAGGTAGATGACCAAGAAGAATGCAGCAAACGGTATGGTATATAAATGTCACACTTGTCCACTGTCTGCCACACAGTGCACATCTAATCGGTAGTCCAGTTCTGCCTGTGAACGACCCGGCATATCGGGAGTGATGTTAGGAACAGTTACCTGGGCGCAGGGTCACGAGTTGTCGTCATCCTGTGGTAGGTACGATACGAATTTGCAGTGCCCATGTTATTCCAAATTATGATGCAAAGTTTCTTCAGAGGTGCATGTCACTGCACTACAATGTAGTATTCATCTGCCAACACCGGGCAAACGACTTTCAAGTAAAATGTCTCCCCTGTATAGGAATATAAATAATGGATCTACGAGTGTAGGTTGTAGACACGCGGTTGACGACATACGGAAGTTTGGGTCTGGCTGTGAGTTGTGTTCGGGTAGCCAAATGGTAGTGACGACAAGCGGAAAATCTGCATTTGAGTCCCTGTCCTGTACAAATTTTCATTGTTGTCATTCTATTATACAGCTGAAAGTTATCCATATTTGCAACTGCGAATACATGTAATATATCCTACGGTAGAGGTGGAACGCAATCACTGTATCCGAACATATCCCACGAGGAAAAATTGTGAGGCGTCGAGTCCGTCAACCGCAGCAGTCATACTAGAAGCGATGGGTCGACAACGGCTATGCAGTCTGTCTGACGGTGTTGGTGTTATCTCACAAACGGCTGTGCAAACCTTGGAGAGCAATCTCCTGTTGGAAAATGAAATCTCTGCTGTCAGTGTTCAAGTTGTTGTACAAGCCACAATAGCAGCACACAAATGCATTCTCTGCCCTGTTCACCTCAGTATTCACCGAAAAAGACTGACGGTGCCCTCATCGGTATTTCTACAAACTAGCTAGCCGAGTACCACATTTGAAAAAATGTTCGAGAGTTTGTCGCAGTGCAGTATTCGAGAAACTATGCCGACTGTCGACGAGCCTGTCCGATTTAGAACGAATGCACAATTTGTGATAACGGTTCTGCATCGTTTTTGCAATATTTCAGAACAAATGGAAGTTCGTGCCGGGTCGGGACTCGAACTCGAGTTTCCCACTCTTCGTGGACGGACCGAGCCCTCAGATAGCCTAAGTGGCCGAGGCGACCCCCAGGGACAAGTTGAAAATCCGGGTTCGAGTCTCGGTCCAGCATAAATTTTTATCCGTTCCGAAGTATTCTACATCTGGCGCGGAACCGTAATGGCAATTTGCGAATTCGTTCTTTTGAGTTCGTGTCAGAGTACCGTAGCATTTGTTACGTTACATTTACCCGTTTACCGTAAAGATTTTTTAAAATGTTTCACAGACTTTATAATTAGCCCGTATATCGTAAGACTATCACATTCGTGCCGTCCGCAGGGACCGTCAGCATGGGCTCGGGGACACTGGTGATCGGCGAGTCGGTGCTGTCGCTGTCGACCGACTCGCTGCTCTGGTTGCTGCCCTCCTCGGGGAAGCCGCCCGAGCTCTGGGCGGCACAGAGCATCAGCAACCTGGTGGAAGTGGTGAGTGCGGCAGTACGTCAGCTGTCTCTCTCTGGGCTGTGCTCCCTCCCGCCTCCCCGACCCCCCTCCTGTGTGCCCCACCTGTCCGTTACCTCCAGTGCCATGTTTATTTCACCCTTGTCCTTGCTCGAATGATTCTGATTATCTGTGCACTGATATTCTGTATGCTTCAGAATATTTGTCACTATCAGCTAATAAGATTCAGGCCCTGTTAAAAATCTGCATCTACATCTACATCCATACTCCGCAAGCCACCTGACGGTATGTGGCGGAGGGTACCGTGAGTACCTCTGTCGGTTCTCCCTTCTATTCCAGTCTCGTATTGTTCGTGGAAAGAAGGATTGTCGGTATGCTTCTGTGTGGGCTCTAATCTCTCTGATTTTATCCTCATGATCTCTTCGTGAGATATACGTAGGAGGGAGCAATATACTGCTTGACTCTTCGGTGAAGGTATGTTCTCGAAACTTCGACAAAAGCCCGTACCGAGCTACTGAGCATCTCTCTCCTGCAGAGTCTTCCACTGCAGTTTATCTATCATCTCCGTAACGCTTTTGCGATCACTAAATGATCCTGTAACGAAGTGCGCTGCTCTCCGTTAGATCTTCTCTATCTCTTCTATCGACCCTATCTGGTACAGATCCCACACTGCTGAGCAGTACCGTATTTACTCGAATCTAAGCCGCACCTGAAAAATGAGACTCGAAATCAAGGAAAAAAAATTTTCCCGAATCTAAGCCGCACCTGAAATTTGAGACTCGAAAATCAAGGAGAGAGAAAAGTTTTAGGTCGCACCTCCAAATCGAAACAAAGTTCGCCTAGTTGTAATATGAGACACAATTTAGGTCGAATGAATGACGATACAGCTGCAGTAGTTTGGTTCGAGTCGTAAGCTTAGCAGTGACGGTTTACCAGGTAGCCATTGCTACGCGTCTCGCGCTCCGTCCGTATTTATACGGATATCCTTCCTTTTTCACGTGCTTCGTCTGGTTTGAATTGATTGCTTATTTTTCTTTGATCTGATAAGTGCCGTTCTCTTTGTTATAGGTGTTTACGTCACTCTAAGCAGAAAATGCATTACTGTACTGTGTCATGCATTGTTTGTCGCATTCTGATAGTGCGTGTTTACGGCCTGTCGCCGCTCGCGGCGTGGCTTGCTTTTGTGCGCGCTACCGCCGCTTACAAATAAAAAATAGAGAGGAGTCGTCTCATTAGCGAAACATTCTTTCTTTGATAATGATCAACAAGAACCAAATAATAGACTGCGTATGATAGATGATGTTCTGAACGAAATTTTAGCGAAAATTTTTCTCCGTTTGAAAATCTTTGCAGACGCCTCTTTAGTTCATTACATTCTGCACAGAAATTAGAGTCATCTTAGATTTAAAAATCTAGTCAGTTGCCGTGCTTCATTTCTGACTGTATCACTATCAGGCATAAGAATAATACGAATATAAACATGACATGATATGTATATTCTTCCGCGTTTGCTGTTGTCTCACTCTAGTTTCGTAGTTTATTAGGCAGACAGGATTTAAATGTGATAGTAGCAAACACGAAACAATACATGGCAAAATGTTTATATTCGTATTAATCTTATGGCGAAGAGAATACTACATGTGATTCACAATTCATAAAAGTTCCTATTAGCAACCATCTCTTCTCACAGGTAGGAAAAAATTCAGAACGTAGAGTTGGCCATATTGACAAACATCCCAAACAGTCTTGCCAGTCGGATTTTCGTAGTACATTGAAATGCTGCTACATTCGAAGATCAACAATACAGAATTTGTATTTACTTCGTTGGATAATGTACCAAACCGCAGTGGTCGAAACTCTGGGCGGAGCAAAAAGGCTCGTCTTCCACTTTTTTTTTTTTAATTTATTTACTGACGCAGAGATTTTGGTACCAGTATTTATCTTTGTGCCCTACAAAGACAGGCGTCTAAAGCTAGCGAAATGAGGGATGCTCAACTACCGGACCTACCGATAGATGGCTCTAGCGCGTGCCGGCCAAAGATCATATCATTGAGTGTCCGCCATATCTGAATTTGGCGAAAAACGAAGTGTCAAAACACGGATGAAAATGTTTTTCGTTCTACGCCCTGATAAGTCTTTTATATTGGATGTTCTAGAAATCTACACATCAACATAATGAAATGTTTCTCATCTAGCGAGATAAAACGGTGACAGTTCTGCTATGAAATTCCTAAATTCGAGTGTTTTGGAAGTTTGACAAGCTGGCCTATAAATTATTCACTATTAATTTTATGACTGCTTTACTTATTTGCCCGTTTTAAAATACTATTTAAGATTCAATGGAGCTCAACAAATTACCTTGGTTGCCAAAGCTTTTAACTGCAGGTATAATTCGGAAAAATCAAGTGTGGAAAACAGTGAAGACGTCTCTTGAAAAAAAGTTGACATCGTTTGCTTAGGGGTATCTTTACTGACAACAGAAATTACTACTGAACTATTAAAGTATTACTTAGTTATAAATGGAAAAACTTATTTTTCTTTATCTGAAGTTATGCATTACCAATCTGCATATATGCTGACACTGTAATTGCAAAATGCACTTACGAATTTGGCTCTCTCTTTGATCAGAAATTTAAATGCCATGATTTTATGAACGCGTGTACATGACAGGGTGTATTTTAACTGAGTGAGTGAGACAGTGCTTCAGTCTTTGATACGAGACAAGAAATACATTTAAATGAGACAAACACAAAGGCCAACGTTAAGGCTCCTCTTAAATGCATGACTGGTATAATTTGGAAGTTAAGTGTAGTAATAATATTACATTGGACTGATCAATGATGATGTAGGAAGTGAAGGAACTTGTTGAAAATAACATCGATCACAGCTGTTAAGTTTAAGGTTGGGATGTCTTAAAACTGTAATTTTCCAGTCTGACACCCAAATAATGACTGGTACCATGGTTTTATTTTAAAATTGAATTCAAAACATGTCAGCGAGCAAAATTAATTACACTATGAATTACAACCATGGAATTTTATTTCTGTGAATCTAGGTTCTAGTCTTTGACATGGTGTCAATCACTGGAATGACTGGTTGTCATGATACGGCCTAAGCAAAAAACAAACCTGAAAGCAAAAGCTGCAGAAGCTGGCCAGACAGGTACCCCAATGGCTGCTACAATCTGTGTGAAGCAAGGGTGACATTATATTGCAAATTTAGTGTAAAAAGTTCCATATTGTCTGAATTTGTCCTATACTGACAGGACATTCTTGTCCAGTCGATTTTCTTATCTGCAAAAGTACACTAGCCAATACCAGTGGTACAAAGGTAGTGCCAAATTACAAACTATCCAGTAACAACAGAAGTATTGCTGGATAATGTACAGTAAATAATATGTAATAACCTGAGAAATTCAGAGTTGGTTTGAAGAAATAGAACAGCATTTGGAAAGAGAGTAACATTTTGAAAATAACAAATGACAGAAGTAGAGTTTTCAGTTCTTATGAAAGCTTGCTTAATTTCTCGCCCCCCCCCCCCCCCTCTCTCTCCCCCCCCCCCCCCCTCCCTTCTTCCTCTCTCTTCTCCATTCTCAAGGGAATAATGTGATAAAATAAAAGTGCAAGAAAGTTGTGTACAATGTTGGAAATGATGAAAAAGAAAATCTCACTATGCTTTTAACAGCATATGCTGCTGTAAAGCTCGCTCCTCCTAAGAACATTATTTTCTCCCATCTCTCTCTCCTCCCCCCCCCCCCCCTCCCTGCCCTCCTCCATGTGAAGAGTATTCCTGTAATAATAGCTAATAGCATACCAAGAACATGAGGGTGTCACAGTGGAGATTTGTTTTCTGGTACAGACGTCTGATACAACTATTCCACAGCAAAACTTACTTTCAATAGGTGTGGTAGCAGTGCCTTCCCATAGGATAACAGAATATTATGTCCTCCAGGAATCACATTGGGTACACCACTTACAGCATAAACTGTACAGCAACTACAATGTTTTGTGAGCAAGTAATACCAGTCAGTATTTTTAATTTTAACGTAAGTCTTGACTCCCTTAATTACCTGCTTACACGTGTGCTTGTACTACAGGTTATTGGTAAAGCAAATACTTATTGAATAGGTCTTCACACTTTTAATACTTAGCAGAAATTCTGAAAAAAGTAAATTCTTTTATTACTGTATCACCTGTATGGTGAATTAAGAGGTACTCACTGGTTTCGTTGAACATTTAATAGAAGCCTTCTTTTTACCTGCTACTGATAAAGAGCCATTCCAAGTTCTGTACATTACAATCTCTCGCATTTTTCATGAGGTTTGTTATTCTGTACACTAATATTTCTTCTTCTAAATGGTAAATATTGCATTCAGACATTGTTGGTATTAAAGGTAATTCATGAAATAAATTATATTTAAACCGGAAAATTAAAGGTTCCACATGACACATGAAAAGTACCTTGTTACACACATGTATGTACAGATTCCAAAATGTCTGTGAATTTGAGTTACAAACTTTCTTAAATAGAAATATGAAGATCACAATACTTTGGGTCTGCAATAACTCAAACGTAAAATACTTTAGTTCCCTATGGGAAACTTTGTTCTTTACGTGACTCGTGAAACTGCTTTCACTCTTAATGGAAAACTAAATGGTTTATGTTAAAGTTAACTTGCAAAAAGTGTAACAATTGTTACATAATTTCTGTGAAGTAAGATTCCTTAATGTTAATTCCTTCCTTTGTCATCGTAACTTGATAATTTCAGTTCCATATGGGACATATGACAAAAAAGAAATGCTTTTATTACCATGACCAAACAAAATCTTTTTAACATGTAGTACACAGTTCAAATCAGCAAAAAGTGTAACTGTATAATTAAGGAAAATGTTGATGAAAATTAGGCATGTAACATGAATACTGAAATTTCCTAATCCGCAGCTTGTGGTCGTGTGGTAGTGTTCTCGCTTCCCGTGCCCGGGTTCGGTTTCCGGCGGGGTCAGGGATTTTCTCTGCCTCGTGATTACTGGGTGTTGTGTGATGTCCTTAGGTTAGTTAGGTTTAAGTAGTTCTAAGTTCTAGGGGACTAATGACCATAGATGTTAAGTCCCATAGTGCTCAGAGCGATTTGAACCATTTTTTGAAATTTCCTAGATTTCCAGGTGTACCTGTAATCACTGTATTCAGTACTTTGTAGTGCTATAAAGATAATTCTATATGATTATTTGCATTCTCTTCCCCTCCCTCAACACAGGAAAATATAATAGAAAGACCTCCTAGCAAAATATAGACAAAATTCAGAAAATTAGATTTTGCCTGAATCAGGCCCCCTTATTCTAGAATGGTTCTAAAGTAATAAGAATGCTTACGATCAATTGGAAAATTGTGTTCATTCTAGGAAGTATTTTAAAACAAGAATTAAGAGAGTAACAATTTTATTGCTCTTATGTTGCAGAGTATCCACAAACATTACTGTTTGAAACATAGGGCCACTGCATACTCCATTAGATCACACCCATTCTGTGATTTTTCATTAATTTCACACAATTAATTTCACACAAATCACCTGTTTTCAATGCAAGTGCATATTTTGTAACACCAAACATCTTAAAATAAGCTTATATAATAAACAATTATAATTTTGTTTCAATATCTACACAGGATGTAAAGAGTTAATTTTACTTCAATGTGATTCATCCTTTGAAGTTCATCATTATACAACAACAAATCTATGGACAAAATAGTTTTAAAAAATCTGTCAAAATGTCACACCCATCTGCATGAAATGTCCCAATACATAATCTTTTCCAATTTGAGCACTATACATGATTAAACAATATGAGTTTATTTAACTTCTGCCTTATACTTGATTTGTTGTTTAAAATTTTCTCAGCAGCCTTTTTTTTCCATACGTTTTTAAGCGTGTACAGGAGTACAGGGATGCAATCTTACAAACAAGTTGAGTCTGATGTAAGTCCTCAATCCCAATTTTATAATGGTAATGATGACCAAGAGCAGGAGCAGCAAATGGGTAATCTACAAATTTAATTTTAACACAATGCAAAATCTTGGCCTGTGTATATTTCTGTCGCACATCCCCAGCAATCACAAACATCTGAAACAGTTTCTGAGTATTCTACAACAGAGTACACGCAGTCACTTGTTTTAACCAGTTTTCCCCAGTTAACAAAATTTACAAATGCATTTTTATTGGCCATATTGAGAAAGGCATAGAGATAAATACATTCTAATGCAGATTTAACTACTGATGGCTTCAGTATGTGAGGACAATCTTTGCATGTGATCTGCCTTGAAAGGCACAATGACACATACCCTGCAATATGTTTTGCTTGAAAAATGAGAACTTAATCTTATCAACAAGAATTGCACACCACTTCTCTACTTCATTTTCTGCAGCACTTTCTACTACATGCTTTGTACGCAGCTCGTGGTCGTGCGGTAGCGTTCTCGCTTCTCGCGCCCAGGTTCCTGGGTTCGATTCCCGGCGGGGTCAGGGATTTTCTCTGCCTCGTGATGACTGGGTGTTGTCCTTAGGTTAGTTAGGTTTAAGTAGTTCTAAGTTCTAGGGGACTGATGACCATAGATGTTAAGTCCCATAGTGCTCACAAGGGAACCTCCCCTTTGCACCCCCCTCAGATTTAGTTATAAGTTGGCACAGTGGATAGGCCTTGAAAAACTGAACACAGATCAATCGAGAAAACAGGAAGAAGTTGTGTGGAACTATGAAAAAAATTAGTAAAATATACAAACTGAGTAGTCCATGTGCAAGATAGGCAACATCAAGGAGAATGTGAGCACAGTAGTGCCGTGGTACCTTGGTTAGCGTGAGTAGCTGTGGAACGAGAGGTCCTTGGTTCAAGTCTTCCCTCAACTGAAAATTTTACTTTCTTTATTTTCGCAAAGTTATGGTCTGTCCGTTCGTTCATTGACGTCTCTGTTCACTGTAATAAGTTTAGTGTCTGTGTTTTGCGACCGCACCACAAAACCGTGCGATTAGTAGACGAAAGGACGTGCCTCTCCAATGGGAACCGAAAACATTTGATCGCAAGGTCATAGGTCAACCGATTCCTCCACAGGAAAACACATCTGACATATTCTATACGACACTGGTGACGGCATGTGCGTCACATGACAGGAATATGTTGTCGGCCCACCTAACTTGTATACTTAGCGAATGGGTAAAAAGATTCTACCTTGCCACATTTTGGGTTTTCTTGTGGATGTGATAATCACTCTCAAAAACTGAAAATAAAAAATTAAAGTTTTCGCTCGAGGGAAGACTTGAACCTAGGACCTCTCGTTCCATAGCTACTCTCGCTAACCACGGGACCACGGCGCACCTTGGCTCACATTTGTCCTTGATGTTGCCTATCTTCGCATGGACTACTCAGTTTGTATATTTTACTAATTTTTTTCATAGTTCCACACAACTTCTTCCTGTTTTCTCGATTGATCTGTGTTCAGTTTTTCAAGGCCTATCCACTGTGCCAACATATAACTAAATCTGAGGGGCGTGCGATGGGGAGGTTCCCTTGTCAGAGCCATTTGAACCATTTTGAACTACATGCTTTCTTGCAAACAACACACATTAAAATTTGAGCAATTCCCATTCATTGCAGTGACATTGTTACCCAAGAGCAACTTTCTCATGGCACATTTGAACTGGTATGCATTTGCATTGTTGTTCCAACCACCTCTGGACTGAATGCAGGAAAAAAAAAGCTCTATGTGGTTTTGCGACAGTTTATAAGTTAGCAAATACTTCAGAGGAGATTCAACACTAAGCATAATTGCCAGAGCTATGTGCCTGACTGATTGGATATTGAAAATTATCCCAAAAGCAAAAGTATTTCTTGCATGGAGCAGCAATGGAACACCAATGATTTTAAGCTTTTGATATAATTTTCAGTGTCTCTGAAAATACCAAGCCTATATAAGATTTGTTGTTAAGTCTCAGGGGGCTCTTATACCCTTTACCTAATGGATTTCTGGAGTTTAGAATATCAAAAATCCTATCAATATAATACAAAAATTCTACTGTTGCTTCGCTTCCTTTAAAATTTCGATCACCAACCCTCCTCAAAAACTATATAATATCTGCCACGTTAGAACTCAAAGTCTGTGCAGCTAATGAAACATCCATTTTTCTATTTACACTACTTATATGTTGTCCTGATAGTTTGTTGGCAAATGTCATACCTTCTTCTTGTTGTACCTTGTTCAATTGCTCAATGAAATGCCATCTAATAATGCCAGTTGGAGACTCAATAGCAGATACTTCTGCGAGAGCATTTCTGGCAAATTTAATCATATGACACGTGTCCAAGATACAATATACATTGTATTTTTCCACAGAATGAGGAAAGTAGCTTTTTAAATCACCCTTGGAAAAATTTAAAGTACAGCCAAGTGAACGTAAAGTGCTTATATTTACCTTGCAGCCATCACATGTAACACACCAAACCATAATGCCAGAACTATGCAGCCTCTCTAAAGCAGATTTTATCAGTGTGGCCTGATTATTTGCCTGTACACTGTTGATAAAGAAATATGCAATCTGGCATTTAAATTTGCCTTTAATAGAGACAAGCATGAAAACCAGAGCCTCAGATGCCTCTATTACTTCTTTTGACTGAGGCACTTCCCTACCAAAGTCTAAAAAACCTATGTACTGCTCAGTTCCTTGGTCCCAAACTACTTGCTTCCTAATTTCCATACTGTCTACGATTAGACATGAATCGCTTAACTGGTCCCTTACAATTGGGTTCAAATCAATGTACTTGAAAACATCTTTTAAGAAGCCAGGTTCACAGTCTACACTTGCCACCCATTTGGAAATCAATGATGTATGGGGCAGAGGCATTAATTTTTGCTAGTATTCATATGCTGCTGGTGAATAAAAGTACACAGCCATCGCAAACATTTTCGCATTTGTTGTGTATCTATTACCCTTTGACGAGAGAGAGTTGTTCACTAAATTGCACACTAATTCCACTTGTGTTCCTTTGTGATGATTGAGGAAGTTATGTAACTTCTCAGGAAGATGCCCCTTCCCCCCTCAATGAACTTATGATGTCATTCATGGAAAACACTTTCTTCTTCGAAGTTTTTCACGGACACACTTCAGTTTACGTTTTAATTCGGGCACAATGTCTGAGAGAGAGAGAGAGAGAGAGAGAGAGAGAGAGAGAGAGAGAGAGAGAGAGAAATGCGAGTTTCGGTCGCCTTGTCTTCCATTTCTACTTTCGACTGTATACCACAATCAATTACTGAAGAGCCAACTGCACTCAGAAATAAAGAAATAATTTCGTTATATATGATTGAAATAACTCAAGGCTTGATGAAAAAATATTATAAGAAAACGATGGGGGTGTGAAAACATCCTTATACTAACGTTTTCGGCACAATTCGCAGCTTCTGCATTGGATAAGTGGGACATGCTTTCCACGGAAGAATTCTTATTGACAACATTCTCCACGCAATCAGTAGCGTCTGCAATGGGCAAATCGAGCACGGATTCCACGACAGAACGCTAAAAACAAAAATATGGACCTGTATTACAACATTGCTTAGACCTATGTAGCGTACGAAATAAATTCACAAAAGTAAAAAGCACACACATAGCAAGGAAATTAATTAGCTATCTCAAATGGAGAATCATCGTTGTCACTCAAAATCCTAACAACATGTCGTCGTGGCTGTTTATTTGGTGGCATCAAATGTGTCGGAAAGTCAAAAACTGATGGCACTGCTTCGGGTTCGAGACGTTTCTTCCACGTTCCAGGGCTCACTACGTAATCATCTTGTCGGAAATGGTTTCCGCAAAGAAAACTGCAAGACGTAGGATTAAAATCTTTCCGCTTCACGGAAGTAATACACGTCTTTAGTAGCTCTGGGTGCTTTAGAGGAAACCTGTTCAAAAACATCGAATTAGCAAACGCACCAAGTCTGTATTGTTATCGTATTATATCGGTAGTCCTATTGCCTGTGAAATGGTAAGTCACTCTCCTTACTCCACCGCTTCGTACAATTGAAAGCGGAACAAGAAATCACCATTACGATAGTCCCTAATTCCTTATACACCGTACAGACCGAGAGAAACTTCTTGCCAAATTCGAATATGGCGGGCAATACAGACGACAGTAATCAGCTGGTAGAGCCATCTATTGGTAGGTCCGGTAGTTGAGCATCCCTCATTTCGCTAGCTTTAGACGCCTGTCCTACAAAGCATGCCTGTGTGGCGCTACATATATTCGACGGCAGAAGTTAGTTGTGGCGGCACCCACCAACATTTTTCAGAACTCCCGCTTGCTTTGCACTCGATTCTAAGCCGCAGGCGGTTTTTTGGATTACAAAAACCGGAAAAAAAGTGCGGCTTAGATTCGAGTAAATACGGTATTCGAGCAGTGGGCAAACAAGCGTACTGTAACCTACTTCCTTTGTTTTCGGATTGCATTTCCTTAGGATTCTTCCAATGAATCTCAGTCTGGCATCTGCTTTACCGACGATTAACTTACTTCCTTTGTTTTCGGATTGCATTTCCTTAGGATTCTTCCAATGAATCTCAGTCTGGCATCTGCTTTACCGACGATTAACTTTATATGTTGTCCAGCCCGTATTAATTAGGTTCTGGGTGGAATTGGATGTCTTGTGGTTTCGTTTTCATTTATTTTTGGACAATAACCACATTTTCAGAGTTCAGTATGAATTAATATACATTGCTATTCACTTCTTATATAGGCAATGTGTAGTAGCAGACAAGCGCATTTAACTCGCAAGCGGGCGCGCCGTTTTCCGTAACACGAGTGGGCGCGTGTTGCACTTTGCACGCGTGTATAGAATAGCTGTCTTTATGTTTCCGAGCTAAACGTGGATGCTCAAAATCACAGTTTAGTCTTAGTTTATGTAAACGTCAAAAAAATAAACTTACATAATACGAGCTAAACCACTGTTTTATTAAACAATAATGAAATAAATTTTTATTATAACACTCTGTTGCCTAAGATAAGTGTTACAGAGACAGGAATGAGCCACTCGAAGCATTAAGCAGTGCAGTTGCAGCAGATCCCCACCAGCCGCTTATTCGATCACTAATTATCACGTAGACAACTGCCTCAATGTACGATTATGTTGCTAGTTTGTAGTCGGGGTCATTTTTTTGCACGGATTGTAAATTTTTTCTCGCCTGCAGTAATATATTTTATATTACTGCTCCTCACTTGTATGTACGAGAACATAATTTATCACTGTTTCACCTGAAGCAATAGTGAAGGAATAGGTACGAGTTTGCAGTTGTGAAACAACAATGTAACCGTGCAGAATCATTTTATTTTTGTCCGGCGCACTTTACACACGGGCGTGCCTCCTCGAGGATTAAATGCCTCGAGGTGTACAGGGTGATTCAAAAAGAATACCACAACTTTAAAAATGTGTATTTAATGAAAGAAACATAATATAACCTTCTGTTATACATCATTACAAAGAGTATTTAAAAAGGTTTTTTTTCACTCAAAAACAAGTTCAGAGATGTTCAGTATGGCCCCCTCCAGACACTAAGAAAAAATCGCAGGGGGTAAGATCAGGGCTTCTTGGAGGCCAGTGATGAAGTGCTCTGTCACGGGCTGCCTGGCGGCCGATCCATCGCCTCGGGTAGTTGACGTTCAGGTAGTTACGGACAGATAAGTGCCAATGTGGTGGCGCTCCATCCTGCTGAAATATGAATTGTTGTGCTTCTTGTTCGAGCTGAGGGAACAGCCAATTCTCTAACATCTCCAGATACTGTAGTCCAGTTACAGTAACACCTTCGAAGAAAAAGGGACCAAAAACTTTATTGGCTGAAATGGCACAGAAAACGTTCACCTTAGGCGAGTGACGTTCATACTGAGTTGTAGGCGAGTCACGTTCATACTGAGTTGTTTCCCGCGGATTCTCAGACATTGTGACGGTTGACTTTCCCGTTAGTGTGGAAAGATGCTTCATCACTAAACACACTCTTTGAAACGAAAGATTCATCTGTTTCCATTTGAGCAAGGATAAAATCACAGAAATCGATTCTTTTAATCTTATCAGCTGCAGACAGTGCTTGAAACAATTTCAGACGATAAGATTTCATAACTAACCTTTTTCGTAGGGCTCTCCATACAGTTGATTGTGGAATTTGCAGCTCTCTGCGAGTCGATTTTCCTGGGCTGCGAACAAATGCTTGCTGGATGCGTTTTTCATCACTCGTTCTCGGCCGTCCAGAACTTTTCCCTTTGCACAAACACCCATTCTCTGTAAACTGTTTATACCAACGTTTAATACACCATCTATCAGGAGGTTTAACACCATATTTCGTTCGAAATGCAAGCTGAACAACTGTCATCGATTCACTTCTGCCGTACTCAATAAGACAAAAAGCTTTCTGTTGAGCGGTCGCCATCTTAGCATCAACTGACGCTGACGCCTAGTCAACAGCGCCTCAAGCGAACAAATGTACAACTAAATGAAACTTTATAGCTCCCTTAATTTGCCGACAGATAGTGCTTAGCTCTGCCTTTTGTCGTTGCAGAGTTTTAAATTCCTAAAGTTGTGGTATTCTTTTTGAATCACCCTGTATTTTGAACATTAATCATGCTGTAATATCCAATTACATGGCATATTCTTTCTCCCATCCAGAACCGTATTCGTTTCTAAAATGTCACTGTACAGGAAACAATCAATTTCACCTTCTGTTTCAATCAGAGGATTGACCCCTCATGTAGAAAAACTTCCCCACTCCGTGATGCTACCGCCACCGTGCTTTGTGGTCGGTACCTGCTACCTGCTGTTGTGCCTTTGGTTTTTTGTAGACGTATATATTGCACACCATCAGAAGAAAATACATTAAATTTATTTTACTCACTGCATAACATGTTAGACTGATCTGTAGCATTCAGAGTTTGATGTTTCTTTGCAAACTCTGTTCTCACCTTCCCGTTTTTTGAATTTATGAGTGGTTTATTTGGTGCTCGTGTACAATCTACTAGGTGATGTTTTGCAGTAGACACACATAGGTTAAATCCAGGGTGCTGCTCCGTATAGTGCCTGATTTGTCAAACCAATTTTCCTCGGTCAGGAGCTGACTGCTTACAAATCACTCTGGCTTCTCATCTTGTCGTTTTTGAGGACAGCTTGGCCTCTGCTTATTGGCTACTGTTCTTCCTGTTTTGCCACCAACTACACACATTTATTAGCCATCGTGATATGCCAAACTATCTAGCAGCACTAGACTGTGACTCATTTCATGGAAACATGTAAAACATCTCGTCTTACACAAACTGAGTATTCTTTTTTTTTTTTTTGCCACGAATCTAGTTGTTTCTACAAATGAAAAAACACTGTCCGAATGTCTAACTGACAGTAACTTGGCTACACCATTCCACTAAACCAAATTACAAAATAGTTTTGAGATAAAGGACTACGTACTTATGTTGTCATCGTACAACCTCTCTTATTTACTAGATACGTAATCACAGTGACACAGAGCTCTCAACAGAGTGACACGGTACTTGCAATGCTATGTTCTAGCTGAATGCAAACAGTACTGACAACATAACACTGCAACTGCAGAATACTTTTGAGCACTGCTGTAGTGGGACTTTGAATTTTGCCGTGCTACACTCATTCCCTCAGATATAAATTATACCGTCATAGCTGTATGAACGCTCGACGGCAAAGAAAATATTTATAAGAAAATGAAGGTACAAAAATTGTAAGTCTTTTTGTTTTCTTGAGAGCGAAAGCTTAATTTAACTTATTCGCTAGTCGTGGTACCATTCAGACGTAAAAACTTATTCGTTAGTCTCGGTCTGATTAAGACGTAAAAACTTATTGATGTGCAGACATATAGTATTGTGGAAGATTGTATGAAATTTGGAGGCTGGAAGCAGCCGTAAAATACATTGCATTCAATATCAAGATGGTATTCGTTCGTAGACATTAGTAATTCCTGTACGATGAAATTTACTGCAAGATTTTGGAGCAGCTACGACTTTTTCATGCAGAAATGAAGCAGGAGATTGGTGGAGAAGAAGACCTGGACGCCGCTCGAGAGAAGACATATTAACATGGTAATGAATGTACTCTTACCTACGCCATTTCCCCTGTTAATCACATTTTGTTATTCTCTGTTCTCTTTCAAATAATTTTTGTAGTGGAAATTGGTTTGACTTTTGCTCAGAAACGTCACAAGGACCACCCCACCAATAGCTTTTCCAAATCACGAAGTCCAATAGATTTTCTGTAATTCGAAGTCCGATTTGCATTTAATTCTTTCCCTTTTTCACGGTCATTAACGATTTTAAAAACCCCTTTTTATTCACCATTTCTTCCCACATTTTCAACCTTTTCTTTTCTTCTTTTTTTCTTTTTTATTAACCACTACACTGCTGTACCTGACGGAAAACCTGAGAGTCTCAGCAAAGTGTAGCATAACAGAAAAGCCTTAAAACTGCACGACGGATATACTGTTCGTATATCTGGGTGTATTTATTAACTGGCAGCTACATGTGTTCGAAATCTGTGCCGTCTGTTACACCAGGAAGTGGACGGGGAGACAGTTACACCGGTCTTCCTGGACGAGTCGTCCGGCACCGCACGAGAAATCCGCTGGGTGCTCCGGATGGGCAGTGCGGCCGTCGTGTCGGCCCTCCTGGACGCGGTGCGGCCGCCGTGGGAGCAGCTGTTCTCACTGCCGCTCCAGGTCTCCCTGTCTGGACAGTCCAGATAACACAGCCGGCACTGCTCACATGTCTGTGTGTGTAAGCAATGAGCAATACTCTCTAATCTTCCATGTGCTGCCTGCCAGTCTCTCTCAGATCTTCCATGTATCATTTTGTTAAATGTGTAGTACGTGCAGAGGATGTGTGTGTGTGTGTTTGAGAGAGAGTTTTTTAAGACAAAGTAGTGAGATAATCACAGAATAGGTGCAGCTTTTGTTTGGAAGTTCTGTGTCAACTTTTAACAGGTCCAAGTCCAATGTTGTTATATCTTCTATACCCTCAATATATATCATTACGGCTGGAACGTGTCATTCTGCATCCAGTGTGCAAGCGAAAAGGTGACTTGTGGGCTCCGGGGACAGTTGTGCGCTACCTGTGCCACAGATGAAAGGAACAGGAGAGTAGAATAAAATTACTCAAAAGGCTGCTGGCTGAAAACCTCTTCTCATTTAGTGGGCAGCTGTTCTGCTGCAGTAGGTACCTTTGGTTGTCATATTTTAGTTGCATCTAGTTTCACAGAGAGCCTTTCTCTTTAGTACATTCAACCCTGTCCTGGTTCCCTCTTATTATATTAGGAGGATTTAAGATGTTTTTGCTCCCCCCCCCCCCCTCCCTTCTCTCTCTCTCTCTCTCTCTCTCCTGCAACAGGCAAGGAGTACTAAAGGAAGAAATAACACTATGGCTGTCCCATTGTGTTGCACCTATCCAGATGACTTAACCCTTATCCATGTCCTGTGTCTCAATATAAACATCACTTTCCAAAACTTTCCTTTTAACCAAGTAAACCCATGAACTTAAACATTTTAGGTAGTGCTGCACTGCAGATGCTTACATCGTGTCATTAAATGTTTCATAGATGTAACGAGGCTCAGCATCCTGTAAAGTTCAGCCATTTGCATAACACTTGTGAAATTTCTAAAAAGAGCAAGTTTCTGCTTGCTTCCAGTGATCTATTTTACTGCTTCTTTCATTGCTTATAGATGACGTTTTATTCATTACGACAAAGTTTTGGTGTCTCTTTGCTCTCAAGTGCTGTTTTTCTGTGCCTTATTCTCCGTGTCTCTTGGGGTCGACTCCCTTTGCAGTCCTGTTACACCGCTCTGAACGTATTTACATCATTTTGAGGTGCAGTCTCGTCAATACCAGGTCGTTCTATTTCTCGTCATTACCAGGTCGTCCTATTCTGTAGGTATCTGCAAACTCCCTTCTTTTTTAACAGGTGCCGTCTTGTCATAGTACGCGACACACCGTTCTAGTGTAGGCAGTCCTGTCGAAGCTTTCCCACCGTTGACGTAAAAGTTTTCCGAGTACGGTACCACGTCACAGTGTAAGAAACAGTACTGGGGAACCCGACATTTTGCCCACGGTTACAGTGGCCTCCATCTAGGACTACAGTCGAAAAGACGGCCACTGTAACCGTGGGCGAAATGTCGGGTTCCCCAGTACTGTTTCTTACACTGTGACGTGGTACCGTACTCGGAAAACTTTTACGTCACAACCGACACTGGCTGCAGAAGCCTATGCAATTATAATTTTTGCTATGTTTGCTGCCTTCAGTGAACTTCGTACATGCTGTTTTATACTATATCTCCATACTGTCCTAGCACCCTTACCTGTAGCCCGTAGCTTCTGTTCGTCCGATTTGTGCATGGCCCGACAATGTGAACCGCATCTCAGTGATGGTATTGTCGATCATTTTTACGTATTTCCCTCGACTCGGATTGGCATTTTTGCATCGAAGACCACTCCTTTTAATGACCTCCATTTTGACTGCCTGGTGTTTATACCATTTTTGATGTCTCTATCTGTGGAAGCTGTGGGTGTTATTACCGACCCGAGGTACCCAAAGTTACCTGTCGCTGTTATGAGGGCACTGTATAGATGTAGCTGCAGTTGAGACTCAGTGACAGTTCTCGAGAAGTTGCAGTACATGTACTCCATTTTGGCCGTACTCACTCGTAAGTCCTCTACGTTACAGACCCGTCCACTGAGCATTAATATTTTCTCCAATTTTTGGTAGAGATTCTGCTATTAGAACTATGTGAGCATACAAAAGTGTCTGTGGAGTCAGTTTCTGCAGAAGTTCTGTAACACAGTTCCCGACCGGATTGAGCATTTTTAAGCAGACCTGTAGTGGATCCAGACTTTTACCTGGAGTTATTCACTGACACACGTAGAGCTTACAAATTTTACCTTTACTTTCTATCATGTGCCCTTGAGAATATTGACCCAGTATTTTGAGAGAAATGTTTTCTGTATTTATTTAATACAATACTACACTACAAATTCTTCTTCTCATTCAGGTTTCATATTTGTTTAACAGAATTTTGGGTTGTCGGTCAGTGGCATCTTTTCTACAGTTAACCGTGGCTCCTGTGGTTTTAATCGCTATGCAGTCTGCTGTCTGTAGCTGTAGCATTTTTCACACCAGATAGCACATATGTCTACCTACCCTTTGTGTTCACACGCTAAAGCAAAATGTGCACCACTAAAATTCATTAAAGTAATTGTAAATAGTTCATTGTGTTAGTCACTATCCTCACACTACTTAATCCTCTTCTTTCAAGATGCAGTGAGATTGTGTGCTAAAACTCATCTTCTTTTTCCACTTTTAGGTACATGAGACTATCTGACAGCATGCAGACAATATCCTCTCCAGCACTTCTTTGGTTTCCATTCCACAAATTTAGCAGTCTGATCTTCATTTGTCACCATCAGTTACAGTTAAATAGCCTCACCACAAATTTTTCTTCTTCTTCTTCTTCTCCTCCTCCCTCTCTCTCTCTCTCTCTCTCTCTCTCTCTCTCTCTCTCTCTCTCTCTCTCTCTCTCTATCACTACAAATTCCTCTCCTGTGCCAACCTCTTCATATCAGAGTACCACTGGCAAACTATGTCCTCATTTCTTTACTGCATGTATTCCAATCTCTGTCTTCCTCTACAGATTTTACTCTCTGGAGTTCCCTCTAGTACAACGGAAGTTATTCCCTGACGTCTTAACAGATGTCCTATCATTCTGTTTCTTCTCAGTGTTTTCCATATATACCTTTCCTCGCCAATTCTGAGGAGAACCTCCTTATTTTTACCTTACATTCCACCTAATTTTCAACATTCTTCTGTGACAGCACATCTCAAATACTTCTGTTCTCTTCTGTTCAGTTTTCCCACTGTCTCACTGCCATACAATGCTGAGCTCTAAAAGTACATTCTCAGAAATTTCTCCCTCAAATTAAGCCTATAGTTCAAAGAGTGGGTGCAGCTGAAAGTGTGAGCCAGCTTTACTTGTCTTAACTGCTACTGATTTTTTGTTGTGGACGGGTCGGACCTTTTCCGCAGCCTCTGTGTGTGGAATGTGAGGAAGGAAGTGGCCGGAATTGACCACTTCTGAATTCCACGGCAGAGTTAAAAGATTAATGGCAACTTGCAATGCAACCACTACCGAGTAGAGGAAACGTAAAACTACCCAATAATAATAATAATAATAATACTCAATTTTTTTCACCTCGACAAAGGTCAGGTTCTGGGTTCACTGCTGAAAAATCTCTTTCTCTATAACAACTACTGCATTCACTCTTTTCTTAGAGCATGACAAGTTTGGGGATTTATAATTTCATTTCCTGAGTATTATGTAAGTTTACACAAGCACATATTGAGACACAATCTGTTGAACATAAATTGTCATGCAATTGTTCACACACATTTACAGTGGCCGAAGGAATACAGCAAATGTTTGGTAGCAAATCGACTACGGAGACACCTCTATTGGAAACGTTGGATGTCGTCCCATGATAAATTTGTGGCGGTGGAAGTTCTGTAAATTTATTGACTATCTATGTTATACAGGTGTTGGGTAAACGTATTTTTGTACAAAACTGTAAATTCCATTTCTCGTTGTGCGGGAGCACTGGAAAACAAAACTACCGATCAAAGTGGTGTAGCGGTAAGACGACAGACTCGCACTTGACAGAGTGACAGTTCAAATCACTGTCAGGTCATCCAAAGATATGTTTCTACAGTTCCTGTAAATCATTTAATGTGTATGCCAGGACAGTAACACAGAAAATGATTCGGCCGACATTCTCTCTGTGTCGGATCCGAATTTTTTTTCGTTTGAAAAGGATTTTATATGTTTCTAAACTGGATAAGATTTAAAAAAATATAGCTCCTGTGTGGCGGACGTCTTGCCTGAGAAGGAGGTATTAAAATGCGACAATTTCTTAGGATTTCTGTTTCTATACAGGATCAACAGTACCATAAGTAGAAATCTTGCCGAATCTCTCCCGAGCTGTCAGGTGCGCACTGCATTGGAGCCCACAGTCTGAAACCTCTAATTAGTCCAGAAATGAAATGAATCTCACTACGACTGTCACTGTGCAGCTAGTTCTCCCGTATGCTCGGAGTGCCATTTTGTGATAGTCTTATAAACATATCAATGTGGAGTGCAATTTTGTTAGTATCTTTAATACACTTTGTTCTTCCAAAGACTATAACAATATATTTTTTGCCGTCTTAATAATGAAATGTGGTACAGTTTTTGAGAATCAAAACTATAAGATTTCTTTTTCCATTTTTTTAAGTTTGTTATTTCAAGTTTTATATATATTTATGTATATGCTGCTACATTGAGGTCACATTTTGTTTTTGTTAAGCATGAAGGATATTATTAAACTGAACTGACATAAAATGTGTCTAGATTGCCTTTTTTCCATACGATTTCCTTTCTCACTCCTGACTACTACAGCCGGGGTATTGTATCGCCTAGCGAAACTGTAGAGTGATGGTGGAAGATGATTTATCTGATTATTACACGGTATAATGACCCAGTGGAAGACGAGAGGGCAAGACGAGATCATAATCGAAAATGAAAATTTTTCTTCGGTCAATTTTTTTTGCGAAGAGTGAAAATGTGACAAATTTCCACTAAAACAGAGATCCTGGCAATTTGATAAGTTAGGTAAATCTTTCTGATTGAACAGGAAGTTTTTATAATGGTATCCACGCTAGTAAACAAGTCTCGTAATGGATGTCACATGCAATGATTGTGACGTGCACTAGTTTTGTGTCTCGTTACTCGTTTTCAATTAGTGTATCACACTCGACCGTGGCCATGCGAGCTCCATGTAGGCATTAAAGACTATTTATTTCCAGATAAATTAGTTTAAATATGTTACCTGGGTGGTCAGTTGAAATCACCACACAGAGACGTGTGGAAGATAGCCAATTCTGTAGGTTTCATATCTGCTGAGGAAACACACTTATCCGCCAAGGAAAGAAATGGACACGGAAAAGCAGTGCTCTCACTGGCTCGTACAATTGCCGACGTGACCAGAAATGATCCAGAACTACATTTCAATTAATATAAGAGGCAATCTAAAATATTCCATTCGAGGCTGTTGCTGCAACACAGTGGGACTCCATTGTGGTTATACGAGCACTGACTCACAGGTAAGGGATTAGTGCGGCACTGTCTTTCTCGACACACGTCCGGTAAATGCGGAAACGTGAACTGTGGTGTCATTATTACCAAATGCGTCCAAACAGGACTGACGTGCTGTTATTATTTCCTCGGCTGCCAAAGGACACACACCGGATGACATCTGTTGTAGAATGGAGAATGTGTGTGAAATTAAGGCAAAACTTCTGGGAAAAGTGTGATGACAGGTGCTGCTGCTTCACGCTAATGTACGTCCCTGTATCGGGAATGTCGTCACGCAGAAGTTATGCCAACTCGAGTGGGAGACACTCGAGCACTCATCTTATAGTCCCGATCTCTCCCTGTGCCATTGTCACATCTTCTGTCCCTTAAAAAGGCCTCGAAGTGTCGACTGTTCCTGTCCGACGAGGGTGTGCAGCAGCTACGGACTTCTTCACACAGCAGGACATGGTGTCATACCAAAAGGGTGCCTCCGACCTAGTGCATCGGTGGGACGATTGCCTCGATGCTCGCAGTGATTTTGCCCCATTGGCGTATCCGTTCTGGACTGTATGGCTTTTGAACGGAATCTTTTTGATCGCCCTTGTAATTTTGCTATGCTCGACCTCCACGGTCGTGGCCACAAATGAGATACAGACGTGTCCTCACACTCCAGATGCCGAGCAGAAATCACACTGATGTGCAAACACTGATCGGACTGCACAGAGCGAGGGAAGGAGCCTATGTTCCGACATTGAAAGAAGATTGTCATTTTTTTTAATTGCAGTGCTGGATTCTGATAGTGTGCTGGAAGAAAAGTAGTACTGAAACTGGGCCGAATAATATTTATTTCACTGGGTGATGCCAACACGTTGGCAGTCGTAGTGGCTAAAATCCGCCGAGTAGGATCAAACTGGTTCCGACGTAATTTCTCGAATTTCTTCCTGAGAAACGAGAAAGAAAATATACAGATTTTAGCAAGATCTACTTTTCTGGTAGTTAGGGAAAATTGGAAACTTGCTTGGGCCAGTCCACACCTGGAGGATAAATCATGTTCTCAAGATTACTTAATAATGTCCAATGAAGAAAGTCACACTGCACCAGGTGTTAGTCTACACCAGAGGTGCTCTTCATTGCTGGGCTTAAGATCTTCTACGTGCAATTTAGTCTGTTTAGACAGAAATCTACTGAGTAAAAATTCATGAAGGCTTAAGCACAAAACAACACTGCAGCCAAAATTAATCATTTTAATCACACAAAATACATAAAAGGTAATTTTCTCTACATCAAAAGTTGCTTAACTTAATTTTCAATATATTAACCATGTCAAAAAATTGAAATATACACCATCAAAATGCTGAAAAAAGTTTATTCAAATACTTGACTTACATATCATTGGCGAGTTTATTACGATCTAGTGAATAATTTCTCATAGCTGACCTTACACAATCTTTACGTTGGGGAGAATTCCACTAACAGCAAGTAAAGTTGTTGTTTATTGAAACATAACTAATTTTGTGGCCAAATCAAGACAGCAATTTGTCCCAAATGATGGAGCAGTTTGTCCTAAATTAATGGAGCACGTCTTTGTTACCTTTTATCTACCATAGTTTTGACAATATTTACTGGCCAGTAAATTTTGACTAGGAGCGATGTGTACGCCAGAGACATTTTAACACTGTTGCACCTGACGATGCTGCTTTAGGCCACGAAACTGAATGTATTTCAATAAACAACAATTTTACCAGCTGTTACTGGAATTCTTCCTAATATTGTGCCTTTTGACAGATGTGGATACCTAGAATAGTTTGCTTACACAGTCTGGAAGATGAGTACCAGCCAATTTATTTTTACAGTTAAGATTTCACCAAGCTCATTATTGACAACACTACCTCACATAGATACGTTCATCCAAAAGATGGTAAAACATATGATGGCACGTGTAGTGCCCCCAGAATTTTACAAAAGTCTGGAGACACTTGTGTTCCAGCCGTTTTGAACACGTGTTATTTTAAAGCAGGGCCTAAGGATGAGCACGGGATACTTCACCCATTTATTGTTTGTGCAGGGGAAACCGGAAGGGAGAAACAGATACGGCCCGGAAGCTCCGTGGCCGACTGCAAAGAGTAATGTTGCTTTGTATTGTTGAAAAACAAATGGAGAGACTCGAGATAGTGACTGTTTTAGTAGACGTTGAACTGCTGTTGAAAGTACGTGGACTGGACGTGGATAGTCAGCCACGGTAAAAGCTTATGTATTAATTGTGTTCAAAAATGTGTAATTAATTGATCTTGGGTGCCCGGTAATGTGGGAGCTTACGTCATAAAGTTTAGTTGTTTTTTTGTACAAAGTGGAAATAAATATGTTCTGGTACATTGAATGATATTCCATGAGTAGCGTATTTTTAAATAAGAAGAGAAAGAGAGAGTGAAAATTTCCCCTTCCTAGCAGTGAAATCTTCGGAGAAGTGTCCGGTGCTAGAAGAGGACATCGGCGCTGCAAAAAGCAGAACCAGCATTCTTCAACAAGTAAGTCCACAAAAACGCTTAAGCTGTATAGAGGGAGCTTAACATTACACTGGGCCACTGCACACCTTTACAGTGTTAGGATAGGTTTTTACATATACTAAATTCCAAAAGTTATCTTCATTGTATTCAGACTTTAAGGAAATGTTATTTTGAAACTGAATTATTTCCTCTTTTAGTTCAACCTCACTACAAGAGAAAAGAGCACCCATTTTGAAACTTCCTGGCACATTAAAACTGTGTGCCAGACCAAGACTCGAACTCGGGACCTTTGCCTTTCGCGGGCAAGTGCTCTACCATCTGAGCTACTGTAATGGTACTTTGACTACCGTGCCTCCGCCAATACAAAGATATAATTCACGATCGCACATGCAGAAGAGCACTGCGCCAGCGACCGATTTTTATAAATAATTTTGTTCCTTTTTTTTTTTTTTTTTACTTTTGCGTAGGTGTTTGTTTTTTAACAACTAATTGATTACTCTATCTCTCATCTTCATACGAAAGACGTGTATTTTTCGGCGCTGTGTTGAATGTGCTTTTGGGTGGAAATTAAAATTATATTACAAAGCGAGGTTGTTTCAATAGTGATTCGAGGTGGTTATCGCCAAATTTGTAAATTGATCATGACAGTGACAACTTGAAGAAGTTTACAACAGACTGAAAAAAGTGAAAGACAGGTCGTCCTACAAGAGAAATTAGGACAGCCATGAAGACTATATTGTAATTAGTACTGTGTTTCTAACAAGATTATAAGGTAAATTTCAATTAGTTTCTGATGCTATTTCCATTCAGTCGCTTTTTGTAGTGTTGCCGACCCAGTCTGCCATGCACGGTCAAATTACAGCATGATCTCAATCAGTAATATGAAGTCCGCCTTATCCATAACTTATTCCACCAAAATTCAAAACCCAATCAGATTTTCTATTTTATATTTTCACGGCAGAACCCCGAGGAAAGGAAACACTACAAATGGTGTCCTGGTGACAGGACTTACAATCTCCGGATTTGATACAAGTGCATTTATTATAAATTTTGGACATTTTATCTAATTTTAATCACTTAATAGCATCATCAGAAAGTGAATTTAGACTAATTCTCATTCATTTCAATTGTAATGTTACGTGCATGAAATTTACAACAATATTGTTTGCCCTGTTATTAATTCGTGTTAATTTTCATTTTCATGCTGAGGAAATTAATTTGTTAAAAAAAAAAGGAAAAGGATAACGTTCCATAAAATAATTTGCAAGGACGCGAGAGAAAAATTTTGGATTGAAAACTGTATATCTGATGCTACATTTGCAACATAAGACTGAAGGGGGGGGGGGGGAATTGGTGAGTACAGAAATTTACATTATTTCCAGTTTCAAGCAGCCATCTGTACTTCCTTTATTCTGATCCATTTATTTCGAAATTATTTTTCCAAATTGTAGTTAAAATTGATTTACTATTATTGCAAATGATAAGTGAAGAGCATATTCACAGTCATTTATTTGTGAGATGGAAATTTCAGTACCAGTTTAATAATTCAATTTCTAATTAAAAATCATACAGAAATATCCATTTCCATAAGAGAGATTTCAGATTTCAACATATATTTTAAATTTTTTTTTTGCCGTTGGAAAATTTTATTTGCAATTAATTACGAAAATCGCAAGATGGACGCTAGACGCGTAGAAATTGTTTCCGTGGACGAGCTTAGTGAAAGTGACACATTGCAAAACATGTCCAACAGTCAAATGAATACTGAACTTAATTGTGAGGATGTTCAAGACATAATTTTACCGGCTCGACTAACACAACAACCCCTATATTTAAACAGATATACAGGCGAATGGAGAGTGAGTACTACACGACAAAACGCGACATTGACAACGTCAACTTCAGAACCAGACATCAATCAGACACGAAAACATGACGAAACTAAGACACGGGACTCTGACATGCTCAACCAGATCCTAAAGTTACTTAGTGACCAAAACAGAAAATTTGATACTTTAGACAAAAGATTTGACGCTTTGGACGAGAAAAATGACAATTTAAAATGTGACATTGGAAAATTTGACACTAAATTCGATGAACAGACACGGGACATAAAACAAAATTTTGAAAAACAATCGAGACAAATTGCTGACTTGACAGAAACCACCAGTAGTCTTGGAAGGAAATTTACTGACTTATCAGACAAGGTTACGAGACAAGAAAAGGTATTTGTGGAATTCAGTGACGAGACAAAAACTGACTTACGACGATGTAATGAGAAATTGTTAACAGTAGTTTTTGAACAACAGAAAACCAGTACCCAAGTTGACGAATTACGACAGTCACACAATTCCGTAAAAACAAATCAAGAACACTTAAACCTGACGATTTCAGACCTTACAGACAGATTAAATTATGTAACATTGGAGCAGAAATCCTTACAGGAAAAGTTAGAAAAACTTGAAGACGAGCAGATATAGCAACTTTAAAGAATGACACAACTCTAGCAGATAAACTTGTACATGAATGCACATTATGTGATGATTATTTAGATGAGAAGTTTGAGACAATGACACAGATCATTTTAGATAAGACAAAGGAACAAGTAAAGGGAGATACAGATAATATTCAGAAAGAGGTACGTAAACTTAAAGAAAATGTAATACCAAGTTTGTCAGTGATACCAAAACCCATAACAGGCAACCAAAACACAAATGATAATCTGAATAATGCTAGACCCAGCACACAGCCGAAAATAGAATTACCAATGCGAGATACAAATCCCAATGAACCATTTTCAATGTTACCACAAGATCAAAATTACTATCAGACATCACCACATACTGTGCACAGTTTGACACAAAATGCAGGACCCATAATACCATCGGGAGTAGCTGATGAAACATTAGTACGACATGGATACTTTCAGACATTTTCATGTGATGAGAAAGACAAAGTGCATCCGATTGTTTTCATCCGCTCTTTTGACGGTATTTTCCCGAGACATTGGTTAGAAGCTGATAAAATTCGACATGTTACAAATTTGTTAGGTGGAAGAGCAGCTAAATGGGGAGCAGCAATGAAAAGACAATGTTTAACATTTGAACAGTTTGAACAAGCATTTCTTGGGAAATTCTGGTCGATCACAGAACAGCAAAGTTTAAAACGAGAAGTATACAATCCAGAAATTTACAACCCGAAGAAAGAGACTTTACATCGATACTTTGAACGCTACCTAGACAAAACATTATATTGGACAAAACCAGCAGATTTACCAGACGTAAATAGAACACTTAAAAGCCACTTACTATTTCCTTATCGTGATAAATTAAAAGGAGTGTCCGAGGACAACATAAAGAATTTTTTCAGTTATGTTGATGAGATAGATGTTGTTTACAGAGATGAGATCAGGAATTTCAAACAATTGTATCCGATCCATCCAAGCAATTCGCGTATGCACAACAGAAATGACAGAGGCTATTGGAATCTGCCTCCGACACCACAACAAAACAATTCGCACTACACTGGGACAAATCCATTCAATATTAGGAGAAACAACTCGCAGCATTGGCAAGGAAACGGTAATTATTACTATAATGGTTATCCAAACAGTAATTACAATCAGAACAATAACAGTTATATTCAAAATAACAACAGAAGAAGGAACCGAAATCGTAGAGATCAAAGAAGAGAGGATAACTGGTACCATCCAGGATATTTTCGGAGAAACAACATACAACAACATCCAAACATGTATTGCAGGAATAACAGTAATGACAATACCAGTAACAGTCATGGGCGAAATAATGTATGGGGAAATCACAATGGACCACCGCCACGACACATGCAATACAGCAACCCTCAATTCCTACCTAACGGAACTCCCAATGAGACGCGAGGTAATGTCAACAACCAAACAGCTGATACTTGGGTGACACGCGACAGAAATGTAAATATTATTGAGTTGGGCAATGAACCCAACCCGCAGCAACAGCTAAGCGCTCGAGTTATGGTCGAGAGGGAGCAGAGTGCAACGGAACCGACGATTTGTTTTCTCCGATATGATGACAGTAAGAAAATAGAAAAAGAATTATATCAGGATGTAGATTTTAATAGTACCAGTAAAACAAAGAAGATTATTCAGGCTATAACACGAGTTATGATTGGTAGTTATGAAGTGGAAGTAATGTTAGATACAGGAGCAGCAGCAAGTGTCATTTCAATGTCTTTATGTAATGAACTCAAACAAATAATGAACATACAAACATTCCCAGTACAGAATTGTCACATTATAAGTGCCACCGGTAACAAATCAAAGAACGTGCAATTTCAAGCTCTAATTAACCTCACATTTTCAAATATACCACTCAATTACAGTTTTCTGGTAGTAGACAAATTAGTTATGCATTGCATATTAGGAATTGACTTTTTGAATGAATATCAAGCAATCATAGATTTAGGAAAAGGGAAATGTCATTTAACCGTAAACCAACAACAACTGACAATAGAGTTAACACAGGGTAAAAACTTAAACAGTAAACAAGGTAAGTTTGAACAGTTACATTTTGTGTATCCACCAGCAACAAACATATGTGATTTAACTTTTAATGAAGCTGTATCTCAGGGAATTAAACCTAATGACTTATATGAGAAACGCACAGAATCTGAATATCTGACGAAGGAACAACTTGAATTACTTGAAGTTTTGCAGCAATTTGCTGAGGTAGTGGAGAAACCTGGAATTATTAGAGGCTATACTTATGAGATGGATGTTAAACCACACAAAACATACTGTAGAACATATTATAATATTCCTTGGTCAAAGAAACCCGCAGTTTTGAAAGAGATTGAAAGAATGCAAGCTTGGGGTATCATTGAAAGGTCACATTCACCGTATTGCAGTCCGATACTAGCAGTTAATAAAGAGGATGGTAGTGTAAGGTTAGTGCTGGACGCACGAGAAATTAACAAAGTTATAATCCCAATCAACACACGACCTATAAATTTGGAAGAACAACTTTTAAAATTTCATAATGTACAATATTTAACCAATATCGACCTCCGCTCATCGTTTTGGCAGGTGAACCTCCATAAAAACAGCCATAAATATACTGCATTTCTATGTGAGGGACGTAGTTATCAATTCTGTGTTCTACCCTTTGGTCTACAAGCGAGTGTTGGAGTATTTATTGAAGCCTTAGATGCTGTTCTTGGACCACAATTGTTATCGCAAATCACAGTTTATGCTGATGACATTGTCATTGCCACCACTACTTGGGAAGAACATGTTCATCTTTTGAAGCAACTTCTGACTAAATTTTCTGACACAGGTGTCACTATCAATTTATCAAAAACAAAATTAGGGAGGAGAGAAATCAAATTTCTTGGTCACATCAAATCAACTGAAGGCATTTATCCAGATTCAAGAAAAATTGATGCAATTAAGAATTTTCCATCCCCACAGAATTGTAAACAACTCAAAGCCGTACTTGGCCTATCTTCATTCTTCAGGAAATTTGTACCCTACCACCTTCTTAATAGTCCACATCTTCTATCTTTACTCAAAAGAAATAATATTTGGAAATGGACAGAGTTCTGTCAGACAGATTTTGAAGCGATTAAGAATGCTTTAGTAAATGCACCGTTGTTATGTCATCCTGACATGACATCATCAGACTTTTGCCTAGTAACAGATGCAAGTTCCTATGGGCTCGGAGCATTTTTATTCCAAATTCATGTAGAAAATGAACAAAGTCATCAAACCTATCAGTTTTGCTAGCCGCACGCTCACTGAATGCGAAAAGTCATATTCAGTGACCGAGCGCGAAACACTTGCCATAGTATGGGCATTTCGCAAGTTTCGGTACTTTCTACGGGGAAAACGTACTAAGCTTTATACTGATCATCAAGCTCTTTCTTTCCTGCTATCATGCAAGTTATTACATTCACGTCTTGCACGCTGGTGTGCATCACTACAAGAATATGATTTTGATATTATATACATAAAAGGAGAATCCAACATTATAGCCGATGCTGTATCTCGTTTGCCACAAGGCCTACAAGAATTTTCAGATGTGACAGAACAAACATCAGATTTCAAAATTTTACTCATGTACGACGGTACATTTGCACCTTACTACAAAAACATGTGCAGGAAGTTAGCTATATTGCAGGACAATGATCCCAGGTGGATCCAGATAAAGAATAAATTACGTACGGGAACAGACCCACATCTTGAAAAATATTACACATTTCACAAAGAAGTATTATTTCACCGACAAAACCAGCATTGGTGTGTTTCTTACCTGAAGCTCATGTTTAAGATTTTATTTTATTTACACACAGAACTTGGGGACACTATGGTGTAACCAAATGTACAGATAAGATTATACAATATTGCTATTTTCCAAATTTAAGGCGAAGAGTATTGAGTAATATTAGGAAATGCATCATATGTCAGAAAGCCAAGAATCGCACAAGCATGAATGAATTGCACCCAATCATACCTAAGAGGCAATTACAGCTAATTTCTTTAGATATTGCAGGACCCTATCCACAAGCACGTGGAGGAATGAAATACATCCTTGCTGTGTTAGATGTTTTCACAAAGTATTTAAAATTATATGCTTCACGTTCAGTTTCTACCACTGCTATTACCAGACGCCTATTAACAGATTATTTTGTGAGAATAGGAAAACCTGAAGTTATGATCACGGATAATGCAGCATATTTTACCAGTTTAAAATGGAAGACTTTTATTGAAGAACAGAATGTTAAACATATTTTAATTTCAAGATTTCACACGGCAAGAAATCCTGTAGAATGAACATTTCGAGAATTTGGGGGTCTAGTGCAGCAGGGGATACAACCCGTCGGCTTTGGACAATGACGTCACAAGTCGCCAGATAGCAGTTTACCATTTTCACTTTTGCTGTTATGTTTCAGTTTCGTTTTTTTACTGATTGCTTAATAAAGTGGATCTGTTTATTCTATCTCGTGAGATTTTTTTTTTACAAAGCCAAAAAACACTTATCAGCCACTGAAGGGAGCTACAACACTAAGAAGAATCGCTTCTCGATTGGCGACTTGTGACGTCAATGTCCAAAGCCGACGGGTTGTATCCCCTGCTACACTAGTCCCGAATTTGGACAGTTTATGAGAACACACACACCAGAGAAGCACACGAAATGGGTAGAATACTTAGCACCATTTGAACAAATAGTGAACAATTTAACTGACATTTCTACTGGATACACACCAACCAAATTAATTATGGATAAAACAGAAAGAAATGAATAGGCAGACCCTCTATCTAAATTTACAGCAACAACAGATCCTGTTAGTTTAGAAGAAAAGGTAAGACAAGCTTACACAACATTATGTGACAAAGCTAAGGAAAGAAAGCAGAAATATGACAGAGGTGTCAGGAAAGCACAAACATTTCAAGTTGATGAGTTAGTTTTACTAAGAACACATCCTAAACCCACAAAACTGAAACATTTAAACAGGAAATGGCAGCTCTTATACTCTGGACCATACCGAATTGCAAATATTCCACACCCTGGCTGTTATTCATTAGAATATCCATTAACACACAAACCCAGAGGTCTACATCCACACAGACATTTGAAAAAATACATACAGTAAAATGTTAGCTAATGAGGAGAAGATAATTAATATGATATACAGTTATGATGAGCCTACATTTAAGTTATACAGATACTTACAATCTAATGAATGCAGGTAAGTCTAGAAAGCAATGTGAACCATCCAATAGCTAATTAGATATTTGGTTATAAGAGGAGTTGCTATTGAGGCATATACACATTAGAGGAGGCAGAGAACTGAACAGAATTATTTTCTTTAGGAGGCATGTGATAATAGTAATGTTGATATGAGTGATGTGAGTGACTAAATGAGATGAGTGAATGTAATTTTAGTTTAATAAGAGGATAAATAGTAATATGGAGAGAGGTAAATGGAATATAAGATGAGAAAGGGGTATTATTATTTTATTATTATTATTAATATTGTTGAAGCAAAAAAGTAAGTGATGATGAATAAGAGGAAAATATAGTATATATATAATGCTGAGGAATAAGTATGTTATTTTGTGAAGAATGAATAATGGATAGGTGAGAATGTTATGAGTAATTGAGAATATGTTGAGAGGAGAGAAACTAGATTTGAACGCTATATCACATGTAGGCCTACTCATGTAATACAGAATGAAAGTGGTGGAAAGAGTATTATTTATTGAAAGATTGATATACCTGAGATAATAACTTATGTGATGTCTTATATATTCTTATAACTAAAGGTGAAAGTATAGATTTATGTGGAAAGAATTACTTACAGCAGCCACTATTGAAAATATACCAGAAGATTTAAATCTATAACACTTTAACGCTAATCTAATGGGAGCTTGTAATGAAATTTTTGGAGTTATGTAGTCTCGACATTTCAGATTGGAAGAATTATTTAAGAGAACATATTTAGCAGTCATCTAATGGCATAATTAGAGCTCATCTACTGCACTGAACTAATGCACCATTAAATAGAAAGGAGAATAAGGAGAAAACAAAACGTCAGTCTTCTGTTGCGGCTCATACTCTCATCCCTCCCTTAGAAAAATTTATACATGTTGATGAAATATTTGACATTATATAATTTGTGATTATCTGACAGTATGGAGAGACATACACACATATTTATTTATGAATAGAACTTTACAGGTACCAAAAGGTAAATACAGAATGGATATACAGCATGGAACGCAGCAGCAATTATCTAAGAAGACTTATTTATTTAGTAAAACATTAAGATATTCAGAGGGGCACCACTCTTAGAAACAGCAATAGTGGGGACACCATACTCAGAAATGGTATTAGGTATAGGAAATTTTACATTATATTACGTTAACATGTATTTTGTCTATCATATTTTATTTTGTGTAGTCCGCTGTAGGAGATGACTTTACTAGTATTTATGAAGTAGTTAGCAACCATCCCATGAACCTATCCTCCTACAGAGGGCTGTCTTGAAGCTTGAAATATGTGTAAATTTTATTCCAGGAGGCAAGAAGAATTTAAAGTTGAATATTCTAGCGAGTTGCCACAATTATTTTAAAATGTTGCAAGTGTAACGAAAGGGAAAGGTCCAGAAAAAGGAAAAAATATGAGCTAACAAATAAAATAAATAAAATGTATATTTCAATCTGAAGGTAATGTAATTCACATGTCAGCAAAATGATATTGAAGTAACGTAAAAATTTAGTATATTTTCATTTAATTCTGTATATGTACTATATGACAACAATGTAACTATCTCATGTAATGATTAATTGTAAATATTTGTATATTTATGTACTTATTATATCAAGAAATGTATTTTAAGGAGATGTTAATGAACTGCAAAGGACTTGCACACGATTCATATAAATGGAACTGAAAATGCAAAGAAACCAATGTGATGGAACACTGGTCAAGAAATATTCACGTAGTGTCAATATGCCTTGAAGTGTATGATGTAGTGAAAGCCGGCAGGTCTTCAGGTTGGTGTAAAAGACAAGCTCATCACCTGTCGTAGGCAGTGAGGTGTTTCCTGTGCCCTCATTGACCATTTATACCCCGGTGGACGCCACCAAAATTCGACTGCTGGAGATCACAAGGAAATACAGAAGCGTCCGATCTTACCCGTCGGCTTTGACCCATGACGTCACAAATACCGCGGAAACGACTATAAACAATTCCAATATGGCGGATATAAAAACATCGCATACGTATTGTAAACACTGAAATACACAAGTTTCACAAAAAGCCTGATGACTGTAACGGGACAAGCGTGGGAAATTAGGGGTTTTTGGGTGCGGAGAAACTAAATATACAGAAATGTAGCCACCCACCGCCATTCAAAACCACGCAAAACAACGAAATAAATCAACATCACAAAACTGACCAAATACCAAAAAACACATTCCTATCCATAATCGGACACTTCCCTTAACCTATATAGCTCAACAGAACCTACCGATCACATCCCCCAATAGAAAACTAAGAAACGAAAGCTTCCCTTACACCTACATACATCGGCACTTATGCAGTTTAGCAGGTACGGAAAAAATTTTTCATTTTTTTTCAAAATTTGATCATCATGTGTCGTTATGCGGTGGGGGGAGTCTGCAGTGCCCCCCCATCTCCCCACAGGCTTCATTAGTGTCAAATCAATATTTTCGAATCATAGGCGGCCGCTGCCGCGGCCGCATTCCAAAAAAAAACTCCCAACCTAACCTCAAGTGGGCTACGCTACAGATCAATATGTTCATCAAATTGCTTCATATTACGTATACATGTTCATTAGTGTCAAATCAATATTTTCGAATCATAGGCGGCCGCTGCCGCGGCCGCATTCCAAAAAAAAACTCCCAACCTAACCTCGTATTCAGGGCTACGCTACAGATCAATGTGTAGGTCCCTTACGTCACGGGTCAAAGCCGACGCGTGAGATCGGATGTTTCCAACCTATACCCAATACACAAAACATACATAAATAACCAAAAAAAAAAAACGGAACTTACCTCAAAAAAGTTCCAGCTCCACAAACTAGATTGGCCACCACAATCACACACAAATGCACACACGCACGCACGCACACACACACACACACACACACATACAAAAACACACACACACACACCAACGAAAAAATACTGAACTAAAATAAAAACCCAACCCACCCAAACGTCAACCCCCTCCCCCACAACTCCAAAATACAACACACAAACACTATACAACAAAATAAACCACCCACCCACCTACCCAGCCCACCCTAACTAACCACTTTCGGTCTATACATTTTACCCACAGCCCTTAAAAAAACCCGAAGAATGCAATAGCCCTCTGGGACACTCTTCCGCCAACAGTACTCATCTAAATGAGACTGAAGGTTGGAAGAGCGCCTCTTCCCCCTCCCAAGAACTGACTTAACCGCTCCCCACATCCCCTCAATTGTGTTAGTGCAAGCCCCAGTATCATAATTCTTAAACTCTAGACTGTGGTTCACTACTAAATGATTAAATCCCCTCTCACCCAACCCCCTATATGAAGAAAACGCATCTGAAACTACTGTGGACCCCGGCTCTACATACTCCTCAATTAACCCCACTAATTCAGGCTTTGACCTCCCCTCCACAACCCTAAAAACACATTCAGTACCCCCACCCCCCTGAACAACAGCCCCCCACACCCAAAGACCAGCCACAGACTTCCCCCTCCCATACTTCCTTTTACCAAACTGCGACTCATCCACCTCCACAAGCACCCCATGCCCACCCAACTTACCCCTGTACTTAATAAATTCGGAACACACCTCACGACAAAAGGAATACCAGTCTAAAACAGTCCTCTCACTCACACCAGTCTCAAACGCGCAAAAACTCTGCCCGCAACTATAACAAAAATAATACGTAATAAGCACAATCTCACGCATGGCCAATCTAGACTTCTCAAACCAGGTACCACGCCTTACAGAACGCCATACGCCATCTTTCCGGCAACACCACATGTATCCGTCCCTGGTCCGAGAGTCCAGAACTTTAACCAATTTCATAGGTTCACGGCACACACCGCACTTCACGACCTCGGCAATTAAGCCAAATAGCTGAAGAAATTTAATCAGCTCTAAAGCTGTCTCCCCCATCATCGCCCTCAACCGAACACTGTTAAGGCGGTCTTTCATATCCATTCCTGAACAAAAAACCACAACCAAATACACTCAATAACAAACTCACCCGACGTACAGCAATGAGCATTAAATTAACCATTAACTCACTAATAGAAATTCCGCTTCAAATCCAACACCTGAGCAACAGAAAACTGACCCCACCACACGAAACAAACGAAACAAACGAAAACCATGAACACACCACCAGAGAGCACGACAAACAAAAACAAGACATCTACAAACACGCCACAATCGCAAATCAAACTCCGCGCCGTAATGACGTCACACACCACAACACGCTTACGTCACGGGTCAAAGCCGACGGGTAAGATCGGACGCTTCTGTTGACCCGATCACAATTTCGTGTTGACATATTGAACAAACTTTGGATTTTCTTCAAGTCACACGCAAGAGATCCACACAGTACACACACACTCAGAATCCGATACTACGTTTACAGACATTGGAGCAATATAATAGAAACATTTATTGTTCGAATTAATTCCATTGTAAACACGAATCATGTGAACTGAATTCAAACGCCGTGCTGGAGGATGCTAAGTTCACCCAACCTGACCTGGATATGATGTGACGTCATTATGACGTATATACGCTTTAGTCGATTAACACACTTTTACGAACGTTCGAGATTCTAAACTGTCGTCAGCTAGTGGTTTGTTTTGACACGTGCGATTCTGATAACTGTTCAGTGTGGCAGGGTATATGTATTTCGCCAAAATAAAAGAGCTGGATATTAATAGAAATATTCCTGACCGTGGCCTTGAAAACACCACAAACAATACGTTTCGTAAAAAAGTGAAGTCTTCTTATGTCCCGACCAGATTTGATTGTGTGATTGTTGTGTTGAACGCTTACACTGAAAATAATATTTATTTATTATCAATATTTTAGTATGGTTTCATACAATTGGTCTTGTCAGTACATATTACATTGCAGCAGCATACTCTTGCTGACTTTTTTTTCTTAATTTATATAGCTGAAAGAGAACTCGTGCAAGTTTGTTAGTTAAGTAATTTATATGTCCATCCCAAGATAGTCTCTTATCAACCATAATTCCAAGTAATTTTACACTCGGACCGCAGAGACAGGTACCTTAGTGTCCAGTAATGACTGGTGTGTAGAATGATTGAATTTCGAACTTAAAAAGAAAAATATGAGGCATTGTTGAAGAAAAATCGTCGACCGGAGATGAAATATGAGGGGAAGTGGATTTCTCAATGTAATCTTAACCAAAGGTTAGTGCCTTGACGCATCTAAAGATTTTGGCTACTGAGTGCTTCTTCGCACTGAGTACGAATAACCGACGCACTTCAGCTGGGTCAGAAGTACATCAATTTCTGCTTGAGATTCACAATAACCACGCAATTGCCCGTCGTCATCGATGCTGAACTCTTTCAGATTTTCTCTCATTAGTCTCTCGAATGCTGAACACATAATTAGAGATAGTGATGGGCTAAACTGCGATTTTCCGATATCAGTGATTTCTGTGAATGCTACTTTTCAGTATCTGTTATTCTTAACTGTGATTTGTCGCAGTTAAGAGTCGCAGTTAAGGAACCTAGGTCGTGTATCCCTCCGCCACTGCTATTTCTGCGATTTCTGCTACTTCCGCGATTTCTGCGACTTCTGTGATTTCTGCGACTTCTGCGACTTCTGCTACTTCTGCGATTTCTGTGATTCCTGCGATTTCTGCGACTTACCACCGTATGAAAAAGTTACATCTGTCCACACAGAAAATTGCATCTCAACAAACCCGTCATTGGTAAGTATGTTTTACGTTTGTTCTTCCGTTGGCTTTAATTTTGTATTGAAGAAACAACTGTGAAAATGTTAATAGTGTAATTAATATGTAAGTAGCCATACAGTAGCGTAATAGTTCGTGTTTATAAAATGAATTCTAACATATTGTTATGTTCACAGGTACGCGAACTACATTTTAGTCACTCAGTAAAGTGATAACTCAAAATATCATTGTCAACAGATCTGGAGAAATTGCCACTGCGTCTTTAGACCGTTTTCGTCAGACGAGAGGTTAGTTTCTAAGTGTTTCGATGGACTTAATTACTTCAGTGAGATCGTTCTTGCAAATGTGAAATATACCCTATTGAATGGCTTTCATTAGAGCAAATTTTAGAAATCTACTCTGTCAATTATATTACTTGTAATTAGTGACAGCAAAAATTGTTTAATAATCCTTGTGATTTTGCAGACACAGTTCTGACTCTGATTACTGGTTGCTGTACGTATCTATCCACATCAAGGCTGTTGAGAGAGACTCGTGAAGATTCAAGACAGCTCTTAGAAGATTTTGCAGTTTAAAAGTGACATAATTGTGAAATAAGTGTGCAGATGAGTGATTTTTGTTTTTTATTGTGTTATTTTATTTGTGTTTTATTGAAGTTGTTGTGCGATTTTAAAGGAATAATAAATGTTAAATACAGTGAGTGAATAATGAAAATCTCATTTTCCACATGTTTAAGCCGTCCTATACCCGTAATTTTCCGCCACTTATTTACTGGTAAACACTAGTTGGAGAGTGACATGCTCCCCCCCCCCCCCTCCTCCCCGGCTCCCCGATCTTGGTGTGACACTGATCTGTAACATATCGCAAAGTCTACAATATGCATTTTGAGGCTGTTGATATGAAAGTGGGAAGTACAGATCTTCAATTTAAATCATGAATAGCTTAAGTGCATTACTTGAAAGTAACACAGGAAAAGCTTACTTATGTAGGTGGTAGTAGTGTCGGCAAAAAGTTCTTGTGTGTGAAGTTGCCATGTGGAACACCAGGTGTAAAACTTTTATCCTGAGTCTCGAACTGTGTCGGAACAAAAGTGAGGCATTCATATGACCCAATAATACTGTTTTCATTTCACTACACTTATACAGATGTCTGAGTTCCTCTGTGTTAACATTGCAAAGTCGTGTAGGCATGTGGAGTATTAAGCAACACTGTCATATTGGAAGCAGAATCAAACACATTTGTTACGTTACTCGATATTTTCGGGAGAAAAAGGCAATGTTGCTTCTTATTAATATAATACTTCCAGAGTCACAGCTGTGTTTGACCAACCATAACTGATGCTGAATGTGCATGTCGTCATATAATGTGAAGGGCTTATTTCAATAGTGGTACAAGTCCATTACCTCCACTTTTCTGTCTATAATGCTTCTGAAATTAATGATCCAAACAAACATAAATAAAGGTTCATCTCTAGCAAGAAGCCATATGCTTGAATATTTCTGGTATCTCAACTGCAGATTTTTCAGCGCTCATTTAACTTTACGACTCTGTATCTCAAAATGAACAAAAATGGACTTGTACCACTATTGAAATAAGAGGTTCATATGCACACACAGCACATCGATCTCGTGAGGCACAAGGCTCTCATAACGAAGTACGTACGTCGGTCAACAGATGACACTAGGAAAAGTATGTTAACTGCGCTTTTTAGTTGCTACTTGCGACTCTTAGTTGCGATTTGTCACAGAAATCGCAGTTTGACTCGGTAGCGAATAGCGTAGTATGAGCTTTGCTCAACAGATGGCAGTGCTAACTGCGCTTTTTAGTTGCTACTTGCGACTCTTAGTTGCGACTTGTCACGGAAATCGCAGTTGGACTCCATAGTGTATCGCAGAGATTACGAACTTTGACCCATAGATGGCACTGTTAACCGCGCTTTCTAGTTGCTACTTGCAACTCTTAGTTGCGACTTGTCACGGAAATCGCAGTTAGACTCGATACCGTATCGCAGAGATGGACGTAGTACGAACTGCGGCCAACAGATGGCACTGTTAACTGCGCTTTTTAGTTGCTACTTGCGACTCTTAGTTGCGACTTGTCACGGAAATCGCAGTTGGACTCCATAGCGTACCGCAGAGATGAACGTAGTACGAACTTTGGCCAACAGATGCCACTGTTAACCGCGCTTTTTAGTTGCTACTTGCGACTCTTAGTTGCGACTTGTCACTGAAATCGCAGAAAGCAGTGTTAAATTCGACCAATAGATGGCTCACGTCTTTGAATGTGAAATACTACTTGCGACTGCTAACTGTGACTGAAATCGCAGTTAGATTCTGTAAAGTTGCTACTGTGATATCTGTGACTTCTCAGTCACTGTGATTTCTAACAGATACGCGATTTCCTGCCCACCACTAATTAGAGACGAGCAAACGAAAAACAACGCACAGGACACAAACACAGTACAATATACGATTTAAACGCAAGGAGCGCAAAGCACATTTAAACGAATGGCGCAGAGCACAGCGCTACCCTGTCACTACCTCTCGAAAGTTCACAAAAGTCGAATAGTCGATATACGGTTTCTATCGTTTTCGATGTAGCGTGTATACGTCATAATGACGTCACATAGTATCCAAGTCCGGTGAACTTAGCATCCTTCCCAACTCGTTGATCCTCCCGCTGTGCTAAGCAACGATAATACGCCGCAATTCAAAGACATTAATGTTACGACTCCTAAAGAAGATACACACCAAAAAGACTGTATACAAAGACTGATATGCAAAGAGCATTGTGCTCAGAAATATTTTTTGTAATATGTAAATTTCTTATTTTCTCATATATATGTATGTATGTAAATTTTCTATACTGCCACGCTCACTTGCGGAGCGTGTCAGTAGAGGAGGCATTGTAATGGTACTTTTGACTACCGCGCCTCCGCCAATACAAAGATATAATTCACGATCGCACATGCAGAAGAGCGCTGCGCCAGCGACCGATTTTTATAAATAATTTTGTTCTTTTTTTTTACTTTTGCGTAGGTGTTTGTTTTTAACAACTAATTGATGACACTCTCTCTCTTGTCTTCATACGAAAGACGTGTATTTTTCGGCGCTGTGTTGAATGTGCTTTTGGGTGGAAATTAAAATTATATTACAAAGCGAGGTTGTTTCAATAGTGATTCGAGGTGGTTATCGCCAATTTTGTAAATTGATCATGACAGTGACAACTTGAAGAAGTTTTCAACAGACGGAGAAAAGTGAAAGACGGGTCGTCCTACAAGTGAAATTAGGAGGACAGCCATGAAGACTATATTGTAATTAGTACTGCGTTTCTAACACGATTATAAGCTTAATTTCAATTAGTTTCTGATGCTATTTCCGTACAGTCGCTTTTTGTAGTGTTGCCGACCCGGTCTGCCATGCACGGTCAAATTACAGCACGATCTCAACAGTAATATGAAATCCGCCTTATCCGTAACTTATTCCACCAAAATTCAAAACCCAATCAGATTTTCTATTTTATATTTTCACGGCAGATCCCCGAGGAAAGGAAACACTACACTACCCAAGCAAGACTCACGCCCCGTCCTCACAGCTTTACTTCTGCCAGTACCTCGTCTCCTACCTTCATTCTGGAAGCACCCATTTTACTTGAAATATCTTCAATGTCCACTTTTTGGAAAGGTTGAGGCATGAAAGTTACAACAGGTTTCTTTGCCTTGCGATCTAAAAATCGGTTTTCAAATTCTGTCTTTAATATTGTGCGGTTAGCCACATACTTATTTGCAGCTTCTGGAACCAATGGTGTTCGGTGATACAAGAGTTCAGACTGTATTAGAGTAAAGTGTTTTGCATTTAATTTCTGTAACTGTGCTATTCAGAAGTCAGGTTTACATGAAAATCTTTACAGAAGACGTAAGAGTTATGACTGTTTAGTTTTTTCCTTAGAGTTCCTCGTTTAACTTATTCAGTGTTTAACTGTCATATCAGATACAAATGCCAGATCCAGCAATAACCTCAAATCATACAGTTGCGCGTAATGTTCCTCTGTTTCATCCACAAAAGATTTTATCACTAGCAGAAATTCTCTACATCTGTTTAGAACCACGCCTCAACTCAGCCACCAAACTTTGGTATGCAGTAACAGGTCTCCATAGGACTCTCTAACTTTGTCCTATGTTGTGCTTGTGAGCGAATTGAATTCACAATTTTTTTGACAATACTCGTTGTATGTTTCATTTTCAGCATACACTCTGAGGAACAACATAAAAGCACCATGAAGGGGTTGCACAAGTTGATATTCACACTGGTATCAATGGAAAACGCAAAAATGTATACTTTGGTGACCAGTGGATGAAATTGGGACACTGCAGCACAGTTTCACCTCACAGCTAGCAAGGGGCGTGTCGATACCATGCTATAAAATCTTTGCGAATTTCATTCTGTGTAGTCAGTTAGACAGTACATACACTGTGTGACCAAAAGTATCCAGACACCCGCAAAAACACATGTTTTTCATATTAGGTGTACTGTACTCCCAGGTACTCCATATCAGCAACCTCAATAAAAATTAGACGTCATGAGAGAGCAGAATGGGGCACTCCGCAGAACTCACGGACTTCGAATGTGGTCGGGTGACAGGGTGTCACTTGTCTCATGCGTCTGTACGTGAAATATCCACGTTCCTAAACATCCCTCGGTCCATTGTTTCTGACATATTAGTGAAGTGGAAACATGAAGGGACACGTACAGCACAAAAGGCCGACCTCGTCTGTTGACTGAGACCGCCAACAGTTGAAGAGGGTCTAATGTGTAATAGGTGACATCTATCCAGACCATCACACAGCAATTCCAAACTGCATCAGGATCCTCTGCAAGTACTACGACAGTCAGGCAGAAGGTGAGAAAACTTGGATTTCATGGTCGAGCGGCTGCTCATCACGCCAGTAATGCATCGCTCGGTATAAGGAGCGTAAACATTGGATGATTGAACAGTGAAGAAATGTTGTGTGGAGTGTCAAATCACGGTTCACATTGTGGCGATCCGATGGCAGGGTGTGGGTATGGCGAGTGCCCGTTGAACGTCATCTGCAAGCGTGTGTAGTGCCAACAGTAAAAGTCGGAGGCGATGGCGTTGTGGTATGGTCATGTTTTTGGTGGAGGGGACTTGCATCCCTTGTTGTTTTGCGTGGCACTATCACAGCACAGGCCTTCATTGATGTTTTAAGCACCTTCTTGCTTCAAACTGTTGAAGAGCAATTCGGGGATGGCGATTGCGTCTTTCAACATGTTCGAGCACATGTTCATAATGCAGTCTGTGGTGGAGTGGATACGCAGGACAATAACGTCCCTGTAATGGACTGGCCTGCACAGAGTCCTGAGCTGAATCCTATAGAGCACCTTTGGAATGTTTTGGGAGGCCGACTTTGTGCCACACCTCACCGACTGACATCGATACCTCTCATCAGTGCAGCACTCTTTTAGGGTGTTTCCCTCAGCCGTAAGGTAAATACCGGAGTTGAGTATATCCCCCAGCACGAAAAGTGCAAAATCACAATAACATCAAAAAAGAAAAAGAACAAAAAAAAATTCAGACAAAAACCAAAAACAAAGAAAGACCCTATCCCCTATGTAGCAAAATAAACGGTACCACCACAGCAAAACGTAAGAATATGCTAAGGCTCCAAAGCGGCAATAAGCCTTCCATAAGCCCACCCCACCCTTCCGGTGGAGGAATGAAGTTATAAAAAATAAAACAAAAACTCTGTGAAGAATGGGCTGCCATTCCCCAGGAAACCTTCCAGCACCTAATTGCCTGCCAGAGTGGAAGCAGTCATCAAGGCTAAGGGTGGGTCAACATCATACTGAATCCCAGCATTACTGATGAAGGGCACCACGAACTTTTAAGTCACTTTCAGCCAAGTGTCCGGATACTTTGATCACATAGTGTATTCTCTGCAGACAGGCACTTGAACAATATACGAAGATGTCAGCATTTGAGACAGGTGGTGTAGTTGGGCTCAAAGAAGCCAGTTGGAGTATCAGTTAATCGCTCAACGTTTGAACTGGCGCAATGCCTCTGTTTGATGATGGCAGGAATTGGTGAACCGTAGCCAAACACTTTACTTGGCAACATGACACAGTTACCAATGCCTTAAGGATAAAACATGATGTGAAAGAGGATTCTTACTTTAGTGTATATATATATATATATATATATATATATATATATATATATATGTATGTATATGTATATATACACATAATAATTGTAAAGAACTATCAGTACCCAAGTCAAAAAATTCGGAATGCATGATAATAGAAGAAGTGTTATTTTGGAAAGCGCTGTCAGATCATTCAAGGTGGAGATAGGCATTCCATGTATTGTAGAAACAGATCTGATATGGTTGGTTGATTGGTTGGTTGGTTTTGAAGAGGGGGAAATGGACCAAACTACAAGGTCATTGGTCCCTTGTTCCTAATAAAACAATGCCACAAGTGTGAGGATAAATCAGACGAGATATATAACACAACACAGAAAGAAAGGAAGCTCCACAAGAACGAAGAAAAGGCAATTAACCCTAAAAGGAACAAAAGGACAAGAAAACAACAGAGAGATGGAAGTAACAGTTAGAAGCGAGTAAAACAAGTAAGCAAATTATAGTGGCTGGTCAACCACGAAAATAAAAAGGAAAAGCCAGCCATCCTGCAACACATTAAAACCGCCACCCAAAAAGCACTAGGGTGGGGACACAGAGGGACAAAGGACATTTTCTAAAACTCAGAACGAATGATAAAACCCACTGTCACAGATGAAACATAAAACGAAATCAGCCGATGAGGCGTTGTCTGCTAAAATCAATGATAAAGAGTCCGGCAACCAAAGATGAAGTCGCAGGGCAGCCAAAGAAGGACAGAGCAGAAGAATATGGGCCACTGTCAACTGAGCACCACACTGACACTCAGGCGGGACTTCACGGTGAGGGAGGTAGCCGTAAGTCACCCAGACATGCCCAATGCGGAGCCGGCAGAGAACCATGGAGTCTTTGCGAGAAGCCCTCATCGAGGTCCCCTTAATGGCTCGCAATTTGTTGTGCATACTGAGATTTTGCCATTCCGTCTCACAAAGCAGAAAAACCTTGCAGCTCAATAACGAATGTAGGTCAGTTGCGGGGATGCCCATCTCCAGAAGTGGTTTCTGTGTAGCCTGTTTGTCCAGCCTGTCAGCAAGCTCATGTCCTGGGATTTTGGCGTGACCAGGGGTCCAGATAAACACCACTGAATAACTGGACCTTTCCAGGGCATAGATGGACTCCTGGATGGACACTACCAAAGGATGACGACGGTAGCACTGGTCTATGGTTTTCAGGCTGCTCAAGGAGTCAGTACATTAAAGGAAAGACTCCCCAGGGCATGAACAGAGATACTGAAGTGCTCGAGAAATGGCCACCAGCTCTGCAGTGAATACACTGCATCCATCAGGTAAGGAATGCTGTTCAATATGGCAGCCATGAACATAGGCAAAGCCAACACGACCATCACCTGTCGAGCCGTCGGTGTACACCACTTCAGAGCCCCAGCACACATCTTGAGTGGCTAGCAACAGACAAATATCTTATTGTCGGCTGCCCCTTGAATGGCTAGCAGTCGACACAATTCTTCTAGTCGGTTGCCTCTTGAATGGCTAGCAGTCGACACAGTTCTTCTAGTCAGCTGCCTCTTGAATGGCTAGCAGTCGATACAATTCTTCTTGTTGGTTGCCTCTTGAATGGCTAGCAACCAACCTCGCCCTCTTCTTGTCCAGAAGACTATGAATGTTTGAATGAACAGGTGAGCCTCCTCTGCCCACAGTGTCTTCTCTCCAATAAGCAGGGGTCGTTAGACAGCGGCACCAAACTCGGACACGCTCGAGAAGCAGCGAGCAGCAGCTAATTCTCTTCTCGAAGGTTGTCAGCATAGTTGAGCGCCCCCCAGGAGTTTCACCTCCATCACTGGCAGGGTTGGCGCGACGTGAAGGCACCAGCGGTCTTCTGATGGCTGCTACTGGTCTTCTGTTCTCAACAAGTTGACATGGAACAAAAATCTCATTAATATACCCGATCACATTCATTACACAAGTCATAATATTTTCGGGTGGTCCATTTGTATGGGATTCAGACACAAGTTTATTAAAGGGTATCTTATTTCTTAGTCTTTGGCTTGAGTTCATATGTACATAAGTTTGTCTGAGGATATAACTTTGACTCGCCAATTTGGCTTGAGTTCATATGTATATAAGTTTGTCTGAGGATATAACTTTGACACGCCAATTTGACTTGAGTTCTTATGGAGGATATAGCTTTGACTCGCCAACCATCGAGTTCCAGTTTCAAGGGGATGACGTCTATCAGCGACTTGTATTTACAGTTTGCCTATCTCAGTACATTACACGAATTAACACATAACACTTTTCACTCACATGTGTTCGTCAGCACTATTTAATTCTTTTCCTCTGTGATTGTAACAACTCAGTTTAGTTAGTTTTCCATAATGAAAACCCACCTAATCTTACGACTCTTCAGTGGCCAATCAGTGGCCAATCGTAACACAGAAATCGTTGTGCCATTAAATACTCACAAGAAAGGTTACATACTATCTCTGTTTACTAGTATTTACATATGTCATAAATAAGGTAAATACAGATGAGTGTCTCTTCCTTACCTATGGAACTGTGTTTGAGTTCATAAAGCAAGTGATTGGTCAAATAGCACTATGAGATTATTGCACACTATGAAACTTGTGCAACAAATAGAAACATGTAATAATAAACCCATATCTCATGCACTTCATAATTCTTTCTTGATTTAACTGAACATTATAATCATTTTAACTATAACAATACTTACAACAATATATATATATATATATATATATATATATATATATATATATATATATATATATATATAGGGAAACATTCCACATGGGAAAAATGTCTGCTTGTGTCTGTGTATGTGCGGATGGATATGTGTGTGTGTGCGAGTGTATACCTGTCCTTTTTTCCCACCTAAGGTAAGTCTTTCCGCTCCCAGGATTGGAATGACTCCTTACCCTCTCCCTTAAAACCCACATCCTTTCGTCTTTCCCTCTCCTTCCCTCTTTCCTGAGAAGCAACCGTTTGTTGCAAAAACTTGAATTTTCTGTGTATGTTTGTGTTTGTTTGTGTGTCTATCGACCTGCCAGCGCTTTTGTTTGGTATGTCTCATCATCTTTGTATATATATATATATTGGAAGCAAACAGACATGTGAAAGTAGAATTACTAACTAATATAAACATCTTTTCTGACATAATTTATAAAATTATCAAATTCCAAGTTATATCTATGACCAAAAGCGTTTTATGTCTCGATGGCTGAACATTCCTTTGGTCACACCTTTTTTATTCGACAGAATACAACTCCCACGATGAGGTATTCTTGTTATCGTGACAGGACCCTCGTATTTTAGTTGCCACTTTTCGTTCAGTCGTTTTACTGCCGATGACTTTGGATGAGATCTTAGAATAATGTTATCCCCTACTCGGTATTTAACAGCTTTGGTCAGGTGCTTATCATAATATACCTTTCTCAAATGAGCGTGGTGCTGGATAGCAACATGTACTAGATCATCAATTGTAGTTTTATCTATTGGTATGGTTTCATTAAACTTAGGTAAATCTTCATTCCGTTAGTTAGACAGACAACACCCAATGAATACATCATAAGGAGGAGTGTGATAAATGATTATACACGTCTTCAAATTTCTGCAAATACTCAATCCAACGATAGTGTTGTTGAGAAATATGCGTCCTCATAAACTGAGTTAACTCACGAAACACTCGTTCAACAGGACTACTCTTTGGGTTAAACCTGGCAATCTGGATGTGGCTAATGCCTTCTCCGCGTAGACACTCCTTCCACGAAAAGTAGGAGGCACTGTCTGTTAGTAAGGCTTTTGGCTTTCCAATTTGGACAACGTACTTTTCTTTCAAGATTCTCACCATGGGTTTCACTCTCAGAGGTCTTAGTTGGTATACCTTCACTAACTTAGCAAATAGATCATAAAATGCTAGCACGTATTTGAAGTTTCCTTTGGAAATTGGTAAAGGACCCATTACATCACATGTCACTAGGTCATGAACATTATGCACTTCTATGGGTCGAAGCTCGGTTTCAGTAGATTAATTGATTGGCTTCGCTTTCTGGCAAATCATACAAGTTCTCAATACTTTCTGCGCAATACGTTTCAGGTTAAGATAATAGGCATAAACTACACTCCTGGAAATGGAAAAAAGAACACATTGACACCGGTGTGTCAGACCCAACATACTTGCTCCGGACACTGCGAGAGGGCTGTACAAGCAATGATCACACGCACGGCACATCGGACACACCAGGAACCGCGGTGTTGGCCGTCGAATGGCGCTAGCTGCGCAACATTTGTGCACCGCCGCCGTCAGTGTCAGCCAGTTTGCAGTGGCATACGGAGCTCCATCGCAGTCTTTAACACTGGTAGCATGCCGCGACAGCGTGGACGTGAACTGTATGTGCAGTTGACATACTTTGAGCGAGGGCGTATAGTGGGCATGCGGGAGGCCGGGTGGACGTACCGCCGAATTGCTCAACACGTGGGGCGTGAGGTCTCCACAGTACATCGATGTTGTCGCCAGTGGTCGGCGGAAAGTGCATGTGCCCGTCGACCTGGGACCGGACCGCAGCGACGCACGGATGCACGCCAAGACTGTAGGATCCTACGCAGTGCCGTAGGGGACCGCACCGCCACTTCCCAGCAAATTAGGGACACTGTTGCTCCTGGGGTATCGGCGAGGACCATTCGCAACCGTCTCCATGAAGCTGGGCTACGGTGCTGCACACCTTTAGGCCGTCTTCCGCTCACGCCCCAACATCGTGCAGCCCGCCTCCAGTGGTGTCGCGACAGGCGTGAATGGAGGGACGAATGGAGACGTGTCGTCTTCAGCGATGAGATTGGCTTCTGCCTTGGTGCCAATGATGGTCGTATGCGTGTTTGGCGCCGTGCAGGTGAGCGCCACAATCAGGACTGCATACGACCGAGGCACACAGGGCCAACACCCGGCATCATGGTGTGGGGAGCGATCTCCTACACTGGCCGTACACCACTGGTGATCGTCGAGGGGACACTGAATAGTGCATGGTACATCCAAACCGTCATCGAACCCATCGTTCTACCATTCCTAGACCGGCAAGGGAACTTGCTGTTCCAACAGGACAATGCACGTCCGCATGTATCCCGTGCCACCCAACGTGCTCTATAAGGTGTAAGTCAACTACCCTGGCCAGCAAGATCTCCGGATCTGTCCCCCATTGAGCATGTTTGGGACTGGATGAAGCGTCATCTCATGCGGTCTGCACGTCCAGCACGAACGCTGGTCCAACTGAGGCGCCAGGTGGAAATGGCATGGCAAGCCGTTCCACAGGACTACATCCAGCATCTCTACAATCGTCTCCATGGGAGAATAGCAGCCTGCATTGCTGTGAAAGGTGGATATACACTGTACTAGTGCCGACATTGTGCATGCTCTGTTGCCTGTGTCTATGTGCCTGTGGTTCTGTCAGTGTGATCATGTGATGTATCTGACCCCAGGAATGTGTCAATAAAGTTTCCCCTTCCTGGGACAATGAATTCACGGTGTTCTTATTTCAATTTCCAGGAGTGTACTATTAACCCAACACATTTACCAGCACTAGCATGACCCCATGATAAATGTGTGTGCCAAAGAAACTTTATCACACAACTATAAGGAATACAAAATTTCCATTGACGAAATAAATCCCTATTTTTATAAAATAAAACATTATTATGAAGGCAAAATTTGTCATTTTTAAGACTCTCCCTATCATCATAAAGTGATCGTCTAATTAATTTCCATTTAGAATCTTGTTCTTGTAAATCAACAATATTCTTACACATGAATTTTACATCTTTTTCATACAAACTAGGTTGAATCAACATAACACGAAAGTTATCGGTTTTATTCGCGACTGCAACCGTTCCTGCCACGCCACGCGGTAGTCTGGACAGGGTGTCTTCTATTACATGGTCTCTGCCACGAATGTGCCTTATCTCTAATAAATATTCCTGAAATAGCAAAGCCCATCGAGTTAATCGTGCGTGCAATGACCTACAAATCATTAAAAAAATTACTGCTTGGTGGTCACAATATGCAATGATTGGTTTACCACATACAAAATACCTAAATTTTTTCAACGACCACATAAGGCTAAAACTTCGAGCTCTGTAGTAGTATACATTCTTTCACAACTGGTGAGCGTGCGACATGTGAAGCTTATAATTTTAATGGTATTAATGTTTTCAGGAATATCCATTTGAAATAATGATGCCCCCAGACCTGTGTCGGAAGCGTCAGTGGCTATATAAAATTCCTTATCCATCTGAGGATGATGCAGTATTTGGGCATTTAATAACGCGTTTCGTATTTTTTCGAATGCTTCGCAACACTCAGGTGTCCAATGCCATGAAATGTTTTTCCATAACAAATTAAACAAACAATACTGGTTCAGAACCTGATCTGGCAGAAATTTTCTAAAAAAAGGTACTAATCCCAGAAATGATTTTAATTGCATATGATTACCAGGGCGTGGGCACTCACTTATTGCTTTTAATTTCTTAGGATTTGGTGTAATGCCCAAAGGAGAGATAATATGGCCAAGAAATTTGACTCTCTCTTCCCCAAACTCAGATTTGGAAAGGTTCACCGTTACTCCATAACTTTGAAACCTACAAAACACTCGTCGCAACAACTCCACATGACGCTCCCACTTATCCATAGCCACTAGGAGATCATCAACATACAATGTCACTTCATTCACCAAGTCCGGGCTCAACACAGTATCAAGTGTGGAAATAAAAACTCCGCCACTGATATTCAAGCCAAAGGGCATAACTTTAAAGTGATAACTCTTACCCATAAATATAAAAGCTGTATACTTTCTAGATTCGTCATCTAAGGGGACCTGCCAATACAAACTACAGAGGTCTACTGAGGATAGATACTTTACAACATAGAAACGCTGTAACTATTCATCTAGAATTTCTGGCATGGTTTGGACAGGTATTAAGATTTTATGAATATTCCTGGTGTCAAGTACCAATCTTACGTCTCCATTAGGTTTCGTTACTGCTAAGAGTGGACTACTGTATTCCGAGTTGGATGGTTCAATGATACCCCATTCCAACATCCGTTGAATTTCTAACCTAACAGCTTCACGTTTTGACCAGGGTATAGAATATGTTGTCTTACAATGGGTGTCATAGGGTCTCACACACATTCATATTTAAATCCTTTAATTACACCAGGGTGACTATCAAGAAGCGAAGCATAATCATGTAACAGCTCTGATAGTTCCTGTCGCTGTATGCTAGACAAACTTTCCGATTCATTTATTTTATCTCGTATAACCTGTTCAAGATCTGGATTGGTATCAGCTACTGACATGTTCTCAGTGTCATACGAAATTACATTACTATAATTACATACTACTGATAGATTCTGACAATATTTATCAGGAATCCTCATTTCTTTCAATAGAGACAGTTCAACAATTCCGTTGACTGTGTGCAAAATACATACTTCCTTTTTTATGTCGATGACTGCCCGGTTGTCGGCCAAGTAATGCCACCCCCAAATGCATGGTACGGATAAATTCTTAATAATCAGGTAGGTGCTTATTAGTCTTTCATCCTGAGTACATAGTTCCGCCATCATTTGAGCTTTAATGTGTTTAACAAAAGCACCAAAAGCACCAGAAACAGCACATCCCATAACTGGAAAGGTAGGTACATTCTTTACTCTATTAATACAACTGAATAAATCGAATGACATCACATTTGTCGTAGCCCCCGTGTCTATCAGCACATTTACAGGTATTTCATTTATCTTACCAACTATCACAGCTTGGACATGCTCCTTCGGTTCCAAACGTTGCGTCATTGCCTCACTCATCAATTCATCTCTGATATCTGCACCTGCATTGTATCTTAACAAACCTACACAATGATTGTCGTGACCTCCATTGCTCGTACTAGCCACCCCCGGAAGTCTAGGACTGGCTGGCCCTAGTTTGTTGGATTCACAGATTCTCCCTGCGGTTCTTCAACGATCTCTCCAACATGCACATTATGGTTTTGGGAATTAAACCTAGGATTTTGGACCTCTGCCGCACCATTTCCTAAGGGAATGGCCGCAGAAGCATTCTGACACGTAGAATTTGGTGCATTACCTAAGTTCATTTGGTTAACCCCACGAGAATGTGTTGGTACCCATTGGAATGACTGATTCTAATTTCTATTACTATTCGGTTCTTGATTTATATATGGTCTACTCACATTAAATTTTCGTTTCCGATACTGCAAATTAATTTCATTAAAACATGGACTGTTCACTTCCAGTGAAACTGGTCTCTTATTATACATAACATTTTGTTTTGGTTACTACAATTCTGATTATTGAAATTTTGGTTGTTAAACTTAGGTCTACATTGCAGATCTCTATTATCAGTTTTCCACCAATTGTTGGTATTACATTGAGAATGATTACCATTACCGTAATTATTACCATTACCATTCTTATACTGTATTTCTCTGTTATTTAAGTGACGGAAATCCTCCTGTATTATGTCAATTGAGTCTATTGTAGATAGAAATTGTTCAAAGTCATCATCTGGAGCATGCACTAACATCTCACGGATATTAATTGGAAGTCTGGTCTTCGAAATACGAATAACCTCGCGATGTGATATCGGCTCCGTCCAATACCGAGTTTTATTCATATATTTCTCAAAGTATGAACGTAGTGTTCCTCTTTTTGGATTGTAAAACTCAGGATTGTATACTTCTTTACGCAAACGTTCCTGTTTACTAGTGGACCATTACTTAAGGCCCGTCCACACGCAACGATCTGCCTGCGCAAATGTCTGCGCACATCACATGTGCGCAGACAGATCGTTGCGTGTGGACAGAAGATTTGCACCACCCTTAGATGTGTGCAAACCTTGAATTTGGAGTTGCAGGTTTGAGTGGAACCTCTCAAACCTGTGGGGTCAAACCACATCTGCGCAGACAAGTTGGAGCGTGTGGACAGGAGATCGCTGCAAATCTGGCGCGAAACAGCTGTTTGCTCAGTCTAGTGTTTGTATTTGTGCGCACAGGGCATTAAAATGGCTGATACTTGTCAGTGCTCTCGAGAGTTTGTAAGTGAATTCATTGAAATATACAGAAACCACCCATGGTTGTGGAAGATTAAAAGTAAAGAATATAGCGACCGAGACAAAAAGACAGCAGCATACAATGCTCTAATTGAAAAATTGCGGGGAGTTGACGCCTCGGCAAGCAGAGAAACGGTAATAAAAAAATAATTTCGTTGCGAACTGGCGAAATTATTTGCGGATGGATGTCGAAACTTATGATTATCTCTTAAAGCTTGTAACACGTCATATTATGAGAAAAAATACTTGTATGAGAAGGGCAATTTCTCCTCATGAACGGCTGGCGGTAACATTACGATTCCTAGCAACAGGAAGGAGCTACAAGGATTTGGAATTTTCATCTGCAATATCGAAACAAGCATTGAGTGAAATAATACCCAACAGATGTGAAGCTATTTACGCTTTCCTGAAGGATGAGTTCATGAAGGCAAGTAAAGTAAATTAAGTCTGTCAGCGAATTGTTTACCGAGAAGAGTTATCCAAAGCTCAGAAATCTAGAAGATCTGGTGTAGGAGTAGATCAAGTATACCAGACAATGTTATGGTATTTTGATCTGCTTGGCTTTCTTAGTGATCAAGAAACGCCAAGACCAAGCAGGAGTACAATTGAAGATGAAATTGGAGTGTCAATGTGCGAGGAAATGGAACATGAGGTAATGTAAAACAAAACTGGTTCGCCCTGCAACTCTCGCAGTAAATTTACGTGAGAAAACTGCTTTCGCTTTAGCAGCCACTGTCTACACCATTTTGACCGCTTTCTCTGTTTCCTGCTGTTGGTCTGAATGTTTTTTGCAACACAAGTTGCGAACACAGACCACAACAGAACTTCCTCTATTTCTATATTTCAAAATAACTTAATTAAATTTCGACGTTTACGGGGAGCGTAGTCGCTTGCCACTGATATTTCTTTTCTACACCGACAGATGGCGGGCGAGTAGTAGATTGGGGTTTGTGTCGTGTGAACACACCACATTTGCAGCGATCTTTTGCATGTACAGACATCTGCGCCGATGTCTGCGCAATCAGATCATTGCGTTTGGTCTGGGCTTTAGCTAAAAACAGTTTTTCAAATCATGACAGGTTTGACAAGTTTCACTAATCTCTCTGGCCCAGAGTGATGCCTCTCCAACCATTTTAGAGACTATGAACTAAATCTTATCATATTCCGTCCATACCTTGGGGAATATTCTCTTAACACTATTGATAAAGATCTTAGGATGAACATTATTATTTTCAGATGAGAATGACGTGAATTGTCTGCTTTTAAAGATACTATTTTCAATTTTAATCGAGGACAATGCCGTTCGTTGAGTAAACGATTCTGATTCTGGTAAAGATCGTTCCTCACTATCGATTCCCGCTGCTTTAGATTCGTAACGTAACCTTTTTTATGGCCAAACGTTACAGTTTTGACATTTACCGGCTGATTCCCGACCGCTTTGGCTCCGCCCCTTTACACTTTCATTCAGAACGGCCCCAAAACGACCGGTACTATCCATTTCTATTGGAATTTCATTGAGTACTCTATTTTTAATAAGACGAAACTCCTCTTTAAGCTGTTCTAAATCTTCAACATTTGTGACATTTAAATTAGAATTACCGATAGAAGTCAATCTACGTTCTACCGTATCATCTACCCGTTTTTTAATCTTTTCAGATTGCTTGTCAATCCAGTCGGATATCTCCTTCTCCCACTGATTAGACTTTTTAATTAAGAACGAATCAACATTCTGCTTAGTAGTTAGTTCTAATTGGTTCATCTTTCCTGACAGTTCCACAACTTGATGTACTACTGAATTTTGTGTAGACTTTACTACTGTTAAATTCTCTTCTAGCGTTTGTAACACTAGAAATGTTATTGATCTCATTCTGTACCCTTTCCACCTTTTGGTTATATTTAAGATCCCAATTCTTGTGCAAATCTAACATCTCTTGCCTGAATTTTCTATTCTCCTCAGTTTCTAATTCTCTCCGTTTTAGATCTTCCGCACTCTCTAATTCCCGCCGTTTTAGATTTTCCTCCATTTCTAAGTCTCTCCGTTTTAGATCTTCCTCCCTTTCTAATTCTCTCTGTTTTATAAATTCTCTTAGTTTGAATTTTTCCTCCCTTTCTAATTCCCTCTGTTTTAGATCTTCCTCTACCTTCGACATGAAATTGAATAATTTGTTGACATCGAAGTGTTGCGCCGGAGAAGAATCTGCCACTCCTGAAATTTCTCTTGGTTCATTTATTACTGTTACCTGAGCTTCCACAACGTCTGGAACTTTCTCGATTTCGTCATTGGATGTTGTGGACACGTTCAGTTCATCCATTCGTTCTATTGACTCAATTTCAGGGTCAACAGAAGGAATGTTTTGCACGTTTTGATTTATCTCTTCCGCTGGGTCTTCTCTAATGTCGAACTCCTCCTTGTCATGTTCTAATCTACTTTTCTTAGTTCCTCTAGACATCTTGATTAATACTCGACAACTACCAGTTTACAAAACCTATTTATCTAGTAATACTTATTCAGTTGTCTATGTAGGTGCCCACCAGATCTTACAAATACTCAATGGTACAAAGATTCCAATGTTACACTACACATAAAACAAGAGTTCATCTACTACTAACTAACATGAGTTGTACAGTACTTTACTGTTTGTTGCTGGGTTGAGTCGAGGCGACGGACGTGCAGCCAGCTTTAGGCAGCCTCAGCGCCCCCCTATCTTCACGGCGTCGCACGTCGTCGCGCTCGTAGTCGGCGCGTCGCTGTAGGTTGGTGTGGGCTGCGTCCTGTGACGTCGGCTCGAAGTTCTGCGTCGGTGAAGAACGTGACGCAAAATAAGTATAATTCGTTTAGGACGTCAGGTTTTTTTTTATAACCGGACGCTTGAATAAGTCTTCTTGTTCGAGCCCCTGGTTTAGGGCAGCGTTTTGTAACTTCTTTTCTTGTCCGTTGTCTATTTTGGGCCCCACGTTTAGGGCGACATTTTGTACAACGCCTCTTCATCTTGATGATTTGGTTTGATTTGTACTTGGCCTCGGCTAAAACTCGGTGGCAGTCGGTAGAGTGTTAAGATCGTTATCAAGTTACGAAGAGGACGTTACACAAAATAACAGTGCTGAACCGAAATGTCGACGGGCGTGAGATATTTACTTCACCAAGAATCGTAATTAATCGTTTGTAATCGATGTTTAACTGATTAATGATGAAATATTAATGATTAAACTAATACAATCATATCCACAACAAATTCCCTACAAGCTGGTCGTAATTTCAAGTATCTAAGAAATCGTAACAGTGGGCTTTTTATTTGAGTCAAAGATTCTACACAAGCGCCGAGCGCTACAGTCAAATACTACCGCTGCGCGTAATTATTACTCGGGAGTTTCATGTCAATAATTTGATAGGATTTCAGATCACAAATGCACGACTTGGCACGAGAGGGTGTTTTATTGCACAATATCAGTCACTTCCTAACCGAGCCTTGAGAAGAAAACTTTCCCAGGTGCTGGGGGGATTTATATTATATGCTTTGGACCTATCACTTAAGTTCCATAAACCACTGGCTGATACTGGGTGGCCCAAAAAGGATGGTCGGATTTGAACTGCGTAGTACCATTGAAAGGTGAGGAGGGGGGACCACTGCCGGCCGTCTGCAAGTCGGCCATTACACCCAGTTTGCCACGAGATGGCGCAGTGGACGGTCGAGCATCGTGTTTTTGCTGTGGAACAGTTTTTCAGAAATGATGAATCGTTTATTACTGTGCAACGATTGTTTCGACAACGTTTTGGTGTAGCGCGTGATGGACCCATTCCAGATCGCAGATCCATATCACGTTGGGTGACTGCATTCCGGACAACAGGGTCTGTCAAAAGTGGTAAATCTACAGGGCGTACACGTACGGCAGTTACTCCACAGAACATTGATGATGTTAGAGCGTCAGTGCTGCAAAGCCCGCGTCGTTCCACTAGGCGTCGTGCTCAAACTTTAGGCCTCAGCCGTAGTTCGTTGCAGCGTATTTTAAGCCGTGAGTTACAGTTTCACCCATACAAAATTATGATCACGCAAAAGCTGTATGATCGTGATTTTGAGCAGCGAAGACGATTTTGTGAATCAATGCTTGACATTTTGTACTCTAATAATGATGTTGTGCTTCTTATGTCAGATGAAGCCCATTTCCATTTAGACGGCTATGTCAATAAACAAAACTGCAGGTATTGGGCAGCAGATAATCCCAGAGAATTGCACCAAAAGCCTCTTCATAGTGCTAAGGTAACAGTCTGGTGTGGAATTTCAAGATTTGGGATTGTTGGTCCTTATTTTTTTGAGGAGAACAACGCTACAGTCACAGTGAACTCGAAACGTTACGTTGACATGCTACGTAGCTTTTTGGTGCCGAAACTGCGAGAGTTACATGTAAATCGAGATCGAATTTGGTTTCAACAGGACGGGGCCACGGCCCACACAGCCAATGACTCCATGTGTGTTTTAAGGCGGATGTTCCCCCACCACATCATCTCGCGTTTTGGAGATGTCCACTGGCCCGCGAGATCACCTGACCTCTCAGCCTGTGATTTTTTTCTTTGGGGATACCTAAAGTCAAAAGTCTACGTAAAGAAGCCCCGAAACTTAATTGATCTGAAGGAGGCAATCAGTGCGGAAATTATGGCAATTCAAGAAGAAACAGTAGTGAAAGTGATGGAAAATTTCGAGGAAAGACTTGTGGAATGCATCACCGAGGAAGGACACCATCTTCCGGAAGTCATTTTCTGTACATGATTTTTTGTGGTTAGTTCTTGTAATTGGGTGCCTGGGAGCATTTAGTTACGTAATTGAATAAAATTAATTTGTAAAACTGATGGAGTTATAGTTATTTAAAATGTGACCATCCTTTTTGGGCCACCCTGTATGAATGAAAATTGACTATCAGTATTCGTTGCCTAAATCGCTAAGTAATGTTTAGTTCAATTATCTAGTTAAAAGTTCACTTTATTCTGGTAGGTAAAAGTCCTCCGTTCGAATTCTAATGCCTTGATATTTGAAGTCAGAAGATCATATTACTCCGTCATTATAGATCGCAATTATCCAATCTCAAAAACAATCTAAGCGCGCCTACATGTACGAGCATTCAAATATTTGACCTGCTTTGGCTAAATCTCGTAATGTAGTGACAATGCATTGATTATACTTAGTCATTACTCACGATTCCGAAAGAGTACTCTCAAGGAGTATTCTTTCGTTGGTTCTACTTTGCAAATGTTAATTTATGCAGATTTTGCGATTTATTATGATTCTGATTTTAATTTTACTGAAATTTAATCTTCCTTTCGTAGATTGCTGAATTGTCGTCTTAGATTCCTGATTTTATTACTTGTTATTGTCCTAATAATAGTGATAAATGGAACTTTTCTGGAAATCTGGGACTTGGGGGGAAATCTCTGGGGTATTGGGAGCTATTTTTTTTATTTTTATTTCTCGTCCGAGGAAGTGGCATTACAGGGGCTAGTAACTGTTTACTGATGAAGTTAAGATGGGGCACATGTACCCAAACAGCAGATGAGGTGCAGGAGAGAGAAAGGGTAGGTGGATCCATAGGAGGAATGGCCTGTACTTGGTAAGGTGGATCTGTGGGAGGAATGACCTGTACCACTTAATGTAGGCAGGAGAGATGGATCCATACAATGGATGGTCTTTACCTTCGTCAGGTGAATCCATTACGACCTGTAGAATTTTTTTTTTAAATTAAGCAAGGGTACACGCACATCTATAATGATATAGAGGTTTGACACAGTGACTGCCATTAGAAGGAGTGTAAGTGCAGTGAATACACAAGTGTAATGACTAGTGGCCATGATATGAAAATATTTTCTCCAGACTAGTTCTATGATGAAATAGGCTTACCTGATAGTAGAGACAAAAATGGTCGGAGCAGAAATTTTTCGTGTGTGTCGACTAGATCCTGTACCGAGATTTGACTACGGAGACTGAATAGTAGCCGTGTACCCGATAAGCAACTCTTCAGGTAAGATGTGAGAAGGAGTGAAAGGTAACTAACTGAGTACATAAACTAGAAACTCTTAATTATACTGGCTTGAAGCAGGAAGATATTTATGTTCAGTAAACTAGAGAAAAATCAGTAGTGTTATATTTCAATGAGGAATCTCAAACTTTTATCACTAGTCAGGAGCATGCCGTGGAACTCAGGCTCAAGTTTAAAAGAATAGTTGACCACGCACTGTATATATATGTGCCCAGTAGAACAGTTCATAATGGGAGAGAAACTTCATGGTATTGTCACTCTAAAAAAAGAGAGATTACTGCATAACAAGTGTAAAACAAAGCGTAGTGCTACAGATAGAGGTGCTTAATGAAACACTTTTTGCCATCAAGAGATCAATGTGTGATGCCTTCAGTGACTACTGTAGCAGAATATTGTCAAATAACATTCCAAAAAATCAAAAGAAATTCTGATCATACATAAAAGCTGTTAGTGGCACCAAAGCTTGTGTCGAGTCCCTAGTGAATGAAACAGGAACTAAAACAGAGGGTAGCACAGCAAAAGCTGAAATGCTTGATTCTGTTTTCAACTGTTCCTCTACAAAGGAAAATCCAGGAGAGGCACCCCAATTTAATCCTTGATCCACTGAAAAGATGAATGGTATAAGTATTAGTGTCAGTGGTGTTGAGAAACAGCTGAAAGCACTAAAATTAACAAAGCTCCAGGCATTGATGAAACCCCTGTCAGATACTATACTGAATTTGTGGCTGAATTAGCCCCTCTTATAATTACGACTATTGTAGAGTCCTCGAACAAAAAACCGTGCCCAGTTCTTGGAAAAAGGCACAGGTCACACCTGTCTACAGGAAGGGCAGTAGGAGTGATTCACAAAACTACCGTCCAATATCCTTGACATCAATTAGAACATACATTTCTGAACATTTAGAGGAAGTTGCCAATCACTGTACCAGAACATATTCTGAGCTCAAACATAATGAGGTATCTCGAACAGAATGACTAAAGTCACAAATGAAAATGTCACAGAGTGGTTTATGAGGAATAAATTACTGATAAACCCTCAAAAAACAGTCATCTTACACTTCCATACACGACAAAATAAAAACCTATTAAAACCATACATGTCCTTGGAAAACCAAAGAATTAACAGTGTCACTGAAACAAAATTTCTTGGCATCTACTTACAAGACAATCTTAAATGGAATTCCCACATCACATCATTAAATTCTAAACTGTGGAAAATGACTTATGTGATGAAGATTATATGGAACAACGCAAGTCCTGAAACAGTTAGAGCGGTGTATTATGCTTCCATACACTCCCTATTGAGATATGGCATCATATTCTGGGGAAATTCTCCTCATAGCATAACAACATTCCGGAAACAAAAAACGATTGTGAGGATAATGAAAAATGCTAACAGCCGAAAATCATGCCAACCATTCTTTTAAGAACTGGGGATTCTACCCCTACCATGTATCCATATACTAGAAGTTGTCATGTACCTAAAAAAAACATGCTAAAAATGTAAATATATTTATTCAAAATAAATCTGTACATGAACACCATACAAGGGCAAATAGTGACATACACAGACATCATTGTTATACCACACTGTGCAAGTAAGGTGTATATCACTCAGCTTCACATTTGTTTAATAAGCTGCCAAGTAACTTAAACGCCATAAACAAAATCCATAGCTTTAAAAAATCTGTAACTTCACACCTCTTGGAAAACTGTTTTTACTCAGTAACACAGTATCTTGAAAAATAAGTTAATATCGGTTGTAACAATATAAAGATGTAATGTAACAATATAGCAATATAACAATTTATAAATGTAATGTATACAATCAATGTAACAGTATATTAATGTTATGTCATTTTGTCCAACATCTAGGGTATGGTATATGTACCTCAAAGATTCAGGACATAAATAAATAAATATAAAAATAGATGCCCACATGCATGGATTTCGAAAACATCGATCGCATGAAACCTGACACACTTTTTTCACGTGGTCTGCTGAAAGCTTTGGATCGAGGCAATCAGGTAGATGCAGTGTTTCTTGATTTCTGAAACGCATTTGACTCAGTACAGCATCTGTGCTTATTGTCAAAAGTACAATCATATGAGGTATCAAGTGAAATTTGTGACAGTTGAGAACGCAGTATGTTATGTTGGATGGAGAGGCATTGGCAGGTGTAGAAGTAACTTTTGGGTGTGCCCCAGGGAAGTGTGTTGGGACCCATGCTGTTCATGTTGTATATTAATCACCTTACAGACAATATTAATAGTAAAATCAGGCTTCTTGCAGATGATGCAGTTATCTACAGAGTGGCACACATAAAACCAGCATACGTCATCACTTTCTTACGTTTTTATTGTACAGTTTCATTATTAACTATGTAATTAACAGTTTAAGTAAGAAATTTACTTTTATTGGTTTAATAAGCGTATTTTAGGAATTTAAAGTCTGTGTTCAAAATGTTCTCCACCAACATCCGAGCAAAGTTGTGCACGTCGAAGCAGTACTCTTTGAGGAATATTCGGAATTTCTTCACATATGTTGTTTTTTAATGTGTAAAGTGTTCTGGCATTGTTGCGGTAGACTCTAGCCTTTAGAAATCCCCAGAGGTAAAAGTCGCACGGTGACAAGTCGGGAGAACGGGGTGGCCACAAGCCCTTACTAATGGTCCTCTCTTCTGTAAAATCAGTATGTATACGAGCTAAGGACAAATCCAACGTATGATAAGTTGCCCCATCTTGCTGGTAATATGCACAACATTCATTGTAGAGTTGCAAGGAAACATGGGTGTCGACAGTTTTAATGAAGAACACTGGCCCGATAATTCTGTTACCAGATACAGCACACCATACATCAATTTTTGAACCTTGTAACGTCTTTTGCAGTATACCGTGGGGATTCTCTGCAGCACCGTGTCTTGTGTTTTGTGATTTAACGTAACCTGACAGATGAAACCAAGCTTCATCCGCCCAAAAAAGGGGGAACGGATCGAGATGTCCCCCAGCGACATTTTCCAGCAACCAGTTACAGTAATGGGTACGCTTACCCTTGTCCGCTTCTTTTATTTGCTGAACGACACTCACACGGTAACGTTTCATTTTTAAGCCATGACACGACCTGTGAGATATTCCACATTACTGTGATAATCATTGTGTTGAATTGTAGGGACATTTTCAATGTGTGCCGTCATGTTTGCCACAATTTCAGGTGTACGTACAGTCAGTGCCTAATTTCTCTTTGAATTAACAATACTGCCTGTCGAACGCCACTTTCTAACTAGATCCTGAATTGTTGATTTTGCAGGAATATTGCTTTCAGGAAACTTTTTACGAAAAGAGTCACAAACAACTTTAATGGATTCAGACCGCACATATTCTTCAACAATGAACACACATTCTTCAATGGAGTAAGGCATGACAATGAAGTACACGGTTTACAATGTCTACTTTCCGTATGAACTACTCACACGCTACTGCTGTTCGAAGGTGGCAAAGAACTGAAGCTAGTAATGCTACCCACGCGCGTTTGCAGTCTGGTATGAGCCGGTTTTATGTGCGCCACTCTGTATAATGAAGTACTATCTGAGAGAAACTGCATAAATATTAAGTCATTTTTTCGAGTCTGATAATATTTTGTGACAAATATTGTACATATTTTCCATTGATACCAGAGATAAAGAATACAATAGTTCAATACGTTTTCGAAAGCATGGAGCTTCAAGTATAGTACACATACACAAGAGCCATGTTGGTCACCACTGTTTGTTCTCTGTTTTTTGCCTGCTTGTTCTTTCTCGTCTGTGGGTCGATATATGAATAACCTGCTGTCTGTACAATTCTCTGAGCTTTAAAGCTACAATACATTGTTATTATAAAATATCTTATGTTTCCTTTCAAAAATACTTCTCCCTCAACGTGAAATTTATTTCAAGATAACAATATTGCTGTCGATTACCCATCTGGCTTTGACTGTTTCAGTGGCGCTGAGTCCGACATTACGTGAGCTAATGAATATTTGAGTGTTAGCGAGCTTCACTCGCAAAGTAAATTAATCCCAAGTGCTTTTGTGAACTTTTAGAGTCATTTTTCAATATCAACGTTTGTTAAAGATGGCGGCAGGAGAAGATACACATTTCGTGAGTTCCGTTTTTAGTAGTAAAAATCGCGTGTTTAAGTGTTCTCTGTGCGAGAAATACAACGCAGTGTGTGATAATTTGTGCGTGCCACATCTTAATTAAAAACACTGGGAAAAAAGAACATGTAAACTCTCGTGTATATATTAGTGTTAGTGATCAGACGGGTAAACACAGATCTTTGCAACAATATTTGGACGATATTCTGTGTGAATTAGCAACAAAAGAAAAAATCATTGACATCCTGTGTGACGACATAGTAGGCCTAAAGCTAAAACAGGACTTGATATATCTTCAGTCACTGAACAGTGTTAATACATCGCCAAATAAAAATTGTGCCGATTTTAATAGTTCTAAAAAGTTCACTCGTCGAAAACCAAACGAATATGTCGTCCAAGTGCCATTAAATAATCATTTCAGTGTTCGTGAAGATATCAGAAGTAGTGAATACTCATTTGCTACTGTATTGTCAAATAAAAGTGCGTCAGAAATCCTTTAAGGTAAATATCCACTCGGATAGCCACGGTCGTGGATTAGCAAAAATCTTACGTCAGGATAACGATGTTAAAGTTTGCAGTTATGTGAAACCAGGAGCACCCTTGTGTGGGGTCTAGTGAAGCAGGGGATACAACCCGTCGGCTTTGAACAACGACGTCATTCCTTAGTCATAGATAGTAATATCTTCACTTCGAGGCATAGGTAATAAAGCAGTTCTGTGTTCTAATAAGCGCTATCATTAAAATAATTGAATGTGAATATAAAAGCGATCGTTTATCTATATTTCACTATTTTATCATATTTCACTTTCTTATTCCACCAATATGCTTCAGTAGCTGATAAGTATTTTTTGGGTTATTAAAAAAAAATCTCACGAGATAGAATAAACTGATCCTAAGATACAGATGCCTCAGTAGCTGATAAGTGTTTTTTGGCTTTTTTAAAAAAATCTCACGAAATAGAATAAACTGATCCTACTTCATTAAGTAATCAATAAAAAAACTAAACTTAAACATAACAGCTTTTGCTGTTATGTTTTACTTTAGTTTTTTTATTGATTGCTTAATAAAGTAGGATCAGTTTATTCCAGCTCGTGAGATTTTTTTTAAAAAGCCAAAAAACACTTATCAGCTACTGAAGGGAGCTACAACACTAAGAAGAATCGCTTCTCGGCTTTTGACAAGATCAATGTTTATCTCTCTCGCATTCCTTTGTTTCTCAACATTCTCCTCAGCTCTTTCATCTTTGTAATACATGATCTCTGGCGATTTGTGACGTCATTGTTCAAAGCCGACGGGTTGTATCCCCTGCTACACTAGATCACTTGTGTGAATTCGGAAGAAACATAAAACACGGGTCTCCAACAAATATAAATGAATGTGCAGTAATAGTGGGGGGAGCCAACGACGTTTATAAAAGTGAATTGTCGAGTGCTGGCCAAAACTTGAAGAGGATACTTGATTCTAATAATAGTAAAGCAATTATAGTCATGGGAATTCCACATAGACATGACCTTACATTTGAATTGTGCGTAAACAAAGAAATAACCAAGGCTAATGAACAGTTCGAAAATATATGTAAACTGTATCTAACTACTCAGTTCCTGTCTGTCGACTTCCTACTTAGAGACAGTTTCACGAGACATGAGTTCCACCTTGACAGAAAGGGCAAGAAACTTCTCTGCAGAAAAATTGTGGAGATGCTGCCTGTAAGTACCAAAAAAATAAATTACTCGCATAGAACAGTTCAACCTTCAGTACCTCAGCAAACACCACCATATGCAGCAGCTCAAATTGCTGCAACAACTCAACTCCCAACAGTGGAACGACTATTAATAGCATTAGCAAATTCACCATCATCAGCAAATTCAAGAGAGCCAACACCTGTGGCAGCACTACCAGGATTAATTGCTGAGACAACAGAGACTTCACCAAGGGCAGCAAAACCTGAATCAACTGAAGGAAAATAACCCTCATCAGAAGTGGTTGCAACAGTAATACTAGCATCAACAAATAATGTTGCTCCAATGGTCATTCAAGAAATCACTTCAGAATCCGGAATAGACCTACCAACAATTTCAGAAGAAGAAGAGGGGATATCATCAGTTCCACAAGCAGAAGAGGCTTTCCCAGGATCACCTCAGGAAGATGTACTGACATCAAGAATAGTTCCAGAGCCAAAAGATGAAGCATCACCAGCATCCAGAGTATCATTTGCAGCTGTTGCAGAACCATCAGAGCTGCTAACAGACAAGAAATTTTCAGCAACCCAAGGAGAAGTGCCACCTGCAAGGAGGAGGAGCCAGAGGTCCAAAAACGCTGCAATTTGTTGTGAGAATTTTTTATGGTATCATCACAAGGAAAGGAAAATTGTGTCATAACTACACCTCCAAGTAAGCCTAATGTTAATACTTTAAGAGAGACTGACCCAATCAACCACCCCAAATCTCCAGCCAGTGCTAATAAATTCGGGGTCTAGTGCAGCAGGGGATACAACCCGTCGGCTTTGAACAATGACGTCATTCCTTAGTCATAGATCTTAATGTCTTCACTTCGAGGCATAGATAATAAAGCAGTTCTGTGTTCTAATAAGCACTATCATTAAAATAATTGAATGTAAATCTAAAAGCGATCGCTTGATATTGGGTGCATCATTAAACATGTGAGTTAATTAACTTAATTATTTGTTTTTTATTCGGCCGGTACTTAATATTTTTCGTAATGATATTAAGGTAATGTGGATTATTAATTTTTTGTTATAGAAAATTTGTAGTGTCTTATTTTCGTTTAGCTTTTGCTGTTATGTTTCAGTTTCGTTTCTTTACTGATTGCTTAATGAAGTAGGATCAGTTTATTCTATCTCATGAGATTTGTTTTTAAAAAAGCCAAAAAACTCTTATTACGTACTGAAGGGAGCTAGAACACTAAGAAGAATCGCTTCTCGGCTTTTGACAAGATATTGCTTAATAAAGTAGGATCAGTTTATTCTATCTCGTGAGATTTTTTTTTAAAAAAAAGGCCAAAAAACTCTTATTACGTACTGAAGGGAGCTAGAACACTAAGAAGAATCGCTTCTCGGCTTTTCACAAGATATTGCTTAATAAAGTAGGATCAGTTTATTCTATCTCGTGAGATTTTTTTTTTAAAAAAAAGCCAAAAAACACTTATTAGGTACTGAAGGGAGCTGCTTAATAAAGTAGGATCAGTTTATTCTATCTCGAGAGAATTTTTTTTTTAAAGTCAAAAAACACTTATTACGTACTGAAGGGAGCTAGAACATTAAGAACAATCGCTTCTCGGCTTTTGACAAGATATTGCTTAATAAAGTAGGATCAGTTTATTCTATCTCGTGAGATTTTTTTTAAAAAAGTCAAAAAACACGTATGCTTTTGACAAGATCAATGTTTATCTCTCTCGCATTCCTTTGTTTCTCAACATTCTCCTCAGCTCTTTCATCTCTGTAATACATGCTCTCTGGCGACTTGTGACGTCGTTGTTCAAAGCCGACGGGTTGTATCCCCTGCTGCACTAGTCCCTAAATTCGCTGTTTACCATCAGAACATTCAAGGCTTATTAAGTAAACTAGATGAGCTCTCCATTAACATTTTAGATAAGGACTTTATTAATAATGCTGGTGTAATCTGTTTTAGTGAACACTTTATGAAACTTGGATGTGACACACTGCAACTGAATAACTATAACCTAGCAGCTCTTTACTGTAGACATTCTTTAGATAAGGGTGGAGTGGTGATTTACATTAAGAACAAAATAGCTTCTAGATCTTTAGACTTGAGTGAATACTGTATTGATCAACATTGTGAGGTTTGTGGAGTTGTAATCTGTACTGATTTCTCTGAAATTACTGTCCTTTCATTTTATAGGCCTCCTGCAGGCAAAATCTGTATTTTTCTAAAACAATTAGAATCTCTGTTAACTCATCTCTTTGGAAAAACATAAGATATTATAATTGTAGGTGATTTTAATGTTGACTTTCTTACAGATAACGTGGGAAGAAATGATTTATCACATTTAATGAACTCTTTTAACTTAACAGCACTGGTGGATTTTCCCACTAAAGTCACAGCTAATTCTACAAGTCGAATTGACAACATCTTCTTAAGACAGTAGTAGAAATCTAAACATAACTGTAAAATGTATATTGGATGGGCTCTCAGACTATGATGGTCAACTACCTTCAATTGATAATGTTAGCCCTCTTTGTAAGAACACCACCTGCAGTAAAACTTTCAGAGTAATTAACACACAGTCTATCAGTAGCTTCTGTAATTCCCTACAAGAAGTAGACTGGGACCAGATTGAGCTCTTTGACAATGTTAATGAAAAGTACAATGCTTTTCTAAATGAATTTATCTGCATATTCGAAGCGGCCTTTCCTAAAAGGACTGTCAAATCGAAATGCGAAACCTACTCTAATAAAAACTGGCTAACACTGGGCATTAAAACGTCTTGCAGAAGGAAAATGAATCTGCATGCCTTACTCAAATCTAGTTATAGTGTAGGAAAGGAAAAACATTACAAACTATACAGCTCTATCCTTAAAGTGCTAAGAAGGGGAAAGAGTATTTCTATAAAATCAGAAATTGATGTCTCTAACAACAACATTAAAACCACATGGGGCATAATAAAAAGGGAAACCGGTTAAATCCCTGCTGCAGAAAACACAATAGAAATTAAAACAAATGATACCATTCATGACAATTTTGAAATAATCACTGACATTTTTAACAACCACTTTCTGGCATCAGCAGTACAGACTGGAAAAACATGTTCTGTTAATGAAGCCATGTTATTCCTTCAAAAAGCTTTTTTTTTTTAAAAAAAACAAGCAGATTAAAGTGTCTCTTGTCACAGTACATGAAATTGAGAATATAATTAGAGAGATGAAGAGCAAGAATTCTGTTGGCATAGATGGTATCTCTTCAAAATTACTGAAGGAGTGCTATAAGTCAATATGCAAAATTCTGTGACACATATTCAATGAATCCATCCAGCACAGGGTTGTTCCCGAGAGACTAAAGTTTGCTATTGTCAGACCTCTCTTTAAAAAAGGCGATAAAGCTGACGTTACCAACTATCGGCCTATCTCCCTGTTAACAACATTTTCTAAAATTCTTGAGAAATTGGTTCAGAGAAGACTTATTGAACACCTCAAGCATTATAAGGTATTAAACAGTAGCCAGTTCGGATTTCAACAGGGTGTATCAACAGAACAAGCTATTTTTTGCTTCACCCATCAAATCTTAGAGTCTTTTAATAATAAATCATCTCCTGTTGGTATCTTCTGTGACCTTTCTAAGGCCTTTGATAGTGTTAATTATGAAATCCTCTTAGCAAAGGCTGAATATTATGGAATAAGTGGCTCAGTTGGCTCATGGATTAAATCCTACCTAGCTGGAAGAAAGCAGAAGGTCATGTTGAACGACTCTGAGGGGTACTCTGTGTCATCTAGTGGGGGCTCTATTGGCTGTGGTGTTCCTCAGGGTTCTGTACTTGGCCCCCTTCTCTTCCTCATCTTTATCAATGACCTTCCCTTGCATACTAGCTTTAAAACTCACTTTACTCTTTTTGCTGATGACACCTCTATCCTCATCAACAAAACTCTCAACCTCAATCTTGAGGAATCAGCCAATATTGGCTTTAGTGAAGTATGTAATTGGTTTGTAAATAATGGGTTATTACCAAATGTTAATAAGACCCATTTTGTACATTTCCAAGTAAGGAAAAAAGTTGAGGATCAGTTAAGTATTACATTGAATGGTAGTGAGTTACTATTAGTTGAGTCAACCAAGTTTCTGGGTGTACACATTGACAACAGTCTTAAATGGTCTGAACATGAAACTTTCTGGCAGATTAAAACTGTGTGCCCGACCGAGACTCGAACTTGGAACCTTTGCCTTTCGCGGGCAAGTGCTCTACCAACTGAGCTACCGAAGCACAACTCACACCCGGTACTCACAGCTTTACTTCTGCCAGTATCTCGTCTCCTACCTTCCAAACTTTACAGAAGCTCTCCTGCGAAACTTGCAGAACTAGCACTCCTGAAAGAAAGGATACTGCGGAGACATGGCTTAGCCACAATCTCATTCTGGTTTGAACATATTTTGCACCTCTACAAAAAAACTCAGCTCAGCAACATTTGCTGTTCGTATTATTTCCACTGTATGTGACTGAGACACCACAAAAACTGCTTATTTTAGTTATTTTCATACACTAATGCTGTATGGCATAGTTTTCTGGGGTAATCAGCCACTATCCAAAAAAATATTCATTGCCCAAAAGAGAGTTATTAGGATAATGAGCAGAGTCCAGACTATACATTCTTGTAGGAACCTTTTCGGAAAATTAGGGATACTGACAACTGCATGCCAATATATCTACTCCCCATTATGTTTCATTGGTAAAAATGGACAATCGTACAAAACCAATGATTCATACCATACCCACAGTACCAGAAGGAAGATGGACCTCCATTATGAAACATAAAATCGTACTATTGCACAAAAAGGAGTCCATTACATGAGCTGCAAGGTGTTCAATGCTCTCCCACCATCACTGAAATTACTTATCCACGAGCTTCCAAATTTAAAGAACAACTCAAACAGTATTTATTAGATAATACCTTTTATGAGGTAGAAGAATATTTCAGTAGAGTTAACTGTAATTGATTTTTTCATTTACTAATTTGATGCTATTGTGCATTATGATACTCACAGTCACGGTTAACATTACTGTCTCTTTCATTTAGCTATTAAGATCTACCTTTTTTTTTAATGTAATTTTTTCTATACCTATTAATGTGTATTTTGTCTTATACCAGATATCATCTTGGAAGAGGTACTTTTATGTATCCCTTTGTATTATTTGTAATAATTCTGACACGCCCTACATCCATGTAAATGCCTCGCAGTATTGGATTTATGGGATATAAATAAATAAATAAATAATATTTTTGATTACGAAACTTATTTAGAGATCTAACCCTGCATATTAACAATCATTTATCAAGGTTTATATCTGTGACAGCAATTCCTGACTGGCAAAATGCTACAGTTGGTATAGGATTAGTGAATAACTGGCTTCTTAAAATTGTTGTGCTGAAAACATTAATAGCTGATCAGGGTATTAACTTGTTATCTGATTTGATGAAACACCTCTGCTGTGTATTTCACATTTGAATGTTACGAACAAGCCCCTTTCATCTGCAAGCAAACGGACAGATGTAATATGTTTACCAAACAGTATTGAAGATGGAGAGTTTCTATGCCAACAGGCAACATGCAGATAGGGACACACACATCCGTTATGTCGTCAGTGCGTAAAATTCTGGTATTAGCTTCTTGCCTTATGAGGTGGCCTACGTAAGAAAAATGCCATCTGCCTTTGACGTACCAAAACCAAAGTTAGGATCTGACCTTGAGTTGACACAGAAATTTGAAAAAAGAACACATGAGGTATGACAGAGAGTTCAATGAGCCAATACAAAAGCACTGTAAGTGGGACATGCTGAAAGAGAGAACAAAGAAATTTTTAATGAAATGATCCATATCAGGTTAAAGAGATGACCTCCTCAGTCAATGTGAAGGTCCAGTTATCCACCAAAACATTGATTGTACATATTAGTAGCGTGAAGCCATTCAATGGTGCAATAGCTGAGTCACTGCAAATTCTGGTAACAGTACCACAAAAAGCAAGATACTGAGGAAGGTTAAGAAGAATGTGCTACCAGTTACTCATGCTATTCACAAGGCACCTTATGAACTTACGTGGAGGAATTAATTTTACTCCATACTTTCCTTTGGTATTTCTTTGTTCTCTAGTTTTATATTTGTACCATTTCTTAGGGGCTAGTAAGATATTACGGTGAGTCATACACTGTTGTTATGAGATCACTCTTCTAAAGAAGAGAGGGGAATCGACATGCATTCCTGTCCACTAGGTGGCGTGACGCGTCAGCGACACACTTGCGTGAGATGCAACTGTCCAGATGTGAAAGAAACACCACACAGTGTCATAGCAAAATGTTGAAACATGAACCATACTTTCACAAAATAGGAACCCACTGGATTTACTCAGTCTCTTCTACAGAAACTGTAATAATCAAGATGGGAATCCTAGGAGCACGGAAAGGATGGAACTGCAGAACAGTGGCATCTCGATCGATCGTACAACTCCTGATGTAACCGGGGTAACTACTGTTTACCTGCAACCATTACCAGTACAACCACATTTAGTTGTCAACATCAATGTTGTACTGTCCACATAACCATTTTGAGTAACCTACCTACCCAGGATCTTACCTTTCTCATAGGCACCTCAAATCCTGAACTCCTTCACTTGACTGATGCACTAATTGCACAGGGAAAAGGACATATTATTGTTGTTGTGATCTTCAGTTCAGAGACTGGTTTGATGTAGCTCTCCCTTCATCTCCGAGTAACTACTGCAACCTACATCCTTCTGAACCTGCCTAGTGTATTCATCTCTTGGTCTCCTTCTATGATTTTTATCCTCCACATTACCCTCCAATACTAAATTGGTAATCCCTTGATGCCTCAGAACATGTCCTACCAACTGATCCCTTCTTCTAGTCAAATTGTGCCACAAATTCCTCTTCTCCCCAATTCTGTTCAGTACCACCTCATTAGTTATGTGATCTACCCATCTAATCTTCAGCATCCTTCTGTAGCACCACATTTCGAAAGCTTCTATTCTCTTCTTGTCCAAACTATTTATCGCCCATGTTTCACTTCCATACATGGCTACACTCCATGCAAATACTTTCAGAAACGACTTCCTGACACTTAAATCTATACTCGATGTTAACAAATTTCTCTTCTTCAGAAACGCTTTCCTTGCCATTGCCAGTCTACATTTTATATCCTCTCTACTTCGACCATCATCAGTTATTTTGCTCCCCCAATAGCAAAACTCCTTTGCTACTTTAAGTGTCTCATTTCCTAATCTAATTCCTACAGCATTACCTGATTTAATTCAACTACATTCCATTATCCACGATTTGCTTTTGTTGATGTTCATCTTATACCCTCCTTTCAAGACACTGATCATTTCGTTCAGCTGCTCTTTCAGGTCTTTTGCTGTCTCTGACAGAATTACAATATCATTGGCAAAACTCAAAGTTTTTATTTCTTCTCCAAGGAATTTAATTCCTACTCTGAATTTTTCTTTTGTTTCCTTTAATGCTTGCTCAATATACAGATTGAATAACATTGGGGAGAGGCTACAACCCCGTCTCCCTCCCATCGCAACCACTGCTTCCCTTTCATGTCCCTTGACTCTTATAACTGCTATCTGGCTTCTGTACAAATTGTAAATAGCCTTTCGCTCCCTGTATTTTACCACTGCCACCTTCAGAATTTGAAATAGAGTATTCCAGTCAACATTGTCAAAAGCTTTCTCTAAGTCTACAAAGAAAGCTTTTGACAGTGTTGACTGGAATACTCTATTTCAAATTCTGAAGGTGGCAGTCTAAGTCTACAAACCCCCCCCCCTCCCCCGCCACCTCTCTCCCATGAACCATAGACCTTGCCGTTGGTGGGGAGGCTTGCGTGCCTCAGCGATACAGATAGCCGTACTGTAAGTGCAACCACAACAGAGGGGTATCTCTGTTGAGAGGTCAGACAAACGTGTGGTTCCTGAAGAGGGGCAGCAGCCTTTTCGGTAGTTGCAAGGGCAACAGTCTGGATGATTGACTGATCTGGCCTTGTAACATTAACCAAAACGGCCTTGCTATGCTGCTACTGCGAACGGCTGAAAGCAAGGGGAAACTATGGCCATAATTTTTCCTGAGGGCTTGCAGCTTTACTGTGTGGATAAATGATGATGGCGTCCTCTTGGGTAAAATATTCCGGAGGTAAAATAGTCCCCCATTCGGATCTCCGGGCGGGGACTACTCAAGACGACATCATTATCAGGAAAAAGAAAACTGGCGTTCTACGGACTGGAGCGTGGAATGTCAGATCCCTTAATCGGGCAGGTAGGTTAGAAAATTTAAAAAGGGAAATGGATAGGTTAAAGTTAGATATAGTGGGAATTAGCGAAGTTCGGTGGCAGGAGGAACAAGACTTTTGGTCAGGTGAATACATGGTTATAAATACAAAATCAAATAGGGGTAATGCAGGAGTAGGTTTAATAATGAATAAAAAAGTAGGTGTACGGGTAAGCTACTACAAACAGCATAGTGAACGCATTATTGTGGCCAAGATAGATACGAAACCCATGCCTACCACAGTAATACAAGTTTATATGCCAACTAGCTCTGCAGAAGACGAAGAAATTGAAGAAATGTATGATGAAATAAATGAGTTTATTCAAATAGTGAAGGGAGATGAAAATTTAATAGTCAGTAGGAAAAGATAGAGAAGGAAATGTAGTAGGTGAATATGGATTGGGGGTAAGAAATGAAAGAGGAAGCCACCTGGTAGAATTTTGCACAGAGCACAACCTAATCATAGCTAACACTTGGTTCAAGAATCATAAAAGAAGATTGTATACATGGAGGAAGCCTGGAGATACTGACAGGTTTCAGATAGATTATATAATGGTGAGACAGAGATTTAGGAACCAGGTTTTAAACTGTAAGACATTTCCAGGGGCAGATGTGGACTCTGACCACAAACTATTGGTTATGAACTGTAGATTAAAACTGAAGAAACTGCAAAAAGGTGGGAATTTCAGGAGATGGGACCTGGATAAACTGACTAAACCAGAGGTTGTACACAGTTTCAGGGAGAGCATAAGGGAACAATTGACAGGAATGGCGGAAAGAAATACAGTAGAAGAAGAATGGGTAGCTCTGAGGGATGAAGTAGTGAAGGCAGCAGAGGATCAAGTAGGTAAAAAGACGAGGGCTAGTAGAAATCCTTGGGTGACAGAAGAAATACTGAATTTAATTGATGAAAGGAGAAAATATAAAAATGCAGTAAATGAAGCAGGCAAAAAGGAATATAAACGTCTCAAAAATGAGATCGACAGGAAGTGCAAAATGGCTAAGCAGGCATGGCTAGAGGACAAATGTAAGGATGTAGAGGCTTATCTCACTAGGGGTAAGATTGATACTGCCTACAGGAAAATTAGAGAGACATTTGGAGAAAAGAGAACCACTTGTATGAATATCAAGGGCTCAGATGGAAACCCAGTTCTAAGCAAAGAAGGGAAAGCAGAAAGGTGGCAGGAATATATAGAGGGACTATACAAGGGCGATGTTCTTGAGGACAATATTTTGGAAATGGAAGAGGATGTACATGAAGATGAAATGGGAGATATGATACTGCGTGAAGAATTTAATAAAGCACTGAAAGACCTAAGTCGAAACAAGGCCCCGGGAGTAGACAACATTCCATTAGAACTACTGACAGCCTTGGGAGAGCCAGTCCTGACAAAACTCTACCATCTGGTGAGAAAAATGTATGAGACAGGCGAAATACCCTCAGACTTCAAGAAGAATGTGATAATTCCAATCCCAAAGAAAGCAGGCGTTGACAGATGTGAAAATTACCGAACTATCAGTTTAATAAGTCACGGATGCAAAATACTAATGCGAATTCTGTACAGACGAATGGAAAAACTGGTAGAAGCCATCCTTGGGGAAGATCAGTTTGGATTCCGTAAAAATATGGGAACACGTGAGGCAATACTGACCCTACGACTTATCTTAGAAGCTAGATTAAGAAAAGGCAAACCTACGTTTCTACCATTTATAGACTTGGAGAAAGCTTTTGACAATGTTGACTGGAATACTCTCTTTCAAATTCTGAAGGTGGCAGGGGTAAAATATAGGGAGCGCGAAAGGCTATTTACAATTTGTACAGAAACCAGATGGCAGTTATAAGGGTCGAGGGACATGAAAGGGAAGCAGTGGTTGGGAAGGGAGTGAGACAGGGTTGTAGCCTCTCCCCGATGCTATTCAATCTGTATATTGAGCAAGCAATAAAGGAAACAAAAGAAAATTTCGGAGTAGGTATTAAAATCCTTGGAGAAGAAATAAAAACTTTGAGGTTCGCCGATGACATGGTAATTCTGTCAGAGACAGCAAAGGATTTGGAAGAGCAGTAGAACGAGGATAATGGAATGTAGTCGAATTAAGTCGGGTGATGCAGAGGGAATTAGATTAGGAAATGAGACACTTAAAGTAGTAAAGGAGTTTTGCTATTTGGGGAGCAAAATAACTGATGATGGTCAAAGTAGAGAGGATATAAAATGTAGACTGGCAATGGCAAGAAAAGCGTTTCTGAAGAAGAGAAATTTGTTAACATCGAGTATAGACTTAAGTGTCAGGAAGTCGTTTCTGAAAGTATTTGTATGGAGTGTATCCATGTATGGAAGAGAAACATGGATGATAAATAGTTTGGACAGGAAGAGAATAGAAACTTTCGAAATGTGTTGCTACAGAAGAATGCTGAAGAGTAGATGGGTAGATCACATAACTAATGAGGAGGTATTGAATAGGATTGGGGAGAATAGAAGTTTTGTGGCACAGCTTGACTAGAAGAAGGGATCAGTTGGTAGGACATGATCTGAGGTATCAAGGGATCACAAAGTTAGTACTGGAGGGCAGCGTGGAGGATAAAAATCGTAGAGGGAGACCAAGAGATGAATACACTAAGCAGATTCAGAAGGATGTAGGCTGCAGTACGTATTGGGAGATGAAGAAGTTTGCACAGGATAGAGTATCATGGAGAGCTGCATCAAACTAGTCTCAGGACTGAAGACCACAACAACAAGTCTACAAATGCTAGAAACATAGGTTTGCCTTTCCTTAATCTATCTTCTAAGATATCTAGAGTCAGGATTGCCTCACGTGTTCCAACATTTCTATGGAATCCAAACTGATCTTCCCCGAGGTCGGCATCCACCAGTTTTTCCATTCGTCTGTAAAGAATTCGTGTCAGTATGTTGCAGCCGTGACTTATTAAACTGATACTTTGGTAATTTTTGCACCTGTCAGCACCTGCTTTCTTTGGGATTGGAATTATTATATTCTTCTCGGATCATACAGTCAGGCATATTCCAAATTTTCGATATCATCATTGCCAGAACATTAGTTCTATAAGTGTTTCAACAACTGGCATTGCCATTTTTCCTGTAGCAGATTGTACGCCCTACCTATATTTGAGCCATAAGCAGCCAGTCCTCCAGACGTACCATTGTGTGAAATCCCTGTGGAATGGCTCAACACTGTACATAAACAATAAGAACTAAAATTACTTATCGTATTACTTATTATCAGTTTACAGTACTTAGGGATTAAAACTAGGTTTTAAGGAATGGAGTGATGATGAGCAGTAAACTCACTCTCAGAATTCTTACGCAATAATTCCTAAATGCAGATCTTTTGTAAATATGGTCTATGTTTATGAAGTTGTTCTAGGGTAATAACAACACAAGGAGACTACATTGAAGAAAAAAAAAGTTTCAGGGTGAATTTCTTCAAAAATTGAGGATAGTTGCACAGTAACCCAGTTTCTGGCTGCACCAATAAAGTTTTGAAGCTATTTATTGACACATACAATAAAAGAACCTAGTCCAACTCCTACTGTGTGTCACAATTGTAATCTAGACTGTACGAAGAGTGCCAGTAATGCAGTATCGGGAGCACAGCTGTAGCGAGGAGTGCAAATGTCGCAGTGCAACGGTACCCGGAATGTCGTTCTACAAAAACCGCACTGCAGAGTAATAATGTGCGACGTCTGAACTCTGCCGATCCGAGGTGTGCTAGTACTGATGAGAAATGCAGAGACGGGGAAAACAATATGTAGTCGAACACCACAGTGTGGGCAAGATTGCTGACACCTGTTTATAGAGCCAGTGGCCGCCTGACCTGCTACAGTTTTAAATATTCCTGTTAAATACAGCTAGTCTGTGTGCATCACGTTTTCCAGTGGAATGACAGTTCTGCTCTTTACAGGTTAGCACTCCTGCTGGACTGTGGTACGTCTCTCACCACCTGTCCGATGACTTCAACTGCGAGACTGCAGCATGCCGGCTGTGGATGGATTTTGTCGCTCCACGCAGCTGCGACTTATAGGAGGATTCAGAGCTACGGTGCCTTCCTCCGGAGAAGGGCCGAGCCGGCCGACTGCTCTCCGGTCGCACCGAGCTCGTAGAGTTCGTCACGGCGTGACGACGGGCCCCCACACTGGCTCACTGACGGACAGGAGTGCGACCTGCAGCAAAACTACGAGAGCCGTTCGGATGCCGTGTCGACTAATCCTCGCCAAATGCCGGAAGAGTAGTCTGGCCCGTTTCCTGAGCACTGGGGAAGACAATATCCATTGTAGGAAAAAGAGTTTATAAAACGTTATTTCAGAAACCACTGTTTCTCTGGCAACTTTGGGCATAAGACTGAAAGACTCACCAGACCTCGGATCTCAGCCTCGGACACAATGTACGAGGGTGATTTGAAATGTTCTCAGAATCATGATGAGAGGTCAGCACTAGCACAATGAGTTGTTCACGTGATATTCATTGGACTGTTGCCTGTAAACACGTGCCACGTCAGTGCTCTCGGAAGAGAGCTGTGGTGGTGATGTGGCACTATTGTTGTTCCCGCATAGTGATTTGTGAAGGTGGAAAAAAACTGAGATTTGAGCAGTGATTGAGTACTTGGTAAAGAAAGGTGTGAAAGCAAAGGCCATTCGTGCCGATTTCCAGAATACACTGGGGTGACTGCTTCTTTGTATTCAACTGTTGCCAAATGAACAAATGAATTCAAATTTGGTCAGGAGAGTTCAGACGATCGACACAGTGGTTGGTCGAGATGTATCACTAATCCAGAAATCGTTGCTAAAGTGCACAAAATGGTCACGGAGGAATGCCGATTGAAAGTGCATGAATTGCTCACGCGTGCCAGATGTCATCTGAAAGGGTATACCACATTTCAACTGAAGAAGTAGAAATGAATAAATTATCTGCAAGACGGGCACCGCGATCTCGACGCCGGATCGAAAACATGTGCCGTCGCCATGGCAAAATTACACAGAGTGAGGTACGAATTGTTGCCACAGCCGCCTTACCTGATACGGCTCCGTCAGACTTCCATCTCTTCCCAAAACTGAAAATTTTTCTCAGCGGATGACAGAATGCCGTGCAAAGGGGCCCGGGTTCCATTCCCGGCTGGTTCGGAGATTTTCTCCACTCGGGGCCTGTGTCGTATCGTCTCTATCATCGTCGTCTCATCCCCACTGACGCGCAAGACGCCGAAGTGGTGTCAACTAAAAAGAATCGCACTGTGCGACCGGTCTACCCGATGGGAGGCCCTAACCAGACGGCATTTCATTTCTTTCACCGTCGAGAAGTAAATGTGTTGTGAAGTGAGTGTAAGAACTCTGAGATCCATAAGAGGGCTTCTGGAAAATGTGTGGTTACACAATATTCTTACTGCCCCAGAAGATAATTCCATAAGACAACAGGTCGTGAAAAGATACAGAATAAGCTGAAACACTCATCTTTGGCTCAATGCAGTGAGAGAGAGAGAGAGATGTTTCTAAAAGGATAACACTTTGAACTGAGTTTCTCAATTAGTTTATCCCCATGTTGACTCCATTTTGACTTGTTATCCAGCTGGGCCACAAGGAATTTTATGCACTGTCCTCCTTTCGGAGTGTGAGTATCAGTGTCTAGTTTTGGTGTTAAAAAGTGATGGGTACGCATGTGACAGCGTGCGCTACGTCACTGCACATAAAAATGAGGTTCTTGTGGGGCTCGTGCCTCAGCTTCTATTGGTGAGAGGAAGGTAGTGTCTGGCCCTTGGGCTGGGGATCATTTGTGTACCCAACAGGGTCAAAGCACGAATGTTACATATTCCCTCCTGCTTAAGCTAATGGAGCAAATCATTTGGTTCTTTTTACATTTGATGGGGCTCACAGTGAGCCTTAAGGGGCATCATTAGTACGTGTGCAGTTCCTTTGAAAACCCCAAGCAAATGGTCTTCACAATTTTTCGTACCAGAACTGAGCCACTGATTCCAAGTTTGATATGCACTGGAATGGCTCAATTTATATTCCAAAGTTCCCAACCTCCAATAACCTCAAAAATTTTCTTATATTTTTATCTGTTTTCGCAACACGGCAGCTGAAAATTACCCTAACTTTATAGATAAAATACATACATAAAATCTGGTACGAGGTAAAATATAAATAAATAACCGTATCAAATTACTGAACTTCTAACAGTATATTTTGTAAGTATCTGTCTAGAAATGCTATCTTCTCATTTTCAAAAATTTTTATTAATTCGTGGGAGGTTCCTTAGAAATCGCCAAAGTAGTTTTTTTACCAATTTTTTGATATCAAAACTAAGCTACGGTTTCCGAGACCACTGTGGTCAGGAAATGGCTGAAATTTTTGTGATATATTTCTAAGATACCAATTTCAAACAACCTTGAGAATTTTCGTGATATCTTTATCCATCTCTGAGATACAGAAGTTCAAATTTACCCTACTTGTACACATAAAATACTCCTGTAAAATCTAGTGCGAGGCAAAACATAGTTTATAAACTACCTCTGCTCTTTATCTTGTATATAAATGATATGCCCACTGCAATAAATGAAAAAATGATTATGTATGCTAATGACACAACGTTTCTAATAGGTTGTGACTCAGTGAAGGATTTGGTAAAATGAATTGAGGAGAATATGCAAATGGCACAATGGTATTTTTGAGAAAAAATTTATCGATTAACAAGAAGTAAACAATGTGCATAAAATTTGAAACTAACAACACAGAGGACGTTGTCCTTAACATTGGGGATTCAGACTTAGAGAAAGTGGACAGTAACAGGTTTCTGGGAATAGAAGGGGACAAATTTCTGACATGGGGAAAACAACACTGAGAAGACGTGTTCAAAAACAAATACAAGTATATTCTTAATGAAAAACATGGGCTATATGGTGAACACAGAAACCTTGCTAGAAACGTACTATGGACTATTTTCCCAAACATAAATGTGCTGTATACTAATATGGGGAGGGCAGTTGATGTACGCATTCAGAGTTTTAAAACTTCAAAAGAAAACCATCAGCTGTGTAGCAAAACTAATGCCACAAGAATCCTACAAAAACAAATTCAAAGAATTTAAAATATTAACTTCACCAAGTTTGTACATATATGAGACAATACTTCTTTAAATGATAAATTGTACAGCATTTCTAAACAGAGATTTTCATGACCAAAAAAATTACAATATCTACAGAAAAAGGTTGAAAATGACATATACGGATCTTGAAGCTGAAGAAAGCTTGTTTTATAACAGACTGCCACTTAGCATAAAGGAACTGAGCACCTTAAAAAGAAAACTGAAGTAACATCTCATCTCCGGATATTGGTATAATGTGAAGCAGTCCTTGCAGTCAAATCAACAGGACAAGCGTAAATATGAAGTTGGAAATGGAGCAAAACACTTCCTTTTTCATGCAGAAAGAAATTTACTGAAAGAAGAAAAAGGAAAACAGAGTGCAGTGCTGAAAACACAGAAGAGAACACATAGATTAGGTGTATTTGGTGTAAGTTTTCAATACGTATAAATGTCTTTTCTGCAGTATGGATAAACAGATGATTTAAAAAAAAAATAGTTTTCAGTTTATATAAATGTATTTTAGTGTTTCCAGCAATATGGTAAAAATGTGTAGCTCTGTTTACTTTCCTTACGTATCCAATACTGTTGTGTAAATTAATGCAGGCTATTAGCATGTATAATCATAGTGTATTATTATCGATCATCTGTAAAGATTATGTAAGAAACTGGTATTATGTATCTGTGAAATATTTTTGAAGAAAGTTGTTTATTCCATATAAAACTGGCAACATGACGTGTCTAATATCATTGTGAAATATGATCCATGGTAATAATAAAAAGCCAGCAATAACTTTAGTGTAGCATGAAGAGATATGCTGAAAAGTTTCTCCTTTATCACCAGGGGGTTCTGGGAACCCCATGTTGTAGTACTGAAGTACTGCAAAACTTTTGTGCTCATAAAATATAGTCTGAGGTGTAAAATTAGTTTTGTGTTATTTCAATTTCACATAAGTGAAGTATCAAAATTTTACTGACCTGTAAAGTTCTTTTCATATGAGTGACAAGCCATAATGTGGCACAGAAAAGAAGGGAGTCAAAGAAAAAAATGCTCCTACTGGAGAAAACAAAAGGTGGGTATGGTATAATTCTGACATGTGAATATACCAGAGGGAGAAGGAGACAATGGCAGTGGGAAAGAGACAGAAAAGTAATGAATACCTGACGATAGTAGACAGTGGTTGTGGTACAGAAAGAGCGAAGGAGACAACGGCAGAGAGAGAGAGAGAGAGAGAGAGAGAGAGAGAGGGGGGGGGGGGGGGGGCAGTGGAATGAATAAGAGCCATTCAAATGAAACCCAGTCACTAGTGTAAAGTAACGGTAACGTTTTTATTAACTCGAAAATGTAGTTATACACAGTACACATGCTCAAGAATAGTCGCCAAAACAGTTGGCACATTTATCCCATTGCAGCACTGGCCAGTCGACTCCATCCTTGAAGCTAGTAGGCTGCTGTCGGATCCAGGCCCGGACCGAGTCACACTTTCTCATCCGTTGCAAATCGATGTCTGCGAATAGCTTGCTTTAGAGATCCAAACACACGAAAGACACACAGTGAAAGGTCGGGACTGTACGGTGGATGTTGCAGCGTTTCCGAAACTGCTGCTATGTCGTCTTCACTGCATTGGCCGTGGGTGGGCGGGCATTATCGTGCAGGAGGATAAAGCCATCGGACAACATGCCTCGGATTTCGACTCGATAATGCTGGGTGTCAACGGTGGTTCCCCGTTCCAGGAATTCGACAAGCAGTGGGGCCTCGTGGTCAAAAAAAGACATCGTGACCTTACCAGAACTGGTGTGCTCGGCCTTCGATTTCTTCGGAGGTGGTGAAGTTGCACGTTTCCACTGCTCGCTCTGACGCTTGCTTTCTAGTTCGAAATGGCGAAACTGTGTTTCGTTACCTGTGACAATATGCGACAGGAAGCCGTATTCCTCCTCACGATAACGTTGCAGATTGCTCAAAGACAGCGCCATTCGAGTATTGCGCCGTTCTGCGGTCAGTCAGTGGGGAACCCACTGCACACAGATTTTTAGAAAGTTCGAGTGTCGGTGTGGGCGGTGCCTACGCTAATACCCGTCAACCGACAGATCTCGTCCACCAGGATTCTGCAGTTGTCTGAGATTAAAGCATTCACTTCCACAACCGTTTCCGGTGCGATGACAGACGAGACTGTCCAGGATGAGAACCGTCTTCCAGTGATGTGCACTCGTCAAGTAACTGTTCGCGCTATTCTGCAAAACTCTAACGACTCAGACTGTACTCACTGTACACAGCATCCATCTGTCGACACATTTCACGGCCTCCGACTCCCTATGCTCGTTCCCGCTTACTCGCCTACACGTTCGGTAGTGGACGATAATTTGTGCGACCACCTCCTCTTCGGCACGAAACCACACTGGCGCTATGCAAAATCAGACGGTGTGCACGCGTCAGTCTCTCTACCGACAGATTGTGCCATCGTACCCAAAGTTACGTGGTGCCACCTTACGTGTAAGGCGAGGGTAGATGCACTGACCAGCTTTCATTTGAATGAACCTCACAAATGACTGTGGCAGAACAGTGCTAGGTAAAGAGTGAATGAGACAGTGCCAGTGGGAGAGGAATAAAGAGAAGGAGAAAGTGGAAATGGCTCAGAGCAGGTGATAAAGAGAGAGAGGGTCTGACAATGACAATGAGGAAGTGAGAGACAGTAGCAGTGGCAATGAATGAACAAGATAGTTCCAGTAAGAGAGAGCAAGAGGGACACTGTGACAGTAGTAGGACTGTGCTTGAGAGACAGGAGACAATGACAGTTAGAGAGACACAAAGAGAATTGGGCTGAACGAGTGAGTGAGAATAGGCAAGTGGGAGTGGGTGGGTGTGAATGAGTTACAGTGAGGACAGCTTGTGGGAATGAGAGGTGAGTTGCATGTTAAAATGAGTTCAAATATGTTCATGTGGCAAAATTTTTGGGAAATGTTTTAAAGGTTCTGAGACAGCTGGTAGACAACTTTTCAGTCAGTCTTTTCGTAAGAAGTATATTCTCCCTTTTTGTGCTCCAGTGTGAGCATTTTCCACTGGTTATTGTTTGATTGAAATTGCATAATGTTAGCCTTTGTGAGGTTAAAACACAAACTTTTAGCTGTGAACCACCTGTGGGCCTGTCCAGCTACCATCTGAGCTGTGTCTGCAAGGATTCAGTCCGGACCTTCGATCAGTACCCTCTCGTCACCGGTAAACATTACAGCTTTCGAAATCTTCGACGGATCGTTTGTCCGGGTCAGAAATGAGAGAGGCCCCTGTACCGATACTCGTAGGACTCGCACATTACCGTTCCGAGGTTATTTCCAACCCTGAGAAACAGTCTGCTAATGAGACCCTCTTTTTTTCTATTACGAAAGTAAAACTCCGTCTACACGATAGTGATGCCATTAATGCTATAACACCTTTGTTTGCTAAGTAAATTTTTATGGTCTACAGAACTGGAGACTCTACCGAGATTGTAGAATATACGGACAGGATATATTTCCTTTTTTTTCCCTGCTAACATTTCAGTTGTGAGATTCTGTACAGTGAATGGTCTGCTGCACAATTTGCCGATAGCCCAAATGACTGCAGAGCACTCTGTCTCGGTTGCAAAATAATTCTTCTCAGATTTGGAGAGTTCTCACTCTATCGGCACCTGCCTGGATTTGCACTGGCACTGTTACCACCAGCATCAATGTCTAGTTGTTTTGGCATTCTCATCAAAAAGTGCTAAAACTGGTGAAGATGTCAGCTCCTCTGTAAGGTTTCAGAAAGAGGCTTTTGCTTCACACTCCAAAAATATTTGGCATCTCTGTTCAACAGATCACTTAAGGGTTGTGAAGCAGATTCTCAAAATGCCTCTCACATCGAGAATGTGCCAAAGATATAGTTAAATCCGTTGTCGCTCTTACTTTTTCTGAGCCAGATCGGACTGTTTCGGTCGACCGGTTGCCCCAAGATTTTTATTTCTCAGGTGATGGAGAGGCAGTTTCTCAGTTTAGGTCAAAGACCTACGTCACAGACACACTGCGGCACAGTTTACGGGTGGCTCAGACGACCGTCAAATGCCTTCGAGAAAATGACGGTGCACCCGAAAAGAAAAATTTTTTTAATCTTAACATTTCAGATACCAAAGCACATCAAATATATGTTTGGAGGGGGCTGGAGTGTTACGGGTAAAACGACAAATCTTTGAGCTCATGTAGGCCACAAGGTATTATGAAAGCAATCTTTCCCAGTCAGCCTCACTGACAGTGATCTGCCGGTTGCCAATCTGTATATACATGCTTCAGTTCCTTCAGAAATGTCGTCAGTTCTCGACAATCGATATATGTCAGTTTGCGCAATTTTACTCAGCTGCTGGTAATCAGTAGAGAAATATAGTGAATGGACACAGGCAGACAGTGTTTGTTGGTAATGAGGATCACCCTGTGGCTAAACATGCCTTGGTGCACGGCCAGCACATCTTGGCACAGTGTTACACCGTCCGGGTTATCTGGATACTTCCCACCAACACCAACCTATCCGAACTCCGGAGATGGGAACTTGCCCTTCAGTATATCCTCTCTTCTCGTCATCCGCCAGGCCTCAATCTCCGCTAATTTCAAGTTGCCGCCACTCATACCTCACCTGTCTTTCAACAACTTCTTTGCCTCTACACTTCTGCCTCGACTGACATCTCTGCCCAAACTCTTTGTCTTTAAATATGTCTGCTTGTGTCTGTATGTGTGGATGGATATGTGCGAGTGTATACCTGTCCTTTTTTCCCCCTAAGGTAAGTCTTTCCGCTCCCGGGATTGGAATGACTCCTTACCCTCTCCTTTAAAACCCACTTCCTTTCGTCTTCCCCTCTCCTTCCCTCTTTCCTGATGAGGCAACAATTTGTTGCGAAAGCTTGAATTTTGTGTGTATGTTTGTGTTTGTTTGTGTGTCTATCGACCTGCCAGCGTTTTTGTTCGGTAAGTCACCTCATCTTTGTTTTTATGCATGATGAAAATCTTTATACAAAAATGTCTTCACAAGCAGATGTAAAATTTCAGGCCAACAGAAAACTAAAATTGAAATGTGAAGTAAAGGAAAAATTTGGGGCTGTAAAAGCACGCAGAACATCAATAACTTTAGACATAATGTCTGCCAATCTACAGAAATTGCTATATACCGACTGTAAAATACTATATATGAAGGTGGTATCTGTTCTTATGGACATGTCCGAAAGAACAGATACCATCGGTGACCATGCAGCCCGTTAGAATTAAATCAATACAATAAAATGAATACCCTTAGCTGCATACAGATGTTGATATACGTCAACGGGGACAGTTGAAAATGTGTGCCCCAATCGGGACTCGGACCCGGGATCTCCTGGTTACATGGCAGATGCTCTATCCATTTGAGCCACTGAGGACACAGAGGATAGTGCGACTGCAGGGACTTATCTCTGGCATGCCTCCCACGAGACCCACCTTGCCAACTTATTGTCCCTGCCCATTACACGCAGCTTTACCGATTCCCGTAAGAGCTGCATGGTCACCAATGGTGCCTGTTCTTTCAGATATGTCCAAAATTACAGATACCATCTTCATATATATAGTTAAGGCTCACCAGCCATTTGACCATCTTCTGTGCGGATGCACGCACATTGCCTGAACACTTACGGGAATCGTTAAAGCCACAAGTAATGAGTGTAATGGACAAGGGCACTACGAATATAGGGTGGGACAATAAGTTCGGAATGTGGGTCTCACGGGAGGCGTGCCAGAGACAAGTCCCTGCAGTCGCACTATCCTCTGTGTCCTCTGTGGCTCAGATGGATACAGCGTCTGATTTAATTGTAATTTCATGTAAAGTAATAGTCCCAATCATGTTTATTTACTGTTATAAGTGCATTTATCCAACAGATTTATCATGCGATGGTTACAGATAAAAAAGTGTCATAATGCACAAAATAACAGCATAATAATAGCAGAATATAACTAAAAGTGAAGAGGCAACTTAATACGTCCTGCAACGGCAACTCGGGTGCTGATGTCGTACCGAATAGTATCAGGGCTACATTACAAGTAAAAGAGTAACAAACATCCAGATATGTTTTACAATTTTTGAAGTTAAAAAACAAATTAAAAATAATTGCCAGTGAAGTATTACCAGTACTGATGGCCTCGCTCAACATGTAACAGAAACCGTTCATTGTTATCTCTATGCCCACATTGCCACTGCCTCAAATGTAAGAAATATTAAGCTATTTTTTCACTTTTTATTGTATTGTGCTGTTATGTCCTATTACCCCTTTTTACCTTAAACAGTTGTCCTGGCAATGGTCTACTGATTGAAAAGATTTCAGAACAGTAAATAAATTCAACTGAGACTGGTTTTTTTACAAACCTTGCTGAACATGCTACAGAAACCATGACAAAATTCAGTTTATATTTAGTAGCAATGGATGAAAAACAAGTTGCTCAGAAAGGTCTTAACTACTCAGTGGAATATAAAGTAACCACTCTCTGAGCATATGATAGATATACACAAGAAGCTGCAGCCAGAACTTGATGCCATTAAAATTTAAGCTATACTTTCTTAGAGTTGATCCATAGGAATTTTGTTGAAGTGGAATTAGATAAAGGACCGACTGAAGTTATGGGAAGAATGGTCATTTGGTACATGTGACTAAGGTTTACACAAGAATAATTTGATTTCAAACTGGAATAAAAGTACAAGACACAGAAAAGGGGGGGAAACTGATTTTATCTATGGCTTTTGGATCTTGAAACTTAAAAGTAAAGTATTACAAACCACATTAAAATGAACACAAGACTGTCCATTTTAGGTGGCAGTCAGCCCTTGAACATATGCAAAAAAGGTATCCTTGAAAATCACCAACCAGCCATAAATGGATGTTAAAGGCTTGTTGGACAAATCAAAGTGATTGACCGTCCATATCAACATACACAACCAATACTGTAGGAGTTAATAATAATAATAATAATAATAATAATAATAATAATAATAACAACTTCAACACATTCACATCCAACTAAATTATTTAACAATTACATTGCAGACCCTTACACAGTCCCTGATACACTTACACAAGGAATAACTTATCTGAAACCTAAAGATCAAGCAGACGGGACTAGTGCAGCAGGGGATACAACCCGTCGGCTTTGGACAATGACGTCACAAGTGGCCAATCGAGAAGCGATTCTTCTTAGTGTTGTAGCTCCCTTCAGTGTCTGATAAGTGTTTTTTAGCTTTTTTTAAAAAAATCTCACGAGATAGAATAAACAGATCCACTTTATTAAGCAATCAGTAAAAAAACGAAACAAACATAACAGCAAAAGCGAAAATGGTAAACTGCTCTCTGGCGGCTTGTGACGTCCTTGTCCAAAGCCGACGGGTTGTACCCCTGCTGCACTAGACCCAAGCAGACACAGCAAACCCAGCTACATATCGCCCCATAACATGCCTACCAACAATCTACAAAATATTAACTTTAGTCATTACACAGAAATTAATGACACATAAAACACAGAACAAAATTATAAATGAAGAACAAAAAGGCTGCTGCAATGGAGCACGAGGATGTAAAGAGCAACTGATAATAGATACAGAGGTGACACATCAAGCTAAAACTAAACAAAGATCACTGCACTACGCATACATTGATTACCAAAAAGATTTTGATAGTGTACCCCACTCATGGTTACTACAGATATTGGAAATATACAAAGTAGATCCTAAATTAATACAGTTCCTAAACATAGTAATGAAAAACTGGAAAACCACACTTAATATCCAAACAAATTCAGATAATATCACATCACAGCCAATACAGATTAAGTGTGGAATGTACCAAGGAGACTCGCTAAATCCTTTCTGGTTCTGCCTTGCTCTGAACCCACTATCCAACATGCTAAATAATACAAATTATGGATGTAATATTACTGGAACACACCCACACAAAATCACACATTTGCTATACATGGATGATCTAAAACTACTGGCAGCAACAACTCAACCAATTACTAAAGATAACAGAAGTATTCAGCAATGATATAAATATGGCTTTTGGAACAGACAAATGTAAGAAAAATAGCATAGTCAAGGGAAAACACACTAAACAAGAAGATTACATATTGGATAACCACAGCAACTGCATAGAAGCGATGGAAAAAACAGATGCCTATAAATATCTAGGATACAGACAAAAAAAAAAAAAAAAAAAAGGAATAGATAATACAAATATTAAAAAAGAACTAAAAGAAAAATATAGACAAAGACTAACACAAATACTGAAAACAGAATTGACAGCAAGAAACAAGACAAAAGCTATAAATACCTATCCTATACCAATATTGACCTACTCATTTGGAGTAGTGAAATGGAGTAACACGGACCTAGAAGCACTCAATACACTTACACGATCACAATGCCACAAATATAGAATACACCACATACATTCAGCAACAGAAAGATTCACATTACGCAGAAAGGAAGGAGGAAGGGGATTTATTGACATAAAAAACCTACATTATGGACAAATTATATATAAAAACAAAGATGAGGTGACTTACCGAACAAAAGCGCTGGCAGGTCGATAGACACACAAACAAACACAAACATACACACAAAATTCCAGCTTTCGCAACAAACTGTTGCCTCATCAGGAAAGAGGGAAGGAGAGGGGAAGACGAAAGGAAGTGGGTTTTAAAGGAGAGGGTAAGGAGTCATTCCAATCCCGGGAGCGGAAAGACTTACCTTAGGGGGAAAAAAGGACAGGTATACACTCGCACATATCCATCCACACATACAGACACAAGCAGACATATTTAAAGACAAAGAGTTTGGGCAGAGATGTCAGTCGAGGCAGAAGTGTAGAGGCAAAGAAGTTGTTGAAAGACAGGTGAGGTATGAGTGGCGGCAACTTGAAATTAGCGGAGATTGAGGCCTGGCGGATGACGAGAAGAGAGGATATACTGAAGGGCAAGTTCCCATCTCCGGAGTTCGGATAGGTTGGTGTTGGTGGGAAGTATCCAGATAACCCGGACGGGTTAACAACAACAGCAACAAACTGTCCATTCGCATGAATGGACACAGGCAGACAGTGTTTGTTGGTAATGAGGATCACCCTGTGGCTAAACATGCCTTGGTGCACGGCCAGCACATCTTGGCACAGTGTTACACCGTCCGGGTTATCTGGATACTTCCCACCAACACCAACCTATCCGAACTCCGGAGATGGGAACTTGCCCTTCAGTATATCCTCTCTTCTCGTCATCCGCCAGGCCTCAATCTCCGCTAATTTCAAGTTGCCGCCACTCATACCTCACCTGTCTTTCAACAACTTCTTTGCCTCTACACTTCTGCCTCGACTGACATCTCTGCCCAAACTCTTTGTCTTTAAATATGTCTGCTTGTGTCTGTATGTGTGGATGGATATGTGCGAGTGTATACCTGTCCTTTTTTCCCCCTAAGGTAAGTCTTTCCGCTCCCGGGATTGGAATGACTCCTTACCCTCTCCTTTAAAACCCACTTCCTTTCGTCTTCCCCTCTCCTTCCCTCTTTCCTGATGAGGCAACAGTTTGTTGCGAAAGCTGGAATTTTGTGTGTATGTTTGTGTTTGTTTGTGTGTCTATCGACCTGCCAGCGCTTTTGTTCGGTAAGTCACCTCATCTTTGTTTTTATATATAATTTTTCCCACGTGGAATGTTTCCTTCCATTATATTGATATCATTAATTTGAATCCAACAACTACATTATGGACAGGTAGACAATTTAAGAAAATTCTTTATAGAACGAGCAGAAACTAGCAAAATACACAAAGCAATCACTCATATAAATACATCGGCTACTCCATTGTAATTTCATAACCACTTCTACAACCCTTTGGATCACATAACATCAACAGGTATAAAGAAAGTAAATTGGAAAAAGAAAACACTACATGGTAAGCACCCGTATCATCTAACACAGCCACACATCGATCAAGACGCATCCAACGCATGGCTAATATATACAATATATACAGTGAGACGGAAAAATTCATGATTGCAATACAGGATCAAACAATAAACACCAGATATTACAGCAAGCATATTATTAAAGATCCCAATACCACAACAGATAAATGCAGACTTTGCAAACAACAAACAGAAACAGTAGATCACATCACAAGCGGGTGCACAATACTAGCAAATACAGAATACCCCAGAAGACATGACAATGTAGCAAAAATAATACATCGACAGCTTGCCATACAACATAAACTAATAAAACAACACGTTCCCACATACAAGTATGCACCACAAAATGTACTGGAGAATGATGAATACAAGTTATACTGGAACAGAACCATTATAACAGATAAAACAACACCACATAACAAACCTGACATCACACTCACCAATAAAAAGAAGAAATTAACACAACTAATCGAAATATCCATACCCAATACAACAAATATACAGAAGAAAACAGGAGCAAAACCTGAAAAATACATCCAACTGGCTGAGGAAGTCAAGGACATGTGGCATCAGGATAAAGTTGACATTACACCAATTATACTATCAACTACAGGAGTCATACCACACAATATCCACCAGTACATCAACGTAATACAGCTACAGCCAAACATATATATACAATCTGTAATTATTGATACATGTTCAGTTACCCGAAAGTTCCTAAATGCAATGTAACATATACCATACAGTTAAAAGGAAGTCACACTTGATCAAGGTCCGCGCCACTTTCCATTTTTAACCAGACATAACGTCTGAGAAAGGAAAGAAATAATAATAATAAAGAAGCTTTCTGAAAGCACTTAAATAAACATTACTAGTTCAGAACAGTGGCATTGCTGATAACACTTTTCCACTACCTCTTGTACGTCAGCAAATTGTCACTACTGTGAGGCCAATGGGACAATAGTTGTAAGAGTAAGATTCAAGAACAGGGACAACACTGTTAGTTACACACTGGCGGCACACTGAAGAGAGTCAGGACTAGAAAGTGGTGATCAACAGATGTTTATAAGAACAAAAAAGAGAACATAGGCAAATTTCTGAGTAGTAAACTGAGATACTTGTGATAAATCAACATACGAATACAACAGTGAATGATGCAATATACTCAGTGTAGCACGTCATATCCCCAAAATTTACTAGATATTCGTCACAGCAATAAAAATGTCTGTGGGCAATATAAAGAAAACAATCACTAATTTAACTGTAAAGTAACTGTAGCGAACTTTATTATCGACACATTCATTGACTACAACTCATTTTCTGACTAGCCTAGACCTCAAGCTACAGAGACACATTTATTCAGGAGTATGCAAACAATAGTGGTGCTATACTGTGTCACATTCCACAACAGATTATGTCCAACAGTGCAAACTGATGTGAAAAAAAAAAAAAATCTGTAAATAAACTGAAGGGTGTCAGATGACATAAATATGCATTTTCTAGCGGCTGCACAGGAAGATTTAAATATCTTTTAACACCGGCAAAGCAACTGTGTACCATACAATGTTGCCACATAAAGGTATAACAGATGGCAGTGGCAGTTTTATGGCTACTTTCATGAGACAATGGAACCACCAATAATCTGCCAAGTTTCAGCACTCAAACTACATCACCTCTCCTTGCCTGTCATCTGTTACCAAGAACTATTCTTCTACCAATTCTGTGCAATGAATGCATTTCCAACTTATCCACGACAGAGGAAAAGCACCAGGCTGTCACTGCTAGACAAAGACATTTTAGAACACAGAGTGACATGAAAATTGTGTTGTTAGTACCATGAACTTGGAAGCACAATCCAAATTACTGATTAGATTGTAACATGAAAAGTTAACTTACTGAACACACTGTCTCCTTTTTAATCTCTCACTGGTCACTTAGGATCAGTTATCAACAGACCACCTTGTGTTACATCTATTTAGCACCGCTAATGTTGCTGCACGTAACAAAATATGGTACATCTTAGCACTGACATTCATAACATTTACACATTAATTCTCCTTCATTTATCCTCTTTCTCCTCGTACAAATTATTTTACAATGTAACTAACATTTAACTACTGTGACTGTCGCAAATGAACTTCCGGTAACCATTTTAAGACAATTTAATACAAGAGTAAACAAAGTTCACTGAGCCATTATGAAGTTTTTCAAAGTTAATGCACTAAATTGGCAACTATGTACAAATTTTGCATTAACAGCTGCCAATTAAGTGCGTTAACTTTGAAAAACTTCTTAATGGTTCAGTGAACTTTGTTTAATCCTGTATCAATTTGTTTTAAAATAATTACTGGATGCTCATTGGTGACAAGTCACAGCAGTTACGTGTTAATTATATTGTAAAATCAATATAATAGAGGGAAACATTCCATGTGGGAAAAATATATCTAACAACAAAGATGATGTGACTTACCGAACGAAAGCGCTGGCAGGTCGATAGACACATAAACAAAATATTGTAAAATAATTTATATGAATAGGAAGAGGATAAATGAAGGAAAATTAATGAATAAATATTACGAATGTCAGTGCTAAGATGTATGGTATTTGGTATGCGCAGCAACATTAGCAATTTTTGAGAGAGAGGGAGACGGAGGGATGGAGGGAGAGAGAGAACATTTGAGGAGAATGGAGCAAAACACTAACTGGGTAACTTATCGAATTTATTTTGGCGAAATTAGAACAGTAAGTTCTTAAATAAACTTGTCATCAATTAACACAGTGCAATATGCTACACATCACGGATTACTTTTCTTTGTCAATTTCAGTCCTTCGGATCACTTTCCTTTAGAACAAATAAGTACACACAGTCACGGTTAAGCTCCCATCGGCTCGACAGTCTCTGCGACTTCCATTTCTGTGTCAGATTCCTCAACCTGAACGAAGGCTTCTTCCTTGGCCCTGTCCTTGAGGCCTGCCGCAGGAGACCGGATGAGCGAGAGGTCCCTGTGTACCTCCTTGATGTCACGCTGGGTCTCCAGCTCGCGGCCCTTCCGCAGCCGCTGCATGATATGGTGGGCCTCTCGCTTCTGCCTGATCTCGTCTACACGCTTCATAGCTTCCACTGGAAAAGAAAACAACACTGTTCAATGTAGTAGCTACAATGACGTGAATGTCTTGTTCAAAATCTTGTTTTGACTACAACAGGTATGGCACAACTGCCATGCCATTTGGGTATTGCACAACAGCCATTTAAGGAACTGTCCTATCTGTGTCCATCACCCATGCACAATGCAATAACGAAAAAAAAAAAAAAAAAAAAAAAAAAAAAAAACATTAAATGTTAAGTATAACAGCAATAAATTCATTTTGGGACAAAAAGAAATCTGGCATGCAGTGAAATTAATATCAATAGGCAGGGGCATTCAGCTAACTTGAACCCTTCTCCACCACATAGACAGACAAATCAATTTAGTGTTAGATCAAAGAAAGGCACAGTGTGTAGTGAATGTTGACTAGCAGCAAGAGTACCTGGGGACATTTTTCATAAATCTCAAAAACTCTTGTCATTCATCAGCTCAGCTCCTATCCTAGATACACTCTTGGCCATGTAATGCAGGTATCATAATGAAAATAACAGATGGAAGAGAGAGTGAGTGTTCAGAACTCTCCGTGACTTGTTGGCACAATACTAAGAACTAATTTCCTGTGGCAAGTATGAATATATATGCCTACTCATACATTTCCAACAGGTCACTGTAAGGAACGCTTATCATCAGACACCTAAGAGTACACTCATGCTCTCAGATGGCTCTCTGTGAGGCAACTGCTGCCAGTAACCCAATTGATAGAAGTCAAATGCCATCACCTGGTATGGCTTCTGGATGGAGCCAAAACTAGCTACCAGTTTTCCAGGCAAACTGAAGAGAGTTCTTGTGGCACAGCACACTGTTCATAGTCATGGTGTCACCAATTTGTGTCTGTAATGTGTCCAGCCATAGTACAGAAAGATGCAAAGAAATAAAACAAAACTATTTTCGTGGGCTAATATTAGAAGTTATATTTTGTAAGCTATTGATAGAAGTTATATTTTGTAAGCTGCGTATGAAAGAAAGAACACTATACAACAGGGACCAACCAAATTAGGGAGTGTAGTTAGTATACTGATGAGTAATATCGTAAAATGCTCGTATCCAATTTCCTGAACTTCGACAGACGACATACTGTTTGGCCTTCCTGATTTAGATTTTGCCAAATAATTTCTGGAATGGTTCCTTCAGCGAGTCTTCAGCTGAGCACAACTCTCGTAAAAAAAGCATCTACATATTCTATGCGTGTACATATTTCTTCTATTAATTTTCATAGCGTTACTGTTATAAGATTACTGCACGATAGCCTATTTGTGTATAACATGTGCCAACGTACTTCCACAATTTGATTAAATTAGCTTTTCTCAGAGTTTACCAGCCAACAACGACAAGGTGAAAATTTAAAAAGGTCCACTGCAGTATATCGGCATTGACATACTTTGATGTACATACTGCAACAAATTTCCTTGTTAGCTTACAATTTGACTAACACTAATAAGCTTTTTTTGTCAAGAGAGCATTTACCAGTTTTTGACCACATCTCCCTGTCATACTTCAGTGGTATGTTCCTTCGTTTCTCAAATTCAAAAGCTGGATCTACAGCAAGTTCTTTTCCTGCTGTTTTTCGGAAAGCTTTGGTCCACCGTACTTTACGTGGATTCTTCTTCTTCTTGAAAGCCGCATGACATTTCGATCGGCAGAATTTGAAGATCTATAAATCACACAAATATGAGACACTAGCGTTAAGAACGAGTTTCGCTTCAGTTCACAGAAACAAATGTTCGTTGTTATCCAATACGGGGAAAAACTCACCTTACAATCATTTCTTACGAACTGTATTCCATGTCCCGGATAGATACGGGAAGAACAAAAATAACACGTTTCTATACGCATGGTTTACAATAACATTACACCACTTCACGCCGAGCACCGTGAAAGACAGTAGAAGATCGAATTCGGCACTTGTTTGTTGTCAGCGGAAGGGCAGGAGTGAAAACTTGTTGCTTGTAATATATCCAAAAATCTTAACTATACAAACCGAAAAAATACTTTTCCCGACAAGAAATTATTTTCAGAGTATTGAAATATTAAAACATGTGTTTTAAACTTCTTAGCAAAATAGCTGTCTTATCAGATTCTTGGCGATTTTCTGCGAACTACTACAAGTTTTTCCGGGAACGAGTGTTCAATCTTTGCAAAGGTGGGTTGTTTGAAATACGTGTTATAATGTTTTATCATGAAAGTGTAGGACCAAAATTACGGTGCAAGCGCCGTTGAATAGATATGTTTCCATTTGGCAGTGTGGTAAATATTGCAGTTGTGTTGTTAATGTCTAAAATTTGTTTATATTGCTGAGCACCATTGTATTTCCGCCGCACTAAGTGTCCGTCAGTAGTCCACAATTTACCATCAACGGAGTTTGTCGTAAGCAAAGTAGTTAAACACCAACTTACGTTGTAAATTACGTTTAGAGAGAGATTCTTTCAAACTTCAGTGGAATTATGTTTTCCATGGTTATTTGTTTTTTCCCCTGATTAACCATAACAGGGTCCTAAATACCACAATAACAAGGTTAGGTTAAGAAGCTATTTTTATTATTAAAGAATGTTCTATTGCTCATATATTTCAACGCATTGCCTTGATAAACTGCATGTAGGTGTGTTACTCTGTTAAATACGTGTAAGTAACTCTTTAGAGTACAAAGTGAAAGATGGTTTTTCTAAATGAAGGTGTATTTGAAACCTGCTCAGTTGAATTAGAAAAACAAAATGTTGTCATTATATCTATATACACAATTCCAGGTGTAACAGTAACAAAATGATATTTACCAAAGTTAATGGGTCTTTTACAGAAAATCAGTAATGACAAAAAGAAAAACGGTTTTAATAACCGCTGATTTCAATATAAATTTATCAAATTAAACCAGTGACTCAGTGTAGTTTATGGACCTGATCAAAAAATTTGGGTTCAAGGCAAACTTAACGGAATTCATAAGAAAAAATGACAATACCGAAACCTGTATCGATAATATTCTAACAAATTATACATTTGATGATGAAAGGAAGCTATGTGTAGATATAGGATTTTCAGACCGTTCTGCTTTGTTTATTGAAATGACGAATGCAAATGAACAAAGTACTATAAAAAACTTATGTCTAAAGACATTTTACTGGTGAAAACTTAAGATATGTCTGCTCTGAATTAGAAGAGGTGGAGTGGCAATTCAAGATGAGATTCCAGTCTCTGTACATTTTAACACATTTCTTTGAATTTTTTTTTACATGTATTTAATGAAATATTTCCATTTGGAGTATGCCAGACAAAAGTGTCTAATAAGCTAAATTGGAATAAAAATATCCAATTGGAAAAAAAAAAAAAAAAAAAAAAAAAAAAAAAAAAAAAAAAAAAAAAAGACAGCTGCACAATGAATTGAAATACAACAACCCCCCCTGTTATCATTAACTATGTTAAATAGTATAAAAGCGTAGTGAAAGCAGTAAAAGAAATGGTTAATAATAAATACATCTTGGCTCATGGAAACAAATCAAAGGCAGTATGGTCCATCATAAAATCAGAACTGGAGATTAGAACCATTAAGGAGTACGTTTATTGGGAATTGAGCTTAAGACCTGAAAGATCGGTAAGGCTTCTGCAAGATGTAAAATTATGTTTTACTTTATATTTTTGTTACTCACTTCTGCTGAATAAATACTATTTACTTCAAGTGAACTGCCACAGAAGATGCTTCTGAAACACAGCAGCGAGTGACAATAAAAATCCAAGTAACCATCTGTAGGTATGTGAGTCCACGGGTTCTTGTGACCATTATCATTGAAGCTAGAATGTTCTAGGTTGTTGGACCACTTGATGTTAATCTCCAGTTTCTTATTCCACAATCGACGTTTCAATCCCTCTACTGGGATCTTCTTCAGGATCTTCTGGTGTCCCTGGTTAGCTGAACACTGAAAGACCAATGTCATGTTCACTTACAAAATGGAGTTTTTCCTGTGCTTGCCGTAATGAAATGGGGTGATCGGGTGAAATTTTTCTGGCCTTTGTTGTCGGATAGAAAATTAATCAGGCAGAGAAAGAGGGGACAATTTACCAAAACATTATTGCTGTGCTGTAGAGGTGGCTTTCCCGGTAGTGGTTTGTATTCGTAACGCGCTATGGCTGGACAGTTCTCATTGATGGTGGGGAGTCAGAATACTGGAAGCCGATAGCCATTGTCACTATTGAAATTATATTTGTTTTTAGAAATCTCAACCACTTCTTGGACTGTCCTTCTATAAGGTTACACACCTTGGCTAGCACTTGTAAATTACTGGAACCAAATCTTGAGCACAGTTCTTCTGATGTTCAACTACCACTTTTTTTTTTTAAATGAGATACGTGTTGCATTTGTGCTGTTTCATACATTTTTACTGCCCTTCCCGTTTTGTCTATTTACAAAGAGATGTGACTTCATAGACTACCACAGCACAGAGGTGATCAGGTCCAAATATTTTGTCAGAAAAATTCTTCTTCATCATCTCCTCTCCCTCTCTCTCTGTTTATTTCATGTGGCTCTTATACAATGTTCCTGAAGAGTTGTGCTTATGTAGCCAGTAACACTAGAAACGAATGGTAGCATTACATAGTTAGAAAGCTGTTCCTTGGCCTTTTTGTTAGTGTAATTAATACTATTTCATTTTATAGCTGTATCCATGGGCAAATCAATATAGCCATTGGCTTTCAGTGTCCCCTTTAAGAAATTCGGCTGTGCTTCCAAGCTGTTGTTATCACTGATAGATTGTATGCAAAGACGTTGAGCTGTGTTTGCTTCCAGGCTGCGTGGTAGTGCAAAGTTGCATGTAAGTATCTGTTTGTGTCTGTAGACTTTCTATACATTCTGTGTCTTAGAGTACTGTCAGTTCTTCTGTAGACTAACACATCTAGGAACAGGAAACTGACTTCACTGTGCCTACAAGATGAGGTCGATTTTGGGATGAATTTCATCTAACAACTTGTGGAATCTATGAAGCTTTTCTTTATGCTGTGGCATCTCACCTTGGAGATTGTGAGTCATGTTCCAATTTTTGAATCTTTAGATTGGGATTCATACATTTATATTTCTTACAAACCATTGGTTCCTCGGTAAAGCAGCCGCAAAGTAAAATGTCAGGAACATCACAAACAAATTCAGTACTCAATTGATGAAAATAGCTGTGTTGCATGTATACCACCAGAAATTGTCTCTATTAACCAAGAGTGGCTTTTAATGGTGTGTATCAGAGTCCACAGCCAGCAGCCAGTGGTTAGAATCGCTACCTCTAAATCGCGAGGTCCCAGGTTCGATTCCTGGCCAGGTCGGATATTTTCTTCACTCTTGACTGGGTGTTTGTGGTGTCCTAGTCACTTCATCTCTTCATCACCACAAAGACGCATGAGTCACCGCATTGACATCAAACAGAAAGAATTGCACCAGACAACCGAGCAACCCCATACGTAGTCTGTAGTGTCTCAAGAATTTTGGTGTAAATTCTAGAAACACTTGGCCTTCAACTGTCTCGAACGCCCGATATTTTAGGTACAAGTGCGGTAGAGTGAGGTCACTTCTACCGATCCGCCTGTTTCTGGGTGAAAATCAGAAGTTTGTTATTAGATGACTGTAAGAGGGCTAGTCACTGACGACATCAATGTTTGCCGCCAGTGCCACAGAAGACGTGAGGTGAACTCGACGAATAATTATGTCGTATTCTTTGATGTGTTAATGTCTGTGGTGATTGTAAAAGAGAGTATTGAACAGTGGAATATAGAGTGCTATGCACATTCATGTATTGGACTCACTTGAGAATAGAGACTTAAATTATTTCATGTCTTGGCTGTGAACAAAACAAGACACATGTATGCTATTTGAATATGTGTAAATGAGTCTAACGTGTAAGGAATAAGTTAGCTTGCAGAAGTTAATATCTGTGAAAGTTAAAAATATAAAGTGATGGAACTGAAAAGTATTATACGAGTACCAAAATTATTTCAAGGATACAGAAGTAATTTAATAAATTATCTTAACCAGTTATAGTCTTCAGAGAAGAAGCTTGTGGGGGACTGATGTAGCTGATCAGAGGAAGAGGATCGGCTACACACAACGTGCAAGTTAACTGAATTGAGAGATGTATGTGCCTTGCAACCCGATACCACACTGTCTCTTGTTGTCCGAAAAACGTTAGAAGTCTCCTGGTCAGTGATGACGTGCGGTCATTACGGAGCATATCACAAGATTTTTGATTCATTCCAAACCAAAAGTGATGTTTCTGATTCACCAAGGAGGTAAATAAAGCCAAGAACCATACACACAAGAAAAGGCACAGGGCTTTGTACCAAAGATCCTGGAACATCACTCCAGAAATTCTCTATTGGTTGGACTACCAGCCTTACCATATTAAAGCAATACAAACTTTTTCGGAGGCTACTAAGATGACGGTTGTTACCTTTAACTTTTTATTTCCATGGTTAACTACGGAAATGGCTGTCCATGTTACAGGCATAACAAAGTTTGTCAGTTATTTTTGCCATGGGAAAGGGGGTGGGGGGTGGGGCATACTACAGCTGTGTATTTGCTAAGACAGTTTAATGGTTTTCACCTTGGATGTTCCACAGTCCTTTTGTGGGTACGTATGTGGTGCGCACGGGGCCCCGAGCTATTGCAGTCTCCTTTCCTTTCCAGGCTGCATTACCATCCCTGTTCCTCTCCCTCCCTATCCTTGCTCCTTTGTCCTGTCCCCTCTTTTCCCTCTTAGTGGACTTCTTTATGTCGGACCTGGCTATCCTCATGGCTTTGTTTTGGTCTGTGCTATTGTTTAGTTTGCTGTTTCCATCTCCTTTTCGGCGTTTTTGGTCCTCTTGGGGTGGTTGTTGTTGTCGTTGTTGTTGTTGTTGTTGTTGTTGTTGTCTTCAGTCCTGAGACTGGTTTGATGCAGCCTACATCCTTCTGAAACTGCTTAGTGTATTCATCTCTTGGTCTCCCTCTACGATTTTTACCCTCCACGCTGCCCTCCAATACTAAATTGGTGATCCCTTGATGCCTCAGAACATGTCCTACCAACAGATCCCTTCTTCTAGTCAAGTTGTGCCACAAATTTCTCTTTTCCCCAATCCTATTCAATACCTCCTCATTAGTTATATGATCTACCCATCTAATCTTCAGCATTTTTCTGTAGCACCACATTTCGAAAGCTTCTATTCTCTTCTTGTCCAAACGATTTATCGTCCATGTTTCACTTCCATACATGGCTACACTCCATACAAATATTTTCAGAAACGACTTCCTGACACTTAAATCTATACTCAATGTTAACAAATTTTTCTTCTTCAGAAACGCTTTCCTTGCCATTGCCAGTCTACATTTTATATCCTCTCTACTCCGACCATCATCAGTTATTTTGCTCCCCAAATAGCAAAACTCCTTTACTACTTTAAGTGTATCATTTCCTAATCTAATTCCCTCAGCATCACCCGACTTAATTCGACTACATTCCATTATCCTCATTTTGCTTTTGTTGATGTTCATATTATACTCTCCTTTCAAGACACTGTCCATTCTGTTCAACTGCTCTTCCAAGTCCTTTGCTGTCTCTGACAGAATTACAATGTCATTGGCAAATCTCAAAGTTTTTATTTCTTCTCCATGGATTTTAATACCTACTCTGAACTTTTCTTTTGTTTCCTTTACTGCTTGCTCAATATACAGATTGAATAGCATCGGGGAGAGGCTACAACCCTGTCTCCCTCCCATCGCAACCACTGCTTCCCTTTCATGTCCCTCGACTCTTATAACTGCCATCTGCTTTCTGTACAAATTGTAAATAGCCTTTCGCTCCCTATATTTTACCCCTGCCACCTTCAGAATTTGAAAGAGAGTATTCCAGTCAACATTGTCAAAAGCTTTCTCTAAGTCTACAAATGCTAGGAACGTAGGTTTACCTTTCCTTAATTTATTTTCTAAGATAAGTCGTAGGGTCAGTATTGCCTCACGTATCCCAACATTTCTACAGAATCCAAATTGATCTTCCCCGACGTCGGCTTCTACCAGTTTTTCCATTCGTCTGTAAAGAATTCGTGTTAGTATTTTCCAGCTGTGACTTATTAAACGGATGGTTCGGTAATTTTCACGTGTGTCAACACCTGCTTTCTTTGGGATTGGAATTATTATATTCTTCTCGAAGTCTGAGGGAATTTCGCCTGTCTCATACATCTTGCTCACCAGATGGTAGAGTTTTGTCAGGACTGGCTCTCCCAAGGCCATCAGTAGATCTAATGGAATTTTGTCTACTCCCGCGGCCTTGTTTCGACTTAAGTCTTTCAGTGCTCTGTCAAAATCTTCACGCAGTATCATATCTCCCATTTCATCTTCATCTACCTCCATTTCTTCCATTTCCATAATATTGTCCTCAAGAACATTGCCCCTGTATAGACCCTCTATATACTCGTTCCACCTTTCTGTTTCCCTTCTTTGCTTAGAACTGGGTTTCCATCTGAGCTCTTGATATTCATGCAAGTGGTTCTCTTTTCTCCAAAGGTCTCTTTAATTTTCCTGTAGGCAGTATCTATCTTACCCCTCGTGAGATAAGCCTCTACATCCTTACACTTGTCCTCTAGCCGTCCCTGCTTAGCCATTTTGCACTTCCTGTCGATCTCATTTTTGAGACATTTGTATTCCTTTTTGCCTGCTTCATTTACTGCATTTTTGTGTATTCTCCTTTCATCAATTAAATTCAGTATCTCTTCTGTTACCCAAGGATTTCTACTAGCCCTCGTCTTTGTACCTACTTGATCCTCTGCTGTCTTCACTATTTCATCCCTCAAATCTACCCATTTTTCTTCTACTGCATTTCTTTCCCCCATTCCTGTCAATTGTTCACTTATGCTCTCCCTGAAACTCTGTAAAACTTCGGGTTCTTTCAGTATATCCAGGATTTTTACGGTAGCCGTCATAACTGGTAACAGTAATGTCTGAGAGTGCACAGGACTGGGACGAGGGACGTGTCTGCACGCAGCCTCCACTCGTCGGGGTGCCCGGCCAACTGCTGCCACCCGTGCCCGCCCACGCGCAGCCCCTGCCGGTGGTGTCGCTGCCGCTGCTGGCACAGCAGTACCGGCTGGCGGCACAGCCGCCCCTGCAGCTGGTGCAGCCGCCCCTCGCCCGGCAGCTGGTGATCCACCCGCAGCTACCGCGGGCCCCGCCGCCGCCACCACTGCTGCTCCGCTCGCCTCTCCGGCACACTGTGGTAATCCTACTCTCTGCAGAAGTGTGCGAAAAAGACTAGAGATATGGAATTGGTAACTTCGTTGTTGTTGCATTGACCGAGAACTTTGTAAAACCACTTTTCGATCGGTATAAAAATGGTATTTAGTTTTGTGGGGCCCTGATATCGGAGTGCCGAGATTGAGAGCTACATTCTATCAAAAATTACTCGGATAGGATTGACGCCTCAGCAGAAGATTGTGGGGGTTGCGTGTGGTCGTGTAGAGTTGCTGTACCTGCACGGAACGTGTGTAATTTTGATTTTATATGTGGCAGAAGGAAGAACAGCACTATAAAGTACACTAGCTTAGTGTTAATGCAATTATATTCCAAACAGTGAAAGGGATTTTGTTAGTAAGTTAAAGACTAAAGTTGCTGATAACAGCTTCTGTATTAATAGTTAATTCAGCTGAATCTGCCTGTGCACCTTTTCTGTATGCACAATAGGAAAAACTCTAATGACATTACTCTTCACTCCCACAGATACTTGAAGTGGAAGTCACTGTGATTATTCAGTGACACAATCAGTTCCTCTCCTGAATTTTCTGAAATAACTTAATTGTGCCAGTCTTCCCACGATGCGCTACATGTGATGAACCTTTTCACTGCTACACCTGTGCTCTCTGTCTTCCGTGCTGTGGCAGCTTTCGTTATGTCTGTACTGCTCGCCGAATGCTGGCGCCTGTGCTGAGAGACAGTGTTCCGGCCTTTATGAAATACTTGCTATCCAATTTTTCTAATATTAGTAGTGCACTGTTTTTGCTTGATGTGGGTCTTAACTTGTCTGTGGACTGAATATGTATCAATTTTGCACATTGAGCTATCAAACTATCTTGATTCCTTAAAGTCCACGTGTGCATGCCTGGCACAACTTTCGTCACCTTTATTATTTATTGCATAATCCAGAGCTGATCCTGCTATTCAGTTCCAACCCCCCCCCCCACCTCCCCCCCCTCCCCCCCCTGTGATTGGGTCTTTTTCACCGAAGAGGTAAGTAATATGCTGAAAGAGAGCTCAATTCTTTATCTAGTTACAAAAGCATCTTAAACACCTCTTTCCATTTAAAACTTATATTCTCTCTTCAATTAACGATACAACTTCGTTATATTACATCATCCGTACTTGTGGGCCTCAACTCAAACACTTGCCTCCACCTCAGGTGCTGCTTCCATACCAGGTTGAAGAAGAAGAAGAAGAAGAAGAAGAAGAATATATCAGAGATACAGTTCTGCATTGTGAATTAAAGTCTTGTCTTTTCAGGACACTTTCCACTCACGTCTGCACAGAATTTCGCTCGCCCACTACAGCAGGTGGAGACGTGCGCTGAATGTGTACTTCCACTGGACAGGCAGCTCTTCACAGACAGAAAGCCTAGCAGCTGTCTCCTACTCCCGATCAATCTCTCTTATCTTAAACCTCTCTCGTATCTTCACTCGATTTTGAACTGAATTTCTTTTTGTTATCCATCATATTGCACAGCATCAAAAAAGTAAAACATTGCATCCAGTTGTAAAGAATCTGCAGAGGTAAAAATGCATTGTGTAAACTTTATGTATGGTTGATATTAGCTCATACATTACAGTGAATGAAATGTAGATAAGATACAGAAATTTTGTTTGAAATTGAGAGCAGAAGGATATCTCATTTCGTTCTAGAGTTATCGGGTTTCGTATCTGAAGGACTGTGTCACGTAACACGCCCATTCGTGTCCTTGCACATCGCGATTCGTGTGGACATAAAAAGCGCCATATCAGAATGAGTTTTTTTGCAAATTGTAGCACAGAATAAGGCACATATGTTGTAAGATAAATTCTTGAAACTTTTTTGTTCACGCGGATACAGAAGTTGCTCGGCAGCTCGGGACACTTTTAAGTTGTCTGTAGCATTGTAGGAAAACCCGAGTGGCGTGCGTATACACGTCCTCGACCGCACAGGAATAGCATAGCGTGGCCTGTACACGTGCTCGCAGCAGTGAAAGGATTCTCTTTCTGTCCTCAAAGGTAACTGATCTAACAGCTTGGTCGTAGATTTTTTGTTGGTGGCAAACCGACCCTTAAATTGGACTCGTATCTACGCTGATTGAAATGGCAGTGATAGACTGAAGCCCCATGACTGTATGTCCGCATGTTTTTCCCAGTTCCTCAATTTGGTATCAGGGAAACAGTGGTTTATGGAGAGAGATTAGTTCCGTAAGCACCATCTTTTTAAGATAATCATTAGGATGTTACGAAGCAGAAGCCATAGCAGGATTTTGTCAACGTCTACAGTATAGTCGCTTCAGGCCTTGTTGCCAAGGCTTACTTTTTGATGTTTCCTTTCCCTCTCTCTGATTTTTACCCAGCTACCTGTCTCAAATGATGCTACAAAGATCAAATTAGCTGAGTTCCTTAAAGTTTAGTCTCTTTCGTCCTCCCTATAAATTTTTGTTCATTTCCTTGCAGTTATTCACAGCAAGTGTTCTTGTTTGCCTTCAGACCTGCAGCAGTTCTGATGAACGACTTGTCAGTAGGGAGAATTGGGTACCACTCAGCCATTAAATTTTCCTCTTTCAAAGGAAGCACATAATGCACAAACATTCCCCCGACCGATCTCGTACGGCAATCCCTTGGTACAGAGAACGACATTGAGCTTTCCTACTAAATAATGTTTGACAAACTTGCTTCTGTCATTGTTGGATATCACACACATCACAATAAACAATAATAATAGATAAAGTATTAACCCCACAACTGTAAGAGATGGAAAAACAAAATCCCAGTGTGCGACAAATGATCCCTTGTATCCAGGAAGGCACCGTATATAGCATTCTGAACTGCATAAAAGGTGCTTTCTTCCTCTTAATATGGGATGTCAACAGACTCACTGTGGAGGGTACAGACAGACCGTTGTCTGAAATGCTTTCGAACAGAGAGATCCGTATGGAACATACGCTTTTGTGTGTCTGAAACTTGGACATCGAAGAATGGGGAAAAGAGTGCTGGAGGAGAATGAAAACAAAGGAACAACAGACTCAAACAAATGAGTACTGTCAGCGGTGGGGTGAAATGAGAAACGTATTCAAAGAAGCAACATTGTGAGCTACGTACTCTGTCACTTATGCCTACAGTCCATTCACCGAAATGAGAGACAGACTGGAAACACATCAAATCATGTGACCAGAGCACTGCAGTCAAGCGGTAAACAATACGGGAAGCGCTCGGTCAGTGTGGCCGCATATGTTGCGAGTAAAAGTTGTTAGCGTGTGAGCATAGGATCTGATTGTAAGGTTTATCATGTTTCGAAGACCTTTTGATTATTAATGTAAGTATCAGTGGTTGTGATCGCATTAATCGATCACTGTTTCTCTGCTCACCCAATAGTTACTCTTTTTTTCTCCCATTAGTATCACATACGCCTAAACTCGTTATGTCATCCTCCACAGATAACAGCAATCGATGTCGACATGTCAGTTTTGAGTTCACCCGAATAGTGATAAAAAAAGAAGTCAGTAAGTTCTGCAGAGAAACACGTGTTTCTTAATGTTTATAAAACAGAGCTGTTGTATCGAGCAATGAATGACTGATATTGTTTTAAAAACAGCTGCACATGCAGGTGTTGGTTATTCTTCGCTGTATCATTTGATAAATGAGTACAAGGCCACACACTGAAGTTTCCTAAAAAAAGAACAATCATGGCAGAAGCTTTCAGTAAGTGTTGTTCATGTCTCCTCATTTATTCCACAACGAATTGCTAACAATTTACAAAGTGCTTGCTGACATGAACAAACATCTAGAGTTGGGCAATTTTCGGAGAATTACATTTTATATATTATTTACATTTTGGTGTGGAAGCAATGGCCTGCTAATAGACAGGGATGACATCATTTTATGGAGGTGGTATTATCTGCGAACCATTAAATTGTTGAGAGATGAAGGAAGGCCCATTTACTATTTGGACGAGACGTGGTTGAATGCAGGACATACCTGAAATAACATCTGGGTGGATAACGCCATTACCGTATTTACTCGAATCTAAGCCGCACCTGAAAAATGAGACTCGAAATCGAGGAAAAAAATTTTTCCCGAATCTAAGCCGCACCTGAAATTTGAGACTCGAAATTCAAGGGGAGACAAAAGTTTTAGGCCACATCTCCAAATCGAAACAAAGTTGGTCCATTGTAATATGAGACGCAATTTAGATCGAATGAATGACGATACAGCTACAGAAGTTTGGTTCGAGTCGTAAGCTTAGCAGTTACGCTTTGCCTGGTAGCCATTGCTATGCGTCAGGCGCTCCGTCCTTATTTATACGGGTACGATTCCTTTTTCACGTGCTTTGTCTGGTTTGAATTGATTGCTTATTTTTCTTTGATCTGATAAGCGCCATTTTCTTTGTTATAGGTGTTTACGTCACTCCAAGCTGAAAATGCATTACTGTACTGTGTCATGCATTGTTTGTTGCATTCTGATAGTTCGCCTGTCGCCGCTCGCTGCATGGCTTCCATTTGTGTGCGCTACCATCGCTTATAATTTTTTTTAAAAAAAAAAAAAAAAAGAGGAATCGTCTCATTAGTGAAACAATGGCAAGAGACTGGTATCTGTTGTTACTTACACTGCTGCTTTCTTTGCTAATGATTAACAAGAACCAAATAATAGACTGCGTATGATAGATGTTATGAACGACAGTTTAGCGAAAATTTTCCTACGTTTGAAAATCTTTATAGGCACCTCTTTAGTACATTACATTCTGCACAGAAATTAGAGTCATCTTAGATTTAAAAATGTAGTCAATTGCCATGCTTCATTTCTGACTGTATCACTGTTAGGCATAAGAATAATACGAATATAAAGATGGCATGATATGTATATTCTTCCGCGTTTGCTGTTGTCTCACTCTAGTTTCGTAGTTTATTAGGCAGACAGGATTTAAACGAGATAGCAGCAAACACGAAACAATACATGGCAAAATGTTTATATTTGTATTATTCTTATGGTGAAGAGAATACTGCATGTGATTCACAATTCATCCGGAATTTGTATTTACTTCGTTGGATAATCTACGAAAATGCAGTGGTCGAAACTCGGGGCGGAGAAAAAAGCTCGTCTTCCACTTTTTTTTTTTTTGACGCAGCTGTTTTGGTGCCAGTATTTATCTCTGTGCCTACAAAGCATGCCTATGTAGCGCCACATATATTCGACGGCAGAAGATAGTTGTGGCGGCACCCACCAACATTTTTCAGAACTTCCGCTTGCTTTGCACTCGATTCTAAGCCGCAGGCGGTTTTTTGGATTACAAAAACTGGAAAAAAAGTGCGGCTTAGATTCGAGTAAATACGGTAAATCCTCTAAACAAGAGTTTCTGTCCAGTTTACCCACTGGAAGCAAGGGCCCAGTGGGTGAACACCTGGTTATCGCACACTTTGGGAGCAAAGCAGGGTTGTGTGTGTTTTTTTTTTTTTTGAGGCTGTCTGTGAATTTTCAGACCCATGAAGTGTGGGGATCAGATGAAGAGATGTGCACCGATATGTTCAAGAAATGGTTTAAAGATGTTCTTTTTTGGCTTCACGAAAATGCAGTTATTGTTTTTGATAACATGCCGTACCATTCTTGCAAAAAAGAGAAGGTTGCTAATGCGAATTCCAAAAAGCAAAATACATCAGAATGGTTAAAATATAAAAATATTGCTGTTGAAGACAGTATGTTTAACAAAGAACTACTAGAAATCGGTAAAGAAAACAGTGTGGCACACAACGAATACACAGTAGATGAAATGGCTAAAAATGCTGGGAAAAGTGTTCTCCGAATTTCTCTGCAACACTGCGAATTCCCCCCAGGGGCTCACTGCTCTTTGGCGGGTTCGTTCTTGGCTACCAGTCTTTGCAGCATCTTTTCCCATCCATGCTGCATGTTTATCCTCTTGTATTCTTTTTCCCCTCCCTTGGGGAACATGGCTGGGCTGTTTTTGGAAATGTATTCTGCTTTTTTTAACACATAACTCCCAGCCCCAGGTCGACAGGTATGGTTCACATGTAGCCTCCGCTAGGCCACGCCCAGGGAGAGGTGATTGCCTGAGCTGCTACCTTCCCAAATTGCCAATTTTTCCCTCTTTTGGGTGTTCCGGAGGTGTGACCTGAGGTGTGAACAATCACCTAAGGGTCCCCTGGTTGGAAGGAGTGTACATCGGAGACACTGGCAATCGGGGGGATTTTCTCACAATGAGCCAATCGTCATCTTGACAGTCCACATCTACCAAACGTAAACGGAATGAAGCTCCTGATGCCAAGACTCTCTCAGCTGCATCACAGTTCCTTGTAGTTTCATGTACTGAAGATGGTCATCCATTTCATATTCAGAAAGGTGTTAATGCAATTGCCAGCCCTGTAAAATCCTGCTCTCATTCACGCAGTGGCTCTTTGCTTTAGGAGACTACTTTTGATTCTCAAGCACAACTACTGCTGGCCACTTCGTTTCTCCACAGCTGTCCTTTTCCTGTCGAGGCCCGTAGAACTCTGAATTCTTGCCGTGATGTTGTTTACACTAGGCTGCTCGATGGTATGACTGAAGCAGAATCCCAAACGTACCTCACTGATCAGGGTGTCATTGCAGTCCATTGGGTGATGAAAAAAGTAGATGCATCCTTAGTGCCCACACACACTCTTTTTCTCATATTTGATAGAGTAATGCTTCCGTCGAAGATCAAAGCAGGCTATGAAGTTATCACAGCCTGATTGTACACTCTGAACCTGATGCACTGCTACCAGGTCATCATTTCGACCACACTAGAATGTCCTGTCAACACCCGGCCAAACTTCTGGTAGGAATGCTCACAAGGGCACTGTCTGCCTTCTTCTCCCCACTGTATCGAATGCAATGGTGACTGTGCTGCCTCCTCGCGAGATTGTTCCATCTATCTCGGTGAGCGGGCTGTCGGGGAGATCTGGGTAAAGGAAAAAGTTCCTTACCCGGTCGCTTGCAAGTCGTTGACTAGTCGCAAACCCATCATTCTTTCATCTGGCACTTACAGCGCTGTTTTTGCTACATTTCGCTTCACGAAGGACACGGCAATGCAGATGTGTAACCTGAAATTCAGTACTGTGGTTGTGAAATTGCCCATTGTCGTGGTAGCATCACCATCTCCTCGTCCAGCTGTGCATCAGACTGTTAAACTTTCGCCTCACAGGACAAAGTCACCTGTAATACAACTGGAAAGGTTGGACAGAATGCTCGTGCGACGACTTCCTCCATCCCTCCGGCCAACAAACATCTGAGACTTCTGCCTATCGGAAAGGCTCCAAGAAATCGAACAAAGATAAATTGTCTTCTCCTTCGCCGACACAGAGGTACCTTTAAATGGTATCGCCACGTGACACCATTACCGGCTGACCTCCATGTCTACATTACGCACTGCCAATATGTTTTTCTGCCCTGGATTACACAGACGAAGAGAGGGTGAATGCCGACACTTCTGTAGATCTCGTGGAACAGAACTCTCCAGACTCTGCACCCAGTAGCAGTTAGTCCTTGAAGGCCGGCACTTGGCAGCCACCGAAGTGACACCCCTTCATTTTTTCCCTCCTCCCCTTTCTTCGTTACGACTCTCTTTCAATGGAACTTTCGTGGCCTTCGATGAGACAGAGAGGATTTACGGCTGCTCTTAGAATAGCACTGTCCGCTTGTTCTCTGCCTCCAGGAAACAGTACCGACTCCTCACGACCACTTTGCCCCCTAGGGGGGCTCGCCACTCTGGCGGGTTAGTGCTCGGCTACCACGGGGTCCGAGGCCTTTGCAGCACTTTTTCCTCCCTATCCTCTTGATATTCTTTTTCCCCCTCCGTTGGGGAACACGTGTGGGGTATTATTGGGAACAATCTGCATTCTGTCACGACCTGCGAACGGTCTCAACTTTCTTTTTGGCTCCCTTTTCCTTCAACTGTTTCCCTTCTCCTCTCGTTCCTCCGCTTAGGCATTTGAGGATCCTATTTCATTCTTCTTCCTCCCTGTGCGCTCCCGAAGGCCGGCTCACGCGTCTGACGTGTAAAAGGTGACTGGGTAACGCGTAATTCCCTGCCCCGGGTCGACAGGTAGGGTTTGCACGTATCCCCTCGTACGGGCCGGGCCCAGGGGGGGAAAGGGGGGGGGGTGATTGCCTGAGCTGTAACCTTCCCAGATTGCCCATCGGTCCAACCGTCAGGTGTCGGGGAGGTGTGACCTGAGGTGTGAACAGTAACGTCAGGCAGGTGTGCCCCCACGTGAAGGGGGCCCCCAGTTGGCAGGAGGACACCATCGGAGACGCTGGCAGTCGTGGGGGATTTCCTCGCGACGTGTCACTCATCCTCTCCGTCGACGTAGACAAAATGTAAATGTAATGGGACTACCGTGTGAAGACCCTTCCCGCTGCACCGCGGTTCCTTGCGGTATCACGTACTGAAGACAGTCAGTCCTTCGCCACCGTCAATCCATTTATTATTCGGAAAGGTGTCGATGCCATTGCTGGCCCAGTGAAATCCTGCTCTCATTTACAGAATGGCGCTTCGCTTTTGGAGATGGCTTTCGATTCTCGAGCACGACAGCTACTTGCTGCCTCGCTTCTCCACGGCTAACCTGTTCATGTCGAGGCTCGTAGAACTTCGAATTCTTCCCACGGTGGTGTAGTTTACACCGGGCTGCTTGACGGTCTAACCGAGGCTGTAATACAATCTTACATCTCAGATCAGAGTGTCATTGCCATCCGTCGTGTAATGCAAAAGGTTGATTCCTCCTCGGTGCCCACCCACACTCTTTTCCTCACTTTTGATAGGGTGGCGCTGCTGTCAGAGATTAAAGCGGGCTATGAAATCGTCACAGTCCGGCTGTACATTCCGAATCCATTGTGCTGCTACCAGTGTCGTCGGTTCAATCACACTAGAATGTCTTGTCGACACCCGGCCCGATGTGTAATCTGTGGCAGGGATGCACACGAGGGCGAATGTCCGCCGCCTCCTCCCCACCGTATTAACTACAGAGGCAGCTACGCCGCCTCCTCCCGGGATTGTCCCGTGTATCTAGATGAGCGGGTTGTTCGAGAGATTTGGGCAAAGGAAAAAGTACCTTACCCGGTAGCTCACAAGTTAACTTGACTCCTTCTACTGCCACGTGGTGAGTAGATTTTTTTCTTTTTATGTATCCAATTATCTTATAGTGTCATGTTCTATATTTGTCCAGGACTGATCGTGTGATGCACCCATTCTCATCCACAGTCCTTTAACACTGACATCCCGAGTATGTCCACCTCGACAATAGTGTATTTAATTCCGTGCGATATAAATGACGTTTTTATGAAAGTTGCAGCTGTGTCTGTTTTAAGAATTCTTTCTCATTTTGAAGTGTTGTGTAAGTTTACATAACTTTTGGATACGGTGTATTGTGTGGTTTATTTCTGCCCCTGTTTCCGTGCAGTCATCTCTAATACTCTACAGTTACTCTGCACATTTCCCGTGCAGAAATCTGTCATTGACAGTGTTTGCTTACACTAGAGGAGTTTGAGCTTTTGCACACGCCTGAGACCTCCACATCCAAAACTGATACACAGTGGTGCGTTTGATCCAGTGTGTTAGTCAGTTTTCAAGGAGAGGGTTACTGTGTCCACAAGCCATCACTCTCACCCTCCCGTGTCAAATGCTGTTTACTTTATCAGGGGAATGACTTTAAGAGGACAAATCCGTTTGTGGCACCAGTGTTTCTGTGATCAGTAAGTGGATCCTAAATCACTTTCAGTGCATCACTTCTGCTTTCAGCATATCTAAGTATGTCGTGCACGTGTGTTTCTGCTTGACATTACTACGAGTGTGTGTTACATTTATTTTAGTGTAGTGTCATTTTAAAATACTGGCTGAAACATTTAAAAACTAAAGTATTTATATTGAGTCTATAGTCATTTGTACGAAATAGTAATTCGTAACTGCATTACGTAATACGTCGTTAATACCCGTTTTCCCATCTTAGGTGAATCCGCCAGTTAAAGCTAACGTTTTAGGAGCCCCGTGTGTCGCGAAGTCGCCAAACGCCGTAAAAGCTCCGGCGACTCCCCCAGCTGTGAAGGTGCCACCCGCAGTAAAGGAGTCGGACGGCGCTTCGGAGGCAAATGGGAGTGCAGCGGTTACCCTCGACTCTACTCGTCAGAAGTCGGAGGACAGGTGTGTGCCACAGGCTTACAGCTGTTTGCTTTCCTTTTCCCAGTAACTGCCCCCCTCCCCCCCCCCCCCCCCCCCTGTATTGTCAGTCAGTTATAGTAGTGTTTCTGGAGATTCTTATGTTATTTGAATTTAAAACCAGGTGTAGAGATACATCCTGTGTCTGTAGTGTTGCTGTTGTGAAAAATCACACACAAAAATTAAGCTGAATATTTGCTTACCAATTACAGCTATATACCTTTCTAATTAAGAATCGCTGAAGAAGTTACTCAGAGTTAGATTTGGAATTTGGAACCTTCTCGGGTGCTCGGAATATTCTTTAATTGCATTGTCATTATACGCTACAGACTAAAATGTAGTGTAGCATAAAAATAAATTGCACTTAGCAATTCCTAACATATATATTACCTAATTTTATACAACACAATTGCACAAGCATTTGATGATGTCATAATCAGTATCTACTGATAACCGTTAAGTCAGACTGAAGGCGCGTGCTGTGAGGGTTGACTTAATGTTCTCAATGTATTGTCAACAGTATGGCATTGAGAATTGCTCATGTAATTGTGTTGTATAAAATGCAAAAAATATAATCAATTGAGTACTTAATCTCTGTGGACAGTGAGTAATAGTTCGCTAAAACACACAATTGAGCTGACATTACTGTAGACCCAGCTCTTGTGAAAATAACTCGGACGTGTGGCTGGCTGCAGCTGCACTCCAATTTGGAGGAGGACAAGATGGGAAGCAGCTGTATTGGCTTTCAGATAGTGTCACTAAGGTTATTGGCGTTGAGAAGAAGAAAAAAGTCAAAGAACCAATGAAACGTGTGAGCAGCAGAAGAAGAAGAAGAAAGTGAAGAAGATGATGATGATAAACCCACACAGTAAATATACCATTTACAATATGGATAAATGTCTTATTAGCCAGAAATTGCTGTGATATTGTGAATAATATTAAAAAATGCCAATTTTGCAAAATTTCATAGCTAGCGGGGAAACTTGGAGAAAAATTTTTCTGCCTATATGATTCAGTCCTGAAGGTGCCGGAATGAAGACATTGTAAGGTGTGTGAATGAGTCAATAGTTTAAAAATGAGCATAGTACAATAAACATTTACGCAAGAAAGTAAGTCTCTATATTAAAGCTGCCAGCGATTAATTCAGAGGAAATGTGGATTCATACACATTTCGCTCTCAGTAAATGCTTTTGAAGTGTTGGTCGCTGAGGAGCACTTTTGAACCAAAATGCGTTCAGCAGGTAATGGCCTGTAGTGATGTCTGTATTGGATTTGACAACATGGATCCACTTGTAATAATACCGGAGTGTATGTCATTACTATCTCCCCCTCTGCTGCCATCCTCAGCAGCTCTCGAGTTTGCTTTGCCAGTTAATAGGTATTCTTTGGAAAATTTAACTTTTCCAGCATTGCCAGTTGCTCTGCCCACTAACAGATGGAATGAGAATGCACTTTTTGCGTTAGAGCCACAAAAAGACTTCATGGAACATGATAGGTTTGTAAAGTATAAGAGAAATAGGGCAAAAAATTTTAGACACTGTTGTGCAGTGTGTTATCCATATAACCTTCTCTCAATTGATTTTGACATGTGACAGCTGCTGCCCCGAGGAAGGGTGTGATTTAGTGTTTGCGGCCAAAGTGTAAATTCTATTTTTGTGTCAGATATTTTAACGACTTCTGGTTACGTTCTCTGGGTGCTGCAAATAGTGTTTACTGCTTCAGAGTCTCCTTTGTCTTTTGATGTGCATTTGTTTCTCAAACGGTCAGTACTGCCTTTAAGTTAGAATTTTTGAAGAAAGATAACCTCTATTGAGTGTTATAAGTAGAGCTCAGTTTCTGAAGTAGGAGAGGTTACGGAAAGGTAATTAACATGCAGTTACATTGACTTAAAATTTTATTGTAACAATACCAAAGAAGGAAAGTTGCTACTCACCATATAGCGGAGATGCTGAGTCGCGATAGGCACAACAAAAAGATTCACACAGTTATAGCTTTCGGCCATTAAGGCCTTTGTCAGCAGTACTCTGATGTTCACTTCCACGTTGGTCCAAAGCACAAATATTCATTGTTGTAGGAGTGCTTGCTGCCCACACTGACACCCACTTCTTCATAAAAGCTGGAAGGTCTTGAAGGAATTTCGTGGCTTCAGTCAGTTAAATAGATGCTGAGGATCTGAGAACCTTTAAGAGTGTTACAGACCTCATTACCAAACCAAAAGTTGATGCTCATGCTAACAATGTACGTTTCAGAAACTTTACCACGATGAAGTTTTTTTAAAAGTAACATATTCTTCATCAGAGTTGGATACCACCATGTTCTTCAGGTCACATAGAGGGAGACCACAATTTGTCATTTCTCCATAGTTTGTAGATGCCTTGCAAAATCTAGTGCTCAAATACATAGGTGGAAGGTAATCATTAAACTAGAAACACAAATGCTTTAAAAACTACTAGATCAAATTTGAAACATGTAGACTTAACTGAACTAGTAGATTTCATGCCCGAGGTGAATAGGCAGTTTTATCTGAACGTCAGGCCAGAGAATCTTCTCTCCACCGGTTGCACATACGCACTGTCGAAGCAGCGTGCTCTGTACGAGCTGCAGTGTCACGGAACGATAGACCTGCCTTCCACAGACCACTCATTCTGTCCCGTTCGAGTGCTCTCACGTACCACCCACTACCACACATGCTGTGTCAATTAAGTTCAGAAAATTCCTGTATGAAATTTTCTCACAATTTTTCAAAAACGACACGAGGTACACAAACACCATCGACAGGCAAACATCTTTCGAGCACTCAAAGAAATAGACTCGGTGCCTACACTGAGGCAAGTGCTACTTTACATGAGAAGGACCTGCACGGAAACGTGCTCCAGATGGCTTCGATTCAATAACAGAACAGAAAAAGTTTTCCCCTACTTGACCTTAGAATTTGAATCCGAGACTCAAGATAAACACAAAAGGATACCCAAGTTTAATTATTATTACTTAGGGTGACCTTAACAGCAAGACTTTAACGTGCAATGGAGCTGTAATTACAGTTCCAGCAATGTAGCTGTCAAAAGCAGAACAACCCAGATATGACCCCCCAGGGGCCTCAATTCTTTGGCGAGTTCCTGCTCGACTACCGCAGGGCCCTAACTTTGCGGCACTATTCCCTTCCGTGTTGCACGTCTATCCTCCTCATATCCTTTTTCCCCTCTCTCGGGGAACACGTCCGGACTGTTTTTCGAAATGTATTCTGCGTTTTCGGTAGTAGATATCAGAATACTCTCCACTGTTTTTCATTCCTATTCCCCCCCTTCGCCTTCTATCTTTCGTCCTATTTGGCCATTGAGGTTCCTCCTCGGAGGCCGGCCCACACTTCTGACACGTGGCTGGGTAACGCCTAATACCCGGTGCCGGGTTAACACGTAGGGTTCGCACATACTCCCTGGTACGGGCCAGGCTCGGGGAGGGATGATTGCCTGAGCTGCTACCTTCCCAAATTGCCGGTCCCTCTGTCAGGTGTTCAGGAGGCTCGAACAGTCACCTAAGGCAGATGAGCCCCTCTCTGTGGAAGAGGGACCTCCAGTTGAAAGGAGCGCGCCATTGGAGACACTGGCAGTTGTGGCGGATTTTCTCGGTGCGAGCCAATCGTTTCCGCAGAAACAGATCCACATTAGATAACTTATTCACCCTAAGACAAGTAACTGAGAAGGCGTGGGAATTCAGTGTAGATGTCCACATATTATTCGTAGATTTTAAAAAGGCCTATGATAGCATACACCGGCAGTCACTCGTAAATATAATGAAGGAATTTAAAATAACATCAAAATTAATCAGATTAGTTAAAATGTGCATCGATGAAATTTTGTCGCATAAAGACACCGGTAGGAGAAACTGAAGATTTTAAGGTGTACACTGGACTGAGAGGGGATGCCATTACATCTATTTTATTTAACCTTGTCCTAGAGAAGATTGATAGAGAATTTTCTAAAACCAGTCCACAAGGGATCCAGCTACGGGATGTGAACATTACAAGACTTGCCTATGCAGATGATGTAGCACTAATAAGTAGTTCCAAAAGAGAATTAATCAGAATGATGCAAAATTACTACAAAATTGCTGAGAAAACAGGATTACATGTTAATGAAGAAAAGACAGAATACCTGCCCATAAGTAATAAAACCAGAAAAGATGCACCTCTGACGGTAGATGGATTCAATTTCAAGACTGTTGACCACTTCAAGTACCTAGGAAGTATTTTTAGTAATAACAACAGAACAGATATAGAAATAGATGCCCGTTTATCAACAGCAAACAAGACACTTTATAGTTTCATCAAAATTCTAAGAAAAAGAGCACTTAGCATCATCATCATCTTGGACAGTTTCCAGCCACTGGCTGGGTCTGTCGGGAACACAAACCTCTCCATCGTGTTCTGTCTTTCCACCATTCCCCCTCTTCCACCTTCGCCCAGTTCTCTCTTCTTCTCATCACACATTCCTTCACTCCCTTCACCCATCTATCTCTTGGTCTTCCTCTGGGCCTCTTCCCCTCCAGTTGCAGATCAAACATCCTCTTTGGAATTCTTCCCTCATCCATTCTCTTCATGTGCCCATACCACTGCAGTCTTGATTTTTCTATCCTGTCCTGTACTGGTTCCTCCTTTAGTCTTTCCCTCACATACACATTTCGCAATCTGTCTCGTCTTGTTACACCCAACCTGCTCCTCTGGAACTTCATTTCACTAGCCTGTATTCTACTTTTGTCGCTTTTGTGCATTACCCATGTCTCACTTCCGTATGCCAATATGGGGACAAAGTAGGTTTGGTATATAATTCCCTTGGATTTCTGTGGCACCTCCTTGCTCCACATAAGCCCCCTAATGCATTTGTAGAACTGCCCTGCTTTTCTGCACCTTTCATTTATTTCCATTGCGTTTCCCCCCTTACTTTCAATCACGCTTCCCAGGTACTTGAAGTTCTCTACCACTTGTAGTTTTTCCCCTCCACAAGTTATATCCACATTTGACCTATTCTTCTTCCTTGTTGTGACAATTATTTCACTTTTCTTTGCAGAGAAATGCATTCCATATTGTGCTGCCGTTGCCTCCCATGCATCTAACTGCTCTTGCACCTCCTTCTCGCAATTTCCCCATAACATCAGGTCATCGGCAAAAAGCACTGCTTTCATTTTATGATCTCCAATTGCATCTGATACTTGCTGTAGGATTTCATCCATAACAATAATAAACAATAAAGGCGAAAGTGCACTTCCCTGTCGCAGCCCATTTTCCAGCTTGAACCATGCAGTACGTTCCCTCCCCACTTTCACACAACTCTCACTTCCCTCATACATTTTTCTGACTTTTCGTGTTATCTCTTCATCTGTCCCTTTTGCGTTCAGCACATCCCAGAGCTTGTCCCTACAGATACTGTCATACGCCTTCTCAATATCTAAAAAGGCCATGATTAAGTCCTTCCCGTACTCATAGTGCCTTTCCTGCAGTTGCCTTACCGCAAATATGAGGTCCGTTGTTGATCTTCCCGGTCTGAAACCGTACTGCTCCTCTTGCAGTCTACTTTCAATACTGCTTCTTATTCTCTTCTCCAGGATTTTTTCATAGATTTTTCCACAGTGGCATAGCAGGGTGATTCCTCTGTAGTTCTCACATCTCCTTTTATCCCCTTTCTTGAAGATCGGGACTATAATTCCTTTCTTCCAATCCTCAGGAATTCTGTTCTCCTTCCACACCACCCTCAGCACTCTGTATAGCCACTGGGTTCCTACTTCTCCTTCTGCTCGTATCATATCCACTGTTACTTCGTCCCAACCTGGTGCTTTGCCCCCTTTCATCCTCTTTATGGCTTCTTCCACTTCATTCCAAGTTAGATCATCAATTTCCCCACTATTATAATCGTCTGCTGCCTTAGGCTCTCCATCGCTGTTAGTTACCCGCTTGGCGGGATTCAACAGATCTTCAAAGTACTCCTTCCAAATCTTTTTGAGCTCATGCATTTCCTCCACAACTCTTCCATTATTATCCATGATCCTCAGGCACTCGCTTCTGTCGTTCCTCTTATTTCTTACCATGGTGTAAAGTACTTTTTTGTTCCCTTCACTGTCCTCTTCTAACATTCTTGTCCATTTTTCCATCCACTACTTCTTCTCCGCCCTTACTATGGTCTATGCCGCTTTCTTTTTTTCCTTATATTTTACCCTAGCTTCCTCTGTTCGGGTCTGGAACCATTCTCTGAAGGCTTTGTTCTTTCGAAGTACTGCCTCTTTACATATGTTGTTCCACCATGGGGTTTCCCTACTTCTCCTATTTGTGCTAGTTCTTCCGCACACAGTCTCAGCTGCCTCAACTAGAGCCCTCTTAAAATCTCCCCATTCTTCTTCCACTGTTCTCTGATCTTCCTTTGGCAGCTTCTTCCTGATCAGTGTCTGGTACTGGGTCCTCCGTTCATCCTCTTTCAGCATCCATGTCTTCAACCTTTTCTCCTGTATATCTGCTGCCCTCCTATCTTTTTTCTCTCTCAGGGTGGCTACCAACAGCCGATGGTCACTGTCTAAGGCCTCAGATGGAATGACCTTAACATCTGTGAGGCTGCTCATCATCTGCCTATCCACTAGTACATAGTCTACTACTGAAGTTTGGGACCAGTCTCCACTGTACCAAGTTATTTTGTGGCTACTTCTCTTCTTGTACCAGGAATTTGCGATCGCCAGCCCATTCCTCTTGCAGAATTCCAGCAACAATTTTCCTTCTCTATTTCGGTTCCCCCAGCCCTCTGGTCCCATTATCTCCTCGAATCCTTTCCTGTCTGTGCCAACATGTGCATTGAGGTCCCCTATTATAATCTGATTTCCTCCATTTAGCTGCTTTTGCATGTCATCTTCAAATTCCTCCTCCTCCTTTTTTGTACACCCCACCTGCGGGGCATATGCTTGGATGATATCAATGCTTTTTCCTTTCACCCGTAGTCTGGCTTTTATCATTCGATCATTGATACCTTCCACCTCCTCCTGCAGACCCTCTCTGACCACTATTGCCACTCCATTTCTTCCCCTCTCATTCCCTATCCAGTACAGTTTACATCCTTTACTTAGTGGTTTTTCACCAACTCCTCTCCACCTAGTCTCAGCAAGTCCCAGGATGTCCAATTTCCTCCTTTCCATCATTTCTACAATTTCTTCTAACTTCCCAGTTAGAGTCCTTACGTTTAAGGTGCCCAGTCGTAAACCATCTCGTAATCCTTTTCCATTGCTTGGTCGGTTTCCTTTAAATCCGTTCCGTGATCCGAGGCATGTTCCCTTTTTAAAAGCAGTTGATTTATCCACTACTGGCTTGCTAGGCCTATCGCAGCTTCACCAGAGCCCCGTTAGCCGTCACGTTTCAGGGTTCAGGACCGCTACGGTAGCTGAGAAGGCCCTATGGGAACCCTGAAAAAGAGCACTTAGCAGTAACTTAAAAATCCGCTTACATACCTGTGATGTTACATGGATGTGAAGCATTAATATTTAGAAAGAAAGATGAAGAAAAACTGTTAATATTCGAAAGAAAAGTACTCAGGAAAATTTTTGGACCTGTATGGAATGGAGAATAAGAAGAAATGAAGAACTAAGAGGGCTGTACAAACACCGTAACATTGTCGAAGTGCTCAAGAGGAGAAGGTTGAATTGGGCAGGCCATATAGCAAGATGACAGAGAATAGACTACCTAGAATGGCATTCAGCAGAACAATAGAAGGAACGAGAAGAAGAGGGAGACCCAAAATCAGATGGCAGTATAACATTTGGGAGGACACAACGAGGATGAACAGTAGCAGCAACTGGACAAACAGCCCATTGGACAGGCAGAAGTGGAAGAGGCTCACAGAGCAGGCGTATGGTCGATAAGGCCCTTGCCACATGTAAAGTAAATTAAAAAAATAGTAAGAGCCAATCGTCACCTTTGCAGATCACATCTACCAAACACAAATGGAATGAAGCTCCTGATGCAAAGACCCAACCAGCTGTGCCACGCTTCCTCGTGGTTTTACATACTGGAGAAGGTCAGTTGTTTGCAATGGTAAATCCGTTTCTTATTCAGAAAGGTGTTGACGCAGTTGCTAGCCCTGTGAAATCCTGCTCTCGTTTATGCAATGCCACTTTTTTTTGGAGACTACTTCCGATTCTCAGGCACAACAACTGCTTGCTGCTTCACTTCTCTGTGGCTATCCCGTTGGTGTCGAGCCCGTAGAACTCTGAATTCTTCCCGTGGCGTTATCTGCACCGGGCTGCTCGACGGTCCGACTGAGGCAGAAATCCGAACTTACTTTTCTGATCACAGTGTCATTGCAGTCCATTGAGTGATGAAAAAAGTAGATGCATCCTTAGTGCCCACACACACTCTTTTTCTCACATTTGAAAGAGTGGTGCCTCCGTCCTCAAAATCAAAGCGGGCTGTGAAGTTGTCACAAACAGACCGTTCATTCCGAACCCGATCATTTCGTCCTCACTCGAATGTCCTGTCGACACTCGGCCAAATGTGTCACCTGTGGTGGTGATACGCACGAGGGCGATTGCTTGCCTCCTACTCCCCACTGTATCGACTGCAGTGGTGACCGTGCTGCCTCCTCTCGAGATTGTCCCACATATCTCGGTGAGCGGGCTGTCCGGGAGATTTGGGTAAAGGAAAAAGTGCCTTATGCTGTCATTCGCAAGTTATTGGCTAATTGAAGCCCTGCATTTTACCATCTGGCACTTACAGTACCGTTCTTGTTACATCTCACTCCACGAAGGACATGGCCACGCAGACCTAGAACCTCAAATTTAGCACCGCGGTTGTAAAATCGCCCAGTGCCGTGGTAGCATCCTTGTCTCCTTCTCCTCCAACTGTCCAACAAACCACCAAAGTTTTGCCTCGCGCAACCAAATCTGCTACACAACCAGCAGGTCGGACAGGACGGAAAGAATATTCCGGCAAAGACTTAACGTCCATCCAGCTGACAAACATCTGAATCTTCATCTGCCAACTGGAAATACTCCAAGAAATCAGAGGCAAAACGGTCTCCTTCACCGACTCGCGTGTCCTCTTCGATGGTGTCAGTTCGTGGTACCCTCACGTAGCTGACCTCCGTGTTGCTGTTGTGCACCACCAACTGTTTATCTGCCCTGGAATCCACAGACCGACTGAGGGAGAATGCTGACGTGTCTGTAGATCTCGTGGAGCAGGTTCCACCTCTGCGCCTTGTAGCAGAGTGCCTTCGAAGGCTGGAACTCGGCAGCCGCTGACGTGACACCCTTCTGTACCCTCGCCCTGCCTTCCCCTTTCCCCATCATGGCTCTTCTCCGGTGGAATATTCGTGGCCTTAGATCCAGCAAGGAGGAATTACAGCTACTCTTGGAATCACAGTGGCTACTTATTCTCTGTCTCCAGGAAACAAAATTACATCCTGACAACTGCTTTTTCCTCTCACATTTCTTTCTTGTCCGCTTTGACCTTCAGCCCCCCCCCCTCACCCCCCCTCCTGCCCTGAGGACAGCATTCCATCTCATGGGGAGTCATGCTGTCGTCTGGGATGACTTTCATAACCAAACCGTCTCACTGAACACCTGGCTGCAAGCTGTTGCTGTCTACACTTTCCTTCCTCACTTCACCTTTCTCTTTGCAACACCTACATCCCTCTGTCATTCGCTGTCACCAGGACAGACTTCCTCCAGCTTATTTGGCAACTCCCTACCTGTTTTTGCTGCTCATTGACTTTTAAAACACACTGTCCTCTCCGGGTCTCTCCCAGAACCTGTCAGAGATTAGCCCGCTTGGCTGACCTTTTCAATAAACTTGACTTCCTCTGTTGTTAACACTGGAATACCAATGCTCCTTTCAGACTCGTCACACACTCACATTCCCATTGGAACATCTCCTTCTGCACTATCCAGCTTGCCCATCATCACAAATGGTCCGATTTCTCTGACATGTACTCGAGTGACCATTTCCCGTGTGCTATCCATTTGCTGACTCCTCCCCCATCTACGGCAAACCCAAATGGCAACTTTCTAAGGCCAACTGATGGCTGTACTCCTCCCTGGCGGCCTTCGACGAACAACATTTCCTCAATTGTGGTGACCGAGCAGAATACCTTACAAATGTTACCCTTACCGCTGCAGAACATTCCATTCCTCACACTTCATCTTTATGGCACTGTGTCCCAGTGCCACGGTGGACTGAGGTGTGCCACGAGTAAATTCGTATGCGGAGACGTGCTCTCTGCGTTTTTAACCGAAATCCTATGATGGCCAACTGCATTCATTGTAAACAGCTACAAGCGCAGTGTTGTTGCATTCTTTGGGATAGCAAAAAAAGCTAGCTGGATTTAATTTACTATTTCTTTTAACAATTCCACTCCTTTTTCTGTCATGTGGACCAACCTTCGATGGCTGTCTGGGATCGAGGTCCATTTCCCCATTTCCGACCTGACAGTAACAGACGATGTCACAGTGGACCCTCTTGCTATCTCCAACACCTCGGGTCACTATTTTGCGGAGATTTCTAGCTTGACCCACTATTGCCCTGTCTTCCTCATTCGAAAATGAGTTGAGGAGGCTCAGGTGATACCCTTGTCCTCTTAGAATTGTGAGTGCTACAGTGCCACTTTTACTATGAGGAAGCTAGCTCCTCCCGATCCTCCGCCCCTGGTAGGCAGTATGATGTTCACATTCAGTTGTTGCAGCACCTTTCTCTTGCGGGCATTTTCTCCTTCATGCATACATTTGCATTTGGGCAGGGGGCACATTTCCCAGACACTGGTGCAAAGCCTGTACCTAAGCCCGGTAAGGACAAACACCTTCCTTCTAACTACTGCCCGATTTCTCTCACCAGCTGTGTTTGCAAAGTGATTGTGTGTGCGATTCATGCCGGGCTGGTACAGTGACTTGAGTCTCGCAATTTATTAACCACTGCACAGTGTGAATTTCGAGCGCGCCGCTCTGCAGTTGACTGTCTCGTCATTCTGTCCACCTGTGTCCCGAATTGTTTTCTATGGAAATACCAGATTGTGGCTGTGTTTTTTGAACTGGAAAAAGCCTGTGGCAGTTGTTGGAGGATTTGTATCCTCCGTACTCTCAACAGATGGGGCTTCTGTGGCCGCCTGCCCTGTTTCCTTCCGGAATTTTTAAGAGACAGTTTTCAAGATACGTGTGGGTTCTATCTCGTCAGACACCTTTATCCGGGAAAATGTTGTTCCTTAGGGTTCTGTCCTGAGCGTCACCTTCTTTGCTATCATCGTTAACCGTGTTACGGCCTGTCCCCGCCGGGCATCTCCGACTCCCTCTCGTCGATGATTTTGTAATCTGTTTCAGTTCTCCACAGACTTATCTCCTCGAGCGGCACCTTCAGTGTTCACTCGATCGTCTTTATTTGTGGAGCATTGACAATGGCTTTCACTTTTGTACTGACCGTTTGTATGAATTTCTGACGGCACGGCGGGTTTGTTCCACCATTTTTACATACTAAGCCTGTTGCTCTTCTGTTCACTGAAAGCATGAAATTCCAGGGGCTCGTACACTTCATAGGAAACACTCTTGGTCATCCCACGTGTCCTACCTAGCTGCCCCCAATGTCCAGCTTGTCCTCAGTGGTGCTTCCTGGGGAGCCAATCAGACCACACTCCTTCGTTTGTACCGGTTCCTTATCCATTCAAAACGAGACTGTGGGTGTTTCGTTTACGAATCTTATCAGCTTCTGTCCACCTTACGCTGTCTAAATACAGTCCACCATCGTGGAGTCAGTTTGGCCACTGGCGCCTTTTATGTTAGGCCAGATGAGTGTGTGTACGCAGAAGCTGCCGAACTACTTCTGTCGTACCGACGTGATGTTCTCCTCAGCAGATATGCGTACCGTTTGTCCACCGTGCCTGGCCACTCGTCATATGCCTCCTTGTTAGACGACTCCTTTGACTGTCAGTATATGTGCGTCCCTCATCTGTTACCTCCTGGAGTTCGCTTTTGGCTATTGCTCCAGCAGCTTAACTTCACACTTCCTGCCACTTTCTTGGTGAGTGTGAACCCTTCACCACCTTGGCTTTGTGCAGTGGCCTGTGTTCACCTTTCACTTTATTCTCTTCCTAAGGACACTACTCCAAAGTTGCTTTATCGCACGGAACTTCACAATAGTACGTTCGAGTACAGTCCTGGCTCTGACTGATTGTGGTGGCGAGTGCACCTTCGTCATTAGCACCGACAATTTTCGGTATTGGCTTCCAGAACCCTGCTCAGTATTTACATCGGAGCTCTCCGCCCTGTATCGGGCAACACAATACATTCGGCAACACAGGCTTTTCAATTGTGGCATTTACTCCGACTCTCCGTGTCCTTTAGATTCTCTCTGTGCTGTACACAGTCTATCCCTCAGTGCAACGGGTCGAAGAAAGCATCCACTTACTCACTCTCGACAGAACCACTGCGACGTTTATACGGGTTCCCGGTCACGTCGGTCTGATAGGAAACGAGGCTGCTGACGCTGCTGCCGGGGCCGGTGTCATCCTACCTCTGTCCGCTAGTTCGTCCATTCCTTCCGACGATTTCTGTGTTGCCATCTGGCAG